>NC_139161.1:59962263-61162263 GCF_964270905.1 Leucopleurus acutus
GAAAGGTGTTCACGGCCAAAAAGTCTGTGTTTACGGCTGTGTTCCCAGCACCCTGGTGTGCGGGAGATACGCAGTATGTGATTTATGAATGAATGCACAAAGTAATGAATGAGTTTGTGGTCACACTGCTGCCCAAGTCCACCTATAGCACCACTGCTGCCCAAGTCCACCTATAGCACCGGGTCAAAGCCTCTTTGCAAACAGAAACTGGCCGGAAAACTGTAATTCTCACCTGCCCCACCAGGTGACAGAGACACGCAATCCGTCCACCTCAGCCTGGCTGGGGAAGGAACAGGCACCAGACTCCTGGTTTTGGCCAACGTCACCGCAGGGAAGGCTAGGGGAGGAGTGATAACAGCGACCTCTTCCCCCAAAGTCCTTCAGCAGAAGGAGTACTGGTCCCTGCCGAGCCCACGGGCCAGCAGCCAGTGACTCGGGGCCTGTGACTGTGCCCGTTTCAAAGGTGGGGAGACGGAGCCCCTGAAAGGACGGTGGCACCTGGATGTGAACCCGGGCTGGCCTGTGTTTCTGACCCCATGCTTTCCAGATCACAGAGCACACTGAATGCAGCAGTTACCGCCCCCTCTCGGACAGGAGGGGAAATGTGCTGGGGTGGGGGTGGGGGGACGGGGGAAGGGGGGACGGAGAGGGCGTGACTTTCCTGAAGCAGCAGCTGGAACTCAAACCCTGTCCCGATTCCAAACCCAGGGCCGCTCCCCTGCTCAGCCGTGCTGCCTAGACTGGACTGAGGCATGTCTCCAGGGAGGGGATGGGAGGAGAGGGAGCCAAATGCGGCGTAGTCTGCACCAGCTCCCTTGGGACCCCCAGCCTGGGGCCCGTCCTCACCCTGAGGGGCCCCAGCCCCCCCACTGGGCCCCTACACCTCCTGACAGCTTCCCTCCGGGCTTGCGGGACCCCCTCCTCCTGAGGCCGATCACCATGCAGAAACTGGACGCCTGCTGTCCCCTGGCCCTGAGCATCTCATCTCCGGGGCCGGCGAGCCCAGGGCCAAGGGGAAGAAACGTGGCGGGGAGGGGGTGTCTGCTGGGTGAGCGACGATCGGGTGGTCACAGCAGAGCCCTGGTGCTCCTGGCCTGTCCTTCTGTCCTTCCTGACTAGGCGTCCTTCCCACGTCGCCCTCTCCTCCTTCCCACCAGCCCCACCGGTGTCCCACCACCACACACGCTATCCACACAGATTCGAGAACCAGTAGAGCAAAAGCTCTCCTCTGGCAGCCGAGCCCCATCTGCACCTCCAGCTGCTGGCACCCACCCTGGTGTCACATTCCAGTCTCGGATCCCGGTGACCCACCCAGGCACGGGGCACGGCTCTGCCTCAATCCCGGGAAACAGGACGAGCCAGTTTCTCCTCAGCCCCCCAGAAGGAGCAGGGGCCCCTCTCTGGCCTTGCCGGTCTCCTCTGAGGGTGATGAATAGAATCCCCTGACTGGCGCCCCAAGAATCCCCAAGATCCCACAGGGGCCCCCGAAACAATGCTGGGCTCCCCCACCCCACCTCGCCTGGCCCTTCCTGCCGGGAAGACTTCTGAGCGCCCCGCGCCCCCGGCCTCACCCTTGGAGCTGGGGCCGCACCGACGAGGCAGCCGAGCTCTGGGCCTGGATGCCCCGGCCTCCTGGGGAGGACAGACACCGACAGAATTACCGATAATTCTGTGATAAACGCTATGCCTCAGCCGTAGACAAAGGGAGATGACTCAGTTCTGCCGTGGAGGTCAGAGAAGGAGGGGACAGGACGTCTGTTTGGGTCTCGGGATGCAGGGAGGAAGGTGAAGGGCAGCCCAGGTGGAAGGAACAGCCTGGGCCAACGTACAGAGGCAGTCATGCCAGGGTTGCATCCTGGGAGGGGGCTCGGCTGTGGCAGGAGGGGACGGGGCTTGAGTGGCACCAGAGCAGGCGAGGACCAGAAAGGCCCGCACGGCGCGGGAGGGACTCCGGAGCAGACCTTGATTCAGAGCGCAGCCGGAGCCCCGGGGAGTCACTGCCGTGGTTGAGAAAGGTCACTCTGCAGTGTGGCCCATGCTGGGAGGGGGCAGGATGGAGGCAGGGAGGCCGGTGAGGAGGCCGCGGCAACAGCTAGCCTCTCCCACCACGTTCTTTCTGAGCCAAGTCCTCCCTCCTGGCCATAGGACACCGGCCATGTCCGCTGCAGTTGCCGAAGAATCGCTGGTGTGTTCCCTTTGCCAGGAACGCCCCCTCATCACCTACCTGTGCTCCAAGCACCTGCTCCAAGCCCCCTCTGCCACGAAGCCGCACCTCCACAAAGCCCCAACCCTGGTCAAGTTGGGACACACTCATCCTTGGACCCTAAAGCTCAGGCTACCTGCCCACCATCCTGGAACTGGCTTCCGTGGTCCCCCCGCCCCTCCCCACGTGACCAAGTCCCGCCAAAGACACCGACCCACTCCTTCCCACGTTGTCCCCAGAACACCTGTCAGTGCTTCCACGCGAGGCCCTGCTTCCTGCCAAGACCTGGCGCGAGTTCCCACTTGTCCCCTTGGGTACCATCTGGCTCTCACCCCTGGGCTGTGACCTTGGAGGCAGGTGCATTAAGCACAGAACTTCGAAACCGTGGGCCCTTGGAAAATACCTGGTGGGCCAGTGAGCCCCGGTGCCTCTCCCGAAAGAACGCTGCCCGGCGTGCAGGGCTCCGCCTGGGCCTGCCTGCGGAGCCACACGTCGCTGGCGGGACATCCATGCCCAGCCACAGGCGCTATTAAAGCAGCGAGGTGCAAACGTGGACGGCCATGGGAAGGCAGTGGTGATCATAATGGTGACAGTGGCAGCTAACATTCATCGGGCCAAGTACTGTCCTCAGCTTCACAGGTTGACGTGGACTCACTCACTTGTTAGAGCTTCACCACAGTCCTCTGAGGCTGGTACTGTTATTACCCCCGTTGCACAGATGGGGACACAGAGGCACAGAGAGGTGAACAACTCATTCAGGACGTGGTGGAGCCAGGATTCACCCAAAGCCTTGCCCTGGAGCACCCCACCTGTGACCCCGCCAAGACAACAGGAAGGAAAAGGGAGCTGACACTAAGAGCCTGAGGGGCGGTCTCGTCTAGGGTAAGAGAAAACTCTGTATTTGCGTACGTGATACACGTATGCATAACAGAAGAGCGAACCATATTCAAGGTGTTAACTGGGGTTACCTGGGGGGCACTTGTACTCTGTGTACTTCCGGGTTAGTTGCCTTGTTCACAGTGAGAACAAACCCATGTCTTACCTGAGTAATTCAAAAAGAAGAAATTGAGAGAAACTGTCAGGGCCTCAGTTAATGTTTGTTGAATGAATACAAGGCAGACTCATTTCCTAGGCCTGTTTTTTCAAACTCTGGGTAGGACCCATTAGTGGATCGTGAAATCAATTTAGTGGGTCACAGAAAGCAATTTAAAAAAACAACAAAAACCAAATAGACTAGAACAGAAAGTATCAGACCAGGGTACGTAACAGAGTAAAGAGCTATGTCACTAAACTTTTTTTTCCAGTTACACACAGTGGGCGTGAATGGAATTGTGACCTAAAATGCATTTCTTACTATAGGTCACAGCGGAGGGTTTGGAAGCCACAGTCCAGACTAAAGAGTCTAGGGGAGGAATAAGCAGGGTCCCTGCCTGCAGGGGCCTCCTGGTCAACGGGGAGAGAAAGACCGTTACGGGGCAGGTGACCCCCCCCCCCCTCTGTTTAGGAAGCTACTGAAGCTTCTGGCTGTTGGGAAAGGTCACACTCAGCCCACTCCATACTCGGCTTCTGGGGCCGGGATCACCCCTGGACACATTCTCCTTTCCAAGCCCCTTGCCTTTGCCACAGTTTTGGGGCTGAGCCTCCCCCAAACCAGAATGTCTGTGTCCACTCCTCTGTGTTACCCAGAAGGCCACTTTTCCTAAGGACTCCCTTCTGGACACTCCTGAGGCCCTCACTGTCAAGGGGGAGGGGTGGGAAACTAGAAGATTCCTTTCCAGCTTCCAGATCCTGAGGCCACGTCCCAGGGAAGCCTCTGGAAATGCAGCTGTGTGGTCAGTCGGGAGGGGCCTCCACTGAGTCTGCAGCGAGGGCTGCCCCCACCCAGGGTGCGCCTGACCCCAGGCAGAGCCAGGTCTGAATGGAGGATGCGGTGTGGGGAGAGAGGCAGAGCCCCCAGCCTGGGGCTCCCACGGCGCTGGCGCCTCCACATCAGAACTCGCCTAACCCACCCCGCCTCCCCTCCCCGGGCAGCAGACAACTAAAAAAAGATAAAATAAAAAGAAGTAATTCCCCTGCTCTGACGTCAGCGCGAGGTCTTAACAGCCCAACAGCGGCATGAAACTGGATTGCAACCAGATGTAATGCCCTTGAATCCTCAACACGCCGCTGCGTTGGAAGACAAATGGGGGGGGGCACTCTGGGTGGAGGGAACCGTGAGGGTCCCGCACGGGTCCCGGATCGGAGCCTGCGGAAACCCTGGGAAGCCCGGGGCCCGGGTCGCCATTCAGGCGCGCTGCCTCCCCTCCCCCAGCCCCCCAGTAGCGCATTGTTACTCTCGACAGCCGTCTCCATTCAGGCCCGGAGCCCCAGCGCCGCGCCCGTCGGGGGCTCCCCGAACCAGGGCACGGCTCGGGCCGCACTCCGGCCCCTGGCGTGGATTTGAGGCCGACCCAGAACCCAAGAAGGGAAACAGCTCGCTGGGAAAACGGGCGCCCCAGGAAGCTGGGGCCGCCGCGGCCTCGGGCCTGTCTGGTGTTTCGCTTCCCCTCCGCCCCTCTTCGGCCGCCCCCGGCGACCAAGGCTCCAAATGTCAACCCCGCGTCCTGCAACACCCCCCCACCCGCCGCGCTCGGCGACACTGCCTTGCGCCCGGTCCCCGCGTCCTCCTCCCGGGTCCCCTGCCTCCCAGGCGCGGAGCCGCGGGGCCAGGGACACGGCCGGTGCGCAGCCGTCCGTCCGGGAACACGGGACTCGCGTGGCCGGAGCCCCCACTGTGACGTCACCCCGAAAGGCCCGCGCGCCCCGGGCCTGCCCGCGTCGGAGCTCCCCGGCCTCCGGGGCCGCTTCCTGCCGGGTCGCGCGGCCTGCGCACAGGCCCGGGCGCCGCCGCCCGCGAGGGGGCACCGCCGCGGGCTCCGCTGAGAGCCTCGCGCGCCACCCCTCCCCACCACGGCCCTCGCCGTCCCTCGAGGCCCTGGCTCCCACGCCGTGGCCCCACCAGGCCCCGAGTCCCCCCAGAGAAGTCGGCTCCCCACCCCCCACCCGGACGCACTCACAAAGCTCGCCTCCGGCCCCGGCGCCGCGCGAACGCCCCGGTCCCCACCCGCACCCGGTGACCCCCGGCGCCACCGCGCGCACAACCCCCGCACCCGCGACCCTCGTTCCTCGCGCCCGCACCCCGCAGCTCCCCGGACGGCCATCCGGTGACCTCGCGCCCCCCGCACACAAAGCACTTCCCCGCGGCCCCCCGCGCCCCCGCCCCGCCGCTTGGTGCTCACCTCAGCGCGCGCTCACTCGGGGGCCCGGGTTCTGGCGCTGCGACTTCGCTGCCCGGACACTCGGGCGGCCATGGGGGTCGGGGCGCGGCGGCCCGGCCGGCCAGCAGCCAGGCAGGAAAGAGGGTGGGCCTCGGCGCCCCCTCCTCGAGCCGGCGCTCGGGCTGCGGGCTGGGCGGCCTGCTCGGCGCGCTCTCGCTCCGGCCGCGCCTCGCTCCGCACCTCGCCTTCCGAGCGCAGCCGCGGGCAGGGGCGGCGCCCGGGGCGCGGGGACCGGGCCCTGGCTGCGCACCGCCGGGCCTGCTGGCGTCGCAGGGCCGCGGGGAAATGCGGTCCCCTCCGCGCAGGAAGAGCCGGCGGCGGGCGGCGCGCGGGGGGAGAAGGCGGCGAGAGCGCGAGGAGAAAAGTTCCCGGCCGCCTGGCTGCGCTCGCTCGCCGCCCGGGAGCCAGGTGGGCCGCGCGCCCCGACAGCACCCCCTGGCGGCCAGCGCCCGCCGCGGGCCTGGGGGGAGGGGGCTTGGCGGGGGGACCCGGGGGGCCCTCAAGCACTCGCGGGCCGGGGTCGGGGCCGGAACCTCGGGCGGAGGACGTGGACCGGCACCGGTCTTCAGATGCTCCCAGGCTCTGGCCGGGTCCCTGGGCCAGGCTCCCGCCCTCACCCACCACAGCCCTCCCGTGACCTCCCCTTCACAGTCTGGGAAACGTTCCGACCTCTAAGCTCAGTAGGCCGCCGAGCATGGATTTCTTCACTTACTGGCACCTCGCTGGACGCAAAATCAGCAGAGACAAGTGGTCCTGTCGTCATGGGGCTGGCACCCTGGTGGGCAGAGACAGACAGCAAACAAATGCTTCCACACGTGAGGAAGATCGTTCCAGGGACAAATGAGCGCTAGTCATTAGTGAAGTGAAGAACAGGGGCTACTTAGCTGGGTGTGAGCACGGAACTGACCGTTCCTGGCAGGGGGAGGAGCAAGTGCAAAGGCCCCGAGGCAGGAGAGAGCAGGGGGACAGGCAGAGCCGTAGGGAGGACCCGGGTCTTCAGCACTACCAGGGCCTGGTGGGGACCTTGGATGCAATTCTAGTGCCATCGGCAGAGCTTGGGCAGAGGAATGCTGAATGAATGGGTGAGTGAACCTATTATGAGCTTACAGACTGCCTGACTTCCTGCCCCAAAGCCTCCGCTCGCCACAGCCGAGGCAGAAGGCCTCCTGCTCCCACCCAGCCTCCGGGGTCTGTTGGTCCCACGAGCAGGGGAGGGCTGTCAAGGAGCCAGGGTCCCGGGAACGTCAGCCTCCTCACCTGTAGGTAAGGCCAGGTGGTGGGTACGGTGCTCTTACTCTGTGACAGAGGACTGTCCCCCTGTTTACACGTCCTCTCATCCGATCCTGACACCCACGGCCCCCTCGCCCCCCAGGAGGCAAACCCACCGCTTTTGTTCACAAGGAAACTGAGGCACAGAGCAGTGAAGTCATCTGTCCAGGGTCTCAAGCTAAGGTGACAAGCGAGACCCAAGACCTGCACCCAACTCAGCCACCACCCCCGAGGGCGAGCTTGAGAGCCGGACAGCAGCGGGATAAGAGGGTGCGCAGCGTGGCTTTAAGCACAGGTTCTGGGGGAGACAGACCTCGTCTCTAAGTCTGGCTTCTCTGGGCCCAGCTGGGAGGCTTTGGAAAAACCAGTTGACATGCTGAGTCGCGGTTTCCTCATCTGTAAAATGGGGGTAAGAGTAGCACCTACTTCCCGGGTTCCTGAGGACTAAAGCAGGTGGGAGTGTGGAGCGTCGAGCTCGGAGCCTGGAGGCCATGAACACTGTTAGTGCTTTAGGTCACGAGGTAGAGGAGGGGGAACGGGGCTTCCATACATCCAGGGGCTTCTACCCCCTGCCGTGTCCAGCCTCCTGCCCTCTCTGCCCTCCCCTGCTCTGGGAAGAACCCAGGGAAGGCCTGGCACCAGGGACCTCGGTGGGCGGTGAGAAGAGGGGGTGTCCCGGGGGAGGAGGAGATGGCGTGGTCTAGGCACTAACCACTGCCTTTCTGAGGGCCCGTTGTGCACCAGATGCTTTCCGTGGGTGTGAGTTTCCTAGGGCTGCTGCGACAAATGACCACACATTGAGTGGCTTAAAACAACCCAACTTTATTCTCTACGGATGTCCGAAATCAGCCTCAACAGGAGAGTCCGTTCCCTGCCTTTTCTAGCTTCTGGAGGCCACGTGCATGTCATGGCTCGTGCCCCCTTGGTGACCTCCAGGAACCAGAAAAGGCAGGAAATAATCGCTTCTGTTGTCACAGCTCCTGCTTCCTCCCTTGACCTTCTTGCCTCCTCTTATAAGACGCTTGCGATTCCATTCGGGCCGCCTGGATAATCCAGGAGGCTCTCCCATCTCAACACCCTAATTTAAGCACACCTACAAGGACCCTCCACCCCCTGTTTTTTTTACCACATAAGGGAACATTCACAGGATCTGGGGATCAGGACCCAGATATCTTTGTGAGCTGTTATTCAGCCTCACACTCCATGCATCCTCTCAGTGCTCCCTCATCACAACTCATTTTACAGATGAAAGAATTGAGGCTCAGAGAGGTCAGTCCCTCATCCCAGGTCACACAGCAGGTAAGCTTTTTCACCTCTCCCATGAATATTAATTGAGTGCCCACCGTGGGTCAGACACTGGGTTAGGTTCTGGGTTGCCATGTAAGAGCTACCTGTGAAAAACGTGCTGTGGAGCCCAGGCACAAAGTGTCGTGACCTGGTCCTGTTGAGGAATTCAGGGAAGGCTTCCTGGAGGAGGTGACCTGTGAGCTGAGATCTGGAGGGTGATCCTTAGGCCTCTTCAGAAGGCTGGGTAGCCCAATTTAGGGAGGGGAGGCTTCTGAGCAGGAGAGTGCTCAGTCTGCTGTGGGCACCATCAGGGGTTGGTCAGCAGAGCCAGGCCCCGGGAGACTTCTGCTGAGAAGCTACTTGTCACCTATCATGGGATGCGGTGGGAGGTAAGGTGGGAGTGGGCCCACTGCCCAACACAGACACCCAGTAAAGACAGCGCTGCTACAAAAATGTCGAACTTGCTGCCTCGAGGTGGGATCCAGGCTGCGGGCTTGTTTTGACTGGAGAGAAAAGTGCCTAAAGATTTTGGAGTTGAAATACCTTTAAGGAATATAAATTCTTGCGGCCCTACCACTACCCACACCCACATTTAAATCACCGGCTGCCCCCAAAGGCACTGGGTTTGAGATATCCTCCCCGCTCCCCAGGGGTCTTAAGACTCAGTTTTGCATCTGTGCCTTGGCCTGGAACTCCCCCTCGGTTTTCTCCTAGGCCAAAAGGAGACAATGACTCCCGGCCGAGGGAGAAAGGTCCCCGGGGCTGGAAGACAGGGAAGGGGGATCCACCTCCGGACAGACTCCCGTACCCTGAGGGACTGGCTTACTGGTGGCTCGCCTCCGTGGGGACATCCCCAGTTCAGGAGCCCCCCCCCCCCTTTGTCACACGGAAGACCAAGCACAGGGAGGGGAGGCACCTGGAGCGGGGCGTGCGGCGTGGGCTGCAGGTGCGTCTGAGGGCCCAGCTTGAGCTCTGTGCAGCCAGCCTGCCTACCTGAGGAAGCTACATTAGGGAGGGCTAAAGTCCTACCTTGTCTCAGCCGTTGTGGATCTCTGCGACAGAGAACCTTTGTCCCAGCTCACACACCTGTCTCTTGGTGGTTATCACACCTTGACTTCCTGGGGGAACATTCCTTCCCACTATCTGCCCATGTGGTTCAGCCTGGGCTGACGCTACCTCCGGTACACAGAGATGTTCCTAGGATTCAGGTTTAACCAAACAAAGTGCCCCATTTCCCTGGCTGCAGTGGCTGGTTCAGGGATGGCCACATGACCCAAGGCCACTGGCAGTTTTGCAGGAAGCATTGAGCTTTGCTGGAACCTCCAGGGGGTGTTAAGCTGGTTGGTTGTGGGCCTGAGAATAAAGCCAGTATGTAGGAGAGCAGTGTCAAAACACACGTAGAGACACCAGCTGGGCACCTGGATCCAGCTACACCTGAAGCTCATTACACGCAAGCCAGTAAGTTTACCTGTTTACCTAAACCAGCCTAAGTTTGTTTTCTGTCGCTTGTCTCAAAGAGAACTAAGGCTGCTTTACCTGGAGAAGAAAAATGAGGGTGAGGAGGGGAGGGGACTGACTTCTCCAAAGATCTGAAGGGCTGCCCTGGCCCTGTGTACTCACATGCAGGTTGTGGGTTTCCAGTGAGTGCATTTCGACTCTTTATGAGGCAGAACTTTCCCACAATAAGAACTGTTCAGAGGAGACCATGCACTGCCTCAGGACAGAGGAAGTTCCCTCCTTGGGGCTGTGCAAACAGGCAGGATGTGGTGGAGGGGACTCAGGCTGGCTGCAAGGACAGCGGTCCTGTCATCAGATGGATATGAGCTGGGACCTCAGACCAGCTTTAGTGGACAGCTGGGGATCATCAATGACTCCCAATGTTTAATTGTAAAATATTTAAGATAGTCAAGAAGGTACAAGAAATATTCAGTGATCACTCCTGCATCCACCAGTGTCAGCTCGAGAAATAAAACCTCATCGATACAGCTGAGCTCCTGGTCATAGACCCCCCCCTCCAGCTTTAAGCTGTTACTACGTGTGCACCGTCCTAAGGGTTGTGCAGGTCACAGGTCTTTCTTTAACAGAGGTTTGAATTGCCATACTTTCAGGCTGTACAGATTTTTTTCTTATTACCAGTGGTGAAAATAAAAGCACTTAGGTACTAATAAAACATGAATATTTTTCTTCCTTCCTCCCTCCCTCCCTCCCTCCCTTCCTTCTTTCTTTACTTCTTTCTTGTAATAAGAACCTATTACAGAAGCAGTCCCCAAACCATTCCTTACCGAGTTTATATGAAAGCTATTCCGCCCCTGCCCTCCCAGCCCCTACGCCCCGCCCCCTCGCCCCCCTGCTCTGTGTCTGGGCTCGGTCTCCCCTCTGCACACTGGCCGATCACAATTTCAGGGCTGTGAGGATTGAGGCTGAGATGAGGCACATCCAGCACTTGGCACGTCCCCTGGCGTGTAGGTGGTGAGAGCCAGGTTCTGGCGCTAGTTAGGACGATGGCTGTCCGGCGAAGTGCTCCAAGCTCTCCGGCCCCTCCCCTGCTCACCCGCCTGGTCCAGGCTGTCCTGAAATCCTGTCAGTTCTACACTCTGCTCCCCGCTTGGTCGCGGCCTCTGTAACTTGTCTCCTCGCCCTGTTTCAACACCCCCATCCACCCTCTTCACGGTGGCCCTTTTCTGTTCCGCTGTGTCCCTCCCCGGCCTGCACTCCCCACACACACCCCAGGGCTGGCCTGGCCCCTGCACATCCTTCCGGCTCTGCCCTGCAGGATGCCTTACAGGTCCCTCAGTTGCTTCAGCTCCTACCTTCTGAGCGTCCCCACATGCCACTACCTCTGCCTGAGACACCCTTCCCTCTCTGCCCTGTGTGGCTGCTCCCTCCACACCTTTCCAGGCTCAAACGAAGAGTGGGCTCCTCGGACTTCCCTGGTGGCGCAGTGGTTAAGAATCCGCCTGCCGATGCAGGGGACACAGGGATCGATCCCTGGTCCGGGAAGACCCCACATGCTGCGGAGCAACTAAGCCCGTGCGCCACAGCTACTGGGCCTGCGCTCTAGAGCCCGTGAGCCACAACTACCAAAGCCCGCGCACCTAGAGCCCGTGCTCCGCAACAAGAGAAGCCACCGCCATGGGAAGCCCGCGCTGCAGCGAAGAGCAGCTCCCGCTCAACGCAACTAGAGAAAGCCCACGCGCAGCAACAAAGACCCGTCGGGGCCATAAATAAATAAATAAATAATTTTAAATCTTAAAAAAAAAAAAAGAGTGGGCTCCTCCAAGAAGACCGGGCTCCTCCCCCGGTCACCTGAGGCCCTCCTGTCACATTCCCAGTGATCACTAGTCTTTGTAAGTCTCTCTGGCTCCAGGTCATGAGTTAGTTCCTTGAGGGCAGGAGTGCTGTCCTCTTTAGGGCAGACCAGCTTTTTGCACAGTCATTTTAAAAACAATACTTCTCAGTTTTCTAAGCTCTTTGCACTGTGCACTCAGGTCAGCCTCCCAAGAGCCCAGGGAGGGGGCACTGCCTCAGCCCATTTTACAGATGCGGAGGCACCAAGAGGGCATCTCCCGGGGCTGCCGTGACCACTGCCGCTGACCTACTGCCTTAAGACCGCAGTCCTGGAGGTCAGGAGTCTAGCTCAGCATCCCTGCGGCTCCAGGCGACGGTGGTGTCTCGCCCTTTTCAGATTCCAGGGGCCGCCTGCGCCCTTCGGCTCGTGGCCGCTTCCTTGCCTCTCTGCTTGCATCGTCACCTCTCCTCGCCTGTGTCGGTTCTCCCCCGCTTCTCTCCTGGAAGGACACTTGTGATGACATGTAAAGCCCACCCGCATAAGGTGGGATCATCCCCACATCTCAGGATCTTTAATCACACCTGCAGAGTCCCTTCTGACATCTGAGGTCACACTCCAGGTTCTGGGGATTGGGGTGTGGATATCTCTGGGGCCATTATCCAGCGGCCACAGAAGTGTCCCCAAGCGGCAGAGCTGAGACACCCCCGCTGGTCTGGCTCCAGTCTCTGTGCCACACGTGGTGCCTCCCATCCCGGAGGTGTGTGGCCTAGCGGACCGTGTGGGGCAGGGCACTCGAGGCAGAAGGAGGAACGCGACCCCAGCCTGCAGGCAGGGAGAAAATCCACACAGCTCTGTGGGTGGAGGGAGAGTACAGGTTACGTGGGCCCCGTGAGGCATCACTGTCCACGGCGGGCCACATGGAGGCCGTGGCCAGGGAGCCTCCGTGGAGGGTAGGGCACCGCTGTCCCTCTCACCTCCTCCCACCCCCACAGCAGGGCCTGGATGATGGTCGTTCCAGAGAATGCACAGTTCAGGACGTGCCAGGCAGAGGGCCAGACGGTTTTTCCTGTCTCATTTAGACTTGACAACCGTAATCTCTCGTGTACCCATTCTGCAGATGTGCAGATCGAGGCTTATCTACAGTGGCTGGCGTTTCTTGATCACAGCCAAGCCCTGTGCTCCCTGCCTTTACAGGTCCAGTCTCCCAGCGTGCCCATAGTGCCCTATAGGGAGGAACTGTTCCCCGTCTGATTGTACAGAGGGGAAACTGAGCTGAATGATCAGAGGATTGTCACAAGACGGAGGACAGTGCCTGGCAGAGGGATGAGGCCCAAGCTGGCCTCCAGAGCCACACTTTGGTATGGAAGCAGAGGGCCCCAAGGTCACGTTCGGGTGGACTGAGGGGCCCCGAGGCCGCTCCCTCTCAGGCCCACAGAATGGCAACGCTGCAGCCAGCAGGCAGCAGGACGGGAGCTGCGGGGAGGGGACAAGGGGAGTGGGGGCACCAGGGGAGGGAGTGGAGGAGGGGGAGGGGAGGGAGTGGGGAGGTCCAGGAGGGTCACCATAGTAACGGAGCCAGCTCTGCTCTCAGGCCCGGCTGCCCCTGGGGAAGGAGATAAAACGTTTTCTATCGATTTCTGTCTGGAAAGTCATCGGTGATAAGCTCCTCCGGCCAAGATGGGGCTGGAGGCCTGGCTGGTGGGAGCGTGCGTGGTGACTGCACACTCCCGGGCTGCGGAGTCGGATTGGGAGGTGGCCAAGCCAGCAGGGGCAGGCTGGGCAGGGAGCCACGTCCTGGGCTTCAACCTCCCGCCTCAGTCTCCCCTTCCACTCGGTGGAGCAGCCGCACCTGGGCTGCCCGCGTCCCTCCCGGCTGTGATGTGTCAGGGCTGAACGACGGGAGGAGAGGGGCTGGGGCCCGGCGGGCGTGGTGGGCCGCAGTGCCGCTCACACGTGCCGTCTCCATGGGTGTCCACCTGCATCTGCGGCTCCCTGCAGTCCACAGGCAAAAGGGTCTGCCTTGTGCCAGGTGTGGGACTGGGCAGGGAGAAACGGTGACCAAAACAGACACAAATTCATGTCCTCGTGGAGCTGACATTCTGGGGGGTGGGGGGAGACAGACACACACATAGGTAAGTAAATACACAGGCTAGTTGTGAGGAGCTGGCTCTGAGTTACTTAGGTAGGAAGTCGTGGAGAGCTGGAGGGGGGTGCCTGCCCTGCCACGGGAACAGCAGGTGCAAAGGCCCTGAGGCCGGAATGAGGGGGATGGGAGGAGGCCTGTGGGCCAGAGGCGGTCAGGAAGGGCATGGGTGGCCACGGAGAGACCTCTGGCGATGGCGCTGAGTGAGGGGAACACCTGTCCAGTGGGCAACCACGGGACTGGCCAGGGTGTGGGCCGTGGGTTGTGAAAGTTCCAATCCCAGATATATTCTGAAGGTAAAATTGACAGGGTCAGAAAGAGAGGAGTCCAGGGCACCTGGGGGCTTTGGCCTGAGCGACTGTCCTCGTGCTTGCCTTAGGCAAGGGGCCCGCTCTTTGTGGGTGTCTGAGTGAGGGTGGGGTCGTGGGTCTGCACACGCGGCTGTGAGCATGTGCCCTCAGAGTCCAGGGCAGGGCTCTCACCCCTTCCACCACCCCTCCTGCTTTCCCAGCCAAGCAGATCCCTGCCCACCTCCTCTCTGCAGCCCCCAGGGCCTGGGGGCTGGGAGCTGGCGACAGACAGAGGGAACGGGCCAGGAGGGGCCGCGACAGGCCCTCAAGAAACACTCGTGGGGTGAACGTGGGCACTGTGGATCCAATCCCTCCGGGGGTTGCTGGGGTCCGTCCTGGGGCCCCGAAAAGAGGAATCTGCCCCCCGAGCCCTCACACCCCGGGCCTCTCCCTCTGGAAGTCAGGAAGCACCCATGGGTCCATTCAGCTCTCAGGCTTCCTCCACTCCCCTCCTCCCCACATCCTGCCCAGCCTCCAAGACCAGCTCAAAGCCTGGCTCGGGGAACGCGGGGCCCGGGTCACCAGAGGGGCCCACTGTTGCCACCTGTTGCCACGTGTCCTGGGGCAGGTCTACCTTGTGTCCACCCCTCTGGACCTGGAGCTGCAGCGCCTGTCCCGTGGGCTGGTCCTGCCAGTTTCTGACCCGTCAAGGGGGCTTCGGGAAGGTAGGAGGCGGCCCGGGTGTCCTCGCCGTGCTCACTCCCCCCCAGTGCCACTCCCGGCCCCATTGCCCCCCTGCCCTTCATTCTGGGGGTCCCCGCAGGCAGGCCCCGCAGGCAGGCCCCGCAGGCCCCTGAGGCCCTTGACGTTGGTACCACACAGGATCCGGGGTCTGTCGCTGTACACGGCTCCCCTCGGTCATGCACTGGTCACGGCCAGAGCCAGCTGCAGGAGCGGGCACAGCTCAGACCCCGCGTGGTTCTCTGTGGCCCATTGAAAACGGCCCCCAAAGACACCCACGCCCCAACCCCTGGGACCTGGATGTCACTTATATAAACAGCAAAAGGAGCCTTTGAGGGCGTGGTTGAGCTGAGGACCTTGAGGCGGGGAGATCGTCCTGGATCATGCCCGTGGCCCTAAACGCCACACATGTGTCCTCAGAGAGAGGCCGAAGGGATGTGATCCGCCAGGGAGGAGGCCACGTGGCCACAGAGGCAGAGATGGGGCGGGGCTACAGCCACGGGCCTAGGAAGCCACAGAAGCTGGTAGAGGAGGGAGTGTGCCCACCAGCACCTTGATTCGGCCCAGCGATACTGGTTCTGGACTTCCGGCCTCCAGAACCGAGAGAGAATAAATGTCTGTGCTTTAAGCCACCACGTTTGTGGGGCTGTGTTACAGGGGCCACAGGAAGTGAATCCTCTTACATTTTAGGACTTCTCGGCTACCACTCTGAGCCCCCTCCCTGCACACTGCTCACTCGGAGCTGGGAGGTGAGTGTGTAGGGTAGGGGGTGGTCACTCACTCCTGCAGACCCCCAGGGGCAGCTGGAGGGGAGGGACGTGGCCGAGGCCCAAAGCTACTGGACCCTGAGCTCAGGCCTGGGCTCCTGGGGATGCCTGACCTCTGCCCAGCTCCTGCAGCTGGGGTCACCCTGGAGAAGGCGGCTGGGTTCCTCCTGGCCTCGGAAGAGAGGGCACAGGATGTCATTACCCCCAACCCTTGCTGGGAGCTCGGCAGGAGGAAGCCCACAGAGCAGGGCCGGGTCCACACCTGCGTGTGTGTGTGTGAGTGTGTGTGTGCTGGGGTGTGAGGCACAGATGCACAGCGCTCCCACACTGGTGGGGAGTAGGTGTGTGTACCTGGTACAGACCCAGCTGAAAATGCAGGTGTGCCACAAGCAGCCGGCTTCCTTCCTGTCTTTAGATCAGTTTAAATCCTGTGCTAAGCCCGCCTCCAGCTGGCTGCCGGGAAACTAGATCTCAGCCGTTATTGGAGCTCCCGTCCCCTTCAGTGACGCGAAGGTACTCAGGCCACGCTGAGTCTGGCCATCTTATCTGGCAGGGCTGCGGGTCGGGACAGGTGACCGCCTCTTCCCGGCCGGGAGAGACACCAGGAAAACTCCCCTGGAGAGGATATGCGGGGCCACCTGCCTGGTGGAGTGGGGGAAGGGTGGGTAACTAGCGGACAGAACAAAACCAAGATGAAAACCCACGTTCGATCGACCGTCTGGAGCCCTGGAGGTGGCTGCTCATAGAGGTGTCAGTAGCCACGTGGGGCTGTTTGAATTTCCACTAATTAAAGGAGATAAAAAAAAAGGTTTTCTGTGGTTTCTCGGTCACACCACCCACAGCTCAGGTTTTCGAAGCCACGTGTGGCTACCTTGGGGGACATCACGGAAAGCGGGTGGTCCAGCGTGACACGAGAGCCGTGCTTTTGAGTGGAGAGGACTGCCCGTTTTACAGACGGGAAGGCTGGGACCAGACCCAGCTCTCAGCCGCTGGACACTTCAGCTCCTCCAGGCTGCATCCCATAGTAACCCCAGGACGGCCTGGCAGAGTGAGCGTCGGTGCTGTCCTCTGCACCCCCGGGCAGACGAGGGCTTCAGGAGAGCGCTCGTGCCCCTGCGGGAGGTGGAGCCCCCCCGAGCCCGGCATGTTGAGCGGCCCTGTGGCTCCAGCCCTGCCTGGGGCTGGCCACCTCACTTCTCTGTGACTCAGTTTCCCTTCCAGGAGATGGGGACTGTGACAGCCTCACAGGGCTGCCACGCTGTTTCTATAGGTTAATATCTGTAAAGAGCTCAAGACACAGCCTGGTGCGCAGCAAACGCCATGTCCATGCTCTGACATTTCAGAGACGGTGGTGTTCCGCGCAGAGGAGCAGGCCCTGTGCTGTGTCCGAGTGACCACGGGTGCCGGGCTCCTCTCCCAGAGGCTGGGCTGGGACTCGACTGGACTCAAACCCCTACCTTACCCGTGCTTTAGCGTTCACCTGACAAACGTTTACTGGGCTTGCTCTTGGGGGGCACTAAGCTCATATGATATAAATCTGGAGCTCTGGGGGCCATGCAGGCCAGGGAAAGCTGATGTGAGAATGAAGTAAACCAGCAGAAAGGGAAACCCAGAGGAAGTCTCCTGATGACGTCTGAGAGCTGGAGCCAGCTCTATCCGAAGCTAGCTTCTTTCCAGTTACATTCACCAAATAATTTTTTTGTCATTTGCAACTCAAAGACTAATGGGAGGCCGGCTCATCCAACCCCTTGGTCCTGAAGCCAGATCCTTTTCCGTAAGAACTCTGACAGCTTCTGCTTGAATGCCACTCATGAGGGGGATCTCACTACCTTCCAAAGGATGGCCAGACTGCTTGCCGCTGGAGAAACCATGCTGCTGAGATGAAGCCCAGGGCAGTGGTCCAGCTTTCAGGCCTGCTGGCTACCTGCTGGGTGACCCTGCGTGAGAGACTTGCCCTCTCTGAGCCTCAGTTTGCCACCTGTGGAATGGGTTCCCTGGCAGTGCTCATCTGGAGGACATTGAGGACACAGGGAGAAAACGTGTGTGAAGCGCTGGGCCCACGCCGCACCCGGCACAGACCCTGGGGAGCTGGAGCCTCGTCCCCGAGGTGGATGAGGAAGCGCAGTTTCCACACACGTCTGAGAGGTCAGCTCACAGCCAGGAAGGGCTGGCACCAGGGGTCTGCGGGGAGCCCAGGAGCATGGCCACAGCCGTGACGCACATGGCTTGAATCCTTCCTGGCCGCTGTGCACAGCCCGAGCTGGCGCTGTCCGTTGTCATAGTGATGGAGGCCCGCTGGAGTCCTGGGCTGTCAGTCGCCTGGGCCTGGGCTGTGGGACGCGGGCGTGAGTGGCTTGTGCGCCCGTGGGTGTGGCTGCGCCACACCTGTGCGCAAAGCTGCACGAATCTACACGTGGAGACATGTGGGCAGCGTGTGCGCAGCGTGTGTCTCTGGCCTGAGGCCGGGTGGGCGAGGGGTGGCCCAAGTGTCTGACTGCGGCCCTCGTGGGCACCCCTTCTGAGCCACAGTTTCCTCCTCTGTGGACACAGGAGGTTGTGAAAGGCAACCGCACCCGATATTTCACATAATCTTCACGTGAGTCCAGGGACGGCAACGTTATTCATTCAACATGTCTTTATTGAGGGCTGACTATGTGTCAGGCCCTGTGGACTCAGTGATCAAAGTCCCTTCCCTTGGGAATCTTCAGCCTGATGGGAGATGGACAGCACGCAAGTCAGCCAATAAGGACAGTGCGTGATGGGTGGTCAGGGGGCAGGCCTGTGAGCAGAGGCCAGAGGAAGGAGGGACATGCAAGCAGAGGCACTTGCTGGTCCCTCTGCTTGCATGTCCCTCCTTCCTCTGGCGGGACCAGCAAGTGCAAAGGCCCTGAGGTTCAGGTGCTGGGGGGCCGATGTGCTGGAGCAGTGTGGGCTCCACAGCGAGGGGCGTGTCAGGTCACCGGCATTGATGGGAGGGAACAGAGGGACCAGGGCTGTCCACAGGGCCGGGCCGGCCGGGCCTTGGATGCCAGGCCTGGGGAAGGGGTTTAGTTAAGGCCGAGGAAGCCTCGACAGCTCTTCACCTTGGAAAGGCCCAGTGAGCCTGGGGACTGGTGTGGAAGACGCAAGTGGTGGGTGACAAAGAGGTGGGTGACAAAGCTGTCTGCTGGTGGCAAACAGCTCCCCTCTCCTCTTGCCCGGAGTGACTCTGCTCCGGCCCCTCTGCAAGCTCTGCTCGGCAAAACAAACCCAGAACCTGCACAACTCATAAGAAGACAAACAACACAATCAAGGTGAGCAAAAGACCCGAGCAGACACTTCCCCACAGAAGAGGTACAGAGGGACGGTGAGCGCAGGGGACGATGCCCATCACAGCCGCCAGGACGGCTACAAGGGAAAAACGGTAACACAAGTTCTGGGGAGGATCCGGGACACGGGACCGGGGGAGCGCTCACACAAGGCTGTGGGAATGTGAAATGCACAGCCACTTTGGAGAACAGTCCGGCAGTCTCTTATACGGTTAAATATACGCTTACCACACAATCTAGCCTTTCCACTCCTAGGTGTTTACCCGAGAGAAGTGAAAACATATGTCTGCACACATGCTTGTGGCGGTCTTATTCATAATTGCCCCAAACTGAAAACAACCCAAATGGTCGTCGACTGATGAATGAATACGCAAATGCGACACATCCCTACAGTGAAACATTATTCAGCAATAAAAAAGAATGCACTGCGGGATAGGCAGAGCCATCAGTGAATCTCACACGCGTTTCGCCGCACGGAAGGAGCCGGATCGCGAGGCCGCAAACTGTGATTCTGTTTACGTGACATTCTGGGAGCTTGGAAATGACAGGGACAGAAAATGGACCGGTGGCTGCCAGGGCCCGGGGGTGGGGGGAAGGTCAACCCAGGGGGCACCCAGGAACGTTCTGGGGGCGAGGTAAGTGTTCCGTGTCGTGACAGTGGTGGTGGTGGTTACACGGCTTTACATATTTGTCAAAACTCATAGAAGTGTACACTAAAAACCGGTCAGTTTAACTGCATGTCATTACACGGTACTGATCCAGCCGCACAGCCTGGGGCTCATGACTTCCCACCCTCCCCTAGAGCCACGGAGGGACCTCCGGAGACACCACTCTCGGCCCCCTTCCGTTCGGCTGCCTGGGCCTTCATCTGGCTGTGAGAGCAGAACCAAACATTCTCAGTGAATGTTGGATTGACTGCTTTGGAAACGATTCCCTCCCCAAACTGAGGGCCCTTGTTTTCAACAGCTGAGGAACAGCCGCGCCGGAATGTCAGGGGGTGCGGAGGAGGTGGGCGTGCGTGTGTTGTGTGCAGGAGGCAGGGCTCCGTGTGGTCCCCCGTAGAACGTGACGTCTGTGACCACCACGGGCGCTCTGGTTCCCCTCCTGGCACTAGACACGGTGGCACGACGCCCCCGCTCGCTTTGAAGTCAGGGTGGCAGGAGACTTGCTCCGGCCAATGAAATCGCGCTCCGGGAAGCAGCTTCCAGAGAGGGATTGCAGTTCTTCCCTCTCCCTTTGCCCGGACCTGCCCACCCTCACCAAGATCGAGCCTCGGCAGCCTGGGTGACTCTGACGTGGGGTGTCTCCCTGCCCATTGGGTCAGATGTGCAGCATGAGCGAGAAATCACTTCTTTCTTTTTCGTCCTTTCCGCCCTTCTCATCCTCCCGACAGTGTCTTTCACAGAGCAGAGGTTTTAAATTTTAATGAGGCCCAACTCATCGATTCTTCCTGTGATGGATCACGACTTGGTGTTGTATCTGAAAAGCCATCGCTCAGCCTTTGTTCTGTTAAGGCTTAAAAGCCGCTGAGGTTTCGGGGCTGCTTGCTACGGCAGCATAACCTCGTGTGTCCTAACTAATGCAGCAATTAGAACAGGACTGTCGCTTGGCCTGCAGAGTCAGGCTCCAGAGCAGACCGTCCAGCCCTGCTACAATCCAGACAGTGGGGAGCCGGGGACCCCCCGCCCGCTGCCAAAGCTGGGCCAGGATGCCGCTGCCACCACAGCAGCCCCCCAGCGTTGGATCCTGGAGCCAACACCCCGCCCCCAGGCAGGGAGGAGCCCCTCCCTCCCTCTCTTTCCCGGTCTGGGGATCAGCTCTTTGAACGTCCAGAGCAATATCGAACCCAGAAGCTGGCCGCAGGGGATCGGGAACAGGGACTCAGCTTTCTGGCCTCGCTGCCCAGGGGGGCGGAGAAGGAGGTGGGGATGGGGGATGGGTGCTGAGGGCCACTTGGCTGTGGCCCACAGGAGGGGTGGCCAGGGAGCACTGCTGCCAACAGAAGAGGCTAGGGGTGGCTGGTGGGAGGGGAGAGGGGCTGAATGGGCAGGTGGCAAAGTATGAGGGCGCTTGGGGGGAGGGCAGGGCGAAGCTTGGCCCTGGAGAGGGCAGGAGGGGTGGGGAGGGGTGGGGTGGGGTCCAGAGGTGGATTACTGTTTGATCCTGGCTGTGGTCCCCGAGAGCGTTCCCCCCAAAGTCATGGGCACCCAGCCCCACAGAATGTGACTTCCTTTGGAAACAGGGTCTTTGCAGATGTACTTAGGTAGAGATCTCAAGGTGAGATCATTGTGGATATAGGGCGAGGCCTAAATCCAATGACAGGTGTCCTTATAAGGGGGAGATGCTACACAG
Source organism: Leucopleurus acutus (assembly GCF_964270905.1). NCBI lineage: Eukaryota > Metazoa > Chordata > Mammalia > Artiodactyla > Delphinidae > Leucopleurus > Leucopleurus acutus. The sequence continues at coordinate 59,983,230 of NC_139161.1, forward strand.
AGACACCTGGAAGGCTGAGGACCGTGGTCACCATCTTTCCCGGTCATGGCCGGGTCAGTGTCCCCGGGGAGCAGGGGTCACCTGCCTGATCGGCAGAATTGAGGGGAAACTGAGGAATTCTTCCAGAATACTGGCTTCCCAGGCCTGGGGATTCCTGTAAGGGGATGGAACCAAGTCCAAATTGAGGGTTAAGGGCTACGACACGGGCCCAGTGGTCCCAGAGACACCGTGTGGGATGCAGAGCCGGAAATATCCGCTCGCTGGCCCTTTACAGGTTTGCCGACCCCTATGTGAGTGGCCGTCCACGTGGGGCCTCCGGAAGGGAAAGGGGGCAGGGTGCCAGGCGTCAGCAGGCCAGCCCAGAAAGGACAGGTGTGTGGCTGCCCCGTGTCCTCGTCGGTGCCACGCCTGGCCCTGGTCGTCAGCACTGAGGTGGGGAGGGGGCAGCATGGGACCCACCTGTCAGAGGCGCTCGGAGCTGGATGGGCCTGTCCAGACAGGGACCTGGTGTGGCGGCCGTGTGGGGTAAGAGACCCAGGAAGCCCCGTCAGGAGGAAGGAAAAGAGGAACCAGCGCCACAGTGTCGGTGGCCTGGGCGAGACTGGGGTCCTGGGGCACCTGGGACCAACCTCCACCGGCCGCCCAAAGAGCAGTGCTGGTCATGCCCCCGAAGTCCACCAGGTGGCGCTGCTCCCCTGGCAATGACTCCCTCCTTACCCTTTTTAAAAAATAAATTTATTTGTTCATCTGTTTATTTGTTTACTTATTTATGGCTGCGTTGGGTCTTCGTTGTTGCTGCGCTTGGGCTTTCTCTAGTTTCGGCGAGCGGGGGCTACTCTGTTGTGGTGTGCGGGCTTCTCACGGTGGTGGCTTCTGTTGTTGCAGAGCGCGGGCTCTAGGCACGTGGGCTCAGTAGTTGTGGCTCGCGGGCCCTAGAGCGCAGGCTCAGTAGCTGTGGCACATGGGCTTAGTTGCTCCGCTGCATGTGGGATCTTCCCGGACCAGACCTCGAGCCCGTGTCCCCTGCATTGGCGGGTGGATTCTTAACCACTGCACCACCTTGGAAGTCCCTTCTGCACTTTCTAAGGGGCCAGAGACACCAGGGTTCCGCCTGCAGCCCCACTCAGATGACAGCTCTGCAGGGCCACCTCTTTCTTCACATCTGCTCCCGGCCTTCACCCCACAGGAAACCAGTCTTCTGGGAAAATCCATGCTCCCCTCCCCTCACGGCTTGCCTTCCCTACCTGTCTGGTTGATAAAATAGAGGGTCCCGAATCCCTCAATGGCGGGGACTGTGGGCTTCCCGGGCCCAAGTCCATGGCAAGTGCAGGGGACTCGGTGTGGAGCCCCCATTGGGAGGAGACCCGCAGATGAAGAAGAGCTGGAAGCTGGGGAAGCGGAATCAGAGACAGAGAGAGTACCTGTTCCCGCTGGAACTCACAGACACAAACAACAGAAACGTATTCTCTCCAGCTCTGGGGGCCAGAAGCCTGAAACCAGTACTGCTGGGCCAAGATGCGGGTGTGGGCAGGGCTGCCTGCCCCCAGGCTCCAGGGGAGGGTCCCCTCCAGGAGACCTGCCCCGGCTTCAGCGCCTGACCCCCCCTTGGCCGTGGTGTCCACCCCCCCAGTCTTCAAGGTCAGCATCTCACCCCCCTCCGCCCCACCTCCCTCCTATAAGGAAACCGGGGACAGCAGGCAGGGCCCCGCCGACCCAGGACAACTCCCATCTCAAGATCCTCTACTTAGTCACACCTGGAAACCTCTACTTTTTATTTTTATTTATTCTTTTTGCCGTAAAAGGGAACATTCACAGGCTCCGGGGGTTAGGACGTGGATGTGTCTGGGGCGTGTTTCAGCGGCAGCACGTGTCCAGGGTGGAGGTGCTGTCTCAGGAAGGGGATGTTGAAGCAGAGGCCTAAAGGCGGCGGGTGAGGGCGTCCAGCAGGCCCCAGCCTGGCCCGCGGTAGCCGCCCAGTTGGCCGGTTCACCATTCAATCAATAAATGAACAGCAGTCCGCCACTCCGTCCCGAGCACGTAAGTGTGGTTGCAGCTCCACACTGAACCTGATGCAGGTCCCAGCAGCAGGGATGTGCAGCTGCTTGTAGCTTCTGGCAAAGCTGAGCGTCAGAACGGAATAGTCCACAGCTTGGGGCCCCTTCCCACCACTGCGGGCCCCCCACTGCACCTGCCCATGGAGGCCAGGGCGAGGATGGAGACCCGGCTGCAGGCTGGCTTCTGTCCTGTGAGTGGCACGTCACAGCCTCTCCCCCATCACTTAGTGCCGACCCCTCCCGGGCCAAGGGCTCAGTGGCTCCCTCAGGGCCTGCAGTCTGGACTTCCCGCAGCCCCGATTCCCTGAGGCTTCACTGCCTGGACCCCCTGCTCCACGAGGCCACCTGCTCTCTGTACACTGGTGGGGTGGGCTTGGGGCTGTGCTGGGAGGTGACCGGCCTTGTGGCCGCGGGGCCAGGCCAGACTCTGACCGCTGTCTCCTGGCCCTTTTTCCCTGGCCCCCGCCCCCGCCCCCAGCCTGGTGCCGAAAGCAGCCAGGACGGGGCCTCAGGGGGTTTGCACTTGAAATGCATTTCCTGCTGGCCTCCAACCCCGCCTGGAAGGTCCCGCCCCAGCACCTGGGATCACAGCTGACCCGCCACGGGTTTCTGGAGTGTCCACTGAGCGCGTCCTGAGGGCCGGCTCTGCCCCAAGCACTTGGCGTGGTTCCCCTCGTGCCCTCGCATCTGTTCTACGAGGCCTGAGCTCACCTCCGAGGGGAAGAGTCTCGGCAACCAGCCCAGGAGAGTGGCCAGGAGGCGGCAGAGTCAGGAACTGGGCTGGGCCTGCCTGGCCCCCGTGCAGGCTCGTCCCCTGGGGCTCAGTGTCGGGGGCTGGGTTCACCCCCAGAGCTGCTGGCGTGGCCAGCACTCCCTCCCCGCCTCACCTTCCTCCCACTGCTTCTGGGGTGGGGTCACCTCCCACAGAAGTCACTGCTCTGGAGCCCTCGTCTTGGGGTCTGCTTCCGAGGGGACCCCAGCCTGAGACACTGCTGAGCCCCACGTGGGCCAGGCCAGTCACATACGTGGCCTCACTTACCCCCCCAGGGTCCTCCCTTACCCAAATACCCAGTAGACACCTGCCCTCGAGGGTCCATCGGGCCCCCAGCCTGACACAACGGTCCCCTCAGTGATGCCGCACCATCACGTTGGGCTGCTAGGTCCCCGCCCACCCCCAGGATGGGAAGGGCTGCTAGAGGCCGCCCCCAGGGCTGCAGCAGCAACAGGACGAACACTTGGCATTGATCCGGGGACAGTGGTGGACACGGCCTGCAGGGCTCTCCTGCCCGGACAGCCTCCCGTCACGGCCAACGGGGCTGACGGTGGTGGCGTGAGGACCACAGGGCGTGACCCTCTCGGCACCTCCGTGATGCTGTCCAGCCTTTCTGTCTTTGTGAGATTAACCAGGGGGGCTGCCCCCTTGCCTCCTGCAGCGCCGGCCCCCGAATCTCACCCAGGCCATCCCCAGGGGAAGCTGGGTGGGCAGGCAGGGGAGCACTGCCTCTGTCCGAGCGGGTCCCCCCACTGAGGGCTGCCTGCCTGGAAGCTGGACTTCTCTGAGTGATGGAAATCTGGCTGTTTATCATTCTTTCCATTTTCCTGCATTTTAGGTATTTTTCTTACAAAGGAAGAAGAAAAGAGTCAGTCAGACGTGCTGGCTTAGGACGGGCATTCGGAGGACTGTGCAGCCTGGCTGGGATTGTGTGCGGGTCGGTGTTCGTGTCTCCCTCGTGTTCCAAGAATGAGTACAGGGATCATGACAAGGGCTACGGTTACCCAGCTCCCGAGGCTGGCCAGGGCCCCCCGCGTACACCCCATCCCTTCCAGCAGCTCCATCTCTAGTTCCCACTTTGCAGAGGAAGACAGAGGCTCAGAGAAGTCCCACAGCCAGCCCCAGTGGAGCTGGGATTCCAGCCCAAGTCTGGAGGGCAGGTCGTGTCTGCACAATTCCGGGGGGCGCTGTGCCCACTGCAGATTCCTGCTGTGTGGGCACAGCCTGCGCGGCCCAGCGCGGCAGTCCCAAGGCCGAGCGAGGCGGGGCCTGCCTGGCCTGTGAGGAGTCAGGTCCTGCATGCACGAGGCGGGGGGTTGGTGGGGGGGGGTCCCACCGCCCAGGTGAACAGGGCGATGCAACACAGCTCCTCGGAGGCTGGCGTGGACCTCAGAGCTGACGTTTCCCTGGCCAAGCTTTCCTTCTTAGGAGGAAAACACAGAATGTAGGGTGACTCCAGCAGCTGTGTTTAAATGCCAGAGTTCACTTGACCTTCAGAAGCAGAGAAAACTGTCTTGTTTGTCACACACATTCCCATCTCTCAAGGAAACTCCTTTCCTTCCAAACACAGCAGTTCCACCCTGACCACGCCTGCCAGGCATCACTGTGCAAGCTGCGCACCGCCTAACCCTAGGGAGGATGTCAGTCATGTCCAGGTCTGCAAATGTACCCCTGTTGGGTTGCACAGTGCCCAACCTGTGCAACTGGGCATGGTGGCCCTGAGTCCCAGAAACATCTCCACTAGGTGCACAGGTGAGTGGTTCCCCTAAAGCTGTGAGTGGGCAGGTGTGCTTACCTTCTTGTTGATATACATCCCACAAAAAAGGACGTGGAGGTTGACGGCCCACCTCCCAGCGAGCATCTGTGCAGGTCCTCCTCCCAGCAACAGTGGTGTGTTTAAACATTTCTTTTGTTTCTTCAAGAAGGTCAACCCAGAGCTGGAGCTTGTCATACAGGGATGGTTTGGAGGCGTCAAAGGGAAGCTTATGAAGTGGGAGATAACAGCCTTCGCAAAGCCCAGCGATGGGTGGGAACAAGAAGCTCAGGGCTCATAAACCAGCCACTGGGAGTTGTGCTCACGCTTCACCTGGACCGTCTTATCACAATAACCCCATGAGAATGGAGGTATTATCACCATTTAACAGATGAGGAAACTGAGGTTTAAAGGGATTTGCTCCAGTCATGTAGCTCAAGGGCTTATCTCCTGCCAGCCCTTTTCTGAGAGCTTTACTTGTGTTAATATAGCGAGTCTTCCCAGTGAGCCTATGAGGTAGGTACTGCTATCATTTCCATTTTATAGATGAGGAAACTGAGGTGCCAGGGTTTCAGGTACAGCCAGGGAACCACAAGCTGGGAGAACACAGAGCTCACATCATAACCCCTGACAGCTCCGGTGTCCCTGTCTGTGGATGGGGGAGATGACAGAACTTCTTTGGGCTGGCTGAAGGCTCCAATGAGACCCTGATGCCCGGACGAGCCCCATTCAGTACCTGGCACACAGTAGGAGCCTGGTCCGAGTTCGCTGTTGTCACCCTGTTCTCAGCCCCGGACTCCTCCCTCTGTTTCCCACATTTGGTTGAACGTTGTCTGCCTGGGAGCACATCCTCCTGCCTCCGGCTATTTTTAGTTCCATTTCCTCGGAATTCTGGATTCTACCTGTGAGCCCAGTAGCTACGGTGGAGCGCTGTGACAGTCCGTCAGATAGGAGTAACTGAGAATGCTGTGTTTATTCTGCAGAATCCACTGATTCAGCCACCGCCTTCACTGGGGGAATGACTCACGGACTTTCCTTCCATCTCCTGGGGACGGAGTCCAGCTTTGCCGAGTGACTGGAATAGTCTCTGCTGGGAGAGCCCATCTGTACAGGCTGTAGAGGTTACACCAAAGGCTTCCTGGGAAGAGGCACCAGGACAGAGCTGCGGGCGGACGTGGGAGGGTCCCACGGATTTATCCCCACAGAGCCTCAGGCCTTCGGAAGACCAGGCGTGGAAGCCCTCTGGATCCTAGGAGAAGAGGACATCGTTGGCCTCTTTCCTAACACCTATTCCTTTTGTGCTTACAAAACCTCCATTCGTTTTTGATACGGTGTTCTAAGCCAGTCATGGTCATTTTGTTACCAAATTTCCCAGTGTCTCATGCTGGTTGTGTGACCCAGTTCTGGCCGATCAGTCCTAACGTGGAAGTCTGCTGCGGGGCATTTCTGGGAAAGCTTTCGCTCACTTTATGAAAAGAGACAGGTGCAGCTACTGTGGCCCTTGACCTTTCCCCTACCTTTGGCTTGTCTGGAAGCCAAGTGTGATGACTAGAGCTATGGCAGCCATCTTGTGACTATGAGGTCAAAGCATAAGCCTGAGAGGTCAGTTATATTAGGGATGGTGGAGTCGGGGTCCCTGGTGCTAGCAACTGCCTGCCTCTAGTTGTGTTTTGTGGAAAAACGAACCTCCTGTCAATTTGTTTAAGCCTCTGTTGGTTGGATTTTGATGTTCTGCAGGTAAATGTTTTCCTAACTGATACGGACATGAAGGCAGGGTGGGCAGCTGTGAGGGCCATCCCTGCTCAGAGGTCCACAAACAGCTCCTGGGACTGCCCTGTGCTGGGGCCTCTGCTGGTCCTTGGTGACATCCGGTGAATCAGGCCCAGACCTTCCCCTCAAGGGGTCACAGTCCACCAAAAGACACGACAGACAAATTGTGTAACTGATAAGAACTGTTGCCAGCTCTCAGGGTGCAGGAAAGCCCTTTTCTTCTGAAAATCAGATTGAACTCTACTTTCGTGCCCATGTGCCAGGGTTGGAAAAACTGCACAAGAATGTGATGAGGAAGGTGGGGTTGCTCATGGTCAACACGGGGTACCGGGGGGGGGGGCTTCAGCTGGAAAAGCCCAGGGACCTGGTCTTGCACGCCTGACACCCCCGCAGACCCAGGAACGTCCGGGTCCGAGTCTGGGCCTGGTTTACACCCGGCGTCTCAGGGGCTCCCTACGCGCGGGCCGGGACCGGAGAGTCAGCTGCTGCACGAGGGTCACACTGAGCAGGGCGCACGGGCCAGGCTGGAAGCAAGCAGGGCACCACCTCCTCCCGCTCATTGGCTGGGACACGGTCACGTGCCCACCCCACTCCACCCCCCCACCCCCCGCCCGGGGCCTTGGATGCACCTGCGGCTCCCAGCGCCACGCCCACCTGACCCCAGGCCTGCCCTCCCCCAAACCACACCTGGCTGTCCCGGCGTTAGAAGCTTCCTTGACCTCCGCACCATCACACCCTGGGCGGGATGATCTTGGCTGTGGAGCCGGACCCCGCGCTGTAGCAGGCTGAGCAGCGTCCCTGGCCTCGCCCTACCCGATGTCCGCAGCACCTCCCAGCTGTGACAACCACAGGTGTTTCCAGACGGCGCCCAGGGTCCTTGGGGGAGGTGGTTACGTGGCAAGATCACCTGATTGAGAACCCTGGACTTCGGTGGGGGGTGGGGGACTGGCTGTGTCTCCCTGTGTCTATAGCAGCAGAAAGGGACAGCAAGACGGCGATTCAGTTCCCAGAAAGTCACAGCTAACATAATAATTGGGTGAGATCAACGTTGTGATGGGGTCTCAGTGGGGCTGGGGGTGTCTTAAAGGCAGGACCAAGGGATCAGCTCCGTACAGGGTGTGGGGGACTCGGCAAATGAGGAGTCACTTCAACTAGGTCTGAAGGCTGGGAGAGTTTGCCAAAGGGTGGGAAGCCGGGGGTGGGGGGGTGGCTTTGGTGGGTTTGCAAGGACGGCAGGTGCATTCTGGGAGTTGGAGGTGATTGGAAGTGGCAGGAGCGGGAGTGGGTACTGGGGAGCTGCCGCCTCTGGGAAGCCCCCTGCTCACTGGGTCTGGTCCCCTCCTCTCTGTCCCCACTGTCCCCCCAGGCCCACTGCACCGCTGGCCACCCTGTGCGGCTTGCTCCTCCTCAAAGCCCTGTCCTTTGTGCACTGTGTCCCAGTCCCTTGCACACAGTAGGTGCTCAGAAAACTGAATGAATGAACCAACGAGCGAAGGGTCTGATTCCGGGAGGGTCTCCTATGCCAGCCTGCGAGGACTGGGTCTCGGTCTGGGCAGTAGAGCCACTGCAGGGCTCTGAGCAGGGGCCACCTGCTGTCGGTGGAGGATGCTTTGGAAACGGGGGAGGCTGGGAGGCCAGGTACCTTGATAGTCCAGGTGGGAGCTGATGAGGCCTGAGCCTCAGAGGAACAGTTACTCTGAGGACTGATTCCTTATGGTGGGGAGGGAGGGGGTGAGGGGGAGGGGCGCTGCGTCGGGGACCAGGGAGCGGAGAGGGCTTCGGGCAAGGTGCCTGGAAGACACCCCCCGCCCGCCCCCGCTCCCCCCCCGACGCTGGGGAGGAGTTCAGCATGTGGAAGGAATCTGGAAGAGAAGTCAAACGAGAAATGGAAAATTAGAAGTCATTCATGTGTAGTGACGGGCAGAGAAAACGCGTACGTAATTCTATTTTTAAGAAGCGCGCAGTAACTATTTCTCCGTTCATACGAGGTGGCAGCAGCACTGATGCTGAGAGGAAGAAGCAGCTCTTGGCCGGAAAAACACTTTAAGAGCCCTTGACTGGGTGGAAGGCCTTGGGTTTGCCTGGGAGCAACCTCCCAGGGGAAGGCGTGCTCCGTCCTCCCTGGAGACGCTCAACAGGGGCTAGTGTCCAGTGATGGGGCTGACAACCGTGAGAAGCTATGTCCCGCCTTCCATTTTAAAGACTCCTGGTGTGTAATTACCCTTTACCTTAGAGCTCAATACTATAAAGGCAAATAACCAATTAAAATGGGCAAAGGATCCGAACAGACGTGTCTGCACAGGAGACGTGCAGAAGGCCAGTAGCGCAGGAAAAGATGCTCGATAGCATTAGACTTCAGGGAAATGCAAATCAAAACCACAGTGAGGTACCACCTCACATCCGTGAGAATGGCCATCATCACAAAACCAAGAAGTAAGTGTGGAAGACGTGGAGAAACTGGAAACCTCGTGTGCTGCCGGTGGGAACGGAAAGTGGTTCAGCTGCTGTGGAAAACGGTCTGGAAGTTCCTCCAAAGGCTAAATATAGAGTTGCCATGTGAGTCCGTAATTTCCCTGCTAGAGAATAGCCAGGAGAAATTAAAAAAAAGTGTCCATAAAAAAAAAAAAACACCTGTACGTGAATGTCCACAGCAGCCCTGTTCACAGCCCCCAGAAGGTAGAAGTGACCCCGGTGTCCATCAGCAGGTGATCCGATGAACAAGCGTGGTCCATCCACATGGTGGGATGTCATTCTGTCGTAAAGAGGACGGAAGTACTGACACCTGCTACAACGTGGGAGAACCTCAGATGCATTGCTCTCAGTGAAAGACGCCAGATGTGAAAGGTCACCTGTCGCCTGGTTCTGTTTATATGAAACTTCCAGGACAGGCAAATCCATGGAGACAGAGAGTAGATCACAGGTGGCAGGGGTGGGAGCCAATGGGCTCGTGTCTCCACGTGGATACCGGAAGTGTTCTGGAATGAGCTGGTGACGATGGTCGTACGACATTGTGAATGTGCTGAAAAGCACTGAATTGTACACGTTAGCAAGGTTAAAATGATTGATTTTATATCAGTACAAAAACTTCTTTAAGTGTATGGGAACTCTCTGTACGTTCTGCTCAATTTTTCAATAAAACTAAAAGTATTCTGGAAATAAGGTCTGTTAATTAAAAAAAAAAATAAGGTCTGTTAATTAATTAATCTGAAGTGGCCATGAGAAGGGTGCAGTCTGTGGCCCTGGGCCCCGTGGTGCCACTAGCAGGCCTCTGGGCACTGGGACCCCCCTCGTGCGCTCAGGGTCGTCAAGGCCGCCCGCGCCTCCCGAGCCCCCCAGCTCACCCCGTCCTCTTCCTGAGCGAAGTCTGAGCTTCGCACGGTCCTCAGAGGCCGTCTGCCCGGAGCTGGATAAAGGGCTGCTGCCTTTGACACTCACGACAAGCTCGTGAGGAACTGGGGGCCCAGAGAAGTAAAGGCATCCGCCCAGCATCAGTCAGTGCATGTGTGCACATCTGGGCAGACCCCAGGTGTGCCCGGTCCCCGCGTGGGCAGGAGGGGAGCTGCTGTCGGTCAGCTCCTGGCCTCTGGATGGCAGTGCTCTGAGTCAGAGATACACAGCCATGGCCCTGGAAACACAGAAGTACACTCCCACCGACATACACAGACCATACTGACACACCCATTCACACACACTTGCGTGGATGCTGAAGCAGACTTGGACATGCCTGGAAACACACAGACACACACACACCCACACACACACTGAAACAGACCCAAACGCTACCATCACATGACACACACCCGAGGGCCTGGGCCCAGAGCTGGGCTGACAGAGGGGGAAGCCTGTCGGGGTGGGGTGGGGCTAGGCTGGCTTTGAGTTTCCTGTGGTCTGTGGATCGCTGTGACCCGGCCGGTCCTCCCCACTGGGCACGTGGCCACCTGGGGCCCAGGCAGCCCACTTTAGATGCCGCTGGGCAAGTTGGGATCAGGGGAGGGGCAACTCCAGGACCAGGCAGGGTGCTCCGAGAGCTGCCCCCATAGCTGAAGGCTAACTCTGCTTCCAATTCATTAAAACCTCCAACCGACTGAGTCCTCGAGGGCAGAGCCTGGGTCTCCTCACTGGACCCCGGGCGGCACAGCCAACGGTACGAGCGGCGTCTCTAGTGACAGTAGTCACGCAGGACAAGTGTTTACTAAGTACTCTGTGTGCGCCGGGCCCTGTGGTGAGAGCGCAAGCCCCTCCCACCCACCCCACAACCTATAAGGTCCATTCTGTCATTGACTCTCACACGGATGGGAAACAGAGCTCTGCAGAGGTGGAAGCACCTGCCCAAGATGCTCCTGGAGTCAGGCTGTGTCTGTCAGCTACTACTGCAGTGATGCTGCGGAAAGACTGCCCATACCAGGGCCTTATGGCCACGAGACTTACTCAGGCTGCAGTGCTGCCTGACCTGGCCAAGTCCAGGCCTTCTCCAGGGGTGTTTGCTCTGGGGTCCAGGCCATTTGCTTCTCGCGCTGGTCACTGGAGCCCAAGGAGCCCGAGCAGATCACATGGGCCACATTCAGGGTCTTCGCCTCATCTAACGGCTCTGTATGTCCTGCCCGCTATGGTTGCATCAGCCCGAGCAGCTCCCAGGCCTAGGCCCAGGCCCAGGTGGACGGCACGGGGACATCCGCTCTGCCCTCAGTGAGAGGGGAAGCGTGAGGGCCAGTGTTTGCTGAGCGATAATCCAACCTCCTGCTTGGGCTTAACTCAGAACCTGGGGCCACACGAGCATGTGACGTGGCCTCCATTTGTGGACAGCGGGAACAGGGGGAACACAAGGGTCAGGCCTATGGGGTCACGGTCCCGGCTCCAACTTCCTGGGCCTCACTTTTCTCATCTGTACAGTGGACAGTTGGGCAGTACAAATGGGATAAAGTGTCTCAAGTGCTTGGCTCAAGGCCAGCTCAGAGGAAGTCCTCAATACATAGTGTTCTCTAGCTGTTCTCAACAGGGGCCCACAAACCCCTCCTTGGAGTCGTTTGGAAAGGTTTGTGGGGCGTTTCGGGTTGGGGGTGTATTTCCAGGGTGAGGGCCAGGGATGCCCATGTTTGCCCACAGCACAGAGCGTTGTCCCACTTGCCCTTGTCCAGAAACCTGAGCAGGTTCTGACCCAGGCATCTCCTGTCTGGCCTGCGAGGGGCAGAGGCTGTACCAGGAGGAGGCCCAGCATCTCCCACAGATCCAGCGGGTCTGCTGGCTGCTGGGACACTGGCTCCTCCGTAGGGATTTTCCCCTTAGATGTCGGAGATGCCAGCATACCAGGGACGCATGGACCAGGCAGCAGGGGCTGGGGTGACAGCCTGGACCCTGGCTGCCTCTGAGCTGCCCTCCTGAGTTGGACTATGAAACCCCAGGAGTTTTGTGAATTGGTAAGAACAACAGGCCAGGGCGACGGCCGAGCAGGTAACACAGAGGAAAGGAAATAGCTGAACCCGTGCATCTCTGCGGAGGAGAGGCCCATGCCCAGAGGTCGAGCTCAGGCACCGGGAAGGGCAGCTGGAAGCAGGTTCGGAGGTCGCAGCACTGAGGGGACGCTCTGGCCCCGAGACCACCAGACAAAACCCACTTGAGGGCCAGTCTGCTCAACGGGACAGTGGGTGAAATTCGGACGTGGCCTCAGCGTTAGCTGTCCTCTGTATCCACCATAAACCTGCTGATTCTGATCATTGTATTGAGGTTTCCCAGGAGAATGTCTTTGTTCCTAGGAGAAATATCCACTGGAGGGTTTAGGGGTGAAGAGTCTGCGCGTGCTCTCAAATAGTTCATAGAAAAATAACTCCAGGGCTTCCCTGGTGGCGCAGTGGCTAAGAATCCACCTGCCGATGCAGGGGACGCGGGTTCGAGCCCTGGTCCGGGAAGATCCCACATGCCGCGGAGCAACTAAGCCCGTGCGCCACAGCTACTGAGCCTGCGCTCTAGAGCCCGCGAGCCACAACTCCTGAAGCCCGCGCGCCTGGAGCCAGTGCTCTGCAGCTAGAGAGGTCACCGCGATGAGAAGCCCGTGCACTGCAACGAAGAGCAGCCCCTGTTCGCCGCAAGTAGAGAAAGCCCGCGTGCAGCAATGAAGACCCAATGCAGCCAAAAATAAATAAATTAAAATAATAAATTTAAAAAAATTTTTTAAAAAAACCCTCCATATAGGGACTTCCCTGGAGGTCCAGTGGTTAAGACTCTGCACCTCCACTGCAGGGGGCACGGGTTCAATCCCTGGTTGGGGAGCTAAGATCCTGTATGCTACACTTGTGGCTCGGCCAAGAAAAAAAATCCACCCCCCCCAAATAAAACTCCTTATAAACAGATAAAGCAAATGCTGGAGAATGAAAATGGGTCAATCTAGGTGAAGGGTATAGAGGTGTTTATTGCATAATTCTTCCAAATTTTTTGTGGCTTGGAAAATTTTCAAGGTAAAATAAATTTTTAATCACTTAAGAGTTACAACGGCCCCATTCATTTAATTAAAAAGTTCAAGAGATTGCTAAGACTGAGGCTCACAGTTCTTTCTGAAAGAAAGCCCAGGAGGTGCACTGTTAAATAGTGCAAAAGAAACACTATTCTGATCAAAAAGAAAAGCACATGGGAAAACGTCCAACATCACATATAATGGGGAAAAAACACGTTAAATAAGGTATAATTATTCAACTATTAAATTAATGTAAGTATATTTGGAATAATAAGATCCCATGCTGGTGAGGAAGTGAGGCACAAACCTGTGGAAAGAGGTTGGGCTGACTGTATCCTCTGTGCTCCCGGCAACAGTCCTAAATGAGACACTGCACGTGGAGCTGACGCTGTGCGCAAGGCCCTGGCCCGTCCTCAGCGCTGATCATGGTCGCTTCCAGCTCCTGCTCAGGCTGTGCCCAAGGGGCAGCCTGCACAGTCTTCAGCCTGAAGACCTGCTGAGACTCCACTCGCCCTGAGCTTTGGGCCAGGACTGCTGGTTCTTGTGCATACGCTCAGCCCCTATTACACCCCACAGCCCTCAGAGCACCCAGCGCCCCACCCCAACGCCTCTCCTCCGCTCCTGGAACCTGGGATTAAACGGGAAAGGCCCCTCCTCCAAGAGGCTCCTCGAAGCCGTGTCCCCCGCCTGACCCACTCCAGCCAGGTAAAGTGCCTGGTGGGTCCAGGGAACTCGAAGCAGCTAGAACTTGTCTCTGGGGTTTAAAAAAAAATGTTTTGGGTAATTCCCAAATGTTGGGGGCTGCGGTAGTTGCCTTCCTGTTTTCTGGCTTAATCCACCTGTGTTTGGGAGAATAAACTACGTGATCGCAATCCTTCGAAATCTATCGAGATTTGCTCTATGTGCCTCGGCATGTGGTCGACATTGGCCAATGCTCTGCGTGACCTTGACAAGAACGTATACTCTGCCGCTAATGGGAGGAGGTTTTGTGGGGAATCAAACCCTATGGGGGTTTCCCTGACTTTCCTCTCAGTGACCAAGATAAATATTTTAACTCCCACAAGATGTTTCTATTGTTACAAAGGTCCAATATTGATTAGCCTTAACGGCTAATTTTCAGTGCTCTTCACTCCTTCCAGCGTTCCCAGGCTCCCGACCAGCCTGCTGGGGATGAATTCTCTTAACCTTCCTTTGTCTGAAAACACCTTTACTTTGTCTCCATTTCTGAGGGATAATTTCACTGGACTGAAGTTCAGTTTTGACCGTCATTCACTCGTGTATTCGTTTGTCGGGTGAGTATTTGATGAGCCCTGACTGGTGCTGAGTGTGTGCAGGTGCAGGAAACGCCCTTGCTCTCCAAGAAGAGAGGGAAGTGTGTGCCCGGCAGAGGGAGAGGGATGTGCAAAGGCCCCGTGGCTGGAGCACAGGGAGCAAGAAGGGCTGGGGAGGCGGCTGCACCTGGGCCACTTGGGACCTTGTGGGCGAGGAATCACGCTTTGCCCTCGTCCTATTATAGGAGCAGTGAGGCTTCTCAGAAAAGACAAAGCTTTAACTGGCCCGTGAAGGGTGCATGTGGTGAAAAGAAGCTGAGAAGGGGGCAGAAACCTGGTGGGGTTGAGCACTGACGGTCTGAACCAGTGCTGGCTCCTGCAGTGGGTCCTGTGCTGGGCTTTGGGTCACCTGCTCCATTCTGGTGGTAAAGACCAGGCTTGGCTCTAGGCTGGCAGTTCCCAAGCCCGTCACTCATTTGGCTGTGTGACTGTGGTCCCTTCCACGTGAGTCAGCTTGCCATCTCTCCTTCACTGGGTTGTTATGAGGCTCAGAGAAAACGGTGCTGAGCGCTGGGCCTGCAGCTTTGCAAGAGTTCAAACATCTTAGCTCTTGTTTTTATGGTTAGGATTTTCTCATCTGCTGAGAGTCAGAGAGGGTAAGTCACTTGCCCTAGGCCACACAGCCAGGATCCTTCACCCTCCCCATTCCACTGACAGGGTCCCTGAGGCCCAGAGAGGTGGTTTGCCCAAGGATGCCCCAAATATGGGAGTGGCAGAACTATTCACTCATTCACTATTTATTGAGTGCCTGCTTTGTGCCAGGAGTGACCCAGGTGCCAGGGACAGAGTGGTGTAGAAACAGATAAACCCTGCCCTCGGGAAGCTCATATCCTCCTGGGGGTGACTGATGCTACACAGAATAAATAAGTAAACCAAATACATTTGTTAGGTGGCGACAAGGGCTTTGGAGAGAAATACAGTTGGGAAGGGGATGGAGAGTGGGGGGAGGCTGACAAGTCCAGTCGAGCGGAAAGGTGGCGCTTGACTTGAAGGAGGTGAGGGAGGGGCTCTTAGGACATCTAGGGGAGCAGCATTCCAGGCAGAAGGCACAGCGTGTGCAAAGGTCCTGAGGTGAGAGTGTGCCTGGGGTGCTCCAGGCCCAGCAAAGAGCCCGCAGCGATTGCTGGTGCTTCCTGGGCCTTGAATTCAGGTGAATCTGCTGCGAAGCCCTCCTCCCAGCAACAGAGGTCGCTGGGGAAGGGGCTCCTCCCCAAGCCCCGGCGGAAGGGAGAGTTTACTCTTTATGAGCGGTGCTGCCCTGCCACAGCTCCCACCCGGCTCCTACAGAACCTGCCGTGGTCAGGGTGGGGGCAATCAGGCCTGGATGTAGGAGGGGAGCTGGGCATCATGGCCGCGGCCCCTCAGTCCCCTCCTGGTTTTAAAGAACTCGCGATGACCTGGTTTCCGGTGACCTGCGGTGCCCGCCACCGCCCCAGCCTCCCCCTGCTTCCCACCCCTCAGGGGACGCTGCCCAGCCTGCCTCCTCACCCACGTCCTCCCGGGGACTCGCAGGCCTCCTAGCTAGTACCCGGCTCCGCTGGGCCCCCGTCATGGGCAGTCCTAAGCTGTAGCGTGTTCATGCGCGTTAGGAGTATGATCTTATAGGCAAGTCTTGATTGTATGGAAAGGAGGGAGACAGGCATCTGCTGAGAACCTACTGCGTGCCGTGCCGGGCTGATCCTATCGGGAGATACTATCGTACCTATTTTATGAACAGAAAAGAGACTCAGAGTAGGGGAAGGTTTGGGTTTTACCCAAGGTCACTCAATAAGCAAAGGTTAATTTTAGTAATAAAAGCTGCTTTTGGTGATTGCTGGGAGCCAGGCAGTCAGATTCAGGGCCACTGGGGGAGGGCGGACGGCAAAGAAATGGCTGTTAGCTTTGATCCCCTCCCAGCAAAGGTCAAACTCCTGGCCAGAGAGGTCATCTGGAGATGTTTGTCCTGGAGCTGACTGGGAGACACTCATGATAAATGGCTCCCATATCTGAAGAGCTATCAAGGGGCAAAGAGATAACCCTGAGGGTAGAAAGGGGCTGTTTGCTAAAGCTGCAGCAAGAGGGACTTTGGGTCAGTGTCTGGAGCAAACATCCTGTCCAACAGAGCAGCACGCTGCCTCAGAAGTGACTTCTCTGTTTGCCAGGGTTGCCGGAAAAGGCATATTCCCCCGAGAGAGGTCGGCCTGGGGACACCCCTGCAAGCTCACACCTGGGAGTTTTCAAAGGGCCAGACAAGACTTCTGCCCCCAGATTTCTTCAGCAGGAGGGTTTTGATCTGAACAGTCCCGATCGATCACACTGGAAGCTGAGTTTGGCTTCTGCACGTCTGGGTGTGTTCCTTTCATGGAGCCAGAGTGGTGGGGGTGGGTTAGCGGCGGAGGAGTGGATTCCTCTAGTTGCATCAGCTATGGTGTGACCTCTGACATTTACCTTTCTTTGTTCCCAGATAAACCAAACACACAAAAACTAATATTCCTGGCTTAATAAAAGAATGGGGGGTGGGGGGGAGGAGAGTGGCCTGGTAGGTGGGGAGAAAACTGGGGCTTGGGTGAAACAGACTGTAGTTGGGGGGGAGTGCTCCCTGGGGGCCCTCCCCCTTGGCGGGCTCTCCAGAATTGGCTCTGGTTCCGGAAGGCCCTGCCTGGACACCCTGACGGGGTGGTCAGTGGGCAAACCAGCCCTGCAGCACCTGCTGTGCACCCAGCCCATTCGTGGCCAGTGGTTCTCAAGCACTTCCCACGGGTCAGGTCCTGTGCAGTGGGTTTTACCGGCAGCTATTTCCCTTTTACTTTTGAGAAAACGAAAGCTGCCTGCAACCACAGAGCTAGTGCACCTAGCTAGCTAGGTGCCAGCATCCTTCCTGTCTCTTTGTGGGCCTGCCCCATCCTAGGGAGGCTGTGGTCAGCACAGGGGTGGGCACACGGTGGCAGCTCACAAATGCTCTGGGCTGGTAGGTGCTGAGGGCCAAGGGGGAGAGAAGTGGGCCGGAATCAGGAAGCAGAGGGACTGCCAGGGCTCCCAGGTATGTGACACCTAGCTACCAAAGGGGCTCTCTTGGGACCCAACCAGCTAAAATCCCACCTACTTTTCTAAACCCCTTCCCTCCCGCTGTCCCCCCTCCACCACTACTCCAGCCTTTTCCGGATTACTGAGGACTCCTCTGGTCTCCAGGCACCTGCACAGGTGGTCCCTCTTCCCACCCCCGCAATTTGCATGTCTGCCACCTTCTCCGGCGCACAGGCCTCCCTCGGGCCCTTCCCTGAGCATTCCAGGGCAGTGTCCCCCGTTTTGCCATCCCAGCCCGCATCAAGCTATAATCCTTTATTGTGCTGCTCGGCTCTCATCTCCCAGGGGACAGTGAGGGCGGCCCCGGTGAGTGCTCGAGGGCCAGTGGAGGAGGGGGTCGCAACCGGGTGGGGGGGCGGGAGCTGCGGGGTGTGCCCGCCACCCGCCACAGGCAGCCTTAGGAGGGGGCGGGGGGCCGAGCCGGCCAAAGTCCAGGTCCACAGGGCTGCGCAGCGCGCTACTTAAACCTACGACCCGCCGCAGCCGGCCAAGGACAGGGATACCAGGTCAGTTGGCGGACCGAGTGGGGAGCCGGGGTCCGGGGTCCGGCGGGCGGGGGCCCAGCAGCCGCGTGGCCTACTCGGGACTGGCAGGCGCCGCAACGGGCGGCCCTGGGACTTGTAGTTCTCGGCTCCGCGAGAGGCCGGTGCGAGCCCGGGAGCGCGGCGCTGCGCGGGGACGGGGACTACATTTCCCAGAAGGCTGGGGAAGCGCGGTCACCGGGAAAGCGCCGCGTCCGGCGGCGCTTCCCGGGCGTGATGGGGCCGGTCCTGGCGGTTGGGGGCTGCCGCGAGGCCCGCGCTTGGTCCCTGCAAGGCGGCCCGCTGCCGATGGGGCCGGGCCGGGCGGGGCCCATGCGCAGCTCGGTGGCGGCGCCCGACTGCTGCGGGGGCCTTGGCAACTTGGACTTCAGGAAGGTACCGACCGCGCCGGCAGCCGGGCCAGGAGGGGGGTCGCTAAGGCTGCTGGGTCCGCGGCGGGCGGTGCCACCGCCTACGCCCGCGGGCGGTGCCGCCGTTACCAGGCAACGGGGGCGGGGCGGGGCCGCGGGTGCGTGCGTATGAGTGCGAGTGCGCGTGTCCGCACCCGTGACCGCGCGTGGGAGTGCGTACACGTGTGCACCTACGGGATCGCTAGGCTCCGGGGAGGAGGTGCCCTGAGCTGAGGCCGGAGGACAGGCCTCCTCCCGGGTGGACTGGCGGGGAGTCCGCGGCCTGCGGAGCCCCGCACGGGCCGGGCCGGGCCGGGCCAGGCGGGACCTGGTTCTGAAGACCAGCCGGGCCCCTGGCCCCGGCCCTTAGAGTCTCCTCTGAGACAAGACATTAACCTTTTCGGCGTCAGCCACTCCCCGTGGAGCTCCCAAGAGGTCCCTGCCCGAGGCCGCCTTTTGTGGTCCATTCATTGGTACAGCCGGTACCGATCGAGAGCAGGTGTCCACTGAAGAAAAACGCACAACCTAATGGTTGCGAGTTGTGTTCTATTGGGGGCCTTACTGAGGACTCTAGCCCAGGAAAGAGCCTCTCAGTAGCTCTGAGGGGGAGCCAGGATATATAGGAGTTTTTGCTGGAAAAAAACCCACATCGAACATCAAAAAATTACTGCTAAACACAAAAAAGCAGACATCTTGTACATGATTTTAGCACTTTTCTATTTGTGGGAAGATGCAAGAGTCTGGGCTCCTTGAAATTATTCCTGAGATCTGCATCTTAACTGCCTGGGGCCTGTCTCCTGTTTTTCTCCATCCTGAATCCCCCCTCAGGGTGCACTGTGGGGTCGGCAGCAGCAGCCGATGGCTTGATGGGGGGCGACTTCCCTTGTTTACCGGAATGGCAGGCGGCATTCTTTGTCGGCTCTCACTGACCATTCACTCCACTGAGGCTGGAAACTGAAAATTCTCTGCCGGAGATAAAACTGGTCAATGTTTTAGAAACTGGCTTGTGGGGAGGTGGGTTGAGATCCTGAGACAGCCGGTCCTTATCTGAGGAGGTGACCTCTGATCTGAGCCCTGAGTGATACGCCCTGGGGGGTGGGGGCCCAGGTGCTCTGGTGGGGGCCTGGCAGACCAAGGCCTTGAGGAGGAGTATTTGTTCAAGAACAAAGAGAAGCCTAGCCCAAGGGGACCCTCGCCATTGCCTGGCTTGGGGTGGATGTTTCATGGGTGAGACCTACGGGGGAAGGATGGGGCTCCATTAACTGGAGGTGGGGAAGCCTTCGGGGCTTCTGGTGGAAATCAAGGGGGCAGTGGGCCCCGCTGCAGGGTTAGGGTCCTGCCCTCAGGTCTAGGCAAGGCCTGTGTTCTAGACCTAGCAGTGGGGGAGGGGGAGATTTCCTGGGTGTTGGGGGGAAGGTCTTTTCTGCCCTTCTTCCCTTCCCTGTGGGGCTGTGCAGTTGGAGTGATCTGGGAACCTTTCAGGGGACAGGTCAGGGTGACCCTCGTTGACTAACATTCCGTTTTTTCCACTGCAGCCCTTATTGGTACAGTTAAGCTTCCTGTTGCCAGCAACACTGAACGTGTGTATTTGTCCTACTTGGCAGCCCTCCTCCCTCCTCAGTGAAAACCTCTGGTTTTGAGAGATGTCATCCTCGGGGTGGTTTCTCTGCAGCTGGGCGTCTGAGCTGCATGATGGCAGCGGGTTGGCCCCGCGCCGTCCCTTGGCGGTAATATGTCACGCTGAGAATCTAAACTCCTCTAGTAGCCACAGTTGAAAAAGTAAGGAATCGGTGAATCACTTTTGACAATATATTTGACCCAATACGTAAAATATGTCATTTCATCACGTGGCACCGCACGTCCTCAGCAGCCACACGTGTGCTGACGTGCAAGCATGGGCACGGTGCCCTTGACCACTAGCTCCTGGGCCTGCTCCAGCTGGTGCGGAATTTGGGCTTTGTTTTGAGCTTAGAAAGTCCCCCCTTGGGCTGAGGTGCGTCCCCGCTGCAGCCTCGTCGACCGAGGCTCTCCCTGCCCAGGACTCAGCCAGGCTCCTCAGCTGGGCAGCTGAGGGAAGCCCGCTGGCTGGTGGGCGATGGAGCCGGACTGAAGGGCTCCAGTGGGGCCTCGGGGTGCTTGCTTCTTTGGGAGCACAGGCTGCTGGGGCACAGTCGGGGGGCCCCTTTCATGCCCATTTCCAGATGGTTCTCCAGCCCTTGTGAGCGATGGGTGGTGTAGGTGTCAAGAGGGGCCCTTCAGTTACCTGCTCTGTGAGATGGGACCTTTGTCAGCTGTAAAGTGCAGCCCACCTGAGGGTGGGTGCTCTGCAGAAGGCAAGGCCGCTGTGTTCAGGCAGCGTCGAGACCATGCTGGGCGACAGGCCCCTTGGGCTGCCCGGTCCCTGTTTGTGACTCATCTGTGACCATTTGGGAGGCAAATCCCAGGGGCAGGTAGGAGCTGCCTTCCGGGGCGAGATGTTTGCCTGCTGCACTGAGTTGTTTTTCAAACTCTTTTGGCGTTATCACATTAGTTAGAATAAACAGCAGGCTGTTTCTCTGGACGACTTACTGTGTGAAGTTCTCAAGGACATAATTTTTGTCTTCAGTGTTTTTGAGTCAGAGTCCAGACCTTGGGCAAGTCACGTAAGCGGGCAGAACCTCGGTTTCTTCTCCTCTGTTGAGGTGATCGTGGGGCTTTACTCATCCGTCTGTCAGTATGGATGTTCTTTTCTTTTTTAAAACAAATATTTATGTATGTGTTTTGGCTGCGTTGGGTCTTAGTTGTGGCACGCGGGATCTTCGTTGAGGTATGTGGGATCTTTTGTTGTGGCACATGGGCTTCTCTCTAGTAGTGGCGTGCGGGCTTCTCTCTCTAATAGTGGTGTGTGGGCTCCAGAGCGCGTGGGCTCTGTAGTTTGCGGCACGCGGATTCTCTAGTTGAGACACACAAACTCAGTAATTGTTGCGCGGGCTTTAGGTGCCCTGCAGCACGTGAGATCTTAGCTCCCTGGCCAGGGATCGAACCTGCATCCGCTGCATTGGAAGGCGGATTCTTTACCACTGGACCACCAGGGAAGTCCCTATTTGTGTTCTTTATTTTATTTTAATTTTTATTGTATTGTATTGTATTTATTTATTTATTTAGGCTGCATTGGGTCTTCGTTGCTGCGCGTGGGCTTTCTCTAGTTGCGGCGAGCGGGGGGGGGGTACTTTTTGTTGCAGTGCACGGGCTTCTCATGGCAGTGCCTTCTCTTGTTGCGGAGCATGGGCTCTAGGCGCGCGGGCTTCAGTAGTTGTGGCTGGCAGGCTCAGTAGTTGCGGCTCACGGGCTCTAAAGCGCAGGCTTGGTAGTTGTGGCGCAAGGGCTTAGTTGCTCCGCGGCACGTGGGATCTTCCCGGACCAGGGCTCGAACCCGTGTCCCCTGCATTGGCAGGCGGATTCTCAAGCCCTGCGCCCCCAGGGAAGCCCCCTACTTGTGGTCTTTAACAAGGATCTTTCTGGTACTGATCTCTAGTTTGATTCTGCTTTGGTTCAAGAACACACATACTTTTACTTTTTCTTTCTTTTTCTTATGTGCACTTGCGAGGGATGAGCCTCCTGCTGTTACGGGGGCTGGTGCTCTGGCCCACCTTGTCCTCACCGATTTTCTGCCTACCCGTTTTGGCTTCACGTGTTAGCCTCAGTTTTTTAGTCTGAAAAATGGGCACGTCTCACAGGGTTGTGGGCGGACTCAGTCACAGAGTAATAAGTGAGCTTCCTGTATCATCTCACTTAATCCTCCTGATGGTCCCAGGAAGGAGGGGCCACCCCCGTCAAAGTTTACCCAGGTTCCCACAGGGCATCGGGCCCTGTCTCAGGACAGGCTCTGTCCCCTCTGCAAAGCCCTGGCCCAGGGCTCGGTCAGCTGGCTTCCTGTCACCACTGCCTTGGACACAGAACTGCGTCCTTAGGTAAATAGCCTTAGGCACCAGCGTAGCAGGGCCTGTCCGGGGCCCCTGAGGGCGAATGTAGAGAGAGGTCTGCGGCTTACGGCCCCCGCAGAGGAGAGGAGGCCCCAGACCCACTCCCAGGAAGGGCCCACCTTGCCCCATGGACGCGGGACCCCATGGGCCCTCAGAGCCTCGCGGCACATGGCCCAGGACAGGCTCATCGCAGGAAGAGTGTGAATAAACAGCTTCCTGGAAGGAGTCATGGATTCGGAACACCGGGGCAGCCGCTGGCCGCTGTCTGTACCGTAGGAAAGCAGAGCCTTCAGGTGGTCTCCAGTGCTGTCTCGCCCCCCGTCCCAGCGTGTGGGCCGCACCCCTCGCTGGCTGTTCCTTAAGAAGGGAGCATTCCCCGAGGGCCCCTCCAGAGAGCATGTCTGAGCGCTGGCATCAGGCGCACAGGGAGCACCCTCTGCCCCTTGTATCCTGGCACCTGTGTTCCCCTCTCATCCCCCTGGGCGGAGATGGGTCATGGAGCTTCCTGTGGTCCGTCCCGGAGGGTGAGGGGGAGCCCCCAGCCCAGCCTGGATTATCCGCTGCCCAGAGACCTTCTTCTGCGCCTGGTGCCCCGCCATGGGGTCGTGGCCACCTTAGTGTAAAGCTTCTTTGTGGCCACTCCTTCTTGTATGCGCCAGGCTCGCGGCTTGCAGCAGCAGTTTCCCGGTAAATGTCTCCTGAATCACCGAGAAGGCCCGGAGACGGAGGGTCCAGCTGGAGGCCCGCCCCGCTGTCCCCACCCCGTCCCCTTCCCCCGGCAGTGAGCGGTACGTGGGTCCCAGCTGCGGTCGATGTGACTTTGATTCCCTGGGCCCCTGCTGTTTGTTTGGATGTCACAATGTGACCCTGGGTGCTGTTGACCCTCGCACGGTGAGCGGCACGGGCTCTAGCCACTGAGCCCCTCGCGGGAGCGCTGCCCGGGCAGCGGTAGGTAGCCCATCTCCTCTCTGTTCCAGCGCCAGGACTCTGCGGCCCGTGACCCTGGAGCCAGAGGGGGGCTCCGTTGTTAGGGTTACCGGGAGCAGAAGGCCAGGACTTCCGCTGCTTTAATCAGGTTGGGCAGAGGGTGGGTGGGCCCCGGTGGGCCCCTCCCCTTAGTCGAGGTGGCCCACAGGGGTACAGGGTGACGGGACAGGGGTCTGGGACCCTCCTGCTCTGCTCTTGCCTGACCCGGGAGGGCACCTTTTCCAGCGGGTTTTGGGGGTGACAGCAACCAGGACGGGACCTGCAGGCCTCTGGAGTGGGAAGCCAGGAGGGGGCCCTCTGCTGCCACCTGACTTGTCCATCATTCTTTCCTGCTCGGTGGGCCCTTCTCTGGGCAACGCAAATCCCCCCTCAAGGTGACCGGATACTTCCTGGATGAGAGGTTGACCGAGGGCCCTGGGACCTGGGCAGGGGCCAAGGTTCCAGTTTTGACCAGTTCAGCCCTAACAGGGAGCCCAGGCCGGATGTCTGCTGCTGGCCACCTCAGCCAGTGTCACTGCTTAACCGCTCTGCCTCAGTTTCCCCTCCGCCTCTGCTCTCCTAAAGGCGAAGAAGCAGTCTCTCTCCCGCTCACTTGCCCGGCCTCCTTGGGAGCGTTCGGGACTTATCCTCACTCCAGTGCCTGAACCCGGAATCTGGAATCTGGAATCCGGAAGCGCTGGCCTGGCCTGGCCCCCGGGAGCCTCTGGCTCTCTGAGCTGGCACGACAGTGGCGCTCGTCTTGCTGGCTGGTGGCCCAAGGTGAGGTGTGAGAACTTATATAGGTGCGCACTGGCCTTGTTGCAGGGGCTTAGCTCCCAGACCCCCAGAGTGGAGCCTCCCGGGGTGCTCAGCGTCTGCTGAATGACGAGCAGTGGAATTCTTAAGAATATCTGGAGCTTGGGGCTTCCCTGGTGGCGCAGTGGTTGAGAGCCCGCCTGCCGAGGCTGCCGATGCAGGGGATGCCGGTTCGTGCCCCGGTCCGGGAGGATCCCACATGCCACGGAGCAGCTGGGCCTGTGAGCCATGGCCGCTGAGCCTGCGCGCCCGGAGCCTGTGCTCCGCAACGGGAGAGGCCACAGCAGTGAGAGGCCCACGTGCCGCAAAAAAAAAAAAAAAAAGAAAAAGAAAAAAAGGGAGTCTGGCTGACAATGACACCCTTGTCTGCAGAAATGCCATATCAACTCCCGTGGGAGTTGTTGCTGTCATAAGAGTCCGTAACTGGTGAGAAGCATGTTTTGTGGGCGGCCCTAAGCTGGATGTGGTGATTCCGTTGCCAGGCGGGGGCTGGGGGCCGGGGGCCGTTGGCAGGAAGCATGGTTTATGTACCCGGCTGCCCCCCAGCTCTGCACCCTGGGCACGGCTGGCCCGCCTGGAGTGGATTCCACACCCCCCCACCCCAAGCCAAGGCTTGTGACTTACCTTCCAGTTGAGGCTTATTGTTATTCTGAATTGCATGTGGAGAGCTGCCATGAATTTCTAAAAAGAAAAAGAAAAATACAAAGAGTAATGCAGGGACTCAGTGAACACTGACCACGCAGAACGTCAGCAGTGTCTCACGGTTTTTAAAGGGGGAACTCAGCATTGGAGGCATCCAGCTGTTTCCTCCTCTTGTCCCTAGAGGCAGGGTCTTAGTTCTGTCCCCGGGGACATCTGGGCCACATCTGGGCCCATCTGTTGTCACAGCTGGGGAGGACGGCCGGCATGGAGTGGGTGGGGGCCACAAAGAGTGACTGGCCGGAGGGTCGACAGTGCAGAGGTGGGGAGACCCGCCCCAGTCACAGGGGGCAATGAATCTGGGGCTCAAAGCTGGCCCTCTGCACATACGGGAGGGGCACTCAGCACTGTGTGGTGGGTACAGGGTGCTCTGGGCTTCTGCAGCGTCCTTGTCCATTTGACATGTGTTTGAGAACATGGCAGTTTGACACAGACCTGGTCTGTTTCAGTTCCCTGGTTTAGCTGCTTTGGGGATGGCGCATCTGGTTTACTCGAGCCCCCGGAGTGCACACCTGTTCCACGTGTGCCGATAGGAACAGCTGTGCACTGTGTGTGAGCTCTCGGGGCAGGTGCCGGGGTTGGGAGCCCCCATGCCCAGGAGCGCCGGTCCAGGGGCTGCCGATAGGAGCAGCTGTGCACTGTGTGTGAGCTCTCGGGGCAGGTGCCGGGGTTGGGAGCCCCCATGCCCAGGAGCGCCGGTCCAGGGGCTGCCGATAGGAACAGGTGTGCACTGTGTGTGAGCTCTCGGGGCAGGTGCCGGGGTTGGGAGCCCCCATGCCCAGGAGCGCCGGTCCAGGGCCGGGAAGAGTTCATCTGCATTTTCCTGGGTCTCAGAGGCTGAGCATCTTCACATGGATGTCGGCCCCTCGGGTTGGCTCTGGGGCCTCTGAACACCTCTGTTGGGTCCTGGTCACCCTGGTGATGCAGACACGGGTCCCGGCGGGGTCACTGCCCCGCCAGCGTGCTGGACACTCATCCTCAGAGCTGCTGGTTTCCTCTCTGTGCTTCCGCCGCTGGCCCGGCCGCTCTCCAACAGGCATGACACGGCCGGTTGGGTTTCGGCTTTTATCTTCCGTTTTATGAGATTACATTGTAGTAACCTTTGCTGGACTTGGACGTGCCCAAGCCTCCTGACCTGTTCCTGGAGGGTAACTTTGTTTCCAAGTTCTGGGGCTTGTCACTCGCTCCCGTGTCTGTCCAGGTGGGGCGGGGCAGGGCAGGCAGGTCTCCCGCTGACGCCGGCTCTGTCCCTGCAGGCAGACCTCTGCGTTATGACCCGGCTGCTGGGCTACGTGGACCCCTCAGAACCCCACTTTGTGGCTGCAGTCCTCACCATCGCTTTCAATCCGCTTTTCTGGAACGTGGTAAGTGCCCCAGGACAGGCTGTGCAGAGGGATGGGTGGACGGACGGGTGGCTCTTCCCTCTGCTCCTCTGTCTCTGGCCAGCATGGGAGCATTGTCCTGCTTCCCCGTCGAGGTCGGCACCCAGGGAGGACGTGGACCGGGGAAGCCCCTCACCGCGGGGTCCCACGACATCTTGGCCTCAGCGGACAGCAGGTCCCTGCGGGGCTTTGCTCCCCTCCTGCCACACACACAGGGCAGCCGCCTTCTTAGGCGCCCCCCGCAGCAGGTGTGCTCCATAAACATCATCACTTTTCCTAATCGAGGCTTCCTGCAGGGTCATCTGCAGCCCTCGGGCTGAGGGGTGCTGGGGGCAGGAAGGAGCTGACAGCAAGTGAAACGGGAGGCAGGTCTGCGCCCAGGTCTTCTGTGGGTGCAGGGCCGCGCGGAGGCTGGGGGCCTGGGGGGCTGGCCGGGTGGGAGGTAGGGGGGAGTGGGCTCTGAGCAGTCCCTCCTGCCAGCCCTTCTTGGAGACATCCCTCCCCTGTCAGGATGTGGGGGAAGCCCTTGGGGTTTCTGGTCTGCTGTCCAGCATCTCTGGTGGGCTGGAAGGGGTGGTAGACGTGCTCCCCGGGCCACCCCCGAGGGGTCTGCTGATGCAGAGCGTGGACGTCCTGTGCTCACCTCGAGGGCGGCCTGCTGAACACGGCGTCAGCACATGCCGTTCCGAGCTGTCTTCCTCTCAGGTGGCCGCTCGGTCCCTGGGGCAGAACGGACCTGTTTGCATCTGGTTGACTAGTTAGGTCTTTTCTTCATCTGGGGAGAGCAGGGTGGGAGCAGGCTGCTCATCTCAAAGAGGCTGCAGTCAACACGCCGTCCCTCCCGACAGACTGACTGGTCTTTCCGGGATGGACACACGGCCTTTTTAATATGCCCCGCTGGTTTCCTGTGCCGCTGTAACAAATGACCACAGACTGGGACTTTAGAACAGCAGGAATATATTTTCCCCTGGCTCTGGGGGCCAGAAACCTGAAACCAGTACTGGTCAAGATCCAGGTGCGGGCAGGACTGTCCGCCCCCCAGCTCCAGGGGAGGGTCCCCTCCAGGAGAGCCGGCTCCAGTCCTCAAGGCCAGCATCTTCCCCCCACCTGCCTCCCTCCTATAAGGAAATGGAGGGGGGACAGCAGTCAGGGCCCCGCCGACCCAGGACAACTCCCACCTCAAGACCCTGAACGCAAGCTAAGCCCCCTCTTTGCTGGGCAGGCAACCTCCACCAGTTCTGAGGTCAGGACGTGGACATGATTTAAGCCTGATTTTCAGCTGCCACACCCTTTACCCTTCATTGTCTGGTGCTGCGGGAGGGGAAGGCGCACTGGGTGGGACGCGGGGAGGGTGGGGGAGAGCAGCACCACCGTGGGGCGGGCGAGGCGCGGGCCACCCCAGCTCTGGCCGGGGCCCGTGTCAGGTCAGGGCCACTCAGGCAGGAGGCGCCAAAGCTCCCCAGGAGGCCTGACGATGTTTCCCCACAAAGCGAGCTCCGGTCCCCCGCCCCCCAGAGCTGCTCCGTCCCCTCAGGCCCCCTCCCGCCGAGGCCTCTCCCCTGGCCGTGGGTCTGTATGCTGTAGCTTCCTGCCTAACACACCTGTCGTCTAGTGGGTGAGCTGGTCTCCAGAGGCCTGCGCGCCAGGTAGAGGGTGTTGGAATTGAGCTGAATTGCAGCACACCCGGCTGATGTCAGCATTGTTCGGACGTGCGGGGAAGACCCTCTTGTGGAAATTGGTGCAGAAGCGGGGTGGAGGCGAGGGCTGTGGGGAGCTCAGACCTGCCCCAGGGCCTCCAGGTGGAGCCAGGTTTGGGGAGTGGCTCCCCGGGGCTGGGCCGCAGCTCTTGGGCCATCTCTGGACGTGCTGCCCTGCCTGCCCACCTGGCGCCAGCACCCCTGTTGCTGTGCCCGCAGGGGGCCTCCCGCCCTCTCTTGTGGGGTGTCCCTGGCCCCGTCTCTGCCATGACCTCCTCTTCTTCACTCACTCACCCCACAAGTGCTCTTGGGGAGCCCGCTGTTGGGGTGCTGAGTGGCCCGCGGGGGCGGGGGGATGAGCCCACGAGGTGCACGGATGGGTTAATGTTGGGAAGAATAAGTGCTGCAGAGGGACCAGCTGGGGCGTTTCCTTTGTCACCTGTGTCTCTGTCTGGCCCAGAATCTCCTCAGTGCCAGGACCTTGCGTCCCGGTGCTCGGCCGCGCCTGGGCACGTCCAGACCCCGCAGAGAGCTCGCTCTTTGGCCCTGGCCCACACCTCCCCGACATGCTCCCTCCCCCACCTGCAGGAGAAGGCCGCCCTGTGCCAGGGCCTGGACCAGCCTGCCCTCCTTGCTCGCGGTTGCCCACGCCCCGCCCCCGTCCCCCTGCTCAGCGTGGCCCCACCAGCCGCTCCTCTCCACCTTCCGCTCGGGCTCTCACCCCGCAAACACAGGGCCAGGGATCGCCCCGCACCCCGCCTTCTAGGACAAAGTGTGAGCGGTATGGCTGACCCGCTTTATCCCTGGGTGTCCCGCGTGCCCAGAGCCTTTCGTCCTGCTAGGTCACCTGGTCTTCAGGGAGACGCACCTCCCCAGAAAGGGGGGCGCTCCCCATGTGCCTTGGGGGGCCCTGGCACAGGGGCGTTCTGCCGGCTGAGTCCTGGCGGCCGCGGGCTCTCGAGGGAGCGGGGTTGGGGGGGGCAGCAGGACGGTAGGTGGCGCTGTGGGCAAGGCCAGGGCGAGGGGGGTCCCCGCAACCTTGTGTGCGTTTGCTGCGCGGCTTCCGTGTCTGCCTCGGTGTCAGCCACTGTGGGGTGGGCTCGGCTGCCCCGGGGACCCCCACAGGGGCCGGGAAGCTGACGCTGCGGATGCTGAAGCAAGGGCAGAGGCTGGGGTCCCAGCCCCTGTGTTCACGCCCCCTCTGGGCCTTGGTTTCTCCATCTGTGAATGGAGGCCCATTGGGCTCTGAAGCACCGCAGCCACTCGGCTTACCCTGCCCCCCTGGGATGACCCCGCGCAGGCCCCCTGGGAGAGGGCGGCGTGCCTTCCTGGAGCTGGCAGCGAGGTAAGACTGGGCATCAGACCTGCAATCCAAACGTCGGAGCTGGTTACGAGGAAGCTGGTGTCTGGAGCTTGTCCAGGAGACAGGGCGAGGGGTTGGGCGGCTCCTTGGCTTGGGGGCTGCGAGGGGATGAGCCGGAGGCTGGGCTGCTGGAGGAGCTGGGATGCGGTGCAGGTGGGGAAGGGGACAGGCCGGCCGGTCCCCTGCGGGAGCGCCCTGAGTGCCGGCCTGCAACCGGGTTGTGTGCTGGAACCGGCGGCGACGGGCGTGCGCGAGGGGTACACGCGTGTGCCCGTGTGAGTGCGGGGGAGTTGGGCCGGGCGTGGACAGGCTGTGTGACACCGTTGCTCCCGTCTGGCTCAGAAGTTCGGCTCCGAGGGCACGGCCACGTACCCACTGGCTCTGTGCCGAGTTTCTAGACGAGGCGCGTCCTGCGTTTGCAGGGATGCTGAGTGGGGCTTCCTGGTAGGGCCCGTGGCCCAGCAAGGGCTTTCCTCTGAGCATAGCCGGCTGGCCGGCCGGGCCTCACTGAGACTTCGGCTCTGGGAGCACAGGGCTCTGGCCGGCCGGCCGCCGTCCGTTCCGACCGATGTCGCCCAGGACGCCGTGGAACAGCAGCTCCCCTGTCCGCCCGAGCTGTGCTCAGAGCTGGATTCCTGCAGAGCTGATGGGTGTCTGGCCTTGGCTCTGCAGTGGGGACAGTCAGCCCCTTGTCACTAGGACCCGTGCTGGCTCCTCTGGCCGTGACGTCGGCTCGAGCGTAGGATGTCCTGTGGCGTGTGCGTGGGTGTGCTTTTCGAGGAGTAGGCGTGTGTCCTCTGGTGCAGGCAGCCCTGCCCGCCCCTCGGCCCCATCCCTCTGAAGGGAGAGCCGTGCCAGGCAGCAGCATTGTCTGTGGGCAACGGGCTGCAGCTGCGCTAACTTCAGGTGTCCGAGGAGCGTGGCGGTAAAGCGTACCTGGAACGCGGCTAGCTTGCCTTCTGCCGGGACCGTGCGGAGGCTGAGGGGGTGAGGCGGGAGGCCCGGTGAGACCCCACCTGAGCTGGGCTTCCTCTCCTTCCCGGATCCTGACGCTCCAGGGACGCAGCCTGAGTTTCCTCACGAGTCCTGCTGGGGGCCGTGTGGGTAGAGGACGCGCCTCCTGCGACGCTTCACTTGGACACGACCGGCCTCTGCGCAGCAGCTTGGGTGGGACAAGGTGGCTGCAGCGGCGGGAGGGCTGCTGGTGGGTCATCTCTCAGGCCCCTCCCGCACGAGGGGCAGTTAGATGACCTGGCCTCCCCTTGGGGTTTCCAACAGATCAGCCCTCCTGCTTCGACCTTCCTGTAGGCCCCGCAGCCTCGAGGGCCCGTCCACACCTCCGTAGGGTGTCTGCTGTGGCCTTGCCTGGAGCTCTGGTGTCTGCCCTCTGCCATCAGCAGGCTTGGTCTCCTCGTGCCCCCGTGCCTTTGCACAGCCTGCCCCCTCCTAGAAGGGCTCCGCCACACCAACCTGCCTCCTGTTTCCCTCCCAGGCCTTCACTGGCCTTCCCTGTGCCCTGGCCCTGAGCAGACGTGGCCCAGCTCCCTTCCAGCCTCCCTGACCCGCAGATCTGTGGTCGCTGTTGCTCGCGAGTTTACGTTTCACCTCCTACCTTAGACCGAGGGCTCCTGCCTTGGAGTTAAGGGCAGGCCCAGTGTGATCGCAGGTAAGCCCAGAGTGGCCCGGGCTGCCGTGGGCCAGGCAGTCCCTCCACTTGGCGGAGGGGTGCTAGGTCCTCTCGCTGGCCGCACGGCGCCCACCTGGCTGTGTCGCTGGCTTTGTCCCGTTCCCTGGTCTTCCTCTGAGGCCAGCTGACGTTCCGGGGAAAACGTCCAAGGCTTGGGTTTTTGTCTCATTTTCCTGCTGACTTGCTCTGACCTGGGCCTCAGCTGCCTCCTCTTAGTTCTGGAGGAGTGGCCTTTGCCCAGCTTTTCTCAAGGGGGGCTGCCAGGCTGTGGGGGGAGGGCAGTGGGTGTGAAAGGGTCTGGAAGCACCGGGCATACTTGGCCCAGAGGAGAAGCAGCCATGGGAGCCGCCTGGGTGCAGGCGCGTCCCGGGTGCAGGTGCGTCTGGAAGGGCTCTTGCATCAGTGCAAACTCCCAGAGCTGCTGCCTGAGCTGAAGGCCCGGAGCTCTCACTTGTCCCAGAGTCTTATGCCCAGAAATGCTCCACGGCCTAGGGATACGTCTTGGAGAGTGTTTTGTAGCTGGTGACCCTTTCCTCGCCTCCAGGAATCAGGAATTGGCCTGGGAGAGGCTCTGAGATGCAGGGGCAATGGGTGTGCTTGTCACTGGCCGACGCCGGGCCGCGTAGCGCCTGGAAGTGCCGTGGGCTCCCCGTGGTGTCCGGCCGCTGCCCGCTTTGGGGCCCGGGGAGCCCCGTTCCTGCCACCTTTCCTCTGATCCCGCCTCCTGGTCCCCTGCCCTGGCACCCTGAGCCTCAGGAGGGCTAGGAAGCGAGGTGGTCAAGTGCCAGCCCAAAGACCCTGGAGATGGATGCCTGCAGCACCTCAGGGCAGGCCCCTGGCCTCGCCGTGTTGCCAGATCTGAGATTCTTGTAGTTTCTGCAAAGAGGCGTCAGCCTGGAGTGTGGGCTCCGGGGAGGCAGAGATCACGAGAGTCGGGGGGCCGGAACACAGGGGTCCTGGGCAAAGAGGGACGGAGACCCAGGCCACCGGATGCAGCAGGGAATCAGGAGAGGGCGGGGCGGAGCCTGCACAGCTTCCCCGACGGCACTTCCGGCTCCGGTGCCTATCGTCTGAGGCTCTGGCCAGCCTCAGAGGGCAGCCCCTGTACTTGGGTACCAGCCCCTGCAGGGAGCGAGGGTCGCCCCGCCTGTACACACCTCTGCTACCTTTCGCTCTGTCCAGCCGCCCCTGCTGCAGAGGGTCCCAGGTGGCCCAGGGGCTGGTGGCTCTGCAGCACAGTGAGGGCCACTGCAGCTCAACATCGGACTGACCCCAACTGGCCACCAGACGGCGCACAAGGGATGCGAGGTCCTCCTGCCTTCCAGGGCTGTGCTTGTGGGCAGAGGGGACCGCAGTGAGGATGGTGAGGGCCCCTCAGCCCCCTGGCTGGACAGGGTTATCCTCCTTCAGGGTCATCCTGCGGCTTATGTAGGAAAATAGCCTGGGAAGTATACACTTTCCACAGGTGTGTATACAGGGGCCTGCTCCTGGCACATAACGGGCACCTGTTCGCCTGGCGCCCCACCTGTCCACCCACAGGGCTCCAGGTGAATAATGGGTGGGAAGGGGGTTCTGTGAATTACAGTAAGAAGAGTCCAGCCCTTGTCCTGCAGGTCATGAGCGAGGTGGCTGGGTGTGGGCGCCTGCGAGGGTCAGTCAGCTGTTGGGTGTGGTGCCTTGCTCTGTATCTCCCCACCAGCCCTGGGGAGGGGAGGGGACTGAGGGATTGCACCACAGTGACAGGGGCAGGACAGCCTTGGGACTGGGGGCTCTGGGGGTGGGGCGCACTCGGTGATGGCCGTCCCGGGAGTGAGAATTACTGTCACCACCCCCCAACAGATTTGATGTGCAGACCCGGGGTGGGGGTGGGTCAACCCCAGGATTTTCAGAAGCAGCAGCTGAGGACCAGAGAGGTGGCTTGACCTGCCCGGGTCACACCGCTGTGCAAGAGCTGGGCCTGGCAGCTGCGGCTTCCGCTCCTGTGTATCATGCCCGCCTCCGTCCCAACCCCCGGAGGGCCTGCCTGGTGCAGACAGCCCTATGTGTCGGCCTGGCCTGGCCCAGATTGGGCAGGACCTAGGGCCCTGATGGCTGAAGAGGCCCTCACGACCCTGCAGCCTGGGGTGCACGAGCGTGCCCCGCGCCGGCTTCCTGGCTGGTGTGCACCCCGCCCCGCCTGTGTCAGTGTTATGACGGCACGTGGACTTTCTGTGGGCAGGGCCGCGTGTGGGGCGCCCACGAGGGGCAGCCACCTGGAAGGGGCGGCTGCACGTCCTCGGGCCCGTCCTTGGCCTGCTTGGCCCTAGAGCCCGGTGCAGCCGTGCCCCCCGCCCGCCCCCGAGTCCTCCCTGCCTGTCTCGCGGCCCGGGGAGGGGCATGGGCCTCTGAGCACACCAGCCTGTCCTGCTGCCGTTGCCTCCTGGCCGGGACCTGGGCAGGATTTTTCGCTTTTCTGAGCCTTGGTTTTCTCATCTGTAAAAAGGCACAGAACCTCGCTTGGAGCCGGCCGGCAGCTGCCGCCCCTCCTTCCTCTCCGGCCACCTGGTGCCCTTTGTCGGCCTCGCCCTGGCCGTTCCTCGTGGCTGGGCTGCCTGGGCAGTGATGCCGTCTTGCAGTGACAGGGCTACACTTGCCGGCCCAGCCTGGGGCAGGCCCCCACCTTGCTGGCCTCACCATACCTGCCGGGACAGGTGCTCCACGATAGCCGTGCCCAGGTGCCGCATCAGTGCCCCTGTGCCCGTGGCAGGTGGCCCGGGAGCAGGGTGGGGAGTATGTAAGTTTCGGCCCCATCGACCGTCAGGCTGCTCGCTAAAGGACAGAGGTCAGATCTCACACCTCGGCTGGTGGTGGAGGTGAAGGGAGCCGATCCCCTAATGCTGTCTCCCTGTCCTGACGGCCAAATACCTGCACAAACTGCTTCCCGAGAAACAGACGAGGGGAGAGGAAGGGGTGTGGTTGAAAGCACCGGGGTTGCCTGGCTGGCAGGACCGTGGTCCTCCCGGAGGTGGCCACACGGATGCCATGAGCAGGGGCAGGGCCCTTCCCGGGAGCACTGTGGGCTTAACGGGTGCAGAATTCGGGTCCCTCCGAAACAAACCCTGATGGCGTGGGAAGGCGTTCCGGCGTGGGGGCGGTCCTCAGGAAACAGGGAGAGTCGCAGGGACCTTCACGGGCAAGGAAGGGAAAAGGGCAGGTGCTTCCTGCCTTCCCGCAGCGGAGCGCAGACGGCGACCCCGTGGCCAGGTGACAGGTGGAGGACACTGGCCGGGTCTCCCCGTCTGGGGGCAGTTGGAGCCCTGATCCTGGTTCTCTGGCCCACGTCTGAGTGTGGCCTGCACGGAGGGTCTCAGCACTCGGCCCCGAGGACACGGTGGGGATGGTGGGGACCTCATAGCCTTTCTAACCCCGCTGCCTGCCAGGCGCCTTCAGGCCTGAATTTGTGGAAGTGGTGAGCGGCCGGGGGTGGGGGTGGGGGCGCTGGAACCCTGCGGGCCGTGGTGCACAGGCGGGCAGCCCTCCAGCAGGCGGGTCTGGGACAGCGTGTTGAGAAGACACTGTTCCCCCACACGGATCTGACACCTTCCCGGGTCAGTGCTGACACCCCCCCCCCCCCCAACAGGGAGCTTGGAAAGTCAGGTGTGAGATCCAGTGGCCTAATTTTAGACCTCGGGTGTGCATGGCAAAACAGCAGGATGATTAAAGAGAGAGAGAGAACGAGGACAGCCCGGCTTCAACCCTTAACTCTGAAGCCAGCACGTTCCCTGGGGGAGCATCACCTGCCACCTGACAGGGCTGCCCGTGGCCTCGGGGGGCGGGTAGGAGCCCCCCCTCCCCGGGCGGAGCTCAGCGGAGATGCGGGCCGGACCAGCAGGTGGGCAGAGGCCTCCACGCCGCAGAGCAAGTCATGGGGTGGAAGAGGTGCGTTTGTCCAGCACCGTGGGAGGAACCTGCTTTGGGCAATAAACCTGCTGGTGCGCAGGGAAGCTTTCAGCTCACACAGGTCCCCGGCCTGCTCAGGGGTCAGACGGCTCGTTGGCCCTGGGGCTGGGAGGCAGGTCCTGCCTGTCCAGTGGTTCTGACCCCTCGCCGGCTGTCACGTCCCCTGCCCACGTCTCCCTCCTGACCTGCCACTTACCTGCTGTTCGGGGCTTGTTAGGATCAGGCGTGAAGGGAGAGCATGTCCCCTGAGGCGGGAGTTACCGTTCCCCGCGGGGGGGCACCTGGGAAGAGCGGCGTGACCCTCCTCCCCTTGGTCGGCCTCGAAGATGCAGGATCGATCGCTCCAGCCCCCCACCCCCAACCCCAGGGTCCCTGCCGTCTGCCCGTCCCCCTGGGCGCGGCCACTTGTTTTAGTCTCTCTGCAGTTTAGGACGTTGAAGGTTTACATGTTGGCCGCGCACGTGCACCGTCCACCGTCTGCGGAAGGCGGATGGTGAGAACAGCTGTCTGAGCCCTGCCCCGGGCCCCGGACGTGCCCTGAGATGCCCACCTGCCCACCTGCCCCCACCGCAGCCCCTGCAGGTCCCTCATCCTTCCGTTCGGGAAAGCAGAGGATGCTGGTCTTAGGGCAGTGGTGGGAACTGGCCTTTGTTAGGGTCCCCTAAGCGCTGGGCCCTGTCCTCACAGCCCCTCTGAGTGGATTTTGGAGGCCATTCACTTTCACACCCAGAGGCCTCTGCACTCTTTCAGCCCCTTGAGGGGATGTCCTGTCATTTGCTCAGCAGGCCCCACCAGTGGACGAGCAGCTGATGTCACCCTTTGCCCCATAAACAGCCCTAAAGTAAACGTCTTCATCCTGCTTATCTGCACACGTCCAGGATCTGCTTCTGGACCCTGGAACCTCCGGTCACCGGACCGTGTGGCTGTGACTGGTGGAGCTGGCAGGGAGGCCCAGGGCCCCACATCCCGAAGCCGACTGGCTGGTGGCTTGAGCGCGACCCTTGACCCCTAGGTGCTGCAGGAGTCCCTGAGCCGCCCCAGCCGTGCATCCACGAGGCCCCTGCGGCTCCTGCTTCAGCCGGGCTGAGCAGCGGCTCGGGAGGCTGTGCGGGGTCTTCCGGA
This sequence comes from Leucopleurus acutus, assembly GCF_964270905.1. Classification (NCBI taxonomy): domain Eukaryota; kingdom Metazoa; phylum Chordata; class Mammalia; order Artiodactyla; family Delphinidae; genus Leucopleurus; species Leucopleurus acutus. Next base: position 60,018,982 of record NC_139161.1, read on the forward strand.
GAGAGCATGCTGTCATGCTGTTGTGCTGCGGGCAGGGGCCGTCCTGTTCTGTGTTCTGTCTGCCGCGTCCTCGGGGGACACAGAGCCACAAGCCCCCCCTCAGGGCCCCAGAATGTTCCCGTGTTGGGGGGAGCGTGGCGATTAGCACAGAACACGGTATTTTGACCCAGGCTGTACTCAGTGAGGAGAGACTGTCCCCAGGCGCAGGGCTCTGCGAGGGGATTGGGTTTCCATCAGGACGCAGCCTTTTTGTGTTTCTCAGCTGCCGGGCGGGGTGGGGGGCGGTGAGGACGTCACAGCCTCTGGGAGCTGTGTGGCCGTGAGCAGGACGCGCACCTCCCAGCCCTGAGACCCGGCAGAACAGCATGGCTTCTGCCCGGGGAAGGGTGGGTTGTCTCGGCTGTGGCTCCAACAAGTGCGCAGTGGGTCTGGGAGGCGGCGGGCGGCCGGAGGACACGGGGGCCGCCGTGCTGTCTCGGCAGCTGTCGTGGGAACCCGCTAGATTCCAGAGTAAAAGGCTAGGCTGCTGTCACTGCGGAGGGCTGGGCCCGGTGCTGGGTCCGGGAGACTTCTGGACGGATGTCCCAGATCGGGCGTGTGCGCGGCCTGTGGCACCTGTGCGTCCCGCCCATCTTCAAGGCCTGCGTCCACACATTTGGCCGCTGGCCGCGGGTATCCGGGCCGCTGGGGGCCGCGGGCGAGATGACCCCCAGCCCTCTCCACGCCGCTCTGCTCCTCCGCCGTGGGGCAGCCCTCCGCGCGGCCCCGGGCCTCGTACCTGCTCCCTGCCGGTGCAGCAGCCCTCGAGCCTGGTCTGTGGGTGGCGGGTCCTGATCAGCCGGGGTTCCTGCGAGGAGCAGGTGGTGCCGGTGGGCCCTGGCCACCGGGGGTTCCTTGTTCGACCCCAGTGATCCCACAGGCATCTGGGGTTTCGGATTTCCTCTCTCTCTGGCTCCTTCGTTCTGCCGGCTCCTCCCCCATTCGCTTTGTCACCTGCAGTGTCCCTCCCTGCGCCTCTGGCGCTTTCTGGTGAACCCTGGCCCACTCCGCCCCCCACCCCCCACCCCCCAGGCCGGCACGTGGCCTGGCCGGCTGGACGGGACTCCGCTGGTCTGGTCCGGACAGCACCCTGGGGCGTTGCAGGCCACATGTTCCTGCTGGAGGACCCATCTCTCTGTGCTCTGTGTGGGTCTCCTTTTCAGCCCTCAGGCCTCGAGTGAGGGTCACCTGCCAGAGAGGCCTCCCCACGGCCCTACCCCAATTTATTATTCCTCCCAGCACCCTTCTCTGGCGATCACATCCCCAGTACATCTGCCCCGCACTGGAGGCCCCGAGGGCAGAGGCCACGCTGGCCTGGTCTCCTCGGTACCCATTGGCTGCCGGGGTCGGGGGGGGCAGGCCTGCAGCGCGGGGAGACTGGCCTGGCCTGGCCTGGGCTGCTCTGTAAATACCTCCCCCGGGTGCCCCTCGGTGCTGGATTAATTGTCCTGAACCTCTGCCCCAGGAGGCTGTGCCTGGCCCCCAGCACCTGGAGCAGGGGGGTGCTCAGCTCCGGTCCTGGAGAAACCACGGTCCCCCAGCCTCAGCGGGCCGCCGGGCTCAGTCCTGAAGGTCATGTAGACTTGTGCAGAGGCCCAGCCCCTGGCCACCTCGTTTCTGTCCTTTAAAAGGAGAGGAAACCAAATGGAGCCCAGTGGACAGGGCCCAGGTCGGCGTGTGGCAAAGTGAATGATCCCAGCTCAGCGCTGAGTTCAGCGGCTGTGAGGACACCAAGCGTGTTTGTCGGCACAGAAGCTCAGCAATTATCAGGAGCTCGCTGGGACTTGGTGGTGGCCTCCAGGTCATAAGCCGTGGGCCACAGGCGGGGTCAGCCCTCCCCTGGAATGGCAGCCCCTCTTCCCCTCTTACTAGCTGAGACCCTGGAGTGACAAGCGTGCCTGTTGATTCGCACCCGCCTGGGGTGAACGGTGGGGTCGCCCCCTCCCTGGGCTGCACTGGCCTCCCAGCATCTTTGTGCTGGTCCCTGGGCGAGAGGCGGTGGCCGGCGGGGTCGTGTGTGGGACGGGCCGCTCCAGGCTGCTACTCGCAGCCCCGCAGGCTCGCGTCCTCGGCAGACTCAGCAGGAGCCTGGCCGCGTGTGCACGGCCCCATCTGCTTCTGCACGGAAAGCCCCGCTGCTCCCGTGAGGCACCCAGGCCATCTGAATGTGTGTCCAGTGGGTTCTGGGCTGCCGGGCTGGAGCGGGATGGCGCCCTGCAGGTTCCTGCCGCATCTTGGCTGCGGGATGCGCTCTCCCCGACGCTGTCGCTCCCCTCTTTCCCCATGAGCGACGGCTTTGCCTGCCCCCGCCCACCGCCCACACGGAGGCGGCTGTGGACGTGGGCACTTAGCAGGTCGGGGGTTTGGCCAGTGTCCGCGAGCGCAGGACGCCCGGGAGGCTTGGAGAGGAAGAGGCCCCCCCCCTGGGGTTCCCAGGCTGCTTGAGGAGGGGGGAGCCTCCAGAAAAGACTCCGGGACTCGGAAGACGGCATGTGGCCCAGGGGATGGAGGGGACAGAGTGGAGACCCCCGAGGACGGGAGGCTCCTGGGCAGAGGGAACTGTTATTTTAATTTGCAAATTTTAAGTATGTGGAACAGTGGCGAGAACGGGCCTGCTGTCACCCGGATCCCAGGACACCCTGCACGGTTGCTGCCCCTGCGTCGTTGCATCCCCAAAGCTAAGGACGTTTCCTGCCTCAGCACGACCTCATTATCATGAGAGAGAACATTGTGAGCAAACTTTGGAAGCAAGAGCAGGGTTTGTTCTGTGTTCTGGAACGAGCGAGTGGGTGAGTCATGGCATTGGCCGCCCGCCCCCGGCCCCGGGGACAGGGGAGGCCGTCAAGGCCCTGGGGTCCAGGGTCTGGACGAGGTGAGGCCTGGACCCAGGATGCAGGACAAGGTGGGAGGGACAGCCAGAGGAGGGTCTTCAGCATGACCAGCAGCAGGCGAAGGGCGGCGGGCAGCCCCTCCGGATGGCCGGGACGTGCAGGAAGCTGTGGCGTCCAGGCAGATGAACGTGAGGGGACGCGGGGCCTGTGGCCGCTGGGTGGCCTGGGACGCCGGCACGGAGCAGGGCTGCCCGGGGGTGGCCCGTAGGGCTGGGCTCCATGTCGGTGGTCCCGGCCGGCCCGCCTGACCTGCCCAGGAGAGGTCAGGCTCTGAGGGGTGGGGCCTGGTCGGGGATCCGGCGACGTGCCGCCCGGGGGCAGCTGGGGACACCGGTGGCCCTCAGGACTGGGAGACGCCTGGTGAGGCCAAGGGCCTGGGGCCGTGGCGGCTCTGGAAGGGGCACCGGAGCGTCACCTCCGTCACCAGCGCGGCCTCCCCTCCCTCCCACGAGTGTTTCTGGCTCCACCGACAGAAACACTGAAGGTTGAGGTGGGGGGTGGGGGGCCGTAAACTGCCCGCATCTCCGCCCAGGCTTCACGTGGCAGAAGCTCCTGGTGCGGTGGGAAAGGGCTCTTGGGCCCCGAGCCATCGTGCCCAGCCCTGCAGGGCGTCGGGGCTGGCGGGGCTGTTGGAGTCCAGCCCGTCTGGAGATCGGTGCCAGCAGATCGGGGTGGGGGGCAGGGGGAACAGCCCGGAGGCCCAGGGGCTTAGTGGCTAGAGACAGGCTCTGGGTTCAAGGTTGGGCTTTCCCACTTCCCAGCTGTGTGGCTTTGAGTGAGTCACTTAACCTCTCTGTGCCTCTGTTCCCTTGTGTGTAAACTGAAGTGCTTTCCTCGTGGGTGGCGGCGAGGACTGAGAAGGTCCCCGGGCGGGCGCTGCACACAGTAGCTGCTGTGCTCTGATCCCATCCAGCCATCATGAGAGGTGCTGACTTCTCCTGGGAAGGCCGTTCCCGAGGTTCGCCAAAGCAGGAGCTCCATCTGCGAGCTCTCTCCTCCGAGGCGCAAAGCCTGTTGTTACAAGGACCTGACGGCCACCAGGGTCCCCAGAGAGTCGCGTGCCCCGTCAAGCTGAGAGGTCAAGGAAGGCAGGAGCTTGGTTTTGCCGTCTGCCTGCAGCTGTACTCTGAGCCCCAGACGGCCCAAGGGGTGTGTGTGTGATGCCTTCTGTGGCTGCTTCTAGGACAGCACCTTCCAGGGGTCATCCCGTGGGTGGGGAGACGGGAAAGAGGCTCACACACCAGCACGCCCGAGGAGTCGAGTGTGCAGCAGGGTCGTGGGTGTGCACAGAGGAGCCCGAAGCCAACTTTGGGGGAGCTGCGTCGGGAGCAAGCGGCTGCAGGGTCCCCACCGTGTCCTGGAGCAGCACAGCTGCCTCGCCATCCCAGGGTGTCTGGTTAAAGCGCAGATTCTGACTCGGCAGGTCTGGGGCAGGTCCTGAGAGCCTTCCAAGCTGCCGGTCTGCGGACCACTCTGGGTTTGAGGAACAGGTTTAGAGGCAGCGAGGAGGCCAGCCTGGGAGGGAAGGCAGCTGGAGAGAGCAGCACCGCGCCCCCAAGCCCTCCTGGCGTCAGGTCCCCCCAGACGGGGCAGCGTCCCCAAGGGACGGCATCGTGGCCCCGGTGGCCTCAGGCCTAGTGACTGCACAGCAGGGAGGGCCCCCAGGCCCGGCTCAGCCCCGCTCACACCTGGGTGCCACACAGGTTCAGGAGTGGGTGCTATCCTGGTGGAAAGGTTCAGACCACACTCGCGACTTTCTTCCACGAAAGACAGTGCCACCAAAGCGCGATGCCCTGCCCTGGCCAGGTCGTGTCCCTGCTGTGGCCCAGCTCGCTCCGGATGCTGGTGATGGCCAAGAGATGGGCCCCTCCCAGCTCCGGACGCCTGATCAGGAGGTGAGCTGGGGTCTGCGCCACAGCGAGGTGAGCACCCTTGGACGGAGCTGGTGATCTCCGTCCCGAGCCGGGGGGCCCGCGGGCCGTGTCACGCCAGTCCATGCAGACGGGGCCTCTTTTTCTGGATTAACTGTGAGGGAGCACAATTAGGCGAAGCACTTTCCTCAGCGCAGTTCCTGCCCTGGAGGATAAGAGGATTAGCTGCACCCTCGGGCTCCGGCACCAGTATTGTGACATGGGCTGGTGGAGCTTCACTAGCCCTCCGGCACATGCCCATCCTCTCTGGGCAGGGGGCTCACAAGGAGAGCCCCCGGACAAGTCCCGGCCCTGCCTTTGTGCATCGCGGCAGGTTACCTTCCCTCTCTGAACTGCAGTTTTCACCTGGAACGTGGTTGTAGAAATATTGATCTGTCTTCTCCCCCGCCACGCAGCCCAGGTCTGGGTCTGACCTTTCAAGCCCAGCGAGTGGTTGGCCTCCTGACAGATGCCACCACTGTCTGCTCTCTGGACCTGGGGACCAGGCGCCACACCCCACTGCTGCCGCCCCCTGGGGGGGGTCCCAGGGCCGAGAGGGGGCAGACGTCTCGTCTTCACCCACCCGGCTCAGCGGGTGACGGGGAGGCTACAGGGGGGCTCTGCACTGCTCCCTGCTTCCCAGATGAAAGCGGTCTGGGGCAGAGGGGCTCAGGCCCGCCCTCCTGCAGAGCCAACCCCACCCCCAGCCCTCCCGCCCTCCCTGCCCGGGACTCCTCCCCCTTCCTTCCTGTGTCTTCTGACTCCTCCCCCTTCCTTCCTGTCTCGTGACTTCTCCCCCTTCCTTCCTGTGTCTCGTGACTCCTCCCCACTTCCTTCTTGTGTCTCGTGACTCCTCCCCCTTCCTTCCTGTGTCTCGTGACTCCTCCCCCTTCCTTCCTGTGTCTCGTGACTCCTCCCCGTTTCCTTCCTGTGTCTCATGACTCCTCCCCGCTTCCTTCCTGTGTCTCGTGACTCCTCCCCCTTCCTGTCTCGTGACTCCTCCCCCCTTCCATCCTGTGTCTCGTGACTCCTCCCCGCTTCCTTCCTGTGTCTCGTGACTCCTCCCCGCTTCCTTCCTGTGTCTCGTGACTCCTCCCCGTTTCCTTCCTGTGTCTCGTGACTCCTCCCCCTTCCTTCCTGTGTCTCTGTCCAGGCTCGGGAAGGGATCTTTGTGCCCCAGGCCTTGGCTCCTCGCTCCCGCTGTCGGCTCCACGTCCTGCCCCAACCTGGGCCTCGGGCTGTGCACTGTGGGAGGTGCCCCCCGAGGGTCCCGTGCCATTGCCCGGTCAGTCTTACCAGCCCACCCTCCTGGGGTCGCACAACACGGGCTGGGTGGGCACAGGTGCCCAGACCGCTGAAGGCTCGCTTCCTTCAGCCCAGAAGACGTGCGTGCACACAATCCTGGGAGCAGCTCTGCTGACACCAGCCGAGCTCGTGACGCAGGGCCCCCAGCTGGCGTGCGTGAGCCAGCCATGGTCCATCCACGCACAGCTACCTGGATGGTCTGGTGGCCACACGCGCTGGAGAAAGCTGGACAGGGCAGAAACCAGGTCAGGGGCCGTGGGGCGGGGGCTCGGGGGCGCGGGGAGCTTTCCAGGGCGATGGGAAGTGTCATGTGTCTAACAGAATTTTACTTTTACCTCTAAAGCTGACCGAAAATAGTCTCCCCTTCTAAAATAAACTACTCTTAGCTCAGAAAAAAAAGAGAAACAGCCGTCTGGCCACAGGTGCGGATGCTGTGCCGACACTGGCGTTGGCACTGGTCTTGGTGGCGTGTCCCGCCCGCCCGCCCGCCTGTGATGCCAGAGGGGGCCCAGCTGCCTATCGAACCCGCGTATCTAGACAGCTCCCCAGCTGAGCGCCAGCACGGCCCAGTTTTCTTTTCGAGGCTGAAGTCCGTGTAAATATTGACCAAATAAGGCAGACCAGGTTTTGTACTGTATTTGGTTAGTGGTTGAAGAGCCACTCACTCCACGGCTATTTTCCCAGTGGCTTCCTACAGGTGGGCCTTGTTTCATTTAAAATTTTAAAAAGACCCTAAAGAGCTGTGCTTAACTCAAACATTGTAAGTGTAGGGGGAAAACCAGCACATTTAGATGAATCCCCGAGCGAGCGGATCTTTCAATAAAGAATCAACTTTCGGGCTTCCCTGGTGGCGCAGTGGTTGAGAGTTCGCCTGCCGATGCAGGGGACACCGGTTCGTGCCCCAGTCCGGGAAGATCCCACAGGCCGCGGAGCGGCTGGGCCCGGGAGCCATGGCCACTGAGCCTGCGCGTCCGGAGCCTGTGCTCCGCAACGGGAGAGGCCACAACAGTGAGAGGCCCGCGTACCACAAAAAAAGAAAAAAGAGTCAACTCTCCCAGCTCCGTTAGTGTATTTATTATGTAAAACTGAAAAGACAGGTATTTGGTCTGCTTAAGGACTGTGTCGCTGGGTCCATGGGTGCCCCCTGCCCCAGCCTGGGGCTCTCGGGCCACGTGGCCGCCGCATGGCCTATTGAGGGGGTGATGGGCTTTCTTGTGGGGGGGCTGGGCAGCTTCCCTGCTTCCTCCAGATGTGCATGGGTGGGGTGCCTCCGGCGTCCTCCTGCACTGCCCCGTCGCAGGCACAGGGAAAGCAGCTCAGACAGGATGGGCTGCCCGGGGGTGGAGTGGGTGGGGAGCGGTCCTCACAGCCGAGCCGTCCCCCCTGATGGATTTGCTGGCTGAGAGCTCCCAGGCCTCTTTCCCGGACTACCTGCGTTGGCAGGTTGGACCCCAAGACGAGGTCCCACCCGAGTCACAGCTGTGATCACCTTCCGAGTCAACAAAGGCGCCCAGAGCCGCCCAGAGGCCGGGTGGCGGCGGGGACCCTCGCCAGCTCCGCCACGTCCTGAGTAGTGCCTGGCCCGAGGCCCCGCTGCAGAGCCAGGATCTGGACCAGCCGTCTGTCCCCCGCCTGCCCGGTTCAGGGCTGGCCCGTCCGAGGCTGGCGGGCTCCACGTGGTCAGAGCCTCCGGGTCCCTTTCCTTCCCGCAGAGGCAAACATCAGGGACGGGGGAGGTGGCCACGGGGCAGAGTGTGAGTAATCGACATCACAACAGTGATCCTTTGGGGGGCCGGCGCAGCGGGGCAGTTGTGTCCTGCCCTGATGAGGTGACCTTGGTCGCCCTGGGCAGAAGGGGCCTGGGGACCTGCCCGGACGGGATCTGCCCTCGGGGGTGTCAGCAGGGGCGAGGAGACGCAGGGGACCCAGGGCCCAGGAGCAGGAGGGGGTCTTGTGACTCGGTCTCGTGGGTGAAGGGAGGCCGAGGAGGTGGCAGGGGATGCCGCAGGCCGCGCCGGAGGGCTGAGGGGGCCTGGCGGGCATTTGTGTAGGTGGAGGGCAGCTGGTGTGGGCGCTGGGGTCTGCTCCCCGCCCCCCGGGGAGAGCGACAACAGCCCAGCCCTCCAGCCGTCAGCCGGAACCCGACCATTCATCACATCTCCGCGTCTACGAATTGTGCTTTTCGCGGTGTATCTAAGAAATCACTGCGTGACTCGAGGTCATACAGATTTTCTAGTTTGTTTTCCTCTAAAAATTTTGTAGCTTCAGTTTTTATGTTTAGATTTATAACCCACTTGTGTTAATTTTTGTACGTGGTCTGAATTCTGCGCACGACACCCAGTGCCGTTGTCCCCTGCCCCCTGAATTAATGACCTTTATACTTCATCACAGATCGGTCGACCTTACACACGTGGGTCTATTTCTGGACTCCCTGTCCTGTTCCGATGGTCTGTTTGTCCACTTTGGCACCAGTCCTGGTCACAGTGGCTTTATGATACGGTTCAAAATCTGTCGACTTAGCCTCCCTTTGTCCTTTTTCAGTTGTTTTGCCTATTCTAAGTCCTTTGCATTTTCATGAGAATTTTAGATTCAGGTTGTCGATTTGCAGCAAAAAGCCTGTTGGGGTTTTGATTGGGTTTGCGTTGAATCTGTAGACCAATCAAGGAGAATTGATATCTTCATAGTACTGAGTTTCCGGACCCACGGACACTCTGTATCTCTCCGTTTATTGAGGTCTTTTCTTAAATTCTCGGCGAAGCTTCACAGGTTTCGGGGTGCCAGTCCGGCGTTATTTGTCAGGTTCATCAGCGTTTCTGTAGGTGACCATGTGTCACAGTTCACTTCACATGATGCCTTCTTTCTGGTCTAAGGGAGCATCCGGGGTGATGTCAGCTGTAGGGTTTTCACAGATGCCTTTTGTTAGGACGAGGGCGTTTCCCGCTACTCCTCATGTGCTGAGTTTCTGTCAGGAGTGTATGTTGGATCCTTGTCAAATGTTCATGTCTATTAAGGCGATCGTAGTGTTTTTTCTTACTTACATTGTTTATGTGGTGAATTACATTGAATGGTTTTCAAACGTTAGACCAACTTTTTGTTCCTGGTATAAATCTCACTCGGTTATGATGTATTATCCTTTTAGTGTGTTGTTGGATTCTGTTTGCTAATTTGCTAACATTTTGTCTAGAATTTTTGCATTTTGTTCAGGAGGGGTATTTTTCTCTAGTTTTCTTGCAGTGTTTTGGTATCAGCTAATGCTGGCCTCATTCAATGAATTGGAGAGTGTTCCTTCCTCTTCAGTTTTTGGGAAGAGTTTGTACATAATTGGTATTATTCCTTCCTTAAATGTGTGGTAGCATTCACCAGTGAAGCAGTCTGGACCTGGAACTTTTTCTCGTGAAGGTTTTTGACTATATGTTAAAATATGTTGATGGGTATAGTGTGTGCTGGTCAGACTCTCTGCTTCTTTTCCTGAGTGAGCTTTGATCCAGTTCATTGGTATAAGTTGTTCACATATTCCTTTTTTTGCCTTTGTGTCTTTTTCCCTTGATCTCTATTCAGATCAGTCTGAATAGAGGTTTTATTCATCTTTTCAGAGAACCATCTCATGGTTTCATTGATTTTTCTCTAGTGTTTTTCTATTTTCTATCACTGATTCCCACTTCAAACTTTCCTCTACTTACATGGGTTTCATTTTCTCTTCTTTCTCTAGTTTCTTGTGGGAGTTGAGACCAGTGATGGGAGACCTTCCTTCTTTCTCTCCTGTGGGTGTTCAGTGCCATAAACCCTCTCAAGCAGCAGCATCCCACAGACGCTGGTATGTTGTGCTTTCATTTTTGTTCAAGTCAAAATCCTTCTAGTTGCCCTTTCCGTTTCTTCTTTTTCCCGTGAGTTGCTTTTTTTTTGGAAATGTGTTACTTAGTCTCTAGATGTTTGGGGATTTTTTTCAGCGATCTTGCTGTTATTAATTTCTAATTAACTCCATTGTGGTCAGAGAACACACTTTGTGTGATGTATAATTCTTTTGAACTTACTGGGACTAGTTTTATTTCCCGGCACGTGGTCTATCTTGGTAAATGTCCTGTGCGCACTTGAAACTAATTTCTACCGTTTTTTTTTTTAAATTAATTAATTAATTATTTTTTGGCTGCGTTGGGTCTTCGTTGCTGCGCGCGGGCTTTCTCTAGTTGCGGCGAGCAGGGGCTACTCTTCGTTGTGGTGTGCGGGCTTCTCACTGCGGTGGCTTCTCTTGCTGTGGAGCACAGGCTCTAGGCGTGTGGGCTTCAGTAGTTGTGGCACGCGGGCTCAGTAGTTGTGGCTCGCGGGCTCTAGAGCGCAGGCTCAGTGGTTGTGGCGCACGGGCTTAGTTGCTCCACGGCATGTGGGATCTTCCCAGACCAGGGTTCGAACCCGTGTCCCCTGCATTGGCAGGCGGATTCTTAACCACTGCGCCACCAGAGAAGTCCCTCTCCTGTTGTTGAGTGAAGTCTTCTATAAACGTCAGTAGACCAAGTTGGTTGATAGTATTCAAATCTGTATCCTTACTTGTTCTATCAATATGGAGAGAGGGGTATTGAAATAACTATTTCTGTTGTGCAGATTTATCAGTTTTACTTCATGAACCACAAGCTCAGGCATCGGGTGCATGGATGTTTCGGGTTGTTATGTCCTCTTGGATAATCATGAAACGATCTTCTTTATCCCAGTAATAATGTTTGCTCTGAAATCTACTTTGTGTGAAATCAATGTAACCACTCACTCTCCTTTTGACCAGTGTTAGCAGGATGTCTCTTGTGCCAGCCTGTTACTTTGATCTGGTTTGTATCTTTATAAGCAAAGTGTATTTTGTGGAGCTGGCATGCAGTTGGACCTTGCTTTTTTATCCAATCTGACAATCTCTGCTTTTTCTTTTTCTTTCTTTTTTTTTTCCTGTCTGAACCCCATGGCATGTGGAACTTCCCCGACAGGGATCAGCCCCGAGCCCCCTGAAGTGGAAGTGCAGAGCCTTAACCACTGGACCGCCAGGGAAGTCCTGACAATCTCTGCCTTTAAATTGAGATGTTTGGCCGTTAGCATTTAATGTTATTGATGGGGTTAGGTTTAAATCAGCGTCCTCCATTCCTTCATGTCTGGTGTCTGGAAAGCCCTTGTATATTTGTCCGTTTTGGGTGGTTTCGGGTGAGAGGCTAAGCTTCATCCATCTTAGCTGGAAGTAGAAAGGACAGCAGTAATGACTTAATACCATTCAGTACTCAGCCCATGTTCAATTTTCCCCAGTTGTCTCAAAAGTATCTTGTTCCAGTTGGTGTGTTTGAATCCGGATCTGAATAAGGTCTACACGTTGCATTCAGTCAATGTGATTCCCGAGCCCTTTTTACCCAGACCAGTGTCCCACCCCTTCTTTCCATGTCATTTACTTATGGAAGAAACTGAATCACTTGTCCAGTAGAATTTTCTGAGTTTGGATGATTATATCTTTGTGATGCTTTTTAACATGTTCCTCTATATTTCTTGAACCTGATAGTTATAAAGAACTCTTCGTAAACGTGCTGCGTGTTCTGTTGAAGCATGTGAAATCGCCAGTATTTGACTATTTGCCCTGCCAAGTGCCGTGTCCAGACGTTCCACGTCACGCTACCTGTCGCAGCCCGTCAGGAAGCGCCACTTTGCATGACACTGAGATTGACCAGTGGATTCAGGAGGTCAGCCTGACCCTCACGGCCAGGTTCTCTGCCCTGTCCCTGATGGTAGAGTTTCCTGCGTCCTCATTTAGGAGTTGCAGATGGTGACGCTTCACCTCCGTCATGCCGTGTCGGGAAGCTTTCAGGTTGTCTGGGGTGGGCAGTAGGATTTGGGGACCGTCTCCCAGGCAGTCAGGTCCAGATGGGAATTCACTGCTGGGGGAAGACTGCGTGCTGCTCAGCATCGATGTATTCCCTGGAGAAGCCGGTGGAAGATGTCCAGTGAGCAGGTGATGGCTGAGCGAGCTCATGGACAGTGGTGAAGGGGCAGTTCGGCGGGGGGAAGCTCTTGGACGCCACCCTGTGCGACAGGGCGCAGCTTGGGACTCCCTCTCGCGGAGCCCCCCAGCTCCCACCCTTCCCAGTCCCTCCAGGCCAGGCCGTCGCCCACTTTTAGATGGAACCAGCTGGGCGGGCCCCACCGAGTCCCGCTGCAGGGAAGCCCCTCACCCAGCAGGCTGGCTGGGAGGCCGCTGAGCTGTCGTGCGTTCCCGCGTCCACCCGCGCGTGGAGATCAGCGCTCGCAGGGGCCCCCTCTGTTGGCTGCATCGCGTGCGGATATGACACTGAGCACAGACAGAGGTGGGGTGTCATTTGACGGTGGAGCCAGGTGCAGGGAGCGGGAGGTTCTGACTGTGCTGGGTGGTCCAGGGCAGCTCGTGGCGTGCATCGCAGGCAGGAAGAAGAAGGCGAGAAGGCTGGAGCACCTGTGTGTCTGGCGGGAGGGGACCGCCACCCGAGCGGGAGGGGTGGTGGTGCACAGGTGGTTCGTGCTTCTGGGCTGTGGGCCCCTTTGAAAAATGCAAGGAAACGCTGGCTCCTTCTCAGCAAAAGCTACAAATGCAAAAGCACTCGGCCTTTGCTTCCGTTTGGGGATGCTTACTGAGCCCCGGCACACGCCCAGGCCCCCAGGTGGAGAGCCCGGACTAGACGGTGGCCGGCCTCCCTCCTGCCGGGTTCAGGGCCGCGGGGGCTGCAGGGGGAGGTTCTGGCAGACGGGTGCCCGCGTGGTCCCAGTTCTGCCGGCCCTCACCGCCCGGGACGCGGGCACAGCAGGCTTTCCTCACCTGTGGGCGGCACCCCGCCGCCCCCGCTTGTCCCCCCAGAAGGAGGCAGACAGCGCCGCAGTCTCCTCCAGGCACGCGTCAACTCCCGGACTCTCACAGCAGCACTACGAGGTGCGACGTCGCTGCTTGGCTCCCTCTTCCGGGTCAGGAAACTGAGGCAGAGAGAGGGGCTGCGACGCCCCCGGGTCACACGGCTGGTAGGCAGAGGAGCTCGTGGGCGAACCCGGGACCCGGCACCCAGCCCACCTGCCGTCCTCCGGGCGCTGGGTCCCCACTCAGCAGTCAGTCCTTTAAGGAGCGTGGGGACCGCTGCCTCACTTCACGGACACGTGGGGCGTCTGGGAGGCTGGGGGCAGTCCAGAGCAGCCCCCCCCGCCGCGCTGTAGAGGTGCTCGGGGCACAGGTTCCTCCTGCTGCCCTGGCTTTTGTCCTGTGGACCCATCTGGGCTTTGAGTTATCACTGTTAAATTACATGTACCAATCAAAGCAAGCACTTACTTCCTGTGTTTTTTCCCCATTTTCTTTTCAACATCAGGCCTGTAGTAGGGCCCCCAGTAAGAGCTGGACGTAGGGATACATGGGCGCTTGGTGGGTGGGTGGATGGATCGAGAGGAAGGACTTCTCATGCTTCCAGCGCTGGAGGCTCTCTGCTCTGTGGACCACAGGCCCTGAAAAGAGCCCCCCGAGTCCACCTCTGCCCTTGTGGCCTCACCCCCATGCCCCGTCGTTTCAGTTGCTGTCACGCACGCTCACTGTGTCCCCAGCGAGATGCTCGGACAGTGCGGGACGCTTGGCGGGTCCTGGTTCTAACAGGTGCCACTGGGCTGTCAGCCTCCCTGTGTGAGGGTGTCCCAGGGGACACACTGTTACCTGGCCCTGGGCGAGCATGCGGTCCCTGTGACTGTCTGTGGTCAGTACCACTGGTGTTTCAGGCAGAGGACACGGCCCACGGGCACACAGTCTGCGACAACTGGCCAGGGTCCAGGCCTGCTGAGCCCGCGGAGACCCCCCTGGCTCACACACAGGAGTTCCAGGTCCTGAGTCAATGACGTTACCCGTCAACACTCTGGTCCCTGGGCCTCAAACCCAGCAGGCGTCCTCTGAGTGTTGGGACACAGCGCCCTGCGAAGCTGGTGGCTCAAAGGCCTCGCGTGTCTTGGGAACGTGTTTTTTCTCCTTCCCTGTGGACGCTGGCGAGTCGGCTTTGCAGTTAACGGGGCTGCCCATCCGGCGGGCACGCGGCTGTTGTCTCCCTGCCGCCCCCCCGCCTGAGCCTGCAGGAGCCCGACCCCACATGGGACGCCTGCTCCCACCCCGGGCATGGCTGCGGCCGGGGTTGCCGTGCAGGGTGGAAGCCCCCATAGCCTCAGTGTCCAGATTTTTCACCTCAAATTGGATGCCTGGGTTTTTGTTTTTTAATTAATGTATTTATTTTTGGCTGCATTGGGTCTTCGTTGCTGTTTGCGGGCTTCTCATTGCAGTGGCCTCTCTTGTTGCAGAGCACGGGCTCTAGCCGCGCGGGCTCAGTAGTTGTGGCGCGCGGGCTTCGTTGCTCCGTGGCATGTGGGATCTTCCCGGACCAGGGCTCGAACCTGTGTCCCCTGCACTGGCAGGCGGGTTCTTAACCACTGTGCCACCAGGGAAGCCCCAGATGCCTGGGTTTTAATGTGGAAATTCTAAATGGTGTTGAATTGTTGGGTCAAATATATTTTTTTATTATTATTTATTTATTTATTTTTTATTGGAGTATAGTTGCTTCACAATATTGTGTTAATTTATACTGTACAGCAAAGTGAATCAGCTACACGTATACATATATCCCCTTTTTTTGGATTTCCTTCCCATTTAGGTCACCACAGAGCACTGAGTTCCCCACGTTATGCAGCAGGTTCTCACATAGCATCAATAGTGTACATATGTCAATTCCAGTCTCCCAATTCATCCCGCCCCTCCTCCCCGCCTTGGTGTCCATACGTTTGTTCTCTACGTTTGTGTCTCTGTTTCTGCCCTGCAAATAAGGTCGTCTGTACCAGTTTTTCAGATTGCACATATATGCGTTAATATACGATATTTTTCTCTTCCTGACTTGCTTACGTCACTCTGTATGACAGTCTCTAGGTCCATCCACGTCTCTACAAATGACCCAATTGCGTTCTTTTTCATGGCTGAGTAATATTCCATTGTATATACGTACCACATCTTCTTTATCCATTCCTCTATTGATGGACAGATATTTTTAAATAATGTGGGTTTGACCAAAACACCTCTGGGCTATGCCTTACGCCCTCTGAGCCCCAGGACGTGGGCCCCGGGCTGCCGGGGGGAACAGAGCCACCTCCTTTACAGGCAGACCCAGCACCATCAGTGTGGCCGAGTGGAACCCGGAGGGGACCAAGACGAAGGGGCTGCTCTTGGAATCAGGGCCCCTGGGGGAGGGGCCCTCTCCACCCGGACGAGGCCCTGGTGCTGGCGTGTGGCCATCCATCGCCCGCTGGCTCTTCCCCGCACACTGGGAGGTGGATGAGGAGTCACTGGCCCGTTTGTCGCATTTCCCTGCTGACTCGGTTGATGGAATGTACAGCTGGCGGCTGGCGGTCAGGGCCAAATTCCCCCGATTTCCATCCATCCCAGTCCCCTCCTGCCCCGGCAGCCTCCTTCCTGGCCCAGATTCTGTGGGAGAGGTTTGCAAAAAAAAAAAAAAAAAATCAACATTTTGGGGAAGAGGCCTACCCGTTACAGAGGTGAGCTGGTGACCCTGCCTGGGGTGTGTGCAAGGTGGCCCAAGTTGGGAAACGCAGAACCAGCCCAGTTCACTTGGATTTCAGGGAAACAACAAATGGGAGCTACATTTGGGGCAACTTGTACTGAATTATTTGTTCTTTATATGAGATCCAGGTTCACCTGGGGGCCTGTGTTTCTCCGGCAGCCCTCGGGAGAGGGAACGTGAGTGTGGGGTAGGGCCAGGGGCTGGGCCAGGGCATCTCCATTTTGGGGTCCTGGCAACCTAGAAGCCACGCCAAGTCAGGAGGGTGACGGCAGAGCGTCTGGTCATCCCGCTTCGCACCAGTCACTCGGCCCCCGGGGTGCTGACCCGCCTCATCTCACGGCCCAGCCCGTGGTGGCCAGTCCCCTGTGCTCAGCTCCACTGCCTGCTTCCGGGCCCCTAATCCGATGAAGTGTGCAGCTGGGCCCCGAGGAAGGCCAGGCGGGACATTAACCTCGGACCCAGCAAGGCTCCTGGCTGCTGCTTTATTGATTGCCTTGAAATAACAACCCGTCTAAGGCCGGCCAGCCTGGAGGCAGACAGCTGCTGGCGAATCGGATTCGCTGTTTCCCCTCCTCCCTCTCCCACCTTTTGTCTCTGGGTTGCTCAGAAAGTGCAGTTATGACCCCGCCGTTTCCCAGGTGAAGGAGCAGGCGTTGGGGGGCCACCTGGGAGGCCAAGGCTGGCAGAGCGGTCCCCAAAGGGCCTTTGGTGGAAAGACGCTCCACCGTCCGCAAAGCAGCGGGGGGCCCAGCCCGGAGTCCGGAGGTCCCGGCGCCCGGTTCGCTCGGCTGAAGCTCGGCCCCCTCCGCTGCCCAGGGCTCTGGGCTGGGGTGCAGCCGGTCACAGCCCCCTTGGATACAGGGGAGAGGCCCCTCCTTCAGGGGCCGGACCCGGCGTGTCGTGAGCAGAAGAGTCTGCCCGGGTGGGTGACGTGGGTGGCCGTTCTCATCTGTCCCTAGAGCTCAGATTCGACAGGGACGGGATGTTCAGGAATCAGCTCTATTGAGCTAGAGTGTGTATACAATACAGTAAACACATTCTAGTGTAGTTTGAGTCTTGACAAATGTATACGCCTGTGTCACCACCGCCCTGATCAAGACCCTAACCCTTCCTTCCCCAGACGTCCTCTCCCTCCCCTTCCTAGTCAGACCCCCAGCCCAGCCGCCGGGGCTCTGACTCGTCACGTGGTGGGCTCTGCCCTCCAGGCCTTTGCGAGGATGGAGACTCCTCCTGCGCTGCGTGAAGCCGATGACAGCCGTCCTCTGGATGGACCACACTTCGTCCACGTGCCCCGTTCGGTGGGTGGCCGGTTCGGGGTGGGGGGAGAGCGCGGAACATGCCTGCACCGACAAACGCGGGGGGCTCTGGGTCTGGCCCCCGGGGCTTGTGCTCCCGCACCGGGCCTGCAGGAGGGGTGAGGACGTGGTACTACGCGGTTTCCCACCCATTTCAATGTCCTTTTGAAAGCGTTAGCTCGTCAGCTGGGAGGAGAAATCAATGGCCTTTAAAGCTGCATCTTGAAATCCCATACCAGGAACAAGGTTTTGTGACAAAGACAGCATGTTTGAAGGACAACTGGGCCCCTTCAGATAGAAGGGACCCTGGGCCCGGAGTCGCGGGGTCGCTCGGGTGCTCCTCCTTGGGGCTGAGTGACCACCCCCCACCCCAGTCACTTCTGAGGGGCCCCGTCTTCCCGACGTGTAAACGGACCTCATCCCACCCACCCCAGGCTTCTTTTTTTTCTTAACATCTTTATTGGAATATAATTGCTTTACAACGGTGTGTTAGTTTCTTTTTTTATATATAAATTTATTTATTTATGTTTGGCTGTGTTGGGTCTTTGCTGCTGCGCGCGGACTTTCTCTAGTTGCGGCGGGCAGGGGCTGCTCTTCATTGCGGTGCGTGGGCTTCTCATCGCGTTGGCTTCTCTTGTCGCCGAGTATGGGCTCTAGGCCCGCGGGCTTCGGTAGTTGTGGCTCGCAGGCTCTAGGGCGCACGGGCTCAGTTGCTCCACAGCATGTGGGATCTTCCCGGACCAGGGCTCGAACCTGTGTCCCCTGCATTGGCAGGTGGATTCTCAACCACTGCGCCACCAGGGAAGTCCCAGTGTGTTCGTTTCTGCTTTATAACAAAGTGAATCAGCTATTCAGTTTTTCACCATTGAGAACGATGTTGGCTGTGGGTTGGTGATATACGGCCTTTATTATGTGGAGGTAGGTTCCCTCTATGCCTACTTTCTGGAGGGTGTTGAATTTTGTCGAAAGCTGTTTCTGCATCTGTTGAGGTGATCATACGGTTTTTTTCCTTCAGTCTGTTAATATGGTGTATCCCATTGATTGATTTGCGTATATTGAAGAATCCTTCCATCCCTGGGATAAACCCCACTTGATCCTGGTGTATGATCCTTATAATGTGCTGCTGGATTCTGTCTGTTAGTATTTTGTTGAGGATTTTTGCATCCATGTTCATCAGTGCTATCGGCCCAGGCTTGTTTTGAGTGTTCAGTGAGCGCAGGTAAAAGCACTTAAATCGTCAGGTGCTGAATCGACGGTTGGGATTTTTATTGTTGGCGTTGACATCCCTCGCTTCTTGGGACGCCAGCGCCCCTCCCAGCTCACTCTGCCTGGACGTCCCGTGCACCCTTGTGGCTTGAGTCTCGGGTCCATGTGTGAAAGCAGGCTGCTTCCTCCGGCCAAGGACAATTTGTGTCCACTTTCCCGACGGACAGTCACCCTGCAAGGACCTCCCTTCACCCCTCGGTGGGTTCCCTTTGGTCCAGCTGCTTTGGAGGGGACTGTCCCCCAGGGGCCCCAGAAGGAAACGTGTGCAGGTTCCTGTCCTGAAGGCCGACCACCCAGACGCCCCCGCGACTTTGAGCAAGTTGGCCCGGCTGGCTTTCGATCCACAGGGACAGGCAGGCAGCCGTGGAGACGGCAGAGGCGGGAGGGAGCTGAGGGGCCGCCCTCAACTTGGCTCCGCTGTCGGCTGCCGAAGGTCGAGATTTCAGGCGTGACGAGCTTGAAAAAATAAAGGCAGGCTTCTGTGGCTAAAAGTTAAAAGCTGGAAAGTCTGTTTTTGGCGGCGCACTGGGGGGTAGGGCTGAGGGCCCCGGACCCGGTGGGAGCGCCCCGCGGATGGTGGCGCTGGGCCACGTCCGCAGGCTCCCTGCCCTCCGCGGTCCCCTGTGTCATGCAGTGGGCGACCCGAGTGTGTGCCAGGCCCTGGGCAGAGGAAGCCAGGGCGGCAGCGGGCCGCGCGGGCTCAGGGCCGCCCCTGCCCCCGTGTTTGTCGTGTTTGCCGGGAGAGGCTGCTTCCGGGAGCACCTTGTGGTCCGTCCGTACAGGACTCGCAGGGTGGATGCCCCACGGGGCTGGGCTGAGAACCCCTGGCTGCCAGCCGCATCCCCCCATCCCCCCTCCTGACCCCTCCACCCCGCTCCCGCCCTGCACCGTGACCCTCCGCGCAGGCCTCACACGCAGGCTGCTTCTCTCTCCGCTGCGTAGGTCGCGAGATGGGAACATAAGACCCGAAAGCTGAGCGGGGCCTTCGGGTCCCCCCACCTGGCCTGCTGCACCCTGGGCGGCGCCATCCTGCTTCTCAACGTGCTGCGCTCCCACTGGTAAGACCCCCGCCCCCCGCCCTGCGCGCCTGCGGGAGGGGCAGCCCGACCGCACGGAACCCCGTCCCCTCCACGAGAGTCCCAGCCGCCCGGGAAGGCTCGTGCGGGGGTCAGGCGGCACCCAGGACGTGGAAGGAAAACGGGAGCCGCGAGCTGTTGGGGGGTGGGGGGCGCAAACGGATGACGACCAGGGAGCGAACGGATGGACTGTTGGCTTTCACTGTGCAGGGGCTGCTCTGAGCTGGGCTAACCTCTTCCGCGCGGCTCTGCTGGCTGAGAGGTGCCCGCACGGAGGGCAGCGAGCAGTGACCTCGGGGGGTGGGGGGGAGGACAGCCCTGCGGGCTCTGTGTCGGCTCCTGAAACCCTCCCGCAGGCTTGGCTGCTGGTGCGTTTGTGCTGCACTCCGGCCTTCCTCCCCCAGTTACTCTCTAGAAACTCAGCCTGGGGGGAGAGGAGACCCAAACGGCCCCACCTGGGCTGCAGTTCAGCCCAGGTGCTACCCTTCGGCTCGATTGATTTTTTTTTTCCTGTTTTCTTCCCTAACGAGCCTTTGCAGACACTCTGGCCCTTCTGAATGAGTGAATGAATGAATGAACGGGTGAGCGAACACGTGAGTGCCCGAGTGGGCACATTCCATCCCCGCCGGCCGCTTTCTTCCTGGCAGTCACCGAGGAGGCATCTAGAGCTCCCGAAACATCAGTCTGTTTAGGATGCAGGACCTGCTGCCTTTCCCCGAACAGAATGTGCTGTTTCCGGTTCTAGACTTCTGCGTTCTTGGCTTCCTGAGTCCAAGATGTAAAGAGAAAACCCCAATCGGGCTCTCCTCAGCCTGGTACCTGCTGGCCCAGAACCCTGGGCCAGCCCCAGCTGCTGTTTCTGGGGGGTGGAGGCTGACAGTCCCTCCCGCCCTGCAGGTGGGCTGCGCCCAGGTGGGCAGCCAGGCGGGGGCCGGGGCAGCAGAGGGGCGGAGGGTGAGGTGATGGAGAGCCCGGCGGCCCAAGGGCTGAAGGGGGCCCCCTGGGGCCCCGACCCAAGCCCCCCCTTTGCCAGCGCTCCGTAGAGGCAGGTGGCTTTAAGACGAGCCCTTCTCCCTGTCCGTCCTGCTTCTGTACCCTGAGGGCCAAGCCCCGAGGGCCGACGGCCTTTTCCTGTCCCTCCTGTTTCTTCTTGTGTCCTGGGCCCTTAGGAGGCCCGGGAGGAAGTGACCCCAGGTCCAGCGCCCTCCCCACCGTCCAGGCCCCTGTGTCAGTGCCGGCCAGGCCTGGTGTCTGGCTGAGCTGGCCACGCAGGGAATCTGGGGGGAGAGAAAGGACGCCCCCCCCCCGCCCCCCGCAGGCCTGTTTCCTCTTCTCCCCTCTCGGGTCCTCCTCCCGGTTGCCCCCTGCTGACAGGTCTGGGTGGTCTGGCTGGGGCTCTGCGGAGGGGCTCTGCGGGAGCCCCGCCCCCTTCCCCTGTCGCTTTATGTGGTTCCTGCAGGGGGGGTGTGTGTGTGGGGGGGGGTAAAACACACATTACTAAAATTGACCGTTTCAGCCATCTTAAGGTATAGTTTTGTGGTGTGTGTGTGTGTGTGTGTGAATTGACCGTTTCAGCCATCTTAAGGTATAGTTTTGTGGTGTGTGTGTGGGTGTGTGTGAATTGACCGTTTCAGCCATCTTAAGGTATAGTTTTGTGGTGTGTGTGTGGGTGTGTGTGAATTGACCGTTTCAGCCATCTTAAGGTATAGTTTTGTGATGTTCAGGACCTCCCCATGTGAATGGGTGTCCATCAGTCATGGGCTGAGGCGCAGCGGACAGGAGCCGGGCTGTGCTGGGGGGAGCAAGCCTCCCCCCACACCTGTGTGCTCGTTGCCTGAGGGCAGGGCCCTGCGTGTGGACCGGCGCACTGGCGGGGTGTGAGCACGGTGGCTCTGTCCCTGTGGCCATCTGGGTGCCAGCCGTTGCTGCATCAGAGTCCAGCTGGAGCTGCTCAAGGACACGGTCAGGACAGGCCTGATGGCTGAGTGGCCGCACGAAGGAGCAGTGAATGGGGCAGACAGACGGGAACAGCTCACTGCAGAGCAGGCCGGGCAGCCGGTGCGGGGGGAGCACATAGAGATCGGGTGGGGCCTCCCCCAGGCTCATGGGCGGGGGACAGGACTCAGCTCCTGTGGCTGCAGGACCGAGGCTCTCATCCTGGAGTCTGTGCCCTCCCCACAGCAGGGCGGGCGCCTTCCTCCAGGCCAGCGGGAGAGTCTCTCTGACCTCCAAAGCCTCTTTGAAAGGGCCCCAGGGTAACATTTTCGGTGAAATGCCCTGACCTCGCACCACCAGGTACTGGCACCCCTGGTGTTCACAGGGCAGCCCACCCTCCAGGGGAGGGGTTGTGGGGTTATGCAGAGCAGGGTGAGCCTGGTTATCAGCCTGGGCTCCTCCCCCTTCCTTTCCCCAACTGGGCGGATTTGTAAGACCACAGACCCTCTCTTGGCTGTGATGGGTTTGGGGAACACTTTGGAAAGGTGATGTGTTGATCAAATGTACAGAATCAGTACAGCATCGGAGCCCTAAATTCCACATGATTTTTCACAGGTGGAAAATGTTACCCATGTGAACATTTTTTTGATTTTGTGGTTGTATGCTTATTTTAATGTGTGTTAGAAAACACAAGTGAGCCTGTCAGATGCTACTCTCGTGGACAGTTTTGCTCGGTGTGGGTTGAAGAACGGGGAGCTTAGTGCCCCGAGCCCGAGACGGTGTCGCGGCCACGTCCCCGAGCGGCTGGGGTTCCCTGGGCTTATCGGCTGCGGATAGAAATGGGCACCAAGTGGGACACCCCTCCCCATCTCCACCCATGTTCCGGGGTTTCTGGGGAGCAGAATGCAGACAACTTTGTCACATTTAGACCAAAAGCTCAGTCCAGGCTTTAAAAGCAGAACTAGAGACATGGATGAGCCTCTCCACTCACACCCCCAGCGCAGAAAACCCCAAAAGCAACCGCGTCTCCTCCGTGGGATCACAGCTCAGGCCCCGCCCAGCGTGCCTGTCCTGCTTCATCTCATGGTGTCACCCTCAGTTCACTCCCGTCCCTGAGCTCTGTGGGCAGAGCGCAGCGGGTCACATACCTCCCAGTGTCACCATCACAGGGGTGAAAACTGAGCCTGGGGCACCCAGGCCTGTCTGAACCCAGTGCCACTCTTCTGCCCGAGCCCACGGCGCTTCCATCGGGTCGCCATGCGGTGCACCCACTAGAACTTGGGGATGGCCGGGGGGGCCCGGCATGCCTCGCTGCCCTGGGTTTGGGGGTCGGGGGTCAGCCTGGGCGGGGGCTGAGCGGAAGTGGGTCATCCGCGTGGAGGCCTGAGCGCCTCCCCCACCCCACTCACGCACAGTCGCTCTGCCGTGTGTTCCCTGGCACTCTGGTGGCCAAGGAGCCAGGGGCCTGCAGGTGGGCTCTGCTGGGCCAGGGCCCACCTGCTGCCCACGCCCGGCCCCTCCCACTCCACTGCCTGCAGACAGGAGAGGGGGAGGGGCGGAGGCTGCTGGTCTCTCGGAGCTGGGGGTGGGGGGTGGGCACGGCTCGGCCACCTAGCACAACACTGCGTGTGCGCGGCCCTGAGCCAATCCCAGCGGCTCAGCCTGGAGCTGCAGGGTGACCCTGAGCCCAGGCAGCAGGAGGGGTGGGTGGAGAGCAGGGGGTGTGGGCAGCGTGACCGGTGGCCAGGTGTGCCCTGACACATGTGTGCCACTGTTTGACAGGTCACCATGCAGGCCTCTGCCCACGGCGTCCTGTTTGCTGTTCAAACAGACGCTTCTCCCTCTCTCCCTGGCCCCCTTCTTCCTTTGCGGGGAGGGGAGGCGAGGGGAGGGGGCTGCTTTTCCTCTGGCTACTGAACACGTACTGGGACCCCTTCTGCCTGGCGTGGGCTGGGGCCAGGGAGATGCTCGGGGCAGGAGGCGCCGCTGTTCTCCACGGGCTGAATGTAGTTCGGGCGGCCCCCCTGCAGCCCACTTCACTCGCTTTCGGCACCCGCCTTGCCCCGAGTTCGACACTCCTGGCCCGGCTACTCTGGGGGCCCCAGGGGGTGGGGGCGGGAGGGGCAGGGTGGCCCCTCTGCACAGCAGTGACCTGTCTCTCCTGTCCCCTGCCCCGCAGCTTCACGCAGGCCATGCTGAGCCAGCCCAGGATGCAGAGCCTGGACAACCCCTTGGCCTACCGCGTGGGCCTGGCACTCCTGGGAGTGGGCGGCGTGTTTGTCCTTTCCAGTTTCCTGGCTCTGGGCTTCACAGGGACCTTCCTAGGTAAGACCCCCAGGGCGGGGGGCCGGGGCCCGGCTACCACCAGCTCCAGGCTGCCTTTGCTCCTCCAGGCCTTGGTCTGCCCTGCTCCGCTTGGGAGGCCGGGCTCTCAAACCCCATCCAGCTGCTTGGCCGCCAGGAAGGGCGGGATTTCTGTTCGCTGTGTGCGGGCTGCGAGCAGGAGCTGGCAACACATGGGGGGCGCTGCGCCTTCTGCTTTCCCCACTGCCTGCGGCTCCGGTGCTTTGGGGCTGGGAGCCCAGTGCTGGCCTGGCTGGATGTCCTCCTGACGTCAACTCCCAGCAGCTTGGAAGCTCAGGAAGGAGAGCAGCCCGGGGGCGGGGTGGGGGCTGCAGGGGCCAGGGCAGCCCCGGGACTGGGGGAGGGGGAGGGGGAGGGGGGCCACTGCCGCAGAGAGTGCCCTCCGGGCACACGGGGCACAGGGAGGTGACCCGGCTCTGACGGCCTGGTCAGGGGCTCCTGGGTCCTCCTCCCCTCGCCCCAGCCAGCTGTGGAGTCTTGGCCTCCATTCCCTGCAGTGCCTGGGGCGGCCTGGGGCTCTGCGGGCTGCAGCAGGGGTCCCACAGAAGACCCTCGGAAGGCAAATGAGACTTGTCGTCCTCTGGGGACCAGCACTTGGGCGAGGACCTGGCAACAGCTGGAGGGAGCCCGGTGCTAGAGGAGGGTGTGCAGGTGCAGGCGGAACCCGGAGGGGTGGGGTGCAGGGCTGCGGGCGGGAGGGCAGGGTGGCTGGTGTGCAAGGGCCAGTGGGGCCAGAGTGGAAGGCCAGCCGGGGGCCACGTCGCACGTGTCCCGAGAGCCATGCAGGGGACTGAGGTGTCACTCCCGGGGAGGAGGGGGCCACAGGCGTGGTCTCCCAGCAACGAGGCGGCGACCGGTGGGTCCGAGCTGGGCTAGGGGGCAGGGAGGAGGTGGGGACCACGGTGTGGGCCTCATGGAGGGGGAGGGAAGGGTGGTGCTGTCGCCTCAGCTCGGGAGAGCCGGGGTGAGCAGCCCCGCAGCAGAGGGCAGCAGGCGGGGGCAGCGCAGGGTCTGGAGGAGGGAGGGGGAAGGGCCCAGATACCAGCTGCCGCCGCGGAGAAACGGTGTGGAAACTCAAGTGGCCCACAGACTCTGGGATGTAGGGCACGGCGGCCGCTTCCCTCCGTGAGTCACCCCAAAGCTGGTCTCTGTGCCACCGGGAAGAAAGGTTCCCGCGGCTCCCCGGCTCCGAGCCCTCTGTCCCCAGACAGCGATGACGCCGCTGCCACTCCTTCTGCCCTACTTGTGCCTGGAGCTCAAGAGACATCGGGGAGAGGGGGCCTTAGTGAGCAGTGCTGCGCCGGACACTGTGCCTGTGTCTCATGCCTCTAAGGGAGGCTTCTCGGGGCGGCCACACGCTCCCCTGTGAGCGGCTCCAGGCCGGCTGGTGGGGCCCGGGGTGGGGGGCAGCCTGGTGGGGGGCAGAGTGCGGAGATGGAGGCAGAGACGGTGAATAGCAGGCAGGCCTGCCTTGGACAGTGTGGGGGGAAGGGTCTACAGGAGGGGATGTGAGCTGAGGGAGATGGCAGAGGAGAGGTGTGCAGGGAGCGGGCAATAGACACCCCAGGCAGGGGTAACGGCGTGTGCAAAGGCACAGAGGCAGGAGCAGGTGGGCGTGGAGACTCACAGTGCCGCGGCCCCTGGGGACCCCAGGCCCCTTCGCCTGGGATGGGGTGGCCAGGGTGTGACCCCCCCCCCGTCCTGCCCACCCTGTGCACAGGCGACTACTTCGGGATCCTGAAGGAGACCAGAGTGACCACGTTCCCATTCAGCGTCCTGGACAACCCCATGTACTGGGGCAGCACAGCCAACTACCTGGGCTGGGCCATCATGTAAGTCCCGGGCTCCCTCTGTGCCTCCTGGGCGATGGGTCAGCTCTCGTGCCACCGTGGAGCCCAGGGCACTGGTCAGGGTCCCCTTCCTAGAACAGGGGTCGGTAAACTCCCTATTACAAGAGTGGGAGGTCCCCGGGCTGCAGGCAGGTGAAGGAATGGCCGTGGCTGGGGGCCCCACTGCCTTGTTCATGGACACTGAAATTAGAATTTCACGTAATTTTCACGAGTCACAAAATATTCTTTTGATTTTTTTAAACAATTAAAATTGTAAAAGCTTTTCTTGGCCCGGGGCCTGCAGGCTGCTGACTCGGTGCTGGAACGTTTGGGCTGGGAGGCTCCCCGCCCACGGCCAGGCTGCAGGGATCCGCGCCCTGCGGATGAGGCCCCGAGCCGACCTCCGTCTGCGTCGCCGGCTGTGGATGCCAGCAAGCGGCCCGCCGTCAAAGAGGCTGGCACAGGGCATCACGCCGCTCGCCCCCCAGAGCAGCTCCCATTCGTCCATTTTCTGGATGAGGACTTCTTCCATAGAAAGTTGTTTTTGTAGAAAGTGTTCTGCTTGAAAACCACTTACCTAGAAGGTTACCAGTGCTCCCAGAGACCAGAAGGGCGACAGGACCCAAAGGAATGAATCAATGGTGGAAGGCCTGGAGCGAGCGAGACGTCCCCTCCCAGCCCCACCTTCGGGGGTGGCCCGGGATCCAATCACTGGGCTTTGAGTGACGAGGAGCAGAGGGGCATGTGTGAGTCTGCGGGACACCCCCCAACCCCAGTCCCACTTCAGGCCAGGCAGCCCCTGCCCACCTGCCTTCAGCCTGGCCCCTTTCACCTGGACTCAGGCAGTGGGATCCAGTGGGGCAGGCTTCACATCCCTGACTTACCCACTCCCCAGAGCATCTCCCACATGAGACTGGCAGGGTGAACCCCATGCAGGTCCCCCTGCAGCCTGCCCTGCTAGCACACCCAATGTTCCCTCCCACTTGGGTCTTTCCAAACCCAACTGGAGATGTCCCCTCCTCCAGGAAGTCCTCCCTGACCACATGCCCCCAACACACACACACACACTCATGTCCTTTCTCTGTGCTCAGACGGGGCCTCCAAGGGCAGAGCCACACAGTGGGTCCTCTCTGTGCCCCAGCAGTGCCTGGCACCCAGAAGTGAGAGGTCGCTGCCTCCTCAGGGCTGTCAGGCCAGGCTCTCAGGAACACGTGAGGGATCCTAGGGGGGCCAGGCTCCCACAGACCCCTCAGGAGGACAGCAGCCATGCGGTGATGAGGAGGGGGCCTCGGCTGTGCTGGGGATGGAGCCCTCTGTCTAAGAGCTCATTAGAGACAAGCCATTACCCGGGGCGCCAGACGCTGACCCAGCAGGGCTGCCCCAGGCCTTCCGCAGCCCATCTGTGCCCGACCTGCGGCCCCACGGGTGGGCCTTCCGGGTACCCAAGCAACCAGGTGTGTGGGAGCCCCAGAAGGCCCAGAGCAGCAAGATTCTGGGGGCACCAGGAACTGGGCCTTCTCTCTCTGGACCTGTCAGCCTGAGTGAGATGCGCCCTCCCCAGTATGCACAGCCAGGTCCCTGGGACCAACCCCACCTGCCCTAGGCTCGGGACCAGGCCTGGGCTCTGGCATGTGGGTCACTGTGGACCTCAGTTTCCTCATCTGCAGTGTGGGATGATCATCTCCACATAGGTTGTTAGGTGCGACAGGTCTTGGAAGGTGGGAAACTTCACGTGGACGGAACGGAGAAGGGCCCATGTCGGGGCTGACCAGGCACCGGCTGCCCCGACCCTCGCCTCCGTAGAGCCTAGTTAACTTGGCTTCCCAGGCAGGGGCCGTCAGCCTTAGGGATACAGTGGCCACAGAGCCCTGGCCCTGAGGTCCCCTGGGGGGTCCAGCCTGCCCCTCCCTAGCACCTGGGCTGCCTGGCTGTGCGGGGGAAGCCCTGCCCACTCAGGAAACAGCACCAGGGCCAGTGAGCAGAGCCTCAGGAGGGCAGATCTCATTTCAGCCCCAAAGCATCTGTGGCCTTGGCATCTCCACGTGGCAGTGCCGAGGGCCAAGCGGCCCAGTCCGCCTCTCAAGCTTGATTTGAATGGAGCCCATGGAACGGGAGTTGGCGGTTTCGTAGGGGACACTTACCTTCACTGTTGCCGGAGCCCCCAGATGGACAGCGGGAGGGGAGTTGGCAGGGCAGAGGGTCCCCAAAGGGTATTCGTGTGTCTTCGAGCCCCTGTGCCTCGGGGCCCCTGGCCTGGGGCTCACGTTCCCCTGCAGCCTCGTGGGTCATTTGCTATTGTTGTTATTACTAGGTCCTGGGCTCCACCAGCCAGCTCACCCACCTCTCTCCTCCCCGACTGTCTATGCAGGGGCTCAGCCCCCACAGCAGTCACCAGGAGAGAGCCCGTGAAGGGGCCCAAGGGACGCTCCGCCTGGCTTTGGCGGCCCTGGACCCATTTCTAGAAAACAGCCTGAGAACATCACCTCTGGTGGGCAAGGAGAGCGTTTTTTGCCCCGGGACAGCCTCCTGTGCAGAAGACACGCTGACCACTCAAGTGATTTGGGGAGGCCAGCCATTCCGTCCTCCCCACATCACTGTTCTGAGCTCCTGACTGGGGCTGGAGGCCTGTGGACAAGGAGCCAGACCTGGACGGGCAGTGGCGAGCTAGTCCCCGGGTCAGGGCCTGGACCGTGGAACCCCGGTCCGAGAGAAGGCTGGACCCGGGCCTGCCCCTGACCCGCGTTTCCCTGCAGGCACGCCAGCCCCGCCGGCCTGCTGCTGACCACGGTGGTGGCGCTCACCTACACGGTCGCCATCCTGTACGAGGAGTGAGTAGGCGCCGTCTCGGGCCAGGGCTGCCGTGTACCGTCCGCGTCACCTGCACCAGCCCTGCCTCTCCAAGGCCTTTCCTGGGGCCTGGGCAGCTGGCCACGCCGAGTCACCGTCAGGGTGGCAGACGAGCAGCTGAGAGTGGGCACAGGGTGGCCCGGGTGCCGGGCAGGTGGTGCTGGACCCTCCTGCTCCCACACGGACCCCTCACCCTGTCCACGCCGGGTGGGGGGCCTGGGTGGCAGCGTCAACCTCGACGCCAGCTGAGTGAGCCTCTCTCCCACCCCCGCAGGCCCTTCACCGCTGAGATTTACCGGCAGAAAGCCTCCCAGGCCCACAAGAGGAGCTGACGGACCGCGGCCACTCCGTGGGGGTCCCCACCTCGGGCTTGCCCCGAGCACACGCCCCTCGAGGGGAGGGGGAGAGCGGTGCCTGGCCTGGGCCGTCCAGTGCCTTGGAAACGTGGCTTGGGGGCCTGGAAGGTGCCGTGTGGCCCCAGAGCCCCCTGCCACCCACCACATCCTGACCAATAAAGGCACCTGACCCCAGCCCCTCCTTGGTCTCTGTCTGTCCAGGCCAGGGAGGGGCAGGCTGGGGTCTGGGAGGGGGTCCGTGAGCCAGGAGCGGCGCCGCCATCCACGCCGAATGGGGGGGACTGCCCAGGCCTTTGGGCCTCCTGTGCCACCAGCCTCACCCCACTTCTGCCCCTTGGGGGGGGCCAGCGGGACCGGCCCTGCCTCGGCTTCCTGGGTCGGAAGCACTGGGCCCTCCCCCATCCCCCTGCTGAACCTGGTGTCTCTGGGTACTGACATTTCTCTCCTAATCCCTCGTGGACCTCGTGTGGCCACAAGGAGCAGCTGTGGGCCAGCCGGGGCCGGTTGCCGGGCCTGACCACAGAGCCACAGGGACGGGGCAGGACCCGCATTTGGGCCCGGCCTCCCTTGCACAGCCCCCAGCCCTCCAAGGGCACAGAACTCGCCTTTCCTCCCTTCAGGATGGCAGACGGGTGTACTCTGTGTGCGCCTGGCCCTGAGACTTGCGTTCTCACCTGTGAAGTGGCTGCCACAGCCGTGCCCGCCCTGGGCACCGGAGCTGCTGGGCCCCCACCCCGCCATGGAGCGCCTCAAGGGTGCCCTTGGGTGTCTGGGCTCCAGAGGTCTCCGGGCTCGAGGGGCCACAGGGGCTCGAGGCACAGAGGCTGATCTTACCCAACGCCTCTGCTCACATACCTCCAGGGACAGGAAGCTCACCCCTCCGCGGGCACCGCTGCACACACATCCTCCCTAGCCTTCAAGGACATGCTGGCCCCCATGGCCTAAGCCCTCCCTCTGTCAGGGCAAGACCAAGCACCTCCGGGCCTCTGACCCGCGGGTCACGCCGCCGTGAGGGGTGGGCCCGGAGTGGGGAGGGTCAGCTGTGATGGGAGCAGCCCGCAGCTGAGGAGGGAACTGCCGAGGGAGCGAGGTCAGGGGGGAAACCCAGCTCCGTTCAGCCCTGCCCTCTTCGTCAGGTGTGGCTGTGGGCCGGGGTGACACAGGACCCTCTGGGCGAGGAGCTGCTGGGGGTGGGCTCGAGCGGCAGGCTGGCGCTCAGCACAGCATCCATCCACACGCCCCCTGACGGGGCCTGCCCGGCACTCCTCAACACGGCTTTCAAGAACCTTCTAAACCACTCTGTGCCAGCAGACCAGGCTGTGGTGGACACTTCCTGCCTTGGGGTCCAGCTGTCCGACCCCAGCCCACCCCCAACGTTTGGGTTCCCCATTCCACTCTGAGCTGGAAAATCGCTTCATTGCAAGGAAATGATACAGGCAGGCGCTCAAGCATAGGAAGAGAGATCACTGGTAACATCGTAAACCTGGACAACCTAGAACTAATGCAATGGTGGGAGGGAGGGGGCACACTTTGGGGAAAGAACGACAGGTGTGCTCAGGGCCTAATGAACTTGGCTGACCTGGGAGAACAAGTCTTAGAACCCGGCATCTGTGGGTGGGGATGGGCCCAGGTGCCAGGAATCGAAGGTTGAGAACCCAGGCTGGGCTCAGTACCCACCACTGTCACCAGCTGGAAGGGGCCGGACCTGGGGTCGGGGGAGGGAGGCTCTGACCCTAGGCTGGGTCCTGGCCCACTGACCACCCCAGGGAGAGCTGTGTTCAAACCTTGGACCCTGCAGTTACTAGCTGTGGGCCCTGGGCAAGTCACTTCCCTTGCCTCAGTTTCTCTACCTGTAAAATGGAGAGAGTAATAGTTCCCACCCCTCACGGGTGCCACGAGGAAGGACTTAAGAACAATGCCTGGCATGGAATACGTGGAATAAACACTCTCCTGGTCCCCCTGCAGAGGGTGTGAGATTCTGCTGGAATCCTCGTCATAGAGGGCTGGCCGAGAAGCCCATGAGAGTCTAGAGGCCCTGTGTAAACAGCTAGGGGTGCGGGCTGGCACCCCAGCATTGCCCACCGCTCCGACCTGCGTGGATTCGTGGATGGGTGGGTGGCAACAGCTAACAGCCCTGGCTTTCTCCCAAATCAGAGTGCCTCGCCTGTCACCACGGGGAGCGATGGCTTTTCCATGAGCTCCAGGCCAGAGCTGGCCAGCTCCGGCAGCCTCTTCCCCAGCCTTTCGGCAGCAGCCCACTCCTGGTTACTGATCTACCTGCTGCCCCCGCCCCCCGGCTTGTCCTGCAGCCTCATGGGTCATTTGCTATTGTTGTTATTACTAGGTCCTGCCCCTACACTGTTCGCAAGTTCTCAGCCAGTCAGAGCCAGACCGCCATCTTCCAGAGGAGGAACCCGAGGTCCAGAGAAGGCCGGAGACTGCTGTGATGCCCACACAGCATTCAGGCTCACTCTGGCTTCGAGACCAGCTCCCTCAACCATAAAAATGGGAATGTTGGCCCACGGGACTCCAGAGGCACAAAATGCTATGGGGAGGGGAGGGGACATTGCCCTCAGACTAAGGGCAAACCTCTGGTCCTTCCAGTCTCCGACAAGAAGATGACGGGACAGCCTCTGGCTGAAAACCCCTGCCAGGATCCAGCGGATCTTTGGTTGGGAGAAAGGAGCTGAGCCTGCAGTAGAACGCGGGGTCGGGACGCTCTGGCTGCGCTGACTCCAGCCCTGAGCGTGGCGCTCACGGCTCCCCGTTCCGGCGGCGGGGCCTCTGCTGCACTCTGGCGGCCGGAGCGCGAGGCGCCCACCTCGCGCTGGCACGGCCGCCCGGGAGCAAAACCCGCCTGGGACGCGAAGGGGCCTACGCTGGGCCAGTTCGCAGAGCTGGCGAGAAGATGGGCGGAGCCCGGACGCGGTGCCTAGCACCAGGCAAGCACATGCCATCACGCTGCCCAGTGTCGTTATTCTCTGGCGAAGCTGCGTCCCAAAGAAAGTGAGTGTGTGCGCGTGTGAGTGCTGCGGTGGCAGGGGAGTGGGGGGTTCTTTGCCCTAGGCCAGAGGCACAGCCGGGACTGTGTCCCCGAAGCCCTTAGGGCCGCTGAGCCCCGCGCAGCGGAGAAGCGAAGGGTCCGCGCGCCCGTAGCCGCAGGCAGACCCTGTACCGTTTCCTTCCCGAGCCCCGCGGGCGGGAACGGGCAGCGGCCCGCGGAGGTGGAGGGAGCGCGCGGTGGGGCCCCGCGAGCGTGCGCACCGTGACGCGCAGAGGCTGGGCGGGCGCGGGGCGGGGCGGCCACGCGGGCTGCATATAAGGGCAGTCGCCGGACGCTGAGAGGCAGAGGTTTCGTCCCGAGCTCGAGCCGCGCCGCTCTGCCCCGTTCCCCCAGCCACAGTCGACTCGTCTCGCGGCCCCGCGCCCGCCCCCGCGGTCCCTCTGCTCAATGAAATTGGCCGCGATGATCAAGAAGATGTGCCAGAGCGACTCGGAACTGAGTATCCCGGCCAAGAACTGCTACCGCATGGTGGTCCTTGGCTCGTCCAAGGTGGGCAAGACGGCCATCGTGTCGCGCTTCCTCACTGGCCGCTTCGAGGACGCCTACACGCCCACCATCGAGGACTTCCACCGCAAGTTTTACTGCATCCGCGGCGAGACCTACCAGCTCGACATCCTCGACACGTCCGGCAACCACCCCTTCCCCGCCATGCGGCGCCTCTCCATCCTCACTGGTGAGCCGGGACGGCCGGGCAGCGGGCAGGGGAGGGAGCGCGCCGCCGCAGTGCCGGGGACCCCTCGTCCCCGGACGCCTGGGCTGGAGGCGCGGCCGCGGAGAGTTCGGCGCGACCCTCGCGGCGGCCGGAGCCCCGGCGTCGGGAGGCCCCGAAGTCAGCCCGCTTAAGTTGTCCCCTGGCGGCTGCCCTCACCCTCTCCTTTTCTGCTCCCCGTAGGAGACGTGTTCATCCTGGTGTTCAGCCTGGACAACCGCGACTCCTTCGAGGAGGTGCAGAGGCTCAAGCGGCAGATCCTCGACACCAAATCTTGCCTCAAGAACAAAACCAAGGAGAACGTGGACGTGCCCCTGGTCATCTGTGGCAACAAAGGGGACCGGGACTTCTACCGCGAGGTGGAGCAGCGCGAGATCGAGCAGCTGGTGGGCGCCGACCCCCAGCGCTGCGCCTACTTCGAGATCTCGGCCAAGAGGAACAGCCGCCTGGACCAGATGTTCCACGCGCTCTTCGCCATGGCCAACCTGCCGCGCGAGATGAGCCCGGACCTGCACCGCCGGGTATCGGCGCAGCACTGCGAGGCGCTGCACAAGAAGGCGCTGCGGGGCAAGAGGCTGCGGCGAGCGGGCGGCGACCAGGACGACGCCTTCGGCATCTTGGCGCCCTGGGCGCGCAGGCCAAGCGTGCACAGCGATCTCATGTACATCCGCGAGAAGGCCAGCGGCGGCGGCCAGACCAAGGACAAGGAACGCTGCGTTATCAGCTAGGAACTCCCGCCCCGCGCGGACGCAGAGCCTCAGAAGACCCTCTTGTCCAAGAGTCAAGTGTCCGGGCCGTGCGTCCCGAGCCGCGTGCGCGCGAGCGCGGACGGGCGTCTTCCTTCCCAGCACTCCAGCCTGTTCACTGGGGAGACTCAAAGAAACCGAGAAGGGACCATTATCTGCTCCGGAAGGAAAGAGAGCTAGCTGAGCCCGGGCTTCCCCCACGTCCGATCCCCCGTAGGCGCCCGCTAGCCCCACCCGCCCAGCAGAGGTTGAATTTGCCTTGTTTCTCACAAAGACCTAAGAATGGGGGTGGGAATGGGAGTTAATCAGCCACCACTGGGCTTTCAGAAATGGGTCCTGCCAGCTGGAGGGCCAGGACAAAACGGGGCATTATCTGTGATTGGGGGTTGCCATGACAGCTGGCCTGAAACTGAGGGCGGGGTCCGGTCTAGGGAGTGCCTTGTTTACATGTGTGTGCAACTGCACAAAGCAAAACAGAGAACTTGCACTTTATGGTAGTTCTGGTGTCACCACCTGACGTGAACAAAACCTTACCTTTGAAGTTAGTCTTGTTACTGGTTTTTTAATGTAAAATAAAATAACTTAAAATGGAAAACCATGCTTCCTCTGCTTTTAGAAATAGGGGGAAGGGGGAAGGGTGAGAAGGGAGAGGCGGGTTTCTACTTCTGTGGAATTAGACTCCCCTTCCCCAGAGCTGGAAAATAATCCTGGCTTTCTGAACACAGCTCCAGCCCTCCTGGGAGAAAAGGCTCCACAAAAGCTCCAGCTGACTGGATGCCTTTCCGTTTGGGGAGCCACTCCTCAGAACGCCAGGACAAAAACAAAGCACTTCAGGGTCCTTCCTAGAGATGCACCTTTCCAGCTGTTTATCTGCCTAGGTTGCCCACTAGCCCAGCCCCAAGGGCCTCCGGGACCGGCCGGCGCCGTCCTATACTCAGCACAGGCCCAGGGCAACAAAGCGTCACCAAACCTGGAACCCGCAGACGGTTCAAGGGGTCCCTCGGGCCCTCTTCTGTGCAGGACCCTCATCCTGAGTCGGCTTCAGGCTCTGCCACGTAGCCACCTGGATCCAGTCACAATGAGCGGTCCCTGCCCCTCCGGCTCCAGGAAGCGCTCGCCACCCACGTGGGGTCCAGCACCCCCTCTCCCAGCAGTTGAGGGCACCCAGTCCCAACTCGGGACCCAGCTCTCTCCGCCACTAGTAACTGTGCACGCCTGGGGCAAGTGACGCCTGCCAAGCCCCAAATTCTCCGCCCGTGAAATAGAGAGCAGATGCCTCTGCTTGGGGTTGCTGTGAGGGCCACGGGCGACGTCTTACATGGTGCCCACCAACAGGCATCCAAGTGAGGTGTCAATGCTGTCCCGGGGAGGGCTTTCAACCGTTCTGGGGGACTGCCCCCCACCAGGGCCCAACCCACCTCTGAGAGGAGGAATGGCAGCCCCGGGGGCCCCCGGGCCAGCTGCACCCTGGGGATGGATGCCACTCCCGGGAGGGTCAGCCCATGTTCACGTTGGTCTAGCTGATGTGGCCATGTGTGCTGGGGGCTGGCGCGGGGGCACAGAGTGGAGGTGCCCACAGTTCCTTCTGTCTCCTCCGAGCAAAGCAGAGGTTTTCCTCTCCACTATCCAAAGGGGAGGTCCTACTGTGAATTTCTCAGTACAAACCCAAGACGTCCTGACAACAGAGCACAAGTTCTTTTAATCACACGCTTGAAAAGTGCCACAAGTCACAACTCTGGAGCACAGGAGAGGCCCAGGAGGAGCCCGTGTCCGCCGCAGCCTTCCGGGAGAGCCTGGCCGCCTGGTGTTTCTGAGCTTCGTGTCCCACAGTATTTGGTCGGAGCCTTAAAACCGGCCCACACACTACTCTGAAACGTCAAGAAAATAACTGATTCAGTTGATAACAGCCCCATGGTAGAGCTGGACTAACAGGTGACACCCACTTAAATTCAGAGCCTGCGCCTCTGGGCAAGGCCGCTGAAACCTGACACCCCCCTGCACGCCTGACATGGACAGAACCCCTGCTCAAAACATCTTCAACCTACATTCCTGCCAACTGGCAGGCAGCTGTTAAGCCCCCGACTCGGTCAGCACAGGTTATGAGCCCGTTTGTCCCGCATCCTTCAGAGGCGAAGGAAAGAGATGCTCTTACCTCAGTCTGGTCACACTAACACAACGTCCGTCTAGGTGAAACAAAGGTGTTTATAAGCATCTACGAACCAGGCCTTGGCCGCACGACTGCCAGGTGAGTTCTCCCCACCCCGAGGGGCTCTGAGCGGAAAGCACATCATGGCCGCCTGTTTGCGCGCAGTGAGGCCAGAGGGGAAGCCGCGCTAAACCAGGAACAGGACTCTGAGAAGCTGGAAGGGGTCTGTTCACCTGGAGACCACGTGGCCTGAGGCGGTCTGGCCATTCTTGGGCATGAAGTGGCTAAACGAGCTGCCTGAAGGTGACAAGGGACAGAGGAGCAAGAGCCTCTGCCACCCACCCACACGTAGGAGGCAGAAACCTGGAGGCGGGGCTGCCGGCAGGGCCCTGGGTGGGCAGCCCACGGATGGTGACACCCACCCCTCAAACACAGAAGGAAACAAATATTCCAGAGCAAAAAGCCACCCTCAAGTCTTTAGGAACCGTGCCGTTCTCCCAAGGCCTTTTTCTATCCTAAACCCTCGCCATGTGAGTGCAGGCCTAACTGTCCAGTGGACTCCACGCACCCTGCTGCTCACTCAACACTGGCTACCTGGATACCCACCACCTGGGCCGGGAGCGGAGGGGAGGGGCAGAGGGCAGCCGCCTCCCTTCCCCGGGATCTGCCAGCCCAGCCTGAAGGCCGTGCCGCGGCCCCGCCCCTCCGGCCTCAGGAGCCCTCCTCCATCCAGCGGCACGCACACAGTCATTATGCATCTGGACCGTGGGGACAGTACACAAGGACGCCCAGGGAGGCCAGCACGCACACCGCTCCGCAGTCAGGGCCACGTTCAGCTAAGCAGGCAGTACCAGAGACCCCCTTCCCAGGGCTGGAAGACAGGAGGCCCGTGCCCGCCTCGTCCCGGAGGCCAGCTCATCTACTCCTTGGGGATCTCGAACATGCACAGGCTCTTGTACTTCTGCAGGAGCTCGTTCTTGGTCCGGACCTGCTCGCGGAGGCGGTGCAGCTGCTGCTGCTGCCGCTCGGGGCTCAGGTGGATGCCAGGCATGGCGCCGACCACCTTGCGCATCTCCTGGAACTTGGTCCTGAGGGCGTTCAGGTCCTGCTGGACATCAGGGCTGTCCTTGTCCATGCTGCGGAGGCAGAGGGCAGGTGTTAGCACCATCAGCCCAGACAGCTCCATCCTCGCATCCCCACGTCAGAACGCCTGTCGCCTGTGTCCCCGGCTGGGCTGGGCTGGGCTGGGCTGTGCGCCCGGGGGACGGGGCGGGTTCTTGCCTGTGCAGCCGTAGTGCAGGCGGCACCCCAGCCCCCAGCAGGTGCCCGCCGGACGCTGAGCCCTCCCGCAGAGCTGCTTCCCCAGCCCGGGCCATGGGCGCTGCACACACTGAGGCAACATTTGCTGAAAGAGTGGACGCCTGGCAAATAAGTTCCTAAGTGTCTGCTGAATGAATGAAAAACTCTTACCAATGTCATGTAACAAACGGCAAGTAACACTTGCTGAAATACCACATTTCTAATTTGAGACATTCCAGGCCAATCAGGAGACTATCAACGAGCAAAAGATAATTTTAGCTGATGTTCAGATGCTTGAACCTGTTTACATCCTAATTTCCACAGAGCTATTCATAAATTTTAAACTAGTTACAAGCTACTGGAAAATTTTCAGCAGGTACCCGTCCTCTCCCACCACACTCGTGTAAATTCCTCGCCTTCCGGTCACGCTCATTTTAAAGGCAGGATCGTACTCTTCACCTCACAGCTATTATTAGCTGCCCAGAGATCCATGCTCCCTGTCATGACTAAATTAAAAGCAAACAACAAGAAAACCTTCACCTACGATCAAAGAAACGGCCTGTCAGTTGCTCCTATAAATTTTTTAAAAGTTAGTAGATGGATGGATGAGCTTTTGAAAACAAGGCAGTTGAGACTAGAATCTAAAAGCTGATTCACAGGCTGTTTTCAAAGTCACCCACTGAGTAGCGTGAGAGGGGAAAACTGTCAATGATCGTTTATTTTTTTTAATAAACGTTCATCCCTGATGGGAAATTTCAACCCAGATGGTGCCAGTTCATGTTTCTTATTAATCATTTCTCTGCTTACGCAGACAGAATATCCATCTTTCCTGGCGATCCGCCGGTTACAGCTCATTCCTGACAAATGAGATGCACCAGGCCTGCTCACTATTTATCAATAGCTTGAACTTGGAAGCAAGATTTGGAGAAGCAATAGTTTATTCTAGGGAATGAATGGCCAACCAAACATTTCCTCTTGCCATCTGAGGCCCTCAATTTGCACACACCATCAGTGGTACACCTTACCCCAGCTTCGAGGGAGCACCTTATATTCTAATTCTTTTATGTCTCAGCTCAGATCTACAACCCTGGACAGACACCACTTGGGCTTCTGAAATCATTCCACTTGGATGGCATATGTGCTAACACATCGTTACGAATTTAAGTCCCAAGGGAGTTTTGAAATTAAAATATAGTTTTAAGAAAACTGATTTACATCACACAAGTCTCAAAGGACAAGGTAAAAACAAACAAAAATATATAAAATAAAAATTAGGTAAATAACAGGGTCCCACTGTATAATACAGAGAACTATATCCAGTATCCTATGATAAACCATAATGGAAAAGAATATTAAAAAAATGTACATATATGTGTAACTGAATCACTGCTGTACAGCAGAAATCAACACAACATTGTAAATCAACTAGACTTCAATAAAAAATGCAAAAAAAAAAAAAAGGGTGGGGAGGAAATTAGGAGCTATTTATAAAGCCCACCCGGAGGGAAGCTGAGCTGGGAGGCGGCTGCGCAAGCTTCTCAGGCTGCCTGAGGCGGAGGCAGCGGGACCCTGACTCCAGCCGAGAGAAGAGATGGCCTGGGTACCAGAGAGCAAGCGGGAGCTCCAGGGGGCCCGCCTCTGTGGCCAGTGCTGGTCGGCACCTGACTCAGAAGGAAACAAAGGAGACCAGGCCGGGTGGAGAAGCACAAAATCCACAAACCAGGGCAAGGTGAGGGCGCTCAGGACACCACCGCGTGGCTCGAGTGGCGGGCCACTTCCTGCCGGTCCTCTGGGCAGGCCCGGGTGATGCGTGGCGGCGCCCGGTGGGAGACACGGGCTCGGGCACACCACACAGTTCTAGCGGGTAAGCCTAAGAACGATGCTTCACTTGCAGGCGCAAACTGGCGTCAGCTGGGCAGGTGTGTCCACTGGTGACTCAGAAGCAGAAGGAACCACCAGGTCACTGAAGTCACGTCCTCCCAAATCCGAGAGGCATTTCTTTGATCTCTTGGTGGCATCCGACTCGGGAAAGAAATGGGAAACTATTTCTTCCTCCTCAAAACCGCCGACCCCCTCGGCCCCATGTCCCCACACCCCCAATGTCCTCCTCGCCGACCGGCCCTGGGACCAGTCTTCTCCCCACACTAACGTCAGTGGCTGGCATCTTTCTAAAATAGTAGGGCCTTTAAGTTACGACAGTTACAGGGCTTGAGGGAAAAGAATGTTTAATGACAGACAACCAAGGCTTACAAAAGGGAAGTCCCTCTAATCCCTTGTCCCAGGTAAGCTCTGTTAACACGTGGTGCGTATTGTTTAATTTCTCTTCAAGATAGTCAGTAGCACACAAACACACACATACTTTTCAGTTTGTTTTGACAAATGTGGCCACACTCCACACATGGTTCTGATTCTCGCTTTCTTCATGTAGAATGCACCTTGGGTGTCTGTCCATGCTAAGATGTACACGATTATACGGCTAGATGACTTGCCTGTTGATAGGTATGCGCGTGTTTGCAACTGATCGCCTGCAATCCAAACGGCGATGACATCCCACACCTATACCCCTGTGTGCCGTGTGCCCCACCGCCCCCCGCCCCCCGCCCCCCGCCCCCCGCCAGCACAGCCACTCCACCTGCCACCCCCCTCAGGGCACCCCTGCACCTCTTCCCACTATTCCTGTGGACCCAGTCCTTTCCCCCTTCTAAAACCCTCTGTCCCATCTAGCTCTACAAAACCCAGGCCTGAGCTCAAAAACTTCAGATGGCTCCTCGGCTCCCAGGCAAGTTCACACTTGTTTGTGTGCGTGTGTGTGTACGCACAACCTCAGGACCACCCACAAACAGTCTCCGACCTCCTGGGCTCCGTGCTCTCCTCCCAAAAGAGAATTCCTTCAAACAGCCTACCAACAATCCCTATCTGGGCACTTGGCCTTTTCACTCGGATTCAGCAAAGAAGAAGACAAGGAAGGGCAGAGCTGCTGCAGGTGAGTCGTGGGGTCACCTCCTGGCCATCAGGACCCAAGGCCAGGCTGCGGCTGGCGGGTTGCTGGGCGGACTGGAACCGGCACATGTGTGGGAAGAGGCCCTGCGGGCTTGGGGTCCTGCTGACCGGCCTCGATGACCCCTGGGCCAGCTCCAGCCTCGCGTCCCAAGTGAAGGTGAAGGCCGACCCAGCGTGAGGCCCCCCAACCCTCCTCTGCCACGTCCAACACGCCCGGGGGGACCTGCAAAGGTTTAAGTACCCGTGGTGACGGGTAATTCCACTAAGTGAGACCAGCCTGACAACGACGACTCCCTCCCTACATTGGATTTATGCTCCAGCTCCACCAAACCAACCGTGGACCCCCCACGGGTCAGGGATGTTTCTCGGCAGCCTGTCCTACCCCGCCCACCTCCCCTCCCTTTCATACTTCTAGACATGCAGCTGGCATCTCCCCCAACAAGCCTTCTGACCCTTCCAGGCTCCACGAGGCCTCCTCCCCCTCACTGCCCTGACCCTCAGTAGCCTAGCAGCTCAAACAAATGCCGAGACACAGTGTTTAAATCAGGTCCCAGCCTTTCCTCAGGCTCACAGCACCTCCCTTCTCTCTGTGCGCACTGGATTTCCACTCTGCTGCTCAGTCCCGTCCTTTTTACTTGGGGTTTTCTTTCTTTTTTTTTTTTTTTTTGCGGTACGCGGGCCTCTCACTGTTGTGGCCTCTCCCGTTGCGGAGCACAGGCTCCGGACACGCAGGCTCAGCGGCCACGGCTCACGGGACCAGCCGCTCCGCGGCATGTGGGATCCTCCCGGACCGGGGCACGAACCTGCGTCCCCTGCATCGGCAGGCGGACTCTCAACCACTGCGCCACCAGGGAAGCCCCTACTTGGGGTTTTCTTCTCATGCTTAGTGGCTTTGGCTGTCCAACCACATATTTAAGATTTAAGAGTAAACACTATTTGGGTTACATGTATAATACACTGCTTCCACCATGCTGAGTGAAGGAAGAAAAAGATGTAACCTTACAATAAGGAAAATGCTGATTATTACAATTTGGATCAGATGGGGAGGGGGAAGCTGAAGGCAACAGAAAATATAACTGTTTTATATCCCTTAGTAAAAAAATGGGGTATAAATAAATACTGAAGAATATTAAAAACCCAAACAGTGAAACACTAAAAGGCTGAGTGGAAACTCTTGAGTATGAGTGATGATCTACTTTCTTACAATGAACTAAGTTCAATGTCTCTGGGGTTGTGTGTCGGGATCGGACACCCGGGAGAGTCTGTTTTCTTTGGCTGCCAGTCTAGAAGCCGGGGGTGGGGGTGGTGAAGGCGGGGGCTGGGTCTCAACACCCAGTCTGTGGACTTGCTCTCAGCCCTCTCCTCAGGACGGCTCCCTTCCCTCAGGTCCTGCAGTGCGCCTGGTGTCCCCCAGTCCAGACACTCTCCAGCTGACTCTTTCCTAAAAACAACCTTGGGAAAGTGTGCGCCTTTACTTGTCTGCTGAGGTGGAAGGGTCGTCACTGTGTGCTTGCATCGGGGAGCGGACTGAGGGGGTCCATGTCCAAACGGCCTTTCAGGTAATCCTCCTGCTCTAAGTCCCCCTTCACCAGGGGTCCCTGGCAGTGCCATCTCCTGGGATTTGGAGGGGGCCACAGCCAAAGGCAGCTGCTCCGGGCTGCTCCTGGCACTGGGAGGTGGACTGGCCCTTGGCCATCGCTTTGTGGCAATCATCTCCTCTCCCGTCCTCTTCGGTTTTATGCTTTAAAACCAGTCTTCACTGTGCTTTCAGAGGGAACAAACACATGTGGCCAACCCGCCACCTTTCACAGGAGGATGCTCTTGAGACTCCTCACAACAACCGTACGACTTAAGTATCACTAGTCCCCGTTCACAAGAGAAAAAGAGGCTCAGAGCAGCTGTTTCGCCAAGGTCAGTACATCATAAAGCTATCATTTGAACCCACCATTTGAAGTTCATTATTATTATTATTCACATATTAGAGATAAAAAAATTAAGGTCTAGAAAGGCTACGTATTTACTAAGATCACAAGGCAAGCAAGCGTCAGCGGGCAGACCCGAATTCAAGGCTATCTGACTTCAAAGCCCATGTTCTCTCTCATGTACGTTACTTCTCGATCTCTGAGTCCAGCCCAACCCAACTGCTCTATCAGTGTGCAAGAATATACACCATGTATTTTCATTTTTCCATATTTTCCCTAAAACCAGAATAAGTATATTTGGGTTGATCTGGATAACGCTTTTATAATCAAGCACTGCCCTGGGATTGCAGGGTCTGCATTTGCGTTTGTGTTTGCTATGTCACTGCAGCCTAGAAGTGCTACTTGATGATCACAGGCTCATGAGGACAGACCGGTCTGCCTTACTCGATAAACAGTATGTTCGCACCAAGTGAAGCCAGATGAAGTCAAGGTCTACTGTGAGAACAAATGCTTTGCAGCTGTTTAAAAAGCGGTGGAGGGACTTCCCTGATGACGCAGTGGTTAATAATCCGCCTGCCAATGCAGGGAACACGGGTTCAATCCCTGGTCCAGGAAGATCCCACATGCCGCGGAGCAACTAGGCCCATGCGCCACAACTACTGAGCCTGCGTGCCACAACTACTGAAGCCTGCGTGCCTAGAAGCCCGTGCTCTGCAACGAGAAGCCACTGCAATAAGAAGCCTACGCACCACAACGAAGAGTGGCCCCCGCTCACAGCAACTAGAGAAAGCCCGTGTGCAGCAACGAAGACCCAACCCAACCAAAAAATAAAAAAAGCAAAACCCAGCTGGGGGCTTCCCTGGTGGCGCAGTGGTTGAGAGTCCACCTGTCGATGCAGGGGACGCGGGTTCGTGCCCCAGTCCGGGAAGATCCCACATGCCTCGAAGCGGCTGGGCCCGTGAGCCATGGCCGCTGAGCCTGCGCGTCCGGAGCCTGTGCTCCACAACGGGAGAGGCCACAACAGTGAGAGGCCAGCGTACCACAAAAACAAACAAACAAACAAACAAGCTGGGCCAGTAACAATATTTTCATGTTGTGAGTAGCAATTCCATTTCAGCAAAACATCCAGGACCACAACTGATGTTCACCTGAATGTTACTGTAAAAGTAACTTTGTTGTAATTTACTTTGTTTTGGTTTTTAATGGCTGAATAAAAATTTTAAGCCCAGGGGTTTACACTTTGTTTATCATAAATAACGGTAAAAAAATAATTTGGGCAAATGTGGGGATTGGGAAGATTTTGTGTGTGTGTGTGTGTGTGTGTGTGTGTGTGTGTGTGTGTGTGTTTCTTCTAAGGGTCAGTTTGAAAAGTTAGGTAACCTGAAGACTGGCCAAAAGGAGACAGCCACCCCGTGACACCATGTTAGGGCACCGTAAGCGCTGGCAGACGGCCAGCACCCGTTTCCTGTAATGTTCCCATCATCACCCCTATAATCTCTTTGCATTATGGGTTATTCTCTCTCACGACGTTTTCCCTTCTAACTGGTTACCAACGTGGGGGTGAAAAGTCTGCCCTTTCACCTGTACACCCCACAGCACTTAGCAGTGTGCCACACACGTAATATGATACACATCTGTTGGATCTGT
Source organism: Leucopleurus acutus (assembly GCF_964270905.1). Taxonomy (NCBI): domain Eukaryota; kingdom Metazoa; phylum Chordata; class Mammalia; order Artiodactyla; family Delphinidae; genus Leucopleurus; species Leucopleurus acutus. The sequence goes on from NC_139161.1 coordinate 60,062,200, forward strand.
TGGGAAAGACGCCGAAGTGAGTACTATATCCCTAATGACAGGTGAGAAAACAGGCTCAGAGAAGCCTGACTGGCTTCAGGCCACCAGGCTGCACACGAGTGGTCTGACCGTAGCGGGGCCTGCCAGCACGGGGCCTGGCAACCCCCAGGGCCAGAGTCTGCTGAACTCTTGGGACGACGGGGGGTGGTCTCGGCGAGGCCGCTCCCCTCCGGGTCGGCCTCCTCCTTTGTACCGCGGGGCGCCCCCGGAGCTCGGAAACGTGACTGGCAGCGGGGGTCTTGCGGGCTGACCCCCCTCGAGCCTTACCATTTGATGATGTTGTGAACCAGTGGGAGGAAGGAGCAGTTCTCCTCCGCCTTCACGCCGGCCGGTGACGGAGGCCTCGGCGGCGGTTGCGGCTGTGGCGCGGAGACCGGCGGCGGCGGCTGCGGAGGCGGCAGCGGCTTCGTCTCGGGCAGCGGCGGCTCTGCGGGTGGCTGCAGCGCATCCTCGGCCTGCCGGCCGACAGACACCCCCACAGAAGCCATGGCGCCCGGGACCCACGGAGCCGGTTAACGGGGCCGGCGGCCGAGCGCGCCGGAAGTGTCTCGGACTCTGTACGTCACCACTGTGCGCCGCGGGGGCGGGACCTGGAGGGAGGCTGTGAGATCGCGCGCCAGGGCGCGGGGCGGGGACCAGGGCGTGGGGCGGGGCCAGGGCGCGGGGCGGGGCCAGGGCCGTCGTTACTAGGCAACAGGCGGCTGGAGGGTCCGGGTTGGCCTGGATTTGGCTGTGCCTGAGACAGCTAAAATTTTCAATAGTCAGAAATAGGCGTACTTCAGGAATAACATCTTATTTCTATTCACGTTACAAAGAGGGTCCAAAAGCAACCAGTACAAGAAGACTTGAGATAAATAAGGCCTCGCGAAGAGGGGACAGCACCTGCCGGGCACCTGCAGGTGTCAGACCCTGGGCCCGCGAGCGTGGAGAATCCGAGGGGAAGGGCCCAGGGTTCCCACCTGCGCAGAAGCCTACAGGGGAGAGGCCCTGAGCCCGCCCTAAGGACGCAGAGACAAAGAAATTGCGAGGGCCTAATAACTGAACACTTAATTATTATCATAATTATATTATCACTTATCATCTTCTGGATGACACACGCTGTGCTAACTGTGGGGGTGGGGGTGGGAGGCTGTCTCAACTTCAACACGAGTGGGGATTGCCGAAGGGTATTAGTGCCAGGAATAAACATCGTATCCGAGGGGGAGGTCAACGTCAGGTATTCTCCGTACCTGTGGGCCAACTCCTTAATCCCCTGGGTGTCAGTGTGCTCACCTCTAAAATCTTCTTGAGTTCAGGGTCATGACAGAGCTAAACTACTCTCCAACTTCAGACACGTGGCTGATCTCTGAAGGTGTCCTTGGCATGAGCTCTCACTCCCTGCTGTCTTAGGCCAAAGTGGGGACTTCTCCTGGGTTTGTGGTTACGGTGCCCAAAACGAGTCCTCCCGAGCCATGATGTGGGGCTGTGTGATACGTTTCTGGACAATGGGGACATGCATCCTAAGCTTGGTTAGGAAAGCCCTGCCCTTCCTCAGCGGCTTTGGAGAGGCAAGGGGTCCACAGTCATTGGCAAGAGCACTTAAGAGCAAGGTGGCTGGTCCCAGGGAAAGCCTCAACAGTGATATTTTCAGATGCATCTGGAGGCGTCTGTGGAGGCAGGTCCTAGGGGAGGAAGAGTGTTGAAGGAAGTGGGGAGGTCGGAGGGTGTGCTGAGGGGCGCTTTGGTAGCGGGCCTCCGCACAGCTTTCTTGTAAGTACTGCCCAGAGCACCCCACAGGGCGAGCATGGGGAGAGGGTGGGCTGCTAACCATGGGCCTCTCCCCCAGGGGGAAAGTTCAGGGGTCCTGGTGGAGAACAAGGAGGAAGGTCCTGCTGGGACAGGACTAGATGGGCTTGAAGAGACTGCACCCCATTGGAGTCATCTGGGGAGATAATGACGGTATAATAATAGTAATTACCACAACTACTGTGGATCAAAAGTAGGTACAAGGAACAGAGCGCAGTCATCTCATTTAATCCACAAAAAAGCTCTAGAAGGTAGATGTTAGTATCACAATTTTATAGATGGTAGATTCTGGCCCCAGGGTCACACACCTGCCTGATACAAAGCCCATGGTCTTAACCAACACAGAGGACACCTCAGGTCCCTACCAGTTCTGTGACTGTATGATTCAAAATGTTAAAGTGAGGTTTTTATTCAGAATCAGAAAAAGAATCCAAAGTTCATCCACAATCTCCCCATTGAAATCACATGTCATCTTTCCCTCCCAGTGTGTTTATAACTTCATTACAAGCCCGACTTCATCGTTGGCAGAATAATGAGGACATCTCTTAAAAAAAAAAAAAACACTTCAGATATAAATAGATATGGCTAAAGAAAATAAATTGAAAATGTAGGAAGCAGGAATGGGTAGAGTGCATTGACAGTTTGCCCTAAAAATAGTTAATATAATTAGTGGTAAAGGGTAAAGTTGACCTCATAACATTGGCAAGAAAAATGTTGGATGTCAGAAAAGTACTGCCTGTGCTGGTTTCAATAAGGCTGAAATTACCACAGATGTGTGTCGTCTCAGAACTGCTCTGTTAAAAGTTAAAAAAAAAAAAAAAAGAAGCCCCACTGACACATAAGGACTGTGTGGTGTTGATGTCCCTGAGTAAAGCTGTCTGCTCGTTGAGTTCACGGCTCTCTCTGCTTCTCATGGGCCCCTGCAGACCAGTTGGTGGCCAGGCCAGGCCCCACTCAGCCTGTTTGAAGCTGTGTGACTCTGAACTCTGCACAACCTCCTTCATGCAGGCATACAACCTCCCAGGAAGACTGAACAGGTTATTACCCATAAATCACCTTGAAAAGTCCCCAGGAACAGTAACAATCACTTCTTACTTTTCAGACTTAGGGCTTTCTCCTTCACCAATTGACAAAACCCAGACTTAGGGCACTTAAGAGGAACGAGCTGGATCAATGCCCTCCAACAGAAATAGACGCAAAGCCACTTGGGTCGTTTTCAGTTTTCTAGTAGCCACACAAAAAAAATCAAAAGAAACAGGTGGAATTAATTTCAGTAACATTTTACTTAACTCATGTGTCCAAAATATTACCGTTTCCACATGTAATCAATACTAAAAATGATTAAAGAGGTGCTTTACTGTTTTTTATACTGTCTTTGAAATCTACTCTGTATTTTACACGCATAGCACATCTCAGCTGGAATTGCCACGTTTCAATTGCTCAGGAGCCAGACGTGGCCAGCGCCCGGACCTGGACAGATCGCAATCCAAAGGAACTAGAGTATATTGCTACTTATATAAATATTTGCAACATGAAAAATAACACTATGTATCGTCCACAGATATAAGACATACATGTAAAAATGTTTTAAAAGGAACTGAACGGTGCACCTCATACTCACGGAAAAGGGGAAGGTGATATAACCAGCACTGCAGCTTTCTGTGTGGTGTTGTATTTCTTTTATAGATTATAAGGAAAACTGTGAACGATTGCCAAGTGTGGGAGGGATACCTGAGAACCCAGGCTCTGCTCTTTCTGGCTGTGTGACCTCGGATAAGCCATTTATCCTTCCCGTGCCTCAGTTTCCTTATCTGCAAAATGGAATCATAACAGCACCTAACAGGAGTCCTATAAGGGTTACAGGAGTTACCATGTGGAGAGGGCTTCAAACAGTGCCTGACACTAGGAAGCAACCATTGAAGCTTTAGCTACTACTGCTACTGTTGTATTAAATTTCTCAAAAGAACAAAACCTCACGAGTACTCCTTCTGAAACAAACTGTTACTACAAGAACACACTTAAGAACCAGGCTGCATCGAAGCCTCGAACTTTCTGATTCTCTAAGTGGCCCTACGCCACAAATAGCTATGAATGTGCTCGTGATACATTTCTGCTACCTGAAGTCCAAAAATAGTCATTTCTCTATCAGACAAACATCGCGGGGATTGCTAGACTGATCATGTCGTTGAATGATCCGGGCTTTTTCTTCAAAGCTATATTCTTACATCTGATTCATCCTTTCCTTTCATTAACTGGAGCCTCAGGCGGGTAGGAAAAGCTACATGATACTTTGACTTTTGTGAGTTTAAAAGAAAACAGGCAGCAAACATGGTTCAGGCCAGCCTAGTGCGACGTGTACCAGGAATCGGCTCGTCCGAGCCACGATTCACGGCTCAGACCTCAGGATGAAAGCTTTTCCTCTGATCCTCCCTGAGGATGGCCTTTCTCCTCTCGGAACTGGATTTGATTTTCTTTCTTTTAAAGTCTTTATTGAATTTGTTACAATATTGCTTCTGTTTTATGTTTTGGTTTTTGGGCTGCAAGGCATGTGGGATCTTAGCTCCCTGTCCAGGGATGGAACCGGCACCCCTGCACTGGAAGGTGAAATCTTAACCACTGGACCGCCAAGGAAGTCCCTGACTTTCTCCTTTTTATTCCTTTCAACCTTCCTCTCTTACTCTAAAATACTCCAGAATGACCAATTTCTCCTCTCACTTATGTTAGTGTTTCATTTCTCAGAAGCACTCCTTTTGGGGCCTTTCAGCTCACGAATTTGACTAAGTTTCTTTCAGACTCAGAATTTTCTCCATAAAACCTTTCCTTTAGTCCTTATTCCTACTTCTTCTTATCTTTGACCAGACCTCCATCTGCTTTGGATATAATAAAAATGAGAGGCAGGGCTTCCCTTGTGGCTCAGTGGTTGGGAGTCCGCCTGCCGATGCAGGGGACACGGGTTCGTGCCCCGGTCCGGGAAGATCCCACATGCCGCAGAGCGGCTGGGCCCGTGAGCCGTGGTCGCTGAGCCTGCGAGTCCGGAGCCTGTGCTCCGCAACGGGAGAGGCCACAACAGTAAGAGGCCCGTGTACCGCAAAAAAATAAAAAAATAAAAAAAAGAGAGGCAATCCATTCCAGAAACCTGTTTTTGTCTAAAATGGTTCGTTACTGTCCCAAAGCCTTACACCATCTGACCTCCTTATTCAGTCATTTTCACTCACATGATTTGTGAGCCAAGTTTTTTTCTGTCTCCTCGACAGCCTCAGTCTTAACCTGTCCTGTTAACCCTTTTCGTCACTTTCATTCCTCCTTTTTTCTGGAAGTTACCTTGTTTCCCTTATTGGATTTATTGTAAGTCTTTGGACTCTCGATTGCTAACTCCAGTTGCAAAATTATAGTTAAAAATTATTATGCACCTGGCGTGCTGGAGAGCACCGCGCATCTGCTGCCTGTGAGTGGCGTGTGGCTGGTCCTTCTGCCCCGGTCCCGTGGCCAGGTTTTCCAACCCCTTTGTATGGGAGGAGTTAGCCTGTAACCGCAGACATTCAGAATGTCCCCAAACTTCAGAGGCCAACAGGTCCCAAGCTGAATCCTGGAAGCAGCGTCGAGAGAGGGACCAGCAGCCTCTGTCCCACTGTCCGTCCTCTCCTTACCCCGTCTTTGAGAATGTGGTCTGGTGGGCGCTGCACATTTCCTGCCGATCTTCGGCTCGGCCACACGGTGTGACCCTAAGAGCCATCAGAAGATCCCCCTGCCCGTCCAAATGCTCTGTGCCAGAACCTGCCAGGGGAGAAGGAAGGCCCCGGGCCCGGCCACACAGGAAAGGACTGGGGGTCCCGGCGTGTCCCCAAGATGCCCTGGTCTTCCAGACGAGGAAGCAGGGGCCTGGGGACGCTGAAGGAGTCGCCTGTTGGTTGAGGAACTGGGGTCGGCAGGCGATGCTGACACGAGGAAGAAATCAGGAAGCGGAAGGGACAGATAGCTCAGGGATAACGGGGTTTCCGGCCTACGCATGCTTCCTCCCCAGAATGTTTACTGGATTTAAATCCGCAGGAAGTGTGGTCGCAAGAATTCAGGGCTGGTGGTGAGGAGAGGGCTGAGTGCAGCCCCAGAGCAGAAGGGGAGGGGGTGTCATGCCTCTGGGAGCATCGCTGGTTTGCGTGAGCCGTGATTTTTCAGGTGGCCTTAGTGACAGTTGACAAGGGGGGTGGCTTCTGTCACGGCCTGACCAAGGGCCGCTGTGGCTGCAGGGAAAGGAGACAGCATGGAAGACCGTCCCCGACCAGGGGTACCCAGGAGCTCCCTGTCCATTTTTGAAAAGTCCTTGGCAGCCAGGCTTATGGAAAAGCCAGCCGCGGACTGAGGGCTCCTGGGGACAGCACTGCCCTCCAGCCCCACCCCGGACTGCCAGCTGGTGTCCTGGGTGAGAGCTGGGTTTTCTTGTAGTGAGAATCAGTGGGGAAGGAACAAAGGTGCAAAGTTAACCTGAAGCAGTGACAGGAACCCCTCGTCATGTGACCTCAGGCTGCAGGGGTCCCCCTGAGGGACAGGCTTGAGGAAGAGGCTCCAACCCCACACCTGCCAAGTACCAGCTCCGTGACCTCGGACGAGTGATTCCCCCACCTGTATCCGGGCATCTCAGTAGTACCCACCCTTGCCCACCTGGGCATCCGGGTGTAAGAGACCATCCCGTCCAGGGTCAGGCACAACACCCGGGTCTCGGGGTCCCAGGGAACGGAGTTAAAGGACGATTCCTGCCCGTCCCTGCAGGTGGTTTCCTGTTCTTTCTTCTTCTGTCTGCAGTTACACATCTTGGGAGCCGCCCACACACAGTGCCCAGTTAGCCAGCGGCGCAGGAAAAGCAAGTCAGACATCAGAGCAAAGAGAATCGCGCTACTGCGTCTTCCCTCCTGTGCGTTCGGCGTTTCAGCTCTTGTTTTGGTGTTAACGTGCAGCCAGGCTCACGATCTCGTCATCGCGTGATGCTGCTCTGGGGACGGGTGTTTAGGGGTCAGCACTGACGGAGCCCGGCCCCAGGCACACGAGGAGCGAGGGTAGTGAGGACGAGGGTTTGACTCCGGAAGCGAGTCGTCTTGCAGGTGTGGGGGGGAGTGAGAACATTACCCGAGGGACAAGGCTGGCGTTGGCCGAGAATTGATTTCCCCAGAGGAGATACTTGCTGACCCCCTGTACACGCGTTTTACAGGCAGATCCACTGCATCTGGTCTGAATGACGTGGGTCCTGCTAGAGGGGGTGGGAGGGGTTGGGAGGATACACTGTCTTCAAATGGCCTTGGCAGGAAGATGGGAGAGAAGTGGTGATGCTGACCTCCACGCGCCCAGTTCCTGGAGATCTTGGTCGGGGTGGGCGTGGGCGGGTGAGCACGTGGGGGAGGGAGACTGAAACCATCTATTGTGCAATGTGGACATTTCTTGCAAGACAATTTTTGGGCTCAAACATCATCCATTGCCTACATGTGCTCTCCTGGCCTCCACTCCAGCCCTGGGGGTGAAGGGACTGAGCTGAACGAGTCCCCATCCTCTCATTCCCCTTGGCTTGTGACTGGTCTAGAGGCAGCCGTGAGACTGTGCGGCCATTGATATATCAGCAGAAGTCTGTTGGTGGAGCTTCCAGGAAAACTTGCATTCTTCTGTGAAAAAGGGATAAATAAATGTGGCCGGGGCTGCTGGTTCCTCCCTTCTTTCTTCTTGGGATGTAGATGTAATGCCTGGAGATGCATAGCTATGTTGAGGTCATGAGGCTACAATGTGCAAAAGTGGCAGATATCGAGCTCCGGTCTCTGACAGCATCATTGCATAGCTGCACAGGCCAACCTCCAGGCTTATTAAGTGGGAAAAAGAGGCCATCTCTTACTAGCCCCTAATTCCATCCTAAATAACAATTTCCTTAAGGATTTTTTAAATTCTAAAAATAATATTATTTTAAAGTCTATTAACAAAAAAATATTGAGTGAAGGAGTTTTGGGAAAGTGCAAAAAAAAAAAAAACCACAGAAGAAAATAAAAACTTTCTTCAAACACCGACACATCCATGTTTAACATCTTGTTGTCTGTCTTCTCCTACATTTTAAGTGTATATGTGTTTTTAAAACAAATTTGGGCTCATGTTTGTTTTTTTTAAGGATCTATTTATTTATTTTATTTACTTTTGGCTGCATCAGGTCTTAGTTGCGACATGTGGGATTTTCATTGAGGCATGCGGGATCTTTCGTTGTGGCATGCGGGATCTTTCGTTGTGGCGTGCAGGTTTTCTCTTCTCTAGTTGTGGCACGCAGGCTGGGCAGGTAGGCTCTGGAGTTGTGGTGTGTGGGCTCCTGGGTGCATGGGCTCTGTAGTTTGTGGCACGCAGGCACTCTAGTTGAGGTGCATGGGCTCAGTAGTTGTGGCACGTGGACTTTAGTTGCCCCGCAGCATGTGGGATCTCAGTTCCCTGACCAGGAATCGAACCCGCATCCCCTGTATTGCAAGGCGGACTCTTTACCACTGGACCACCAGGGAAGTCCCGATCACGTTGTTTTGTAAACTGGTTTTTTCCTCTTAACAACTTGCCGTGAATGGCTTCCCATATAAGCTAATATTCACTTACAACATGGTTTTCAATAAAAGGATGCATGCAACAAACAAACAAATAAACAAAACCACCCTAAACTAAACCAAAGAGAAAAAACAGCAAATTCCTGCAAAAGGCCAATAATAGCCAAGATTCTCTGAGGGACCAGGCACCCTGAGAAGCCTGCAGGATTTTGGGAATTACAGTGATGGCCGGGAACCTTTGGGGACCATTTTTACTGAAATGAAGCAATTTTCACTTCCTCTGGGATTCCTGTTTCTTAAGCTGTCTTGGAATCTCATTTCAGCCTCTTAAACACTTTAAAAAGGAAAACGGTTTATTATTGGTTCCCTGCCACCTCTTTCTGCCAAAGCGCCAAGACACTAGATCTTAAAAGTGACATATATCTGTACACACACCCACAGGTACAATGGGCTGTGCGCCCGGGTCTCCATCAGAGCCATTCTGCTCGACACGTGAGAGCCAGCGCCCAGCAAGTGTGCTCTTTGACGGTGGCTTCTGCCTGATGGCTGGTGTTTCGACTGAGTTCTGAGCAGACCTGTCCTTGTTTTCATGCTCTTTCCTCCACGATTGCTTCATCAAAGTCTAAACAACCAGTAGGCAATGTAGCGTTACCTTAAAAAGTCACTGGAGAGTGATGCAGGCCCCCCTCTACCCCCTGCCTGGCTACAACTACACCTGTGATGTCTTCACCTCGATAGGCACCCACGCAAAGCCCCAGGTTTCAAGCAACACACAGCCTCCCTCCGTGGGCTCAGCGAGACCTGGAAGGGCTTTGAAGGGCATCGTGTCACGCCTTCGTCCGATTTACAAAACAGAAATGTAAACTCAGCTCTACCAGGTGAGTTTCTAATCTAAACACACACCCACACGAGAAAGAGAAGATTAGAAATTACGCTCAAGAGCAGGGGTTTTTTTCTTTCTGGAATTAGAAAACAAGTCATTGTGATTCCCGAATAGGCAACCAAGAGGTCAATTACCAGGGTAACCAGATAAAACTCTTCAGTTTTGAAATGTGAGAATGTTGTCCAGCAGGCAGACAGAGTTCAGGTGAGCAGTGAGCAGACTGGCACATCGTTCAACGTGCTGTGATGAGCAGTTCCTGGGTGTCCAGGTGCTGGGACGCGGCGGGAAACACAACAAAGTCCCTGCGCTCCTGGAGCTCGGATGCCAGGCCAAAGCCACAGTCTACTTGGCTCCCACGATTAAAATCTATATGATTTTTTTTTTTTTTTTTTTTTGCAGTACGCGGGCCTCTCACTGTTGTGGCCTCTCCCGTTGCGGAGCACAGGCTCCGGACGCACAGGCTCAACGGCCATGGCTCACGGGCCCAGCCGCTCCGCGGCATGTGGGATCTTCCCGGACCAGGGCACGAACCCGTGTCCTCTGCATCGGCAGGCGGACTCTCAACCACCGCGCCACCAGGGAAGCCCTATATGATGTATTTTTAACTTTGAAGTATCACATACATCCAGAAAGGTGCATGAGACATGCAGTGTACAGCCTGGCCGATGTACCTAAAGCAGACACACCCATGCACCCAGCACCTCGACTGAGAGACAGGGCTCGAGCGGCATCTCGGAAGCCGCTCTGTCGCAATCTCCCCGGGAGTGAGCACTCCTGACTTCTGACGCCATCATAGATTCGTTTCATCTGCTTTTGAACTTTCAGTAAGTGAAATCCTAAAGCAGGTACTTTTCCCCTGGCTTCTTTGTTCAGCATTATGTTTGTGAGATGAACCCATATGGGGCGAGTAGGTGTAATTGTCATTGATGTAAAGTGAACTGTTATGTGAATACCCCTCTATTTGTCCATCCACGGTGGCTGAGCAGTTAGGAAGTTCCGGGTCTGGGGCTGTTACGGGACTCGGTGTCCAGCTGCCCTCTGCGAGCACGGGCGCTGGGACACAGCTGCGCCTGTGCTCGGCTCAGCAGGTGCTGCCAGGTAGCTTCCCAGTGGCTTATTCCGGCTTCTACTCACATCAGCAGCTCTGCATCCGCGCCAGCATGTAACACTGCCCATGCTTTTCACATTAGCCACCTTGGAGGTGTGTCTCTGTATTGTCTTCCACAACCTTTTACAAGACAGGCTGGGGATAGGTAACAGGAGAAAGGTGTCAATGGCAGGGTGTGATGTCCAAAAATGGCGGCCACCGTGTCCCCTGGGACCCCCTGAAAAATGCTGGGCAATCACTGTGCTAGCTATTGTCTGGTTCTTGACTTAGTGAGAATATGGTTCATGTTTTACTGTTAAGTGGGAGATTTGCTGTAGGTTTTCGGTAAAAACTGCGAGTTAAGGAAATTTCCATCTATTTCAAGTGACTAAGTTCTTAGTGATTTTCCTAATAAACTTCTTTCATTGATAAGTGTAACTTCAGTTTGAGAGACAATCTTTTGACTAGAAGTTACCCAGATTCCATCGCTGGTGACTGGATCAAGAAAGACCAGTTTGCCCACGTAACCGAATTCTCCCTGAGGCTGGAATTCTCAAATTCTTGCTGAATTTGAGGAGCAGCTGGAAAGCCCAGCAGGGAAACCCTGCCGGGGGTATGGCCTCTGCTCACTCCTCGTGTAAAATCCTATCACGTGTAACTCATCAGCATCTTCATTTGTAAATAATGGAGCTGGACCAAGGTTCTGGCCATAAGATCCTTGGCTGTGAGTCTCTGAGGCTATGAAGGGGACAATAAACTGGAAGGTAATACGTATTCAAACCCCAACTAGTTATTCGGTGGTGGGATTGTGGGTGCCGTTTATTTTGAAAAGTTCTTGTGTGATTATATGGCCTTTTTCATAAAGGAGAGAGTGTGCCACGGGCCGTATATTTTCACCACAAAAGGTACACATAACACTCTGTTCCGCTGGAGAAGAAAGAACCGGGAGAACTGGATTTAACAGTCCGTCTGGAGGGTGAGTGAGGGGTGAATATCTATGGCTGACCTTCTGATGCCCAGCTGTGGGCCCTGTTTCTCCCTGTTTTGGGGGCTTTAGCAAACTGTCCTTTGACAGGAGAACAGGAGCCCCGTGAACTGGGTTGTTGCAGAGCTGTACCAAACTGATTGGGGAAGTCAGTTTCTGTCTGATTTACCGAAGTCTTTTTGACCCTGGTGCAGCCACCAGCGACCAGCCGTCAGCAAATGGCAGTCTGCTGCGTGGCATATGCAGGATCAGTTCCCCGACCAGGGATCGAACCCGCGCCCCCGGCAGTGGAAGCTCGGAGCCCTAACCACTGGACCACCAGGGAAATCCCCCTGTCTGCGTTTCTTATGAGCCACGGCACACGGGATAGACTATGGGGCAGCAGAAAGTTATTCTGAAGACTTGGTCAAGAAACATTTGTTCCAATCCTCTAGCTGCCTGTCACTGCAAGGTCTTGGCCAAATAAATGCTCACAGATCCTGAAGCTGGACAGACCGGGTTCAAATCCCAGGGGCACCACTTACCAGCTGTGTGACCTGGGTACATACATGACCTCTATTTCTTCCTGAGTAAACCTGGAATAATAAACAAACATATCTAGCTCAGAGGGCTTGTATAGGTTAACTGAATTAATCCATGAAAAGAGCACAGTAAATGTTCAATAAGTTTAGCAGTGGTGATGATGATTATGATGGTGATGGTGGTGATGGTGGTGATGGTGGTGATGATGGAGGTGGGGGTGTTATCACAATCATGGTGACAATGAAAACGATGATGGTGATGGTGGTGATGATGGTGGTGATGGTGATGGTGGTGACGGTGATGATGATGATGGTGATGGTGATGATGATGGTGATGATGGTGATGATGATGGTGATGATGGTGATGGTGATGATGATGGTGATGATGGTGGTGGTGGTGATGATGGTGATGATGGTGGTGGTGATGATGATGGTGATGATGGTGGTGATGGTGATGATGGTGGTGATGGTGATGGTGGTGATGATGGTGATGGTGATGATGGTGGTGATGGTGAGGATGATGGTGATGATGGTGATGGTGATGATGGTGATGGTGATGATGGTATTGGTGATGATGATGGTGATGGTGATGGTGATGATGGTGGTGGTGATGGTGATGATGGTGATGGTGATGGTGAGGATGATGGTGATGATGATGGTGATGATGTTGGTGATGTTGGTGATGGTGATGATGATGATGATGATGGTGATGGTTGTGATGACTGTTTTGTGTTGGTCTCAGACTATTAATAGTGATGCTATTGGCTGGGAATGCCAGGGGTGCTCACCTTGTCCTGTACTACTTGTGGCGAGCCCCCAGAAACATTTCCCCTTTTGGAACCAGTGTTGTGGCTGGACCAGCCCCTGTGGTTCTTTTTATGATGGCAAGATACACCTCAGCAATAACGATCAGGGAACTTTCAAAAAGCAAGGTTTATTACTCACAAGTCCTGGAAGGTACCCAGCGAGGTCAGAGAGAGAGAGAGAGAGAGAGGGCACAGACCTGGGGTTCTACCGTTATTGGGGTTGAGGGTGGGGTACCCAGGGTTTTGCAGCTTTACTCTTTGTTGACAAATTGAAAACATAAGAGCGAGAATTAGGGTGTTGGGAAGGAAAAGTGGGGTCATTCAAGCAGCCAGTTATCTGGGTCACCTAGGGCTTTCGAAAAGGAGAATTTTGTGGGTGGGGCGGCCTGACCCTTTATCTGCTTGTGTAGCTGGTAACTGTGTCACACAGCTGGCAATATGTTTATTCGAGACGGGCGTCTCTGAAATGAAAGCCTCAGCAATCAAAAGCTCATCGTCAGGCACTCACTTTACAGCGAGGGTGGTGATCAGTACGAACACCTTTTGGCCTATTTTTACATCAGTCTCTGAGGCCCGTTCCAGGAGGTCTTCTATGAAATCTTTTATCATCCAGAGAATCAGCCCAAAGATATCAGCTGCAGGACCACACGTCAGCAGGGCCCTGGGGTCCCCTCTTGCAGCCTGAGTTTAGCTTTTGTAGCTCACGTAGGCTGCAGAGCAAGCAGCCCAGGCCTGCTCTCTACGATTGCTTGCAGCCCTGCAGATGTTGAACTGGCTGTGCTATCTCAGTCGGGCATAACCACCAGTACTTCAGGGCTAGAGACGCACAGAAGAGTGACCCACAGGCCGCTGCCTCTCTCCGAAGAGTGGATCTCCTCCATACCTTCGTGGACAAAGCTCCGCCTCCCTGGCACCTGGTGTATTAGCAGGTCGACTCCCAGAAGGCCCAGATGCTGTCTGCTCCAGAGTCGGCGCTCTTGACAAGCCTGCGATCACGCAGCAGACCTTGCGGCGTCCTCCCCCTTCTCCAGCGAGGCCTGTCTTCTAGAGCCATCCGGGTGATGACACTGGCCTGCGGCTCTACCCTCTGGTCCTCTCGGGGATGCTGCAAAGCTGGGGGTGGCTTTATTACTCTGTCTGTGGCTGAAGCCGAGAGTCAGAGGCCCGAGCAGCAGTGGCCGCAGCCCCGTGATGGCCCTCACCGCCCCTCAGTCCTCTTTTTCCACTTCCGGCCACGTTGGAACCCGCTCTGGCTTCCAATGCCCGGCCTTGCTCCCCCCGAGAGCCGGCCCTGTGGAAAGGGGACGCACAGCCGAGGACTCTAGGCGGGGAGAGCTGTCCCGGCTGAGTCGGGGCACGGCTGCCCGTAGAGACCCTCCAGTTCTCAGGAGCAGAGCCCTTCCCAGCCCTTCAGACATCCTCACTCCGTTATGGAGAGATTGAGATTGTTGTTGCTGTCATTTAAAAAGTCCTTCTCGGGGCTTCCCTGGTGGCGCAGTGGTTGAGAGTCTGCCTGCCGATGCAGGCGACACAGGTTCGTGCCCCGGTCCGGGAGGATCCCACATGCCGCGGAGCGGCTGGGCCCGTGAGCCATGGCCGCTGAGCCTGCGCATCCGGAGCCTGTGCTCCGCAACGGGAGAGGCCACAACAGTGAGAGGCCCGCGTAACAGAAAAAAAAAAAAAAAGTGCACAGGGGCTGAGAGGCCAGAGAACTCCGCGCGGGCCCCGGACCAGGACCGAAGGACCCGCTTCCCCATGGGGGGGGGGGAGGGGAGGGGAGGGGAGGGCCGGCGGGGCTCGAGAGGGTGGCAGGGACTCTCAGCGGTTGAGTGCGGGACACGCAGGGAGCCCTTGGTGCCGGGCCGCTTTCCGTTCACAGGGGACCCTGCAAACACCTCGCCTTCAGCCCTCCCACAATAGCCCTGGGAGGAGGCGGCCCAACAAAGGAGATTCAGGAACTGACCTGAATCCACATGACTAATAAATAAAATGAGCTCTCACAGCCTTCCTTCTATCTGTGGAGGAAAAACGAGGACAATTCCTTCTAAAGATTCGCTTCCCTCTGAAAAATCCTGTGAAATGAGCGTTTTTCTGTAATTGGGGCAGTCACAATGGAACAACCGGCACTGACACCATCTGCTCCCAGCTCGCGTTTGAATAAGGCCCATTCGTGTGCCCCCCACGTGGAGATTCAGGGGAAATTGGGTTTCTGGGCACCACTTGGCAGGGGAAGGCGACCAGCGCGGGCGGCCGGCCCTGGGCTCCGCAGCCTGACCCAGTTAGCGCCCCAGGGCCAGGTGCAGACCCCATGCAGGAGCTCAGGGTGCCCCACGTGCGGGAAGGAGGGTTGCCGGGGTTCCTGGAACCTGCACCTGCAAGGGACCCCCAAGGTAGAAAGGGGCTGGGCTGAAACGCCCCACCCACCGTGGGGAGGCAGCCCCAGCCGCAGCCTTTGTGCCCAGGGTTTTGGGCTGGGACAGTGACTCTACCTGTCCAGTCGCCGGTCCCCGCCCCGAGCTGTGGCTGGAGGGTTCCCCGGGCCCAGTCAACAGCACTGACTACCTCGAAAGCCCAAAGCTGGGCCCCGGTCAGGAAGCCCAATGCTACAAGGCCCTACGTGGAGGCAGGGGTGGCGGAGAAGCAGAGTCTGAGATAAAGCCGGGCAGGGCCGCCACACTTGACTAGGAAGCCCAGTGCTGAGTGAACAGCGGCCACATTCTGAATCCCTAGGCAGACGGACCTTGTACATGTATGATCTAATGTAATCTTCATGAAAGCTACATTCAGTGACAGATCTGCTACTTGCCACGCGTTGTTCTGGGTGCAAGCGACACGGCAGGCAGCAAGAAGACGTTCGGGAAGGCTTGGTCTTTGTGCAATTTCTGAAAGGGGAGGAGAAAGACAAGGTGTAAACAAAACATAGGGTCAGACAGTGAAAGTATCCGCTTGGATTTCCAGCTGCGCCCTCTGGGGCAGAGACTGCCTATTAGTCCCCAGGATCTATGTTCTTCCATAACAGTAGAACCCCAGGCTTTACCTGTTTGCATGGTAACTCAGGACAGAGACTTCATTACCCCCGGCTTCTCTTTCTGCTGGTGAAGCAATTAACTGAGAGGTGGCCAATGGGATGTAAGCTGAAGTCATATATAAAAATTTTGGAGGCATCTTTAAAGGCACAGGGCATGACCCTCCTCCCTTTCCTCCTTTTTGTGTCCTGGAATGTGGACATAATGGTTGGTGCTCCAGCAGCTATCTTGGATCGTGAGGGAAAAATAAACCATTTTGCTTAGTCTATGGTTCTTTGGGGTTTTATTTCGTTACTCATGGCTGAACTTAATCTTAACTAATTTAGTCCCTCTTACTAACTGTGTAACTTTGGGCAACTGGCTCAAACCTTCTTTTCCTCGGCTATAAAATGGGACACATCGTCATACCTGCTTCGTAGGGCTGCATATGCCAGTGGCTTTCAAACTTGAGTGTGCATCAGAATTACCTAGAGGTTATTAAAGCCCAGAGCGCTGAGTCCCACCTGCAGAGCTTCTGATTCAGTAGAAACTCAGAAGTGTATGTTTGTACAAATCCTCAGATGCTGCCGCTGGGCAGACACTACACCTTGTAACTGCAGCCCTGTGTAAGCGCCCCTGCCCCACGCTGTGCAGCCCCCTGGAAGGACACGAAGGAGGTCCAGACTGCACCCCCAGGTGCAGCATCCCGTGACCTTTCACCTCTGTGTCTCTCCTGGGCCCCTGGGGCCCTGACCCCCGATTTCTGGAGGAGTGAACCCAATTCAGATGCCGTGTGTAGAGGGCTGCAGTGGAGGGCCCAGGGCCCAGCCCCAGGGGGGCCTCTGGGCACGAGGCGGCCTCTGCCCACTCCACCTGCAGGGAAGTGGCCTCCACTCTCATTAGTCACAGGGCGGCTCAGGCAGCGAGCACCACCTTCCAGGACCCCCTTCTGCCACATGTGTCGTCCTACCGTCTGCAGTTGCCGGTGGGGGACCAGCCCTGGCCCGGGGCTCCTGGATGGTGAGCAGGACAGGTGTGTGCTTCGGACACGCGCACCTGTGCTCGGAAAGGGGCCCGTGCACATGAGTGGGGCTGAGGCTGGGCCCCCCATTCTCCACTGGCCATGGCAGAGACTGCCTCTCGTGTGAGAGGTGCCCGGGCTCCAGCTGACACCACGAACCCCTCCCCGCCAGCCGCTCCAGCGTCATGAGCGGGTGTTCACTGCTAAAGGCTGCACCAAGAGGGCGTGGGGACAATGTGTGTCCCCGACCTAGTGGCTAAGAGGGCAGGCTCTGCACCTCCTTAACTGTGTGACCTTGGGCGAGGGGTCGAACCTCTCTGGGCCTCAGGCTCCTGCTCTGTAAAATGGGGGTTATCACAGTCTCTAGACTCTGCAACGATCCAGGTGCTTGTTGTAGGCAACATAAAATGAATTAGCCCTGCTAATTGAAGCAGAAAAGGCATTTCCGAAGAGGATATTGACAAAGGGGGCTTCCATGGAGCCCCCAGGAGGTGACTGTACTCCACAAGGCAGGGGGTTGCCAGATGCCCCCAGAGATTCTGATGAACTGATCGGGGGAGAGGCCCAGACACTGCCATTGTTATTTTCAAGCTCCCCAAATGCTTCCAAGTCGAGTCCGGGTTGAAAAGTACTGCCCTGCATCTTTATATACGAATTCTGAAAACTTTTTAAAGGGAAATGATGAAATGATCTAATAGCCCCAGAGCCTTCAGAGTTTCTGTCCGTCCAGACCCAGGGCTGGCACACCCTGCTTTAAATGAACCGAAGTACAGTGCTCAAGGCTTAGCAGACTCAACCAAAGGGCTTGTTAAAGCACGTCTGCTTTTAAGGGGACTTAAGCAGTTAAAGTATGACTCAGTTCGCTGTATCATAACTGCTTTAAATAATTTCCGAACAAGGTGGAGTCAGGGACGAACGGGACGGTATGTTTGGATACAGGAGGAGCCGCCCCGCTGGTTCGGACAGTCTGGTGACCTGCCGGCCATGCAGGACCAGTGCCTGCCGTTTGGACTATTCTTGGGCTTCACGGAGCATTAAAAAGAAATAAGGAAATGAGGAGGAACGTAGCTCATTCTGGGAACAAAGCTGAGATTGCTGGGACTGGGGACTGGCAGGGTTATTGCTTCTTCTTGCATCACTTTTTTGGTCGTTCTTTCCTCCCCGGGTCTGGGAAGGCACCCACGTGGCCATGGCTTCCTGTGGCTGCCATAATAAATGGCCACAAACTGGGGGCTTCCAAGGACACAGATCTGCTCCCTTTCTGAAATCAAGGTGTCGCAGGGCCGCGCTCCCTCTGAAAGCTCCTGGTAGCTGTGGACGCATCACTCGGCCTGTGTGGTTGTCGCCTCTTCTGTCTCTTATCAGGGCACTGTCATCGGATTTAGGACCCACACGGGTAATCCATGGTGATCTCATCTCGAGATCCTTCATTTCATCTGCAAAGACCCTGTTTCCAAATAAAGTCACCTTCACAGGCTCTGGGATGGGACATATCCCGGTGGACCCACTGACACCTTTGTTCAAGGTGCATTTCTACGTTGAGCGTTCTGAATCCAAAAGTATGCTTTGACCTAGACCTGGAGTCCAGATTTGGGTGAAAACAGCAGCTTCTGAAGGGCCCTTCAGAGTTGGCCTCCGCTGAGCTGGGGCCCTGATTCTCCAACCCTACTTCTGCTTCTCCAAGGTTAAAATGCAAGGATGGGGGGCAGGGGGTCATCTAAAGTCATTTAAAATGCAGATTCCAACTAGTAGGTCTGGAGTGGGGCTGACTGTCTGCATTTCTAACGAGCTCCCAGGCGATGCTCACCCCTAGAAGCAAGTCTCTGGTGAGTGTGAGAAATGCCAGGTCCCTCCCTCGCCCAGTCTCCACCCAGAACGGTGGTGCAGGCAGCTTCTGACACCTGAGAAACTGGTCCAGCAGCCCCCAGCCCCAGGCTCAGGAGCAAGGCCAGAACTGAGCCCCGGCCTGCTCCTCCCCAGAGGACAAGGGGCTCTCCCGCCACGGATAGGAGCCCATGACCCGTCGGGAGAAGTCTGCACTCTTCCCACCACCCCCACCCCCTCTCTCTTCTGCCCTCTGACGAGCTCGCAGTCTGGTACTGAGACCAGCCCGGTTCCACCTGCTGCCCCCTCGCCCACCCGCAGGGGCAGCCCAGGTGAGGGCACACGAGGTGCCCCTCCCTCCCATCAGCCTGGGGTGCAGCAAGGTGTCTAGCACAGGGACAGCAAGTCCGCTGGGAGAAGATGTGGCTGTATATTTGAAGGGCCTCCCAGAAAACCTTGTCATTCTGCAGCTGGGTAAGCGGAGCGCCCTCGGCCGTGTGGCCAATGCACATTGTCCTTGCCGGCGGGTGGCACAGGGGACAGCGGTGGAGGGAACCCAGGAAGGAGGCTCCTGTGCCCGTCCACCTGCCTGGGGCCGAGGAGAAGCCGGCAGAAGGGTGAGCTGATCGCAGCTGGGTGATGCTGCCTCCAGCCCCTTGTTCAGCAAAGGGCAGCACCCCAGACAGCAGCAGGCGTGTCCCTCCTGGACTGGCCAGGCCCTAAGGCAGCTCAGAACTGTGCACTGCGTGTCGGTGAGCTTCGAGGCAGCCATGAGAGGGAAGCTTAATTAAAGGAGGCTTGCACGCCCTTGAACTTGACTCCCACTGTGTCCGGCCATCTATTCCCTCAAACTGACATGAAAGGGAAGGGCTGGGCGTCGATATTATCTGCAAACAACTACAAATTCCTTTAGGAGAAAGTCACACTCCGTGGAGTAGACGCTTATGTGGTTCGCAGCCCCTGCGGTGACCTTCCGCACCACTCTGTTTACAGTCGGCCCCGGAAGTGCCTGGTGTCTGGCTGATGTCAACAGTGACCCTCCAGGAATGTTTGCACACCAGGCAGCTTTGGATGGCTTATCCAGGCCCTTTCCTGCTCCCCAGCACCCTGCTTCCCCCAACAAGGAAGTGGCTATTCTAGGCGGGAGAAATGAGATGGCAGGATTTTCCCCAAAGGCAGCAGTGCCTGACTCAGGGCTCGGCAGCTCCCCGGACAATGGCCCTGTGTGTCCGGCCCATCCTTCGGTGACTTACAGGCAAAGGGAAGCGGGGGGAGAGGGGACGGTGATTGGTGATTAGGCAGGACTGGCCCAGTGGGTGCCAATCACGGAGAGAACAAGTCTGCAGAAGGAATTACTTCTGCAAGTGATGAGCTCCCCATCAGATAAGGTGTGCTAGCAGAGATGGGATGAAGGTGTGGGGATGGAAGTGGACTCCTACTGTTTTCAAATGAGTCTCCCTGAAGCTCTGTTTTCTCTGGGAGAGTGCGTTTCCCCACCCACCGGGCCTGGGGGCTGCCCTGCTCGTGGCCAGATTCTGGAGGACACAGCTGGAGCCCTGAGCCAGCAGCCATGAGAGCCTTTGTGAGCTGGGGTTTCTGTCTTGCAGGGTCCTGGCTGGTATGCTGAGCAACTACTAAATAGTATGGCATCTCTTTCAAAGATTGGGGTTCAGCAATGGGAGACAAGGGAGAGATAGAGCACTTTGGAGAGTTTCCCGGCAGCACTCATGGTGGACAGGAACGTCTTGAGCAGGATCGGGGACGTGCCCGCACACGGCTCTCGGCAGGCCCTGGGCTCCTCGGTGGTGGCAGGCGTTTGGGAGGGTGAGGGGGGCTCATTTGGGAAAGCAGCTTGGGCAGGTGACCACAAGGCTTGGAGAGCCAGGCGGGGGGGTGGGGGAACCAGGCAGGAGGTGCGGGGGTCTGAGCCATCGTCGGGGAGCCAGCTCGGGATCTACTTCCTGCCGACAGCGGGCCTTCCTCGAGTCCCAGCTCGCCTGCTAGGAGTGGCGATGCTTCAGCCGGGAGGGCCGCTGGGAGAACTCAGTCGCGTTCAGGATCTGCTCGTCCCCAGCAGATTTCACAACTGTTCTGCGGTCGCCATGGTTGCCAAACTTGCCCTTGATAACACGAAGACATCCTTTCCGTCCAAACCTTGCCTTCTTTCCCATCTTGCTCAGGAGGCAAAGCCAACGGTGAACACAGTTTTTGGCTTTTTTTGGCTGCATTGGGTCTTCGTTGTTGCTGCGCGCGGGCTTTCTCTAGTTGCAATGAGCGGGGGCTACTCTGCGGTGTGCGGGCTTCTCACTGCGGTGGCTTCTCTTGTTGGGGAGCACGGGCTCTAGGTGTGCAGGCTTCAGTAGCTGTGGCACGCAGGCTCAGTAGGTGTGGCTGGCGGGCTCCAGAGTACAGGCTCAGTAGTTTTGGCGCACAGGCTTAGTTGTTCCGCGGCATGTGGGATCTTCCCGGATCAGGGCTTGAACCCGTGTCCCCTGCATTGGCAGGCGGATTCCCAACCACTGCGCCACCAGGGAAGTCCCTGAACATGGCTTTTAAATCAGCAAACTCAGTGTGGAGACAGTAGGAGCGCCCTGTGTTCTCAGCGTGATTCCACTTGTGAATGTTCAGTTTTGTAACAATCACTAATAGAGTCACTGAGAAGTGCTTTGAAAATGATCTGAGGAAACTTTCCAAGTGACTCTGTCCCTAGAAGTCGGAGGCCATGCCTGCCTGCATCAGTTACCTACAGCTGTGTAACAAACACCCCCAGACTTCGTGCCTTGAAAGAACAATGGACTTTTATCATCTCCCACAGTGTCTATGAGTCAGCAAGTCAGGAGGCTTAGCTGGTGGTTCTGCTTGGTCTCGTGAGGTTGCCGTCAGGGTGTCGGCCAGGGCTGCCTCCTCTGGGGCTCGGCTGGCAGGCGTGGGGGTGGGGGCGCCTCCACGGTGCTCCTCACGTGGCTGTGGGCAGGGCCTGCGTGTCCAACCACCCAGCTGCCTCTCCAGAGAATGACCCAAGGAGAGCAAGGCAGAAGCCATGACGTCTTCAGGGTCCGGCCTTGGGGTCGTTTCTACCATGGCTTATTGGTTCCAAGGGGCAGGCTGGAGGGTTCTGTGAGCTGTCTCGGGGGCACTTAGTCCTCACTCACATGGTTTGATTCAAGAACAGTGAGGAACTTTTCCACCTTGGATTGCCAGGAAGCAGGCGGACCCTTTGGAGAGCACCAGAGCAGCCCTGCTGAGCACAGTGGGGGAAGGGCGGGACAAAGGCTGCTCACGCACGTGCCTGCAGTGCACACACACTCTCCGCTGCCAAGTCTCGAGGGTGCAGACCGTGTGCCTGCTGCAATCGCATCTGTCCCACGTGGGGCCCGTGGGCTTGCCAGCCACGCCGTCCTCTGGCTGCCGGGGTGAGCGTGGGACCCAGGTCTGGCCAGCTGTGGGGCCCATTCCCCTGCCCAGAGTTATTGGTCCAAGGAGAGGGCAGGTGACCGAGCAAGGCCGTGGGAATCCCTCCGTGAAGTCCGGTACGTGGAATCCGCGATCATGAGCGAGGCTTGCAGTGTAGCTCGAAGCTACCAGAGAACGAAGAGGAAGGGGAGAGGAGACTCGAGCACCTGGATCCAGCTGTGACTGAAGCTGGTGAGACGCATCTCTGTTCCTTGCGCCGGGCTTGCTCGCTCACTTTTGCGTATGTTCACGCGAGGTGGCATTCCATCATCACAACTAGAAGATAGTGGGTTTTGCAGCAAAAACAAGCAAATGCAGCAGATTTCACGTCTTTATTACAGCCTCTCAGGGGCCAAGGATCCCCACCGTACCCTCTGCAGCCCCCAAAGAACCCCTCCTCCGCCACCCCAGGAGAGAAGCCAACAAAAATGAAAAGGAGCGAACAGACCACAGTTTGCCTCCTGGTTTGCGATCGAACGCTCCACGGCAAAGCTGGTCCCCCCCGGGACGGATCTCAGGTCCCAGCTGCCCTCAGAGCCTGTGTTTCCTGTTTTCACGGCCAGCTTCTGCATGGGCATTACGAGTTGACATCTAAAAACGGCTTCTTAAATGAACTGAAACGCCTGAAGCTTGTTCTTTTAATAACGGCCGGTGTTGAGTGAGTCCTAACTCCACGCCGGGCGCCGGGCCAAATGCTTTACCGGCAGTATCTCATTCAGTCGCCAGGCCGGGAGAGGCGGTGTCTATCATCATCCTCGTGTTCCAGGGCACAAGACCGAGGCCCCAGAGTGGGTCACTTTCCCAAAGTGGCCCCTGTGTCCCACCACCGTCACGTTTCACCCGGTTCTTTGGTCCTGAAACATCCACGCACACCCTGTTTTCTCTCTCGCTGCCCTGGTGGTCTGGCCCTGGCCCAGGGCTCGAAACCAAAACATGACGTTCCCTCCCTGCTGTTAGCTTCCCCCACCCTCGTGGGCCCAGGCGCCTGGGCTTTTTCCTGAGAAAGCCCAGGGTGGAGTTCTCGGGGAGGCGAGCGCCTGGCACCTAGCCGGGCATTTCACGGGCACCTGTACACGTCTAATTGTGTTTTCTGTGTCAGAAGCATGGGCTGTGCTCTCCAGAAGCTCGTTAGAAGCCCGGCCAAAGGGTTGTTTGTGATTTCAGGGCCGGGGAGGAAAGTGCAGGACAAGGGTTTGGGCGCCAAACGGTCTCCTGCCGAGCAGTGAATCAAGGGACCGGGTCAGCACGTGCCCCGCCCTGTTTTTGTGTTTGTTTTCCCCAAGTCTGTTTATTTTGCTCCTCTAGACAGAAGCCAAAGAGAATACACAGCTACCAAAAATCTGTGGGGAGCAGATTTTCCTGGTCCTTCCAGAAACAGAGCAAGCCGGGCTAGTCCCTTTTCTCGGGGGATTGCGCTGAGAGCAAAAAATCCCTCACCTCTCAGACCCGGTCGGCGATGCCAGCCAACAAGCCAGCAGTCCTGCGTCAGACACGTGCCGTGAGATACTTGTCCATTCCCACCAAATTCCCATCAGGGCTGCCTGGGCATTCGAAGGAATCCTAGTGCCTTGCTGGCAATGAGGGCATCATGCCAGCAGGAGGACCAAGACACTTTGGACGAGACTGAAAGACCCAGGCTTCTGCCTTGAGCCCAATTAAACGTCAGCAGGATTAATCTTCTTTTCTAATTGTGTTTTTGTGTCGTATCAAACACTCCACATAAGGCAGCACCAAAGCCATGTGGCATTTAGAAATACCTGGCTAATTGCAAAAACTTGATTTAACTTTTAGTTGGGGTAAAACTTACATAAAACTTACCATCTGAACCATTTCCGAGTGAACAGTTCAGTGGAATGAAATGCATTCACATTGTGATGCAACAATCACTACCATCATCGCAGAACACTTTCATCTTCCCAAACTGAAACTGTCCCCATTAAACACTAACGCCCCACCCTGCCGCCCCCTCCCCCCGGCTTCTACTTCGTGTTCCTATGAATGTGACGACTCCAGGGACCTCACTTAAGTGGAATCAGACAGTATTTGTCCTTCTGCATTTCACTGAGCATAATGTCCTTAAGCTTCATCCATGTTGTAGCCTGTGTGAGAATTTCCCTCCCTTCCACATACATTTGTGATAAAAACTTTCAACAAAGTGGATACAGAGCGAACGTACCTCAACATAATAAAGGCCGTATGTGACAAGCCCACAGCTAACATCATATTCAATGGTGAGAAGCTGAAGGCTTTTCCTCTAAGATCAGCGACAAGACAAGGGTGTCCACTCTCTCCACTTTTATATAACATAGTGTTGGAAGTTCTACCTAGAGTAACTAGGCAAGAAAATGAAATAAAAATCATCCAACTCAGAAAGGAAGAAGTAAAACTGTCCCTCTTTGCAGATGACAAGGTATAATACATAGAAAATCCTAAAGATGTCACCAAAAAACTAGTAGAACTCATCAATGAACTCGGTAAAGTTGCAGGATTCAAAATCAACATACAAAAATCGGCTGCATTTCTGTATGCCAGTAACGAACTGAGAGAAAGAGAAATGAAGAAAACAAGCTCTTCAGCAGTCGCATCAAAAGAATAAAATATCTAGGAATAAATTTAACCAAGGAGGTGAGAGACCTGTACGCCGAAACTATAAGACCACCGCTTCTCAGGATGCGTTCTCTTCTCCCCTAAAAGGCCAAGAGGGAGTCCTGTGGGGCTCAGAGGGAAGCAGGTACAGATCCACGTTAATAAGGGAATTCCTTTTGGAATCACTTTGCTGGTCGACTGGTCATCTTTACGGGAAGCTCTCAGCTGAGCCCAGCCCTTTTAAGCAGTTAGAGTAGAGAAGGTGGCTAGTTTTCACATGCCTTTATTTTCCTACATATATGCAGTTTTCTCTGTCTAAACTGTGAGCTCCCTGGAGGCCCCTTTTCTTACATAGCAAGTATGGGGGAGGGGATTTTTTTTTTTTTTTTTCGGTACGTGGGCCTCTCACCGCTGCGGCCTGTCTCGTTGCGGAGCACAGGCTCCGGACGCGCAGGCTCAGCGGCCATGGCTCACGGGCCCAGCCGCTCCGCGGCATGTGGGATCTTCCCGGACCGGGGCACGAACCCGCGCCCCCTGCATCGGCAGGCGGACTCCCAACCACTGCGCCACCAGGAAAGCCCAAGGCGGGGGTGGGGGGGATTTTTGCCTGCCTTCCCGTTACTGCTTGAGAGTCCACAGGGCCAGGAGGCAGGCTGAGGACGGACGTGCTCCCTGCAGAGGGCACCCCGAGTGCCCGTGCGCTGGGCCTCCCGGGAGCTGTGTCCGTCACCCCGCCTTGCTCTGCCGGTTCACGGGGAACGTGGAAGTCTCAGTGCAGCCCGAGGTTTACTCCGGGCGGTGGCCCCCTCTAAACCTCTGGCCCACGTGCCCGCACGCATGTCCGGGACAGCTGTGTCCGGTGGTAGAAGCAGCTTAAGCGGCTAAGGCACAGCCCTCGCCGCCTCCTCATAATTCCTGGCTTTTCACAGGCAGATAGACGCCAGCTGCGTCGGAGCCGGTGCTCGGAGGTGACGAGCGGGGGCTTGGAGAGGAAATGAGACAGTCCTCCCACGGGGACGCTCCGGGGACAGACCCCTGGATGTGCTTTTCCATCGGTCCTTACAGCAAGCCTGGGAAATGTAGGCAGTCGGCTGCTCTGCCCTTTTGGAGGCCTCGGAAGCGCCGGGCTGCACTTAGGCAGCTGACACTCCTCATCGCCTAACCCAGGGTTGCCCCTTGTCACGGCAGGGCCGCCTACACCCAAAGTGGGAGAGAGGAAAACAACCCATTTGGGGCCCGTTCTGTGAGAAGCCACCTGGTCGGCAAGGCGGGGTGGGAAGGAGAGAGAAGACGGCTTGGGCCTGGTCCCCTGGGCCCAAGTGGTGTGAAAGTGCCCGTGGTGGGAAGCACTGCCAGCACCTCGAATGCCCTGCGTGTACCACCGAGTGCGAAGGGTGACTGAGGAGGAGAGGTTGTCCCTCACGGGGAATGAAGGAAGGCTTCTTGGAGGAGGGGCCATTGTGGCAGGTCTGGAAGGTAGGAGGAAGTTTTCCGGGGCATTCGAGACGGAAAGAGGAGCTTAAACCAGAACAAGTGCTGGTGCCTACCTAAGAAAGAAGGACAGCGGAGGGACTGCCCTGGCGGTCCAGTGGTTAAGACTCCACACTTCCACTGCAGGGGGCACAGGTTCCATCGCTGGCCGGGGAACTAAGATCCCGCATGCTGCACGTGCAGTGCGGCCAAAACCAAAATTAAATTAAATTTTAAAAAAAAGAAAGAAAGGACAGTGGGAGAGAAATCGGGGGAAACAACTTGGGAACACGAGGGGTGAAGAGGCACATTCATCGGGGAGAAGCGAACGGAGACCAGACGGAGCACCTTCTTACACCCACCACCTTGGCCCAAGCAAGAGATCCGACGGCACCGTGATTCCTCGAAGATTCAGAATGACGGGGCAGCGCAGCCACCGTCGGGGGTGTGAGTCGAGCGCACAGCTCGGCGTCGTCCCGCCGGGTGGGCTGTTCACACTCCCCAGGACCCAGCAGTGCCGCCCCTCCGCCTGCAGCGTGTTCACTAGCGGAAAGAGGGGTCGCACCCACATCCTGTTCTTCTCTCTCCAGACACATCCCAGGCGACTCCCACTGGCAGAAACCGTACTGTGGGCCCAACCATAAATCAGTCATTTGGGGGTGAGCATTGGGGTAGAACATGCTAACGGCTTAAGCCCTGCAGGGCTCCCTCCTGAGGCCCCAGCGAACTGAGCTGGGCTGAGACGGGTGTGCCCTTCCCAGACCTCCCCGGGGCCGCGCACCCTGAGCCCCTTCCCAGGGCAGCCCCTGGCTGTGACCCACTGGGGAGGGAAGAGTGACGCCGGGCTCCCTGGCCTCCGGCAGGACAGGGAGACGTGATCCCCTGTCGCTGCAGGGCTTCCCCTAAAACCTCACCCTGGTCTCCAACCCTGCTTTCACTCCCCGGCAGGTTTCTCCCGAGGGCCTTGAATCTTTGACTCAGCATCTGTGTCTGTGGGAGTCTGACCTAAGACAGGTGCGATTTTATCAAAAGAGAAGCGAACAGAAGCTGAGCTACGAACACGACGGACCGCACTAAGCGTGGTGGAGAGAGATGGGTTTTATAAACGTGGACAAATCGCGAGACTCTCTGAGCCTCAGTTTCTTCATTTAGAACAAAAGATGCAACCAGGCAGTTTACAGTAGAAACAGCTGCAAATGGTCAGGAAACCCGGGGACACCTGCACAGCATCACGAATAATCAAAGAAACGAATGAGCTCTATGAGCTTCTCCTGCAGCACAAGAAGCCAAAGAAATGTACCTAAATAGGGACACTCAGCATTGTTTGTGAGCAACAACTTGCAAAGGACCTAATGTCCTTCAGCTGGGGGTTGGCTAACACTGATGCACTCTCCCGAGGGGGGCACCTGGCAGCCACTGGGAGGAACGTGGTCCAGCTCCAGGTCCTGGCGAGGAAACTCGCCCCCAGTGGGTGACTAAGTGAAAAAAGCAAAGTGCAAGGCAGCATGTACAGTGAGATTCCATGTTGGTACAAAGCATTCCTAAACATGACTATTATAAATGTGCAAGTGCATAGAACACAGTCTGGAAGAACGTACGGTGAGCTGTGTTAACTGTACTTCCTCTTGGGAGTGCGGCTGGGAGTTTTCTAGGTAGTTTTGGGTTCTTTTGTAGTATTCTATTTGAGTGTTTTGAAGAAGATGGGTCACTTTTGTCATTTTTTTAATTTAGAAATTTAGAACAGGTGTACGCTCTTGCCTATCACAGAATCTGCTATCTAGTCCTCACAAAAGCCCCACTAAGGTGGGAATTGCAGCTGTCACCCACTTTACAGATGAGAAAACTGAGATCCAGAGGTCCCTGAAGTCACAAGTTGCAGGGATGAAATCCACCCAAGTCTGGACTCTTAACCACGTTGCTTCACAAAGGAAGACAGGGGTGGGGGGCATCCAACTCTGGTTTTTAGCACCAGAACCCATTCTTCCAATAAAACATTGGCTGGAAGCCCGGTTCATAAAACGGGTGAGAGGGGAGTCGCTCTGCTGGAGAGGCTGAGAAGCCGCTGGCTCTCGGACCCCCGCCCCTTGAGGTACCCCCAGCACCCAGGGGATCCCTGGGACCCCAGTCTGAAAGTCGCTGAGCTAGGTGACTCTGAAGGCCAGGATTCCAAACTGCTTCTGTTGAAAGGGACGAAGACAGAAATGTGTTACTGGGTCATGCAAACAGGTGGAGTCATCTTGCTTTAAATAAACGCGGGTATCAGGCTGCCCTGATTTAGCCTGAATCACTGCCCCCCACAGAAAGCTTTTGTGGGGGAGACACACTGGCCTACTTTGGTTTAGATATAAAAAAAAAAAAATCTAGACCCTCAGCAGCTGCCTGGAATAAACAGCACCCACCCCCCACCCCTCAGGAGAAGAGCAGACAACTTCCGTTTTCCTCGCTGTTCGGTCTCCAGCAGTGCCCGCGCAGCGATGCTTGTCGAATGAACGAACGAATGGACGGACAGGGGCTTGATTGGTTGACCTTCATGCAAACAGACACCTACACACAGCCCTCAGCCACACTGGCTTTGAGCTTTGAGCAACAGATCAAGGTGCAGAGGAGTAATGTTGTATTTTAACTCATCAAATAAAATCAACATCCATGCGTCCATACGGATATAAACTAATAATTGCACAAGTAAATGAGGAAGAAGGGACAGTTTTCCTTCCAGAGAGTTCTACTCAATCAACGTGGCAGGCATGAAGGACAGCAAAAAATCACTGCTGCAGGCAAGGTCCACCGTGGACGCTAAAATTAGTGGGAGAGCGTTTAAGGAGAAACAAGATTTGCACGGTAGCAAACTATTCCCCCCCCAAATATGTATTAATTACAGAGGAAAAAACAATAATTTTACAGTGGAGACCTGGTGGACACCAGGATCACTAGTGATCAGAGTTAGTGCCCCAAGCAATGGGACGCAGTGTCACGTCCCTCCTGATACGAGACGCCGAGGACAACACGTCACCACTTCTGTGCCATTTTTCCAATAACGCACAGCCTCAATCCGATCCTGAGAAAGCAGCAGACGAACCCAAATCGAGCAACATTTTACAAAACACCTGACGAGGGGCTTCCCTGGTGGCGCAGTGGTTACGAATCCGCCTGCCAGTGCAGGGGACACGGGTTCGAGCCCTGGTCCAGGAACATCCCACATGCCGCGGAGCAACTAAGCCCGTGCGCCACAGCTACTGAGCCTGTGCTCTAGAGCCCGCGAGCCACAACTACGGAAGCCCACGAGCCACAGCTACTGAAGCCCGTGTGCCTAGAGCCCGTGCTCCGCAACAAAGAGTAGCCCCCGCTCGCCGCCACTAGAGAAAGTCCACGCGCAGCAACGAAGACCCAACGCAGCCAAAACTAAAAACAAATTAATTAATTAATTAAAAATAAAAACCTACCTGACGAGCGCTCTTCGAAAAGTCAAATTCACGAAACAGAAGAAAAGACTGAGGAGCTTTTCCAGGTCGGAAGAGACCGAGGAGACGTGACACCAAAGGCAACTTGAGAGCGAGGCAGAGCAGACACGCACAGGGCCCGGTGGCTTAAGAGATTTAAGACGAAAATGTCTCCACTCAATTCTGAGGGCCAGAGCCAAAGGCGAGGGCAGGTCTGTTTTCCTCCTGGAGGCCCCCAGGGAGGATCTGTTTCCTGCCTTTTCCAGCTTCTGGAGGCGCAGGCATTCCTTAGCTCACCGCCCCTCCTCCATCCTCAGAGCCCTCTGACCTCACACCTCCTGCCACTCTGACTCTCCCGCCTCCCTCTCATAAGGGCCTGTGTGATGACATTGGGCCCACCTGGACCATCTGGGCTACTCACCCCATCCCAAGAGCCTCACCTTGACCACACCTGCAAAGTCCCCTTTTCCACGTACTTTAACATATTCCCAAGTTCTGGGGATTAGGACACACACGTCTTCGGGGGAGAGGGCGCGCGGTTCAGCCTCCTACGCTGATCAACCATGAAGGTCAGACTTTCTGCGTAAAAGATGCCTGCCCCACCTCTGGCCCCACGTGCCCTTTCCAGGAAGAAAGATAAAGAAGAAGGAAGCGGCAGAAGGAAAACCTTTCCCACAGATCCTTAGCAGGTTTCCACCTGCGTCTCACTGACCGTTGGAACTGAATTTCGTCAACGCTTTTCCTGCACCAGTCGAGCGTGTGATTCTCCCTCCTTCGTTCTATTAACGTGGCGTGTTACGTTATTGATTTTCATCTGCTGAACCGTCCTCGCGTTCCAGGAATACATCCCGCGTGGTCATGACGTATAATCCTTCCAATATGCTGCCGAGTTTGGTTTGTGAGGAGTTTTGCATCAGTGCTCGTGGGGGATGTTGGTGTGTAGTTTTCTTCTCTTGTGTGTCTTTGCCTGGTTGTGCTATCAGGGTAATGCTGGTCTCATGGAATGAGTTCGAAAGTGTTCCCTCCTCTTTAATATTTTGGAAGAGTTTGAGAAGGACTGGTATTACTACTTTAAATGTTTGATAGAATTCACCAGTGAAGCCATCTGGTCAAGGATCCTTCTTCATTGGGAGACTTTTGGTTACTGATTCAGTCTCCTCACTAGTTAGTTAAAGGTTTTTTGGTGCCAGAATTTGAACCCAAGCTTGTTTTCCATCACAGTCTCTGGTACCCACTATAAGAGGGTTTAGGAGTATGTTTGCTCTGCGGCCGCGTGTGTGCGTGTGCGGCCACAGATAATAAGATGACGGGGAGGTGTTTTCTGCTTTGGACAAAACTCCATTAGACTGTGCATGACTTGAGGGTAGAGACTGTCTGATTCATTGTTTCACTCCCAGTAACTGACACTCAATAACCGTTTGCCAGTAAAGAAAGCCAGTTTTCCCAGCACCTGAATCTAAATTATACATCCCTCTTCCTGGAGTATTTGTGGGACCTCCTTGGCCATATGTCTCAGTTCAGTTTCCTCCCAAAGCAGCGTCAAGGCCCTGGGTGCAAGTCGCCCATTTGAAAGAAAGCAGGGGATCCTGAGGAGGGGACAGGACGTGAGCCCGGCCGGCGATGGCCGGTGCTGGTGAGTGGGGAAGAGCTGGGAGGAACCGGGGTGCAACCCTGCTGACAGCTCTTCCTCTGCCCAGTGCGGGGCTGGGACACTGACTTACCAACTCCTGATTCCTGACGGTGGGGTCTGCCCCCGGGGGCATCAACGGCCCACCCTGCACTCCCGCTAGGAGCTGCTCTCTTGCGTGGATTGTTGGGATTTTTTTTTTCTCTTTATGGAACAATTTATATCCAGCAGACTCTAAACAGAGCTCTTTAAGATGGGATTTGGTTTAAGCCGTGATCCTGAGTTTAACGGGCTGGAGTCGGTGGGGGGGGGGGCGGCGGGGGCTCTGTGCTTACTGCCTCTCAGGCCTCTTTGAGTCCACCTTGCGCCCAGGGCCATTATGTCTGCTGCCATCCGTGGCTGGTTTCTCCTGGCCTGACCACTGGCCCCCGCCTTAATCTGGAAGATCAGTGGCTCTGAGCTCAGGGGGCCGGAGACCTTCCCGGAGCTCCTGTCCCCACCTGTTCCTGCAGGACTCTCTCTCAGACCACAGCACTACCCAGGGGAGCTGCTGGCTTCCTGGAAGGCAGAGGGCACGTAATGAAAAGGGAGGTGCCCAGGGGGCTGGGAGGGAGAACACAGGCGGGAAGATGGAGTCTTCTGTGTAAATGAGTAAAAACCAGGTTGTGGGGTAGAGACCCACTCGTTCATGCAGCCCCTGTGAGCACTTTAGGAGAGACACCTTTCTCCCAAGTGCAGCTTGGTGGGAAGAGCACAGGCTGATTTCAGCTCCCTTTGATCCGTGAGCCAGGCGAGTTTTGCAGTGCACAACCTGAGCAACTGCACAAGGGGGGCTTGTGGGCACCCCCGCCTCTCCTCCTGGCACCACGACAGTACGGCACACAGGCAACCGGGGATCATAACTTATCAAGTGCTCTTGTCGACCGACCGTGTGCTGGGGACGCAGCTGAGAAAAGCCTGTGCACTTCAGATCAGTCTGTCACCGTTTCACCCTCGGCATCCTAGGATGTAGAAACAGAGTTTGCCGAGGGCTCCGGAGAGCCGTCCAGACAAAGCCCCTGTTTCCAATGTCTCTCAGAGCCGTGGGGAAACGGAGAGGCCCCCACAGGGCAGCCACAGTGGCAGCTGCTGCCATCCCTGGGCTGCCCTTCGGTGACACTCATGGCCCGAGGCGAGGAGGGGGCCAGGAAGAGACCCCCAGCGGCCCCCTCCCTCCCTCCCTCTCTGACAGCACCTCCCATGGAAGACAGAGGCCCTGGAAAAGCAGCCAGGTGGGTCTGTGTCCAGGACCACAGCAGAGTGGACGTGGAGGAGGCTGAATCCGGAGGGGCAACCGTTGTTAACCTTATTTTGAAAATGAACAAAGACACTAAGGCCCAGAGAGATCCAGTAACCTGCCTGAGGTCACACAGCTTGCAAGTGAGGAAGACAAGAGCCCCAGAAGCACAGGAGGTTTTAAGGGCAGGGAGAGATGACCCCTGAGGGGAAAGGCCAAAGTGACTTCCCCAGGAGCTGAGAGCTGCAGGCAAAGTAGGGGTGGGA
This sequence comes from Leucopleurus acutus, assembly GCF_964270905.1. Classification (NCBI taxonomy): domain Eukaryota; kingdom Metazoa; phylum Chordata; class Mammalia; order Artiodactyla; family Delphinidae; genus Leucopleurus; species Leucopleurus acutus. Next base: position 60,094,819 of record NC_139161.1, read on the forward strand.
GGGGAAAGGGCGGAATCTCGCTCCAGATGGGAGAAAGCGCGCCTGCACGAGGCAGGGGGAAGGAGCCGCAGGGCTGGCACTGGCTTCCCCGCCAAGCCCAAGGTGGGTGGACAGGCTCTGGGGTTTCAGCAGGGGCAGTCTGACCCCAGTCCCGTTTCAGGAAGTTCACTTGGGGTCTGCGTGGAAAACTCGGGAAGGGTCTAGAGGTGAGGGGGCTGGTGGCCTGGCTTGAAGCCTGGCCATGGGGTGGAGAGCTGTTTAGGAAGTAGAACGATGGGTGAGACCTGGACGGGACAAAGGGAGAGGGGAGGGCAGGATGCTGCTGGACTCAGGCTGCTGCCCTTCACTGAAACGGGGGTGGGGTTAGGGAGGCTCTCAGCTGCAAACACTGGGCTCTAAGCCAGACAGTTTAGGCGCAGGAGAGATTGATTAAAGGATGGAGCCGATCCTGGGCCCTTCAGGGAGGCCAGAGCTCTCTCCAATCACAGCCCAAAGGAACAGGGCCTGGGGCTGGACGCTGCCCTGCACTGGACGTGACCACTGGTAACTCTGGACCCTGGTGGCCACGCCCACCAGCTCCTGCAGCAGCTCCTGCAGCATCTCCTGCGGGCGTGAGGGCCTGGCTGCCGCTCGGGAAGCACGTTCCTGTCTTACTCGTGGGAAAGTCCCCTGACCTGGGGGGGATGCTCGGAAGTGCCGCCAGCCGAGGAGTGACTGGCGTCGGCCCCACGGAGAGAGCTGGGGGCTGTCTGGGCCACGGGGAGGGAGCAGATGAGGAACCTAGGCTTAGGTAGAGGAAGGCTCCTGCCCGGGATCCACGGCTGGAGGTCTGGAGCCTGCCTCCCCTCCACCACTGCAGGGGAAGATCTTGAATCACCCAAGGCGAATGAGAATCAACTCGTCCAAACTTCTCTTTTCCACAGGGTGGAGACCGAGGCACAGGAAGGAAAGGGGCTTGGCAGGGACCCGCAGGGGGCGAGGGGTAAAGCGGGGCCTGAGCGGGCCCTCCTGAGCCCCTGGGCCCTCCTGAGCCCCTGGGCCCTCGGGCTGGGGCTGGGGGGCAGGGGATAGGATGCCGCTCAGTGAGATAGAACGCAGGTGTGATCCTGCTTTCCCAACAAAACAGCTGATGTCCGGCTTCTACATTTTTAAATTTTTGTGTCTTTTTAAATGTTTTTGTCAGCCATCCCCACGGCTGTAAAAATAGAGCTGCACAGACGCAGGCAGAGCTAAGCCGGGGGCCGGCCTGAATATTCAGCTGAAGGGTACAGACCTCCGGTAAGCAGTGAAGCCTGATGAATTAACCAGTGTCCCTGAGCTGGGCCCGCTGCGTTTTTCCACTTCCTGTGGCTCCTTCCCAGGCCTGGGGCCAGGGGAGGGGAGCCCCTGCTGGAAGGGGAATAGGCTAGGTTTCTGGGTTCCAGGGGGAGTGGGCTTGCCTCTTCCAGGAAGCCCTCCAAGTTTTCAAGAAGTTGCTTCACCTCCTAGGAGGACCATGGAGACCAATTTTCTCTTTGTCGGTGTCTGGTTCCTTAAAGTACACCCCTTGCCATCTGGAAGCACCCCCCGCCCCGCCCCAGGGGGGCTGCTCTACCCCTCCCAGGAGTTCAGGATTAAAGCAGGAACACAGGTCCCTTGGCCTCACCTAATCCTGTTTTTGTCTCTCCGTGGGGTTGGTTGGTTGATCCGAACACCTATTTATTTATCCGCCCTGCAGACGCTCACCGGGTGCCGACCAGGCCCTGTGCTGGGTGCAGGTGAGGCCGAGCGAGGCTGCCGCCGACCTGGGAGACGTGAATGGTCACCCGGGGGAGCAGGTGCGGGCAGGTCACTGTCACAAGAGGCTGGTGGCCCGAGGAGCATAGCAGGCTGAGGTTGGGGCAGGTGGAGGCTGTGTCCACCTCTGTCCCTGCCCCACCCGCTCCCAACCCTGTCTACACTTGCAGCCCCCGGGGCCTTCTTTCAGCCCCCCTGCCCAGGGTCTTCACATGTTATCTCTCCCCGCCGACCCCACCGACCTCCTCTGGTCCCAGTTTGAATGTCCACCTTCTCCCTTGCTTGCACGGCCCGTGCTTAGGAAGGCAGGGACGGGACCTGGCCTCCCCAGCATGATCCTGTACCCAGAACGGGCACACTGGGCACACTGATGACCCCTTCCGCCTTCTGCCCTCAGAGATCACCCCAACCTCAGTGAAGCTGGGCTGTGGAGGCCCCGGAGGCCCGGTCGCTCTAACGAGACACAGTGTTCGCGTCTGCGTCACAGGCTTGCTCTGGGGACTGAACAGGATGAAGCGTGTAGTTAGACCGCAGCGCACCGTAGGTGTACCGCGCTTGCCCTCGTGACCTCGGCCCAGGGGCCACGCTGAGGCCAGGACTCATGCATCACCTGGGACCCAGGGGTGCTGAGCAGAGGGCGTGGCAGTGTCAGAGGGAGGCGGGGCATGGGTGGAGCGGACCTGGGAAAGAGACGATGCCCTGGGAGGCCAGGGTCACGTGGACGTGGGCAGTGGGTCTGGAACCCAGGGGAGTGCCCAGGTGGCTGCAGCCCAGGGACGTGCCGCCCGCCGAGGGAAAGGGCCAGCGAGACCTACGCTGCTGTGGAAATCAGCCTAGAGTCACTGCGTCACCCGACAGCCTCGCTCCTGGGTTTTCACTGAAAAGAAGCAAGAGCAGGTGCTCCACAGAAAACTTGTATCCAGCGCTCAGAGCAGCTCTGTTCACAGCAGCCTAAAGCTAGAAACAGCCCAGGCGTCTGACCAGGATGGTGGGTAAAGTGTGGCATATCCATGCGGTGGAATGTTATTTGGTCATAAAAAGGGACGAAGTTCTGACACCTGCTGTGGCGTGGATGAACCCAGGTGAAGCGAGACAGGCTCGGAAGGCCTGTTTCTGCTCCTGTGCGATGTCCAGAACAGGCAAATCCACGGAGACGGAAAGCAGCTGGGGGGTTTCCCAGGGCTGGGGGAGGGGAGAATGGATTTGGGATGATGGAAAGGTTCTGGAACTAGAGAGTGGTGATGGTCCGATGTACCTAATGCCATGGGATTGTGCGTTTTCACTTGGTTAAAACGGTAAATGTTACATGTATTTTACCACTATTAAAGAAAAAAACCGACCCAAGTGACACCATCTGGCCCCAGGCTGACGTCTTGGGGTCCCTCTGTTGCCTTGAAGGCTCCTGGGTGGCACTGGGCTCCACCTTCTGTCCTGGGAGTCATGTCACGGGAGGAGAGGCTGGACCATCGAGGTCAGGGCAGCCACCCATTGGCTGAAGGACCACGGGTGACTCAGAGGCCTTATTTGTGAAACGACAGGGTTGGACTAGAGACACAATCTCTGGAGAGTCTGCCTCTTTGCTCTGAGTGTCCCGTCCTGACCCGCAGGAGCGTCAGAAGGGCCAGGGCAGTCAGTCCAGGACTTCTCACCCAGGCTCCAGGGCCCCAGGGGAGTCTGCGCCCCTTTCCCCCCATGCCCGGCTCTCGCAGTCCCTTGTTTCCAATTCTGGAAAGTATCCCAACACATGAGTCAGGGATTCTTAATGTTTTCTAGATCATAAACTTCTTAGAGGATCAAATAAAACCGCTAGACTCTCTCCCCAGAGGGGACCCAGAGCAGCGCTGAGAGCACCGCTTACGCTGATTCACGAGCTCCGTGTGGCTTAGCGATTCACAGCTGTGTCGCACCGGATGGGCCCAAGTCCCAGCCCCGGCCCTGCTGTGACCTACTGGACCTGTGTGCACCTCAGGCTTCTCTTCCTCGCAGTGGGTGTTAAGAGTGACTCGTGTAAACTGCTCGGGAGGTACCCAGTGGAGGTTGGCAAGTCCAGGCTCACCGGCGCTGTACCCTCCCCACACCGAGACCGCCACCCCCAGCCCTCACCTGCTCAGAGGGAAGATGCCCCCCTCTGCCGTCTGGGTCCCCTCTCCCAGCCCGGCTCCCCTGCCTTCCCAATGTCACCTCTTCCCAGGCCCTCTGCCGGGAGCAGTGGTTCCCACACCTGACAGTGCAATCCAACAACTCCGCTGAGCTCAGCCACTGATTCTTCCTCCTTTTTCTAAGGAGAGGGTTGTACTGTCTACAAAATAACTGGCTTTAGCTCTCCTTTTTCAATATTTCAATTTTATGACCAGTCCATCTGTGTGTATTTGAAAATAACCCAACGTCTTTTTGAACTGTTTGTATATATATAGTCCTTATGTTGCCTCTCTGATCTGTCAGGTGCCAAGGAAAACGAATTCAAGCCTCCCTCTCTGTGAAACTGACCATTTCTCTTCAGAGTTCTACCAGTTTTTGTTTTAAACGTATTGAAACTATGTTGTTAGGGGCACAACTTTCCATAACCTTTATTTTGCGGGCAGGTTGCCTCTTTCAGCAGCACGAATCCAGTTTTGTCCCTTTTAAAATATTTTTCCTTTGATTTCTGTTCTGAGCCTCGTGCACACTCACCGATTTCCTTTCATTAGGACTTTTTTTTAGGATGTCTTTTCCCTTCTGCTATGAAACTGTCCTGGGTCGTTATCACTTATTCATGTCTCTTGAAGATGGGATTTTGGCTTCCATCTGGGGAGATTTTTTTCCTGAATAGGCAAATTTAACACATTCACATTTATTGCAACTACAGAAATGTTTGATATTATCCCTGGTGTCACTTTTGTTTTCTATTTCCTATGCTTTGTTTTCCACTCTGTCCTAGTCATTACTGGATTGATTTCATTTTTTCCATTTCAGATTTTCCTTCTAATAGTTTGAAGTTATGTATTCTATTTCTATTTTATGGAGATGTCCCTTGACATTTCACACACATAGTGAATTTTATTCTACCAGTGTTAGACTTACTCTGAACCTACGTCCAGTGAGAGCTTCAGCACACTGCCCTCTGCTCCACAGACCCCAACCTCATTTGTTGCTAACATCTACTACGAGTTTAGTTCCAGATTGTTACTAATTCTTAAGCAGTCCACACTTCTTTAGATTTAGCAAGTTTTGTCCGTTCCTGGCTCATCATTGTTTCTTTTTTAAATTTTTTAAATTTATTTTTAGCTGTGTTGGGTCTTCGTTGCTGTGCACAGGCTTTCTCTAGTTGTAGAGAGCGGGGGCTACTCTTCACTGCGGAGCACGGGCTTCTCATCGCGGTGGCTTCTCTTTTTGCGGGGCATGGGCTCTAGGCGTGCAGGCTTCAGTAGTTGTGGCGCACGGGCTCAGTAGTTGTGGCTCATGGGCTCTAGAGTACAGGCTCAGTAGCTGCGGCACACGGGCCCTAGAGCGCGTGGGCTTCAGTAGTTGTGGCGCGTGGGCTTAGCTGCTCCGCAGCATGTGGGATCTTCCCAACCAGGGTTCGAACCCATGTCCCCTGCATTGGCAGGCGGATTCTTAAACCCTGCACCACCAGGGAAGTCCTCATATCAATTGTTTCTTGTATTCCATTTCCTGGATTGCTTTTTCTTCTTGCTAGAGCACATCAATTGGTAATATTTTCAAAAAGGAATTGTTTTCAATGCCAGACCATCTGAGGCCTCGCATGTCTTCAGGAAGGGTTTTTATTCTTACATTTGGCTGGGTATAGAATTCTGAGCGTGAAATTATTTTCCCTCAAAACTTGAAGACAATGACCGCATTTTCTTCTTGCTTCTAGCATTTGTTACATTGTCTTGCAAGCTGTCTGGCTTTTGGCTGTAAATATTTAGAACGTAGTCACACTTCAACCCCCTGTTCCAGCCCGCTGGTGGCCCCGGTGGCCTCTTTGAGTCAGAGTTCTGGGCGTTTTCATTCTCAGCTCTGGGAAGTTTCCTCCTGCATTTTGTCTCCTTTGGACTAGCAATGAACCACATTCTGCATGTCTGCTTTTATTTTGCACCTTCCGCCCCTTTGTCCTTTTGTGCTGCAACCTCAGGTTCATCTTCTGGCTTGTCTATTTGCTCTGCAGCTGCAGCCACGAAGCCCATTTTTTCTTTCAAGTGACCAGATTTTAATTTTCCAAATACTCTAGTTGGCCTTTCTGAGGGTCCAGTGTCCTATCACCTCTGTCTAAGGATATCAGTTATGCCTGTTCTAATTTCTTGTTCTCAACACATTAACCCCTTTCCTTGGTATCAGTTCACTTGTTCAGGTGTCTGATGCCTGTTGTTTGTACCTGAGGTTCACCCCAGCCGCACAGCCTGCCCCCAGCGCGTGTGAGAGCAGAGTCACCCCTAGACAATGTCCGATGTTCTGTGCTGGGGGCCCCCCAACCCCCCGGGTGTGCCGGCCAGCGGGGCCCCTGCCCATCCCTTCAGCCTGGCTCCCACGCTCCCTCCCCCCAACCCCAGATGCCTGTGTTCTCTGCTTGGCCCAGGTGTGTGTGTGTGTGTGTGTGTGTGTGTGTGTGTGTGTGTGTGTGTGTGTGTGTTGGGGGGGGTGATGGGGAAGAGGGTTCAACTTACCTGGTGGCTCCCACGGAGGTGCCCTAAACCATCATCCTGCAGCGGGCCGGGCCCCCTCGAGCCCCAGACACACCGTCCAGGGTCTCTGGCTCCTCTCACGTTTGGCAGCAGCCCCCATCCATCAGGCTCCCTCCTTCCGTCAGGCCCAGCTGCCCCCACCTTTAAGGTGTTCCGCACAGTTGCAGGTTCACCTCCTAGAGGGGGCGGCTGTTCAGCACGCTGGGGACCTGGGACCACGGGGGGCTTTGCTGCGAGTCACCCATCACTGGGGCCTCCTTCCTCGTGCGCCTCTGGGTTTCCCATCCCCACCCCAAGCGGCAGCTGTGGACGGTGGGAAGGGCATGGCCGTTGGCATTTGGACCGAAATCAGGCTCCGCTCTCTCAGCTTAGTTTTCACAAAATTAAAATGAACTCATCTCACCTGGCCTCGTGGTCACGTGGGAAGATGGACGACGTGGCTCACGTCCAGCAGATGCTCCAGGAATATGGGGCCCTTCCCCCTGCTCTCGACTCTCTTTCCACTCACTTAGTGGGTACCCCCCGCCCAGGGTCTGAGTTCAGGCAGTCAGTGCCAAGGAGGTCAGAGGAGGATGGGGCCGCGGCCAGGCGGCCCTTGTTTAGGTCAGAGGTCAGGGGCTCGATTGCCACCAGGGTCCAGGAGGCCTGGGTCGTTGGGGGGTGGGGGATGAACCCTCTGCTCGCACAGGGGTGAGAGCTGGAGCCCAACCAGAGCGGCCGACGTCCCTGCCCCCCCCCCGACCCTGGCCTGGGGCCAGACCCCTGGGCACCTGAAAGAATATGTCAGTCTGTAAACACGTCTGAGGGCTCCCATCTGCACCTCTGGTTTGTATGGGGTCCTGTGAAGGCCGGGAGACAGGAGGCGAGGCTGGGCCGCCACAGAGGAGTCTCCAGGAGTACAGGGACCCTCTAGGTCTCCCAGCACCCGGCCCTCCCCAGCTGGGCCCACGTGGACCGCAGTCTCCCGCCCTGGTCTGTCCCTGGGGCCCGAACTGCCACAAGGCCTCTGCTTTCATGTACCGTCCACTCAGCTGTCAGCAGCTGGGGTCCCCTCTGTGCACAGCCCAGGCCCTGCCCACAGGAGTTTCCAGAACCAGGACGATGAGTCCAGGACCCGGGGCAGGGGTGGTCTGGGTGCCCGGCTCCTTCCGGCCCCGGAAGGTGAGAGCCGCCAGAGCTGGCTCTCTGATGCCATCCGGTGTCCATCTGTGTGAACTGCAGCTCCCGTACAGGCCGGCACCACCCGCTACCTGTCCTCCCCGGCGGCGACTCCTTGGCCGCACACCTCTCCTGGCTTCTACGTGAAAAATTCCCCGATCATTTCCAGCCTCCTTAGGCCTCAGCCTGTGGGTCCAAGCCAGCTTTGCAGAATCGAATCAATAATTTTTCTTTTAAAGTTTCATCCAAATTGCCAACAGGGCCGAGGTGTTGGCTGGGCAGGTGATTGGTCCTATTTCTGTCATTTGTCGCAGCTGTGGCCTAGTCTTCGCGGGAAGCAGCTTTGTTGAGCCTGCAAGCCTGCCCCTCTCCCCTGTGAGGCCCAGCCCCCTGGACAGGGCAGCCGTGGCACAGACCTGCCCTCGTTCCCTCGGACCGCACAGGGCTGGGAAGACGGTGGCCTGACTCTCCACAAGGAGGCTGGGGGTCGGCTGGGTGCAGAAAACCCTCCGAATGAAAATGCAAGCAAGACACAGGAGAGATGCGCCCCAGGAACTGGGAGGGGTGGTGGGCGTCTGGGGGGTGGTCAGGCACGTGCCGAGGCCGCCTGGACCCACGCACACTCCTGACTCGGAAGCAGGACGACGTCTCAGCCGCTTGGAGGTCGTGAGAGTGGCGGGTGCTCTGCTGGCCAGGCAGGCTGGACACGGTCCTCAGCCTGCTGACACGCAGGGTCCGACCTTGTCCCCAGTGGCCTGGCAGAAAGGGCAGGAGGGGCTGGTCCAGGGGGCTGGGAGGGAGTTTAGGGGACTTGCGCTTCCTTCCCCACAGTTGCCTGTGCCCCCAGTAATCGCCAGCACCCCCATCTCACACACACACACACACACACACACACACACACACACACACACACACACACCTGCATCCATTTCAATGGGCTGTGCTGCCACCTGGTGCTCGAGCCAGGACTGGCGCCCCTGGTCCCCGTCGGAGCTTCCAGAGCCCCCAGCTCTGGCCACTGGGGCTCCGGCCACCAGGCCCCACCTTGTTTCACAGAGCAAATCCACTTCCTCCACCAAGCAGCCGCGCTGTGGAATAAACGTCCCTTTTTCCTGCAACCCTTTCTCGCAGAAGCTGACCAACCTTGGAAATGGCTCAGAGACCTGGCTTTGCCCAGGTCACAGCAAGTCAGGGATAAACCAGGCCCCAGCCTCCAGGGTCCCAGTTCCTAGCCCCTCCTGCTGCCTCTCCCCTCCGAGCTCTGGGGGCTGAGCTCGGCCCCAGCCCTCTGTGCTGGGTGGCCCGGGCTCACCTGTGACCCTCTCTGAGCCCTGGCCTCCTGGGCTGGGTGTGGGCAGGACCAAATGTAAATACACTAAAACTCAGACCTGCAGGTACATGTTCATTATTCACTATAACTGATCACTTTTAATCAACAGCTAAAACGAATTCAGTGTCTTTCCACCTAAAATGGCTTCTTTGGCCTCTGATTCAGGTTCTTCCCAGGAGCATGCCCCTGCTCCCTGGGGGGGGCCGATGCCCCCTCTTCAGAGGGTCTCCGTGTTCATCCCTGCCTAGGGAACATCTGGACCAGGCGCTGGGTCTGCTGGGGCCTGGTCATCCACCCTCCCACGTGACCACGAGGTCAGGTAAGATGCGCTCTTTTTTTTTTTTTTCCGGTACGCGGGCCTCTCACCGTTGTGGCCTCTCCCGCTGCGGAGCACAGGCTCTGGACGCACAGGCCCAGCAGCCACGGCTCACGGGCCCAGCCGCTCCGTGGCACGTGGGATCCTCGCGGACAAGGGCACGAAACCGCGCCCCCTGCATCGGCAGGCGGACTCTCAACCCCTGCGCCACCAGGGAAGCCCAGGTGCGCTCGCTTTAATTTTTTGAAAACTGAAGCTGAGAAAGTAAAGCCTGTGCTTGATCCAAATGCCTGCAGCAGGGGCATAAGGTGCCCTCGGCCCAGCCAGACTCGGCCCCAGGGTCACTCAGCCCCTCGGTGGTGGTCACCTGATGAGCCCCCAGCCTACGGCCTCATCCATCCTCAGCACCACCTCCACAGGCACCCAGGGACCCTGAGTCCTTTCCTTCCTGTGCCAGAGTGGGGGGACCTCGGGGGCACGACCTCGGCCTTGCTGTGTGGGACCAGCCTCCTCAGCTGGCCAGAGTCTCTGCTGGAACGTCCATCCTCTTTCTCACACTTTGGAGGGGGCAGGGCACCCCCAGGGGCCTGGCCCTCGCTCACTCCAGCTGAGGCCCCTCCTGCCCTTTCCCTCTAGAGGGGACCCACCCGGCCGGCTCCTACATCCTCATCCCATGGGCTCCGGCCCTACCTTCCTTTGGGGCCGCAGGACTCATGGCTTCCCCTGGATGGCGAATGGGGGAGACGGGACTGTCCCTCTACCCCCCTCCCCACACCTCTGCCTCGGCCTGGCGACTGAGGCCTATGTCAGACTGCTGCCCACCGCCACCTTCCGGCTTCCAGGACTTGTCTACGGTTTCTGCCACAGGCCAAGGGCCTGAGTCTCATCTCCAGATGCAGGCCCAGCCCCTGAGCCCAGACTCTGCTTTGTCCTGGACAGCTGAGCCACAGGGGGCTCTGGAGCGGGGGACAGTGTTGTGTGGAGGCCCAGAGCACAGCTGCACCACCTGGCGTGCCCTTGGCCCCCCGGGTAAGTGGAAGCAGCCGCGGGAGGTGGTTGGTTACAAGGCCACGTAAAGTGCGTGTCAGCTCCCGGGACATGGCGGATGCTGAGGACACTGTCGTTACTGGGGTTGTGACACTGGGATGGGTCCCAGCTGGGGAAACGGTGACCCAGAACAGTGAAGAAACAATCCTGAGTCTTTCTGCTCCAGACCTGGTGCCACTGCTCCTCCCAGGGGCTCTGGGCCTCGAGTCCAGAATATTTACAATATTTTCAAAGGGGTCAGTCTCCGCTCTCGACAGAGCTGAGGCATTTTGAGGCCAGTGGAGGAGGCGAGGGCCCCAGCTGACGCGTCACGCATGGGAGGGGGGCCTTCCTTTTCTGCAGGTCATTAAGGGTCCAGAAGCAAAACCTGTGCTCCTCAAGTTTGAAGAAACTCACCTTCATCTAAATGAGGCAGGTGTATCCTGCTTGACAAAAAGGGAATCACAGAGCCCCACGGTCCTGCCTCACAAGGATGGCAGTACCGGCCCATGGCCCAGCCGTCACAGCCACCACCTCCGATGCCCCCCTCTGCTCCAGGTTCCAGGCCTGTTCGGCCATCTCCTTCCCGCCCAGCTCCCTCACTGGCAGCCCCAGGGCCTCTGCAGTGTCTCCCCCACCCACGCCAGGGCCAGGAGGGCTCTCCCCTCCTCCACCCAGATCTCCGTCAATGTCACCTGGTGGGAGGGGCCCCCCTGCTCCCTGGCACCTTGAGAAAGTAGCCAGACACCGTGGCCCCTGCAATGATTTTTTTCTCCTTGAACTGATTAGGCAGCTGCAGTGGCTGCTACCTTGGGATGAGTGATTCCAGCTGAGCTGAACTGGCCGTTAAAACCCAGGGCAGCCATCAGCTGGAAGAGCCCAGATGCGAGGGAGGGGCTCTGGCTGGGCCTCACCCCACCCCTGCTCACACCCTGCACCGCACCAGAGGCCCGGGAGCGCAGGCTGGGGGTCTCAGCATACCCCGCGGAGGTGTCTCCCTGTGGCTGAGAGGTCCGCCCACCAGACGTGGGGTCCCAGAGCCAACCTCAGGGCACAGGCTACACCAGCGGGGCCAACAACACTGCCCGGGGATGGGGAGGGATGGCCCTCCCCAGGACATCTCTGCATGAAGGAAGCACCTCCCTCCAGGCCCCTCCCCAGCCCCCGCTTGAGAAACCGACAGAGCCCAAGACAGCCTTGAACAAGGTGGCCACGTCCAGGGGAGGGCGCAGTTCTCATCAGGCAGAGGCTGCGGTCCCGGACGGTCCAGAGCTGGGGCATCCGGACTTGATCACTCTAAGCAGGGAGGCCTTCGGAGGGCGGGTGCAGAGGGCCCAGTGGGCAGGCCGCTGCTGGCCGCCGGCACGAGCAGGCAGAGTAAAGAGCCCAGGAAGAAGGTGACACACCCCGTGGCGCGTGTGACCTGCTCTCCTGTGCCCCCGGAGTCCCAGGGTCTCGCTTCCTTCCCAGGCCACAGGCCAGGGTGGCCGGGACTCCTCCAGACACTACCCTGCTCGGGCCAGGGGCCTCCAGCCCATGTGATGCAGCCCTGATACCCTCCAGTCGGGACCCGCCAGCCGCTCTCCTCACCCTTGCTCCTGCCCGACCCACCCCCGGGGCCCAAGGGACAACCAGGGGGTCCCAGGAGAGCAGCCGTGGGGAGCACAGTGGGGGCAGGAGCGGGCAAGAAAGCGCGGGCCGTGGGTGGCCGGTTACGGGGCCAATTCCCGCCCAGGGACACCGCAGCCGCCAGCGCTGCCACCTGCGCCACCGTCAGGGCCCGTCCCTCCCGGCCCCATGCGGCCCCTTGGCGAGGCAGACCCACCAAGCTGCACCCCCAACCCAGGCTCTCAGCAGCGCAGGGGGACAGCTGGGCGCCCGGGGGCCAGATGCCGGAGGACCTTGGGGCGGGGACTAGAGAACAGCATTTATTGTTCACGCCTTCAGCGAACATCTAAGCCTTTGGCCCTCGGGGTGGGGGGAGCGGGAGGGGGGCAGAGCCCTCTAGCCGGTCAGAGGCAGGGCCCAGGGAGGACCCCTGGCACAGAGCCTGGCACGGCCCAGAACTCGCACCATGTTTGCTGGATCCGGGGCAGGTCCACGGGGGAGACCCCCTGGTCGCCGGGCAGCAGGGGCCGTGGTTCAGAGCGGGGCGGTTGTCCCCACCTGCTCCTACGTCACCCTCAGACCAGGCGGCTGCTGGCCGGGGAGGGGGCTTCCCTGAGGGAGGGGAGGGCTGTCCCCTCTGAACAACGCCCCGGGCTCCTCCCTGACCGGAGGCCTGAGGTCGGCCTGGCCGCCCGTGTCCTGTCCAGGGCCCTGGGCCAGCCTTGCCCCGAGGTGCGTGTAAGGCCAGGCCGGGCAACGTGCGGGGCCGGGGCTCAGCCAGCTCAGCGGGGCCGCTTGCTGTCCAGGACGGCCCTCCAGTCGTCTGCCCATGAGTGCAACCTGCGGCCGGGGGGCTGCAGCCGCATATGCCGGTTGTGACAGGCCGTGAAGAGCACGTGCTCCCAGTGGGGGTTCGGCTCGGCCCCTGGGGGGAAAGCAGCACCTCAGTCCCACGTCGGGGCCCCAGGCGATCGCACCAGCCCTGTCTCACGGGGTTGGACGCGGGCCCCCTCGCAGCCCCAGAGCCCACAGCGGGTGCTCGGCAAACAGTGACCACGCGCTCCCTACGGCCGTGGCCTCTGCTGGAGGCTGAGCCTCAAGACGCCCGCCCTCCCCGCCCCTGTGCCCAGCCATCCTGCACTGCCTGGACCAGCTCCGTCACCAGCTGTTGACCGTGGGCCCCACAAGCCCCGCAGGCTTCAGTCCCTTGAGTCCATACTGACGCCACCAGTGGTGACCTGCCCTTTGGGTACGGCCTCTCCCCTGTGGAAGAGGGTACGCCCGCCCTCCCCTACAGAAGCTGAGTGGGTCCCTGGGCCCCTCGAAGTCATGGCCTCCCCCACCCCTGCACTGTGCCCTGACTGTCCTAGGGAAACCGTGTGGTCTGGGAGGTCAGTGGCGGGCACACCTGTGGATTCTACCTTCTGAACACTGACCAGGGTAGAGACGGGCATGTTTCCCAGGCCAGCTCCAAAAACCATCAGGGAAGGAATATTTCAAATTTTCCCACTGAGGTGTCCAAAAGCATAGGATTTAACCCTGAAACTAGTGATAGCTACCAGGAGGGGAGCATCTGCCAGAGTACGCAGGCACAGCGAGAACAGCAGAACCAGGAGATAAAGAAACCAGATTCTAACGGAGGTTGTTTGAGCTCCTAGATTCAGCCGTGCCTGAAGCCCTCCTACCCCAGATTTTCAGTTTGATGAACCAATAAGTTTCCCCTCTCCTTTCTAGGCAAATCCAAGGTTTGTTTGTTTATTTTTTGGGAGGGGGTCGCCCATCAGCAAAAGGGACAAATACAGCTCCCAAACCACCTTCAACTAGAGAGATTAGGCTTTGCCTTTCTGCTTTAACACATGCGGTTCAGTCCAAATTACTTCTGGGGAAAAAAAAGGGGGGGGGGTTCTGTTGCTAAAAACAAACGTTTGGAAGCCAGAGGGCAAGGCTTCATTTTGCACGAGGGCAAGGCTTCAAGGTGTAAAGGGACTCACTCGAGGCCACCCAGCGAGTTACCCCAGAGGCAGGACCCACTCCTCCTGACTCCCAGTGGGGCCCCTTCCGAGGCCGGACGCGGAGAAGAATCTTGTCTCGCTCCACGCGCGGCTTAAGGCTGGATGTGACGCCTAACGCATGTCTGGTGAGTGAGGGGAGTCAGGGGCCGTGAGGCCTGGCCGCCACGCTCGCCCCTCCCCCGCTGCAGGCCACTTGCCTGTGATGTCCACGCGGTCGTCTATGAGGAGGTCGGCGGAGACCACGGTCTTGTCTCTGGTCAGCACGATCTGCTCTAGAAAGTCAGGGCCGAAGTGCTTCTCCACCCAGGCGTACTGGAACGACAGCAGGCGGGGGGAGGTGGAGCCGTGAGGGGGCACAGCGGGCTCTCCTGCAAGAGGGGCCCACCCCGGGAGACTGCCACGCTCAGCAGACAACAGGACTGTCCTGGCCCCTCGGCCACAAAGCGGCAGCATCATGGCTCCGAGCAGACGCCCCGGCCCCTGCGGCGAGGCTCTAGGGCAAGGAAAGGGGGACGGAGCTCCAAGGCGCGTCAAAACAACGCCTTACAGACTGGCCGTCCTCCTGTCCTACCCTGTGAATTTTCGTCCGGAGGCCACGTGAGGACTGGACCCACGACGGGAGCGGGAGAGGGTCTCAAGCAGATGGTGCCAGTGCCGGGGGCTCCCCCGACGCCCTGTTCCTGAGTGACCTAACCCAGCAGATGGAGGACCCCATGCAAGCGACCACACTGGCCACTTTCTCAGGAAGACTCCCCATCACAAGATAACAGGGGGCTGTCAGGTTCACAAAACAGCTTCGAGAGGCTGGACTGACAGCAGACGAGCTGACCCCTGGGCCGTCCACCGCGCCAGGGCGCGGACACCCCAGGCCTCTGGCTGGGACGAGGGGCCCTGACGGGGGCACGGCAGCCCCCGCGCGGCCAGGGGAGGTGGGGCGGCCGGGGCTCCGGTTCCAGCTCAGCTGCTCCGAGGGCCCCGTCGCACCCCGCACTGAAGCCTCACAACAGCCGTGCGTCAGGTGCGCACCCCGAAGGCTCTGAGGCGGTAAAACAAGGGGGTGGCGAGGGTGGGGGGCGGGGCGCGGACGTCCCGCCCGGATGCGTTCCAGGCCCACGGGGAGCCATCGGAGCTGCGTCTCCAGGCCACCCCGGGGGGAGGGCAGGCAGGCTCTGCTCCCTCTCTGCTCATCAGTTTGGAGGGTGTCCACTGAGATACCTTTAAGCTCAGAGATTCTCTCCTCGGCCGCATCAGGTCTACTCAGAACTTGTCCTTCCAGCGCTTTGCCTTGTCGTTTCCATGACTCCACCCAATTCTTACCTTCCCCAAGGAACCTGCCCTGGCCTCCTCCCTGGGGGACCACAGAGCCTGTGACAGAGGGATGACCGTCTCTCTTCCTGCCACACTGTCCTCAGCTCCCGAGAGCAAAGAGACGGCTCTTTTAAGCCCCAGACGCCTGGCGTTGCAGCAGGTGCCCGGTAAACGTTGGCCGAATGACTGCCAACCAAAAAAGCATTTACTTTTTTATTGCAAAAGTAATGGCTAATCAGAGGAAATTTGGGAAATAAGTTAGAGAAGCATCTATAGTTGGCAGAATTTCCTTCCTTCCTTTTTTTAAAAAAAAATTTACCACGTTTCAAAACGTAGTTTTTAATTGAAGTTGTATAGGCAACTTTGCACCTAACTTATTTTTGCAGGATCCAAGAATGCAGAAAAAATAATCAACCGTGAAATTGCCCAGGCTTTCTGGTTTGAGAAAAGTGCACTGAGGTTCTTTCTTTCGTGCTGGGTGGGGGTCTTTGGGCCGGAGAGGAGACACAGGGGTGACGTTTACTGCTAGCAAGGTGGTGAATGCCGCATTCTGCATCTGTCCTACGACCCAGGGAGGCATCAGCACAACCGCACTGGTTATGAGACGGAGGCCCTGAGAGGCTGGGTGGGGGGGTCTGAGGCCCAGAGCTCTCGTCCGACTCCCGGGCCCGGCCAGGGTGGGGGCCAGGGTCCGAGGGCACCACTGTGGGGGCGGGGCTGGGGAGGGAAGGTGGTTCGTTTTCCACCCAATCGTAAGTCTGGTCCCTGAAGACACTTGGGCAGGAAACAGTTCGGCCTGGCGAACACAGAGCCATCCGAGGTAAAGTGGTGGTGTTATTCCCGAACCAGAATCTGTCAAGACGACCCAAACCGAATCCGAACCACATGCAGCAAAAGAGTTACTAGACAGACTTTCGAGGGAGGAGGTCTTTCCATGGCCTCAGGGAAGAGCAGCATTTGATGACACAGCTGCTGCAGAGACAACTAAAGGCTTTAAAGTAGGGCCAGCGGGACATGTCCCGCACCCCCGGGGGTGTGCGTGTGGAGCCGAAATGCACGGGCAGCTCCGAGGCTATGTCAGCATTTCTCCCCAGATGGCCATGTAGACAGAGGTGTGCTTGAAGGAAAGCATCAGCAGGAAGCAGGCTTGCTGAGGTACCGAGGGGTAAGAAGGGTGGTGCTTCCAGCCTCGGAGGGAGGGGCGGACGTGGGACAAGGACGTCGGTACCCCTGGGACGGACACACCAGGTCGGAGCCATCTGGAGCTCAGAGGGGAGTGCTGGGCTGAGGCTGCACGGGCCGGATGGTCGGCATGCAGATGATACTTGAACCCTGGGGGAGGGATGAGGACCCCGAGGGCCGGACAGCCAGCCCCGCCTCCACCGCAGCCCTGGCTGAAACAGCAGCCCCAGCCCGGCGGTTCTCAAACACGGCGCACCTGGGGGCTTGTGGAAGCACACTGGCTACTCCCAGAGTTTCTGCCGGGGGTCTCACGAGGGGCCGGACGATGCCCACTTCTAGCGTGCGGGGGATGCCGAGCCCCCAGTTCGCTGCTCTGCTGGGGACTGGACACGCCTCCAGGCCCGAGCCCACCCCCGCTGACCAAGCCGAGCCACTCGCCCCCCCGAGGTGAGCTGCACTCACGGTCCTGGCGGGTTGAGGGGCGTCCTGAGCACGAGGCACACGGTGGAGGCCAGCGCCCGCGACGCCCCGATGAGGCGCATCCCTTCCGCGTGAAGCGCAGGAGGCGCCGAACGTTGGCTGACCGTGTGTGTTTGCTTCGCACGTGGAGCCGGGCAAGGAGAGGTCCCGAGGGGACATGCTGGACCCCTGCCGAGGTCGGCCCCCGAGCGGGGGGTCTGGGCCCCGAGCCCCACCTTCCCAGACTTGGGAAGCTCCTCGGCTTCCTCGGGGCAGGAGCAGCCCTGGGCCCACCTCTGGTGTGAACCCACCCCCGGGGAACAGACCATCTCTCTGGGTTTGGCAACCCTGCAAGTTCCCAGCCTCCAGAGAAGTCTCTGTTTTATGTCATTCTACCCACTTTCAATAAAGATGACGAAGTGAGTATGGAGCAAAGTGCAGTTTCACTGTTTCACCTTTGTGAGGCTTTTCGTGCCCAAATACTTGGTTTGGGTGGCCTCCAGCCCCTCCCCGACCCACATCCTCTCCTCGTCCCATCCTTCACGTCGATGCTGCACCAACGGGGACGGTCACCTTCCCACAGAACCTGGTGCCTCGCCAGGTCCACCCAGAGGGCGCAGCAGAATTGCAGACTCTGCTGGGAGGAGGCCCTGGCCCAGACCCGGGAGGCTGGACGGGAGGAGGGGCAGCCCCGGCAGGCGGCGGCCATGGGTGCAGGTCCAAGCCCTCCCCTGGGACGTGGGGCAAAGCGAGAAGAGGCCCAACCCCAGGCGTCTTACCTTCTCGAAGGGACAGTACTTGTACATCTTGGTGGGGCTGGTGCAGATGAAGACGTCCGTGCTGGGGGAGAGGCGGAGGGTGAGGCTGGGCGCCGGCGTCCCCCTGCCCAAGCCCGGCCCCCGATGGCCAGCGATGCCCTGTCCCCCCGGCCCCGGCCGCCACGTGTGACCCCAGCCCCGGCCCGACACCAGCTCAGGGCCGGGCAAACCACAGGGCAGCCCTGTGCAGCCAGCCATGCAGGTTGGCAGAGCTGAGGAACGGCCGTCCCTGGGACGTGACAGGAAATGCCGAGAAACGGCGAGTACCAGCCTGTGGGGAAGGCATTACAGGACCAGAGCCAGCTACTCAAGGGACGTACATCAGGGCCTCACACGGCGCAGAGGCAGGAAACCTACAAGCCGAGCCGGAGTCTCTAGGTCAAGGGTGCGGCCGGGCGGCTCAGGCTTCACGCACTCCTGTGGACCCTGGTGGACCCTCGGGGCCTCCCGCGGCCCCGGGCCCGGCACCCGCCAACAGTGCCAGCTGGTCTCCTGTCCTCATTGAGCTGGCGCCTGCCCCCTGAGCGGCACCATCTGTCTCATCGGGCCAAACCCACGGGGGATGGGATCCCTGGAGAGCAGTCCCGAGAGGCCTGCGTCAGACTGAGGCCCCGGGCAGAGGGCGTGGTGTCCCGGGCACCCTGGGTCTCTGCCTGCTCCCCATCTCCGTGGATTTGCCTGTTCTGGACATCTCATGTTAACAGAACCCCACGGTACATGGTCTCTTGCGACTGGCTTCTTTCATTCAGGGTCATGTTTTCAAGGGCACTGGAACTGTGGGCCTTTTTACTGCCCAGTAACGTCCCTCGTATAGATGCTCCACGTTCAGTTTACATGCTACCACGGATGGACAGTGGGGCCGCTTCCACCCGGGAACTGTGGCGCTGGGGACGCCCGTGCGCACGGTCCGTGTGGACCTGTGTCTCCGTTGCTCTCGGGTGCGACTGCTGGGTTACAGGCGGCTCTGTATCCAACATCCTGAGGATGCGGTTTCCAAGGCAGCTGCGCCGGTTACAATCCCACCACCAGCGATAAGGATTCCCAGCCCTCTCCATCCTTGGCTACACCCACGATCGTCCATCTTTTTTACGACAGTCGTTCTAGTGGTGCAGAGCGGCTTTTTACTGTGGTTCTGCCTTATTTCCCTAAGGACGAACGATGTTGAGGCAAACTTTCACGCCCTTAATCGCCATCTGTAGCTCTTCTTTGGAGAAATGCCAAGGAAATGCCGAACTCAGCGCCCGAGCCCATGTTTTTAAAACCTGAGTTAGATGACACCCTTCTCTCTTCAACCTCTTCCTCCACATCCCACCTGCCCCACACTCACTGAAACCTCACCCTCCTGGTCTCGTTTGCTACCCAAGTCAGCAAACCCCTTCCCCTCCCAGGGCCTGTAGCCTTGCTCCCCGCCGCCCTTCACTACTCATTCTGATCCTACAGGTCTGACGTCAGATATCACCCCCTTGGAGAAGCATCTGCACCTGAAGTAGACCCTCCCCGGTGACCTCTAACACGTCACCTTGCTCATTTCCTGCACAAAGCACAAGACACAGAGCCATCCACTTGATTAGCCATCCGCTAGACCCCTCTCTCAGCCCAAACTCCGGGCATGGACTGACTGTCAGAATCGCCCACCCACTAAGCGCCAAAGTGGAAGTAAAGGACCAGTGGTGTGGTCTCAACCTGGACATCTCAGACTGGAATTTCTGCGAATGTGTTAATACGGCAGCTGTGAAAAAGTGCTCCGGACCAGAACCCACGAGAAGAAAGCTGCCTCCTTGGGCTTCCCTGGTGGCGCAGTGGTTAGGAATCCACCTGCCAACGCGGGGGACACAGGTTCGAGCCCTGGTCCGGGAAGATCCCACATGCCGCGGAGCAACTAAGTCCGTGAGCCACAACTACTGAGCCCATGCGCCACAACTACTGAAGCCCACGCGCCTAGAGCCCGCGCTCCCCGAAAGCTGCCTCAATGAGAAGCCCGCGCACCGCAACAAAGAGTAGCCCCCGCTCGCCGCAACTAGAGAAAGCCCGCGCACAGCAACAAAGACCCAATGCAGCCAAAAATAAAAATAAATTTAAAAATAAAAAATAAAGAAAGCTTCCTCCTCTGCCGCCCCCTGAAGAATCTCAATGCACGTCCACAAACTAAAAGCTCTGAGAAGTCCCACAGGAAAGACTCCGCTCATCGATGTTTCCCATGCTGCTTTGGTCAAAGAACACTCTTCTTGGGACTTCCCTGGTGGTCCAGTGGTTAAGACTCCACACTCCCAATGCAGGGGGCCCGGGTTCGATCCCTGGTCAGGGAAGTAAGATCCCACATGCCACAACTAAGACCCGGTGCAGCCAAAATAAATAAATATTAAAAAAAAAAAAGAACACCCTTCTGTTGCACACCTATTAAGTCCTGCAGAATAGTAACAGTGGCAGCTAACATTTACACTGCACACATTTTACAGATGAAGAAACTGAAAGTTTAGAGACTTGCTGAGGGGTCGATTCTGGAGAAGCGGTCTAACTCCAGTTCACACTGAGACTTAACCACCGTGCAATCCAGCTCCCCAGAATACAGTTGGTGAACGTGGTCCAGGAAATGAGGATCCAGACAAGAACAGAGGTTTTAAAAGCTTCGGTGCAAAAATACACATTCTTTGCCTCGCCAGGCTCTTGCTACAGGTGGAAGAAGTTATAGTACATGATTCTGGTGTAAATCAGGTTCAAATCATAGACCAGAGTAGTAAATCCTAACATCTGCGGCCTAACTTTTAACAAGGAAGCCAAGACCATTCAACAGAGGAAAGAAGAGTCTTTTCAACAAATGGTTCTGGGACAACTGGATTTTCCACACGACAAAGGAGCAAGTGGGACCCCCTTCCTCACACCATATGCAAAAATTAAAATGGATCAAAGACCTAAATATAAGAGCTTAAACTATAAAACTCTTAGAAGAAAACACAGGAGCAAATCTTTGTGACCTTGGATTAGGCAAAGGATCCTTACATACGGCACCAAAACCACAAACGACAAAAGAAAAGAATAAATAAATTGAATTATATCAAAATAAAAACTTCGGGTTTCAAAGGACCCCACCCAGAAAGTAAAGCAACAATCCACAGAATGAGAGAATATATCTGCAAGTCATATATCTCACAAGGGACTTGTTATCCAGAACGTATAAAGCAGTCTTATGAGTTAACAATAACAAAAAAAGACAAATAAATTGAAAAAAAAATTAGCAAAGGATTTGAATAACCATTTATCCAAAAAAGATATACAAATGGCTAATATGCACACCAAAAGATGCTTAACATCATTAGTCTTCAGAGAAATGCAAATTAAAACCACAATGAGATACCACTTCACACCCACTAGAATGGCTGGAATCAAAAAGACCATAGTGGGCTTCCCGGGTGGCGCAGTGGTGGAGAGTCCGCCTGCCGATGCAGGGGACGCGGGTTTGTGCCCCGGGCCGGGAGGATCCCACGTGCCGCGGAGCGGCTGCGCCCGTGAACCATGGCCGCTGAGCCTGCGCTCCGGAGCCTGTGCTCCGCAGCGGGAGAGGCCACAACAGTGAGAGGCCCACGTACCGCAAAAAAAAAAGGAAAAAAAAAAAAAAAAGACCATGGCAAGTGCTGGGGAGAAGTTGGATCCCTCAGACATTGCTACTGGGAATGTAAAATGGTGCAGCTGCTTTGAAAGTAGTTTGGATTCAGCATAGGACCCAGCTGGTGTACATCTAAGAGAAATAAAAACACGCGGCCACAAAAACCCTCGTACGTGAACGTTCACTGCAGTGTTATTCTTCACATCTAAAAAGAAGAAACACCCGAGATCTATCAACTAAGGAACGGATGGACAGAACGTAGCATAACCACACACGGAGAATCACTCAGCAGTGAAAAGGGATGAAGTGCTGATTCACTTGGCGGCACACATGAACCCGGAAACATCACACTGAGTGAGAGAAGCCAGTCACAGGAGGCGAGGTATCGTAAGAAACGTATGTGAAACGTCCAGACGAGGCAAATCCAGAGACAGCAAAGCCCACTGCCGAGGGCTGCGGGCAGAGAGCAGGAATGCACAGTGACTGTTAATGTGCTGAAGTCGACTATGGTGCTGTTTGGACATCTCTGTGAACCCGCTAAAAACCACGTGGGTGCAGGGTATGTGAATTGTACCTCAATAAGGCTATTTCCTTTTTTAAGGTCCTCAGGGGAGCGCTGTAAGTGCCACTGAATTTCGATGGGCGGTGGGCACGGGCGGGGGCCTCAGCTCACAGCACCAGGAAGACGTTTCCCTCATCCTCTTGCTGTCGCTTCCCCCACCCCATCTCCCAGGTCTCCCCATCGTACCCCTGCACACACCTGGCTCTCTGTGTTCAGCACTGATCCCAGTTCGTGGCTGTCTTCCCGGATGTGATGCTCTATGTAACACCTGCTCTCTGGCTAGACTGTAAGCTCCAGGAGAGCAGGGAATGCGCTTTGTTCGCTTGTGACCCGCTGGTGCCCAGAGGCATCTGACAGTCAGTTCTCAGTTATTTGCTGAATAAATGAACCCTGAACACCCAGCGAACCCCGTCAAATTAGACTCGACATTCTCCCAAGTTACTGGATGGAAGCATCTTAACAGCCTACAGACTTGCCCCGTGAGGATGGACAGCGCAGGCCCGTGCAGGGTGAGGAACGAGAAGCAGAGGTGACGTGATGCGGGAAGGGGCACGGACCCTGGGCCGAGACAAACTCACCTCTCCAGGTTGGCCATCTGCTTCACAGCCTCCACAGCGCCTGGCAGAGGCTCGAGGTCAAAGAAGAAATTCTCCGACTCCCAGATGCTGATCGCCTTCTCCTGAGAAGGGGAGAAGTGCAGGTGATGCCCGGGGTCCTCAGCACCCTGCGTGCCCACACCGCGAGGACGCAGCTCCCGGGGGAGGAAGGGTGGGAGCTGGCACCGGCGTGTGTTCCGGCCCCTTTGCAGGAGGGATCCAGCTTCTGCGAGGATCCAACAGGGACCAGCTACGGTGCTGGGGCTGTGGATTCTGAAGCCAGAGCTGCTACAGGCCCTGCTGGAGCTGGCGGGGACAGAAGGTTGGCCCCCAGGAACCACACGTTTGCCTGATTCTAAAGGCCTGAGGCCCCCTGGAGGCAGCGAGGGTGGGCTGGGTCCTGCCAGGGCGCTGGAATCTCACTTTCAACTACTGGAGGAGCTCACGCCCTTCAGAGCACCGCCGTGCCACGAGGGATGGGGGCGCGGGCAGAAGGCCGACCGAGCAGAGCTCCAGGCTCCGCATCACATCGGCAGAACAGCTCTTTATCTGAGCTACGCGTTGGGATGTCAATAAAATACTTCGTTAAAACACACACACACACACACACAACTATTCTGCTGCTTTTAAAGTTTAAAAGCCCCCAATCCAGACCCTCATTTCACATGTGAGAAAACCGAGGCTCAGAATGGGGAAGGGATTGACTTAATGTCACACAGCAAAACAGTGGCTCCCAACCGCCCGGCTAGGAGTGTCCGTCTTATGCTGCCGGCCAAATTCATGTCTGCGGTATGTCACCCCCTTCCAGGGCCAGGACAAGGGGAAAGTGACAACCCCCAGCCTCTGAGAAGCAGGAAACCATGTCCCATGTGTGCAATGCAGGAAGCGTTCCCCCACCCGCTGTCAGAACACCACCCCCCGAAAAAATGCCACCACGGCGACATACGGGTAGTACACGGAGGTCACACGGGCAATACTGTCGTCAACTACATAGGCTTAAGCACATCCGTGCTTATTGCTAATATATGCCCTCTCTGGTCTGAGCCTCACATCCCACAAGCGGCAAGAGCTGCCACCCACAATTTACAGATGAGGAAACTGGGCTTCACTGAAGCTTTTATTCAAGGCCACTTCAGGGTGATACTGTCAGAACTCGAACTTGGGGCTTCTGACTCAAAGCGAAGCAGTGTGAGTGATGGAAAGCAGGCTGTGGCCCAGGGCTAACCATTTCCCCTCAGCACCCCAGCTTACCTCCCTCCCCCTCAACTTTCCCTGAAACCCTGGTCAAGGGACTTCCTTTCTCTGAGGCCCGTTCAACTGCCCTAACAGTGTAAGATTCTAAGTCAGTGAAAACGAGCTATGCCTTCCCCTCCGCCCTGCTCACCCCTCGGCAAGCGAGGCTCAAAGGAAACACAGAAAGACCCACATTTTGTAAAGCAGGGATGCCTCCGTGTGGAAGCCGGGTGCTTGACACGGAGGTTTTAACGCAGATGCTGGGCCAGCTCGGCCAAGGGGAGACCAGGGAGGTCCTGCTATGAGCTGTGCCTGGGGATAAAGGTCACGTGTGCGTCTATTAAAGCCCCATTGCCTGCAATGTTCCCAGGAGCGGCAGTGCACAGTGAGCTCTCGGAGCACCCCTCCTCGGTGCCCGAGTTCTGCTCCCAGGCCTTGTTCTTGGAAGACAGTAACGCATTCCCTTAGACCCGGAGTCTGCACATTGGCACAATGGACTAGAAGAGCCACTGTCCTTGGAGAGCTGCGGGGGTGGGCGACCTAATGGCAGGGGCATCTGCGGGACCTGGACCTGAGGGAGCTGCCAACTGAGATCTGCATCTTCAGCCGGGCCTGGGCACTGGCGGGAGGACCCAGACTTGGTGCTGGACGAACGCTCCAGGGAAGGGTAACCGGCCCCGCAGAGACCCCCTCCTCTTAGCCGGGACCTGGACCTTCGAGGGTGAAAATAGTGCCGTAAGACCTTGCCCTTTCTTGTCAGAACAGAGAATAACATTTGCTTGGTGGAAATTTACAGGAACATCATTACCTGACCATGACCTGACCTCGAGAACAAAGGATCTAACACCAAGAAGTCTGCAGCAACTAACCACGCCCCTCCCTCACCTTTCCTAGAAAAAGGCTTTGCTGAAAGCTTTTGGGAAGTTTGGGGTTTTAAGGCATGAGCCATCCATCTCCTTGCATGGCCCTGCAGTAGACCTTTCTCTGTTCCAAACGCTGACGTTTTGGTATTGTTTGGCCTCTCTGCATCGGGCACACGGACTTCCATTTCAGTAACAGGCTTAGTGGCATCACAGTAACACGGTCCTGGGAGGAAAGGAAGAACCCGGACGGCAACGCTGAGTGCCGTCTATGAATGAAGACATACACAGGGCAGGGGAGAACATTACTGGGCCTGCAAAAATTACTAGGGCATTTTCTCCGGTTTAAAGTTTTTAATGAGGTATCGGGAGTGGGAGAGGTCGGCACCCCAGCCTCAGGGGAAAGTTGCCTTCTGAAGCGCCTGGTGTTAATAAAAAGAAATGGCGCTTCATTTCCTTTTGAACACCCACCCCTCCACAAACCAAATTACTGTCCAGATGCCTTTTGTAAATCGAACAACTGGCACTTGTTAGGGGAGGACAGAGGACAGGACTGAATGACCTTGGCAAGCGGACAGACAACTCAGATGCAGGCTGACCCTTCTTGGCTGTGACATGGGACAGGTTTCCTCACCTCACAAGGGAGAAAATAATGTCTGCCTCACAGAGGAGGGAATGCAGCAACCTGGGGTTACAAAATAGGTTCTAAAATCATCATCAACTCCCCCTGGCAGCCACCTTAGGTGGCCAGTTGAGGGACAGCAGAAAACATTAGGTCTCTAAGTTGGTCCATGGCAAGATCCTGTACCTTTCACCAAGTAGTTTAAATGGACAAACCAAGCGATCTAAGAACGTTCCTGGTGTCAGAGCTCAGGTGCTTAGCTGGGCGGGCTGGGGCAGGGGATAAGTCAAGGAATAGATCCGGACCCACCACGACTCCCTGTGTGCCGTCCAGGAAGACTTGCAACCTCAATGCTACTGGGAACCACACTTTGGTGGAAAAGGGAAAAAAAGAATGGATGGTAAAGATGCTCATCAAATTCAGGTAGAGGAAGAAACGGGAATGTGACTTGAGGCCAAAATTAAAAAGTCAGTTGAAGAGAGGGAGTTAGGTATATTATGCCTTATGTGCTCCTGAATTTTGAGAAGCCCTCGATGACAGCCAAGAGCTATCGAACGCAGAGGCCCCTAGGACCCGGTGCTACGGGTGGCGACTCCCAGGGCCACGCGCGCCCGGGGCGGGGATGCTCACGCTCAGCCCGGGCTGCAGGCGGTCGTACTGCTCCGACACCCAGAAGCCGCGCCGGTCCTCCAGCGCGATGAAGGGCTGGTCGGGGAAGCGCGCGCGGAACTTCCTGAGGAAGCCGCCCTCGAAGTCGGCCAGCACGCCGTCCATGTCCACCAGCACCCGCAGGGCGCGGCCGGCAGGCCCGCCCGACGCCCAGCGCAGCCCAGCGGGCCCCGCAGGCACCGCTGCGCCGCGGGGCCTCCGCGCGCACCAGCCGCGCAGCCGGATCATGGCCCCTGGCGGGCGCTCGCCGCGAACACCGGGGCCATGTCCGCGGGAGGAGACACTGCGGACAGGGGAGCGGGCGTCGGGGTCGCGGGATGCGGGGGGCGCGCGCGGGGCCGGGGACGCGCGGGATGCGTGGGGCGCGCGGGGCTCGGGGCGCGTGGGGCGCGCGGGGCGAGCGGGAAACGAGCGCGCAGGCTCAAGCCCCAGAGCGAGGCTGCGGCCTCGCCGCCCTTAAAGGGACCCGCGCTGGCGGAGGCGGGCCCGAGGGGCGTGGCCTGGAGGACAGCCCTGGGCGCTGGGCTGTCCCCGGGGCGTCCGCAGTCCCCGGATCTCCACTGGCACCTTCTCCCGGGATCCTGCGCCTGGGCTCCCTCCTCCCAGTGCCGCAGGAGCAGGCCTGTGTCTCGGAGACGTTCACTGAGCCCCTAGAGCGTCGCGCAGTGGACCACGTGGACGAGGTCCTGCCACCCTGGAACTCACATTTTAGAAGGGGAGAGGGACACAAAGCAAATAAGTCAACAGAATAGGCAGAAGAACTTCAGGGAGTGACAGTAGTAGGAAGGAACCAAAACAGTGATGTGCCCCCTGCTTTACGGTGACTGGCTGGGGAGAGGCTGTTAGAGGAGCAACAAACACCGTGCAAATATCACGAAGCCTTAATAAAACCGGTGACTTTCAAATGAATCTAAAATAAATATTATGTACCCCGTTATAGGTGGCTTTCCTTTTTCTTCTGGCTTTAAAATCTTTTATTGTCAATTTGAATGAATAAGAGACTATTACTGTTGTTATAGGCAAGCAGTATCCAACAGAGACACACCAGGACCCTCCTCACCCACTATACTCTAAGACACACTAGCATTTTGTCTTTTCCAGAAACACACCAAGCTTTTTTGGGTCTAAAGATCTTGGCATACATTTGTTCCTCTCCCTGAAACTCTCCGCTCCCAGATCCCTTTTCACTGGCTCCTTCTCACCCTTCACATCTTGGAAGCATTTCCTGACCTTCCTCTACCCCATGACCATGTTTCATTTTCTTCATAACAGGTACTGACTCGCTGAAAGTATTTTGTTTGCTTGCTTTTGTGTGTAACTCCTACAGCCAGAGCTTCATTGCCGCAAGAACTTTGTCTTGATGACAGATATACACCTGGCATCTGGCACAGGGCTGGACACATATCAGAGACAAAGTAAATGTGTATTCAAAGAATGAAAAACAGATAGTTAAATGTGGTATCTCCACTCACTGCTGTGGCTGTTTGTTGTAAGGTGTGTCTCAAGTAACTGCTGGGGACTTCGCTGGTGGCGCAGTGGTTAAAAATCCACCTGCCAATGAAAGGGACATGGGTTCGAGCCCTGGGCCAGGAAGATCCCACATCTAAGAACGCACAACTAAGCCCGTGCGCCGCAGCTACTGAGCCTGCGCTCTAGAGCCCCCAAGCCACAACTACTGACCCCGCGTGCCTAGAGTCCCTGCTCCGCACCAAGAGAAGCCACCGCAATGAGAAGCCCACGCAACGCAACAAAGAGTAGCCCCTGCTCGCCACAACTAGAGAAAGCCTGCGCACAGCAACAAAGACCCAATACAGCCAAAAATAGATTTATAAATAAAATAGATTTATAAAAAATAGTTAAAAATAAACTTAATTGCTGGATTTTACACATGAATAGCTTAAAAAATAGTTAGAATA
This sequence comes from Leucopleurus acutus, assembly GCF_964270905.1. Classification (NCBI taxonomy): domain Eukaryota; kingdom Metazoa; phylum Chordata; class Mammalia; order Artiodactyla; family Delphinidae; genus Leucopleurus; species Leucopleurus acutus. The sequence goes on from NC_139161.1 coordinate 60,122,532, forward strand.
TATCCAAGGTTATCCCTCTAACCACATCTCCTTCAGTCATTTCACTCTTGAGAGGAAGAGAGAAGGGTGGGATGCCCCTTAGCAGTTTTGAAATGAGTGTGATTTGATTCCTGGCTCCTCTTTGCCACAATGCAGGTATTCTCAAACTTTAGTGTGCATCAAGGTTACCTTCAGGGCTTGTTAAACTCAGACTGCAGAGCACCACCCTCAGAGTTTGTAGTAAGTCTAAAGTGGAGTCCAAGAATTTGCATTTCTAAGAAGTTCCCAGGTGGCGTTGATGCTGCGGGCTGAGGAACCACACTTTGAGAACAGATGCCACAATCTAAATAGGCAACAAAATTTAAAGTATGACTAGTAGCTGTGGCTATTTTGAATTATTGTAGTGCTTAACTTCTCACAACATTTTTGGCTTTTATTAAAATCCATGTACTTCCATGGGAATGTGTCCTATAATTCAAAATGTCTGTCTTCTGTTTGAGGACCAAATGTTGCCATACAGCATTCAGGGACAGCTCCATCCTAGAGTACAAGTGTTAAAGTCATTCATCTATACTTGTCCCAAATACATCAATTTATTTCCATCTCTATTTCAAGGTACAATTTTTACTATTATATTTCATATCGACTGACTACTGTAATAGCTTCCTAAATGATTCTCTGAGGTTATCCATGTAAAGTCAGACAGCCCTTTCTAAGTGCAAGTCTGATCATGCCACTCTCTTGCATCAAACTCTCCGTGGCGTCCCAATCTTTCGGGGAAAAGTCCAGTATCTTTAACACAGCTTACTTGACGTGGTCCCTGTCTATCCTGCAGCAGCCCCACTTCACATCACTCCCCTCCAACCATAAGTATTTTACGTGGTTTACCGTGAGAATTGTACAGATGGGGAAACAAGGCAGAGGAAAGCCAAGGTACTTGCCCAGAGTCACAGAGCTACTAAGTGGTAGACAAGGGATTTGACCGCATGCTGCCTGCCTGGCTGGACTACTACCCCGCAGGAAAAGCCTCAGGGAAGAGGTGGCAATTAAGCCGGGCTTGGAGGATTTGGCAAGGTGTTAAACGGGACAGCCATTCCCAACAAAATCCGGAAAGGATGTGCCTAACTAGGAGTTCAGTTCCTTCCTTTGCCCACCATCCCCGTTAAATCCAGGGAGCGATTTCGCGTGTGCACAGAACGAAGACGGAAGGGAAAGAAAGCTGCCTTCCGGCGTGGCATCCCTAGAGCGGATTCCATGGAAACAGTAGCCGGGTCCCAGGTAGGTGAGATCTCGCGGTGCTTGAGCGGCGGAAGTGACGTCATCGCCCTCGAGGCCCTCCAGTGGGTCGCCGGTCCTCGTCCCGCGTGCGCCGCCTCCGCCGCCGGGTCGCCGGGAACATGGCGTCTGCCCTGGAGCAGTTCGTCAACAGCGTCCGCCAGCTCTCGGCCCAAGGTGAGGCGGTGGGCGCAGTCCGCGAGTCTGCGTCCGGGCTGGCCCGGGGGTCTCGGCGCTTGGGCCGGGGCTGACGAGCGCGCGAGCTGGGCGCCCTCTCCGCCCTGGTCCCGACCCCCGGCCTCCGCCCCCCGCCGTCGGTGCCCCCTCGGTCTCGGCTCCCGGCGGCCCCTCCCGACCTGGCCGCGTGGCGGGGCCCCTCGCGGCTTGGCGCGCACGTCCCCCGGGGGCCCTGGCTCCAGGCTCCCCTCTTAAGGGCGGAGTTGTGACCGTTGTTAATTTTCTTCCTAATTTTCATGCAGTTGGTTCGTTCGTTTCATCACCTGCGTATCGAGCCCTGGGCTCAGAATTAGAGTAGTTGGCCGCTGCTGTAAGGCCTCTTTCCCCACCCTGTTTGTTCATTCGTGGAATAGAAATGGCCCTACTCCGCCGAGTTGTCAGGACTGAGAGGGAGGAACCGTTAAAGTTGCAGGAGCTGCGTGACCTTGGGTAGGCACGCTTCTCTCCTGAGTTCCGTGGGCAGGCGCTGCCCCGAGGTTGCTCAGGTGTGGGGCGCGGTTCTGTCTTGTTTCTCTCGTTACTGGTAGGAGTTGGCTTCACAGGTGAGCCATATTCTCTAGGCGTGAAGAAGCAATCCATGCGTTCGTTCGTGCCACGGACTTAAGTTTCTCCTTCCCGCGGTTCCGTGTGCCCAGAAGCTTTGGGCTGGAGTCCTGTCTCGGTCGCTCGGTGTGCCAGCCGCCTAATTTCCCCGGGCCAGTATCCTTATTTACAAGACAGAACTAGGGCTGTGGTCGTGAGCATCAAGCAGGATCACTTATCTGAAAGCTTTGCACACACGCTCTGTGCAAGTCGCTGCTTTAGGAGCAGTGTGCCGGACAGAGAGGCACAGGACACTTGCCCTGCCCCTGTGTCTCGTGCCTGTGCCCCTGTGCCTCGTGCTTGTGCCTCATGCTCCCCGAATAGCAAATGTTAATGAGCTTGTTTCCTCAGCTCTTATTCAGAATTTTCTCCCATGAACCTTAAGTGAAGGGAATGGCATAATGTCCCAGCTTTCTCTGATTAGAGGACGTTTCATTGGCCCCCATCTGGTTGGGTTCATTTCACACGCACCCTGTGGCCCTTAGGTGTGTCTCCCCTTGGCCTGCACGAAGTGACTGCCTTATGATTTCAGGGTGACCCAGCATTTCTCTTAGGTCTCATCTCAGGATTGGTTATTTAATTGGGGGAAAATCATGGACTGAAATGCTTAATTGTGGGTGATTCAAATCACTGCAAAGAAGCTATTTCATTCCTGCCAGTGAGATCTCTAACAACATGATGATGAGTTGGTATTGATATTTCCCAGTTCAACTAGTATTATTACCGTGAAAGGTGATACCTAATGGACTTTCTTTGTTATTGTTTTGCAGTGAGTGTGATAATAATGGAATGTTTATTTTTGGTAAAAATTTAAAAGTATAGTAAGAAGCTCTAGAAATTATCAGAGTTCCTGGCTACAGTCACTTGGATTTTTTAAGCATTATACCATTTGAGTGTTTTTCAAAGTTTTAAATTTATTTTATTTTATTTTTTAGTAAATTTTTATTTGTTTATTTATTTATGGCTGCGTTGGGTCTTCGTTGCTGCACGTGGGCTTTCTCTAGTTGCGGCAAGCGGGGGCTACTGTCATTGCTATGGCTTCTCTTGTTGTGGACTCTAGGTGCAAGGGCTTCAGTAGTTGTGGCACGTGGGCTCAATAGTTGCGGCTTGTGGGCTATGGAGCGCAGGCTCAGTATTTGTGGTGCATGGGCTTAGTTGCTCCATGGCATGTGGGATCTTCGCAGACCAGGGCTCGAACCTGTGTCTCCTGCATTGGCAGGTGGATTCTTAACCATTGCACCACCAGGGAAGCCTCTAAGTGTTGTTTTTTTTTTTTTTTTCCTAAGTATTTTTTAATAGGAAAAATCACTCAGTTACTAAATAGAAATAGCTGGTATGGGTAGCTTGAAGTTCAAAATGTGAAAGAGAACTGTTGAGGAGGAAACTTGAGAGGTTAATGCCCGTGGACTTATGTGTACCCTCCACCGTCACCAGAAAACAGCTGGTAGGATGTGGGAGTAGAGTGTGGCCGTGGTGTCTGTCATCAGAATAACCCATTAAAATCGGTGAGTCTACCATTGATAATCATCAGGGAAATGCAAATCAGAACCACAATGAGACACCACCTCACACCTGTCAGAGTGGCTGTCATCAAAAAGTCCACAAATAACATATGTTGGCGAGGATGTGGAGAAAGGGAAATCCTCGTGCACTGTTGGTGGGAATGTAAATTGGTGCAGTCACTGTGGAAAATAGTATGGAGGTTCCCCAAAAAACTAAAAACAGAACTACCATACAATCCAGCAATTCCACTCCTGGGTATATATCCAAAGGAAATGAAAACACTGATTTGGAAAGATGCATGCATCCCAGTGCTCATAGCACTGTTTACAATTGCCAAGATATGGAAGCACCTGAGTCCATCAACAGATGAATAGATCCAGAAGATATGGTGTATACACACACACACACACACACACACACACACACACACACACACACACACACACACACAGAGTGGAATACTACTCAGCCATAAAAAAGAATGAAATTTTGCCGTTTGCAACAACATGGTTGGACCTCGGGGGTATTATGTTTAGTCAAGTAAGTCAGAGAGAGAAAGACAAATACTGCATGTTATTACCTACATGTGGAATCTAAAAAATACAACAAACTAATGAATATAACAAAAAAGAAACTGACATATAGAAAACAAACTAGTGGTTACCAGTGGGGTGAGGGAAGGGGAGGGGGCAAGATAGGGGTAGGGGATTAAAAGGTACAAACTACTATGTATAGAATAAGCTATAAGGATATATTGTACAGCACAGGGAATATAGCCAATATTTTAGAATAACTATAAATGAAGTCTAACCTTTAGGAATTGTGAGTCAGTATCTTGTACACCTGAAACTTATATAATATTGTAAATCAACTATATCTCAATTAAAAAAGAAAATTCCTTGGGGGGAAATCGGTGAGTCCAATTCTGGCCTAATTAGATTCTGTACCTTAGTTGTTAAGACATAATATTGTGGTATTGGGGAAAGATTGGTGGATCAATTAGATTAATTCAGCAAGCTGCTTGTTGATTGATTGGGTGCTAGGCAAGCACTGCATTCTGAAGCTGGGGAAGGGACGACTCTCCTGCTGAGTTCATGTGAATGACCTAACACCAGGATCCCGGGGATGCAGAGAGCACAGAGGACAGAGAGCCGTGGGAGGGGGGCCCGGGCTGACCCTTGACGTGAGTGAGTCGGGTCGTGGGGGTCGTGGAAGAGTCGCGAGGGAGCACTGAGCTTGGAGAGCAGCCGTGCAGAGACCTAAGGCAAGAGCGGGGACGCTGGTGTGTGAGGGGGGGCTCAGGAGGCCAGGCGGGGCCGAGGGGGCGTTTGGAGGGGTGTGATGGGAGTTGCACTTCAGAAAGGTCAGACAGGTGCAGCGTGGGCTGTGGGCTGGACGAGAGAGATGGAAGGAGGCAGACCACTTGGAAGACGGTGGAGTCCAGACAGGAAATGGTGGGGATCTGAGGGAAGGTGGAGGAAGAGAAAGGAGTGGACCCAGAGGCGTAGCCGTAAGGTGAAGTCATAGTCCTGGAGGTGCGGCGGTGCGGCGGTGCTGGCGGTGATGTGAACACTGCTGGCTTGGGGGACTGGAAGCGAGAGTGGAGAAAAGGGGAAACCTTCAGGGGCCAGAGGAAAGTGGGAAGTTTAGTGCTGAGGCTGCAGGCAAGACGTCTTTGGCCCTTCTGGGTCCTCGTCCGAAATGAAGGAGAAGAAATCACCCTCAGGCACCTGCAGGTCTGAGGTGTGAAGTCTGGGATTTGACCTCCTTTGGTTTGGTTAGTGGTATAACTGAATGATAGTGTTATTCCTGTTTTCCAGGGCAAATGACTCAGCTTTGTGAACTGATCAACAAGAGTGGGGAGCTCCTTGCGAAGAACTTATCCCATCTGGACACCGTGCTCGGGGCTCTGGATGTCCAGGAGCACTCCTTGGGAGTCCTTGCTGTTCTGTAAGGGCGTTTTCCTCTATGATTTTGTGCACGCTGAACCTCGGCGCTGCACTTTCTGGCTTTGGGGGTTTTTGGTGTATGCAGTAAGCCCTGGAAATGACAGTGAGCTCTTTTGCACAACTAAAGTCACGTTGTGGTAGTTACCTTTAACTCGATGCGGCTAATCATTGCTTTCATTTTTATTTATTTTACTTTTTAAAATTAATTTCTGTTGGGGTATAGTTGCTTTACAGTGTCGTGTTAGTCTCTGCTGTATAGCAAAGTGAATCAACTATACATATATTCCCTCTTTTTTAGATTTCCTTCCCATTTAGGTCACCACAGAGCATTGAGTAGAGTTCCCTGGGCTATACAGTAGGTGCTTTTATATTTTGTTCTGTTTTATCATCTTTTAAAACTCTTAAGTTTATACACATTTTGAAATGTATTTTAAAAAATGAATGGCCATCTCAGTTGAGGGCGCTGTAGTTTGCGTTTATCTGAGTACTTCTATTCACGTAGTCCATTGGATTCTCCCCATTTTCTAACTTAGAAAGAAAAGAGGGAAGAGTGACAGAACAGGGCACAGGGGCTATACCGAGGGAAGTTACCAGTGATCCAGAGCAGCCTGGCTTCCAATTCCCTTCAGACAAATTGAGGCTGGTTTTTTTTTCCCCTTTTTAAAAAAGCTATAGTTGCTGTACAAGTTTAAGCTGTTTTAGGGCCAAGTTAAATAGACGTTATTTCAATTGGTCTGTTGAACTCTTGTGACTCTGCGTCTTTGACAGTTGAATTCTTTTCTCTTGACGTTGTAGTGTTATAAATCGGGATTTTGTGGTTGTTATGAAAGTTGAGGTAATGTAAGTAAACCGAGAAGAAATTGACCTAAAGTGAGGGTCTGGCTCCACTTGCACTGAGGTTCTGAGACAGGTATGCGTCAGGAGGAAGGTGCCGTCGGAACACGGGCGGCCAGTAGCTCATGTGCCTGTTTGAATGTAAATCTTTATGGATGAGTGAAGTGAAAGGTCCAGTTCCACAGTTGCACTTGCCACACCCCAAGGGCTCAGGAGCTGCCTGTAGCCACTGTTTCAGACGATGCAGATGTGGAGCAGGGCCTCCGCTGCAGGAGGTTCCGTGGGTTGGGATGGCTGGGGAAGATTTCTGCCGCCTGTGGTTTCCGATTAAAAGAACAGAAAGCATGATTTGTACACACGTCAGCATACGCGGATGCGCATGTCAAGTGAGGTGATGTGTGTGGAAGCTGTTTGAAACTAGAAGGCGTTTTACGTTGTATATCAGTTAAAGGAAACCTGGGAAGAGCCCCGACCTTGTTTCCAGGTCCCCTGGGTTTGAATCTATGTTCTGCTGATTATGAGGTTTGAGGCCCTGAGCTTCATATTTTTATTTATAAAATGGAAATCACAATGCCTTACTGACCTATTGTGAAGCCCAAATGAGATTGTTTGGACACATTTTGATACTTGGAAAGTGTAATTACAGATGTAAGGTGGCATTGTTAAGTAATACTATATAGATGGAAGTACAGATTGAAAGATGGAGAAATTGTCATTAGGCAATAATACCCATTTGATTTTTCTTGAAATGAGTTTAAACCATTCAGTTTTTTGTTCTATTTAAAGAAGAGCTTGCAGTTTACGTGTAAGCAGCGCCTAAGTGGTGGTAGCTTATGTGATTCCTCCCTCGAAACCTCTCCGACCCCCCTTGGTGTTTACGATGGCACTTGGTGGCATCATCTCCCAGGTGGCTCGGCACGGGCCGCCTGCCTGAGTCATCCCTCTTCTCAGCGCTCCACTCCTTCCGGGCCTGCCCTGCAGCTAGGTTTTCTCCCAGGTCACCCAGCATCCCCTGGGTCCTGGGGCAGCACTGTGACCATGAGCCGCTGCCGTGGCCTCCGGCCAGCCCATAGCTTCAGTGTGTTCTGCTCAGGCAGGCAAAGCCCACAGTGGGTTTCTAGGCGAATACAGCAGTACTGAGCACATCGGACTGCTAAAGAAATCTCTTTTTAAAGTTTTTTGGTTATGAGTTTGTATTCAGTTACTTCACGAGTATCGGGACAACCTGATATTTGGCCTCATTTGACGGAGGTTTCTTTTTTGAAGGTTCTTTTTTGGTTGCATTTTATTTCTTGCCTAACTGCTCTGGGTAAAAGTTGTTCTTTTTTAAGCATATTTTTCTTAACCTCTATTTGTGTCCATGTTCTGTGTCTTGACTGTGCAGAGAACCAGGCCGGAAGAATCTCACAGATTCCAGTTCTTCATTTTTAAAAGTACTGTGACTCCTTTAACTTCACAGAGCATTGGAGGCAGGACGGACAGACGGACGGACGGACTTCTCCGTTTCCCTGTGAGACGCCAGGACAAGTTGCTTCTTTTCTCTGTGTTGTAGGTTTGTGAAGTTTTCTATGCCCAGCGTTCCTGACTTCGAGACGCTGTTCTCACAGGTTCAGCTCTTCATCAGCACTTGTAACGGGGAGCACATTCGCTATGCAACAGACACCTGTAAGGGGAGCAGCTTTTTCTTCTTTTCCACGGAATGTATTCTGCCCTGTAGTCATTTATATTTTCAATATTTTATTATTGTTGTGTCTAGTTGCTGGGCTTTGCCATCAGCTAACAAATGCACTTGTGGAAAGAAAACAGGTAAGAATGTTATTTGAGGATTTATAGTTCTGTTTCGCACGCCTCTAACCTGCACAGTGCGCTGAGTGTAAGGGTTCCAGCCTGGTGTTGAGACCCTAATGCTCGGATGTACGTGGTCGCTGTGGAGAGCTCAGAGCATCCACTGTGGGACTCTGACCACAGAAGTGGTGCCTCAAGGGGGAGGCTGCTGCTTGTGTTTGGAACTGCCATTCTAGCACCCTTGTGCTGTAAAATGCCGCTTTTTTGTTTGTTAAACCTTTTAACTTGCAATTATGACATAATTTTAGCTTTACAAAAAAGTTGTTAGGTTAGTATACTTAATTGCCATAAGTGCCCTTCACCCAGAGCCCCCAGCTGTTAGCGTCTTACACCCAGAGCCCCCAGCTGTTAGCGTCTTACACCCAGAGCCCCCAGCTGTTAGCGTCTTACACCCAGAGCCCCCAGCTGTTAGCGTCTTACACCCAGAGCCCCCAGCTGTTAGCGTCTTACCGTACTTGTTCATTCTTTTCTCTTTCTCCTGAGCCCTGGAAAGAAAGTTGCAGATGTGATGCCTGAGTGCCTCAGCGAGTGTTTCTAGAAATTAGGACAAATTAAGGCGTTCTCTTGCGTGACTGCAGCACACTGACCAACATGAGGAGATGAGCACTGACCGACCCCTTTAGCAAATCTGACCTGGTCCCGGTTTTACCAGCCGTTTCACGGGTATCTTTTAGAACAGAAAAGTCTCAGGCCACGGGTTGGATTACATTGTTGTGTGTCTTTAGTTTCCTTTAATCTGGTAAACTCTTTATTTTTTGTGATACTGACACAGGTTGTAAGTTTCTTTTTGATTTGAAATTCAACTTTAAGACTAGTGTAAAAGAGGCTGAGCACAAAGAGCCAGCTGGCATTTTGGGGGGCACTGCGCAGGTATTGTTTGAGGGAGCTGGCTAACCCCAGTCTCTACTGAAAAACACGTTAAGTTCCTCAGCTATTTTATGGTCACACCTCCTCTCCAGAAGCTGACTGCACCTCGTGTGGTTCTTGGTCTTGTTATTCATGGTCAGGGCAGGAAAACGGTCCGTTTGTGCTTGGAACTGCCATCTGGCGCCCCTTGTGCTGTAAAAGGGGCTTGTGGTATCACTCTCAACAGCAGTTTACCACCAGGTAAGAGATGTTGCTGGAGAGAATTTACAGGTGACACCTAGACTGCCCTGCGGGACAATGCCAACGTCCTTATCCACAATTCAGTCTCCTAAGCATAGGTCTCATCTGTTGTAAATAATTTGTAAAATTTTTGTTTAGCTGTAAGTATAATGAACTCTTGAGAGTGTAATGTTGCTTTTGATTATTGATCTCCAATAATTAGAAAAAGCTTTATGATTTAAAAAGTTGTGCTGAATTACTCTACATATCACAATAAACAGCTTAAGACAACATTTTCTGACTGAATAGGGACAGAAGTTTCGTGAGAGGCTGTGGGACCCTCCTCTTGTGGTTTAGAAGAGCCCATCAGTATGTTACTTTCGTTTCTAAGTGACAGCCTAGGACCCAGCGTGCTGACAGGTGTCCTTTCCGACAGCCCCTGCGCGGAATCGGCGTCCTTAAGCAGGCCATTGACAAGATGCAGATGAACACAAACCAGTTGACTTCCGTCCATGCTGACCTTTGCCAGGTGAGCAGCGAGGGGCTGCCCCGAGTCACGGTTGGACTTGGTGAAGACGGCGCTGTGTTCTAAGCCTCGGAATGTGTAGCTGCCCCTGTTGCTGGGAAGGGAATCTTGGGGCTACTGAGCGCAAACCGTCGACTGAGGCCCAGCTAGTCAGCTCGTGATGTGGGGGCAGGTGGGGTGAGTAGCGCTTGTGACCTTAACAATCCCAGTGAGGAGCTCTGGAACCTGAGGACGAACCAGGTGACTTCTTACACTTCAGAGTGTTGCTCATGTATTTATTTTATTTTGTGTGACTCCAAACCCAGATGGCAAAGGGCGGTGGGTATATAATGAAGCCCGTCTCCCACCTGCTGACTGGCCACCCATCCCTTCTCTCCAAAGGAAACTGGAATTAGTGGTTTCTTAGGCATCCTTCCAAAGATGGTTTATGCACGTATAAGCAGATATGTTTATATTTGTCCTCTCTAGTTCTTTAAACACAAATGCTAATCTATACAATGTCTTATGTACCTTGCTTTTTTCTTACTGTGCCTTGGAGATGATTCCATGTCAGTGCTTTACAGCTGCAGAGAATTCCATAACATGGGTTTAGCCAGTCCCTGTGGGGTATCTAGGTTGTTTCCTTAATGAATAGCATGGTATGTGGATTATTTCAACCACATGTTCTAATTTCACATGGAGACGTGCTCTCTTTTCTCTTTATTTATTTATTTATTTATTTTTGGGCTGCGTTGGGTCTTCATTGCAGTGCGCAGGCTTCTCATCGTGGTGGCTTCTCTTGTTGCGGAACACGGGCTCTAGGCGCACGGGTTCTAGAGCGCAGGCTCAGTAGTTGTGGTGCGCAGGCTTGGTTGCTCTGCGGCATGTGGGATCTCCCCGGACCAGGGCTCGAAGCCATGTCCCCTGCATTGGCGGGCGGATTCTTAACCACTGCGCCACCAGGGAAGTCCCCTCTTTATTTCTTCTAAAAAAACTTTTGTGATGGAGGTGTGACGTACATACAGTAAAGTTTGCAGATCTCAGGTGTACAGTGCGTGCCCTGTGCCGCATCACCCAGACACAGAACTTTGCTGGATCTTGCTTTCTTGAGCTGCACATTCCCTACACTTACCTGAAGGGTTCAGACATGGAAAAGCAGTGATTGGAGAGAAACTGTTCTTACTTCACCATGTCAGTGAAGAGAAAAGGTCACACTTGTCGTTCATCTGTAAATAGATGGACTTTGCTTCATACGTGGAGCCCTTTATGTCATAGCTGGTTAGTCTTTTCTAAAGAAATGCTATTGTATTCTGAATGCCTAAGAAAATGGAATAACGTGCTGACATTTAGATCATTTTAGTCAATAAAATGTAAAGCCAGTTATTTTCTAGAACTTTGCGGAATCTGCTCTTTCTGCTAAAGCCGAAGTGCACCTAGAATGATGGCTTCATGTCAATTTTTCCGCAGCTGTGTCTGCTGGCGAAGTGCTTTAAGCCCGCCCTCCCGTACCTGGACGTGGACATGGTGGACATCTGCAAAGAGAACGGGGCCTACGAGGCCAAGCACTTCCTGTGCTACTACTACTACGGCGGGATGGTCTACACCGGGCTGAAGAACTTCGAGCGGGCACTCTACTTCTACGAGCAGGTAGTCGGCGCTCCCCCGGGGGCGTATGAACTTGCAGGCTGGCGGCTGGAGCTGCAGGGGAGGGTCCTTTCAGAGGCCGTTTCCCTGTGGCCAGGGGCGCAGGGCAGGGGAGGGATGGGCACTGTGGGGCAGGCCGACCAGGCTTTGCCACGACCCCCGTCTGGTTTGGGTTGAGTTGTGCGTGTCTCTTGACTTTGTAGCTTCCTTTGTGTGTGGGGAAGGGATGGAACCGAGTGACCTTTGACGCATCTTCTTGTTCTGAAACCAGATGTGACGTTCGGTTAAGTTTTTCTTTCTTTCATTGTTTTTTTTGGCTGCACCGCGTGGCCTGTGGGATCTTAGCTCCCCGGCCAGGGATTGAACCCAGGGCCACAGCAGTGAAAGCGCTGAGCCCTAACCACTGGACTGTCAGGGAACTCCCGAGTTTTTGTTACTTTAATAAATGAAACATTCTTCTGGTCTGTAATTCAAAGGGTGTGAAGGAGTACACAGTGAAGAGTGCCTCCCACCTTTGTGTCTGTGTAATGAGACATATTGCGCAGCTCTGCAGCTTCACTCAGGGTCTAACAAAGATAGACAGTACAGTACTGGCTACAACCAGTGTTTTAGGATAAATTTGCCAGATGTCCATAAGTTGTTTCATTCAGAGCACATGTTCAGGTAATAAAAGACATTGCAAGCCTCAGAGGCGCTCATGGTGTATTTGAGGTGCTGTAGAAGCCCCCGCACAGACCTGTGAGTGGGTGTCGCCTCAGTGAGCGGGAGCTGGCCAGCATCGCTGGGGGCCTAGGGCAGGGTGACCGCAGGTGCTGTTGGCAGGGGCGATATCTTTCAAGGACGTGACTGGTCAGGTAGGACCTTCCAGGGGACTACACTGACCGTACGGTCACAATCTCAGTTCCTCAGAAAACTGCGAGCACACACCCGCAGCGACTGAACGCGCGGTGGCTCTGCAGCCTAGCAGAGGTGGGATGAGCCCGCCGATGGTCTGGGGGTGCCGAGACATGGGCGCGCGGCAGGAAGGTGCGCGGTCTGTCACAGAGAGTTGAAATGTCAAAGACACAGCATGTTTACGTTTACAGCTAGAAGGCTTTTACCTGATAAACCACGTAGTCCTTCTTTAGCCCAAGTGACAGTCTACTTCATGGCGCTGTGTCTTCATGATGTACATCAGCTCCAGGTAGTATTAGTACCTTAATTTCAGGAGGTGACACAGATTTTGTTTTACTGCCTTTTTAAAATCCAAAAGAAGGATGCACTTAGTGAAAAACATTCAGATCACGCAGCATTATATAAAGTAAAGAGTGAAAGTAGCCTCCTTCTCTTACCCCGTGCCACATGTGGCCCTGGCAGTTCGCTAGCCCCCGGTCGGCGTGGTACTCTAAGCAGGTTTGCTGCTTCGTCATTAAAGCAGTGCTGCGTGTGGATCGTGGCACTTGTGTTCTTCTGCACTTGCATGAGTGTTTCCGCTGAATAATTCTCAGAAGTGCCTTGTAGGCTCAGTGGCTTGGATTTTGATTTGGAACATTAGGGCTGATTTGGGTGTGATAGTTTTGAATTCTTAACCCTCATGAATCCAGGTGAAAAAAGGTGGAAAGGCAGCCTCAGGATTGGAGGAAATATTGGCAGATCACATTTCTGATAAGAGACTTACATCCAGAATATACAAAGATGTCTTAAAACTCAATAAAATTTTAAAAATGGGCAGTGGGTTTGAATAGACATTGCTCTAAAGAAGATAGACAGATGGCTAAAAGCACTAGTCATCAAGGAAATGCAAATCAAAACCACAGTGTGATATCAAGTCACACTAGGATGGCTGAAGTTAAAAAGAGAGCCAGTAACGTGTCGATGAGGATGTGGGGAAATCAGAGCCCTCGTGACTGCCAGCGGGGTGCACAGTGGTGTGGCCGCTTTGCAAGTAGTTCTGCGCTTCCTCAAAACGTTAAACCTACAACTTCCAAATGACCTGGCACTTCGCTCCCAGGATTGCACCCGAGAGAAGTGAAGACAAATGTCCACTCAGATCCATACATGAATGTTCACAGCACCATGATGATTCACGTGGCCAGACGCCCGCCAGCTGAGGATCTGAGTACACAGAAGGTGGGGCACTGTTGGCCCATGACACAGATGAGGTCCTGACACAGGCCACTGCAGGGTGTGCCCTGAAAATGTCACCTGGAAGCTGCTCACGAAAGACTACATGAAGCCATTTATGGGACTTGCCTGGCGGTCCAGTGGTTAGGACTCCGTGGTCTCACTGCCCAGGGCCTGGGTTCAATCCCTGGTTGGGGAACTGGGATCCCATAAGCCACGCAGCGAGGCCACACACACAGAAAAAAGCCATTTATATGCACTGTGTAGAGTAGCCAAATCCATTGAGATGTGTAGTAGAGGAGTGGTCGCCTGGGGTTGGGGGGTGGGCGGTGACCACTGACGGCCTGGGGTTTCTTTTTAGGGGGTGAAAATGTTCTGAAATTCAGTAGTGGTGATAGTCGCACAGCTTGGTGAAGACACCAAAGCCCAGTGAGTTGGATGTGTTCAAAGGGTAAATGCTAGAGTTATTAAAAGGTAGTGATTTAGTATAAGTGCTCTTTTCCTAATTCAAGCTCCGCTGCTGTCTTCACTCCTGCTCAGGCCATCGCCACTCCTGCTATGGCTGTCAGTCACATCATGCTGGAGGCATATAAAAAGTACATTCTCGTTTCTTTGATACTGCTTGGCAAAGTGCAGCAGCTGCCGAAATACACGTCTCAAATTGTGGGAAGATTCATTAAGGTGAGTTTTTAAAACAGAAGGATTTCCTAGGTGACATGTTCTGTTCATAGGAAATTGTGGTGATGCATAGCTCTGTCATCTTTTTTTTTTTTTTTTTTTTTTTTTTTTGCGGTATGCGGGCCTCTCACTGTTGTGGCCTCTCCCGTTGCGGAGCCCAGGCTCCGGACGCGCAGGCTCAGCAGCCATGGCTCACGGGCCCAGCCGCTCCGCGGCACGTGGGATCTTCCCGGACCGGGGCACGAACCCGTGTCGCCTGCATCGGCAGGCGGACGCTCAACCACTGCGCCACCAGGGAAGCCCTCTGTCGTCTTATTCTGCGGGCCCTAGCTCTCCCGGCACGTTAAATTAGCAGATGCTCACTTGCCGGCTGCTGGGCGTGTGGCAGAGCCCGAACCCTCCCAGTCCGTGCACATCGATCGCCTGACGGACCGCGATGTTCCTAGGAATCTGTTTTCACACTTTTGCTCTGGGTGATCATAGCTGTAGATGTTTAAGGTCCTAGAAAAGCAGTGCTGACTCTGTTGGACTCTCACTTTGACCAAGTGCCGGGGAATCTTATTAGACCCCAAGCGCTGCTCACAGAGCTGCTCTTGTTTCCCTGAGGACTCAGCCCTGGGACCACGTGAAGAAATGACCTACTTTTTTTTTTTTTTTAATAATACATGCTCATAGGGTTTTGTTTTTGTTTTTTTTAAACTGAAGTCACTATCATTCTGATAACAATTTTTTGCTGACCCTCCTTGTACAAAATTCAGAATTTCACTAGATCAGTGTGAGAGTCTTCCTGATGAGAAGATTTCCGTGCTGCCTTGTTGAGGGTGGCCCGTGTCCTTCTCTAAGAGCCCGTTGTGCTTCTCGGGCTCCAGGCTTTTAGTCACATACGGGGGCATGGGGGTGGGTAGAAGGACGCGCAGGTTTGGGGAGCTCCCGGGGTGATTGAGGTGGCCCTAGGAGGAGGGCCTTTGTAAGGTGAGGTCCCCATGACTCAGCCTCCTTCCCCACAGTTGTGGTTTGTTGGCGGTGATATCAGAGTGGTGAAGAGGGCACAGGCTTCAGGGTGGGGATGCAGGTTTGAATCCGTGTCTCAGGACCGCGGACCTACTCGTGGGCCTGGGTCCAGTTTCTCACGTATAAGAGAGAGGGGAATGCGTGCACACGTATGAGATAGAGGGGGACGCATGTGCATGTAGTAAGAGGGCAACGTATGTTCACGTAATGAGACGGGAACGCATGCGCACGTAATAAGGGCAACGCATGCTCACGTAATGAGATAGAGGGGAATGCATGTGCACGTAATAAGCTAGAGGGCAATGCATGCGCGCGTGTAAGCTAGAGGGCAACGCATGCTCACGTAATGAGACAGAGGGGAGCGCATGCGCGCGTGTAAGCTAGAGGGCAACGCATGCTCACGTAATGAGACAGAGGGGAGCGCATGCGATGGTGAAAGCAGCACAGCTCTGAGTGCGCCCTCAGCCCTGTTGTCTCTGGTCCCCCCAGAAGTGGCGGGTTGTCCCGTTGCGCCCGGTGAGGTATGTGTGAGAGGGAGAGGGAACTGAGGAGGGTGGGAATTTTCCTTCTTTCTTCCCAAAGTGGTTTATCAAGGGAAAAGTCAAGAGCCCCTGATGGAGAAAAAAGACCTGTGTGCCTTTACTAACTGTGTGTACCGCACTTGCTGTGCAGCAGTTTGCTCTGTACTGCAAAGTGGGTGTTTTTTTTGTTTGACAGTAAACTACTCCATGGTGCATTTCTATCCT
The DNA here is from genome assembly GCF_964270905.1 of Leucopleurus acutus. Classification (NCBI taxonomy): domain Eukaryota; kingdom Metazoa; phylum Chordata; class Mammalia; order Artiodactyla; family Delphinidae; genus Leucopleurus; species Leucopleurus acutus. The sequence continues at coordinate 60,138,509 of NC_139161.1, forward strand.
TGGTCTTGAAAACTAGGCATTTGCTTTGGGTAAATTATAATTTGTTAGGTAACAGTGAAGGATGTTGAATGTACTTGCTCCAAATTTAGTGCCATGTTTTCTTTTGCGTCTTACACAGGCTCCGTTCCTCTAACTCTCGAATCTGGTTTCTTCCCGCCTGCACACCTTTAGCCTCTTAGCAACGCGTACCACGAGTTAGCGCAAGTTTATTCCACCAACAACCCCTCGGAGCTCCGCACCCTGGTGACCAAGCACAGCGAGACCTTCACTCGCGACAACAACATGGGGCTGGTGAAGCAGTGCCTGTCCTCGCTGTACAAGAAGAACATCCAGAGGCTCACCAAGGTGAGGCCTTGGCCGGGCCCCTCCGACCCTGGGCTCCTTTTCTCCCCTCGCCCCCCTCAGCGCCGGGGCAGCAGCACAGGGTCTCGTCCTGAGGAAGAGCTCTCCCAGCTGACTCCCTAGGGCACTTTGATGGGTGCTTTTGGTCTTTCCAGTGCTGGGGCAGGGTATTTGAGAAGAGGGACAGGTGAAGGGCAAGAGGTAGGAGATATGGCGACCCTGGGAGGTACAGACAGGGAGCCCGGGGGCGTGGCCATGCTGCTCTGGACCCTGCGGCGGGCTGACGCACGCGGGGGCACAGGGCCAGCACGCTGGAGCTGGGGGAGGTGAGCCGATCGTGTATTTTCTATTTTCAAGATGAAAATAAACCTAGTGGCTTTTGATGACGGAAAATACGCTTATTATCAAATGTTAAAACCGTCCAGGAAAGTGTAAAAAGAAAAACGAAGCTCCCCACGAGCCAGGAAGGCGTTTGCTGCAGGCAGTGGTAAACCAGCAAAGAGCAGCGGCGACCGGGACGGTGCGGCTCCTCTCCTGGGGCTTAAGGACGGGGCTGTGGGGCTCCAGGCAGAGGAGGGGAAAGGATGCTCTCAGTTGACGCGAGGGCCAGGGAGGCTGGAGGGGACCAGGGGGAGGAGGGGCAGCCGGGGAGGCCGCCACTGCACGGGGAGAATCGCTCCTGGAGCAGGAGGAGAGGGAAGGGTCACCGCACACGAGGAGGAGGCCCCTTCCAGACACTCCAGACCTCCGTCTGTAAGAGGAAGATGGAGACACGAAAGAGAGAGCGCCTCGAGAAGAGGAAAAACAAATGTCCTGTCAGAGAAAAGCCAACTGGACCCGTAGGCTAAAAAGACCGGACCTAAAAGATTCAAGGTGACCAGCAGCTGAATTCTCCCCACAGTGTTTTCCATTTGGCCCAGGTGCCAACACAGCTGCTCTAAGTACAATAAGTTTCTATCTCGCCATCGAGAGGAGCTGCTGGGAAACAGCTGCACCCGTAGGTGACTGGTACTGGGAGTTTAGATGGAAAACCAAAATGTGAACAAGGAGAGAAGACAGTGCACGTTCAAAAAAATGTTAAGTTACAAAATGGCGAATGAGAGTTAAATGAAGAATTAGAACTTAGGGAATCTAGTAAGTAGGCATCACTGCGAAAATCATCAGCTAAACTCTTGTGAAATAGTCAACCCCAGTTCGTCACTTTGGAATCAGTTGATAGCTTATACCGAGAAGTCGGTATGCTTTATATGGAAAGTGCAGTTTTCCATTTTGGATTGGATAAACACGGATCCAGAGTGTGACCAAACAAACATGAAGGGCCTTGGGTGGCCAGTCCAGGGCGGGGCAGTGGCTTCACAGTCACCAGCGTCCTGGTCCTACTGTGCTGACTTACCATTGATTTGAGTCCGCTGGGCTGATAAGCCCTTCCCGGCGGCCTTGGGGGGGCATCACAGCTGCTGGTGGGCAGGGGCGCCGCCATGGAGGATGCGTGGCGTCATGCCGTGGTGCCAGAACAGTAGATGGGGCATCAGAGGATTTTCCAGCCAGGTTAGTAGTCTGCTATTCAAAGGGCAAAAAAATCAGGCTTTTAAAGAAGTCTCAGCAGGTGTACTGTATGTGGGTGTCGGGATGAGAGGCTGCTGCAGGGCCACCAGGGAAATGGGCTTATCATGTGAGGCTCAGATCTGCTCCACGTTCATGATTTGTGGGCGTCTCTCTAAATCCCTCTGCTCTGTGTGTAGACACCCCATTAACTGTAGTTGGGATCATACTGTATGTGCTGTCCTGTACACTGCTTTTTTCACTGTCTTCACCTTGTTTCCATGGCAATGTAAGCCTGCACCACAATGACTGTATATCATACTCTGTTGTACAGGTGGTCACAACTCACTCAACCAGTCCTCTTCTGGTAGACATTCCAGTGGAAGTTTCTCCTTATTTTGAAATGAGGAAAAGGACAGTTCCGGGTATTTAGAAATGTTCACTTTTGAGTCCTCATTGGCGCTAAACTACTTAGATACTTCTTAGGATTAACAGTAGTTTCATTTGCAGAGGGCATGCTACTCTTTGAACTAAAGTATATGTATCGGTAGAATTCTCGGTCATTGACTTATCAAGAGTTTTCAACATCACAGTCTTAACATGGCCTGTTGTGAAAATGCCATCATTGTAAATATTGCCAGCCGCCCTAAAAAAAGAGTTCTTTTAATTTGTTCCTGGAAGGGGGCCTTTTCATCAAGTCCCAGGCAAACCCATGATAAACACTGGTTTCCTTTTAACCCCCATTTGTTTACACATTCTAGTTTTGAATTTTGAAGGACGAGTGTGATTTTTTTTCAATTTTATATTATTTACAAGGTAATATGTTTACAATACGAAATTCAAAGACACAAAAATCTCCATCCAGTTCCTATACCCCAGCCGGCCTTTTCTTTCCCCAGAGGCAGCCTGGTGTCACCCGCTTCTCGGATATCCTTCCAGAGATCATCTGTGCACATAGGCACATGCACTCATACGCATGTGTGCTGTCACACGTATGCACTCTTTCCTTGTACACAGATGTGAGCGTGCTGTAGACCCTGTTTTTTTTTTTTTTTTTAACATCTTTATTGGAGTATAATTGCTTTACAATGGTATGTTAGCTTCAGCTTCACAACAAAGTGAATCAGTTATATATATACATATGTTCCCATATCTCTTCCCGCTTGCGTCTCCCTCCCTCCCACCCTCCCTATCCCACCCCTCCAGGCGGTCACAAAGCACCGAGCTGATCTCCCTGTGCTATGCGGCTGCTTCCCACTAGCTATCTACCTTACGTTTGGTAGTGTATATATGTCCATGCCTCTTTATCGCTTTGTCACCGTTTACCCTTCCCCCTCCCCATAGCCTCAAGTCCATTCTCTAGTAAGTCTGTGTCTTTATTCCTGTTTCACCCCTAGGTTTTTCATGACATTTTTTTTTCTTAAATTCCATATATATGTGTTAGCATACGGTATTTGTCTCTCTCTTTCTGACTTACTTCACTCTGTATGACAGACTCTAGGTCTATCCACCTCATTACAAATAGCTCAATTTCGTCTCTTTTTATGGCTGAGTAATATTCCATTGTATATATGTGCCACATCTTCTTTATCCATTCATCCGATGATGGACACTTAGGTTGTTTCCATCTCTGGGCTATTGTAAATAGAGCTGCAATGAACATTTTGGTACATGACTCTTTTTGAATTATGGTTTTCTCAGGGTATATGCCCAGTAGTGGGATTGCTGGGTCATATGGTAGTTCTATTTGTAGCTTTTTAAGGAACCTCCATACTGTTCTCCACAGTGGCTGTATCAATTTACATTCCCACCAACAGTGTAAGAGGGTTCCCTTTTCTCCACACCCTCTCCAGCATTTATTGTTTCTAGATTTTTTGATGATGGCCATTCTGACTGGTGTGAGATGATATCTCATTGTAGTTTTGTTTTGCATTTCTCTCATGATTAGTGATGTTGAGCATTCTTTCATGTGTTTGTTGGCAATCTGTATAGCTTCTTTGGAGAAACGTCTATTTAGGTCTTCTGCCCATTTTTGGATTGGGCTGTTTGTTTTTTTGTTATTAAGCTGCATGAGCTGCTTATAAATTTTGGAGATTAATCCTTTGTCAGTTGCTTCATTTGCAAATATTTTCTCCCATTCTGAGGGTTGTCTTTTGGTCTTCTTTATGGTTTCCTTTGCTGCGCAAAAGCTTTTAAGTTTCATTAGGTCCCATTTGTTTACTTTTGTTTTTATTTCCATTTCTCTAGGAGGTGGGTCTAAAAGGACCTTGCTGTAATTTATGTCATAGAGTGTTCTGCCTATGTTTTCCTCTAAGAGTTTGATAGTTTCTGGCCTTACATTTAGGTCTTTAATCCATTTTGAGCTTATTTTTGTGTATGGTGTTAGGGAGTGATCTAATCTCATACTTTTACATGTAGCTGTCCAGTTTTCCCAGCACCACTTATTGAATAGGCTGTCCTTTCTCCACTGTACATTTCTGCCTCCTTTGTCAAAGATAAGGTGACCATATGTGCGTGGGTTTATCTCTGGGCTTTCTATCCTGTTCCATTGATCTATATTTCTGTTTTTGTGCCAGTACCATACTGTCTTGATTACTGTAGCTTTGTAGTATAGTCTGAAGTCAGGAAGCCTGATTCCTCCAGCTCCATTTTTCGTTCTCAAGATTGCTTTGGCTATTCAGGGTCTTTTGTGTTTCCATACAAATTGTGAAATTTTTTGTTCTAGCTCTGTGAAAAATGCCAGTGGTAGTTTCATAGGGATTGCATTGAATCTGTAGATTGCTTTGGGTAGTAGAGTCATTTTCACAATGTTGATTCTTCCAATCCAAGAACATGGTATATCTCTCCATCTATTTGTATCATCTTTAATTTCTTTCATCAGTGTCTGATAATTTTCTGCATACAGTTCTTTTGTCTCCTTAGGTAGTTTTATTCCTAGGTATTTTATTCTTTTTGTTGCAATGGTAAATGGGAGTGTTTTCTTGATTTCACTTTCAGATTTTTCATCCTTAGTGTATAGGAATGCCAGAGATTTCTATGCATTAATTTTGTATCCTGCTACTTTACCAAATTCATTGATTAGCTCTAGTAGTTTTCTGGTAGCATCTTTAGGATTCTCTATGTATAGTATCATGTCATCTGCAAACAGTGACAGCTTTACTTCTTCTTTTCCGATTTGGATTCCTTTTATTTCCTTTTCTTCTCTGATTGCTGTGGCTAAAACTTCCAAAACTATGTTGAATAAGAGTGGTGAGAGTGGGCAACCTTGTCTTGTTCCTGATCTTAGTGGAAATGCTTTCAGTTTTTCACCATTGAGGACGATGTTGGCTGTGGGTTTGTCATATATGGCCTTTATTATGTTGAGGAAAGTTCCCTCTATGCCTACTTTCTGCAGGGTTTTTACCATAAATGGGTGTTGAATGTTGTCAAAAGCTTTCTCTGCATCTATTGAGATGATCATATGGTTTTTCTCCTTCAATTTGTTAATATGGTGTATCACGTTGATTGATTTGTGTATATTGAAGAATCCTTGCATTCCTGGAATAAACCCCACTTGATCATGGTGTATGATCCATTTAATGTGCTGTTGGATTCTGTTTGCTAGTATTTTGTTGAGGATCTTTGCATCTATGTTCATCAGTGATATTGGCCTGTAGTTTTCTTTCTTTGTGACATCCTTGTCTGGTTTTGGTATCAGGGTGATGGTGGCCTCGTAGAATGAGTTGGGGAGTGTTCCTCCCTCTGCTATATTTTGGAAGAGTCTGAGAAGGATAGGTGATAGCTCTTCTCTAAATGTTTGATAGAATTCGCCTGTGAAGCCATCTGGTCCTGGGCTTTTGTTTTAAGATTTTTAATCACAGTTTCAATTTCAGTGCTTGTGATTGGTCTGTTCATATTTTCTATTTCTTCCTGATTCAGTCTTGGCAGGTTGTGCCTTTCTAAGAATTTGTCCATTTCTTCCAGGTTGTCCATTTTATTGGCATAGAGTTGCTTGTAGTAATCTCTCATGATATTTTGTATTTCTGCAGTGTCAGTTGTTACTTCTCCTTTTTCATTTCTAATTCTATTGATTTCAGTCTTCTCCCTTTTTTTCTTGATGAGTCTGGCTAGTGGTTTATCAATTTTGTTTATCCTTTCAAAGAACCAGCTTTTAGTTTTATTGATCTTTGCTATCGTTTCCTTCATTTCTTTTTCATTTATTTCTGATCTGATTTTTATGATTTCTTTCCTCCTGCTAACTTTGGGGTTTTTTTGTTCTTCTTTCTCTAATTGCTTTAGGTGCAAGGTTAGGTTGTTTATTCGAGATGTTTCCTGTTTCTTAAGGTAAGATTGTATTGCTATAAACTTCCCTCTTAGAACTGCTTTTGCTGCATCCCATAGATTTTGAGTCGTCGTGTCTCCATTGTCATTTGTTTCTAGGTATTTTTTGATTTCCTCTTTGATTTCTTCAGTGATCACTTCGTTTTTAAGTAGTGTATTGTTTAGCCTCCATGTGTTTGTATTTTTTACAGATCTTCTCCTGTAATTGATATCGAGTCTCATAGCGTTGTGGTCGGAAAAGATACTTGATACAATTTCAATTTTCTTAAATTTACCAAGGCTTGATTTGTGACCCAAGATATGATCTATCCTGGAGAATGTTCCATGAGCACTTGAGAAAAATGTGTATTCTGTTGTTTTTGGATGGAATGTCCTATAAATATCAATTAACTCCATCTCGTTTAATGTATCATTTAAAGCTTGTGTTTCCTTATTTATTTTCATTTTGGATGATCTGTCCATTGGTGAAAGTGGGGTGTTAAAGTCCCCTACTATGAATGTGTTACTGTCGATTTCCCCTTTTATGGTTGTCAGTATTTGCCTTATGTATTGAGGTGCACCTATGTTGGGTGCATAAATATTTACAATTGTTATATCTTCCTCTTGGATCGATCCCTTGATCATTATGTAGTGTCCTTCTTTGTCTCTTCTAATAGTCTTTGTTTTAAAGTCTATTTTGTCTGATATGAGAATTGCTACTCCAGCTTTCTTTTGGTTTCCATTTGCATGAAATACCTTTTTCCATCCCCTTACTTTCAGTCTGTATGTGTCCCTAGGTCTGAAGTGGGTCTCTTGTAGACAGCAAATATATGGGTCTTGTTTTTGTATCCATTCAGCCAATCTGTGTCTTTTGGTGGGAGCATTTAGTCCATTTACATTTAAGGTAATTATCGATATGTGTGCTCCCATTCCCATTTTCTTAATTGTTTTGGGTTCATTATTGTAGTTCTTCTCCTTCTTTTGTGTTTCTTGCCTAGAGAAGTTCCTTTAGCAGTTGTTGTAGAGCTGGTTTGGTGGTGCTGAACTCTCTCAGCTTTTGCTTGTCTGTAAAGGTTTTAATTTCTCCATCAAATCTGAATGAGATCCTTGCTGGGTAGAGTAATATTGGTTGCAGGTTTTTCTCCTTCAACACTTTCAATATGTCCTGCCACTCCCTTCTGGCTTGCAGAGTTTCTGCTGAAAGATCAGCTGTTAACCTTATGGGGATTCCCTTGTGTGTTATTTGTTGTTTTTCCCTTGCTGCTTTTAATATGTTTTCTTTGTATTTAATTTTTGACAGTTTGATTAATATGTGTCTTGGCGTATTTCTCCTTGGATTTATCCTGTATGGGACTCTCTGTGCTTCCTGGACTTGATTAAGTATTTCCTTTCCCATATTAGGGAAGTTTTCAACTATAATCTCTTCAAATATTTTCTCAGGCCCTTTCTTTTTCTCTTCTTCTTCTGGAACCCCTATAATTCGAATGTTGGTGCGTTTAATGTTGTCCCAGAGGTCTCTGAGACTGTCCTCAGTTCTTTTCATTCTTTTTTCTTTATTCTGCTCTGCAGTAGTTATTTCCACTATTTTATCTTCCAGGTCACTTATCCGTTCTTCTGCCTCAGTTATTCTGCTATTGATCCCATCTAGAGTACTTTTAATTTCATTTATTGTGTTGTTCATCGTTGCTTGTTTCATCTTTAGTTCTTCTAGGTCCTTGTTAACTGATTCTTGCATTTTGTCCATTCTATTGTCCATTCTATCTCCAAGATTTCGGATCAACCTTACTATCATTATTCTGAATTCTTTTTCAGGTAGACTGCCTATTTCCTCTTCATTTGTTAGGTCTGGTGGGTTTTTATCTTGCTCCTTCATCTGCTGTGTGTTTTTCTGTCTTTTCATTTTGCTTATCTTACTGTGTTTGGGGTCTCCTTTTTTGCAGGCTGAAGGTTTGTAGTTCCTGTTGTTTTTTGTGTCTGTCCCCAGTGGCTAAGGTTGGTTCAGTGGGTTGTGTAGGCTTCCTGGTGGAGGGTACTAGTGCCTGTGTTCTGGTGGATGAGGCTGGATCTTGTCTTTCTGGTGGGCAGGTCCACGTCTGGTGGTGTGTTTTGGGGTGTCTGTAGACTTATTATGATTTTGGGCAGCTTCTCTGCTAATGGGTGGGGTTGTGTTCCTGTCTTGCTAGTTGTTTGGCATAGGATGTCCAGCACTGTAGCTTGCTGGTCGTTGAGTGAAGCTGGGTGCTGGCGTTGAGATGGAGATCTCTCGGAAATTTTTGCTGTTTGATATTATGTGCAGCTGGGAGGCCTCTTGTGGACCAGTGTCCTGAAGTTGGCTCTCCCACCTCAGAGGCACAGCACTGACTCCTGGCTGCAGCACCAAGAGCCTTTCATCCACAGGGCTCCTTAATTTGGGATGATTCGTTGTCTATTCAGGTATTCCACAGATGCAGGGTATATCAAGTTGATTGTGGAGCTTTAATCCGCTGCTCCTGAGGCTGCTGGGAGAGATTTCCCTTTCTCTTCTTTGTTCTCACAGTTCCCAGGGGCTCAGCTTTGGATTTGGCCCCGCCTGTGCGTGTAGGTCGCCGGAGGGCGTCTGTTCTTTGCTCAGACAGGACGGGGTTAAAGGAGCCGCTGATTCGGAGGCTCTGGCTCACTGAGACCGGGGGGTAGGGAGGGGCACGGAGTGTGGGGCGGGCCTGCGGCGGCAGAGGCCGGCGTGACGTTGCAGCCTGAGGCGCGCCGTGCGTTCTCCCGGGGGAGTTGTCCCTGGATCCCGGGACCCTGGCAGTGGCGGGCTGCACAGGCTCCCCGGAAGGGCGTGTGGCTAGTGACCTGTGTTTGCACACAGGCCTCCTGGTGGCGGCAGCAGCAGCCTTAGCGTCTCATGTCTGTCTCTGGGCTCCGCACTTTTAGCCGCGGCTCGCGCCCGTCTCTGGAGCTCCTTTAAGCAGCGTTCTTAATCCCCCCTCCTCGTGCACCAGGAAACAAAGAGGGACGTAAAAGTCTCTTGCCTCTTCGGCAGGTCCAGACTTTTCCCCAGACTCTCTCCCGGCTAGCCGCGGTGCACTAACGCCCTGCAGGCTGTGTTCACGCCGCCAACCTCAGTCCTCTCCCGGCGCTCCGACAGAAGCCGGAGCCTCAGCTCCCAGTCCCGCCCGCCCCGGCGGGCGAGCAGACAAGCCTCTCGGCTGGTGAGTGCCGGTCGGCCCGATCCTCTGCGCTGGAATCAGTCCGCTTTGCCCTCCGCACCCCTGTTGCTGTGCTCTCCTCCGCGGCTCCCAAGCTCCCCCACTCCGCCTCCCGAAGTCTCCACCCGCGAAGGGGCTTCCTAGTGTGTGGACACTTTTCCTCCTTCACAGCTCTCTCCCGCTGGTGCAGGACCCGTCCCTATCCTTTTGTCTCTGTTTAGTTTTTTCTTTTGCCCTAACCAGGTACGTGGGGGGTTCCTTGCCTTTTGGGAGGTCTGAGGTCTTCTGCCAGCGTTCAGTAGGTGCTCCGTAGGAGTTGTTCCACGCGTAGATGTATTTCTGGTGTATCTGTGGGGAGGAAGGTGATCTCCGCATCTTACTCTTCCGCCATCTTCCCGGAAGTCCTCGTAGACCCTGTTTTGCATCCTTTTTTATATTTAACGATGCACATGTCTTGGATTCTTTTCCAGCTCATAAAAAGTGTCCATACCCAGTAAGTTTTTTTACAACCGTGTATGAGTCCGTTCGTGTAATTGTGCTGCACTCAGCCAGTCCTCTGCTGACGGACTTCTAGGTGGTTCCAATCTTTGCCGTTGCAGGCGGTGCTGAAATGGCGGTGCACACGTCATTTCAGATGTACAGGATACACGTGTGGGGTACTGCTTAAAAGTCATTCGTCCTCTAGAAAACTGATGCTGAAACCTTAGTTTATGCATTGCATGTCATCTTCACAACAAAAAGTTATCTTGTACAGTATTGGAAAGCTTTTCAAAGACTCGGTAGAACTCTACACAATTAATAAAATTTCTTTCCTCAGCGTTTCTACTTGTGATTAATTAACTTCTGAATTTCAGACCTTTTTAACGCTGTCATTACAAGACATGGCAAGTCGTGTGCAGTTATCTGGACCTCAGGAGGCAGAAAAGTATGTCTTGCACATGGTGAGTGTGTTGCTGTTTTTCAAAAAGTAATCACTGTATTTTTGTCCTTGTAACAGGTGTTTATGATAGAAAATACAAAGGAGGACGAAGGGGGCCCAGCCAGCGTCAACCACTGTGGACATTTTTGTCGATTTCCTTACAGTCTTTGAGGTTTTCCCGTGACATGTACTCATGTGTCACACACAGTGGTGTCTTAGCAGTGCTCCGTATTTATATTTTCATTGTCACAGTTTTTGTGAATATCATTTAAAACACTCATGAAATACTTCAGATAATACAAAGGGACACAAAGCAGTGCTGCTCTGCCTGCTGGTCTGTGATGAGCCCACGGACGAGCCATATGTGGGGCAGGGCCCTGCTGCCCTGAGGAAGTCCTGTGCAGCGAGGTAGGGGCCTGGTGACCTCATGGGTGGCAGTCTGACTCACCCCCCTCCTGGGCCGTGTCACCCCGAGACCACACTCAGAGCAGATCCCCACACGCTCAGCTCCAGCTGCAGATAGCAAATGTCACAGGACACCTGAGACCCGTTTACTTCCCAGTTGTAACTCCCCACTCCCCAAATTTAGATGCGCATTTATTTATTTATTTATTTGTTTTTTAAAGGTTGGCATTTTTATATTTATTTATTTATTTACTTACTTTGGCAGGGCTGCATTGGGTCTTCATTGCGGCTTGCGGGCTTCTCATTGCGGTGGCTTCTCTTGTTGCTGAGCATGGCTCTAGGCACGCGGGCTTCAGTAGTTGTGGCACGCGGGCTCAATAGTTGTGGCGCACGGGCTTAGTTGTTCCACGGTATGTGAGATCTTCCCAGACCAGGGCTCGAACCCGTGTCCCTTACTCTGGCAGGCAGATTCTTAACCACTGCGCCACCAGGGAAGTCCCTGGATAAGCATTTAAATGACTATGTGGTAACCCACCAAGTTGAAATAGCATCATTTAATTATTCTGTTACACAAACGCATGCCTCCGATCTGATCCCAAGAGCAAACCTCTGTCCTTAGCCCGGGTCAGGCACGTCTTCTCATGTAGAAAGTCAGCATTCTGCGTTTTCTGCTAGTGATCTCCCCTGTGATGTCAGGAGTGCTGCCAGGTCCGGATTAGGAGTCATGAAACTGTTTTCAGTGTGATAATGGAGTATTTTCTTTCCATAGTTCTATTTACAAATGTTTGGAGGTTTTTTCCTTCAACGTAATCCTCCAAACACAGAGACACACATCCCAAACAAACAAAACCCGTCCCACCTCCCCAGCCTCGGAGCGCCTGCTGAGAGCACCTTGCCGCCCACAGGGTTTCGTCCCGTGGGTCAGCCGCACACCTCCCCGGACTTGCTCGTCAGCGGTGCGGACACAGCTAGCGAGGTGCTTGCCCAGCCCAGACGGACCCTGACAGGTTCCAGACCCGCTGGCGGTGTTCTATCTGCCGGAGACACGTGGCATTTGCCAGGGCAGATGTCTGAGGGCGCTTCTGGTCGTCACAGCTGGGGGTGCTACTCACATGTAGCGGGTAGAGCCGGGGGCACTGCTCAAGCTCCCACGATGCAGGGGGCTGCGCCCGCCACAAAGAATTGTCTGGCTCAAAACGTCAGGCCACCCCTGAAAAATCCTGCCCTACCGTGGAAAATTTATGAAGGCAGGGGTTGTTCTTTAAATAAGACTCCATTTTTTTAGAGCGGTTTGAGGTTCATAGCACAATTGAAGGGAAAGGACAGGGCTCCCCGCCCCACACGTGCGCAGCTTCCCCTTATCAGTATCCCTGCCGGGTGGGACAGTTCTTAGCAACTGACAGCCCTACACAGATGTGTCACCATCCCAAGGCGTTAGTGTACACTAGGGTTCGTTCATGGTGTTGGACGTTCTGTGGGTTTGCACAGGTGTATAAGGACATGGGTCCATCATTATAGTATCGTGTGGAGTATTTTCATGGGTTTGCACAGGTGTATAAGGACATGGGTCCATCATTATAGTATCGTGTGGAGTATTTTCATTGCCCTGAAAGTCCTCTGTCCCTCTCCCCCACCCCCACTGATCTTTTTATTTTCTCTACAGTTTTGCCTTTTCCAGAATGTCATATAGTTGGAATCATACAGTGTGTAGCCTTCTCAAACCTGCTTCCAGCCCTACCTCTGCCTAGAAAGGTTATTATTATCCTGATTTCTAACGGCCTAGTTTTAGTCATGTCCTATTTTTGAGTTTTATATAAAAGGCAACGTACAGCATATGTACTTCGGAACCTGGCATTTTTTGCTCAACACCATGAGATTCATGCACAGTGTTGCGTATCATCGTAGTTGGTTCATTTGCAGGGCTGCAGTGTTCCACTGTACGAGGCTGCCTTTCCGTTCCCATCAGGGGACGCTTGGGTTGTTTCCAGTTGTAGTTACTACAGAGAGTGCCACTGTGGTGAGCCCGGTGTGCATGTCCTTCCCCTTTGTGAAGAGGCAGCTCTCTTTGCTCATGGGGTCAGAGTTACGCCTTCTGTTTAGTGTGTGTTGGGCTGTTGGTGTTTCATTAACTGGGGCCCATCCCTTTCCAGGATGGAGAGGAGCAGACCAACTCAGGCAGCTCAGTTCCACTGTGACAGACCACCGTCACCTGGGGAGCAATTTGTTAGAATAACACCTGTTTGGGATTTTATTGGCTTCTCGCTTTTTACTTCATGGACAGGATTTGGTGATGAAGTTCCAACAGATAAATCCCCAGTTGTTGATGCGAAGAACAAAGACCTTGAAACTGCCTTGGAATCAACTTTGGCAGAAAAGTTTTCTTAAAGGACCAGAAGACAATTTCTACTGGGGTGAAACAAAAATGTGTTAGGGTTTCACTTTTTAAAATGCAACGGCAACGTCAGTTATATCTCACAGAAATTTTCTAAAGATGTAAGGGCACTTCCAAAACATTATGCTAGAGAAGCAAGACACTGAGACCATATATTGTCTGACTCCATTTGTATGAAACATCCAGAACAGGCAAATCCATGGGGCAGAAAGTAGCCTAGTGGGTGCAGGGGGCTTGGGAAGAGGGGAAATGGGCAGTGACTGCCTAAATGGGGCGGGTTCCCCGTGGGGGCAGTGAAATCTTTTGAAACAGGGTAGAGTTGGTGGCTGCACATCACAAGTGTAGTTGAATCCTCTGAATTGTTCACTTTAAAATGGTTAATTTGGGACTTGCCTGGCGGTCCAGTGGTTATGACTCTGCGCTCCCAATGCAGGGGGCACAGGTTCGGTCCCTGGTTGGGGAACTAAGATCCTGCATGCCGCATGGCCAACTAAATAAATAAACTAAGTAAAGTGGTTAATTTACCTCATGTGGATTTTACCCCTTCACATCTGTCTTGGTGCAGAGCACGTGACAGGTATTGAATAGATACCTTTGAATAAGCAGGTGGTGCTTATAAATACACATACAGATGTATTTATTGCTTTCTGTGATTTCTCCTGATTGTATTGAAACACTGCATATTCACATCGTTTTTGGGTCTAAACTGCTTTCCTGATTTTTCTTTTATAGATAGAAGATGGTGAAATTTTTGCAAGTATTAATCAGAAGGATGGGATGGTCAGTTTCCATGATAACCCTGAAAAATATAATAACCCTGCCATGCTTCATAACATCGATCAGGAGGTAAATATGAATGCCAGGTGTTTTGGGCTGATGTTTATGATGTTATACCTGAAACGCTGACTCTATATTCCGAGATAATTTTAGCTCTAAATACGGGTAGTTCCCAACTAGTTTTCTAAGAACATCTCATCTCTTAGAAAGTTAGTTTCAAGGTGGACTCTCCCAGGTTGTGCGATTGTAAGTAGGTGGCGGGTTAGCTTATTTGTCTAGCTCACCAAAGCCGCCTCCAACTCCTGAAACAGTTGAAGGGTCTTAGAATCGGTACGGTTTTATCCGTACCCAGTGGCCACCTATACTGTAGAGCCTTCAGTAATGTGAATCTGGAGCCCCAGCTCAGGAAGTCAGGAATCTCCTGTCTCTGCTGCGGGAGAGCGGGCAGCTGGAGGAGACGAGCCGTCCGCGGTTGCCCCTGGGCAGCAGCGTGGGCCCCGGAGCGCATCCTGCTCCGCGTGCTTGCCGGGATCTGGACATGAGCCAGGAGTGTATGGGTGGTCTGGTTTCTTACCTCTGTTTAGGCAAATGGATTGAACTGAACAGCTCCAGAACCTTCAAAGCAGTATGTCTTCACAGTCTGTTTTTGGCAATTCCAAGTTTTCTTTAAAAAACCCTGAAAACGGGAAGGTTTTTTTGGTAACTCATGTGATGGCAAATGAATATTTTTAGGTTTCACTGCAAAAGATGTCAGCGTGTTTGATGACGGGGTGCTGCCCCAGGTCCTGCTGTACTGTGTTGCTGACGGAATCCAAAACTGACTCCAGAATTCATCTGGCCCCAGGGTTGTGACCCTGTAGCACCCACAGTAATAGTCTAGGCTAAAAAGGTGAAGTTGCCCTAAACCCACTCACTCAGCGCATCCACACCTGTCTGCCACGCAGATGCTGAGGTGCATAGAGCTGGACGAACGGCTGAGGGCCATGGACCAGGAGATCACAGTGAACCCCCAGTTCGTGCAGAAGGTGACTGGGGCCCCCTCACTCACGGAGTGGGCCAGGCGGGGCGGGGTGGCATCCTCCATCAGGTGTGTGAGCTTGTGCCCAGAAGCCATATTGGGGAGGCTCACAGAGACATACTCGTTGGGGACGTTTCCAGACTCCAGGCTGGAAGTGTGTTTAGGGATGAGGGTGGGGGTCCTGGACCTGCCTCCCCCGCACACGGGGTGGCATCCTCGGGGGCGTAGGTGTCGGGGCTGGCGGGAAACCCTTGGCCAGGGCAGACAAGTGCACTGCCTCTCTCCCTCCCTTCCAGAGCATGGGGTCACAGGAAGACGATTCGGGAAACAAGCCATCCAGTTATTCCTGAAGCCAGTGCCCCTCCTGAGTTTCAAAGAATCCTTCTCCGTGTACGGGGCAGGTGTCGGGAAGGCAGCAGGGAGGACCAGGCCCGTCTCACCTAGACACTAAGGCGGTGTGTTTTGTTTTGACGTCTTCGGTCCTGTGTGCTTTCAGAAAACCATTCTCTCTGCAAAGAAAGGAAAATGTTTTCAAACTTTAAAGTCTGTTGTGGATTTATTTATCCTCAGATTAATGTGGTTATTGCATTAAATCTACCTTTTTGTTTTAAATTATTTGAACATTGGCGTGTCTTCTGTATCACTTTTTTCCTCAGAAAAGCTTTTAACAAACATATTCATTGTGAACAGGTACAGATTTTAGGAATTCTTGGAAGATGTGAATCTAAAGTTGATATCAGGGGACTTCCCTGGTGGCGCAGTGGCTAAGAATCCACCTGCCAATGCAGGGGACACAGGTTCGAGCTCTGGTCCGGGAAGATGCCACATGCCGTGGAGCAACTAAGCCCGTGGGCCACAGCTACTGAGCCTGAGCTCTAGAGCCCGCGAGCCACAACTACTGAACCTACGTGCCACAACTACTGAAGCCCACGCGCCTAGAGCCCGTGCTCCACAACAAGAGAAGCCACTGCAGTGAGAAGCCCTCGCACCGCAATGAAGAGTAGCCCCCGTTCACCGCAACTAGAGAAAGCCCACAGGCAGCAATGAAGACCCAAAGAAGCCCAAAATAAATAAATTTATTAAAAAAAAAGAAATTTTCCCTCTATCACTGTGGCAAGTTAGACAGTCTTGTTTTTATAAAAACAATTGGACAACTTCTGATTTACCTGGATCTGAATTAAAATCACCTCAACTGTGTTCGAGAATTCTAGTAGTTGCCAGTCATGGCTATTGAAGGAAAAAGTAACTTTCTTGTGGGCTCCTCATGTGGACACTACTAGATTTTTCCCCGAATAGTGATTCATTGAAACACCGCATTATTTTGAAACTTTGATTTCCAGAGGGCCCGGTGTTTAGGGCCTGGTCCCACGTTCGCAGGGCACTCACGTGAGCCCCTCCTGTTGGGGTTGGGGAGGAGGGCCCTCACTCCCGGCCCTCACACCTGCCCTCGTGTGTTCTCTTGGTTCCGGGGCTAGAGCTCTGCAAACCTAGGGAGGGAAGGAGCAGGCCACCCTGCAGTCGGCTCAGGACCCTGGCAGGGTGCTGGGGATCCGCCTCACTGCAGCCCCCGTGTCCACGTGGCAATACAGCCCAGGAGGCAGGCCTCCCCCTCCACAAACCGTCGGGGACCCAGTTCCACAGGGCACCTCCTCCAGCCACCTACATTCTATGAATCCCTTGGGAGACTTTTTTCCCTTTTCTAATGTGTGGTTAATGGCTCTGCTACACTGTTTCTATTCAACTGTCCAGCGGTTTCTCTCGACAGCAGTGGCTTTTGAAAATCTTGGGTCAAGATGAGTGGCCTCGTTTGTTACTAGAAGTGAGCATGAGACCCCACATGCTGAGCAGATGTTGCCTGGCACTGCCTGAGTCTCGTTTTTGAATAGTTACCAGAATCTGTTTGCGTGAATAGTTAAGATAGCCTCAGCCATTCCTTGGAGTTAATTCTCAGCAGCAGCTCCCTTTGTGAACACGTTCACTTATGAATACCTGTAGCATTTTGATGGTGCCCGAAGATGGTGAGCTTGCACCTAGGCAAGTAGGGCAGTTTCTGAGGTCCAAGGACGTAGCCTGGGGTTGGTGTTCATTAGTGGACCTACTGTTTCTCTGTGGACTCTTAAAGTGTGTCTTTTCATGGTGCTCTCAAATGTTAATAAGTACTCCAGATTAACGAGAATAACTGATCACCCTCAGAATTCAGTACTTGCGTTATATGTGTTTCTATTTGTATCGGTGCCCAGTGGGAACCCCCCCACCTCCCCTCAAAGGGACAGTATTCAGCTTCTAGTCTAGACTTTATTAGGTGAGTAGCTTGGTCTGCGGGGCCTCCAGTTTGAGATATACTGGTATAAGGTATTCTTTAAAGAAACATCTGGTTGCATGTTTTTGAAATGACAGTAGATGTTTTCTGAGCCAAAGAATGGTACTAAATGGGCAATAATGGAATTTTTCTGGCCTGCATGGAAGGCACCTTCTTTACTTTGTTTAGTAAGTACATTGGAATCCCAAGCAAAGCTGGATAATAGAACATTCCTGGGAAGAATCCTAACTAGCCCTAGTAACAGGATATAATGCCTGTGTCATCTAACCAGGGACAAATGCTTTTACTTTTCTAGTACATAATTTAGCAGAGGGTCTTATAAACCCCTCTTAGCTTTTTAAGCGTGGCATTCACAGGTGGACCGTCCTTGTTCACATTCCCTCCTCTGTCTATGCCAATGGTCAACTTGTGTTCTAATTCTCTTCTATTACTTGCTTTTCAAAGATGCAGTTTTGGATTTGTAAATTCTAAGTTTCTGGGTTGCAACTTGAAACAGTAGCCAATTTGTAGAAGAAAACTGTTATTTGCATGTAAGCCTGAGCAGTTGCAAAGGGCCCAGAGAAAATAAATGACAGAGTAAATCAGATACTTGTGAATGGGGAAATATGATGGCTACTCTTTTTAGGCAGTTAAATTACTTAACGGTGGTGCACAAAGACAAAATCCTATCTGTATCCTGTTCTAAAATCAAAAGCTGAAACCAGAGAACTTTTGCTAATTGTAAAAGGCATTTAATAAGCCTGTATCCATAATGGACTGTTAAAGTTTATTATTAGACTAAAAAGTAGCTGCTTGGGGTTTAAGAAGCGGCTAGTATTAGATTAAAACACAAGCAAGCTATCAGTTGAATTCTAATTGGGGAGGAGAATTAATTTTTTTAAAGTTTCCTGAAAGTGCTGTGATAAAAAATGCAAAATAAACTGTAGGGTTTTTTTTTTTATAAGAGATAATATTGGACGATTAGTAATTCTTGCCTTGCAACTGGCCGGACACCTTATACGCAGAGTTGACTGTCTAATATCCCAAAACCTCAACGTGATATACAAGTCCTGCACGAGTTCTCCTTCTGAAATATTACCCATTACTTGCTGCCGTTCAGCAGCTGGACAGACTCCCAAACTGTTATACATATCTAAAAACCCAGGGAATGCAAGAAATGAAAGCTGAGATGATTATTTATTCTTATAACAGGGAACCTATTATAGTACTCTTAAAATGACATGATTAAAAGTGTTAGATCCAACTTGCCTACAAATAAAACATACCTCTTCCTTCTGAAACTGAAAACTAATTCAGGGACATGGTGGTTTTGACTCAAAGATAAAGCCCAGCTGTATTCTATAGCTACACAAGGGCATATGTTAGGGAGAGTGCACCTGAAAACCTCAAAGGACATTTTCACAGTGAGACTTACTTTTCTCTCTTCACTTGGCTCTGTGGTCTTGGCAACTGGCATCCGGGAAGCACCCCCTCAGTCTGGATGCTCAGCTGTCAATACATCCCCAGTAAAGCCCCTTCGTTTGGCAGTAGGAAGGCAGAAAAGCATCAAGAAATCTTTAATTCTGATTGAGCCCATTTCAGTGATGGAAAAACATGTTCTGGACTATAAATGCCAGGCAAGAGTACATCCAACACTTTTGGTAACATTTCTTAACATTCCTGTTATGGGATAGAAGCTCTGAGTTTAGCATGGTATTTCATTTAGTTGAGCATTATTGGGGAGTATTGCCACCTATACTTTGTGAACATTGCTGCTGAGTTTTGATCGCCTTTCCCACTGATAAGGTGGGTTACATTTTCTGACCTCTGACATGTCCCTTTTGTTGAATGTCCCTAAAAGTTTATCCTCTTTGAGTCAGTTTAATTAACCCTTGGTACAATTCACTAATTCAAGGAATTGCCCTGTAGTTGTTACTTTTAAACAGATTTATAGATTTATTTGAGAAAGCACCTCCAAAAGTGGTGCTGGCAAAGATATTAATGGCATAAATGGGGTCGAGCTGCCGTCGAATGCGCGTTGAGTTTTATTGAAAATGTCAGTGGTTGAATAAACCTTCCTTAACTTGCGACCTCCATTAGCCTATCATCATGGAAATAAGGATAATCTGATCAAGATGGTGTCCTCCAGTGACAAACTGAGGAAGTTAATTCCTGGAATTAAAGTTACAAAATGAAAAAGCAATTTTTTTCTTGGCTTAAAACCCGACTAAACCAATGTTTCAAGAACAACTACCACTAAGAGAAAATGGGAAATAACAAGATTACAGTTGTTGGAAATGTTTTCTTTTACAAGTTGGAAAGGCACAGACATACTAGGAGGCTGCAAACATTTCTGGAACCTTTCCACTAAGGCTTTCAAAGAGCATTTGGCAAACTCAGTAAAATTCATAAGCCAGAGAGAAGCGGCCCCGCAAGTCAACCAGCAGCCCTCGGCCACGTCACATCACGCCCTGAGGGCTTTCGGACTGACCTCTAAGTACACAGGCTGAATAAAAGGCGCCCAGGTTCAAGAAGATTATCACTCGGTAACTACGTTTTCTTAAAAAACTTGACGCGCTGCTGGGTAGGGAAGAGAGGGAGCCAGTCGCGCATGCGCACCCCACCCCGCCTTCCCCGGCGTCGCGCAGTTCGTGCGTCACCGGGCGACCGTCTCCCGCCCCGCCCCCTGCCCGCACGTTCCACCGAAGACTGGTTCCAACGGAAATTTAATGAAAACTAACGGTGAAACCAAAAGGAATTACAGCGTCATTTATAACGTCGCGACGTTCTCTTTCTTTCTTCCTTCGGTGTGGACTGGGAGTCCTAGGATAGATATATTTTTCCTCAAATCTCTTTAAAACCTTTTAATTAAAGCATCCTTCCCCCCTTCTGGAATGGTTTCCTCCGCTGCCCCCGCCCACGCGGGCGGAACCACTCCGGGCTTCTCGGTGGGGGCACGGGCTGGGGCGGCGGAGGGGGTCGGGCAGCTGTTGCAGCGTTCCGCCGGACTTTGGAGCTGCCGGGCTCGTGCTGTCTTCCCGGGCTGTGAGTCTGGTGGGGCTCCGCGCGCCTCGCGGGGTGGGGGCGTTGGACGGCCCGCTCCCCCTCCTCGGCCCGGGCGGTGGTACCTCCCGGCCGAGTCACGCGCCCCGAGGCGGGCGCGGCGGATCTGTGAGGGTACACGGTGAGGAGAGCCACTTCGCGGACCCGGAGGGAGGCCGAGAGAGTGGGGAGGGGGGGAAGGCCGGAGACCCAGGAGGGGGGCGCGGCGCGACGCGACGCGACCTGGAGCTTGGAGCCAGGGCGGCTCCCCGGCCTGTCCGGTCAGTCGGGCCGCGCGGTCCAGGGCGAGGGGGGCCGAACCCGCCGGCCGGGGAAGCCGGGCTGGGGGGCGGGGTGGCAGGGTTCGGCGACCCTGGAGCTGAGGGGGCGACCAGTATGGCGGGTACGGTCGGGCGCGGCCTGGTTGCGGAAGGGGTGGGTCGCGGCGGCCGGAGGCACTGGGTCCCCAGCGCGGGGATACTTGGCAGCCCTGCGGGGGCCCTCGGAGTGGCCGGGGGACCCGGGTCTCCGAGAGGACATGCTGAGGCGCCAGGTTACCAGTGGTTGAGTGACAGTGGCGCGACGCCGCGGTACCTTCGGGTGTCACACGCCTGTCCCCCGTGCACGAGGCCGGGCCGCCGTCGGGGAGCTGCGGCGTGTGTGATGCGGGTCGAGAGCTGCCGGGCTCAGCGCATCCTTAACCTTCCGTGGTCCTCGGGCGGACCGCAGTGGGGTAGAGGGACCCGGGCCAGGGTGCACCGCGGGAGGGGGTCGTGCCCACGTCACTGTCGGCGATGGGAGGGGGCGTGGACAGGACCCTGCCTTTCAGGGTGTAATGTTGAGCCTGTCGGGCGGGGGAGGGTTTTTGCCTCTTGGTTTCTGGAAGGCTGGTTGGAAAGGAAGGACTGTTGGGCATCCGGTAGAGAGAGATTGGAATCCGAGAGTGAGTGGAGACCCGGCCTCATGCTGCCCGAGTTCGGGTGCCACGGGCCGTAGTTCCCTCCCAGGCCTGTGGGGCTCAGCTTTAGGCTAGAGCCGAGAGAGGTATTTGGACCTGTCGGAGGTCACCTGGCTGCTCGGGGCTGGAGACAGACGTTTTTCCGCGTGCGCAGGTCTGGAGAGCTAAGTTTTATCTAGGCTGTGGCACCCCTGATTCCAGTAGTCCGAACTCTTGTCAGACAGGAGTGCTTCCCATTTACAGCAAAGTAAGAGTAGCCTGTCCCACGGGAAGTAGCTTAGCAACATCACCTCTGCTCTCTCCTTCCCATGTAAGGGTGGGCCTGTGGTCGGAAGGGTTAAATGGGCATGATGTGGGTGCTGCCCCCTTATAACCAAGAGCAGGAAGGATGAGGACTTTATATTTTTAAATATCTTATGTTTTATATAGACATTTAAATATAAATATAAGTACCGGTATGACAAGGGCTCCTTTATGAAACATGGCTGTAGACTTCGACCACAACATCGGCTTTCCGTCGCTTGCTGCTTACGAGGCAAGTGGCCTGCTGAGCCACTCAGAACCACATCCTCTGTGTGATGTTCTCACTTGAGATTGGCTGTAAGCTGCTTGCTTTTTTTTTTTTCCCCATGCCCACTGCTCTTAGAATTGGCTCTCATTTTTTTCCTTACCTAGAAAGCGTCAGGTCTTAGAGCTGAGGTATTGACCGCCGTTGCAGTGCCTGACTCGTTTGGAAATGGCCTTGCTGGCTGTCACCTGGGTGGGGTGGTGGCTGTGTGGTCCTGCTGGGTGTAGAGGTTCGTGTTGACATCATCCACGAGCATTCCCCTTTCTGTGGCAACAACTGTCCTCTCTCCAGGCAGCTCCTAAATTCACTTGTCTACCCCCCGTCAGTTTGGTGCCCACTGTGTGTCGGGAGCTGAGAGAGGTGGCTGGGTGTGAGCACTGCTGAGGGCCCTCTCTGAGCAGGGGGCGTGCAGGGAGAGGCCGCGCGCGAGGAGCGAGCCGCTGGAGGGCTGGGGGCGGCGTTCAGGGCCTTCCTCACCGGCCCTGCCCTCCTGGCCCTCTGCTGTTAGAATCTCCATGGAGCTCAAGGTCTTCCAGCTAAATGTCCTCCTGTCTTAAACTGTCTTCTGTCCCACTGCTCAGCTCCCTCCGGGAGCCCTCCGTGCCCTGGCTCGCCATGGCCTCCAGCTGCCCCTCCCGTCCCCTGTCTGACCCCCAGATGTCTCCTTTGGGTTGGCCTCTGCCGCTCCTACTAGCCTGTGCGGACAGGTGGGCGGCCCATGTCAGCTGAGTGGTTGACCGCAGACATCGGGTGGTGGCAGAGCGAGCAGGCGGGTAGCGAAGTGGCTCCGAGTGCAGCCGCCAGCGGGAGGCCTCTCGAGGGCCCGTGGAGGGACCCGCCGGGCCCGGTGGGCGAGGGTGCCGCTCCCCGGGACCCGCTCCGCGGACTCCCCGCCCCCGCTGTGCGTGTTCACACTGTCTGCTGCCTTGCCTCTGTCCTCTGGGTTCAGCGTCCCAAGCAGGTGCCTCTGACTGGCCAGGCCACGCTCAGGCCTGCGCCTGCTGACCAGGGGGTGAGCACAGAGCATGTCTGACCTTTGATTCTGTAATGGGGGCTGGCGTTCTCCAGTGGATCCTGCCGGTGTCCGCTACACAGTCAGACGTCAGTAACTGAAATTGTCCTTCACTGTTTTGAGCACGGCTGTCCAAGAGAACTTTCTGTGGTGATAGAAATGTCCCTCCCACGGTCTGTGCTGTCCTTTTAAAATGGTGGCCGCGAGCCACATGTGGCTGGCGAGACAGGAGGGAGGCGCTTCATCGTCGTTGATTCGGATCTGAGCTGCCACACGTGGCTCTTGGATGCTGTGGTCTGGAGAAGACTTGTTCCCACTTTAGCCTGGCGCCCAGGCCCTGCTGTGTCACACGTGTCACGTCGGCTGGGCGGTCACTGTCCCGCCTGTGTTTCTGCACTACCTGCTGGAGCCCAGTGGACAGACGCCCCACCTTTAAGGTTTCCCCGCAGAGGACAGCGCGCCTGCGTTCCCGCTACGCCCTCCCCGCCCTCTGCTGCCCTCCTCCGGGGCGATTTTGCTCACGTGGTCTCCGGCGTGATACTGGACTTCGCCTCACTGCCTGTCCTCCTTTGTCATCTTGACCAGCTCTTCCTCCCTCCCATGTCTGAGCTCTGGGGCCTAGGTCCCCCAGCCCTGGCTGCCCCACTCCCATCTCCCGTGGCCTGTCATCATCATCTCCACTGGAGGCTTAGTAGGCGCTGCTCTCGGCCGTCTTCTCCCATCCCCCACGTCCCCCGCTTCCTTCTTTGTGCTCTACAGTCCGCCCGTGAGCAGCGTCTGCATATCTCTTTGGGACACACTCACGCTCTGACGGTCCTCAGCGCCTTCCCCCACCCACTCTGGCCCAGGCCAGCTCGCTTCCCTGCGTCCGCCCTGGCTCCTGCACAGTGGCCAGAACGACCTTTTAAAATAACATTCTAATTTATTGTGTTTCTCATCAGAACCCACCAAAGGTTCTCTGATCTTTGAAGAAAAGTTCAGGGTCTTACCATGGCCTAGAAGGGTCCCTAAAATCCACCTCTTGCTTGTCTTCTGCCCTCACCCCCCGGCTCTGCAGACATTCAGGCCCCGTCACGGCCCCTCCTCAGCCCCCGTGGTGCCCTCTGTTCCTTCCGCTGTCACCTGGGAGTCCTTTTGTCCAAAACTACATCCCCCCTCCTCCAGTGTTTCTCTGTCCTGGACCCCTGTCCTTGTCTCCCTAATGCGGTCGGTCACCGCACTAGAGAAAGCGGTGTGCCGTGTGTCCCTGCCCTCCTGGAAGGTAAGCTCCGTGAGGCGGCATCACATCACCTGAAACATCGCCCGGCACACGGGAGCCGCTCCACTGCTGTCCATGGAACAGATGCCCCCAGGGCGGCGCGTGTGTGTGTGTGTGTGTGTGTGTGTGTCCGTCACCATCTGCCCACCTCGTGGCCCTGCCGGCACAGTCCTGACTGAAGGGTTTCTGTGTGATCCCGCATTAAGTTTCCCCTCCTCTTTGTCCTAACTCCTTGTGGACAGGCACGGTGTCTGCTTTGTGTCCCCTGCCGCCGATGCAGTGCTGGCCCAGAGTGGGTGCTGGGCAGTGCTGCCTGGCTGGGTGACCTGCCTCTGCTGGACAGAAGCCCGTTGAGGACAGCAGAGGTCGCTGGGCTCTGGAGCCGGCAGGTTCTGGGGCCAGCTCATGGCATTTCCCTCCTCTCCCCAGCAGGCCTGGCACAGTCTCCAGGGCGCCATGAATGCCATCGTCGCGCTCTGTCACTTCTGCGAGCTCCACGGCCCCCGCACGCTCTTCTGCACAGAGGTCCTGCACGCCCCGCTTCCGCAAGGGGCGGGGAGCGGGGACGGCCCCGGCCGGGGCGAGCACGCTGAGGAAGAGGAGGGCGGCATCCAGATGAGCAGCCGCCTCCGCGCCCACAGCCCGGCGGAAGGGGCCAGCGCGGAGTCCAGCAGCCCGGGGCCCAAGAAGTCGGACATGTGCGAGGCCAGTGTCTCCTGGGGCGTCGGGGGCGTTTCTTCTCCGCGGAGGCCGCACGCCGCGGGCGTGGCCTCACGGGCGTGGGCGTGTGGTGTGCACTTGCTGCTTTCCTTCCCTCCGGTCCTTTCCCTACGTCCCAGCTTTAGCTTGTTCAGACAACCCTGGGCCAGCCGACGCTGGCCACCACCGTGGGGCCTGCCCTTCCGGCCTCGCCTCGCTCACTCGTGTCCACGCGCTGCCTTCTCGGCTCCCGTCCGTCAGTCTGGCGTCCTCCTCGCGGGCACCCTGCCCGCTTCCTGAGCTCTGGGGGATGAAGGTTAGGTCCCCGCACCAGGCGGCTGCTTCACCTGGAGCCCTGGGTCGGGACTGGAAATCAGGGTGGCGTTGGACCTGTCACTACAGGGTGGACAACAACCCAGCCGTGTTAGCCTCGTTCCGCTGAGAAGCAGTCGCTGAGCTCGAGCTTGACTGATTCACTGTGAGGGATCGAGGGTGGGGAGCAGAGGTGGGGAGGGCCCTCCGCTGGGAACGGCCGCTGCCTGTGATGGAGAGGCAGGCAGGAAGGAGGCCTGCGCGGTGGGGGCCTTGGGGGCGGGTCCTTGAGCTGGAACGGCCTTGGGAGGCGTCCTGCATCGCCCAGGGAGGGGCTGGCTCCGGGGCCTCTCTGCGCAGTCCCAGGTTGGGGGCTGCCGCCGGGGCTCACAGCATTGGCGCCAACGTGACGGTGGCTTCAGAGGGGCAGCAGCCAGGGCCGCCAGTCTGGCCCCTTCCCCATGGCAGGGGGTCTGAGCATGTGTTCTCAGGCGGCCACGCCAGTGCCAGAGTGTGGCAGCCTCCCTTGGCACGAGGTCCCTTCCAAGTGGTCGTGCCCGGATCGAGGACGGAGGCTCCGGGCCTCAGTTTTGCCACCTGTGAGGTGGGGATTCTCCCGGTAACTGTCTCACAGGTTTGCTCCTTGGATTAGGTGAGGTGATGGGTACAGAGCTCTTCGGGATCCCTGCTGCATAAGTGCCAGTAGATGAGGTCCAGTGACCTCTGTGTTCAGTAGATTCGATGCCCTCTGACGACCTTTGTGATGTGTGCATCCTGACTTTCCTACTCGGGAAACACGGAAATCCTCAGTCAAGTATAACTCTAGGAGCCGGTTGTTCTTATGTGAAAACAGATTGAATTTTCTGCTTGAGATTTGCATAAGAGTCAGCAAGCATGTTGCTGGCTAACAGGTTTTCTTCCCTTTCTCGTGGGCAGGGCTGCCGGTCACTTGCTGCAGGGCATCCTGGGTACATCAGCCATGACAAGGAGACCTCGATCAAGTACGTCAGTCACCAGCACCCCAACCACCCCCAGCTCTTCAGCATTGTCCGCCAGGCCTGTGTGCGGAGCCTGAGCTGTGAGGTGAGCACCCGTGACCCGGGGCCTCTGCGAGAGTCGCTCACGTGCGCGCCAGCACGCCCTGAGCAAGCTCGGTGTCGGTTACGGGAAGGAAGGCAGACGGCAGCCCGGAGACGGCCGGGCAGGTCCTGGAGTGAGTCACGTTGCACCCTGGTTCGTTGCTAACTTACCATTTTAAGCACCAGGCTTTCATTATTCGTTCTTCGTGGACGTGTTGCTAAGGTGTGCAGTGTTTGTAGGTGTGTGGCTCCCATCAGATGTCACCTTCGTGTCGTCTCTGTCACGTCAGAGCCTCAGTGCTCATCACGTGCTCTCTTAGCCGACTGAGGCGTGAGTCTGTGTTTCTAAGACACGTGGCTGCCGTTGTCGAGTTGTCTTAGCCTCTGTGTCTTTGTCACAGAGTTCACAGTCTAGTCGCTCACACTTCCTGTCACTGCCCCACTTGATCGTCCTCACTCACTGCTGCCATGTGCCCGCCTGGCTGTGTCCCTGCCGGTGGGCAGCTGATCGTGTCTGGTGGGGTTGTGTGTAAGAGTGGGTGTGGTGTGAGGGAGACCCACGTTCTCTCCTACACATAACGTATGCAGATTTTTTATTACGTGGACTCTGCAGTGGCTGTTTTGACTTGCCAGTTCTCTGGTATGTTCCAGATGAGTGATGTTGGCAAATCTGAGCCTGGGGTAGATGTAATACTTGTATACGAGTTATTTATGACTCAAGGTAAGAAAAATTAACGAACCTACTGGTCCTTGGGTTTCATGGTAACGAACGTTCTCTTTAGGAAGTTCGGTCACGGGAGAGATGAGCAGAGTTTTCCTTTCTCATCCCTGCCCTTTCCACTCTCCCTGTAACTGATGCTGATTAATTAGCGCAGAAAGAAGAGTGAGCGCGAGGGTTTGAGTGCTGCAGCGCACAGAGGGCGGTGTCCTGCAGCGCTGTCCTTGTGTCCCAGGTGTGCCCCGGCCGCGAGGGCCCCATCTTTTTTGGGGACGAGCAGCACGGCTTTGTGTTCAGCCACACATTCTTCATCAAGGACAGCCTGGCCCGGGGCTTCCAGCGCTGGTACAGCATCATCGCCATCATGATGGACCGCATCTACCTCATCAACTCCTGGCCCTTCCTGCTGGGCAAGATCCGTGGGATCATCGACGAGCTCCAGGGCAAGGCGCTCAAGGTGGCCCCGAGGCAGGGTAGTGGGTGGGGGGAGGGAGGGCTGTGTGCGAGGGGCCAGGAGCAGGGCAGCGTTCCTGCCTGGGGGTCCCCTGGCCGCCGCGGAGTCGGAGTTGCGGCGATAGGCCCGGGGCCAGCCAGTCCTGCTGGCTTCAGTGTCTCTCTCGAGTCTGTCGTTGTCTTGCTTCTCGCTTGGCTCTGCCTTTACTGCAGTCAGAGGCTTGGTTTGATCCCCGCTGTCTCTGCTTCCTCTGACCATCATTTCAGCAGCCTGTCCACTAGTGGTGTGACAGACTTGCACCTACCATGCATCTCCAGCCACGGCCCTGCATCTCCAGGGCCGCCCAGGATAGGCCAGTGGTGCTCTGGGAACAAACAGTGCTTAAGCCCCAGCAGCGTGTTTATGTCCATCGCAGGGAAGCAGGGGTCTGCGCGCTGTGGTCAGGCTGGAGTGGTGTTGCTGCCCAGTTGCTTGCTGGGGTGCACAGGTGGGGCTGGAGGCCGGGCTCCTCTCCCCCCTCGCAGGAAGTGGTCACGTGTCCCGCCCACACAGGGTCTGAGCAGCAGAAGCCCCCCGTGCCTGGAAACGGGGGTGCCTGGAAAGCGCAGATGCCCCCCGAGCCCCGTCACGTGCCGAAGAGTCGGTGTCGGGGAGGCCGCAGGAGAGACTCCTAACTGAGCCTCTTGTCAGGTGGCTTCTGATCCAGCGGGGGGACAAAGCTGTTCTCTTTGGGATGAGACCCGGGGCCCTTCTTTGCTCTTGTCCCAGAGAGCAGACTGGGGCCTGGGCTGCTGGCTGCTTTTGTCGTTAAGGGTCTTTCCCCTTCCCCTTGTGTGTCAGGTGTTTGAGGCGGAGCAGTTTGGGTGCCCACAGCGTGCCCAGAGGATGAACACTGCTTTCACACCGTTCCTGCACCAAAGGAACGGCAACGCTGCCCGCTCGCTGACGTCCTTGACGAACGATGACAGCTTGTGGGCGTGCCTGCACACCTCCTTCGCCTGGTAACCAGACTCGGTCTTCTCGTGGCCGCTGGGGCGTTGGCCGGACTGTGCCCAGCTTGGGGGGGACAGTTGCTGACAGGTCTGTGCTGTGACGCATGAGTCCTGAACTGGGTTCAGTCCTTCTCTCCTCTGAGTGCGTGGAAGTCGCGTTAAGGTGGAGCTCCCTTCCCAGCCATAATTTTAAGGTGAAGTTCCTAGACCAAGACCAGTGGTCTCCGTTTTTGTGAGCAGCAGTGAGTGCTTGTCTCGTACAGCACTTGTGAGTCAGGACTCAGACAGGGGCTGAGCTGGGCCGTTCTGGCCCTGGTCCTTAGGCGGAGCTGCTGTCGTGTGAAGGCTGGGCTCCCTCGGGGCTGGCAGGCCGGTCTGGCCGTGGGCGGGAGGCCTCTGCTCGCCACGGTCGTGCGGGTGATCCGGGGAGAGCGAGGTGGGCTCTGCTGGCTCTCACGACCCAGCCTCAGCAGCACACGGGCCCTGCCTGCACCTGGTTGTTAGAAGTAGCTCAGCCTAGGCGGGAGGGGAGGACCGGGCCCCGCCGTTGGAAGGGAGGAGTACCAACAGATTTGTGGACACACTTAGAAACCACCACAGTCTGTCCTCCGGCCACAGGTTGTTTCTCTTCCTCCCACTGCAGGATATGTTCCTTCCAAAGACTCCCCAGATTCTCATTCCTGTGCAGCATCACCTAAATCAGGTCCTGGTGTGGGTGACGTTCCTCACATGTGATCCTTGAGTGCAGCTTCTGAGAACCTGCAAACTAAAGAGAAAAATATTTGTCTCCCCCACCCGGCAGACAGTTCCTCTTATCTTTTAGAAATTATTATTATTATTTTGCGTTACACGGGCCTCTCACTGTTGTGGCCTCTCCCGTTGCGGAGCACAGGCTCCGGACGCGCAGGCCCAGCGGCCATGGCTCACGGGCCCAGCCGCTCCGCGGCATGCGGGATCCTCCCAGACCATGGCACGAACCCGTGTCCCCCGCATCGGCAGGCGGACTCTCAACCACTGCGCCACCAGGGAAGCCCCTAGGAATTATTTTAATTTGGGAAAATTTCAGACAGACCCGAAGTATAATACTACAAGGAACTTCACACTCTCCTACTTCAGCAGTTAGCGACCTTTCACTGCTTTTTCATCTGTCCTTCACTTTTTTTTTTCTGGAATGTTTTTTAAAGCAAGTCTTAGTTGTATCACTTCAACCATAAACCCATTATCACATGCAACAGAATGGACTCATTGCTTAGCATCATCCAGTCCAGTCCATGTTCACGTTTCCTGCTTTGCCTCCGAGTTGACTCTGGCATTGGGACCAGCGCACCACCACACAGGGCGCAGATCGTGCCAGGCCTCTTAGTCTAGAGCAGCGCCTCGTGCGCCTCTGCCCCAGCCTCCCTGCCTTTTGTTAGAGGCCTGGGCTGTGCGTCCTGTAGGAACCCCTGTGACTGATCGAATCCTCGTGGTGGTTCTCAACTCGTTCTTTTATGCCCATGTTTTCTGTTAACCAGTCGTTAGCTCAGGAGGGTTGATTGGCTTCGGGTCTAGTTTTCCTTTTGGCGAGAACACTGCATAGGTGGCACTGTGTTTCCCAGGCTCCTGAAGGCGTGCGGCAGCCGGCTGACCGAGAAGCTCCTGGAAGGCGCGCCCACTGAGGACACCTTGGTCCAGATGGAGCAGCTGGCGGGTGAGCTGGGAGGTGCCTGTGCTGGGAGCCTCTGCCGGCTGTGGCCTGGGGTCGGCCCGTGCTTAGCTCCCGTCTCCTCCATCCCAGCAGAGAGAGCTGGTGGAGGGGGCCCCAGGAGCCGTGTCTACAAAAGCTTGCCCTTTGCTCTTCGTGGTTTTATTGTGATTTCCTGCCTCATCTTCCCTGACAGTCACGTGTAAGAGTCTGTCCGGGCAGGTTGGGAAGGACCATCCCCGGGGCTGTCGCTCTGGAGAGGTGGGTTGAGTGAGGCTTTTGTGTCCCTATCGTACAAGAAGCACTTACTCGGCCTGTCTGGATGGGGACCTGCTCTCTGCTCTTCAACAGTAAAATGTTGTCCTTTAGTTGGACCCGAGGTTTTCATCAGGGCGGTGGTTCCCAAGCCTCCTGGTAACTGGGCGGCCCTCCCCAGGTTTGCAATCAGATCTCCACATCTGGGTGTTCTACGTAACTGCCCAGGGGAGTCTGGGAGTCTGCTTTTCTTTTGGAGATGGTTGGATTTTCAGTGACATAGGTCCAGGATCTCAAATGTGGGGCGGGGTGAACGAGACTCATGATGCGTCTTGTGTGTCCTCTGTTACAACGTGCTTCTTTTTGCAAACGATTGACCTGAACAAGCTGGAGCTGTTTGGCACTTGTTCCTGTCGTCCGGTGACCTGCACCTGAGCAGGCTTCCCTGCGAAGGGGAGGGCGGGCGGGTTCATCAAGGGCAGGGCTCGCTCGGAGAAGACAGAAGCGCAGTCCACTTCCGCGCCCTCACAGTGCGGTCGGCCCGGAACCATTTATCGGAGCGATGGCGTGTTTCTAGGTTAGTGACGGTGGCAAGGGCAGTCTGCTGGTGAGATTTATCTGCATGGAGAGCCGAGTGCGTCGGGGGAGAGGAGTGCAGGCGTGCGGTGCTCACTGTCTCGTCTTGGGTCGTATTTTGGTCACAGGGTGAGCATAGGGGTTCAGGGCACACGCTGCAGCCTGTACAGACCTGCCTTCAGCTCCGGGCTCCAAGATGTGTGTGTCCTGTGCGCACAGCAAGGCCCCTTCACTCGAGCTGTGCAGTGAGGATGCTGCATTCCTGGGGTTGTCGTGACGATGAATTGAGATAGCAGATATTCCTTTCTGTAAGACGGAGAGAGCAGTACTGACCCAGGGCAGGCGAGAGGATTAAAGGACAGAATGTGTGGACATCTTTAGGGGAGCGCCCACACACTGTTACCGTCCTTAGCGCTGACTTGACTTTTCCAACCGGCAGTGGACAGAACATAGCAGACTGAACACTCCTGGCCCACCCCAGGACTCCAGTGGCAGCAGGTAGTGTAGACAGCTGGTCGGAACCAGAAATCAGTAGCCTTCTGGCCGGTTTAACCACGAGATGCCTTGGGCTGAAGTGGTCGTGTGCAAAGACTTGCATCCAGAGAGCGAAAGAATCTAGGGACGCACATTTCGTAACTGAATTTGTTGTCTGTCTTGCAGACTTGGAAGAGGAATCGGAAAGCTGGGGCAGCTCTGAGGCTGGAGAGGAGGAGAAAGAGGGGGCCGAGGGGCGGGAGCCGACCAAGTGCCCAGCGGATTTGTCCTTGCTCTCAGACTGTGGAAACTGGCAGCCCCGAAAGCTCTCTGTCTTTAAATCCCTTCGGCACATGAGGCAGGTAGGCGATAGAGAGGTAGAGCCCGGATCAGAAACTCAGGACGAGAGCCCCGTCCTCTCCTTCCGGCTCATCTCCATCCAGCACGCCTTTTCCTTTGGGTCTGTTGTGTTCAGGGGTGACCAGGAACCTTCTTGGTGGGTGGCTGAAGATGACAGGGGGCATCTGGGGTGTCTCAGCCCCAGGCTCAGTGAGGATGGAGGGGGGTTCTCTAAAGAAAGGCCCAACGGTTGGCTTCTCATGGTTCTCTAATCTTGTCATTCTGGAACCTTCTAAAGGAATTGAACAGCATTGTTGGTTTGCACACAGCGTAGATGCTTTGCAAATTGAAAACAGTGGCCTTTCTTACAAAGAACTGGAAACAACCTGAACGTGCGACCCTAGGAGTTGCATCCGCGGGAGCCTGCACCGCTGGGGGGCGGGGCGGGGACGGGGCTGCTCCCCGCCCGGGAGGGCAGCGGGAGTGACCGCTAGATCACAAAGCAGGCTGGCCTTTCGTAGACCCTCTCTCTGTTTACTTTTACGTTGAGCATGAATTCTATCAGAAAACAGTTATTTTTACTTTGGAAAATGAAGTAAAGCCTGGTTTACCAGCAGGTGTTCTGTGGGGCTTTGGGGTGAAAACCATTCATTTAAATCGTCCTTGATTTGGCAGCAGTCCTTGTTGATTACAGTGGGTTACAGCTAATGTGGATTACAGCTGGAGGGGATCTTGAATTCCACCGGAGGTGGGAGTCCTTGGGGGCTGGTAGGATTTGGTAAAAGGCAGTGTCACAGCCTCCTCTTTTTTTCTGGCCATTTTCACAAGCCCTAAGACAACAGGCTGAGCTCTTCTAAAATGTCAGTGCCGCGGAGTTAATTGGAGTTGATTAAAGCAGGATAAAAACAGGACAGATGAGGAAGTCACAAGCCCTAGATTGAGAGACTCACAGCCCAGAGGACATGGTTAGAGGCCGGGGCTCCGGACGGGGGTCCACTCAGCGGGCGGCCCTGGGCTGCCGGCATCTGGACCGAGCTCTCTCGGTGCTGAAGACTCACAGCCCTGGCTCTCTCTCAAGTGGTTAGGCCAAAGTTAAGGGTGTAGAGAGAGAGGGTACATGTTGCAAAAAGCTAATACTTTATCTGCTTCAAATCTTTAAAAATAGAATTGGGGAAAAGATCTTGAAGTGTACAAGAGCCCTGGGGTCGGACCTTCAGGTGTGAGCACAGGGCCATCCCTCCTCCTGGTTTCGGGCACGTCACCCAGCCTCCCCGAGAAGATAGGTGACTTCCGCTCTCCCGCCCGTCTTCCTTCACTCTACGGAGAAAGTTTCTAGACGAACACACAAATAACTTCCTCTGGACAGAAAGCAGTGCACCGTGTTTTTCAGGTCTTGGGTGCCCCATCTTTCCGCACACTGGCCTGGCACGTCCTCATGGGGAACCAGGTGATCTGGAAAAGTAGAGACGCAGACCTTGTCCATTCAGCCTTTGAAGTTCTTCGGGTGAGAGGATCTGCTTTCCTTTGTGTTTTGTGGCAGGACGGTATTGGCCTAGTGGGTTTTTAAAAAACCTGTTAAGATGTGCCAGAGACTCGTTGCAGAGGTTCACGCCTGGATCTAAGACCTGTGCTTTTCTCCACTGTTAAAAATGGTATTCATCTGTGCTTTCACTGCCGAGGGCCCAGGTTCTGTCCCTGGTCAGGGAACTAAGATTCCACAGGCTGCGCAGCGCGGCCAAAAAAAAAGGAAGAAAAAAAAAAGGTAGTCATTTTTAGCTTTCATTTCGAGCGAGGAGTCTATGCTGTCCTGACAGACTGATCACTCTCCCATCCGCCCTTCCCCAAGCCCCGCATCCCTTTGAGAAGCCACCTGTGCCACAGAGGCGGGCCTGGGTCCCCACGTGGTCCTCTGCACAGAGCCTGATCAACGGGCTGGCTGGAGTGCACATGTGGCGTGCTGTCTCTGTCCCACAGGTGTAGGGGGTGCCAAGGCCCAGGTCCGGCTCTAAGCGTGTGTGCATGCCAGCCGTCTGCCTGGGCCCGTGAAGGTACAAGACGAAACAATCTCTCAGACAACTTAGAATCCCTTTGGTGGGTGAGGGAAGAGACGAACGTCTGTGAAGTCGGAGAATGATGGAAGAGTTAACCCTGCAGAGCGGGCCGGGATGCGAGGGCTCTGGACCGAGCTGCAGGGGGCTCGTGGGGTGTGGGTGAGGGACTCGGGTCGGGCAGCGCTCAGCTCTGGGTTGTTCCGTCCTTCAGACCATGCTGCCCGTGGGCTGTGTGCGCGTCATCCCTTACAGCAGCCAGTACGAGGAGGCCTACCGCTGCAACTTCCTGGGGCTCGGCCCCCACGTGCAGATCCCTCCCCACGTGCTGGCCTCAGGTACGTGCCGCGTCGGTCCGGGCTGAGCCCCTGCACGTCAGGGCTCAGAAGTGAAACCACGTGACGGGACCTCAGCTGTGGGTTTGAGGACGATGCCTGCTGGCCTCAGGCGGGAAGACCCACGTTGCAGGACCAGCTTTCCCCGTGGCGTTGGCTTCTAGTGTCTGTCTTGAAGATGGGTGAGGGTTGGGCTGGGCTGCTCACTGGGGTGTGGCTCTCTGTGGGGCAGGTCCCAGCCCTGGGCCCTGGGGCAGCTCAGGGGGCGCTGGACTGAGCCTCCGCCTCGTGGTCTTCCTTCCTCTCTGTTCTCCTGAGTTTATCTGCCTGAAATCCATCCCCGGTGCTCATCAGCTCAGTGGCCCTTGCTCTGCCCCCCTCCGCCCTCGGGACTGACTGACAAGCTTACTGCTCTAGACAGAGAGCCAGGAAGCTGATCGGCATCCCTCATTCTTGGTCTGGGGGGTCGGGAGTCAGCACATCCCTTTGTGAGTGCACATCCCCGCATCCGGCACGTCTAGGCCTCCTCCAGGCACATCCGTGAGAGCGGTGGGAAGGTTGGTCACAGAGCTGTCACCCTCTCTGCAACCAGGCTGGGCCATGAGTCCAAGAGGCAGTGTTCAGAACACAGGCTCTCGTCTCAGAGATGGGCTTGATATTGTTACCACCACTAGCCATGTGACCTTGTGCAAGTCACTTAGCTTTTCTGAGTCTGTTTCCCCATCTGTAAAATGGGTTGTAGCGGGGCCACTCTCCCAGGGCTGGTTGGTATTAGACCAGTGGAGGTATACGCAGTAATTTGTAGTAATATAATACAGTGCGTTATTAGTTTAACTGAGTCAAAAGTGAACGCTTAACTCTTCACAAGCTACCGAAGATTTTAGGTGCCAGTGTTCAGCTCAGGAGGCTGGAGTTTTCCCCAGATGATCTGAGATGATTGGGAGCTGCAAAGGAGGGGCTTTGTCCCGGGGTGAAGAGCACTTGACGGGCAGCGTGTCTTGTGTCGCTGCAGAGTTTGCTGTGGTGGTGGAAGTGCACACGGCCGCCCGCTCCAGCCTGCAGCCGGCCGGCTGTGAGGACGAGCCGTCCCTCAGCAAGCACGAGTTTGTCGTGACCAGTGGGAGTGCTGTGGCCGCAGACCGAGGTGGGCACCGCTGAGCAGGGCCTGCTCTCCCTCTGGCGAGCGGGCTGGGGGGCGCTGAGGCCGCCCCCGCCCTCCCCGTGCTGACCCCCCCGCCATGCCCCACTTGTCCCCAGCTGGCCCCACCATCCTGAGTAAAGTGGAAGCAGCTTTGACCAACCAGAATCTGTCGGTGGACGTGGTCGACCAGTGCCTCGTCTGCCTCAAGGAAGAGTGGATGAAGTAAGCGGGTGCCACCTCGGCCCCTAGAGTCTGTGCTTTCAGGGGAGGGCTGGGCTGCCAGCAGCAGGAGAAGCAGGAGCCGTGGCCAGAGACAGAGGTGAGGCCGTGGCTGCTGCGGGAGGGGGTGTGGACGAGAGACGCGGGGCTCCACCACGCGCTGACCTGGCTGGGTGGCCTGGAGCAGGTGAGCCTGCACCCCTGAGCCTCAAGCTGCTCTGTGCTCTCCAAGGGAGGCAGTTATTTTGATGCTTAGTTAACTTAAGAATTGGAAGGTCGGGTAGCAGATGTTCCCTCCTTATTAAGCAAGTTACTGTATTTCCTCCCGCCTTCTTAGTAATTTTCTGTCAAATTTAATTAGTCAAACACTGTTCTGATTTCAGACAGTACCATGGAGCTTAGGAGCCACCTGTCCCTTTTATGAATGGGAGGAACATTTGTCTTTTTAATTTCCCTGTTTGGCTGCACCAGCGTCAGCAGCGGTGGGGAAACGGGAGACCCTGGGTGCAGGCGCGAGCCGCCGCTCTGCTGTGCCGCCTCTCCTGTCTCAGTTCCCGCTGTGCCTGCCGAGCCGTTGCTGGTCTTGAAGCCGTTTAGGCCCCAGGACCAGAACTCTGCTGACGGTTCTGCGGTAGCTGAGTGTTTGGTTTTGGTCTTCTGCAGCAAAGTGAAGGTCCTCTTTAAGTTCACCAAGGTGGATAGCCGGCCCAAAGAGGACACACAGAAGCTGCTGAGCATCCTCGGGGCGTCCGAGGAGGACAACGTCAAGCTGCTCAAGTTCTGGATGACAGGCCTGAGCAAGACGTACAAGTCGCACCTCCTGTCCACGGTCCGCAGCCCCATGGCCTCAGAGCCTCGCAGCTGACCCCGTCCCGGGACACTGTGTCTGGGTGGGCCTCCTGGGACGCGGTGACGTCCGTCCTTGCCGCGGAGCTCGGACACAGGTCTGTGATGGCGTTCTCAGGCTGTCCTCCCGTTTCCAAACTGCTGGCATGAAGCTGTTTCCTAGTAAGGAGTGGAAACTGTTGGGGCTGAACTTTGCCCTCTGTGTGGGATGCGGGCCTGGTGTAGTTCTTGGCACCATCCCACAAGCTATTTGAATTGCTCCAGCCCTGAAGGGGGCAGTGAGAGACTTGTGACAGTTAGTCCTCTGCATTCGCGCACCCCTGGGAGAGAAGAGCGTGAGGAAGGTGTGCAGCTCGTGCCTCTCGTGGGTGCTGATCTCAGAATTTACAGGGAAACGTGTCGGGCCAGCTCCGCCTGGGGTGTCTTAGCCGCAATGTCATACCCTCTCTTGAGGTTGAACCTTCCTGTTCTCAAGTTCAGCAAGGGTTTTCCAGGTAGTGCATGCATATGTGAGTTTTGTGAATTTTCAGGTTATGTTCTGATCTGTAGTCATTGTTAGTAATCTGGTTTTAAGTTAGGGCTCTGGGAATGCCTTTTGGGGTGGAGTGGATGTTTTCCTCCTCTTTGGATCATCTGGAATTCATGTTCTGAAGTTACCTGACGACCAAGTCTTCTGGCCGTGCTCTTCTGTGGTTGCTTTGAAATTACCCTGTAGCTTGAGGACGAGCCCTGATCTTTTTTACACAAAGAGGATACTTTGCTGAAATGTCAGATGGAGTCATTTGGCTGGCCTGGCTCACTGGATGTGGAGTTGAGAAGCCCATCATAGTTTTATTCCATATCACTTTGCCCTCTATTGCTTCTTTAAACGTTTACATTTGGCTGCAGTTAAGTTTCAGAGTATGGTAGTTTAAGACTGGTTCATTGCCCCTGTGTACACTTTTAATAAGGATTCATGGTTTGGAAGGATTTTCCGGTAATTTTGCTGATTTGTTTATAGTTTTTTGTGTTTAATTTATATTTAACAGGAAGACCATGTTTATATGACTAGGTATCTGTATCATGCAAGAACATTGAAATAATAAAGATATATTTTTATAAACTGTTGACTACATGGTTTTATTGGTTTGATACCTCAGATTTTCTTGGGATCAGTCATAGAAAATAATATGTTTAAAGTAACACCAGTGATATAACTATTTTGGAACTCTGTACTCTCCTGAAGGCTTACAGTTTCCAGGGGAAGCCGTAGTAAACTGTGGTTAATTTTCAGTCAGTTGTAGCTCGTCGTACAGGTGCAGGTTCCTGTGTCCCAGCCCAGCCCCAGGGCAGGGCAGTTGCAGGTTCCTGTGTCCCAGCCCAGCCCCAGGGCAGGGCGTACACGTGTTCTTGGGGCAGCTTGCAGGAGCAGGGTGGGCAAAGAGGATCCTGTCCTCTGAGCGTCAGGGCTCGACGCCTCATCGCCGACGGCTGCTTCTGACTAGGGTGCAGACGAAGGGGGGGCAGCCACTGTCGCTGCGCCTCCCTCTCTGGATGGCAGCCTCTCCCTGCTTCATTTTTGCCTTCCACCTCTCAGGAGCCAGACATTAAAGAGTGGGACACTCAAAAACAATTGCATGTATGAGAAAATTGAAAAGTGACTGTGCACATCCAGGGAAGGGCTCAGAAAAGACCTGAGAAAAACTGAAGTTTACATCTCCAGCTGATCCCTGGCAAAGAGCCTACAACAGTAAAAATAAATAACAAACCAGTAAACGCTGGGGAAGGGGGAGAATCTGATTTCCAGAGTTATGCTATTATTAGATTTAAATGTCCAGTGTTCAGCAAAAACAACAACAAAATCACAAGGCATACAAAGAAACAGGAAGGTCTGTTGAAAGGAAAAGAAAGAATTCAGCAGAATCTGTCCGTGAAAGAGATTTAATGGCAGACATATTAGCCAAAGACTTTAAAACAACTGTTAAAGATGCTCAAAGAACTAAAGATGTGGAGAAAGTGAAGAAAATGATGTGTGAACAAAATAGAAATATCAAAGAAAACCAAAAAAAGAAACCAAAAATATGGAGCCGAAAACTGCAGTAACTGAAGTGAAAAATTGGCTAGAAGGCTTTAAAGACAATTTGAGCAGCAGAAGAATCAGTGAACTTAAAGATAGGACAGTGGAAATTACTGAGGCTAAGGAACAGAGCCTAAGAGATCCACGGGACACCATTGAAAGGACCAACATACGCATCGTGGGAGCCTGAGAAGAAGAAAGAAAGAGGCAGAATATGTGAATAAATAATGGCTGAAACTTTTCCAAATTTCGTGAGACACATGAATATAAACATACAGGCATACCTTAGAGATTGTGAGTTTGCTTCCAGACCACTGCAATAAAGCAAATATTGCAATTAAGTGAGTCCACACGAATTTTTGGTTTCCCACTGCGTATGAAAGTTATGTTCATACTATACTGTGGTCTTTTTAAATAAATTTATTATTTACTTTTTGGCCGTGTTGGATCTTTGATGCTATGTGCAGGCTTTCTCTAGTTGCAGCAAGCGGGGGGCTACTCTTCATTGTGGTGCGTGGGCCTCTCCTTGTGGTGGCTTCACTTGTGGAGCATGGGCTCCAGGCACACAGGCCTCAGCATTTGTGGCACGTGGGCTCAGCAGCTGTGGCTCACAGGCTCTGGAGCGCAGGCTCAGTAGTCGTAGTGCATGGGCTTAATTGCTCCGCAGCATGTGGGATCCTTCCGGACCAGGGCTCGAACCCGTGTCCCCTGCAATGGCAGGCAGATTCCCAACCACTGTGCCACCAGGGAAGTCCCTATACTGTGGTCTATTAAGTGTGCAATAGCATTGGCTAAAAAAAAAAAAAAAAAGTACTTTAATTTAAAAATACTGTCAAAAAAATCCTAACCGTCGTTGAGCCTTCACTGAGCTGTAGTGGTAACATCAAATATCACTGATCACAGATCACCAATTCAAATATGATAATAATGAAAAAGTTTGAAATATTGCAAGAAACACCAAAATGTGACATAAGAGACATGAAGTGAGCAAATGCTGTTGGAATGATGGTGCCAGTAGACTTGCCTGATGCAGGGTTGCCACAAACCTTCAGTTGGTAAAAAAAAAAAAACAAAAAAAAACACAGTATCTGCAAAGCACAGTAAAATGAAGAATGGCCTGTACAAGAAGCTAAACAAATTCCAAGTAAGATGAACTCCAGAAGATCACAAGACATGCAGTCAAACTTTCAAAAGACAGAGGGCAGACAGCAGAAGCAAGAAGAACTACAATTCTATCGCTTCTCGGCCTTTTGGCTAAGATCAAGTGAAGAAGAACTACAATTTCTGCAGCCTGTGGAGGGAAAACCACATTCACAGAAAGATAGACAAGATGAAAAGACAGAGGACTTGGTACGAGATGAAGGAATAAGATAAACCCCCAGAAAAACAACTAAATGAAGAGATAGGCAACCTTGCAGAAAAAGAATTCAGGATGATGATAGTGAAGATGATCCAGGACCTTGGAAAAAGAATGGAGGCAAAGATCAAGAAGATGCAAGAAATGTTTAACAAAGACCTAGAAGAATTAAAGAACAAACACCTAGAAGAATTAATGGACAAAAAAACAGAGATGAGCAATACAATAACTAAAATGAAAACTACACTAGAAGGAATCAATAGAATAACTAAGGCAGAGGAGTGGATAAGTGACCTGGGAGACAG
Source organism: Leucopleurus acutus (assembly GCF_964270905.1). Taxonomy (NCBI): domain Eukaryota; kingdom Metazoa; phylum Chordata; class Mammalia; order Artiodactyla; family Delphinidae; genus Leucopleurus; species Leucopleurus acutus. The sequence continues at coordinate 60,178,420 of NC_139161.1, forward strand.
AAAGGTGGAATTCACTGCTGCAGAACAGAGTAAAGAAAAAGAATGGAGAGAAATGAAGACAGCCTAAGAGACCTCTGGCACAACATTAAATGCAACAGTATTCGCATTATAGGGGTCCCAGAAGGAGAAGAGAGAGAGAAAGGACCTGAGAAAATATTTGAGGAGATTATAGTCGAAAACTTCCCTAACATGGGAAAGGAAACAACTACCCAAGTCCAGGAAGCGCAGAGTCCCAGGCAGGATAAACCCAAGGAGAAACACGCTGAGACACATAGTAATCAAATTGACAAAATTATTGAAAACAAAAAGGGAAAAAAACAACAAATAACATATAAGGGAACCCCCATAAGGTTAACAGCTGATTTCTCAGCAGAAACTCTACAAGCCAGAGGGGAGTGGCTTGATATATTTAAAGTGATGAAAGGGAAGAACCTACAACCAAGATTACTCTACCCAGCAAGGATCTCATTCAGATTCGAGGGAGAAATCAAAAGCTTTACAGACAAGCAAAAGCTCAGAGAACTCAGCACCACCCAACCAGCTCTGCAGCAAATGCTAAAGGAACTCCTCTAAGTGGGAAACACAAGAGGAGAAAAGGACCTACAAAAGCAAACACATAACAATGAAGAAAATAGTAATAGGAACATACATATCAATAATTACCTTAAACGTGACTGGATTAAATGCTCCAGCCGAAAGACAGAGGCTCGCTGAATGGATACAAAAACAAGACCCATATGTATGCTGTCTGCGAGAGACCCACTTCAGACCTAGGGACACATACAGACTGAAAGTGAGGGGAGGGAAAAAGATATTCCATGCAAACGGAATAGAGTAGCAGCACTCATATCAGAAAAAAATAGACTTTAAAATAAAGAATGTTACAAGAGACAAGGAAGGACACTACATACTGATCAAGGGATCAATCCAAGAAGAAGATATAACCATTATAAAGATATATGCACCCAACATGGGAGCACCTCAATACATAAGGCAACTGCTAACAGCTATAAAAGAGGAAATCGACAGTAACACAATAATAGTGCAGGACTTTTACACCTCACTGACACCAATGGACAGATCATCCAGACAGAAAATTAATAAACACAGGCTTTAAATGACCAGTAGACCAGATAGATTTAATCGACGTTTATAGGACATTTGGGCTTCCCTGGTGGCACAGTGGTTGAGAGTCCGCCTGCCGATGCAGGGGACACGGGTTTGTGCCCCGGTCCGGGAAGATCCCACATGCCGCAGAGTGGCTGGGCCCGTGAGCCATGGCCGCTGAGCCTGCGCGTCCGGAGCCTGTGCTCCGCAACGGGAGAGGCCACAACAGTGAGAGGCCCGCGTACCGCAAAACAAACAAACAAACAACAAAAAACACCTAAATAGACATTTCTCCAAAGAAGACATACAGATGGCGAAGAAGCACATGAAAAGCTGCTCAACATCACTAATCATTAGAGAAATGCAAATCAGAACTACAACGAGGTTATCACCTCACACCAGTTAGAATGGGCATCATCAGAAAATCTACAAACAAGGAATGCTGGAGAGGGTGTGGAGAAGAGGGAACCCTCTTGCACTGTTGGTGGGAATGTAAATTGATACAGCCACCATGGAGAACAGTATGGAGGTGACTTAAAAAACTAAAAATAGAACTACCGTATGATCCAGCAGTCCCACTACTGGCCTATACCCAGAGAAAACCAGAATTCAAAAAGACACATGCACCCCAATGTTTATTGCAGCACTATTTACAATAGCCAGGTCATGGAAGCAAGCTAAATGCCCATCGACAGACGAATGGATAAAGAAGATGTAGTACATATATACAATGGAATATTACTCAGCCGTAAAAAGGAACGAAATTGGGTCACTTGTAGAGATGTGGATGGATCTAGAGACTGTCATACAGAGTGAAGTAAGTCAGGAAGAGAAGAACAAATATCGTATATTAATGCATATTCGTGAAACCCAGAAAAAAGGTACAGATGAACTGGTTTGCAGGGCAGAAATAGAGACACAGATGTAGAGAACAAATGTACGAACACCAACGGGGGAAAGTGGCCAGGGGGGTTGTTGGTAGTGGGATGAATTGGGAGATTGGGATTGACATATATACACTAATATGTAAACAATAGATAACTAATAAGAACCTACTGTATAATAAAATAAAATTCAAAAGACAATTAAAAAAAAACTTTCGAAAGACAGAGCAAGTCTTGAAAACAGCAAGAGAGAAGTGAATCCTCAGTACGAATATCTGCAGAATTCTCATCGGACATTTTGGAGGCCAGAAGACGAGGGGGTTGATATGTTAAAAGTCTAAAACAAAGAAGTCAACCGAGAGTCCTCTATCCAGCAAATCTGTCCTTCAAAAGTGAGGGAAAAATCAAGACATTACAGATAAAAGCTGAGAGGTTTGTTATCATTAGACCTGTCCTGCAAGAACTGCTCAGGGGAGTCCTATAGGATGACATGAAAGGACACTGGACAGTACCTCAAAGCCCTATGGAGAAATAGAGAGCTCAATAAAGATAAATACATGGGCAATTATAAAAACTAGAATTACTATAACAATGGTTTGTAACCATACTTTTTGTTTTCTGTAACCAAGAAACATACCTTTGAAGAAAAAAATATTAATGTGAAAGCTTGTGTTACTGTAACTTTGGTTTGTAACTCCAAATTGTGTTTTCTACACAGTTTAGGAAATACATTGAGAAGAATTACTAGTTTCTGTTTTGTGGCACATGACGTATAAAGATGTAACCACCAAAAGGGGTGGGACAGAGCTGTAAAGGAGGAGGATTTTTGTTATTGAAGTTAAGCTGCTATAACTTCAAATTAGAATGTTATAACTTTAGGATGTTAAATGGAATGCTTATGGTAAACACAAGGAAAATGGCTACAGAATATATGGAAGAGGAAGTTAAGAAGGAGTTTAGACAGCTCACTGCCAAAAAACAAAAAGAAAAGGAGACAGGAATGCAAGAAATGAGGAACCAAAGAGCTATAGGGCATACAGAAACATAGGCTGTAAGTCAGAAACGTTTACAAGAGACAAAGAAGGATATTATATATAACAAAAGGCTTCTGTATAATAAAGTACAGCAAGAAGTTATAACAATTATAAACACTTAACGTAACTAATGACCAGCCATCAAAATATATGAAACAGAAACTGAGAGAATTGAAGGGAGAAATAGTTCTACAATAATCGTTCTACCCCACTCACAATAATGGATTAAAAAAACAGAAGATAAATAAGGAAGAAATGCTCAGGGGATAGTCCTATAGTCCTTTAAACACCACAATAAACCAACTAGATCTAACAGGCATTTACAGAGCACTCCTCACAGCAGCAGCAGCACACACAGTCTTCTCAAGTGCACTTGGGACATTTTCCAGGAAGACCATAGGTTAGACCTCAAATTAAATCTCAGTAGACCTTAACATATAGATACCATACAAAGTATCTTCTCTGACCACAAGATGAAGTTCGAAATCAATAACATAAAACTGGAAAAGTTACAAAATTGGGGAAATTAAACAACACTTTTTCTTTTTGAGTATAGTTGATATACAATGTTGTGTCAGTGTCAGGTGTACAGCCCAGTGATTCAATTGTACATGGACATATATGCATTCTTTTTCAGATTTTCTCATATAGGTTATCACAGAATATTAAATAGAGTTCCCTGTGCTATGCAGTAGGTTCTTGTTGGTTACCTATCTTATATACAGTAGTGTGTGTGTGTTCCTCCCAAGCTCCTGATTTATCCCTCCCCTCACGTTTCCCCTTTGGTAACCATAAGTTTGTTTCTGTTTTGTAGGTACGTTCATTTGTGTCATATTTTAGATTCCACATGTAAGTGATATCATATGGTATTTGTCTTTCTCTTTCTGACTTACTTTGCATAGTATGATAATCTCTACGTCCATCCATGTTGCTGCAGATGGCATTATTTCATTGTTTTTTATGGCTGAGTAATATTCCATTGTGTATATGTACGACATCTTCTTTATCCATTCCTCTGTCAATGGACATTTAGGTTGTTTCCATGTCCTGGCTATTGTAAATAGTACTGCAATGAACATTGGGGTGCATGTATCTTTTCAGATTATGGTTTTCTCAGGATATATGCCCAGGAGTGGGATTGAAGGATTATATGGTGATTCCATTTTAGTTTTTTTGTTGTTGTTGTTGCGATACGCGGGCCTCTCACTGTTGTGGCCTCTCCTGTTACGGAGCACAGGCTCTGGACGTGCAGGCTCAGTGGCCATGGCTCGCGGGCCCAGCCGCTCCGCGGCATGTGGGATCTTCCCGGACCGGGGCACGAACCCGTGTCCCCTGCCTCGGCAGGTGGACTCTCAACCACTGCGCCACCAGGGAAGCCCTCCATTTTAGTTTTTTAAGGAACCTCCATACTGTTCTCCATAGTGGCTGTACCAATTTACATTCCCACCAGGAGTGTAGGAGGGTTCCCTTTTCTCCACACCCTCTCCAGCATTTATTGTTTGTAGACCTTTTGATGATGGCCGTTCTGACCGGTGTGCTGGTGCCCACTGTAGTTTTGTTTTGCATTTTTCTGATAATTACTGATGTTGAGCATCTTTTCATGTGGTTTTTGGCCATCTGTATGTCTTCTTTGGAGAAATGTCTGTTTAGATCTTCTGTCCATTTTTTTATTAGGTTGTTTGTTTTTTTGACATAGAGCTACATAAGCTGTGTGTATATTTTGGAGATTAATCTCTTGTTGGTCACTTTGTAAACAATACACTTTAAAAAATTGATTTTATTTATTTATTATTTTTGGCTGCGTTGGGTCTTCGTTGCTGTGCGCAGGCTCTCTCTAGTTGCGGCGAGCGATGGCTTCTCATTGTGGTGGCTTCTCTTGTTGCGGAGCACGGGCTCTAGGCACGCAGGCTTCAGTAGTTGCAGCACGTGGGCTCAGTTATTGTGGCTTGTGGGCTCTAGAGCGCAGGCTCAGTAGCCGTGGCTCATGGGCTTAGTTGCTCCGTGGTATGTGGGATCTTCCCGGACCAGGGCTCGAACCCATGTCCCCTCTATTGGCAGGCATGTTCTTAACCACTGCAGCACCAGGGAAGTCCAACAACACACTTTTTTTTTTTTTTTTTGGGTACACGGGCCTCTCACTGTTGTGGCCTCTACCGTTGCGGAGCACAGGCTCCAGACGCACAGGCTCTGTGGCCATGGCTCACGGGCCCAGCTGCTCCGCGGCATGTGGGATCTTCCCGGACCGGGGCACGAACCTGTATCCTCTGCATCGGCAGGCGGACTCTCAACCACTGCGCCACCAGGGAAGCCCCAACAATACACTTTTAAACAACCAACGGATCAAGAAGAAATTACAAGGGAAATTAGAACAAATGAAAATGAAAACACAACAAAATTTATGGGATGCAGTGAAAGCAGTGCTAAGGGGGAAATTTACAGCTACAAATGCTTATATTAAAAAAGAAGAAAGATCTGAGATCAATAACCTAACTTTACAACTTAAGGAACTAGAAAACAACAAACTAAACCCAAAGCTAGCAGAAGGAAGGAAATGATATAGATTAGAATAGATTGGAAAGCTTAGTATTTTTTGTTGAAAAAAACCTCCGGTTTCTTTGCATGTCTAGTAGGCTTTGGTTGACAACTGGACATTTTTGATAATAGAGTGTAGCAACTCGGGACTTTATTTTTCTGAGGTGGTTGTCCTTTGGAAACTTACCTGGACTTAAACGTCAGCATCTCTTCCCCTGCACTCTGCAGCCACTGGTGTGTCTGCTCGTTTTTTTAAGATTATTTTTATTTATTCGTAGGGGTCACCCCTGAGTCTTTCTAATGTGGTAGTCAGCAGTGATTTTGGTTTAACCCAAATACTCTGAGCCTGTAGGCCTCATACCCTCTGCTGATCAATCTGGGTTGGGGAATGCTTTCAAGCGCCCCTTGGCTTTCACTTTTCCCCATGCTCTCCTGGGTCTCTCCCACTCATACATTGCTCCCCAGTTAGCCAGGGATGTGGGGAGAACGTAACTCAGCCCTTTTATGGTTTTCTCACTTCCAGGATGTCTGTCACATTTTTGACTGATCTGCTGCTTGCCCTAACTTGGACTGCCTCTTGGGTTGGTAAGGCTGCGTGTTTTGATCATTCATTCACAACTGAATCCACCATTTTTGGCCAGCACAACTGTAGGTTTCTGCAGCCAGTCCCACATTGGTAAGACAGCTACTTTTTCCAACCAGGGTTGAGGGGTGGGTTTTGAAGGGATGGGAGCCTCAGTCCACAGGGCCACGGACTCCCCCTGCTCCTATCCTAAGCACCGCCAGGTTTTAAAAGCGAACACTTCTCATTTTGTTGTCTGCCTTTGCGGTATTTCCAGTGCCCTGAAGTTGTTGTTCTTGACCATTTCCCCCAGTTTTATGGGGGTTTTTTGGTTTTTGTTCTTTGCTGCACCGCGAGGCTTGTGGGAGTTTAGTTCCCTGACCAGGGATCGAACCCGGGCCCTCAGCACTGAGAGCTCGGAGTCCTAACCACTGGACTGCCAGGGAAGTCCCAATTTGTTTGTTCTTTGCAAGGAGGAATTGAGCACCTCTTTATACTGCCGTAACAGGAAGTCCTTCTTCTCATTCTTTATTATCATTTCAAATGAAGAAAGTGAGGCTCAAAGAGATGAAGCCACTTGCCTGAGGTCCTGCAGTTAGGAAGCAGGGGAGCCAGAGTTAAACTCAGGAACTCTATTAAAAAAGTTTTATTTAAGCCACGTAATTTGACAAGTTTTACATACAAATATGCCCGTGAAACCATCACTACCACCAAGATAATAAACATATCTATCACATGTCTCTTTCTAATCCCTCCCGCCCTTCCCTCACCTCTAGGCAACCAGAGATCTGCTTTCTGTCACTATAGTTTGCATTTCCTAGAATTTTATATAAATGGAATCATAAGTCTGTACTCTTTTTTTCTGGCTTTTTTCAGTCAGCATAATTGAAATCCGTCCATGTGGTAGTATATATCAATAATTTATTTCTTTTTATTGCTAAATATTCTGTTGCATTAATATGCAAAAGTTTATCTCTTGACGGACATTTATGTTGTTTCTAGATTTGAGTTATTACAAGTAAACCTGCTCTGAACATTTGCGTACAGGTCTTTGTGTGGGATACGCTTTCATTTCTCTTTGGTCATACCTAGGAGTGGGACAGCTGGACCATATGGAAGGTGTGTGTTTAACATTTTAAATAAACTTTTAATTCAGAATAATGTTAGATTTACCAAAAAGTTTCAAAGATAGCATCTTCCATTATTGTAATTCATTTGCCAACGTGAAGAAACTGACATTGGTACATTACTATTAAACTCCAGACTTTATTTAGATTTCACCAGTAGTTTTTTTTTTTTTTTTTTTTTTTTTTTTTGCGGTACGCAGGCCTCTCACCACCGTGGCCTCTCCGCTCCGGATGCGCGGGCTCAGCAGCCATGGCTCACGAGCCCAGCCGCTCCACGGCATGTGGGATCGTCCCAGACCGGGGCACGAACCCGCATCTCCCGCATCGGCAGGCGGACTCTTAACCACTGCGCCACCAGGGAAGCCCCTGTGTGTCTTCTTTGGTTGCCTCCTGGGTCCTTTGGGCGTTGGGTGCGCAGGCGCAGTGTGGGCGGGCACACGTAGGCGGCAGGCGGGTGCGCAGGCGCAGTGGGCAATGGGCGCCGAAAGAGCAGGAGCAAGTGCCCCGGGGCGGAGGGCGCACGTGGCCCGTGGAAGGCGGGCGCACAGGCGCAGTGGGCGATGGGCGGTGAATGCGCAGGCGCAGGTGGGCGGCAGGCAGGCGCGCAGGCGCAGTGGGCAGCGGGCGCACGTGGTAGGCGGGGCCTCAGACGCCAAAGGCGAGATGGGGCCGTTACGCTGGCAGGTGGTGGCTGCTGTTGTCGGAGGCCTCGCGCTGGCCCTGGAGGCGCTACCCGCTGTGCTGCGCTGGCTGTGGGCCGGGCGGCGGCCGCCGCGGCGCGAGGTGCTGTTCTTCCCGTCGCAGGTGACGTGCACCGAGGCCCTGTTGCGGGTCCCGGGTACCGCGCCCTCGGGCTGCCCTTGCAACCTGCCCCACGGCGAGAGCTCGCTGAGCCGCCTGTTGCGTGCCCTGCTGGCAGCCCGCGCCAGCCTCGAGCTCTGCCTGTTCGCCTTCTCCAGCCCGCAGCTGGGCCGCGCAGTGCAGCTGCTGCACCAGCGCGGGGTGCGCGTTCGCGTGGTCACCGACTGCGACTACATGGCCCTCAGTGGCTCACAGATTGGGCTGCTCCGCAAGGCAGGTAGGCCGGGCGCGGGGCCTGGGAGGCGGGAGGCAGGAGGCAGAGCCAGGATGGCGTGGGTGTTGGGGCGGGGGCCTGAGGACCGGGGAGACCCTCTCGCGTCCCCTGGCGGCCTTGCAAGGTCTGGGGAAACTCCAAGGTCTCCTCAGGAGCTTCTGTGCAGAGCGTCTGAGCCCGCAACCTGGGCGACAGCCCCGGGAGGGGCCGAGGCTGGAAGCCGGTCTGCCAGCAGAAGCTGGTCAGGGCGCAGGTGTGCAGAGAGGCTGCGTCTGCTTAAGGACCCAAGGGAGGAAAAGGCTTTTCCCCTTAAACTCGTTAGTGAATTTCATTTTGGAGCTTCTGAAATGAATTTTTTAAAATTTATTTTATTTTATTTTTTGAATGCGTTGGGTCTTCGTTGCTGCGCGTGGGCTTTTCTCTAGTTGCGGCGAGCGGGGACTACTCTTCGTTGTGGTGTGTGGGCTTCTCATTGCGGTGGCTTCTCGTTGCGGAGCACGAGCTCCAGTAGTTGTGGCTCTCGGGCTCTAGAGCGCAGGCTCAGTAGTTGTGGCTCTCGGGCTCTAGAGCGCAGGCTCAGTAGTTGTGGCGCACGGGCTTAGTTGCTCCGCGGCACGTGGGATCTTCCCGTACCAGCTCGAACCCGCGTCCCCTGCATTGGCAGGCGGATTCTTATCCACTGCCCCACCCGGGAAGCCCTGAAATGAATTTTAAAAATACACTACAACGTGGAGCTGAAATGTTTAGTTGGTGACAGTTAATTTGTTTCTCAGGCTACAAAATGTCAGGGAAGTCAGGTCTGTGGCCGGCCTGCCTCTCTCGCTGGAGTGGGGACAGATGAACCCGGATGTGTGAATAATTTTGAAGACGTTCTAAATTCACATCCTGCCTTACCTGTGAATTCTGCTTCCTCCTCCTGCCTCAGTGTGACGTTGTGTCCTGTGTGAGCTATTCGGAGTCTGAACCTCGTGCCCTTCTCTCGATCACTGAGGCACCCAGGACCCAGGAAGGACATTCCTGCACCAGCATCTGTTTGACCTGTCGATTCTGGTGGCCGCTGTGGCCGAAAGATGCGTGGGGCCTTTAAGAACTGTCCCGGCTGCTCTCAGCCCAGCTTGCACGGGCCTCTTGCCCGCTCTCCTGATGGGAACGCACTTCAGTCTTCTGCTGCTTTTCCGTCTGCTTCCGTGTGGGCAGGGTTGGAAACCTAGTGTGAATGTTGAGGACCGTTGGCTTCCGCTCTTCCTGGTAGCCATGCGTTGTCCTGATCTGTTGGTTCTTTCGATGGGGAAACTTGGCTATGTTTCGGCATAGCGGTTTTATTTTGTTTAGGTTTTTAGAGAACCGCAGAACCTCGGGTTTGGGAAGAACCTTAAAGGGCCCCGCGACCAGACCCCGTCTAAACCTTGATACCCCTCTGAGGGCATCCAGGCCGTCATTTGTCACTCACTGTTGAACCGGTCTCTCTGTGAGCCTCTATTTGCCTGGACCGGTTCCAGGCTCTGGGGACACAGTGCTGAACAGCGGGAGGCTGACTGCAGCAGGAGTCCTGAGGCGCCAGGAAGGGTCAGGAGGTGTCGCAGGACAGCTGCCCGCGACGTGACACGCATGAGGGCCCATGCTGTCGTGTGAGGAGTGGCAGGCGATCCTGTGGTCGAAGGTGGGAGTCACGAGGAGGGGCTGCCGGGTGCACCTTGGGCTCCGTGAGCTCCAACAGGCAGAGAGGCTGTGCGAGCGGGGTGGTCACAGGGCCAGAGCCACGGCTTCAGGGCCAGGGCCCGGTGTCTCCTGTGCTGTTCCCTCCCGCCAGGCTTGTCCCCCTTACAAGGTGCTGACTGAAGGGGATCTGCTTCTGGGCCTGAGTGAGACCTTAGGGGCAAGTGAACCCAAGCAGATGGGTTTTGCACCAGTCACCACTGGATCGTCCTGGAACCAGTAACTGAAGGATGATGCGGGTCGTATGTCCCTGCGGGGGTGGGGAGCCTGCCCCGGATCAGGGGCTGGGAACAGGGCCTGTTTCCAGAGGAACTGAGTCACGCGTCCCTGCCGCCACCCGGCCCTCGGCTCTGCGGTCCCCCCCACCCCGATGCCTCTGTGTCCTCCACGCCTCCTCCTGGGGCTGGTGGGGCGGGTCCCTGCCTGGCTCAGCCGCCGTCACCATCCAGACGTGATGGTGCCCGCGAAACCGGACACGAGCGCGATCAGTCATGTGAACACATCCATGCTGCAGAAGGAGCCTGAACTGTAGCGATGGGTGGTGAGAGGAGGGGCTGGGGGGAGGGAGCGAGGGGCCCCCGCGTGGGGGTGATGAGACGGAGCGCCCAGCCGGCGGCTCAGTCGGGGTGACAGGCAGCAGTGACGTCTCACTTTTTGCAGGGATCCAGGTCCGGCACGACCAGGATCTGGGCTACATGCACCACAAGTTCGCGATCGTGGACAAGAAGGTGCTGATCACTGGCTCGCTGAACTGGACCACTCAGGCCATTCAGAGCAACCGGGAGAACGTGCTCATCATAGAGGACGAGGAGTGCGTGCGGCTCTTTCTGGAGGAGTTTGAGCGTATCTGGGAGGAGTTTAACCCCACCAAGTACACCTTTTTCCCTCACAAAAAGGGAAGTCGCTGAGACGCCTGCACGTGGGGAGGTGGGGCCGGCGTCCCTCGAGCTGGAGCGACCCTCGGGGGCCACGGCCACATTCCTGCTAGGAGCCGCGCGCTTCCGGGGCCGGAATCCCAGGTGTTGTGCAAGGAAAGCCAGTCCCGTTAAATTCTCCTTTGTTAAATGGTACAGTTCCCTAGAGAGTGTTGGAGTTTACGAGGAAGAGGCCATGCTGTGCAGCGCAAGGGTGGGCTTTTGGACCGGGTGCCGGGTGCCTCCGTCAGGGTTGCGCGTGCAGGGAGGGCCACCGCCTCGTCACGGAGGCTCGCCGAGCCCCTTGCCTGGTTCTGGGGCCTCCCCGGCTTCCCCTGACCCGTCGGTCCAGCCCTCGGGCCCCTCAGTGCTCCCTCAGCCCCCATCCAGCGGGCGGAACCTGGATGGCCAGAGGGTGACGGTCCCTCCCTCCCTGCTGTCTCCAGCTCCTGGGGGGAGGGGCGGGGGATGGCACGGCGAGGAGTGGCCGTCATCCTTGGGAATCACTCAGTAGAAGGGATGAGCACTGAGAGCTTGGCGCCTGGCAGCCCCTGGTGTGTGTAAGGTGAAGTGAGAAATCGTAACACGTGGAAACAGGAGTGTCCAGAAGCTGCTCCTGTTTCCACGTGTTAGGATTTTAATTTTTAGCATTCTCACATTCAGAGAAGTTAGGTTGTGCATTTAGAATTGACCTTCACCGTGACACTCGTGGCTTTGCTCAGTATCACCGAGGCGAGGCGGGTCCCAGGGGTGGCCTCACTGGGCTGTCCTCGTTCCCGGGGCAGGGATGTGACATGTTTGAACTGTCCCGGAGGCAGCTCGGAAGACATCTGGACAGCAGTTGCTCTCTCCTGTCGCTCAGGCCCGGTGGGCACCCCTGGGTCTCCTCCCTCATCTCCCGGCCCCTGGGGACCCCTCCCCCCCATGGCGTGTTCCTCTTGATATAAAGTTACCTCTGACTTAGAGTGTCAGATACGTAAACCCGAAATTTAGCTTTCCTTACTTAACCAAAGCTGTATTCTCAGATTGGAAGTCACAGACATGGCTTCACAGTGACCGTGTTTCTCTCCTGAGCTGGGCCCGCCGCCTCGAATAAACGCGCTCTCCCCTAGTCGACTAGTGTTGTGTGTTTCTGCCTTTTGTTCATTCGAATGGTGGCTACTTATTAAACAAAACATTTTTTGGTGGTGGTGGTGGGGGAACATCCAGCTATTTAGAAACTGTTGGCTAAGGCAGGAGCCTCTCGAGGAGTGAAGATTTGGGGGTGTTGCTTGGGGGACCCTCAGTGTCTTCCGAGTGTTCGCCCAGCCCGCGTGGGGCCTGCGCCTTCCTTCCGGAAGCCGGCAGTGTCCGGAGTCCCAGCACTGTGCGCAGCGGACCATCCAGCCCCACCATCGAGGTTGATGTTGCAGAAGTTGTGAAATGAGCTCATCTCACATAGTCTTTTACTTAATGTAATTTTATTTATATTGTTTTAGTTATTGTCATCGTAGCGGTGGGAATTTGAATCGGAGCTAATCAAGTACCAGATTAACAGCCTTTCTGGAAGAAAAACAACACTTTCTCTGAGGGCCTGGGTGCTGACGAGGCTGCAGCACCAAGATCAGCCTCCACCTCGGAGGCTGTTCTGTCCCTTGAGGGTGGGTGACCATACGAGGTGACCAGAGCCCCGCTCTGACGGGAGAGGCGTGAGGAGGGGCAGCTGGGCTGGGGGCAGGGCACAGGCCGAGCCCGGCGTGTCTGGTTCTCCAGGAGAGCCAGAGGGGGTCGCGGCCGAGGCTGCGTGGTTCCCAGGTCTCCGGGTTGTGGAAGCAGGTGGGCGGAACCGTCGGTATTTTCGTGATTCGGAAGGTAGTTCAGGCCGCGTCAGTGGCTTGTGCTGAGCGGCAGTTGTCTGGGGGCTCATCCAGTGATGGGCAGGCACACCGCGGAGACCCCCGGAGGTGTGGCTGACATCGCGCGGGCAGAGGACACCAGGCAGTGACCTGAGCACGGAGGGGAAGAGGCCGGGAGGGGACTTGCGTGGCGTGTCGTCCGAAGCTGCATGCTTTGTCCACAAGATTCTGTCACGAACGGAACCATTACAGGAGGGAATCAACCCCCAGGAGGCTTGGCGGTTGCTCCCTAAGAGGCATCGAGGTCAGCTCCCCTCTTACTGCCCCCCGCCCCCGCCCCCGCCGCCGCCCCCGCCCCACAGGCTCCTGGCCAGCCTCGTGATTTTGGTTCAGAGTCGTCATTTTAACTACGGGGCAGTGATGCAGCTTAACAAACCTGACAGGCAAAGTTAATTAAACAGTGGCACAGTTAACGTGTGAAATATTTTAAACTCATGCAACCCTTGTGGTTAAAAAAAAAAATGTCCTGGTAGTAGTTTGTCCCGTAGCTGTCAAATACACGAGAATGTTGGGTTCAAACAATGCTGTTCCATTGTATTTAAAGCACTGTATTGGTTGTACTGAACTGTTTGTTTGTTTGTTTGTTTTGCGGTACGCGGGCCTCTCACTGCCGCGGCTTCCCCCGTTGCGGAGCACAGGCTCCGGACGCGCATGCTCAGTGGCCATGGCTCACGGGCCCAGCCGCTCCGCGGCATGTGGGATCTTCCCCGACCGGGGCACGAACCCGTGTAGCCTGCATCGGCAGGCGGACTCTCAACCACTGCGCCACCAGGGAATCCCCTGAATTGGTTTTTAACGCAACTGACTAGTTTAAAAAAACACTTCACTCAGATTCACATACCATAAAACTCATTCTTTTAAAATATGCAGTTCGGTGTATTAACATTCTATTAAGAGATTATCAGTTATTAGTGTATTAACAGAGTTGTTATTTACTATACTACCAGAGTTGTGCAGCCATCACTACTGTCTGCTTTGAGTGTTTTCTTCACTCCAGAAAGAAACCCTGTTTCTCTGGGTTTACCTGGTGTGGATGTCTTACATAAATGGAATCCACAACCTGTGGCCTCTGGTCTCTGCCTCCTTTCCCTGAGTGTAGTGCTGTTGAGGGCTGTCCGTGTTGTAGCAGGTGTCAGCATTTTACTTCTTTTTATAGCTGAATAATAACGCATCGTATGGACAGAACATGTTTTGTTTACCTGTTCGTCAATTGATGGACACGGAGGTTGTTTCCACCTTTTGTCTGTTACAAATACGATGCTGTGAACATTCACATACGAGTGTTCGTGTGGACATGTTTTCGTCTCTCTTGAGTATATACCTAGGAGTGGAATTGTTGGGTCATATCACTCTGTTTAACCATTTTAGAAACTGCCAGACTGTTTTCCAAAGCGATTGAATCATTTTACATTCTCACCAACAGTGTATCAGGGTTCCTTTTTCTCCACATCCTCACGAACAGAAAGCTATTATTTGACTTTTTAAAAAATTAGTTTTAAAAATGGAGGTATAGGGCTTCCCTGGTGGCGCAGTGGTTGAGAGTCCGCCTGCTGATGCAGGGGACACGGGTTCGTGCCCCGGTCCGGGAAGATCCCACATGCCGCGGAGCGGCTGGGCCGGTGAGTCATGGCCTCTGAGCCTGCGCGTCCGGAGCCTATGCTCCACAACGGGAGAGGCCACAACAGTGAGAGGCCTGCGTACCGCAAAAAACAAAACAAAAAAAAAAAAAAAAAAGGAGGTATAATTGAGGTACAATATTATGTAAGTTTCAGGTGTGCGACAGTGACTCACAGTATTTAAGGGTTATATTCCATTTGCAGTTATAAAATATTGGCTATATTTCCTGTGTTGTACTAAATATCCTTGTAACTTATTTTGTACATTGAAGTTTGTACCTCTTAATCCCCTACTCTTATCTTGCCCCTCCCCCTCCCATCTTCCCACTGGTGGCCACTAGTTCTCTAGATCTGCCTCTTCCTTTTTTGTTATGTTCACTAGTCTATTGTATTTTTTAGATTCCACATATAAATGATATCATACAGTATTTGTCTTTCTCTGTCTTAGTTCACTGAGCATAATATTCTCCAAGTCCATGCATGTTGTCGCAGATGGCATTATTTCATTCCCTTTTATGGCTGACTAGTCTTCCATTGCATATATGTCCCACAGCTTCTTTAGTCATTTACCTATTGATGGACACTTAGGTTGCTTCCATATCTTGGCTGTTTTAGATAGTGCTGCTATGAGCATTGGGGTGCGTGTATCTTTTCTGATTAGTTTGTTCATTTCCTTTGGATATATACCTAGGAGTGCAACTGCTGGGTCACATGGTGGCTCTATTTTTACTTTGTTTAGAAACTGCCAGACTGTTTTCCATAGTGGCTGCACCAATTTGCATTCCCACCAACAGTGTGTGAGGGTTCTCTTTATTTCACATCCTCACCAAAGGGTGTTATTTGTGGTCTTTTTGATGATGGCCATTCTGACTGGTGTGAAGTGGTATCTCATTGTGTTTTGTCTTTTTTTATTTTATGTATTTATTTTGGGCTGCGTTGGGTCTTCGTTGCTGCGTGCGGGCTTTCTCTGTGGAGAGTGGGGACTGCTCTTCATTGCGCTGTGAGGGTTTTTCATTTCAGTGGCTTTGCTTGTTGCGGAGTACAGGCTTTATGCATACGGACTTCAGTAGTTGCAGCACCTGGGCTTGACAGTTGTGGCTCGGGCTCTAGAGCGCAGGCTCAGTAGTTGTGGCACATGGGCTTAGTTGCTCTGTGGCACGTGGGACCTTCCCAGACTGGGGCTCAAACCTGTGTCCCCTACATTGGCAGGTGGATTCTTAACCACTGACCCACCAGGGAAGTCCCATCTCATTGTGGTTTCAATTTGCATTTCCCTGATGATGGACGATGTTGAGCATCTGCTTATGTGCCGGTTAACCATCTGTGGTTTTTATTTGTAAAAAAACTTCTGTTCAGGTCTTCTCCCCATTTTTTAATTGGGTTGTTTGCTTTTTTGATGTTGAGCTGTATGAACTGTTTATATTGATTATATTTTGCATATTAACCCCTTATCAGTCATATCATTTGCCAATATTTTCTCCCATTCAGTAGCTTGTCTTTATGTTTTGTTGACGGTTTCCTTTGCTGTGCCGTTTTTAAGTTTAATTAGGTTTCATTTGTTTATTTATCTATTTATTTTCTGGGGCTGCGTTGGGTCTTTGTTGCTGCTGTGGGCTTTCTTTTGTTGTGGCGAGCGGGGGCTACTCTTCGTTGCGGTGCGCGGGCTTCTCATTGTGGTGGCTCCTCTTGTTGCGGAGCACGGGCTCTAGGCACGTGGACTTCAGTAGTTGTGGCACGTGGGCTCAGTAGTTGTGGCACACGGGCTCTAGAGCGCAGGCTCAGTAGTTGTGGCATATGGGCTTAGTTGCTCCTTGGCATGTGGGATCTTCAGGGCTCGAACCCGTGTCCCCTGCCTTGGAAGGCGGATTCTTAACCACTGTGCCACCAGGGAAGCCCCATTTGTTTATTTTTGCTTTTATTTCCTTTGCTTTAGGAGACAGATCCAAAAAAATATTGCTACAGTTTACATCAAGAGTATTCCACTTACGTTTTCTTTTAGGAGTTTAATGTTTTCTGGTCTTACATTTAGGTCTTTAATCCATTTTTTAAAAATCGAATTATAGTCGATTTACAATGTTGTGTTAGTTTCAGGTGTACATCAAAGTGATTCAGTTATATATATATATATACACATTATATATTTTATATATATTCTTTTTTACATTTTTTCCATCATTTGTTATTACAAGATATTGAATTAGTTACGTGTGCTACACAGTAGGTCCTTGTTGTTTATCTATTTCACATATAGTAATGTTTGTTATTCCCAAACTCCCCTTCCCCTTTGGTAACCATGTTTGTTTTCTGTGTCTGTGAGAGTATTTCTGTTTTGTAAATAAGTTCATTTGTATCATTTTTTTAGATTCCACATATAAATAATATCTTAAGATATTTGCCTTTCTCTGTCTGACTTACTTCACTTAGTATGATAATCTCTAGGTACATCCATGTTGCTGCAGATGGCATTATTTCATTCTTTTTTTAAAAAAAATACATTTATTTATTTACTTACTTTTGGCTGCGTTGGGTCTTCGTTACGGTGCACGGGCTTCTCATTGCGGTGGCTTCTCTTGTTGCAGAGCATGGGCTCTAGGCACACGGGCTTAGTTGCCTCGTGGCATGTGGGATCTTCCCAGACCAGGGATTGAACCCGTGTCCCCCTGTGCTGGCAGGAGGATTCTTAACCACTGTGCCACCAGGGAAGTTCCTCATTCTTTTTTTATGGTTGAGTAATATTCCATTATATATATGTACCACATCTTCTTTATCCATTCATCTGCTGATGGGCATTTAGGATGCTTCCATGCCTTGGCTATTTAAGTAGTGCTGCCACAAACACTGGGGTGCATGTATCTTTTCGAATTAGAGTTTTTGTCTTTCCAGATACATGCCTAGGAGTAGGATCATATAGTAACTATTTTTAGTTTTTTGAGAAACCACCATACTGTTCTTTATAATGGCTGCCCCAGTTTACATCCCCACCAACGGTGTAGGAGTGTTCCCTTTTTTACACATCCTCTCCAATAGGTCTTTAATCCATTTTGAATTTATTGCTGTATATGGTGTGGGAAAATGTTTTCGTTTTTTTACTTGCAGCTGTCCAGTTTTCCCAGCACCTATCTGACTTTAATGATAGCCATCCTATTGGGTGTGAGGTGCTGCCTCAAGTGTGGTTTTTTTCTTGTATTTCCTGGATGACTAATGGTGTTGAGCACCACCATGTATTTACTGGTCTTTTATATATCGTCTTTGGAGAAATGTCTATTCAAATCCCTCACCCATTTTTTAAATTGGGTTGCATTTTTATTGTTGAGTTATAAGAGTGTTTGTATATTCTGGATATAAGTCCTTTATCAGAAGTATGATTTGCAGATATTTTCTTCCATCTTTGGGTAGTCATTTCACTTTCTTGCTGGTATTGTTTGCAGCATATATTATTAATTTTGGTATAGTTCAATTTATCTGTTCTTCACCTGTTTGTGCTTTGGTGTCTTAACTAAGGAACCAATGCCCAACCCATTGGTGACAAAGATTTGCTCTTACTTTTTTTCCTGAAAGTCTTATATTTAGGTCTATGAACCATTTTGAGTTATTTTTTAAAATATATTTTCTTTGAACTTTTTTTTTTGGAATATTTATTTATTTGGTTGTGCTGGGTCTTAGTTGCAGCAGGCAGGCTCCTTAGTTGCGGCCCAGCTGGCTCCCCAGATGCGGCACGCGGGCTCCTTAGTTTTGGCATGTGAACTCCCAGTTGAGGCATGCATGTGGGATCTAGTTCCCTGACCAGGGATCAAACCCGGGCCCTCTGCATTGGGAGCATGGAGTCCTATCCACTACGCCACCAGGGAAGTCCCATTTTGAGTTAATTTTTGTATGTGGTGTGATGTAAGGGATCCGACTTCATTCTTTTGCATGTAGGTAGCTAGTTGTCCCAGCACCACTTGTTGAAGAGAATATTTTTTTCCCTACTGAATGGCTTTGACACCCTTGTCAGAATCAGCTGACTGTAAATGTAAGGGCTTACTTCTGGGTGTCCGTTATCTTCCATTGATCTGATCTGTATGCCAATACCACACTGTGTTGATTACTAAAGCCTTGCAGTGTGTTTTGAAACCCAGCAGAATGAGTCCTCCACCTTTGTTCGTCTTTTCCAACGTGCTTTGGCTGCTCCAGGTACCCCATACATTTCCCTGTGAACCTTAGGATCAACTGATCAACTTCTGCAATAGCAGCTGGGATTTTGATAGGGATTGCCATGAATCTGTAGATCAAATTGGAGAATATTGCTATTTTAACAGTATTACATCTTCCAGTGCATGAACATGGGATACTTTTCAATTATTTAAATCTTCTTTAATTTCTTTAATGTTTCATTGTTTTCAGTGTGCAAGTCTTACACTTCTAAAATGTATTTGTTTCAGATTATTTACTAGTGTAGAGAAATGCAGTTGGTTTTTGTGTGAGTCTTGTATCCTGCACACGTGCTGAGCTCATTTATAGTTTTAATAGTTTTTTTTTTTTTTGGTGGATTCCTTAGAACTTCTTCTATGCAAGATCCTGTCATCTGCAGGTGGAGGTCGTTTTACTACTTCTTCCACATGGATGCCTTTCCTTTCTCTTCCTAACTGCTCTAGCTAGTCTCTCAAGCAGTGTTGGACAGATAAGGCGTGAACAGACATCCCTGTCTTGCTCCTGATCTTAGGGGGAAGCTTTCAGTGTTACCATTGAGTGTGATGTTAACTGGGTTTTTCATAGTTATCCTTTATTTATTTATTGGCTGTGTTGGGTCTTCATTGCTGCGCATGGGCTTTTTCTCTCCAGTTGTGGCTAGCAAGAGGGGGCTACTCTTCGTTGCAGTGTGCAGGCTTCTCATTGTGGTGGCTTCTCTCGTTGTGGAGCACAGGCTCTAGGCACATGGGCCTCAGTAGTTGCAGTGCGTGGGCTCAGTAGTTGTGGTTCACGGGCTTAGGTGCTCTGCAGCATGTGGGATCCTCCCAGACCAGGGATCGAGGCAGGCGGATTCTTAACGGCTGCGCCACCAGGGAAGTCCCTGTCCTTTAATATTGAGGAAGCTCACTTCTGTGCCTAGCTTGTTGAGTGTCTTTACCACTTTTCCAAATGCCTACTGGCTTTTAAAACTGCATGTACATAGCTTTAAAAAAATAGTGTTAAAGCTGTTAAAACACCATTATATTAGACCAGTGTCCTGAAACTATGCTTTGATAAGAATAATTTTTTTAAATGGGTGAAAAACAACTGAAACATCTTTGAACAATTGGAATAGTACTGAAAATGTTTACGTGTCTGTACTCAAGTTTATTTTTGTCAAGTTTTACAGATTCCACAAGTTGATTTCTAATAGGTAGAGTCAGACTTGAATTTGTTTGTGTTTATCTGAGTAAAAGTTTGGATTCTGCAGTCATTTTCACATGTTTTACTCCAAAGGTTGTGACAATATTGGGGGGAAAAAAGTTTCTTATTTTAAATTTATTTAGTGGGTCACAACCAGAGTTTTACAAAATGAAATGGGATAGAGACGTCAGTGTGTGTCCTAGGAAGGGTGCATTATTTTGTGCAATGTTGGATTGTGGCTGGGGTGTATGTTTGTGCGTACTGGGTCATGATGAAAAATGCATTTTCTTTTTTCTTTTTTCCTTTTTATTTATTTTTTACATTTTAATTAATTAATTAATTAATTATTTTTGACTGTGTTGGGTCTTCGTTTCTGTGCGAGGGCTTTCTCCAGTTGCCGCGAGCAGGGGCCACTCTTCATCGCAGTGCACGTGCCTCTCACTGTTGCGGCCTCTCCCGTTGCGGAGCACAGGCTCCAGACGCGCAAGCTCAGTAGTTGTGGCTCACGGGGCTAGTTGCTCCGCGGCATGTGGGATCTTCCCAGACCAGGGCTCGAACCCGTGTCCCCTGCATTGGCAGGCAGATTCCCAACCACTGCGCCACCAGGGAAGCCCGCATTTTCTTTTTTAAACAAAAAGTAAAAATATTGTAAGTAAATCTACGAATGAAGGGGTAGGTATGGGGGAGTTATAGTTCTTTTTCTTGTATTTCTTATTGTCTTTTTGGCCCCCTGAAAGTTTCTGTAACAGAGCCAATGTACCTTAATTAGATTACGGATGTAAAATATTTCTTAACTCTTCGTTGTGTGTGAACATGTGAAATCTCCTGATTTTAAAGTGTTGACAACTAATCCAGGCACTTAAAAAGCAGGTTTTGTACAAGTAGAACCAAAGCTCCATCTCTGGGCTCCTGACCAAGCCCTCTGACTTGTGACCTAAACGCCTGTTTTGCGTCATGTCCTTCCGTTAAACAAAACCTCGTTTACAGCATGCCAAGGGTGATGCAAAAATAGTTTATTATGATATCGTTTATGTAAAGTTAGGTAATATTTACAGTAGAAATGATCAGCTACATCCATGGGAATCTAGCATGTCACACAAAGGAATAAATATTTTGACAAGTAACACTTCAGTTGTAGTGAGCAGTTGATCAGAAATTTTGTATTTAAAAAGGAGCCTCAAACTAAACCGTAGAAGTCTTGAATTGTCAGAGAGCAGCGAGCTGACCAGGCCCTTCTCTTCAAGAGGCCCCTGCAGTCCCACGGGAGATGGGCCCCCTCCTGGGGGCCGCGGCGGGGGGCACGCGGTGGGTCTCCATGCCACTTCAGCCTGGCGAACATTATGTTAGTACAGAAATTAAACGCCCGTTAAAATTATACAAGCTTATTCTTTGAACATGTACCACCCGTGAAAAATTAGCTGTGGCAGAAGGGATTGTTGCTGTGAATTATCCCCGAACTTGCCCCGGTAGAAGCAGCTACCTGCGCTTTTCCACCTGGTTCGTATGCTGCCCCCGCCCCGCCAGCAGCTAGGCATAGTATGCTTTCGTCTCAAGTAGCTGGATTGAGACATTCACCCTGATGGAAGAGCGTATCTGTGAGAAAGATCACTGAGGGTTCTAATTGTTGAGGAGCCACTTAGAAACTTTACGTTTTATAAATATCACTTAGGAAAAGTCTTAATCGCTTAACTGGTTTTGAATCCTAACAGTAAGCCAGTAGATATGTTGTTAATACTAAAGGTAAATCCTAAAATCCATTTTAATTGGTTTTGTGATACAAGCATAACACAAGAATGAATTTAGTGTTCTTTGTAATCTATTTCTAGCTTCCTATAAAATAAAACTGAAACGCGCAACGTAGCTAGCTGTAAAGGGGAGAGGGCGGATGGCTGGAAACGTGATGGGCAGCACGCGCCCGTGCGTCTGAAGGCTGCTCTGCGTGAGCTCAGACTGCCCTCCCGGCTCATCCCACAGGCCTGGACGGTCCAGTTCTCAAGTACGCTTGCCAGCCTGACGGGCGCACATCATAGAATAACAGCCTTACGAGTTCTGCAACGTCCAAGCCGTCACACAACAACCCGGCGCTTGGCTGGACTCCCACGCAGCCCCCAGCAGGTGGCCACAGGTCACTGACTTAGACGCCAAGGTGCTGGGTCTCCTGCAGGTCCCCAGTCACTGTGTGCAGGGTCCGGGCAGGAGCCCCTCCTGTGTTCCTCCTCCTCCTGATTGTCCTCAGCACTTTGAACGGCTCTGCCAAGAATGAGGAACAAGTACAACCGAGATCTTTCAGGGAAAAACAAAACCACCTGTTAAACGGCCAGAGCTTTATGAAAGGTAACACAAGTCATTAAAAACACTTCCTTGTAATGTTGAGTGGGATTCAGTGTTGTGCTCAAAGCTGTTCGTCCTATCTTAGAAAGCAATGCTCGTATGAGGAAAAAAGAAAAAAACCCACAGACTTTGTCACAGAAATCCATGCAGTAACTTCTGAGTAATATTTACACTGCTTGCTCTGAATAATATCCCGGTTTTTCTAAATACAGAGGACCTGGGAGCTGCACGGGGTGTGCGGGGTCCCGTGGGCCCTGGAAGGAATGGACACAGTGTGTCTGAGCTGCTTTCGGGGACACAGGTTTAGGCCTGCTCTTCTGAGGGTCTTCTGTTGACAGACCTCAGGGAGGGGAGACTGCTTCCCTTTACAGAGAAACAGGAAGAAACTCACCGTTCTCAAAAGGGCAGAAGAACGAGACCGGTCTTCTCCAGTCAGACAAAACTTGAGAGACTGACAGTTCATCTCCATACTGGGTTTCTGTCCTGTCTTCCTATCAAAGAACCCAAAACACGTGGTTTCTGAGACCTCACTTAAGGCTGCTGCTTATTTAAGTTTTCAGCTGTGGAAAGTATGGCCTTGCGAAAGTGTACACACGTGAAAATACACAAAACTAAAGTGCAGCCCCGCCTCCTGAGAGGAGGCTAAGGAGGGCCGGGCTGGGCCTGCTGCGGCGGGAGTGTCCCTAGCGTCGTGCGCTCAGTACCGAGAGCAGGGGCGGGCGCTACGTCTCACCTGACCTATGGTGAGGAAGACCTTTCCCAGGCTTGGGAGTCCGACACCTGCGCTCAGGCCTCTCGGCGCCGTCCAGGATCCCCTCTCAGAATGGCGGGATGAAGGAGCGCCCACGATCACAGGTGGACAAGATGGGTGTGCAGATGCCTGCAGTGAAAACCTCTGGAAGAAGTCGGTTCTCAGCAGCACCTCCCAAGTCTTCTAAGGGTGGGGCTGCAGCACCAGGGCGCCGGGACCCTCGTTAGTTTCGGCTGAGTGGAGGAAATGCTAGGGCAACAGGTAAAAGCTGTTCATAAAGCAAATTCCTATTCAACATGAAACACCAAGAGCTCACTGTCCAGGACTTTGGGGGGTGAGACATTCCGGAATACTGCAGTTTCCAGAGGAGAGAAGCTTCCAGTTAAGGTGCCAGATCTTTTTTCCTTCTAGTATTTCATTCTTTTTAAGTATCATACTACACACTTTCCAGTCCTTTGTAAAACTCTGGCAACAGTTAAGTTTCCTCCCCTTTCTAGGTGATAAAAGTGTCTAGTATTTTTGTTTTATGAAATTGCGTCTTGAAAGTAAGCTTCTTGAGAACGATGATGAGCAAACTTCCTTTCAGGAAAGAGAACTGCTGGCGGGCTGTGTTCATTTTACTCTCTAATGGAAAACAGCTCTGAGTCCCTGGAGAAGACCACGTCAGGAGCGAGCGGCGGCGGGAAGCCTGGCTCGTGGGGCTCCGGCGGGACGCCGCGTCCTCAGGGAGGAGCGGGCGTGAGTTCCTTCGCGAGGAGAACGCGCCCGCCTGTCTACCTGCTCCTCCCAGCGGGGGACACCCCGGGGCGCCCGCGCAGGTCTCACCGGCTAGAGCTGGGTGCCCTGGCACCTGGCTGGAGGAGGCTCCAGGGTGAGCGCCCACCATACAGGCCCCTCGGAGGGGGCAGGCACTGTGCCGCCCCACCCAGAGGATGTGGAGGGGCTGCCAGGCGCAGCGATGGAAAGACGGTGTTTCCCTCGCAGAGAAACGGCATTAAATAGACGTCTCTGAGAGTGCTGACGCCGTAGGTCTTGTCTCGTGGCCTCATCGGTCAGAACTGCTCTCAGGCAGCTCCCTCTCTTCCTGAGCCTGGCCTGCATGAGGCGTCGGTGCCCAGCTGTCGGGTCAGTGAGCCGCTGCCTGCGTCTGGACACCGTGAACGACAGGCTGCCCGTGACTGGCCAGAGGCTGGGCCTTCCGTCGTCCTCGGTCTCCGCCGGTCACCCCAGCACAGCCATCGCTTCGTCCCAGAAAGCCACGCTGGCTCTCGCGCCATGGCACAAGCCCGCGAGGCACGCTGCGGCCAGCACGGTCACCGGAACACTGGCCTTCAGACCTGCTTAGGCCCCGGCAGCACGTCGGAGCAGAGGCGGCCGCCAGCCCGGCGCACGTACCCTGCAGTGATGCAGGTGTTCACAGAGCCGTCAGGTGGTGTGAGCCTGTCCAGCCTCCTGCTGGCCTGTCGGGCTCGGCTTAGCTGCAGGTGCTCGCAGGTCCCAGATGAAGGAGAAACGTTTACAGGAAAATATCACTGCTGTGAAGAGATGACCCAGGGAACCTTTTCCTCCTTGGGGACGTGGGGACGCTCCCTCTGCTGGGGGAGTGCCGGGAGCACCCTGGGCTTGCGGTCACCTGCGCCTCCCTGTCCACAGCCCCCCGAGGGCCTGTTCTCTGCCAACGCAGACACCGGCTCAACCTCCGCATACGTGTTCTTCCTCCCTTCTGGAGTGCGGCAGCTGAACTGGCCTGGGAGCTTGGGTGCTCGCAGGGAGAGTCCGGAGGACGCTGCGTGCCGGGGGCTGAGGTGGGACGGTGAGATGCAGAGCAGAGACCCTCGCCGTCCTGTCCTGCCTGCTCACGCCAGCCCGAAGCTCAGACCTGGTTCCGAACCAGGCGGCGGCCGTCACCACGTGCTGCTGCCCAGCACTGCCGGGGTCGCCGCTCGGCTGGTTGAGCTCTCGCGGTGCATTTCCTGGCCGCCTCTGCCTGCAAGCCCTGGATGCTGCTGCCGACACCTGTTCCCCAAGATTCCTGAGGGCAGACCTCAAAGGATAACTGATGAAGACACGTGAATAAAATGCTCTTTTGACCTAATCAGGAGCACTGCACAATCCAAACGCTCACGCCTACGGGCAGACGAAGCCCAACCCTGTGCGCGGACCCTGTCCTTCTGGGAGGGCCGGAGATCCCCCCAGGGGCAGCAGGGGCAGCACAGGGCCAACCCGGCCTGACGAGGTGCATGCTCGGAGGAGGGACACGAAGCCACAGTCATGACACCCGAAGAGCCGCCCGAGCCTGGCAGAGGCCCGCCCAGCAGATCCCCAGGGCACCTGTCACGCTGCCCTCGACGACACGCTCACAGACCATTCTGGAGACAGCGCCAGTCTACATGGCAGGCGTGTCTGATGCCAGAATTAAAGGAGCTAATGTTCTCTGCTTTAAAAACGTGGGAGGATAGCGGCGAAGGAGTGACTGGCGTGGTGTGAGGCTCTGAACAGCTTGTGAGCAGGGAGGGCCCACTGCAGCCAGGAGCCCTGAGACCATCCAGTGAGAAGACAGCACGGGAGCTGCACTCTTACACCCCCCAGGGCCTCTGTCCTGCCCTTCCAGGACTTTCTCCAAATGACCTCGTGCGTTCACTTAATCTAAAAACTGAGCAAGATGATTTCTACGTTCCACGCCCGAAGCACCCACGTACCCGAGACAGTGGTGCTCACCCAAGCAGCGAGGCCAGGAGGCCTTCCCCCCCGCGCCCGGGCCGGCTCCCGCCTGGTGGGCTTTGTTCACACTCCCCACCCTAACGGGATGAGGAGTTTTCATGGGGCCGTCATAGAACCCCGATTTCAGAGGTTTTCAGGAAGTGCTGTGGAGTGTCTGGTGGCGGTTAGAGTTGTTACTCAGACCACTAAGGAAGCAGAGCCGTCGGTCCAGGCCCGGCGCAGGCGCCCCCAGTGCCGCAGGGCCTGAGACCTCAGGGGAACTGAAGGAGGCTTAGGAGCACGTCACGAATGGCCAGTTCTTATCTGGTTCCAACATCTGCTCTACCCTCGGCTTAACACAGGGTCTCCTGTCAACCGTATTCTCTGAGGGAAAACTCTCTTCATTCTTTGTGATCACAGGTCAGCATCTACCGAGTATGAAAGGACCAGGGTTCCTGGTGACCAAGAAAGAAGCGAGCGTAGGAAGGAATGAGAGGGGCCTGGTTTTGTGCAAGATTTAATAAAAAACAAACAAAAATAGGAATGGCTGCTTTCAACATTTTCCAGGTTGTGAAAGGTTTACCACGAGTATCTGGGATGTGGTTCTAAGCGGCATTAGTGGAACAAATACAAAATGCTGTCCTCCTCTGAAGCCCAAAGGTGGTACATCCAAGGTTCTAGGCCACGCTCCCCCCCCCCCCCCCCCGCAGGCTACCAGCTATCCGTGCTGGGACCGCAGCACACGCCTCCACGCCTCGTGGCCGGTTCTCCCCCAGGGACCCGCCCGGGCCCTGACCCCACCGCGCACTGGGCGAGACAGAGCTAGCTTATCGCAGGCTGCTGGGCCTTAATACTGACATGAGCGCGGGGGCGACGGGGGAGAGCCACATGCGCTCGGCCCCTCGGCTGGGCTGGTCGTAGAAAACCATGGGGAAAAGCTTCGGTAAACACAACAGGGGTGATGTGAGCAACCCACAGACCAGTCTCTCATGCATCCATACCACAGTTACTGAGGGCGATAACAACGATAACGGTAACAGAAATCGAAGGTACAGACGAGGGTGGCGGCCGCGGGCCAGGGAGGGTGCGTCTGAGCTGCGTGGGAGCAGCTAGTCGCGTTCCAGGTCCCTGGACTCAAAGAGCTTCAGGCGATCTTGCACCGTCAGGCCTTCCTTCAGACTCTGGTGGAGAAACAGACAGGCCGTTAGCCAGCGGCCCCGCTTGGCACGGGCTGCAGTCCGGCGAGAGCGCGGCTCGGGGCTCCCGGAGGGTTAGTGGGCGTGCTAGAAGGGCCACGACCCCCGAGGTGGTGGTGTTACTAAATGAGAAGGAAAAGGAACAAGACCGACGCTGAGCTTAGGGCTCTCCCGACAAGCAGGGAGCAGACCAGTGGAGCCGGCAGAGGAGCCCTGCTAAGAACGCGAAGATGCCCGCTACGTCCGCATCCACGTCCGCGCGCTCGCGACCGCAGGCTGGCGGCACCTGCTGCACCGATCACAAACCCTGTTGGACTCTCTCACTGCCCCGGGGACTTGGGAACGTGGCGGTGGGAACATGTCGGTTTGTTTTACTGAGTCTCTGAGAACGGAAGCCCATCCTTGTTCATGTGGGACCTCGGCGAAGGTGGGGGACAGAGGATTTCCTGCTTTACTCTGGGAGGCTCTTCACAGAGACTTAATTTCTGGACGAGAAAAGGAGCATCACCTCAGAGCACGACTGGGAACGAAGGTGCCTCGCTGCCATCGGATCTGCGTGGCAAGTCCAGGCTTCACTGAGGCTGCGGAACCGGGGCCGGCCCACAATCAGCAGGTGAGACCGAGCTGAGCCTCCCCCTCAGAGCTGACCCGCGTCCCCTGGGGCCCCAGCTTCACCCAGGACAGCTCTGCTTGCCTGTATTTTTAATTTGGATGCCACTGGTCAGAGGAAGAGGACCAATCCACGTCCCATGCTGACATCCATTAACACACACGACTGCCTCACGTGCTCTCGGGACTCTTCCCAAGTGCGCCTGCTTCAGGTCAGGGCTGCCACCTACACGGCTGCTGTCTACACAGCAGCCAGTCTCATCCAGGGGCTGGGCCCCGTCACCTGCCACGCTGCACCGCTCTAGTTGGGGACTTTCCCTTGGGTGGCAGCAAACCGCCACTGCTGAGTCCTGAGGGACAGAGATTTTCCCTCCGCGCACTGTCACACACGCTTGGTGATCATCCCTGCTGTGCAGCCGCTCACCACAGCTGTGGGGGCGGAGCCTGAGAAGACCCCGTGCTGCCCCGCACACCCAGCATCTCCGTGACCCCACGCTCAGGCCGACCAGGCGGGGGCCTCCGTGAGGAGCCTGGGAAATGTCCTCTCTGGTCTCCATCCCAGAAGAGCCCAGCTGCTCTTAGGCAACGAGCTTTCTGACGTGATGGGGGCTGAGCCTTTCTGTCCTGCTGAGGGAGGCAGGTACAGAGACAACACACGTGAAAAGGTAGACATCTGTATACATCAGACCCTGTATCAAAAAGCACCAGTGACAGGTTGTTTTTGGGCCAACTTAGTTCCCGTCTTCCTGTGGGAGGTTCCACGGTTTCCAAATACAATCAGGAAAAAGGGCAGCACAGAGCTGTGCAAGTGTCCGTTGACAGCACGTTACAGGCACAGCATCACGGCTGGTGTCCCCGAGGGTGGACCATAAGGGCCCCAGCTTCCTCCTTGGGCCAGCAGGGCTGTCCCCACACACCGAGAGCATTGCTTTTACGTCGCAAACTTGGCAAGCCAAACTCGGACTCAAACGAACACAACTCTGGGAAACCCTGCTCCTGGGCTTCCTCCCCACACTCATCTGGGTCCCGGCCTTGCAGAGAGCCGCAGGCAGACCCTCGTGGGTGTGCCTGACAGTTTCCTCTCTCATTCCCGGCCTCTGCTTTAGCGAGCTGCTGGCCAGCGTAGAAGCCGCCATCTACACGGCCGCACATGTGTGCCAGCACATCTCATGGCCAAAGGCCCTTATTGACAGAGATGTTTCCACTGATCTTCTAGCCCTTTGTCCAGAGCCCAAAGTACTGTGCAGCTTGTGGGATCTTAGTCCCCCGACCAAGGATCGAACCCAGGCCCCAGCAGTGAGAGCGCCAAGTCCTAACCACTGGACCACCAGCAGATTCCTGCAAAGCACTTTCCCTCCCCCGACACACGGTCCGCCTGATGGGGCGGGCTTGCTGGAGCAAGGCTTCCCTGGAAGGGCCCTAGCAGAAGTGTTTGTCATTTTACAGGCAAAAGGCCCAGAGCACTCACGGTGAACTTGCAGCAGCTACAGTTCAGCCTCAGATAGAAGTAAAATCATCAACAAGAAAACCATACACCAAGAACGCGTTTCCCTTTTGCTAAACAGAATGTTTTCCACGTTTAAAGAAAAAAGCCCGAAGTAAGTTTTGAACAGGCTTAAACGTTTCTGGTGATAAGTGAGCCAGGACTGTAGGGAAATAAACACATCAAGTACAGAACTACTTGGATTTCCTTCCGTAAACTCTCCCTAAACCAAACCCCTCAGCCCGCCAAGTGAGCCGGGCGCACCTGCCAGCGTCCCGTTCTGAGCCCTTCCTGCTGTCCTCAGCTTCCTTCTCAGAGGATCAACGAGATCAGGTCAGCCGAGCTGATAAACCCACTAGGGAATGAGTGACTCTGTGCCCCGGATGCCTGGGCCTCGTGGGAGTCGGGAGCGTCCAGGCAGGGTCGGGGTCAGACAGCCTGATGTTTCTGAGCCAGCGCTCATTCAGCCCCTGCTTCCCATCTTTGGAGGCGCCCGGGGTCCTCAGGGCTGGCAAACGCTCAGCCCCAAGCGCTCGCTGTACTGAGTGGTTTCCAGAGCTGCGTGCGCGAGGTATCAGCTCCCTGGCTTGCTGGGCTCGGGCCTCCTGAGCCTGTTAACAGGGCGGGGGGCGCGGGGCGGGGGCACTTCAGCAGTGGGCGGCTCTGTCAAGTCTGCTTCCCGACGGAGGGCAGCGGTGCCCCCAGAGAACGTGAGCGCACAAACCATTCGACATGCATGTGACGGGGCCGAGATGCTGGCCCCACGGGCAGCCCACCAAGCTGGGGGGAACTCCCCTCTGTTAAGAGGTTACAGTGCAGTTAACTCCCCAGAACAGGTTAAGAAACTTCACATGGATCGTATATGTGCCGGCTGGAGCAGGAGGAATGAAAGTGACCGGAAAACAAGGAGCTCGCTATGGAGGTGTGAGCAGTGTGCATGCAGGTAGCACCCCCTCGAGGGCGGCGGGCGGGTGGGTGGTGGTGAGAGTGGTTTACCTACACGACAAGGGACCGGGAAGCGGGTCGTTTCAGTTATCCCATGAGACCTGCTCAATTACGGACTGTCGGGGGAAAGAGCACAAAACAGAAGACACACACACGATAAATCCTAAATGCAACGCGCTGGCCACCCCCACCCTCCAACCCACCTTCCCACAGAGGGGCACGTGGGGGCGGAGGGCACACGCTGGGGGGAAGGGGCGCGGGCAGCTTTGTCTCTCGAAGGCAGCTGGCGTCAGCATGAACTAGGGACGTGCAAGGAGCAGTCCAGATGGGGCGGGACCGACCCAGCAGGGCGCCGGTCTGAGGGGATTCACCCGAGCCCTGCTTGCTGTGGGCCTGGCCCTCCACTGTCGCTGGCAGGAGATGGTCCCACTGCTGGGCGAGGGACACACTCAGTGCGAAGCCCCTGGAACTGGCCCAGCAGGCTAAGCGTGTGGGGCCAGTGAGTTCTGGGACCCTGGGGACCCTCTGCTGTGGCCCTAGGTGGGCTCTACGTACACAGGGGCTGGACCCCAGACTCACCTTGGACCTGATGCTTCTGAGCTGTCGGCTGACGCAGGATCTGTCTTTCTTCAAGAAGTCAGGGTTGCTTTTAGACTTCATTATATCTGAGAAGACAAGCAGACCCAGTGCCTGTTTTGTAAACCCCTGGGAACAGACTTGGGTTTGAAGGCTTCCAAGGCTTATCATCCTCACCCACACGTGAGACGTTTCCTTCAACAACCCACGAGAACCCCAAACGAAGAGCTGTAAAGCACGAGATCCTTGGAGCAGTTGTGGGCGCTGGGAGACCTGGAGGAGGCACGCGAGGCCCCGGGCCAGGCTCCTCCCCGTTGGCCGGCCGCAGCACCCGTTGCCCCTGGGCTGCTGGGCACACCTGCCGCCCTCCTCCTCCTGAGAGCCCCGGGCTGCTCAGGGTTTTTAACTTCCCATGCTTATGGCGCTCTCCCTCACTTGCTGAGAGCTGTGCAGTGACCTCACGGTTCAGCCCCCACCGTGGAGGCAGAGCCAGCTCTGTGCTCCTGTGCGTTCACAAGGGTCACAGGCTGCACGTGCTCACTCCTAACCCTAACTCTCCCGGCCCCCAGACGACTCCTCGGAAGCAGCCAGTGTCACCATCCTGTCCCGGGTCTGATTTGAGCTTCGCTGCACATGGCCTGCCTGCCTTCGGGAAGACCTGTAACGTGCCCGCCCAGCAGCGATGCAAACTGGCGAGGAGGGGTCCTTGCCGGCCGAGAGGAAGCGGGTAGTGAGCTAGGGCATCTCTTCAGTAGGAGGCATACCCCCATCCCCTCCCCCATGGCCTTCTGCAGATTTTATGGTAAACCCCCAGGATCAATAACCAGCGAGAGCTGCTTACGGAATGAGTGAATTGTTCAGGAAAATGGGGAACACAGCCGGCTGTCACTGTAAACACACACCCCGAGGTATGACTGTCCCTCAGGGCAACCAGTGCAGCGTCGGAGGAGAAGGGCTTCCCATCCAGGAGGGCCCGAGAGCCGGGCGCCTACCACCCCTGCAGCTGTTCCCTACCAGGAAGTTAGTCTGACACAGAAAAGGACCCCTCTGCTTGAATCAAGCGCCAGCAGCTCCAGGACTAAATCGGCGCGAGTTACTGAGTCAGAATCCAGAGCTGGAGGACTCACCGTAGCCGGACACGGGGGTGTGTTCCGGTGACCTTTCACCCAGTGCGTCGGTCGCGGCTTTCAGCTGCTCCTGCAGCCTGCTGACGTCACAGTCGGCCTTCGCCCTCACGATGCTGAGCTCTGTGTAGATGTCCTTGTACTTGTCACTAGCGTACTTCTTGTCCTTGGGGATAGAAGGGCAAAGAGCAGTTACAGCCAGGCTGGGTGGCCCATGCTCCTGGGGCCAGAGCGCTTCGGGGGTGACTGGGGATGGGCCTGGCAGCAGAGAAGGCAGGCCAGCCCCCGCCTTCCAGAGGCAGAAACTGGACACAGAGTGGAACAGGCATGGCAGGGCCCCGGGCTATAGCCAGGCCGGCACCGCCTTGAGCCCCGAGGACCTCTGTGTGGCTTCAGGCTGGAAAACCCCTGCGCCTTGGATCTCCTAAGTGACTTGGCCTCCAGGAGCGCCCTCAGGAGGCAACAGTGTGCTTGGGTCTCGGGTCCCTGCCCCAGCACGTGGCGGGCACGGGGACAGCCCCTGTTCCTGCCGCGCCCACCTGCAGGCTGCCATTCTTCTCGTGGTAGCGAAATCTACTTCAGAGCTGCTACATGTGACTCTGGACACGCGTGGCCCCGCCCCATCCGGAGCCCATCCCCCAGGTCCACGGGTCCCGGGGACGTGCGTTACCCGCAGCGCCGTCTGTAGCT
The DNA here is from genome assembly GCF_964270905.1 of Leucopleurus acutus. NCBI lineage: Eukaryota > Metazoa > Chordata > Mammalia > Artiodactyla > Delphinidae > Leucopleurus > Leucopleurus acutus. The sequence continues at coordinate 60,210,639 of NC_139161.1, forward strand.
CATCCTTGAGGGAGCTGATCTCCTGTTTCAGGTACTGAATTTCTGACTCCTTGACCCGCAATAAGACCTAGAAAGAGAGAGAAATTAAGAGACTCACGTTCGGGAGCAGAGGGACTGCCAGGGCCTCGGAAGCAAAGACTGAGCCACACGGAGGACTCGCCTCCACACGCCGGTGGGCAGGCAGCTCTCTCCCGGTCCTTGTCAAGAAGAAACGGCCGTGACCCCTCCTGACCCGAAAGCCTCATCCTCAGCCCGGGAGCTCCTGGCACAGAGCCCAGGAAGGGGTCCTGCAGAGACCTCAGGTCAGCCTCTCCCATCATTTAGGAAGAGATGGTTTCATGAAATTTTAATTGAATGGGGAAAAATCTAAGTGCTTTCATAAAAGAACACCTTATACATAAGAAGCAATCATTCTGACTTAAAATGAACTTTCCTGATCTTGAGTAATACAGCCTTAAGAATCTCAAGCAGCTGCAGTGTTCACATAGTTATTCAGTTTCATTTTAGTTGGTCAGTGTTTGTGACGTGGTGGAACAGAGGGGCGGAGGGCAGGTGAGTGAGGATGGGTTAAAGGTCCCTGTGGCCTCGTGAGGGGTCCCACACTGCCTGGCAGCTAACTCTTCTCTTTTGCGTCCTGGCATGACTCAGGTCTTTCCAGGTTCTCCCCCTCTTGCTGCCCATAAGCTAAGGGCTTGTATGGTGTGAGCTGGTAAAGAGGGACCTAGCTCTGAGCCGTACCTCTAACTCATAGGCGTCCTTGCCCTGCGTGAGAGGTGAACCAGCAGCCTCGCCACCGGCGTCCCCGGTCAGCAGCGTCCGTAGCCGTGAGATTTCAGCAGCCAGGCGGTTGTTCAGCTCCTGGGGGACAGCAACACAACCAAACAGGGTGCTCTACAGAGCTGTTTGACCACGAACACAGGGCGCGGCCAGGGTAGCATGCAGCACGGGAGGCCTGCAGCGGTGCCTGTGCACGGTGGCATCTCAGAGTCAGTGTGGACACCCTTGCCAAAGCCATTTACACGGCCCAATACTTTTGTGGAACTGCAGCTGCAGGATCCATGCTCCTCAGCCCCTTTCTGTCACCGTGACTAGTGTTAATCAGTTCCAGGATTTGTGCTCCTGAGTTTCTGCAGGATCAGGACCTCCTGCCACCCTCACCACTCGCTTTCTGTACTTTCTTTCCAGCCAGCAGGTGGTCGTCTTAGGCCACCGCAGTGACCAAGCAGAACCAGTCCTGCTGGAGTGTCCCCCACATATGGGCAGCTGTGGGCCCACAGAGGCCTCGAGCCTGGGCCAGGCCGACGTGGCTGTCTCCTCAGTGCGGGGGGAGGACGAGGGGTCTTGTACCCACAGAGAAGCTTTTTTGAAACTAGACCTACCTTGAGCTGTTCCATTAGCCAGGATTTTATATGTACCCCAGTTTTCTAAGGAGCAGGCATTTTTTTTTTTTTTTTTTTTTTTTTTGCGGTACGCGGGCCTCTCACCACCGCGGCCTCTCCCGTTGCGGAGCACAGGCTCCGGACGCGCAGGCCCAGCGGCCATGGCTCACGGGCCCAGCCGCTCCGCGGCATGTGGGATCTTCCCGGACCGGGGCACGAACCCGCGTCCCGTGCATCGGCAGGCGGACTCTCAACCACTGCGCCACCGGGGAAGCCCAGGAGCAGGCACATTTTAAGAGAATAATCTGACAGAATCAAATGCGAGCAGGGTATGGTCTTGACTGGGAGGTGTTTAAACACGGTCCCAGCCGTGGGGACGGGAGACCTGGACCCGTGCCGCCCAGCAACCACGGAGGAGGAACAGACATCTCGGAGCCTCCAGACCCCAAGGCCCGCGGCCAGCTGCGGAGCCGGAGGGGCTCAATCCCAGCAGCTGCAGGGAGCTCCTGTCCACACCCCGGTGATGCCGGACGTCGGGAGGTGCCTGCAGATTGGGGCCCAGTGCGGCGCACCTGGTTGTGGGCGTTGAGCTCCTGGTTCTCGCGCTGGCACTGCCGCAGGGCCTGCCGCTCGGCCTCCAGCGCCTGGGCCAGGTGGGCGTTCTCCAGGCACTTCTGCGAGTACTGCTCAGAGAGGACCTCCAGCTCGCGCTGCACAGACTGCAGCTCCTCCCTGGGGAGAGGGCACTGCTCACTCCTCTGCCCTCGCCCCAGGGCCCAGGCCTCTAAGAAGCTTCAGAGTCCCCTTCGCGAAGCCTCAAGGATGCCGAGACCCACACAGCAGAGCAACCGCGAGCAGAGCCCTGCACCTTGTGGTCTCGAGTGGCCATGCAGCTCGGCGGCTCCGTCCCTGTGCTCTTACCAGCAGTCGAAAAGCCCCCACGGGCGGCACTCCTCTCCCAGGGTCAGGAGAGGCCTCACCCACGCACCCCAAAACACGCTGTGTCAGAGAGAGGTCAGACCTGGGACCGCTTCTAGCACTGTGCCAACTCGATCCACGTTCAGAAAACCAAAGCCTCGTGACGTCGTTCTCGGCCACCCTGGACTTGAGAAGGGCTGGTACTGTGGAACCAACACCCCCTCCAGCCGAGGTGAGCTGCTCCCGGCCGCCTGCCCACCCACCTGCTCCCTGACTGCACTGCACGGGAGCCCGGGAGAGGAGAGACCCTGACTCTGTGCGTTGCGGAGCCCCATGAAGGCTGGCTCTGCACGGCCCCTGCAGCAGCCAGTCGAGGCGCTCCGAGTGGTGCGAGTTCCACTGAGGGCAAAACTAAAGAGTGGCCGTGCTGGTGAACGCTCCCCATTCCCTTGCCTCTGCAAAGAGAACTGGCACACGCACGTCTTAAAGATGTAGGGGTCGCGGCCACTTCTGCCACGCACAGCCACAGAGCATCTGTGTCATGCGCTACACCGCGTCCCCTCCCCACGAACTCCTGAAGCAGCAGCAGCAGCTGACGGACAGAAGGAATCTGGGGTAGCCTCTGAGGTCGGCCCTGAAGATCCGACAGTATTTATAAAATCTCCTCTGCCACGTCTTATTCTTTACATTTTACTAACTGGTTTCTGTCTGACTCAGTAACAGGAGCCCACTTGGGCCATGAGAGCAGTGGTTCGCTGACCCCCAGGATGGTGCTGGGCCCCTCAGGAAGGAGGCTCTGTGCAGCCTCAGCGCCCACGGGCCTCCACCTGCGCCACCCTGGGGACCCGAGTCTCTGTGGCTCTTACAGGGAAGGTGCCGCCCCGCCCCCGAAGGCCCTCCCTCCGGCCCTGCCCGCAAGGGCCACCTCCGGTGACTCACAGGTACTGCCGCTGCAGGGCATCGATGTCCGCATTGACACTGCTGATCTGGGACCGCTGGCTCTTCTCCAGCTCCCGTTCCATCTCCTCGCGGTGGGCATTCTTCATGGCTTCGATGGCTGTGGACAGGATGTGGCCCTCAGCACCCACGGGCTTGGGAGGTGAGACCGACAGGAAGGCGGGACATCCCCCCACTGCTCATGCCAGCCCATTGGCAGTTGGGCCGGGAGGATTCCCGGGGAACTCCCCCATGAAAGGGATGCAGGTGTGTTTTTTTCTTGATGTTAACAGAAAACCAAACTGATTCAATAAATGTCAATGTTAAATCCAAGCATGAGTTTGTAGGACAAGCAGGCTTTCAGGCTGGGCCTGTTTTCTTAGTGCCGAAATCACAAGCACCGCAGGATAGTTACATGCACGGAGGGGAGACAGGCCAAAGGCCCAGGGCTCAGTCCGGACGCTCTGGGCTCTCACGGACCAAGGGCCGCGGGCAGAGGTGTCCGCTGCCAGAGCAGTGCCAGCAGACGGGCCAATGAGACCAGGGCAGCCCCTCACAAGCACCAAGGGTGCCGGCGGCCACAGAAAGCGGGAGTGCTGGCGCGGGGCTCTCGGGCTCTCAAAGGGCTCCTCTAACAAGCCTTTCCCCCAAGAGAACTGTCCAAGAATTCTCGTGGGTAGCAAGGCTTCAATCTCAGCCGAAAGACGGTGAGAAGGCCAGTCACTGCTCAGAGCTGTGCGATCAGCTCAGGAAGACCCTGCGGCCCGTCCCCGGGGTTAGCAGCTCCCACCTGAGATGGTGGCCGCGGTCTCCTCAGCCAGGAGGCGGTCTTTCTCCTCCCGCAGTTTCTCCAGTTCCCGCTGGTGCTGCCTCTGCAGGTCTTCGATCTTCTTCTGGTGTGTTTCTTCCATGGCTGCAAACCCTCGCTCGCACGTGGCCTGCAAGGTGCACAAGAGGCTTTACGGACTTTTCTTCTGCTATTTACTGAACAGACCTCAGCCCTGCCCTCCAGGCTCCTGGCACAGAGAAGGTGCTCTCTTGAGCTGAGCCCCGCGCCAGCTGTCTGGAGACTCACTCTGCTCCTGCGTGTGTCATGCTCCCAGAGCATTTAGAAAAGGGTGCCTGATTTCTGTGGTTGTTGCGCATCCCATTTCTCGGTAGAACGAGTTGGTATCGTGGGCAGGAAAAGGCCGCAGTAGAATTTAAAATAGCCAATCCTGGACCTTTATGGACCGACAGGAGGGGGAAGGACAGAGTGAACGGGCAGAGGCTGGCCGTGTCTGGTCTGAGTTTCATGGGCATCAAGCACAGTCATGAACAAGTAATGTCTTTGTCAGCCGCAGGGAGGCAAGGCCATCCTGTGAGTGACGGGTAGCGGGTAGCCCAGTGCACAGAGCCAGGGGGCCCAGCCCTGCCACTGCCCAACTTGGCCGCCCTCACCGGGTCACTGAACCTCTCAGGCGTCCGAGAAAATTAGGCTAGGGTGTACAACTTTTCCTTTTCCTTTGGAAGGAGTACAAAGAGGGGGCACTAATTAACGAGTGCCTCTGCTAACTGTACCGAGACCCACGACGGAAGAGCTGCTCTCCAAACCTGTCTGTGCCTCGCTGCAGCCTGGCTTGGTGTTTGACCTAGACGTGGGTGTGGGGAAGGGCACAGGCATGACCCAATAAGAAGGGCTCAGACCACCCCACACCCCCTCACTGTGTAGTAGCCCAGGCCTGGCTTATCAGTTGGTCTCACTGATGGGGTGGGTATGAGGGGTGGTCTGTGCAGCTGTTCTGTGCGTGGAGGCACATTTCTTGTCTAAATCCCTTGGAAGATCTGTTTCAAAGTAGGGATCGCGCCTTTCACTGATCCTTAAAAACTGGAAGAATGTGGCCACGTTAATTCCAAATCCAAGTATCCTGTACTTGCACATGGATCAAGGAAGGGTACCAAGAAATCCAGCCTCCGTGTGGGCACCTCTGTCTCAGCCCCCACGGTGACTGAGAGGCCCTTCTGAGACTCTCAGTCAGTATTTTTCAAACTCACGGTCAGAGTCTGGACTTCCCTGCGACAGATTTGCTTCACTGGGGAAGTGGTCTTAAGTGCTGTGCACCGCTCACTGGGCGTTTTTCTTCTTGCAGGGGCTCCACCTGGAAGCTGCTGTCTCCTCTCACTGCCCTCACACCCCGGGACACTGGAGGGTCCTAGCGCTGCCCTCTCGCATGCTGTGGTTCAACGTGGACTCTTGGTTAACACATAGCTGCAAGGTCTTAGTTTGATTTGAGGGCTTTAGAATAAAGATAAGGGTCAAAATTCTTCCTACAGACACTAAGGTGTCTTTAAAGACTGGCTGCTTCCTTGGAGAGTATATGTGTTTAAGAAACAATCTAATTTTTAAGGCAGTAAGTAATCCCTGGGATCAATCAAAGTTCCTCGGCAACCACTGTGCAGAGTCGTGAGAAAGAGCACCAGCCTTCAGCTATCAAAAGAGGGGCCCTCAGGCCAAGACCCCCGTCTCCCTGACCTGGGCAAAAATCTGCACAAGTAACAGCTGTCAGCCGGGCCCCAGGAGAGCGGTTTGGTTGTAATTTCTGCGTGTCTCACGGGGCCCAACAAGAACAGGCACAGGACAGAGGCCGCCGCCCACAGCAGGCAGCATCCAAGCCCCAGCCTGCATCACCGCCGGGGCAGAGCCTGCCCCCAGTGTCAGCCCAGGGCTTTCCTCCCTCCCGGGTTCGTGCCGATGGGCGTGAGAGCCAGGCTGGGCCTCGTCTGAGTTTCCTGCTGCGCAGACGCGCTGGGTGTTGTGGGAAGCGGCCGGGAAGTTACTTTCAACGCGGCACTGGTATGCGCCGGCCGCACGGGGACTGTGTGGCACTTTCCAACAGCCCTTGAAGCTTCCTTGGGATCCAGAATGGCCTTCAAAAGCTTTGCACTGACTTGGAAACAGCCTGGCAGGCACTAACGGCCCGCCTGCTTGTCGCAGCAGCGCCGGGCTGCCCTCAGGACTGGACGCACTGCCGGCTCACAGCTGGAGGACGGGGCTGGGGACGGAGGGCACGGGAAGAGCCTGGCGTCTACTGGATGCAGCTCAAGGGATGGCGAGAAGCCCGAGAGGACGAAGCCCAGAGCCCAGGCTGCCCTGATGGCTCCACACAGCCCAACGCCCCAGGGCCCGAAACATCACCTTGATGGGTCAGGGCCTGGGAATCCTGTCTACCAAGGTGGGTGTGAAACGGGGTCGGGGTGTGGTGGGAAGGTCACTTCTCAAAACCCCTGGAGCAAATAAGGCTGTGCTCCCTGTAAGAGCAGCCGTTCCCACCAGACGTCTGTCCCCACAGAACTGGGGCGGGGAGTGGCCCTCAACACCCCACTGCAAACATTCTAGCCTTTGGGAAGCCCAACTCTGCTCTCCTAGGACAGCAGGAAGAAGAGGACCCTCCCCAGGTCCAGGTCTGCACAGCCTGGAGGTGGGGGCAGTGGGGGAGCTTCCCCACCACCCTGCCTCGCCAAGCCCTGCTGGGACCCCACCGCAGCCAGTGGGAGGTCAAGCGGGGAACAGCCCATCAGCTCCTTCTGCTGTTCGGTGACTTGGAGCCAAGAACCGTGTCCCAGCTCCGCCTGCACTGGACGCCCCCCGACCGCTCTGCTTCGAAACCTTGAGGCTCTCAAAGTCCCTCTGGCGCTCTTCCCGCAGTGAGGCCGCGCCACCCGCCAGGTCCTTGTGCTCCAGCGCTTCCCTCAGGACGTCCACCTGGGCCTCCAACTCCTGGATGCGCCCCTTCAGCCCCATCATGGAGTCGGCCTCCCCCTCAGCTGGCCGGCTGGAGGACGGGGGTCCGTGGGCTGGTGGGGCGGCAGGGGGCCGCCCCTGGTAGTGGTGCAGGGTCTCCTGCAGGCACCGCAGCGTCTGAGAGTAATGCTCCTGCAGGGCCCGCAGCTCCTCCTCATGGATGGCCTGCAGCTCCCTGATCTTGAGCTGGAACTTGTCCTCCAGGGTCTGCACCTGGTCCACAGGCTGCCTCTCCAGGTCCTGCCTGTCCCCCGCCAAGGCATCCGGCTGGCTCAGGACCCTGCCGCGCGCAGTCTGCGGCGCACCCTCCGCCCGGCTCAGCCGCTCCCCTGTGTAGCTGACCTTCCACTCCTCAAACCACCCTCGTGGGGCAGCCAGGCTCTCACGGCGCTCACTCTGCCCCTCTTCCAGACGCCTCTGCTGCTGGCCCAGCTGGGCGACCTTGGTCTTGAGCTCCGCGTTCTCCTGTTCAACGATGGCGATCAGCTCCAGGTACTCGCTCTTCTGCTTGCGGAGAAGCCCCTCGTACTCCTCCCTCAGGGCCCCCACAGCATGCTCGTGCTCCTGACAGGAGGCCCCCCCGCCCGACCAGGACTCCCTGTAGCCCCGGAGCTCCTTTTCATACTCCAGGCGGATCCTGCAGGCTGTGTAACACACCTGAGCCTGAATAATTGCATCTTGAACTAATAAGGAAGAATACTGGCCGAGGCCTCCCAGACAAGCGCTACGGGAGAGATGCCGGGATGCCTGGAGAAGCTTCTGACAGTCTCGCACTGCCTCCACAGAGAGAAGTGAGGTTAAAGTGGCAGAGATCTCTCCCAAGAGACTGGCCTTATCCTTAAGCTGCAGGGCGAGCTCTTCCTGAATAGCAACCAAGGCCCCAGAGCTCTGGCTGGACAAGGGACAGAGAGCCTGCGAGCCAGCTGGGTCCGGATGACTTGGTACTTCTTCCGGCAGGCTCCCAGTCCAGGACACCTGGACACCATCTCCGGCACCTGCTGGAAGCTGGAGGGTTTCCGAGACCTGCAGCATCACTCTCTCGAAGTCGGGTGTCTGGTAGGCCCCTAGGATCTCCCCCAGCATGCGCTTGTGCTGCTGCAGGGCTGCCTGTGTCCCCTGCAGGGTCTCCTGGATGCTCTGCAGCCTGCGCTGGAGGGACCCCCTCACCGAATGCACGGCAAGGCTGAGCTCCGCCCTGACCCACGTGGCGTCGGCCAGGGCAGCGACCGGGGCTGGCGGGGCGTTTGGCCGCCCACCTCCCGAGGCACTGGCTGCCTCTCCGCCCAGCGTCTCCAGGTGCCGGCTCAGGGACTCGACCTGGCTCCAGAATTCTCCATCCACCAGCACCTTCTTGGCCCAGGCATCCACTGGGGCCCCAGGACAGGCCACGGTACTTTCGGACTCCAGCGGCCACCTTCCGGACTGAGAGACCTCGAGGAGCACGTGCGAGATATCGGAGGTGGTGTTTTTCAGTGAGTCTGCTACCTGGTCTATCAGCGTGGCTTCCAGAGCTATCTGATCAGAAAGGAGCTGGAGCTGCTCCTGGTCGCTCAGCTCCGGCAGGTGTGGTGGCTGCCGTGAGGTCGCTTTTTCTTCCTCCGAGAAACCCGCCTCCCCTGTGGGAGGCGGCTGGTGACACAGGGCCTGGATGGCGCCGACCAGCAAGCTTTCCACGCCGGCCAGGAGCCCTGCCCCCGCGTCAGCTGGCAGCGACCGCAGCTGTTCCCGGCAGCTTTCCAGGCAAGCCAGGGCCTGGCTGTTCTTCACCCGGAAGTCACCGAGCTCCTCCACGTGGTTCTCAACCACCTCCGCCCTCGCCTGTCTCTCCTGCTCCAGCTGGGAGGCCAGCGCGGCGACCTGGAGCAGGCTGGCACGGAGCTGCTCGCGCAGCCGCGCCTCGGTGCCAGCCCACTGTTGGTGCAGAGCGAGCAGGGCCTCCTGGCTCTGGCCCTGCTGGCTCTCCAGCTTCACTGTCACATCTTTGAGCTTCTCCTCGGTGACGTAGAGCTTGGTCTCCAGGGAGTGGATGATGGACAGGTAGGTGTCCGAGTCGCTGGTCGCTGGGAGCGAGCTGGGGGTGGCCTCCGACGACATGCTTTCCTCCGAGGGTGAGCGGTCCTGACTGGTGTCAGAGGACGTGCTGCTGGTCCAGGTCCTCTCAGACCCGTCAGGGTGGGTGTACTTTTGGCACTGGATCGTGGAGAACCGGATTCTTTGCCTCTTAAGGCCGGGCGCTCCCTGGTCGGGCTTTGAGGTGCTCTGCAGGTGCCCCTCCCTGTCGGACACTTCCGACCTTGGGGGCACTGGGCTCTTTTCTCTCCTGGGGCTGCTGTCCCTGTGCTCCTCCCCCAGGGCAGCCCCCGGAGGTGCGCTGGCAGCCTGGAGCTGTGGGCCCGAACGCGCGACGCCGTCCTCCTCCTCGGCTTCTTCCAAGAAGCTCCGTGGCTCCTCGGCGTCCTCTGAGGACTCCTTTGCCTGGAGCTTCACTTCTGTTTCCTCTAAGCTGCTCCCCAAGACAGTCATCTTAACCAGCACATCCTGGAGATCCCGCTCTTTCCTCGCCAGCGCCTTCTCGTGCGTGTCCTGGATGCACCTCAGCTCCTCCTCCTTCTCCCGGAGCCGCGTGTGCGCGCCCTGGAGCTGGCTGGCCACCCTCCTGTAGGAGCGCTCCAGGCTTTGGTAGTCAGCCTCCCTCCCCTTCAGCTTCTCCTCAAGCGCAGCCACGTCCCCGTCGGACAAGGCGACACGGCCCATCAGCTCTTGGAAGCGCTGTCGGATCAGGTCCCGCTCGTCTCGGAGGCTCTGGACGTGCTCGGCCAGCTTCTGGATGCTGGCCTCCTTCATCTCCAGCTGCTCCTCCAGCCGGTGCACCACCTCGCTGCCCTCGGACTTGGCACTCAGCTTCTCCTTCTGCAGGACCTCCATCTGCTGCTCGTGGTCCTGGAGCCGGTCCTCGAAGGCGCTGGCCCTGTCCTCTGCCTCCTTCAGGCTCTGCAGAAGCTCCTGCTTCTCCCGCTCACAGCTCCCCAGCAGCAGCTCGTAGTTCCTCTGCAGCTTCTCCTCCATCAGCCTCTGGGCCCGCTCGCTGGCGCTGAGCTGCTGGCTGAGGTCGGCGATGCGCTCCTGCAGCCTCTGCACCTCCTTCTGCCGGTCCCGCTGCAGCGCCTGTTGCCTCTCCAGGTCCCGCAGCTCCTGCGTCCTCCCCAGCAGCAGGGCCTCCGCGCTCTGGAGCTTCCGCTCGCTGGCGCGCAGCTGGGCGTTGAGCGCGGCTTCGCTGTGCTGCCGCTCCTCCAGCTGCTCGCGGACCTTGTCCTTCTCCAGCTTCAGCTCGCCCTGGAGCTTGGCCAGTGCCTGCTCCTTGATGGTGAGCTCGGCGGCGGCATTGCCAAGCCGCGCCTGGAGGCTCCGGATCTCGGCCTCGTGGTGCCGGATCGCGTCCTTGGCCTCCCCGTAGCTGCGCTTCAGGGCCTGGATCTGCCGCGTGATGAGCTCCTGGCGCTGGCACTGGGCCTCCAGCTCGCCGTGCAGATCCTGGTTGACTCTGTGGAGCCTCTGCCAGGCGCCGGACGGGGAGGTGGCCACTTCAGTCTTAAAAAAACCGATGAAATACGGGTTAGTAACACTCGGCCTCCCAGTTCTGAGTGTCACACCTCTGGCCAGGGTCAACCACAGAAAGGCTCCTTGGCGGGTCTGCCTTTTATCCTCTGCACAATTTTATTTTCATTTAAAAAAAAGAAAAACAACTAACAAATCGTCTCAGTTTTTTTTTTTTTTTTGGTAAGTAGCTGCTTCCAGGTAAACAGAAAACATGGACATTAACATTCAAAACAGCTCTAACCGAACAGCTTCTAGGAGAAATAAACCAAACAAAACTGAATAATGGAGCACACTGATAAGCAACACGAAGACTGAGGGACAGAGGCTCCAGCAAGAGGGACGGGCAGGAGCAGAGCAAAGCATCCGTTTGTTTGTTTTGCAAAACAAAAGGCACACAGCTCCAGACCACAAACCCCACCAAAGCGCAGGACCGGTGACGACGCCACTTCCTTCTGGGACAGGGGAGAAGGAAGGGAGGCACCGCTGCGGATGTCAGCGAGGTGACATCCGAAACATTTTCCTGTGAGAGGTGGAGCCCGTCCTCTACAGTAACAGGAAGAACTAATCTCTACCTGCAAGAAGACAAAACGAAGGGGAAAACGCAAACCATGGAGTGAAATATGAGAGTTAACAAAACAAACAAACCTCTGTGGCATATTCAAAATAAGAAAGTGAAGCATGCAGAAAATAAAACACAATTGAAACAAAACTCCCCAAACTGAAAAGCATGCAGAACAGACAGAACTAATTAACGCAGGAAAAAAGAAGAACGTGAAAGGAGTGAGAACAGCTCAGCCTAAGAACTGGCCTGCCTGTGGCTCCCTCCAGGTGTGCTGGTGGGGAAGCCACAGATGTGACACTCAGTTACGGTAAGTTAGACACTCCACGTCCACACCCTGCCAGCTCCTCCCGGCCATCGGCGCGGAGCCCACCCCCAGCTGCAGATCCTTCTCACCCTTAACCCCAAAGCCCCTTGCTCATTCAGACTTTTGATTATAAGAATTGTCAAAGCACATAGGGAGGTTAAAAGTAAACTGTCCTTTGACCTGGCGGGGAGGTGTCAGCGTGTCAGCTGACGGATGGGCTTCAGTGCGGGCTCATGCAATCGTCCAGGTCAGACACAGGACAGGGTAGTAATGTTCGAACTCTGCTACCAGGATTTTTACCACCTGGTGTGAAATGAGTGCGTGTAGGATGGCGGCCCAAACCAGGGTTTAAAAAGATGCTTCCCAAACCTGCGAGGTCTGCACAAATGACTCAGAAAGCCCCGGAGTGAGACATGCAGGAAAGAGGGGTGCCCCCCATCACCAGGTTCCAGTACCTCAGAGTCTGAACTGGGCATGGTGACAACTATGGTTGAAGGGCTAAGGAGGAGGGTCCAGGGGACACGGGGTGCCCAGGGCCATGGCCAAAGCTTAGGGGGAAAGGAAGGCAGAAGAAACGTGCCACAAAAAGGGCATGGAGAGAGGTAGGAGGGCAGACTCCGCCCAGAAGATCCACTCGGACCAAGGAAGCTAGTGTGCTGCAGTCTGGAAATACTGATGCAAAAACTTATCACAGAGATTCTGGGTCCTTGAGAGTCTGAAGAGCCCTCGGGGACGAAGTCTAGGTCTACACAGGCAAGGACGCTGATGCTGCAGGGGAGGGGCACCGCGGGTTCTGGTCAGTGCAGGACCCTGACTTGAACGCTGTGCCTTCAGCCTTGGCCAAGAGCTCGAGTTCTCCGTCCCATCGCCCTGTCTTGCTTTCCCCCCGGCACTCATCTGTGAATCACCTCTCCCCACTGCACATTGGCTGAAGGGGCAGGAGAGTGTTGTTTTATACCCCAGAACTAGAGCAGGGCCTGAAACGCTGCGGAAGAGTTGGCTCACGTCGGCCTGCTCCATCCAGGTGACCTCCTGCCTGACAAGATGCCTGTGGCATGCCCGCTGCTGCATGGGGGTGGCGGGGGGCGGCACTCTGGCACAGAGAGGCCTCTGCAGGAAGACGCTAGGTTTGGACTCTCAGCTCAGGACTCAGGCTGCTGCCCTCCCTCCCCTCCACACCACTGGGCAGGCTGGCTCAGGGCTGGGCGGCCATGTTTCCCCCTCAAACTTCAGCCTAGGCAGAAAGTAAGAAATGGGCCACTAGGCTAGTGGTAACAGTCCCAGGCTGCCTTGTAGGTGTGGTACAGACACGGTCAGGGGCAGGAAACGCAGTTCTAGCTCTGCCATGGGCTTGGCCATAAAAGGAGGCATGTGGCTGTTACTCAAGTTCTTAAATTTGTAAAATGGGACTAATGCTGCCACTGTGAAAAAAGTTAGAAACAACATGCAAACATGTGATGTTGATAATAAATATATATTAGACTCTTTGGAAGCCAAAGAGAAAGACTACTACTGAAAACATCTAAATAACCCTTCGACGCAGAGGGCTCAGGCAGATCCTCCAACTTGTTGCACAAGGAGGAGACCCAGGCAGCCCACTGCCCAGGGAGCCCGCTCCAGTGGCACAGAAGTCCAGAGGCCTGGCACTCGGTTTTGCACGTTCCTAGCCTGCCTGGGTCCTGCACACTGAAGCCCGAGGGCGCCTGGAGGGCCGTGGCGGCCCCGCAGCCCTACCTGCAGCACATAGCCCTCCCGGGCGCTCTGCTCCCGGCCCAGAGCCACCCTCAGCTGGTCCTGCAGCAGCCGGTTCTGCTCTAGAAGGTCTGAGGCCTCCTTCTGGCTCTGCTCCAACTGTTGGCAAAAAGACACACGTTTTTAAGCAAAATGGCGGTAACAGGAGCAGCAGCACGGCACGGGCGCTCGGTGGCGTGCCCAGTTCCAGCTGGGCTGGAGCTCAGTGGCGCCTCCGAGGGCCTTGCAGGCGGCCACACCTGGGTGGATGTGCTCGTCGGGTCTTCACTCAAGGTTCCAGCTCAAGCTGTGAATCAACCTGGGCAGCCACGTAAGCTCCACACCTGCTTGAGGATCCACCAGGTGCAGACCCACCAGGAAATGAGGACTTCGTGCCCCTGTCAGAGGGAAGACTGCCCACTGGGGCCTTTGGGTGTTCTCAGCGTGGCCAAGCACGCCCGTGCTGCCCCAGGGCAGGCCTCACGCCAGGCTCGACCTTGGCTTCTGGGGAAACCCTGTTTGACCAGTTGGGTACAATGGATTTCATATAAAATTCTTTTTGTGAGAAGAGGTCCTCAAGAATTGAGCTGCTTCACACTCTTGCTGTCACTGGCTGTGAATCCAGCCGTCACCCATCTGCCCCCTTCTGGAACCTTACCTACGTGCCCTCAGCTGCTGGGCCGTGGCAAGCAGGGAGCTGGGTGTGCAGCAGACTGTGCTGACCGGCACGCGGACCTTGGTTTTCAGACCTTGCTGTCTGAAACAAACTCAGGGTCCAGTGTGTGGCCTGTTGACTTGCAGGCTCGTTTTGGCTGTTTAGAGCAACGTGAGTTTGAACTGTTACTCTTCCACATCTTGCCTCTATTACTGTATTAACAGGCGTAGAAAATGGAAAAAACTGGGAAAAAATCCAAGTGTTGATGCTAGTGATAAACGTCAGCCTCGTGAATCTAACCAAATAAGAAGAGGATGAGAAGTGGGCAGGCCAGTGGCCAAGCTGTGATTTCGTTAGCCACCCAAGTCAAGCGCACACATGAATCGCATCCTTGAGGACTCCTGAGAGGCAGGTGGAACTCCACCTCCTTGGCCGTGGCACCTCTGCTCAGACTCACAAACCCACGGCCCAGCTTCTGCAGATTTGACTTCTGGGCGCTTCCTCATGAAGGGAAATGTCACGTTACCAAGTGCAGGGACCGCTCACCCACCTCTGCATCCGGAGGAGGCTCGTGCCAGGCCCCCCAGCAGGCCCGTCCTGCCCCCAATACCTAGAATCAGCCCCGCCTCCTGCTGCCTGCCCCGCACCCATCAGGTCTCACTGAGGGTCGCAGGGCTGCCCAGTCCAGACAGAAAGCTAACTCTGTTCACATGTCTCTTCTGCCCCCAGCCTCTAGTGCGTGGCGGAAGCAGGGCAGACGGGGCCCCACCTGGCCTGCAGCCCACCCGCCTCATCTCTGGCACCTCTGGCTCTCAGTGTCAGCGCCACTCCTCTGGTCTCCAGAAGGGCCTGGTGCCCTCCCTGCCACCCCCCACCCCAGCGTGCCTCAGGCCTGCACTGCGCTCGGCGGGGAGGCGGGGGGGCTGTCGCGTGTCTGTCTGCCTGAGGGCCTGCAAGCTCCTGGGGCGGGTTAGGCACAGCGGGTGCCGGGGGAAGGTGGCTGCACGGAGCTGCCCTGCCCATGCCGCCCGGCCATTACCTCCTTCTCCAGCACAGAGGTCAGCTCGGGAGTGGACAGTCGGTCGCTTCCATCCTCAGAGGACAAGTGCAGGGGGGCGATGGGCACTTGTTTCTCCTCCCGGAGAGGGGTGGTCTCCACCTGATGCCACCGCTGCTCGATCTCCACGTGCACGTTCTGGGTCCTGAGGTCGGCGGTCGCGGGCGGCCCCGGGCCCCGGTCGACCTCCATGCGCAGGGCCGTGTCGTCGATGCTGGGCCCGTCAGCCACGTCCACCGCCCCAAAGCGCTTGCGCCGTTCCTCCCGCCGCCGCGCACGCTCCCTCTCCAGCTCGCCGGGCTCCACCTCGGGCCGTGTGGTGGCAGGCCCCGGGGCGCCGGCTCTCTGCTGGGCCAGGGCCTGCTGGATGGGGCGGAACTCGGCCCAGTCGAAGGTCTTGGAGCGGCCCTCCCGCCTGCGCTCACGGGCCCGGCTCCGCTTCTGCTCGGGGTCTGGCTCCCCGGGCTCCCCGTCCTGCTTCTCCCGCAGCCTCGTCTCTGAGGGGGAGATGCTCCGGTCTTTGCCCTGCGGCAGCGAGCTGGGGCGGGGGAGACAGTTGGTCAGGCGGGGCTCCCGGCGACAGGGCCCAGCTCCCTGCTGTCACCACATGCCTTTTTCTACGCGGCTGTGGCTCCCACAAGGAAGGGGGAGACTCTGCCTTGACTCACTGACACGTCTGTGGAGGGAACCCCAAGTGGCACTGAGTGGTGACAGCAGAAAAGGAGCCGCAGACAACAGCCCAGAGGTCTCCCGCAGGATGATAATGGCGGGGCCGCGAGCCCCTTCAGGCTGCGCCGGGCACGGCCACACCCACACAAGGCCACGTGGGAGGTAGACCCCACGGCACACAGGCACTGGGCCGGCGGTGACGGAACAAGCGAGACCAACAACCGCTTCCCTCGAAAGGCTCATGGGTTTTTAAAAAGCAGGTAAGTAACACGGTCAGGTCTGCGTTTTAAAAAACCACTCTGGGTGGCTGGCGTGACAGACGGATCAGAGTGATGGCCCTGGGACCACCTGTGGGCCAGTGAGCTCGATGGCCCAGGTGGCACCCACGAGCCGGCACCAGGCAGGGGCTCACTGAACAGGACTTGAGAGGACTTGGTGGCCCACCCGGGGCAGAGGTGAGCAGGAAGCAGGACACTCGAGGGCACCTCTGCCTGCCCAGCAGCTGGATGCGCCTCCCCCACCTGCCCCACAGCGGAGGTCCCCGGGCAGGGTGCTGTAGGGCACTGGTTGTGGCCGTCCGAGGCAGAGGTCTCCGGGCTCCAAGGACAAGAGCCTGCGACCCTGGCCTGAGCTGACTGGCCTCTGGTCCCCCCCAATCCCTCAAAACAGGGTGGGAAGACCCCCAGCATGGCGAGGGCTGGGCCTTGGGGACTCCAGGGAGCATCTGTGTTTGAAAGGTGGCCAGAGAGAAGGGAGCCTGCAGAAGAAGCATCCTCCCTGTCCCGGGAGGTGGCCCTGGGAGCTTCCAAGTCAAGACCACACGCTTGCACACAGTTTCTCCAGAACGGACCTTTTCAACAATGCCACTGAACTGAGAGCTGGCCCAGGCCTCGGACTGCATAAGCCATTAGGATGACACAACAAGCCGGACCCGCCACTATCCGCAGGAGAAGAAGCCCCTGCGACTCCCCACCAGACTTGGGGGGGCCGCGGTGTGCAGCTCAAACCCACACTTCTGACATCTGTACCTGTTTCCAATAACTTTCCCGGGACATGGCCTTGCTGCACTAAAAAAAATCCATCTTTTCTCAAAGTATAAAAGCCCACACGGAACAAACTGGGTGAGGCGAGCACCCCGGCTGTGAGGCGGCTGACCCTGGAGTGCACTGCTCATCAGGAGGACACTGTCCCCATGGGCTGTGGCCCCAACACGGAGGGGAGGCGCCTCTCCCAAGCCATGTGTCGCCTGAGCGCGTTCTTCCTGCCCTTTCTGAGGCCAGAGCCACACACCTGCGACATCCCAAGGCTAACGAACCCCAGCCGGGCCCCGACCCACCGCACGCAGCCTCCTCAGAGTACCCGGAAAGAGCTTTGGTCTCTGCTCCTGGTCGTAGAGACTCGGGAACAACCAGGTATTCTGTTCGTGCAATAAATGAAGGAATGAACAAACAATCGAACAGACGACACAGGACGGAAGGACTAGAGAGAAAAGTCCTCCATTTAGGGTCCCTTCCTGCCTTCTTGTTCAAAGAGGTGCAGGTCACTAGCAAGGAGGCCAGAACTTGACCAAGGTGTGAGGCCGCCCTAGGCCGAGGAGCGCTCCGTGGGCACCAGGGTCGCCCCCTGGGCGCAACCTCCAACGCAAGAGAGTCACTCAAGAAGCATTTAAACAACCGGACCGAAAACCGCAAGCAAGAGGCTCTCAGAACCGGCGAAGGCGCCGAAGCCGTGAGGGTCAGGGCAGCAGAGTTCTCGACATCACAGCACCAGCCACACACAGGGAGCTTCTCTGCTTTTTGTAAAATGAAAACTTCAGGTTTCTAACCATCAGGGCAGGAGGAGGAAGGTGTGGGGCGAATCACGAGGTTTATGAAGCATGGATGTTGACACGGGGAACCGTTTCCCAACTTTGGCCTCCAGCACCAAGAGATGCAAAGAGAGCTTTGTCACAGCTGCACGGAAATCCAGCAGATTCAGGAGTGAGGCAGAAGGATCAAGAAAAGGAAACGCTAAGGTGGCCTGTGAATGCGGCATCGGAGCCGCCCTCACCCAGCCGTGGCTCAGTGCCCGGGCCCTGGGGAGCTTCTCCCGCGGCCAGGCCTGAGGGGGAAGGGTAACCTCCCAGGAGGCCAAGTGGAGAATGAGTGGGCGGCGGACTGAAGGCCGGGGGGCAGGCTGTGCTGGGCCCCTCGGGCACCCTCCCGGCTCACCTGGTCACGTCGGGGGCAGAGATCGGGTGGACGTGCTTCATGATGGTCTGGATCCAATTCCGCCGGATTCCAGACGTCATAGCAGAGAGGGTGAAGGCGCCCTCCTTTGTCTACACAGAAGACGAGGAGTTAGCAGTGACTGGCACCTCCCCACCCCTGAAGAAGGCCCCGCAGGGAGGCTGGCGGCCAGGTGGCCGTCCCAGGAGTGCGGCATGTGCCTCACTCAGGATGAACAGAGCTGGAGGGCAAAGGAGAGAGCAAAGCCGCGAACACTGTCATGGCTGTGGCTAACCCGGGCGTCCCCTCCCCGTGGGACCCAGCAGGCCTTTACTTTTACTGACACTCCTTGCTCTTTAAGGAGCTCGCAGATTGGAAGGAAGGAGAACGTGCGTGCGGGGAGCAGCGGGAAGGGGCCAGGGCATGGCAGGGCTAGGGAGGGTGGGCGAGTGGACGGGGAAGGGGTGCATGACCCAGGTGGAGGGAGTGGGCCTGGGGCGTGCAACCACGCACAACAGGCTCACAGGGTGACCGGGGACAGGAGTGGCAGGCACGAGGCTCAGTGGTGGCTGGGGCCCGATGGGGGCTGTGTCTGTTGGGCTGAGGAGGGGCACGGAGACCTGCTGGGCGGCTGGGCTGGTTGCTCAGGTGATGAGAGGGGCTTCAGAGAGGCGGAGGAGGTGGCATGCACAGCGCAGCACTGACAGGCTTGTGTGGGGGGCACCTCAAGGACAATCCCTGGACCCCCCAACACACTTGGGTGAGTTGGTGGGATGCCAATCAAGATGAAGGACATCACAGGAGGGGGCGGCATGGGCAGTGGGTGATGAGTGGCCTGGAGACACAGTCCCTGTGGCCCTGAGCGGCCCACGCGGCTCCAGCAAAGCTGAGGAGGGGTGGGGATGCAGGTGAGGATGTGGTGGTGGCTGCACAGAGTCCACTCCCCTGCCTCTGAGCCCATGGGCTCCTGTCTTACAGAAGTGAGGGAATCAGAACTCTTCAAGCTGCTCAGGCTACTCATAAATGGACCCACGAGACGTCAGCAAAACAGCTGATGGGAAGACACTGTTAGCAAGATGGGTTCGGGACAGGAGCTGGCATGGCCAGGGGCCCAAACTAAGAGAGCATCAGGGCACTGCAGAGCACAGCACAGCACGGGGTGACCTCGGCCCACCCCAGACCCCACCTGACGCCCCATCTAGACCACAGCCCACCACCACGTCTCCCTCCGGTTCCCCCCAAAGCAGGCCAACCGGGGTGGGGGTGGGGGGCGTGGCCTCCAGGCTCCCTGAAGTGCTGGCCCCCGGGCCGCCTCCTGCTCCTGGTGTGCTGTTTATGGAGTGTGACCTCGGCCACCTTCTCCCACAACCTCAGGTCTCAGCTGCCACGAGCTCTCTCCCGGCCCCAGGCCCACATGCTGGCTGCTTGTCTACCAGTCTCAGAGGGCCCACCTCGGCCTCAAACGCACCACAGGCCAGGACGCTGCAGGCTCCGCCAACTCCCGCACACGGCTCGCCGCACTCTGGGTCTCCAGCCCTTGACCCTGCCCCTCCCTCTCCCGGGCGCCCCGCACTTGCCAGACACCTGGCCTCCCGTCCCTGCTGCCCCACCAGATGCGTCTCACAGACACTCAGCTGCCTCCACATTCCGGTGCTTTCCACAACTCGGGGCAAGGCTGACTCTCAACTCGGCACTCAGGGCTCCCCCATGCCACCCCGCCAGCTTTTGCACTCAGCCCCCTGGTAGATGCCACCAGGTCTGGTGGCCAGGCCAGGGACAGCTTTGCCCCTCGAGATCCTAAAGCTCCCTAGTGAGCCAGGCCGAGTCCCGCCAGGAAGCTGGCCTCCCGTGCTGGGCGCCATCTCTCCCGACTTAGAACTCCCAGTCCACGGAGCTCATGAGAAAGCCCCAGAACTCATAAGCTCACTGCCCCCCACCCAGGTAAAGTGACGAGGGGTCAGGCTGGTGGACGACATCAGCCAGGGAGCACAGGTGACTCAGAAACGCCCCATCTGTGACCAGGAGAGTCCCAGGTCACGGCCTTACTGCACAGAAAGTGACCCTAGAACATGATGATGTAACCTGCTCAGTGATGGGAATGGACGCATACCCCCAGGGTGTCCTGCCCAGAGAAGCCTGCCCTTCAAGATGGGGAGGTGAGAGGCTTCCCTGGTGGCACAGTGGTTAGGAATCCGCCTGCCAACGCAGGGGACACGGGTTCAAGCCCTGGTCCGGGAAGATCCCACATGCCATGGAGCAACTAAGCCCGTGCACCACAACTACTGAGCCTGCACTCTAGAGCCCACGAGCCACAACTACTGAAGCCTGCGTGCCTAGAGCCCATGCTCCACAACAAGAGAAGCCACTGCCATGAGAAGCCCGCTCGCCGCAACTAGAGAAAGTCCGCGCGCAGCAACGCAACCAAACAAAAGAAAAAAGATGGGGAGGGAGGGGGGGGCTCAGCGTGCGGCCCACAATGCCAGAACTTGGCACCGTCCCCAAATCTGTCCACAGAGAGGAGGCTAGAGGTGTAGCTCACTGAGCATATCTTTTCCTCCTAAAGGGATGAGGGGCAGAAGGGCATCACGGTGGGATGGCACGGGCCGTCAGATTGGCGCCACCTTCAGCTATGACTTGGTGGCCCCCACAGATGCCCTGCAGCCTGGTGGACTGGGGGCTGGATTTTTCCTTTTAATGAATTCATTGGCCTTCAGATCTGAACTCACTCCTCTGAGTTTGGTTAATATTAGTCATTGCCACATGCTGCATCTAGGCTGAATCCAGAGATACAGCTGAGTCTCTGGGCCCAAATGTCAGAAGGTGACGCTGCAGGAGTCCCAGCCGGGGAGCCCCAGTGTGACAGCTGTCAGGCCACTTGGTTCCTATCGCACGCCTAAGGCTCTCATGGGGGAAGAATTAGCTTTCCCCAAAGGGAGGTCTGGCCTTTGCCCTGTGTCCTTGTGATGCACAGTGGGGCTAGCCAGGCCAGAAAGACCAGCCATGCGGTGAAGGGCTGGGGCTCTGGCGATGCGCCATCAGCCAGGCTCTGGGGGACAGGGGGCTGGCACCTGCATTTGACCATGTGGACAGCAGTTCAGTTGATCAGTTATGAAGCCTCTATAAAAACTCTGGACACAGAGGCTTGGGCCTGGCACCAGGCCTGAAGCTTGGGCGAGCTTCCCACGTTGGAAGCTCTGTGTGTCATCACACGTCAGCGCCAAGAGGGAAACACGTCCCAAGGGCACGAAAGCTTCATTTAGGGCCCTCCTGTTCAGTCCAGTTCGCCACGCGTTGCTTCCTTGGGCTGGTACCAATCTGTATCCCTCTGCTAAAATAAATCTACAGTCCTAAGTACGATGTTTTCCTGTGTTCTGTGAGTCCTTCTGGCAAATTATCAAATGTGAGGGTGGTCTGGGGCACCCTCAGACTTATAGGTGGCATCAGAGTGAGGGCAGACACGGTAGCCGGGGGCCGGTGCCCTCACCACGAGCCTGGCTACCTCTGAGCAGCCCTTGGACCCCGAGCTTTGATGACATGGCCAGTGAGGACTGTTTCATCTGTCCGATCAGATTATTTTTTTGAGGACGGGGCAATGCCTTGCTCGTTGGGAGGTCTTCACAAGATTGTGGGGAGAAAGGGCTCCAGTGAGTGGGTAAGTGGATGAATGAAGGACAGAGCAAGTGCATAAAAACCCAGCACCCTGAGAGTTAAGAACTCAACACTTTCACTCTAACTTCCCACATCCTTCCAACTGGCCCGAACTCCAGCGTTTAAAAAATGGGAGAAAAAGAAAGAACCTTTGGTAAAAAACCCTTTTAGACAGCCTTGAGAGAGATGCTAATGTCTTAATGTTTGCCGAGACCACAGATTGGGGGTGGGGTGAGGAGCTCCAGGGCAGAGGAGGGGACAGGATGAGGCACCAGCTGGTCAGGCCCACGGCCCCACCCCTGCACTCAGCCTCCCTGCAAACCCCACCCAGCTCACATGGATCTGGAAGCCATAGTTTCTCTGCACTGGGTACTCCGTGACATCATAACATGTAGACAAGTCTATCTCCCCATCCAAGTCGGCCGCCTGCGGAGAAAATGAGGGATTTAGAAAGTAAAGGCCAGTGCCCCGTGAACTGTACATGCTCACAGGCAGGGCGCTGCCTACCCCACACCACCTAGAAGCATCCACACCACCATTTTTCACACATCCTGCCAAAGACATCCCATGCCCGTGGTTCTCAAACCTCCTTTACACTCCTAAAAATTGATGGTGCCAAAGAGCTTGTTTATGTGGGTTGTACATACTGATGATATCTGCCTTATTAGAATTAGGAAAAAAATTGAAAAAAAAATTTATGCATTGAAGTACACAAACCCATTTCATTTTTTAACAAAAAGTATCATTTAAAAAAAACAGCAAGAGATTTTTGCAACTCTCTTTAATGCTTAACTTCCGAGGACAGCTGGGTTCTCACACCCGTCTCTGCACTCAAGTCTGTTTGTTGACATGTTTTTTTTTGTTTTTTTGTTTTGGCGGTACACGGGCCTCTCACTGTTGTGTGCTCTCCCGTTGCGAAGCACAGGCTCTGGACGCACAGGCTCAGCGGCCATGGCTCACGGGTCCAGCTGCTCCGCGGCATGTGGGATCTTCCTGGACCGGGGCACGAACCCACGTCCCCTGCATCGGCAGGCGGGCTCTCAACCACTGCGCCACCAGGGAAGCCCTGTTGACATGTTTTGGTTGAAGCATATGAAGACGGTCTGGCCTCACACAGATACGAGATTGGAAAAGGGAAGTGAATTTTAAGTCTTTTCAAAAAGACAGTTGTGGCTGTTCTCCTTTGACAAGTGGTAGTTTCTTGAAGGTGAACTGCGAAGGGGATGCTTTCTGTCCTCTGCTGCATTAGAACCCATGGTTCTACCCTGCTCCTTGAGGGGGTCTTTCACCCCCACATGATCTGGTGACACTGTCTCGTCCTCTGGAAGAGCCCCCGGATACTGACGTTTCCTTGTACAGGAGCAAACACTGCATTTGTTATTATCACCACCTGTTCGGTCAGGAGAGTCTGTAAGCTCGGGGGAGACTGTCAAGTTAGTGATGGTGAACACAAGTTTTCCAAAGTTCCAGTTTTGCTTGGAAGCTCAAACTGAATCACTGGTAACAATTCTGTCGGTCGTTTTCCTTGAAGGAAGAGACTCAGTTGGTTCATTTTTAAGAAAACGTCTGCCGAACACCCAAACCGAGCGAGCACTTGTGCGTTGTACATTCAGGCAGAGGCGGTGGGCCGCGAGGAGAGGTGGCCGGCGGGGCGGGCAGCGCAGGCAGCGGGCGAGTGCTCCCCCGGGACGGCCGTCACACCTGGACAAGCAGCAGGAGCAACCTCTACCAACCTCCCATCTCACATCACAGAGTATTACCGAAGTGGGCACCTTTCCTGCTCTGTTAAGGTCCTTTCTGTAACTTCACAGTGTGTGGCGGTGAAGGATGCACGGGGGCCAGCCACCTGCTCCTGCAGCGTGACCAGGCTGAGGCACCCATCAGTGCAAAGGCCAACACAACGGAAAAAGGAAATGGCATCATAGTTTTATGACACTATTTTTGTTACAGAAGAATCCCTGAACGGGTCTCCAGGGGTCCACAGACCACACTCAGAACAGCCAAACACCCATGCTCCTGTGGCCCCTGACTTTAGGCTCCCCCAGAGACCCACCACCCACACTGCTCTACATCTGTGCTTGTGTCACTAACGTCCTTCCACTGCAGTCCAGACAGAACTTAGTGTCAGGGTATATAAGCAGCCCCTAGCGTTAGACATTTAGGTTCTTTCAGATCTCCTGCTGTTACAGAAGCGCAGGAACCACTGACATGGAACACATCTCTTTCTTCACATGTGGGAGTATATCTGAAGGATTCCTGGAGTGGAATGCGAGGGAAAAGGTGCAGAAACAGACTTCCAAGTTGCTCAAAACAGATGATTTTTTTTGTAGGTGAAGAAAAAAAGAGCCCCTTCTGTTTGGTGTTCGACCGTGGAATCGGGACTCTCAACCAGGCTGGCCAAGTTCACCTGCCACGTCCCATCCTTGTCCAGAAAACAAGGGGCAAGATTTAGTTCAGTTCTTTAAAGACTCAATTCACCACAAAATCTCTGTATAGAAAGAACAAAACCACTCACCCTGAGTTTTAAAACAAGACGTCTTTCAGTGTTCTTCAAAGAACACAGACAAGAAAAGCCACTGAAACCCCCGTACCTGGGTGCTGAAAGCAGGGCCTAGAGAGCCCACTTTCCAGCAGGAACCAGCCCCGGGAACATCAGACTCCTCTGCAGATCTGGACTGGGCTACCCGTCCACTCGGAGGGGACTTTGGCCCAGGAACAGCGGTGCCACCTGGACCTCCCCTGTCCCTACAGAGGAACGGAGCTGAGACACTCACCTCCTCAGCCACCGAGTCCCTGTAGAACCTCAGGCTTTGATCAGCAAGGACAAACCAGTGTTTCTTCCACTGAAAGAGAAGGGAAACCCAAGACTCAACTCCCGCCCTTCCCGCTCTGAGGCACCCAACAGCCAGGGTCCTGGGGCACCTCACTGGGCACAGGTAACGCAGAGGGCAGGCGGCCCCTTCCGCTGGGGGCAGACACACACAGGACTCCACTCGGGCCGTGGGCAGCCACGCGCGCACAACCTCTCCCCGGCGACGAGGCGGTGCGGACAGCTGTGGTGGGCCACGGGCTGCGTGTGCTCCACCCGCAGAGGCGTGGCTGCTGAGCGGGGCTGCGGCTCCAGAGGCTGCAGATAGGGGCTGGGCCCCCAGAGCCAAAAGGAGGCCACCTGCAAGCCACGGCCACTCCCTGGCTAACCAGAGGGGCGCCCACCTGCCGCCGGCAGGAGCAACCCAACCAGCTGGCCTCCCAAATCTTCACTGTGAGGAGCAAGGCGGGGAGGCTCGAGGCTCCAGGCAGGGCCGAGGGGATTGATGTGGTAGAGAGAGAAGAGGGCATTTGGGCACGGTCACTCAGGAAGCGGGGAGGGGACTCTACGGGCCTCTCGGTGGGACCCGCAGGCTCATCCTCCTGCCTCCTGGGAGGCCTGGCCTCCACCCCAGCAGCCACGAATGGCTTGATCTTCCTGCTCAAGTCCACTGCTCCCCGCAGGGCCGCGGCTGCACCCTGGCTACTGGCTCCACCCCACAACCAGAAGGCCCTCCTGTCCTGGGGAAGCCTGGGCTCTCGGGAAACTTCTGGGAAAGGTCACCAGGTGGGGAGCCAGTGCTGCAGCACGTCCCCAGGCCTGATGCTGAGACCCCGTTGGGAGC
This sequence comes from Leucopleurus acutus, assembly GCF_964270905.1. NCBI lineage: Eukaryota > Metazoa > Chordata > Mammalia > Artiodactyla > Delphinidae > Leucopleurus > Leucopleurus acutus. The sequence goes on from NC_139161.1 coordinate 60,235,736, forward strand.
AGAACAGTCCCTGTGCTGGCAGCGGGCAGGCCGGCGGCCCCCACCCCCACTGCACCCCCAGTTCTGAGGAGATGGGGTCTTGGCCACGACCCTGGTCCCCAAGATGAGGGGGTGTGCTGGAGGCGGGGGACAGGGCCAGCGCTCATACACCCGCAGGGACAAGGCCAGCTGGACCTCACGCCTGCTCCCCGGCGCCTCAGGAACCACAGCAGCTCTGGCCACTCACCTGGCCATCCTCATACTGCCTGGTCAGCCAGCCTTTCTTGAAGTTCAGCAGGTCGGGCTAAGAAAGGAAAAAAAAAGAACAGTTGAGAGGAAAGCAGCGGTGTCCCGGTTCTGGGTAAAGGGTGACTGGCAAGGCAGCTGTCTCTCCCCCAATGAGGGGGCTCCAGAAAGGGGCTTATCCATCTGCCAGAGGAGCCCCCGTGGCCCCTCGCCCTGACAGGGGCTGCCAGAGCTGCTCCCCGGACGCGCGTCTTCGAGGAGCGCGAGGCCCCCTCACCCCGTGAGCAGCACAAGTGGGGCTGCCTGACTGCTGCGCCCGCAGGGCCGCCCGGAAGGCAGAGAAGAACGGCCCAGACAGAGTCACCCGGCATTTCGCGTGGAGGGAAGCTGTGCAGCGATGGCTGAAAGGAGAGCTGAGAAGTTCTCACAGAGGCCACAGGAAGACTGAGAGCAGAGACCACGCCCGGTGTGAAGCAAGACGCAGCAGCAAGCCTGCCAAGACCCTCAGGCCACTGACCTGCCAAGATGAGTCTGAGTCTCCGTTTCCCTACAAGAAGCAGAACCAGGGCCGCAGGCACCGAACGGGGCGCTGTCCCTGCTGTTCCCTCTGGCACCTGTGCGCCAGAGCCTGAGGAGCAGCCTGAGAGCACCTTGAGGGCCGCAGGCAGGCAGCCCCCTGGGCCTGGCTTGTGTCACACATCGGGGCGCAGGCAAGGCCAGTGTGGAAAGAGATGTGGCCCACTGCTCCCCTCGGCCCGTGTGCTCTTCCACAGCCATCGCGACCAGAACGGGGCTGTGTTTTTATATTCCAAGGACCCAAGGAGGGTTTAAGAGAACACATGCCACATAGTGGGACACCAGTCAGCCACACGCGTCCTGGAGCCTCTGCTCCAAACCCGCGAGCAAAACCCAGACTCCAGGCAAGAAAGCCTCCACCCTGGCCCCACGGCTCCAAGTCAGGTTGCCGCTGGAGGCCCCACGCCTGGGAGGGGCGGCATCAGCCCCAGGCTCCTCGGAAGGCTGAGGACAAAGCAGAGGAGGGCCCATACAGCTGCCAGCTGTCCTCACTCCTGGGACGCTGGCCTGCCACGCGGGGCTCCCCAAGGGAGGGACGGGCCCGCTCGACCCGCCTGACCACTCCCTACCTGCACCCGATGGCCACGGCTCCCATGCCCTGGAGCAAAGGCTGGGCTCCCTCCGTGGTGACCCCACGAACAAGACAAGTGCCCAGCAAGAGGGGAGCTCCCGACTCCAAAATGTCACAGAAACAAACACCCAAAACAAGAAGAACGGAGGTTCGTCCTGTGGCCCTGATTCCCCGGAGCCAGAATTCCGCTGCTCTGGCCAGATGGCCTCCTCTGCTGCGGACCTCAGAGCTCAGGATGCCCACGCAGCCCAGAGAAGGAGCAGAAACACGGCACCTGCTTCCCACGCACAGACATGAGGGCCCGTGCACAGAAGGGACGCCAGCGCGGAGGCACAGGCAGCAGCAGCAAAGAGCCCAGGGGACAGAAGCAGCAGGAGCAGCGTCTCCAGGCCTCGGAGCGCGGGCGCCCGGGCTCACCGTCAGGGAGGGCTCCGTGGACCTCCTGTCCAGTGACTTGGCTCTTCGGTGTGGAGACAGGGGGGAGGCCGAGGCGTCCGGGAGAGGAGCTTCGCTGGGGAGGTCCTGTGGCAGAGAGCAGCCCCGTCAGCACCAGCCAGCCCCTGGGCAGCCGGAGCCGCGGGAGGGCCGGGCTGCAGGGCCATGTTCCGGACGAGGAGGGGGCGCTCTGCCGTCTGGGCTCCCTCAGCACCTCTGCCCGTGAGGACAGGACCTGCGCCCAGACTCCTAGTCCCACGCCTCCAGCTGCCCGCGGCCGGGGCCGAGCCACCCTGGTGGGAGAGCAGCCTTTTCTTGCAGACGCACCAGCCATGTGGCTCTCCTGGCCCCCGTCCTCCCCGGGCCTCGTGGGGTCACAGAGGAAAGACGCTGGGCTCTGTGCAGTGAGCACTAGGGCCCCTCTGAGCCCAGAGAGAACAGGAGGAAGACGGAGGGCAGACTCAGGGGGGCCACGAGAGGCGGGTGGCCCAGGAGAGGTGGGTTTCAGAAGCGGAATCCACCTTGGGGACTGGGCGGAGAGAAACTGGGGCTGTGGCCACCACCCGAAAGAGAGAGGAAGGAAAAGTATTCAGCCTCGCGGCCCGACTGCCTCAGAGAGGAAGAGACTGGCTCTGGTTACGACCTGGGACCGAAAAAAGGCTCACGAGAGCAGCTTTCAGCAGAGACGGACGGAGCTCCGAGAGGAAGACGCAGAAGACAGGCCTCACCCTCAAGATGTCCACTCAATGGGGAAGGAGATGAGAGACCCGAGAGAGAACCAGGAGATGCGAGTGGGAGGCCGGGCAGAAGAGCGTCCGGGTGTGAGTGGGGCCTCGGTGCGTGTGGGGGCCTCGTGCTGACCCTGCCCCCGCCGCCCCGGAGCCCGAACGCTCACCCGCTTCCGGGGGAAGGCCCTCTTCTCGCTCCGGCCCTGGCGAGTGTCGCTGGACAGCGAGGGCCCGGCTGACACGTTGGTCTCCATGTGCTCTGCCTTCTCGATGTCCAAGGCCTCAAATTTCTCTATTACCTGGGACCTCCTGCAAGAGAGAGCATGAGGCGGCTGAGGGGGAGACAGGGTCCCTCAGAGCCCGAGGGGACGTGGTCCGGAGTCTCGGAGGGGCTCCCGCAGCCAACACCCCACGCCTGGCTCGCGCAGGGCCCCGGCAGTGCACACCGCTCGCTCAGCCAGCTCGCCTCGGACACCCCTGCTCCCTCTCCCACCTCCGCTGAGGGGGGTCTTTTGGGGGGCTGCCAGCAGTTCACGGGCAAGGCCCTTCCCTTCCACCAGACGCTTCCTTGCCCTCTGCCTCCCAGCCCCCACACTGGAGTCCCCGCACGCTCTGTCGCTCTGTCGTGCTGACGAACTCGGCAGTCACATGCTCAGCGCTCGGCACCCTCTCCTGAGCCAGACGCATCAGAAGGCAGCCAGTACCTCGGAGGGCACCGTCCTCATCACATTCCTCAGCATATCTGATGCGGCCCCCACCCCAGGGCATCCAAAATTTAGCAAGAAAAAGACCCACGAATTAACATTGTTTCTGCCAACAGTAAAAAGAATCAAAACCCAAATTAAAAACAAAGCAAGTTGATTTCGTGTGAAAGGGCGGGCGGCATCGTCAGGCCATCTACGGCTGGAGACGGAGCTGAGATGGGAGCGAAGCAGGCGGAGGAGGGGCGAGTAACGTCACACAGCGACACAGCAGGAGGAGGTGGAGAGGGGCAAGACCTGAAAGAAAATAAGGCTGGAGAATGAATAAACAGAAAAGGACTGCTTGTAAAAATCAAATCATGGTAAATCAAAATTATTCAAAGAATTAAAGTAGCAAAAACCCGAGGTGATCACTGAGGAGCGCGACCAGTGAGGAGCCACGAGCAGCCGCATGGGGGACACGCCCTCGGGGGCTGCCCGCGTGTCTCCAGCCAGAGGCCTGTCCTCCCAGAGATGCCGCCCAGGCAGGCGCCCCGAGATCGCCTCACACGGAAGGCTGTCCTTGCATCTGGACGAGCAGCAGAGTCGAGGGCACCTAGTGAAGGGCCGCTGGGCCCAGAAGCCTAAAGTCTAACTCCATGAGGAAGTGGGGGAACCGGCCCCCATCCCGAGGCCCCGGAGGCCAGCTCGCTCTCGGGAGGCGCACAGTACAGGTGGCTCTCAGGGCTTCTTCCTCAGGAAGGCAGAACTCCTGGGGACCCGGCTCCCTGTGAAGCCAGGGCCTGCGGCGCTCTCAGCTCCCGCGGAGTCTCCTCCAAGGACAGAGCTGTCCGCAGGCAGCCTGCGGGGCCAGCAGCGGTGCGGCCTAGGGGGCAGCAGGGGAGCGAGCGAGCGCGGGAAGCCGGGGCGGCGGGAGGGCCTGGGAACCACGGGGAGCTCTCGCGGGTGCTCGGGCTGGCCGGGCGGCTGAGGTGGCCTGTCCCCAACCGACCTGCCGGGTTTAGAGGACACTCCAGGCCCGCTCACAGGCCTCGGTGCCGCCACATGCAGAACGAGAGCTCTTCCAACTGACCCCGGGACCAGAAAGCCCCAGGAAGGCCTTAAGGAGCAGTGCCCGGCAAGGCACAGGCGAATCGCATGCTGCGAGCCGGCCATGGCCGCGAGGGGGTCAGAGGAGCGGACAGGGCGGCGCCACCTGCCAGGGAGTCAGCCACGGTTGACTCTGCCAAGTGGGGCCTTTGAAACTTGGGTCCATTGAAGCCCTGCAGGTGTGACAGCAAAGGCCTCCCAGGTGGGCCAGTGATGGGACGGAACCCGACCTCTCCAGGCTGCCAGCCAAGGCGCAGACAGGACCGCCGGCAGCTGGTTCTGGGGTCAGTCACCAGCAGTTCAACCAGGGCCAGGGCCCCCCACGCTCAGTCGGCAGCAGCTCGCCATCCGAGAAGGATTACTTCCGGGCCAGGGCTCGTCAGGAAACCCACCCCTGAGGTCCCCCAGTCGGGCTCCCGGGCAGCTGCCACTCTGGGTAGCTGTGGCCGGCGTCCTGCCCACGTGGGGTTCTGTTCTACATCACCAGAGACAGGAATCCAGTCCAGCACTGGGAGGGGCGGCTACTCAGGACCAGAAAGCAGGCCTCGGAGAGTGACAGCAGCCAGTCAGATGTCATGAGGGGTCAGTAGGAAAGTGACGTGACAGTGTTAGGATGCAGCGCGGAGGGGCCCCAGGGCAGCCTGCACCAGGTGAAAGCACATCCCCATGGTAGCGAAGAGCAGGCGGAAGCAAAGCCCCAGAGATGCCGTGTAGCCTGGGCTGCTAGCTGAGAGGGAACTCCAAGCCAAGCAGGTGCGCTGAATGTTAATTCTTTGGTCCCCGCCAAACCAGGTACGGCTGCCCACTCAGGGGCCTCCAGGATGCAGCAAGAAGACTGGCCGCTTACATCTGGCAAGTCCTTTGACTTATACTTCTGGCAAGTCCATTCACTTATACTTAAGTGCGCTCAGGACAGCCTCGGCCCTGTCCCGGGTCCATCCTGGCAGCAGGGCCCTCCCGTTCCCAGGTCCGGCCTGGGGTTTATGTCGCGGCTCTGCCGTCCCAGGCAGTTCCCGTGAGGAGCCGCCCTGCTTCTGCGCCCCCGTCTCTGCCCCTGCATACCAGGGTGGTCATACATCTCTCAAGGTTACTAATGAACCAGGCGGACAGACACTGGAGGGCGCCCCCCAGTACAGGTAAGCTTCCCCCTCCCCAGCACTGAGGCACCTTGTTTCCTTCTCTCTCTTCCTAGTGCTGGAGGGCACATTTGGGAGAGCAGGTGGTGCTAAGAAGCAAGAGAGCAGGAGAGCAAAGCAACCTGCTCCCAGCCAACCCCGCGAGGGGGAGCCCAGGGCCACCCAGTCTGTCCCCATAGCTCGCCCCAACTCTGAGCTGGGCTTGGGCAGGGGGAGGGCGGCAGCAGGACACTCCACAGACACTTGTGGAACTTGGGTCTGAACCTCTTTCTTAGAAAACAACTTCTCTGGAAATGTAATGAAAACTATGGATTTTCTTTTTCCAGAACATGAATCGTTTGGAGAGGTTCACATCCCGCCAGCAGCCCACGCAGCTGGGTGCGAACCCTCTTGCTGGGCAGACGCCCCATTTATAGACTCAGGAGTGGAAGCTCCTACTGGCAGGGGCACTGGGGCACTCTGGGCCGGGCCTGGGCCTGGAACCTCCGAGATGGAACCTTGCAAGATCTTGCCCCCCACTCTCCAGGGGAACGAGGGAAGGGCCCTCCTACCCTCAGACCACAGTCAAGTCCCACACCTCCACCAGCCCTGGCCCAGGCCCATCTCCAAACCCTGTCTCTCCCCAGGCACTCGTGTGTGTGTGTGTGTGTGTGTGTGTGTGTGTGTGTGTGTGTGTGTGTGTGTGTGTGTGTGTGTGTGTTGGGGCGGGGGGGGCGCGGGGAGGAAACATGTAACAAAGTGTGTGAGGGTGTACGAGAATGTGACGGAATGCACGTGTGTGAGGGTGCACAGGTGGGTGTGTGTCTAAGAGAATGTGAGTGTGCACGGCAGGGGCTGCAGGGGTGGGAGAGTGTGCACCCACGTTTGCGAGCACATGGCCCTCCAGTCGCCCCCCCCCACCGCCCTTACCTCCGCTCGTTGCCAAACAGACGGGCCACCTCTTCCCTGCCAGGGCTTCGGGCCCGAGTCCTACGCTCCAGCCGCCTTCTCTCCACCTGGAAAGCTTCTCGGTGGCTGATCCTGATGGCCTTAGGGACGTCGGCCAGGGTGGCATACTGCCTGCTGGCTTTAAAGGCAGAGGCGCGCCCCGGTCTCTCTGCACCCCGCCCCCCAGCGCTGCCGGAGTCCACGTGGGTAGGGGGCCGGCTGGCTGTGTCCAGGGAGCCGAAGGAGCCACTGCAGACGGTTCGGCCAGAGGGCTGAGGACCTGGGGGAGGAAGGGGACGGCCAAGCTCCCGGGAGGGCGGGCCGGAGCCACTGTACCTGTTGGTGGGAGTGCCGGGGCTGGGCGGGGAGAGCGGCGGCGGCAGCGGCTGCTCCTCGGCCTTCGCGTCCTGCTTGGTCTTCTCCAGGGAGAAGTAGCCGCTCTCCACCCGGACCTTGCGGCCACAGTCCACACGCTCGCTGCTCGAGGTGCTCTCCTCTGGAAGAGGGGCAGGAGACATGCTGGGCCGGCTGCCACCTCTGGTTGAGGACTTTCCAAGAAGGCACGCAGATCCAAACAGGCCACCTCTCTACCTCCCACCTCCAAAGGCTGGCGTGGCCCCCCCAGGGCAGAGCCCCAGGAGAGGAACTTACCCTTATCTGCCTCTCCCTACCGGGCTGCCGCTGACAGACTGTCAGGGGCTCCCTGAGCTTCTAGACTGGGGGCTCCGCTGGGAGAGCAGGATTCTCCCAGGAGAGACGTCCCAGCAACAACTACTTCCTACCGAACATCAAGGAGGAATCCAGGGGCCAACTAGCCACGCAACCTTTTAGTACATTTTTGGAGGGACGGGCAGAGAAGCACCTTGGCAGGAGTGAGAGGAGTGAACGGTTCTGGATGTGGATGGGCGTGTGCTGCCTGGGGAGGGCTGAGGGACCTTCTGCCCAGAGCCCGTACAAGATGCATTTCACCTGAACGAGCTGGGTCCCAACTGTCCATGCGCCTCTAGTGGCCTGGACAGGTGTAAAGGGAAAAGCCAGCCTGTCTCGTGCAGAGCCCTCTAGGGCCTGGACGAGGGAGGCTGAGGCTGCCGCCCCGCTTCTGCTCAGGCAACTCCAAGTGCTAGGTGGAGAAGCGCAGTCATGCCAACCATTTCCTCCCCAGCATCCTCTTCCCCTGCTTCACCCAGGCGCCTGGGCAGAATGGGACAGAGCAGGATGAGACAGCCCTCACTGCTGCTGCTCTCAGGACACAGTGGGCTTCCAGAGATAACGGGGACTTGAAGACGAAGCAGCCATGAGACACAGGAACCAGAGGCCGCCTTGTACACAGACCTCGTTACAGAGCATCCTGATTCTCACGACACCTGCCTGGGGCTCACAGAGCAGGTGCTGTCTTCCTCCTTTACAGGTAGGACTAAAAGAGCTACAGGGGAGGGGCAAGGCAATGGCTGGAGGCCAGCGACCCAGGTCCCACACCAGGCCAGGCCCAGCCCGGGGCTGACGGACACAAGGTGAGGGAGCCTGAGGCCCGGGGCTCACGATCGGCTCAGAGGCCCCGAGTCCCAGAACCAGCTCTGTCGGGAGGCCCATTCTAGTGCTTCCAGCTGGGGCACCAGGACAGGTGGGCCCGAGGGCCAGCCCGGCCACCACTTACCATCTCTGCTCTCCAGCCCTGGCTCCCTCAGGGTGCTGGCCACAGGAGGCTGGCTCTGGCTGGGACTCTGAGCTGGACTCGGGCTGCTCCCATCGGGCTGGTCCTTGGCCCTCATTTCTTCCTGCCAGAGTGTGGACTTGGTGGTGGGAACCTTCTCAGCACTGGGGATGCTGCTGCTGCTGCTGCTGCTGGTGACAGCCATCTTGGCCGGCCCTGGCTCCTGCAGGGGAGAGCGGTGTCCGTGCGGGCCTGGGAGCACACGGGCTGAGCTGCCCGGGTACCTGGCTACCAAGGTCAACTACACCATGTCAGAGGCCCAGAATGCCAGAAGGGAAGGCTCAGAACAGAGATGTCCTGGTTGGGCTGGAAGCTTTTTCTCTTCTGCAGCCCCAGCTAGCACCCCAGGTGGGAACCCAGGCCAGAGCTGGTGCTGCCCCAAGGGAGAAGCATTTGTGCGAGAGGTACTTAGCCAGACACAGAGTCCAAGGCCAGAGCACACAGAGAACCGTAACTCCACACTGCAAGCCTAGAGCCCAGACAGGGCAGGGCTGGGACCCCCGCCACCATGCAGCACCTGCTCGGGCCCTGGGCCCGAGTCCCTGCCCACCCAGGGCACTGAGGTGCCTGCTGCTGAGGGGCTGCCAGCAGGATGGCTCTGGGTGCCCCCAGAAATGAGGCACATCTCAGCTGTCTTTCCCCAAAACACAGGGACCACCTGCTGGGCTCTCGGGGCGCTGCACCCTCCAGCCCTCACCAACCACCCCGCAGGGGAGGATGCCTGGGCTGAGAGGAGGCGGCAGCCCACGCTCGCCCGGCCAGTAAGAGGCAGAGTGGGGCTCTGAGCACTTTCCACCACCAGGCACCCCGGGAGCAGGAGAAAGGCCCAAGAGGGGGCTTCACGTTGTACGGGCACCCCTGAGGAGCCACCAAGAAGCCCAGGCACCCTGTGTCCCAAAGTGAGAGACAGGCATTTCACCAGGTCCAAAGTTTCCTTAGCTCTGCAAGGATCTCAGGCTTCCTTGGATGGGATAAAGCCAGGATGACTCTTCCCACAGACCCAGGATACACCTGACCGCCCATTCAGGCAGAGCCATTAGCAGACCTGACTCCCCAGCTGGAGATTCCCGAGAGCTCTGACCCACCACGGAAGAAGTGGACTTGGAAGAACATGGTGTGGTTTCTGACAGTTTCCTGAGACTAAAGCAGAACGAGCTCCAATGACCCGAGGAAGCCTGGCCCTGGGGCCCCTGCTCCACACCCCAGCGGTGGCGCTTTCCTAAGCAGAAGCCGTGCTGGGTGCCGCTGCCCTGCCCCCTCCCAACAACCTGAGGTTTGTGCTCAGAGGCTGGGTGTGGCTCTGCCGGGCCCGGGGTGGCACTGAGATTCCTCCTGCAGAGCTGGGCGGGGGTGACCTGAAGACCGTGCTCGGTGCCATCTGTCCCCTCTGTGGAGGGGAGGCTGGACCAAGGGAGACAACCAAGGGAGGCAGAGGCCGCCAAAAAGGGTTGAGGGGGAGGGGCGGCGCTGTGCCCATGATGGAAGGCCCTTCCTGCCAGTGCTCTCAGCCCCACGCCATGAGTGTAGCACCCTGGCACATGCATACCCCTCTCTGATGCCCGGGGTGAGCCCAGCACTGGGTAGGGAGTGGGCTTGCAAGGATCCTCAAGAGGCAGAGGAAATTCCAGGCCTGACATGCAAGGGGCAGTGACTGGGAGCTTAAGGAACACATTTCCCAGCACCAAGCGCTCCCAGACCTGCCTCCTGGGCCTGGGCCCCCAACCTGCACAGGGCTGGTTGCACCCACAGATCCCTCCCAGGCTCCCACTTCTGGGGACTCACCCCAGAGAACAGGGGCCCTGGGGTTCTCTGGACGGCGGCCAAGGCCCACAGGGAGCTTTTTTTCTCCTTTTGGTAGCCCTGCTTTCTCCTGCCTCTATGCCAAGCCTCACCGAGTCAGCAGGGACAGGAGGGCAGTCTAGCGGCAGGAACAAAGCCACCGTGGCTTGCAGGAGAGGGGCTGGTTTCTAAGTAAAGTCGCTTCTCTCCAGCGCAGCTGGGTGGACAGCAGACTTCGCAGGGGCTGGGCCAGGGCCACACGGCACCATCCCCACCCCCCAGGCGTCACCATCACGGGAGGGAGGGTGCCGGGGCGCACGCCAACACAGATCCCTGGTGCCTGTGTGAGAGGAAGGAGGGGACACCCAGGCTCCCAGGTGCTGTCTCTGTGTGGCTGGGGCAGCGGCGCGTCCAGGGCTGTCAGTGCCATAGTAAAGTCTGTGATGTTCGGCTGCTCAGAAAGAGTTTTCAAAGCAGAGACGAAAGAGGAAGCAGGGCAGGAAGGCAGGCCCCAGTCAAGGGGCCTCTGAAGCCTCCACATGCTAAGCAGGCCCCTCTGGAGGGGGTTTCACAGAAAGCCTTGCTTTCTACCTCCAGGGCATGGAAACTGAGCAGGGACCCAGTGAGAAGGAGGGTCCTGACCCGGAGTGGGTACGGCAGCAAGCACCCAAGTGGAAAATAAGATACCTGAGAAGAGGTGGCAGCTGACAGCACATGTATGGGCCTGAGGTGGGCCGGGCCCTGGACCTGACGTGGGGCCTCACTCACGGAGAAAGGTCTGCTGTTTTATGGGTCTTTGAAGAAACGCCAAGAAGCAAGGGCCAAGAGCCTGAGCAGGTAGGGAGACAGAGGATCCAGCCCCTGGCCTGCACACGGGGCTGGGAGACACATGGCCCCTGGCCTCACCCGAGTCCCAGCTCTGGGCTTTGGGGAGAGGGAGGCAAGGGCCGCTGGTTACACCCTGAGTGGATGATCACTCCTCCTCTCCAGGCACCTCGTTACCAGGAAGTCTTTCCTCAAACAGCCTGAGCAAGAAGCAGCTCCCGGGAGCCTGTGCCTCTCAGGCTCCAGCCTCGGAGACTCTGGTCAGGGCCAGCCTGTCTCCCCCACTGCGCTGGGCTCTGCTGGGACCCCCCGCCCCCGGCAGAGAGGACGTCTGCTCTCCCCCACAGCCCAATCCTCATCCCCCCTCATGCCTGAGGGGTGCCTGCACGCTCCAAGGCCCCAGCTCCCAAATGCCTCGACACCCTCCTCGAAACAGGACTCCGGGCTCCCCTGCCCGCCTGAGTTCCTAGAGCGTGGGGTGCAGCAAAGGGACACCTCCAGCCCCCAGCTGGTTTGATCCCAAACTCCGGGGCCATGAGAAAAAGGCTAGGTTTGGGGTCTTGGGTTCTTGTCTCTATGGGGGCCCCTAAGGCATTAGGCTTTTCCCACAGCTGCATCTTGGGCTGCGGAGGGGAGGCCTGCCCAGGGACCCTCCCCCGCCCCCCGGACCCAAGTCTCCTCTGGACAGGCCCCACAGCCCTCCACGAGACTGACTGACAGGGGGTTGTCCCTGATGAAGGCTCACAGCTTCCAGAAATCAGCAGCCTTGAATGGGATGCTCAGGGGAGCCAGGGCAGAAGGAAGAGACACCCTGCCTGCCGCAGGTCGAGCAGAGGAGGCTGGGACCTCAGTACCCTGGGCTCTAAGAGACCCTCAGGGAAGAGGGTGATCTCCCCACCCTGCAATCACATGGCTCCTGCTACCAACCCAAAATGTGAAGCAGCATTTGCGGGGAGAGGATGTCACAGGGGAAGGGACAACTGGGAAGCAGGGACACAACCAAATTCCCCGGCCTGGTTGAAAGTGCCTTCTGTATGTGTATTTGCCTTATTTGGAGGCAGGAGCTCTGCTCCAACACTGTTTCCAAGGCATCGCTATGGAAACGCGATGGAACTCTAAACACCCTTATTCCGCCTGGGGTTTTCTCTCAAATCAGGAAGCTTTGGGGGATTTGCCTGTGTGTCTGCTGTTTCCCAGCAGGAAGCTCCACCTTCTGTCTCTAGGAACGCGTGCAATTCCATTTTGCCGACTTCCTGCCAGGGACACTACCTTCCAGGGGGATGCTGGCCTGGGACCCTTCGGGGAGGGTAGGCAGAAGGCAGACAAGGACCATCGGCTGAGAGCAGGCCGGGGCCACACTCCATCAGCAGGAGGGCCTGTGCAGCAGCCCAAAGCAGGCGTGGCCAGGGGAGTCTGAGGGGGCGTGCAGGAGAAAGGGGACCGGGCCAGCACACACCTCCCTCTCCTGCCCAGACCTCTGTCACCCAGGGAAGCCCAGAGGAGCCAGCAGGGACTGATGAGCCCCAGAGGGTAGCCAGGTTCTCCACGGGAGGGCTGTCAGGCTCTGGGGCTTGTGAGATGCTCACGGGACCCCCGATCACCATCCTGTTCACTCTCAGGGGTGCTGTGAGGCTCAATCAGGCAAGACAACTGAGTAACAGGAAAGTCTGGGGCAGAGAGGAAAGGAATCACATGTACAGTTGGCCCTTTGAACAAGCAGGGGCTGGAGCGCTGCCCCCTCTGAGCGGTCAAATATCCAGCACGACTTAGAGTCGGCTCTCTGTATCTGCGGTTCCTCCATGTCCGCGGCTCCAACCAACCGCGGACCGTGTAGTCCTGCAGGATTTACTATTGAAAACAACCCACATAAAGTGGGCCCACAGAGCTCAAGCCCATGTGTTCCAGGGTCAACTGCACTGAGCACCCAGGACGGGCCCAGTACTTCCTTCCACACACACGGGTAGCCGAGAACTAGACTTCAACAGGCCCATTTTGCAAATCAGCTCACTGAGTCCCTGAATCCCTCCAGTGCCCTGAGCCCCTACAGGCCAGCCAGGGAGGGAAGGGCTGGACCTGGTGGGACCACCCCAGCCACCTCCCACTCTGGTCTCATGGGATCTGAGACAGAGGCACAGAATCAAGGCCAGTGCCAGTGTTTTCCATTTATGGTCAACCCAGAGCATAAGTGGGGCCCCTCAAGAGCCCCTCACTTGGCTGGGACACTCTAGGACCCCCCTGCCCAGCCCCCCTGTTCAGCCTGCTGTCTGCAGAATCATCTCTGTGTGGGAAGTGGAGCTGAGCTGAAACCTCTCCTCCCGGCTCCCCAGCAGCTGGCAGGACGGTCGGGGGAGGGACACGCACTGTGCTACTGCTGCGAACCCCCTGCCTGCAGGGTGGATGCCTCTGGGGGCAGCTCCACAGCAGGCCACCCCCTCCCAGTAGGGGTCCTGCCTTGTGGCTCGGAGAGGAGTGTGCAGCTCACAGACCAACAGAAGGAAGGAAAGGACCCCAGGGCTGATGGCCACCTCACCCCTGACGTGACCCCTTTCCCTTGCGCCCTATTCTAGGCTGGGTACTGAAGCCCCCCAACCTCCTAGGGCGCACTCTCTTTGCCCCAGCTCCACCAAGGGGATGCCAGCTGGCAGCCCTGCCCTCACCTGTGGTGTGGGGGGCTCCACCTTCCGCTTCTTCTTCTGGTTCTGCTTGTTGGTCCTGGGATAGACCGTGAGCATCTCCAGCCAGCTGGGGAAAGAGGAGGGGGGAGCGCCAGTCAGACCCTGCTCTCAGGGACCAGGACCCCGCTGGTGCCCACCCAGCCTCCAGGCACCAGAGCAAGGCAGAGCACCACTCGGATCAGAGCTGTCACTGCCGGGGCAGGAAACCCAGCAGCGCAGCCGGGACGAGCACAGACTGAGCCGAGGCCACTCCCAGGCGCTGACCCCACGATGACCACAGCACAGGCGGGGAGGCCCTTCAGGCCTGGAGATGGGGCGGCGGGAGGCCTGACCGCAGGCCCCTGCCAAGGACTCGGCGCTGTTTCTACTACTGACCTTTCTCTGGGGCCTGGACTCCACTCGAGGAAGGAACCCGGGACTCTGCTACTGAACTTCCCCACAGCGGGTCACTTCAGGGGGCTGCGCATCTGACCTCCCAGACTCATTCGCTCACCTCTGGGCCCGACTTGCACAGGGAGGGCGCTGGGCACCTCGGTTTTGGGGAAGGCCCAGCAGAGCTGCCCAGGGACCCTGTCCAGGGACCCATATCAGGGCCCACATGCTGGACCAGCAGCAGGGAAGGCCACGGGGCAGCGTGGGAAGAACAGGGAATGAGGCAGGAGGCTTGGATTCAGATCTGGCTCTGCCACCCCCAAACCATGACCCCAGGTGGCTCGCAGGCCTCTGGGCTTCTGTCTCCTGGTCTCTGACGCCAGGGGCTGGATTAGGCCGTGACACGACCACTGCTTGCCTCACTGGAGCTTCGTAATAGCTGGGAAGGTTGGAGGAAGGGGAAAGAAGGAGGTGTGGTGGCGAAGGGCAGCCCCAGTGCTTTCTCCACAGGGGAAGGTACTGCAGGAGACACTGGGCCACTTCTTCCCAGAACCCCAGGGTCCGTGTTGGGCCTGCTGCCAGCCTAGGCTGACGACCTGGTGGCGCTGGCTGAGCTGCTGTACAAGGCAGGGTCTGCACGGTCAGGGCCCTGGCTGTAGCGATGACCGGCACCCCAAGCCTGGGGCGGGGAGAAGGGCTCTGGTCTTTAGTTCTCAGAGGTGCTTCTTTCATTTGCGGGGGAGGGGGGCGGGGTGGAGGCTGGTCATAGCCGGCTTCTGGGACAGCCTAGGGGGCTGTGCTGGTTGTGCTGCTGACAGCTGTCAGCTGGGAGAGCAGGATTGGGTGTGGGGCATCCCAGCATCCGAGGTGAGGCCCAGCCCAGCAAGAGCAGGGCATTCTCAGTTTGCTGAGAGAATGAACAATCCCTGCACTGTGCAGACCTGACGCACAGGTCCTGCGCCTCTGGTCCTCGAAGCAAGAAAGGAGGCCACGGCTGAATCTGCACAGCAGCAGACGAGCACTCTCCAAGGCCTTCCTTCAGGTAACCTAAGGAGTTCGCGTGCTTGTGGGGTTAAGAGACCTGCTTTCTAGCCTGCCACGGGGGCTGAATTTCCTCTGGGAAGTTCACACCAAGGAACCACGCCTGCTGAGGGCCCCTCTTCAAGCTTTACCGGGGAAGGGAGGGGAGGGGAGGAGAGACTGCTCGGCAAAGTCACCTCATCCCGCAGGGCCCCAGGAGCGGGGGCCGTGGCAGGGAGGGGCAGAGCCTTCGGGGTGCCCGGAGCCTCTGCACGCTGGCCCAGTCGCTCTTGAATGGCAACACTAACGAGCTGGGCAAACCTGTGCACCTCGCAGGACAGGGCCTCACGGGAAAGGAGAGAAGATCTGCCCCGCGGCTACGCTGCTGACTAAGTGGAGCCCCCGGAGACTCAGGGATGGAGCGCAGGGCGAGGGTGGGCCCGGCCTGCCCCACTCAGCGGTGCCGTGGCCAGAGGTTGGGGGATGCCCAGTCCAGGCACAGATAATGGGCCGTGTCCCCCGTACTGGGGTTCCTCACAGCAGCCCAGCAGCATGTGTCTGGTGCTACCCAGATGGGTTACAGACGTTAAAATACACCCAGGAAAGAGATGAGTGCGGGGAATGAACACACGCGGCTGGTGGTGAATGTGGGCGCCAGGGACACGGTAGAGGGGCCCCTCAACTCTGAGGGCAGAGCTCAAAGGCAGCGGTATGGAGAGGAGGGGCAGCTGGGACCCAGCCCCGCCAGAGGCACTGAAGAGCCCCCTTGCCAACTCCTGCCAAATCTCACCTCCTCTGAAGAGCCAGGTGGAGCGGCACCTCCTGCTGTGAGGGGACAGGGAAAGAGACTCTCGCCATCAGCTCTGGGACAGACGCGGCTGCCTCTGGCCATCCGGGGGTCTCCATTCAGAGAAGACCCCGGAAAGAAGGCAGAAGGGACTGTTCTCTACTCCTCTCCCTTGAAGTCAGCACCTCTTTAGGGACCCATGTGGGGGCCCCAGAGCCCACAGATGAGGTTACCCAGCAAGGAGCCTTGCCAGGCGCTCAGACCCAGGAGGCCAAGGGCAGGGCAGAGGAGGGAGAGAAGATGCAGACACAGTCTGTCCCCAGGGTTGCAGGAGCCCTCGCACTGGGCAGGAAGCAGCGAGGCCCAGCCCAGGATGAGGGGAGGGGAAGAGTGTCAGGTAACTGGCTCCGGCTCTGGGTTTGCCACCAAGCCACGACACTAGGCTCCAGCCTCAGGACCCCCAGGACACACAGCTGGTATCTCACCCGCTAATGACCTTGTCTACCCACGCTGCACAGGAATGGCAGGCTCTGTACATGCATATAGGAGTGACTGTGGGAAAGGGGCTCAGGGACTAAGCCGAGGACCCTGCCAAGTGCCTGACGGAGGGTCCCATCAGAGAGGCCAGAGACCACATGGCACGCCACTACATCACTGACCTGGGCCCCAGCTCACATGCTCCCTGTTGTCCTGGGGACCTCAGACACCCCTTTCCCATCCAACGTCACCCAGACCCCTCCCTAGGACCCAGCTCCCAAGTGGCGGGGAACAGATCTCCTCAAGGAATCCAGTTGGGCAATGGAACCTCGGCCAGGCGTGCCTGCCAGACAAGGCCATGGCAGCAAGTGTGAACCAGGACGTGCAAATGGCTCCGTGCTGTCACTCACGCCTGGAGTGACTAGGCTCCCTTCATGTCCTGGACCTCAGTCTCCCAACCGCAGAACAAGGGCTTGTAAAACCCTTTACACTCTTAAACCACAAGGTTCTAAGATGAGGATTAAGGAGAAGCAGTGAAAGTGGTCCTTCTGTTAGGCCCTAGAGTCAGAAACGCAAACCTGCCTCTGCCCAGGAGAAGAGGACTTGGGGTGAGCTGGCACCCCGGAGGGGGCCTCTGAGCCCCTTGGCAGCACGAGTCTGGCCTCTGCTCCACGCCCACCTCAGCAAGAACAGGGTCTCCTGGCCACACTCTCACTTTCTCACTCAGCAGCCTTGGGCAGGCTGCAGCTGAAGCCCTGAACC
Source organism: Leucopleurus acutus (assembly GCF_964270905.1). NCBI lineage: Eukaryota > Metazoa > Chordata > Mammalia > Artiodactyla > Delphinidae > Leucopleurus > Leucopleurus acutus. Next base: position 60,252,532 of record NC_139161.1, read on the forward strand.
CCAGGCCAGGGCTCTCAGCAGCCTTCAATCTGTTGAAAGCAAAGTGTCTGACATTCTAATTCTCTGTCTTCTGTGCTGTAATAATCAGCCCAGTCCCCCAACCCCTCTGGTTCACTTTTTCATTTTCACCTTAAAGGATGACGGGATTCTGCATGACGCAGCACCCAAGCTCCCGGCAGGGCCGGGGCACCTGCTTGCTGTCATGTACCATGTCACGTACCGTGTCACGAACCGTGTCACGTACCGTGTGTGGCTGGGTGCACAGGACTGGTGGCAGGTGCCCCAGGAGCAGGGCTCCCAGAAGGCAGATGTGGCAGGGCTCAGAGCACAGAGCTCAGCCCGCTGGCCTATTGGCTGCCTGAAAATCTGGGCCCCTCTACTTCCTAGGGCTTCCCCAAGCCTCTTGCCAAGGCATGCTGGGGGAGCAGGTGACCCAGAACTCTGTCCCTTCCCCTCGGCTGAGGAAGGCAGTGCGTGCGGTCACCCTGCGGTGACTCCCATAGGCAGGCACGGGGCACACGAGGGAGACACAGGCCTCCTCCACTTGGACAAGCCCCACCCTTTATGAGCGCCAGCTGATGGAGCCACACGCGTCGCAGTGGAGGGCTTCCCAGAGACGTCACAGCTTTGGGGACAGAGGGTCACTGCAGACCGAGGGGAGGGCGGGAACGAAGGCGAGGAGCTGGGGAGAGGCAGCAGGGGGCGTGCGGTGACAAGCAGCTCAGCAAGGAGGGACAGGGCGGTGGGGGCAAAGGCTGCGGGGCTGAGAACGGCCCCAGGGGCTTTCAGGCAGGAGGGAGGCGAGGTCGGATGAGCTCTGGAAACTGAGCTCCTCGTGGCTGAGCGATAGATGGTTGGAGCGCAGTGAGAATGGAGCGCAGAGCCCAGAGAGAGGCTGGGAAGATGCGCCAGCGCCAGCAGAGGGAGGCCGCTGGGGGAGCAGGACATGCAGGGGCAGCCTGGCGAGTGTGTGGACATGGGGATGAAGCAAAGGTGGGTGGAGGGTGAGGCCAGTGTGGGTGAAGAGAGGGACTCAGAAGAGGAGACACACGGGGCAGAAAGTGAGGGCAACGCCAGCTGTCGTGCCTAAGAGTCCTGGTCCAAGGAGCTGCTGGCAGGCGGGGGCCCCTCTTCCCAAGACGTGCAGAGCGAACTCACCCGCTGATGATCTCCTTGGTCTCTGCCCGGATGAAGTGCTCCTTCTCGGGGGTCAGAATGCACAGGGAGAACTTCTGGCCCGTGCGGCCCTCCCCATCCACCACGTCTGTGCACTGGTTCATGTTGATGGTGCCCTGAGGGAGGGTTGTGGGCTGCGAGAGGAAGAAGATGGGGCAGGGAGTCAGTCACTCTGGGGGCAGAGGAAGGCAGCAGGGAGTGTCCCTGCATCCCACGGTCCTTTCTGACCCTCTGTGCTTCTCCTCAGTCACCTGGACCTCTCACAGCTGTGCAGACAGCTGATTACAGCAGAGGACAGGGTGTGCACTGCCTCGGCCCGGCCCTCACAGCCCGCCTTCCCACTGACCCATCTCCAGGGAGGAGCGGTGACAGGCCTGCTCTTCTCAGAGGATATCCAGCTGGACATTCCTTCCCACTGGAGAACAACATCCCAGCTAGTCCTGGAGGAGGGCGGGGGGCTGGGGGGTGGGGACAGGCAGGAGACACTCCTTTAAGACAGCTGGGACGACAGAGGCAGCCAGGAGCCTGGTCTCAGAGGGTGACTGATCCAGGAAAGCAGGGAGAAAAGCTCCGGAGGAGGTGGTTTCAAAATAGCAAGGTTACTTTTAGAGGCAAGAGGGGGCCAGAGAGAAGCACATCTTGATGGCGGGCTGTGGGGCAGGCAGGCCACCTCCAGGGCTGCCCATGAGGAGCACCGCCAGGCTGCCCGGCCAGGGCCAGAACAAATAACAACTTCCCCCCTCTTTTCTATCAGCTAGGCTATTAGACACTGATATCAGGGAGAGAAACCCAGAAATAAGAAAAGATGGTTTTAAGAAGTTCCTACTGAGGGGAAGGGTGAGGACCTCCCCCAAACATGAGGAGGCTTATGGGCGGGGGAGGCAGGTGGCCATGGCTGCCACCACACCAGGTGCAAAGACCCCGCTGAGGGCTCTCACAGGGAGACGAGCCCCAGCTCCGACTCCCACCTCCACCTCCAGGGCAGCTGCCAGCTCCCCCAGCTGCCCCACGGAGCCCTCCCCAAGCGCTCGGCGCTTCCCAGGTCCTGGAGGAGCAGCAGGGAGAAAAGGCAATGGTGGCTGCTGGACTAGGGGCTGCCTCGTCTGTGCTCCCTCCCTCCCACCTGCCAGCAGAGGAGCGGGGCCCCGAGCTCTTCTGACCCACCGCCACCTCCCTTCTTATCCACTGGGGCCCGACCCCAGGAGCCAGACCCAAGGGGCACTGGGTTCCCCGAGTTCTGGCCCTGACGTGGCCGCGGGCTTGCTGGGCCACCGCAGGGGAAGGACTAAGCTCCCTGGCTCCCAGAAGCCTTTCTGTGGGGGGCCTCTGGGATCAGCCTGTCCTCCTTGGGCCCAGCTCAGAAGGGAGGTGGCAGGGCAGGAGGGCTGGCCGTGAGCCCACAACAGGGAAATAGCATGCACCCTTGCTGTGTATTCAAAGTGTGTCCCGTCTCCGAACTGCCCCCCAGGTGGGGACATGACAAGGGGCCACACCCACGCCAAGCCTAGTGCCCTTGTTGAGTGAAGTGACCTGGTAGCATCTCTCCTGGGGGCTCCTGGACGGCCCTTGAGCTGGGAAAGGGAGCTTGGGTGGGTTGTCCTCAACCAAGCAGAGGGGGTCCCTTGGGAGCAGCGGACAAGGGAGGTGGCCTGGGTTCCCCACCCCGGATGAGTGTGTCTTCCCCCACTTCCTGCCCCGGCCCCAGCCCCTGCTCCCTTCAGAGGGTCTAACACTGGGCCTTCCCCGGCATCGTGCCAGTGCCCTTCGGAACCGTCTCTGGGTGGCGACCTCTGCCCTCTCTGGAGCCAGACTCCCGCAGGCGGGAACACTCAATCCCCACTGGCCCTGACAAGGCACACGGCCTCTATGAGGCAGGTCCTCAGGGAGGACCCTGATGCCACGAGGAGTAAGGCACGAGCTGAAAGCACAGGCGCGCCTGGTGCACTCCTTTCCTGAGAGAGCCGGACAGGAGCAGAGGGGCTCTTCCTCCTTCATCCACCATGCTGCCGGCACAGGCGCACGGCCCTGAAGAGTTACCCGTCTGTTACACACACAATACACACAGGTAAGTTCAATGGGAACCATAAAAGACATCATCAAAAGTTCTAGAGTTTTCTTCTCACTAGACCACGTAGTGGGCCCCCTGGAGGCACACGTTCCTCTTTAGAGACCACTGCTCCAGGGCTCGGGGTACCAAGCTGCTCACTGGCCCCTTCTGCACAGTGAGTAGGTTCCCAGGTGAGGTTTCCCTGCCGGCCCTGCAGCTCCGTGTGGTCACAGGACTCACTCACCAACTGCACCATGAGACTTCTGGCAACCTCTCCCTGACACGAAGGCTCTACCTCCTTCCGGAAAAGCTTTCAGAAAGGCCAATGAAAGGCAAAAACATAACAAGCTAGGGCTGAAGGACATGGAAGTTTCTTTACCACCTCTGTGTCAGGATCTTCCAGTTACAACCTCTTTCCTGCTTCCTTAAATGTGGCTTACCACAAGGCGGGCATTATCTAATCCTGTTACACAAGCAGGAGAGGGAGCAGAGAGTAAACAGCGGTCATCAACAGAAGGGAGAACTGGCAAACCGGTCCAGGTTCACAGGGACCTGCCCGTGACGGCTCCTTCGGGGTCTCAACAGCGCCACCCAGGGGAAGAGGCAGCACCCGCACACCGCTGCGCGCTCACTGACCGCTCCCATCACCTGCACCTGCCCCTTCACTGCTCTGCCTTCAACTGTATCTCTCGCACTCACAGCTCGGGCAGACTCAACCAAGGGTCTCCAGGGAGTCCCAGGCTGAGGTCTGACCCTCCCCACCTCTGTCCAGGAGCAGAGCACACCCACCTGCATGCTCAGCACTGGGGAGAGAAGAGAGCACACTCCATATAACAACCCCTTTCCTGGCTAGGCGGCCCTGGTGCTGGGAGAGCCAGGGCGAGTACCTAGGCTGTAATGCAGCCCTCACCCCTGGCACTGTCAGAAGAGAAACCAGCCCAGTCCAGCGAGCTCCCGGCCCTCATCCTGCAATTCAAGAGGTTAGGAATCCAGGCCTTCCCCAAGGCTGGGCATCACCTAGTTTTGCTCATTTCACTTTCCAAAAAAGGAATGGCTGTCGGAAGGCCAACCGATGCGGCTGTGTTGCCAAGTTATGGGTTCAGTCCTCACCCGGCAATGTCACTGGATGGCCCTCCAGCCATCTGGGGGCCTCTGATCCTCCTCTGGCTTCCACACTGCACCAGCTAAGATGGCAGAGCTGCGACAGGGCTGAAGATCCTCTAAGAATGAGGTGGCCAAGCAGGAGAGCACAAGACAAGGGCCTCTGTCTGGGGATGTGACCACACTACCGAGAAGCCAGCTTTCCTGCCTGTCGTCTGCTCGCTGGCTCACAAGAGGCCCACTCAGGACACTCCTGAGCAGCAGCCTCACCCCCACCCTCGGCCCAAGCAGGTGCCATTCAGGGAAAAGAGCCCTTGTCCATTTCTTGCCGGATCCTAGAAGTTTGGGAAGCAGTGAGCTTCTAAGAGCCTGAGAAAAAGAAGAGGAAAGTTGGACAGAAACACAGAGAAGGGCCCTTGAGACCTTTCAGCAGGACCGTCCCACCAGGCAGCTGTGCTTACAGACCCAGAAGGGAGGCAGCTCAAAGGCGAGACTCAGATGGGATGGGAATCCTCCATTTTACCCCTCACTCCCCTAGTCAGATGGGAAAATGGAGACCCACAGAAGCAAAGGGCAAAGAAGCACTCTCAAGGTCGGAAGGTACTTCTCAAGGGAGCCCAACCCCGTCCACCGTCTGAGGTCCTAGCTTGCTTAGGCCACTCAAGCCCGGTCCAAGCAGAGCCCACATCCTTTCTTTGGGATTGAGGAGGTGGGACCTGAGTCCTCTACAGAAGCGAGGTGGTCCTGGGGAGCACCTCACCCAGTTGCAGGCGCCCCCAGAGCCCCACGTCCCTGGAGAAGCAGGTGCTGGTCAGGTTCACAGAGGCCATCTCCTGGCTCTTCCCACTCCCGCCAAGCTGTCCACAGAGCCCCAAGCCTAGCGCACCATGAGTCCTTCTCTCAAGAGGCAGCACTGGTGACCGCCCCAAGCGCCACCCAGGCCACAGTCCAGCCCAGCAGCCAGCACTCTCCAGATGGATATCCCCAAAGCCCAGGTTCCCCAAGGAAACTGTAAAGACTCTTGGAAAAGGGGTCTTGAGGCGCACCCATGAGATCACGATCCCACCAGGACCCGGAGTGAGCCAAGCCCCTGCCCGGACCCAGCAGCTCAGAGAGGCCTCTGCCAATCTCGGCCAGGGCCCCGGAGCAGTGGGGGTAGACAAGAGGCTACAGGAGGTGCCCGCCCAGCAGAACTTCCTTCCTCCCGTTCCTCTTGTTGCCAGCAGCCAGCTGTGCCCAGTCGTGCTGTGAGCTTCCCCCATGTTCCACGTCATGGTCCACAGGGGGCTCACAGCCATCCTGCAGAGCAGCCCAGGCCAAGCTGTGCCCACAGTCTCACTGCCAGTCCCCAGGCGTCGGGTCTGTGTCCTTGCTGTCACCTGACCTCCTCCCAGGGAGCCCTGACTCTGCACCCTCCCTGCCCCTTAGATCTCCAGTGTGAACCTGCCTGCTCCAACTCACTGCCCTGGAGGATGCTTGGCCAGCCAGGCTAGGGGCTATGGCACAGGGGACCTGCCACCTGACCGCCCATCACCCCAGGACAGGAGGGAGTGCTGGTGCCAAACACCGACCTCACTCCCAGCCCCCTCCTCCCCGCAGAGATTGGAGGGGCTAAGCTAGACTCTGGGCCTTAGGTTTCCAGAACCCACCGGCCAAGAGGAGCCCCAGCCTTGGACCAGGATCCTAACTGTGCCGCCACCACCTCTGTGACCTCGGGCAACTTGTACATTGTGAGCCTCAGTTTCCACAGGTATAAAGTGGGAGTAACAGCATGCCCACTCCAGATGTAAAATGGAGTAGCTGCTGTGGAAAACAGTGTGGAAGTTCCTCAGAAAGTTAAACGTGGAGTCACCTTATGACCCGGAGAGGAGACGTTAAGTCACTGCATTTTCCCTGAGTGCTGCCATGGGAAGAAGGGATGCAAGTGTTGGCCACGTGTGCCTCCTACCCTGGGGCACAGAGGGGACCACGGGGTGAAGGGAGAGAGCTGACCTGCTGGGCGGGAGGGACCTCCAGGCCTCATCCTGTCCCTGTGACGGGAGGGAAAGCCTGGCCTCCTGCCTGCTGGCCCTAAGGTGACCAACAAATGGCTCTTAAAAATGACGGGCCACACCAAGGGGTTTACCCGAGGGTGGCGAGCAGCTCACGCCTATCCTCCGTGCCTCGTCAGCCCCCATCTTAAGGCCCTGGGGAAGATCTAGCTCTGGTTCCCCAGCCACACTCTGCAGGGGGAGCTGGGGGAAGGTGCGGGGAGGCAGGGCTCTGCCCTCTGCCCAGCACCGACCCCCTCCCCGGTGCAGCATCCCCGCCATCCTCCCCGTGGGCTCCCTGGAGCAGGGGGTCCAGCTGTGAGGGCTGCATCCCCCTCGAATCAAGTCAGGAAGGTGGGAGCCCCGAGCCTGGGGTCTGTTCAGTGGCGGCTCTGTGGCTTCGGCTCCTCGGCCAGCTCCCAGGTAAGAGCCCAGGCCTCGCCAGACCTCCTCACCTCAGCTGCTCCTACAGCCTTGGGCCCAAGCCCTCCGCCCCGAGTCTGAGGTCCTTGACCACTCCGGCCTCCCCTCCTGTCCCTGCCCGCAGGTCTAGGCAACTGCGGCCACTCGCTGAACAGGTCACCTCTTGCACGGCCATTCCCTGCCGGAAGCGCCTGCCTTGCCTCCCTCACCGCCAGGATGGTCGCCCTGTCCCCTCTGGAGGGGAGGGCCCTGTGTGTAGTCCCTGGTCCACGCACGGGCCTGGATAAAACTAACTGGATTCTCCTCCACATACCTACGCTGGCACTGCCCAAAATGAGCTTCAGTACACATTTTCTAATGACAGACGAAACAAACCAACCCGTCTAAGTTTATATTGCATAAATATTTATGCCTTATTTGTAAAGAAGTTACACTTTATTTATAAAATAGGAATACCCAATCTTACCAAATCTCATGTTTGTTAAGCAGACAGCAGAGGACACAAGTGCAAAGGCCACAGTGACAACTCCTCCACAGTTGAGGAGCCTGAGGGAGAGGAGTTAGCTGGAGGGAGATGCAGGGCCCAGAAAGGGAACCCCGCCTCCAGGAGCCCAGGGCCCTGCTCTGTGGCCACCAGCCCTGGGTCCAGAACTGTAGCAAGTTGCAGACAACAGAGTAGAAAGGCAAGAGATGGGGTGGTGACACTGCAATGATCTCATCTACAACACATGTCCAGAGTACACAGAGAGACAGAAGGACGACAAGGCTGGGGAGGACTGAAGGTGACAGCTGAGGAGTGCAGAGCTTCTTTGGAGGGGGTGGTGAAAACAGTTCTCAGATTAGACTGTGGTGATGGTCATACACAACCCTGCGAATACACTAAAAGACAATGACTTGTATACCTAAAAACAAAACAAAACACTGCGCAAACGTGGAAAATAACAAGGAGGGCTTGCGGCCAGCTAGTCCTGGCCCCAGTCAGGGTCCTGCGGGAGGAGCACTCCTCGCCCATGGCCTCCAGCCCAGGCCTGGAAGGTGACAGAGGCCCAGGCGGCTGAGGCCCAGGTGGACTGAAGCCCAGGTGCCCGGCTCCTCAGCTACCTCTGCATGGCCTCAACCGCAGGAAGAGCAGGGCAGCTCAGTGGAGCAGCCTGAGGGCCAACTTCAGTCTCCCGGCTCTGACGACACGCGTCTGCTGGAGACGACACATGAGCAGCTGCTCCCGTCCCCAGGAGGCCCCCTTCCAAGATCCGGCCCTGGGCCCACCCAGGGGTAGCGTGGGCCTCCATGGACTCAGCACAGAGGGGCCCACAGGACGCAGGACAGGCCCGCCGGGGCGGCAGCCTGGCAGCTGTTGGAAGAGGAGAGGGCCGAGGAGCCCAACGTCCGTCGCACAAGTGCCGTGGTCTGGGGGAGATGGCGGTGATGACCCGTTCTGGGCTTTGTCGACCAGCAAACTCCTTGCCTTCACGGGGGCATTGGTAGGGTCAGCGAAACTTACTTCTTAAGGAAGAAAAAAACACGAGGACCCTTTCCACTTGCTGCCGATGCCAGGAAGTTCCTTCCCACACCTGCGGGGCAGAACTGGCTGCTGGCTGGGCAGCCCTCAGGCTCCTGGCCAAGGCCCACCTACTCCTCAGATGGGGCTGGGAGTGCAGGGAAGGACAGCTCTCCCCACACAGCCAGCACGGCAACAGCACTGCACAAGAGCCAGGTGCCTGCTATACCACACATGACAGCTGACTCACACTGGATCAAACACCCAAATGTAAAAGCAGAAACTATAAACCTCTTAGAAGAAGACCAAGGGCAACAGCTTTATAACAGTGGATTTGACAATGACTTCTCGGACGTGACACCAAAAGCACAGGCAACAAAAAAAATAAGCTGGACTCCATCAAAATTAGAAACTTCTGTGCATCTAAGAACACAATGAAGAGAGTAAAAAGGCAACCCACAGAATGGAAGAAAACATTTGCAAATCACATATCTGATAAAGGATTAATATCCAGAATACATAAAGAACCCTTACAACTCAACAGCAAAAACACGGACAATTAATAAATGAGCTAAAGGGACTTCCCTGGCAGCGCAGTGGTTAAGAATCTGCCTGCCAATGCAGGGGACACGGGTTTGAGCCCTGGTCCGGGATGATCCCACATGCCGCGGAGCAACTAAGCTTGTGAGCCACAACTACTGAGCCTGCGTGCTGCAACTACTGAAGTCCACGCACCTAGAGCCCGTGCTCTGCAACAAGAAAAGCCACTGCAATGGGAAGCCCACGCAATGCAATGAAGAGTAGCCCCCGCTCGCTCCAACTAGAGAAAGCCCGCGTGCAGCAACAGAGACCCAATGCAGCCAAAAATAAAATAAATAAACAAAATAAATTTTCTTAAAAATAAATGAGCTAAAGACCTGAACGGACGTTTCTCCAAAGAAGACATACAAATGGTCAACAAGCACATGAAAAGATGTGCAACATCATTAGTTATTTGGAAAACGCAAATTAAAACCACAATGAGGGCTTCCCTGGTGGTACAGTGGTTGAGAGTCTGCCTGCCGATGCAGGGGACACGGGTTCGTGCCGCGGTCTGGGAAGATCCCACATGCCGCGGAGCAGCTAGGCCCGTACGCCATGGCCACTGAGCCTGTGCGTCCGGAGCCTGTGCTCCGCAACGGGAGAGGCCACAACAGTGAGAGGCCCGCGTACCGCAAAACAAACAAACAAACAAACAAAAAAACACAATGAGATACCACTTTGCACCTATTAGGATGGTTATAATTTTTTTAAAAAAGCTGAAAGTAATGAGTGTTGACAAGGATGTGGAAAAACTGGAACCCATGGTGCGTTGCTGGTGGAAGAGAAAATGGTGCTGCCACTGTGGAAAACAGTCTGGCAGTTCCTCAGAAAATCAAACATAGACCTCATCTTATCATCTAGTAATTCCACTTCTAGGTATATACCCAGAAGAACTGAAAGCAGGAACTCAGGTATTTGCACACCCACATACATAGCAACATTATTCACAGGAGCCCAAAGGTAGAAACAACCCAAGTGTCCACTGAGATAAACAAAGCATGGTTTATCCAAACAATGGAATATTATTCATTATAAAAAGGAATAAATGGGACATCCCTGATGGCACAGTGGTTAAGACTCTGCCTGCCAATGCAGGGGACAGGGGTTAGAGCCCTGGTCCAGGAGGATCCCACATGCCGTGAAGCAACTAAGCCTGTGCACCACAACTACTGAGCCTGCGCTCTAGAGCCCAAGAACCACACCTACTGAGCCTGCGTGCCGCAACTACTGAAGCCCGTGCGCCTAGAGCCTGTGCTCCCCAACAAAGAGAAGCCACCGCAATGAGAAGCCCGCACACCACAACAAAGAGTAGCCCCCACTCGCCGCAACTAGAGAAAGCCCACATGCAGCAACAAAGACCCAACGCAGCCAAAAATAAATAAATATATTTTAAAAGAAGGACTGAAATTCTGACACGTGCTACAAAATGGATGAACCTTGAAAACATTATGTTAAGTGAAATACACGAGACACAAAAGGACAAATATTAGTGTTTAACTGGTATGGAGTTTCAATCTGGGAAGACGAAAAATTCCAAAGATGGATGATGGTGATAGTTACACAACAGTGTGATGTATTTAATGCCACTGAGCTGCACACTTGAAAATGCTCAAGATGGTAAGTTTTATGTTATCTGTATCTGAACACACACGCGTACACACACATACATATACCCCAAGAAACAGTGCCCAGGCCAACTTGGATTCCCACCTTGGGAGTGAAAACATGCACGGCAGTAACCGACGCAGGGAAAGAGGCAAAAAGAAACACTGCATTTAGGCCAACAGGCTCCCTGAGTGGAAGTGGTCGTTCTATGGATGGAGCCCAGTCAAGTCACCCAACGCACAGTGGCCTCCTGTGAGGCCCTCCCCAACATGCACAGAACAGAACAACGGGCGCGGACCTCAACCCTCTCACCCCCAGCCCCCTACCTTTCCCCATTCCCAATCCTCATCCCGGGGCGGGAGAAGCACCCCACACAGGCAGCACAGGGCCCGGGACCCTGCTGCTCCCCTCTCGTACAGGGGTCAGTGCCCCACACCTCAGCCAGACCTGGACGACGTAAGAACTATCTTCCTGGAAGGTGTGGTGACCTCAGGCACAAATTACGTACGAAAGAGCAACCAGGACAGGTGAGCCTTCTGACTTCAACAGGACTGGGGCAGCTGAGCACAATGGCCGGGTCCACCCCAGGGCCAGGAGGCTCACTTCCTTAGCTCCAGCCCTTGAAGTAAATCAGTCTCCTTCCCCATCAGCAGAACCACTAAAGCCGATCTTTACATTTTGCCTTGCCCAGTTCCCGCCCGGCACCCACACCCCTATCCCCGTTCTTCTGCGGGCCTGCACAGTGTCCCTCGTATCGACCTCTGCTCCTGGAGACTTGCGGCAGTCTTTGGGAGCCGACCGAGGACACTGCTGGAGGAAATACGTCCTTGCCTGCCTGACTCACACCTGGTGCTGTACTCACACCTGCCTAAGTTCTGGGTTCTGACCAGATCCACTTGACAGTTATAATCACATCTACTGAGGGAGAGAGAGGAGAAGCCCTCGAGGCCTGCCTGAAAGACCCCAGGGTCACCTTAGAATGCACAGGCAAAAGTCTGGATTCAGACAACAGGTGTTTACCGAGCCCCTGCTTTGTGCCAGGGACAGAGGTAAGAACAGGACAGACAGAATGTCACCTTTACAAAAGTTCACTTTACTCTAGTGGTGATGAAGGGAAATAAAAAGAACAAAGAACGATCCCATTTCAAGTAGGGGTAAGTGACAGGAATACAAGGACAGCAGGTATGGGGCTGGGAGCGCCTGGGGAGGCGACGCGCTCACAGAACCCCAGCAGAGGCCGTGTGGAGGAGAAAGCGAGCGCTCAGGTCACCCGACAGGGACGAGCAGGGTCTGGCCCACGGAAGCCAGAGGGCAGGCCTGCTGGTAGGACTGGAACAAAGGGGCCCGAGGTGGCCACAGCCTGCAGGGCCCGAGGACGTGGTCTGCTGCGGAGGGGGGCCCAGGAGGGGGAGACCGCTTGACTGTGGCTCTGACCCTGGACAAGATGCTAAACTCAAGAACTGAATTTCTTTTCTTTTCTGCACTTGGCTTATATTCCAGCTACTTTTCACGGGCAATTCTATCCCCCGCCTTCATAGAAAATGGACCCTTTTAGGCTAATGACACAAGCGACGGGACTCAGACAGGCAGGAGCAGGAAAGGCAGAGACAGCAGAGGACGGAGGTCAGCAGCTGGCTGGAAGGCAAGGTCACCGGCTGGCTTCATGAAGAAAGCAAGCTGCCAACCACAGCCTTTGCTACGGCCACCCCTGGGGCACAAGACAGTTCTGGCAGCAACTCTGGGAGAGGTCCCCCATACGATGGTACCTAAAGATCAGGGGAGCTGGAGGGACAGAGAACCCAAGGACCATCTGACTGTTGGAGCTGGAAAGGCCTCTCAGAGGCAGCTCAGGGCTGAGAGCAGAGCCTTGCTGGGGCAGGAGTGCGGCAGGAAAGGGGCGCAAGACAGAGCAGAAACAGTCCCGAGGGGCAGAGCTGGGGGGCTGAGGAGGACACACATCAAGAAAGGGACTTGAACTCCACTTTCTTCTGAGATGTAAAGGAGATGGAGCCAGTGTCCCTGTCCCCAGCCCTATCACTTCTCAGCAGAGACAGTTTCCTTCTGGCAAAGACTCACATTCATCAGAGGAGGAGGCCTAAGACATCAGGTATCCAGTGGGCAAGGAAGCAGACCCACGAGGGGTCACACGGCCCAAGGGAGCACAGACCCACAGGGGTCACACGGCCCATGGGCAGCACCATGAAGCCCAGGGCCACCAGGTGGCTTCCTGGAGCCAGGGGAAGGACGTGGCAAGGGGGGAGTAGAAAGGCTAGTGTTGGCGCCCCTGACAGAAATGTGCGGGATGGGGGCGGGGCAGGACGCTGCAGCTCACACAGCCAGCAGCTGTCCCCCCTTCACCCCTCAGCCCCCATGTGCTGCTCTGAAATGCCGCTCCAGGCTCCGCAGCCGCAGCCCGAGGAGGCCACCTTGCTCCAGTGGAGGGTGTTTCAGGGATGGGACGCGCTTAAGTCAGGACTCGACAAAGACCAGAAATAAACAGAACTTGGTTCATAGGAGTGGCAAGCGGTGCAGACAGGCTCCTGAGATGAGTCCCACAGGAGCAGACTGAAGGCGCCCAGGCTGCTGAGCCTAGAGGAGGAGGGCTGGGGACACAGGACAGGGCCTCGTCTCTGAAAGCATCCACTCGACAAGCATCCACACGGGACGCCAGGCCCCGGGGACACAGCACCACCACGGTGAGTTCAGCACTGTAGTAAAGGCATGAGCAGAGCCTACGGGGAGGAGGGAAGGAGGCCGGGAATGCAGGAGCCAAGTCTAAAAGGCCTCTTGTGGCCCAGGACCAGGCTGGTCTGGCAAGGCCCAGGGAAGAGCCAGGCTCAGGGGCAGAAGCCGCAGGTGTGGAGCTCAGCTGGAGCCGAGGACATGCAGACGCTAAGGGGTCCCTTGATAAATGGACATTTTGTCCCCATAAACCTGGGGCTGGCACCACCTCCACTGTAGATAAAGGCAAAGCGCCGCTCCCAACAGCATTTGCCGCTCAGGAGGAACTCGCCGAGCACCTACTCTGTGCCGGGCTCCACTGTGGGCACTGGGGACGCAGCGACAAACAGAACTGACCACCATCTCTGTCCTCACCGAGCTGACCGTGCGGTCTCAGAGTCAAACAAGTCAGATGGACGGAGTCAATAATGTGTGAGGTGGCAGTGAAGGGCCACGGTGGGGAGTGAAGTGGGAGTGAGGACAGAGGACGAGGGGGACCCGCCATGCCCACGCGTGGAAAGGTGGGAAGGCGCCAGTCCTCCCGGTGCCAATGGATGAGTAAGCCTCAAGCCCCGTTCCGGTCCTGCTGCCCTGATTTAATCAGGCAAAGAGTCTGAAGGAGAGTCTAGTAACTAAAGTACAAGGAGTCCTGAGAAGGTGCTAGTTTACGCCTCAACAGCCGTTCCCAGTGCAGCCTCAGACTCACCACCGTCACTGGCCTCCCGACACCAGGTCATAGCAGCAGGTGCCCAGGGCAGCAGGGAATGAGCGAAGCCCGTGGTACTTTCCGACTGTGACCTGAGCCCACCCACCTTCTGGCTTTGCTCCCATGACCTGAGCCCCCCGTCCTGCACTGGACACCAGCCCGGGCTTCCCTGCCAGTGGTCAGGGTACCCCCTTCCTCCAGCTGCCCTCCAAGGGCAGCTCCAGAGGCACTGCATTTCCCGGCCCTTCCCAGCTGCCTGGCCTGGAGAAACCTCCTCTTTCTCCCGGTTTCTTTGGTACTGCTTCTTCCTTTTTATTTTTAAAATGAACTTCTAATTCTAGGATACATTTAGGTTTACAGAAAGCTGTGAAGACAGCAGAGAGCTCTCGGTTCCCCTTCCTAGTAATGTCTCACATCAGTGTGGTATGTTCATCACAGTCACGGAACCAATACTGATCCGGGACGGTTAACTGGAGTCCATCCTTTACTCACATTTCCCTAGATTCTCCTCACGTCCTTTTCTGTCCCAGACCCCACAGGATGTGCAGTTGTCGTGTCACCTTAGCTCCTCTCCGCTGTTAACACTTTCTCAGACTTGCCTTATTCGTGGTAACACTGACCGCCAGGTGTGTGGTGGAAGGTCCCTCAGTTGGGGTGTTGCCTCATGGTTACACCGGGGTTGTGGGTCTGGGGAGGAGACCGCAGAGGGGCAGCGCAGTTCTCCCCACATCACGTCCAGGGCGCAGGACCTTCCACTGTCAACGCTGACCCTGAGCGCCCGGCTGAGGCTGCGTTCATCACTGTTGCCCCCGTCCACACTGTCCTCCCAGGAGGGACGTCGCTGTGAGCGGCCCACACGTAAGGAGTGGGGGGTGAGCGCCACCTCTTTGAGGGCGGAGTCACCACACAGATTGCCTGGAATCCTTCTGCACAGGAGATTTTGTGTCTTGTCCCCCACTTATTTCTTCATTCACTCATTCCTGACTCATGGTACCTATTTTATAGTGTAAATTATAATCCAATACCACACTATTATTTTGTTGCTCAAGCTGTTCTGGCCTTGATCACGTGGCCCCATGTCTCCTGGACGTGCCCCACCAGCGTGTGCATGTCCCACTGTCTGGCATGACAAGGTGCCCCAGGCTCAGCTTGTGTGTACCTGCCCTGGTCCTAGAGTCGGCCGTTTCTCCAAGGACCCCTGGTTCCTTTCATCAGAGAACAGAATTAGAAATCAATACCTAGGTGCTAGGTATGCTCATGGCTATTGGGATGTTGCTGCCTCTAGGCCTTCTCAGCTGACAGAACAAAGAAATACATGCGCATATAACCTATGTACAGTCACATATCTACATCCACTCCCCTCCCCCCACCTATCTATCTATCCCTCTCCATCTATCTCTCTCTCCCTCCTCACATGTCTCTCTTAAGCTAAACATACTGGTGCCCCCAACTTTAACCCAAGACCACACGGATCACTCTAGCCTCTCCCTTTGCTTGCCCGTACCCCTCAACCCCATCCCAGCACACGCACAGTGGCTGGGAACTGTAAATCAATGCTCCACGGGGGCCACTTCACCAGCTAGCGCATGGCGCCCACGCACCACGCACCACGTGCACCACGTGCATGTTCCTCTTGCCTTCGGCTGTGCAGACTCCACTGGTGTCCGAGGGCACGTGCTTCCTTTCACGCACCACCTGGACTCTCTGCAGGGAGAAGAACCTAAGAGCCCAGTGAGGGAGCAGACACTATCGCACACTTTCTGCCTCCAGCATGGCTCCTGAGCCCCTCTGCCAGGGCACGCTAAGGAGGGGGGCACCAGAGGAAGGAGGAGACACAGAGGGCGAAAGGCACCTCCTGGCAGAAGCTGCCCTTCCAGCCTAGCCAGAGACCAGGGCAGGTGGGAGGGAGCTGCTCCGGAGAGGCGGCAAGGGCTGGCAGGAAGGCAGCAGGCCAGGGGAGCGACGGTGCCTTATATGGAGATTCCCACATCCCAGCTCTGGACTTCAGCTGCTGCCGCCCCTGCAAGTCTGCCTCAGCCAGGGAGGCAGGGAGTGCTGCGGTGCTACGGGGTTTGACTGCTCTCCTGCCCAAAGGCCTGCCAGGTAGATCCAGAGAAAACAAGCTGCTGTTTGCTACAGATGGACTAAAAGCCATGCAGCTGTTGGGGCCATAACATTCACCAAGCCCCACCTGCAGCTCCCTTCTGCTCACCCCCAATACTGGGGTCTGAAGCAGCTAGAAGAGGCTCTCGGGGACCAGACCCCATGGGAGAGGCTGGAAAGAAGGCGAGGGGTCTTAAACTTTAAGGTCTTAGAGCTTAAAGCAATCAGAGCTTCAAGCAATGGTTTTCAACTTTTGCTGAATAAAGGAATCGCCTGGGAAGATCCTTAAATGGAGGTTCCCTGCCCAGAGACTCAGATTTAAATTTTCTGGGGTGGGGCTTGGGCATCAGAATTACTAAAAAGTCCCCTCATGCTTCTAACGTCCAGCTGAGGCTGGGAACAACTCCCTAGAGAGGAGACCTATCCGTTTGCTGCCACAGCAGGCCTGGCGGCTGGCTGGCTGGCCCAAGCTCTGGCCAGCTGTACTAGGTCACTGGCAGCTTTTGGCCGGGCCAAAGAGGACCTAATGAAAGCAGTGACAGAGAGGAGAGGAGAGACAAAACACAGCTGTCGCAAGCCTGCTGGGTGTGGGGGCCGATGGGGTGCACAGGAGAGTGGGCGCTACTGGAGATGCGGTATCGTAAGGGGCCCCAGCACCCACGGCTCGTGTTAGCACCCCCAAAAGGCCCGCCAGCCACAACTAGGAAGAAAACGAAACCCCGAGCAGCCTGAGGGGACGGGGGGAGGGACGGCGGTCCTCTCCTCCCTGGTGACACTGTGAGACCCTCGGCAGACTGAGAAAGTGGAGACCATGCCAGGCAACCCCACCACCCACAGGAGCCAGGTGGGAGGTGAGGCCTGTGGCCGGGGCTACCATGCTCCGTGTAACGAGAGGGGGAGGGCCCCAGGTGACCAGCAACGCAGGCACAGGCTCCTGCCTCCACCGTCCCTGCCGTGAGCACTAGGTCTGGCTCCTCTGGCTGGAACACAGCACGGGGGGAGCTCGCAGGCAGCACAGGGGATGCGCTGAGCCACAGAGCACGCAGGCAGTGCGCGCACGCACGCACACACACACACGCGCACACACACACACACATGCACACACACACGCGCGCACACACACACACACACACACACACACACACCTTGAAACCAAGCAGGCCTGGCGCTACCACAGGGCTTGGCTGAGCAGGACCCACAGAAGCTGGAAGCCCAAAGGACTTCAAATAGCACTTCACGGAGAAATTCTCTGATTTATTCCAAGAAGCCACACAACCTAGAGAGAGAGAAGCCCTGATCTGAGCTCACACCACATCAGGAATCACTGAGCCTCCCCTGCCATCCAGGTTTTGGAACGCAAGGGAGCAGAGCGGGTAACGAGAGCTTCCGGCAAGGGACCCTCGGCCTGGATACAGGCCAGGCACAGCCACAGCTCTCCAGCCCTTCCCATGGCCCCCAGGGGCCCCAGACTCCAGGGAAACTCGGGCATCCAGGATCGAGGGCAGAGGAAGCCTGCTCTGAGGTCAGACGCAGGCGTCCACCTGCAGCAGTGGTGCCAGGTCCAGGGCGCACCTGCTGCAGGCCTGGAGAAGGGAAACCGGCCTGGGGCTGAGAGCCCCAACCCCTCTAAGGACAGGCGCTGTGCCCACATGCCACGGGGCTGGAGCAATGTGAACGGGGACCCAGCCCGCCTTGGTTCCTCCCCACTCTGTCCAAACCCGGCCGCAGGACCGAAGCCCCATCCTGTGCAGGCTCCTTGGGGCTGGTCAGCAGGAGGGGCTGGAGCCCCCGTGCGAGACCAGGACCCTGGGACACGCACCCTGTTCTTCCCAGACTGAAGTGCTTCTCCACGATCCACAGAGAGAACCCACAAGCACCAACTCCCTCCCTCTCAGGGTAGGGAGCCTGGAGCTCGCCAAAGCCGGACACCCTCCTGGTTACACTTCCATACAGCGGGAGCAGAAGTGAGGAGGAGGAAAACCTCCAGAGAGGAGGGGGCTCGACCACAAGGTTCTCTTCCCCTCATTCTCTGCTTCCAAAGACTTCCCCGCCCCAATAAAAGGGCTTGTGAAGAGCTGAGGCCCCTGCGTGTATGGCGGGGCCTGCATCTGAGAAAGGATGCTCTCACTTGTCTCTTTGCTACTGGAAATTCCCAATCAATTTTTCAGAAATTTGCACTTCCTGGGGCTCTGCATTGACCTGGCAACGTTTTAAGGTCCATCTTTATAATTTGCCGTTCCCAACATGTCCTTCCAAGACTGAGAAAACTTACAGATCGGTTATGGAGACCTAGCAGCCATCTGTGTGCCAGCATGAGGTCCTTCATGATGCTCCTTAACCCCAGGGAAGCCCCAGCCTCAGAAGGAAACAGGGGCTGCCTGGGCCCCGTGCACTGCGCTCCATCCTGAATCTCTGCAGCTGCTCAGAGCACAGGGGCGTTCGGAGGAGCGGGCCTCCTGAGCCCTGTGGCAGGCCTCATCCGGGCCCCGGCGCCCAGCTTGGCGCGGGGCTGGGAAGGGAGGGTGTGGGGAGAGTGGTCTCCAGAGTGTCCCTGGCCCCGAACAAGGTCAGGCTCGCTGGCAAAGACTCACAGCAGGGGGACCAAGGCTGCTTTCAGTCCTCTGGCCACTGGATGTACAGTACTGAGCACCAGCAGGGCTGGAGGACATGAGGGCGGGGCACCCAGGACGGCACCCCACAGATGTTTACCTCAAGGAGCTAGGTGCTGGCGGCACGGGTACCCCAGGCATGTGAACGTTCACCCAGCCGGACCTTGTAATGGGCACGCTTCTCTATATGTACACTGTACTCCAATACTTAAAAACCTGCCTTTGGGTAGAATATGCCCCATACAGGGCTGGAATTACCATTTTAAAAACCCAAGCACTGAAGTGTAGAGAGGCCTGCCAGGTCACAGAGCACCCCTTCTTCAAGGAGACACGGTTCCCAGAGGAACAGCCCTGGCTTGAAAGCACCTCCTCCTGACAGGATTTCAGATCGTCAGAAACGGCCTCTCCTGTGCCAGGGTCCCCAAAGAACCACCACCTCCAAGGAACTAACCAGCCCCCTGCCTAAGCCTGTCTCGGATGGGGCCCTCCCTGCACCACATTCTCGGAGGCCAGAGCAGTCCTGCCCCAGGAAGGGCAGCACAGGGAGGAAGGGGTCCCCACTCAGTTTCAAGAGCACCCGCCCACCTTCCTCTGCCACAGCCAGGGCCACAGGAGGCGGCGGCACAGCCCCAAGGAGCTCCCACCGGCAGCAGCACCGCAGGGTGGTGAAACCTGCACGCTGACTGGAAACCATGCCCATCTCAGGTAATGCTGAGCGAGATGAGTGTCTGCTCAAGGATGAACAGCAAGTCTGTGTCTAGGCTTTTTGTGTGAGGCTTCTGGCCTTAATGCAGGGAAAGCATGATACAGGAGGAAATACAGGAAAGCACCAGAACACACATGGCAGAAGTTTGGGACTGTCCCACAGATGTACTTGAAAGCAACAAGGCACCCTGCAGCCCCACCAATGTCAGCCACTCCCCAAACAGTAAGAACCTCAACAGAGTAAGCTTCTCTCGAGACAGAAAGCCTTGCCAAGTGGCCCTCAGCAGGGCCCCAGGGCATCTCAGGGGAAGCAGAGTGGAGTAGGGCTGGGCAAGTCGGGGACGGGTGAGACTGGAGGGCCGGCGCTCTCTGGAGCAGGCTGGCTGGCCCTGCACCGGCTTGCCCACCAGACCACTACGGGTGACCTGAGGAGAGAGGCACCAGGAGGACGCGGCTAAAGGAAAACAATCGGGTCTCTGTCCCTGTGACGCAGGACAGGTACTCTGCCAGTAGGCAGGGGAAGAAGGTGACAGGGACAAAGGAAGGATGAATAGTTCTGCCTTAGTGATCTCCCACCCAGACCTGATTGCCGGAAGTGCTTAGCAGGAAGGAAGGATGAAAGGGCCACCCAGCAACAGGGACAACTTGTGTGTCCTTCATGGTACATCCCCTCTACCAGGACACAGAAGTCATTCTCTATCGGGAAAAGAAAAACAAATTCTGGTAATTCACAAGGCCAAAGACGCAGGGCCGCAAACCCGTGAATGTGCGGCCCGAGCAGGCACGCCTGGCACACTTCACCAAGTGCACCCAGGAAGTGCCAGGCACCGTGTTAGTTCGTCACACAGCTGCAGAGCAGCGTGGCCTTGGGCAAGAGACCTAAGCTCTCCAAGCCTCAGTTTTTCCATCTACAAAATGGCTTCATAAATGAGCCACAGGGCACACAGCACTTCAGAGCAGACAGGAAATGCCATACGAATACCTGATAAATAAAACAGACATTCTTCGTTACCATCACAGTTCTGCTCATGAGAACACACATTCAAACCCATGAGTCGAGACCACTTCACACCCACGAGGACAAGCGTCATGAGCACAGTGTGAAAGATGGATAGGGGCGTGCTGGGGAGGATGTGGAGAAACTGGAACCGTCCCTCACTGGTCAGGATGTAAGATGGGGCAGTCGCTGCAGGAACAGTGTGGAGAGCCCTCAGAAGGTCGGAGAGAGTTACCACGTGGCCTAGCGATTCCACTCCCTGACAGACATCCAAGAAACTGCAACACAGGTGCAAACCTGTCCACGGGCATCCGCAACAGCACAACAGCCAAAGCAGCAACAGCACGATGTCCACCAGCAGATGAACAGATACACAAAACGTGGTTCAGCCAAACAACAGAAGATTCTACAGCTTTAAGAAGGAATGAAATTCTGACAACACGGGGTAACCTTGAAGACGGGATGCTGGGTGAGAGAAGCAGGCACAAAGGCCACCTGTTGTATGATTCCATTTACATAAACTGTCCAGAACAGGCAGGTCCACAGAGCGGCTGGGGGGTGCCTGAAGCAAATGGGCAATAACTGCTGAAGGGCACAGGGTTTTTCTCTTTGGGGTGATGAAAATGTTCTAAAATTGACTGTGTTAAATAATGGTTGTATAACTCTGTCCATATACTAAGAACCACTGAATTGTTTACATTAAGGCATGAATGGCATGGTGTATGAACTATATATCTCAATAAAAAGGTTAACAAAAAATTTTTTTTTTTTACTTGAGGTTACACAGTTAGCAAGTTGGCAGGCCAGGGCCTGGGCCACCCTTCTGTGTCCCCTCACAGGCCTCGTTCCGGGTTTTCTGGGCATGAAGGCCACCTGTCCAATATCCCCACGCATCAGAATTTAGGAGAACGCACGCAGCCCACACCAGAGAGAAAGTCGGAAGTTGTCGCGCTTGCCACGGGGAGGCTTCCCAGTAACAAGCGCGCCTGCCGCCCTGCCCGCACCTCATCCGTCCGACCTCGGTGCTGTCCCTGTCCCTGAGGGCTCAGCAGATCGCTCCCACGAGCAGCCCTGGACCATGTCCTCTCTGTACAAGTGAAACCAGCTTCTCAGCCAGGACATGGCAGTTGGAGGAGGGAAGAGGTAAGACTCACGCACGCACACACAGGCTCTCACGCACTCCCCACCCGGCTAAACCACGTGGATGGGAAGGAGTCTCCTCCTTGCCTTCGGCACGGACCGCAGGCCCCCAAGGCTCCACCAGGCAGGCTGGTCTACCCCCTCCGTCCCCTCTGCCCGGGGATCTGAAAACTCCTGCCTCACCTCCTCCAGGTCCAATTCAGCAGCGCCCCACCCCCACCCCCGCTGCCACCCCCGCCCCAGGAGCCCCGCCGCTACCACTGGCTCTCTTCCCACCCACACCTGGCACCTGGGAGTGTGTGTCTGCCTCCTAGCGAAGGCTCAAGCTCCCTGACTTGGGAGGAAGCACCCCACCCCATTTCCTAGCTCAACAGCAGAAACGCAGTTGACGCTCAGAGATCACCAAACATACAAGAGAGCAAACAGCACAGCACTTCCTTTCCAACAGAGAAGGTAAGGCCTTAGTGCTCAGCTCCTGTGACTACCGCGGAGCCCTGGTCGGGGCAGTCACTGAACAACGAGGCTCCACCTGGAAGGGCCGGAGAGCATCACCGGCCAGAAATGCCCCTGGACCCGAGGCCCACTAGGAGGCATCGGCTGGCGTGACCTCTGTATCCTCGCCCTTGTGCGCCCTGGCACAAGAGAGGACAGGTCCTCGTCTCGTGACAGAGCATGTCCCCAGCCTGCCCCGGCCAGGAGGCGCCACCTGGGCCGCGGAACACTTTTCAGATTTACCCCTCATCAGCGTGAAGAGGTAAGGCTCCGGCCTGCTGGGAAGCTGGGAGGGCCGTGCAAGTCAGGAAGCAGTGGAACTGGGCTCAGGGCCCCAGTCTCCTCGAAAGCCCCAGGCCCAGAGAGCGCCGGCTGCCCGACGAGCCGCTGGAATAGGCTGCATCCCCAGAAGCGCCCGGGGGAGTCCTCTCCCTGCTGCTGCCACGGAGGTCCCTCTTGCCTTCTAACGACCCTCCCAACCCTACACATCAGGACCCCTCCCAGTCCAACACTCACATTCTACCCCCCTCCCCTCGGAAGCTACTGAAATGCCTTGAGTTAATTTTAGTTCCAGGATTTCTGTACTTGGGATGAGCCAAGAGGCCGGGGGAACTTCCTGGATGACCTGGACTGTCTCCAGAGCATCAGCCCCCAACTCCACTTGGTGTGGGGGGTCACAGGGTAAGAGCCCTCACTCAGGTTGTGAGCGTATTCTCCACACTAACCCCACAGCTGCTGGAGCCATAAAACGGTCCTCCCCTTTAAGGAAAAGTTAAATGATGATTGTTCCCAAGAAAACATCCTGCCTCACGTCCTATGAGATGTCCTGTTGCTAACAAGAAACAAAGCAGCTTTACTCAAGGATTTGATTATTCCAGCTTAAAATAAAACGGGGGCATCAGAAGTCAGGGAAATCGTGTGCAAAGCACCATTGTCTGAGGCAGGATGTAAGGAGAGCATATCTGAAACCAAACTGTTTTCCTGCAGTTATGCTTCCATCTTTTTCAATAGTCTTTTCACTCCTGTGATGTCCTGATGCAGCAGATAAGAGAGGGAGCCTATCAGGAAGGCAGCAGCGTCAGTGCAGACAGCCCACTGTGGACCCTGTAAGAGACAGAGCAGGGGCCGTGGGAGGCCAGCCTTCAGCAGCGACAGCCTTTGTCTTCAGCAAACGCAGCTTTGCTTCGGTTGGGGCACGAACTTCAACCCTCTTCATGTAAACAGAGGAGGCCAGACACAAGGATCACAGCACAGGTGAGCTGGAGAAGCTCCACCTGGGCCTCCAATCAGGCAGCTTTTACTAAAAATAAAGGCCACTGCCTCCAAAACAGCCAGAGCAGCTGGATACCGACGGTGCTGAGGCTGCCCCAGGATCAGAAGATATGGTCTGTGCTTCCCTCCAGCAGGGTGGCTGGCGAGCACAGGGCCCCAGAGCCAGCGGGGCCGAGGACAGGTCAAGGTCACGGTGACAGGTTCCTCTGCACAGGAAGCTGGCTGGACCACAGAAGGAAGCGAATGAGGCCTCCTTAGCTCTACGCTTGGCCAGTACTTTTACTCTTAACTTTCACCAACGCGCATCTGACCCAGGCCGGGGCGTGGCAGTGACTTTGTCCACGGCTGCCCAGAGTGACCAGGCCTTCGGACTCTCAGTCTGGTGTTCGCTCTACCGCACCGCCCTGCCTCAAGGGAGATAAGACCCCCCCGGGGTGGGGAGGGGCAGGGACGATGAAACACCTGTGGGTAAGGGGAGAGGGACTGACTCACAGGAGGACCCCAGCACAGCTGCACCTGGACTCGGGCACACGCGGGCCTTCCAAGCTGTGGACGTCAGTGCCACCTGCAGGGGCACATGCTAGACAGAGTGGTCACACGAGGGATAAATAAAGGAGGTCAAGTCACGGAAGGGCATTGGGTTCGTTCAGTTGGGTAAGGGCAGGAAAAAGAATCACGTCTGACTCTTTTTTTCCAGAGGTGAGCCCAGAGCAGAGGGCATAGGACACTACGCTGCCCGGTGGGTCCAAACGGCCTCAGGGAAGCTTCTTGAGGCTTGGGCGCACAGCATTCTCCAGGACCAGCGCCTGTTGGCTGGCGTGGGGACGCAGAAGACAGGGAGGGAGATGTGCCACCAGCAGATGCCGCCGGGCCACAGAGGTGCGCACACCTCACGCCGGGCACACAACCCCGTCTCCTGAACCCCTCGGGACCCTGAGGAGGAGACTGTCACCGCTGCAGAAAGTAATTTCAAAAACGAGGAAAACACAGACATAGAATTGGAGTCCTTGCTGTTGTCAACGCAACTGTCAAAATGCTTCTGAAATTTTTTTCTTTTAAAAAACATAGAAAATACATATTTTTTAAAATCTGGATGTACTATTTCAAAACGTTCAACTCTCTTCTTAACCAGGTGACAGGTGTCCCTAGATCTGAGAGGGAGGGGCTCCTTCAGGGGAAGCATGCCTTTGCTTTGACGGTGGAGCTGGACCCCCCTCCACTCCCCCCAGCGCCTGAGATGAACCCCCAGTGAGACAGGAGGGCGGCAGGGAGACAGGACACTCAGCTCCACGGAGCTCTGGTCCAACGTCCACGCTCATCCTGAAAAGCACTTCTCTCCCCACACCACAGATGAGAACACTGAGATGTACGAGGCTACAGAAAGTGACCACGGACAGCTAGCAGATGCAGCTGGAATTCAACCCACACACATCAATCCAGGTATTTTCTGACAAAATGCTTGAGGACCGACCAATTCAGTTTCATTTTGACAGGTTCCACAAGGGGGAAAAGTCCAGCCCAAAACAAGCCCAGCCTTGCTCCCCTGGGCAAGACTGACTGGGGCATTTGCGGGGGTGTGGGGCAAGGCGCCCTGGACAAGCCGGACCTCGAGGCAGAAGCCCTTTGGTATGCAGGGACATAGGTTTCCAGGCTAACTTGCCACCACCCCACACCCAGGACAGCTGCAGCGCAGAGGTGGAGCCTGGCCAGAGTCACCGAAGGGCCTCTTTATGAACCGAATGTTAGTGACACCCTCAAAATTTCTACGTTGAAACCCTACCCCCCAGTGGGATGGTATTGGGAGGTGGGGCCTCTGGGAGGTGGTAGCATTGGATGAGGTCATGAGGGCAGAGCATGTATGAATGGCGTTAGTAGCCTGCATGCTCTCTCTGCCACGCGAGGACACAAGGAGCAATCTGGAACACAGAAGACGGCCCTCACCAGGACCCGACCATGCTGAACCCCTCCAGCCTCCACAACTTTGAGAAACAAACTGCATCGTTTAATAAGCCACTCAGTCGATGGTACTCGTCACAGCAGCCCAAACGGAGTACGACAGTCTCTGCAAGTCAGCCCACCTTCCAGCACCCCCGAGGAGGGACACCCTGCAGGACATCCATTTCACCCTTTGCTGACTACCCGTGTTACAGGCTGGCAACAGAGATGTGATGCCTGGAAGGATTTCTCCTGTGGGAATAACTCTGAGCAAGGAAACCAAAAAGGGCCTCTTGGGCTTCCCTGGTGGCGCAGTGGTTGAGAGTCCGCCTGCCGATGCAGGGTACGTGGGTTCGTGCCCCGGTCCGAGAAGATCCCACATGCCGCGGAGCGGCTGGGCCCGTGAGCCGTGGCTGCTGAGCCTGCGCGTCCGGAGCCTGTGCTCCGCAACGGGAGACGCCACAACAGTGAGAGGCCCGCGTACCGCAAGAAAAAAAAAAAAAAAAAGGGCCTCTCATCATTTAAACCCCAAAAGTTCACATCAGAGAATTTTTTCTGAATAGTCAGTATATTTTCATCTTTGTGCTTTCCTGTTTTCACAAGATTTGTACAATGAGCATGTTACTTTTATAACTGGGAAAAAGGGACTTCCCTGGTGGTGCAGTGGTTAACAATCTACCTGCCAATGCAGGGGACGTGGGTTCAAGCCCTGGTCCAGGAAGATCCCACATGCCGTGGAGCAACTAAGCCCACGAGCCACAACCACTGAAGCCCGCGGGCCTAGAGCCCATGCTCCGCAAGAGAAGCCACCGCCATGAGAAGCCCGCGCACCGCAACGAAGAGTAGCCCCCGCTCGCCGAAACTAGAGAAAGCCCACGCGCAGCAACCAAGACCCAATGCAGTTAAAAATAAATAAATAAATAAATTTATAATTGGGAAAAACATTTGTAATAGCAAACAGTTTTTGTGGCATTTGCTCTCTTGCATATGACCACTCCCCTTGGTTTCAAGATCCAATCCAGTCTTTACATATTTTTTAGTGTCTACATTTTAGCTATAGATTTGCTTCATTTTAAGAAATCTTAATAGGCAAATTCAAAGTTAGAAGGAAAGTAAATGCAGGGGTGACTTTTTACACTAAGATACGGCTGCAAGGCAGTACATTCAGACTTCCCCACAGGCACCAGCAAGGACACAGTACTGGGTGGCTCAGTCCTCCTATGACTGGGCAGGAGCTTGGAAAGAAGGGGCCTGGGAGGAAGAGGAGAGGAAGAGGGAGGGGCTGAGAAGCAAATGACTTTCAGCTGGCTCCAAGCTCACAAGGCTTGTGTCTTTGACATGGCTATTTTTGGGTTTCTGAGTGGGGAGAAAAAAAGAAATTCTTCCCACCACCGCCTAGCTTGGCAGCCCCTTTGCCCTGGCTCCCCGTCCCTGCCCCTCCCTGCTCCACAGCCCCTCAGGGATGAAGGAAGCCCACCCTGGAGTATTTCTCTCCCCCCAGCCACCCCTTACCACCCCCCATGCTCTTAGGAGTATCGGGAGGCATCACCCACTTGCTTGTCTCTTTATACAGAGCTGGGAAAATGTGGAAATAAATGAAGCCTCAATTAGGCAGGCATCCAACGTTTGGGGATGGGGCGGGGGAGGGGACCGAGGCTCCGTCCCAATCCAGGAATGCCTGAGAAAGCTCCAGGAGCCTCCAGCAGCCTCCGAGAGTGGAGGCTTCCCACAGACTCCTTTTCGGTCCTCACTGATCAGGCGGCCAGAGGCCTGGGAGGCCGGCTTCATTCCCACAGCAACTCACTTCAGGAGGCCTGCCCGCTGCAGGAGGGCTGGCCCCCCTGCGCCACCCCACGCACAGAAGGAAGGGAGGACTCCTGCCCCCTCCTTCTTCCTCCCTGGTGCCCTTCCCAGTGCAGGAGAGGCAGGACCCTAAGAGTGTGGACCCAGACCCAGGCGCACTGGCAGCCCTCCAGGCCGAACAAAGGCAGTTTTCCCCTTTTAACTGTGGAAACTCAGCGTTTCTTATTTATTCCATTCTGAGCCTGGAAAGAGCAATGAAACGGAGATCTTGTTTCTTCCCCTGAGTGGTGGGGTGCAGGGAGAGAGGCGGATTCTGTAGGGAGGAGACTGGGCAGGAAGAAGTTCACAGATATTTTTAGAGACATGGGAATTAAGCAAGCAGGGACCTTCTGGGGCCGGAAACGTTTCTGTTTCCATCCCAACTCTGAAAGGCCAGTGGGTGATAGAGAGTGAGGGCCCAGGAGGCAGAGAGTGGCAGGGAGGAAGCATCAGACTCCAAGGAAAGGAGAAACAAGCGGGGAGCCGAGGTCCCTGAGGGCCACTTTGCTGCTACCGCGCTTACACAAGTTGGGCAAATGTCACGACTACACAGCAGCGTGGGGTGGCACAGAACACTGGCACCGGGCCCCCAGCAGGGCCACCCCTCGGCTACCTGCTCTTAGCCCCCAGCTCTCATTAGTACAGGGAGGTGGTGAGGGGCCAGGGTGAGATGCTGATCACCCCAACTTCCTTTGCTGCTGGTTCTGGTTTGACTGTGGGGAAATGAAATGGAAGCTAAAATAAGGATTTTCAATTATCTCCAGCCTTCCGATGAGTCAGGCTATCTCAGTTCTTTAAGACCACAAATATGGTCTTAACCGTCTGTGGGGTGCCTCACTCAGAAAGCATCTCTCTACAGCCTCCGGAATAGCCACACAAATCTGGGTACAGGACGTGGAGAGAGGAAAATAGAGAACAAAGCGGGCGACCTTGGATGCCCTCCTCCCACTGATGCGGTGCGGCGTTTCCAGAGTGCAATCCGGCAGTAACTAACTATCGACTACCTCAAAAACGTTCACATCCTGGACCCAGCGATTCTGCTTCTGGGAATGTCTGCTGAAGCATTATATTAAGAAAAAAAAAGAAAGAAAGAAAAAGAAAACACTTAAAAGCAACTTGAAGGCCCACAGTATGGAAATGAGTAAACACGGCTACCTGATGGCATAGTACATAGCTATTAAAGACTGCACTTCAAAGGGTGACATGAGGAACTGTTAAACAGAAGAGTTTTATTAAATATAACAATCTTACTTTTAGGCCTCACATAAGTATACAACTACACATCCTAAGAGGACGCATAAACCATGAAATTGACAGATTTTGATCTCTTGGTATAGGGCAGCTTTTTTTTGCATGCTTTTTGTGTGCTTCCCAAAATTTTCATCATGAACATATTTTACTTCTGGCCTTGGGGAGCAAAAATCACTACTTCTTTAACCCCATCTTCTACCACCATCTCTGTGCTTTGACCAATCCTGCACCTCCACCTCCAGATTACTCCTAATTTGTTCTTTCCCAGAGAGACCCAGAGCTTGGCAGGAGCACTCCTGGGGCCGCGCAGGGTGTGTGCGTCTGTCTCTCTCAGCACTATGCCCCCGTGCTGGCTAACCCCTCCTTCCTGACTATGGACTATGAGATCCTGGAGGGCAGGACCCTTCCTCATCTTTATTTTTCCAACTCCCAGCCCATCCATGGTGTACAACAAGCAAGCAATGAGTGAATGAATGAATTCAACCTCTCTCCTGGTTTCCTAAGATTCCAGGAAGTCATCAGGAAAACATGTGGCGTGGGGAGAAGGAAAACACGATAGTGTATGAGGCCCTGGAATAAGGACAGGCCCAAGCCCCAGATCCCCTGACGGTCTTTCTCAAGGCAGCCAGAATATCAGTTACAGAGCCTGCCCAGCCCATGACAACAAGGGTCTTATTGTTGGTACAAGTAGGTGACTGGGCCCAGTCAGTCAAGGGCCTTATTCACCAGAGGGAGATTAGACAGACTATCTCCCTCTAACTTTTCTGGAACAGCAGTCATCATTAACCCCTGGGTTTCCGACCAGAGAATCAAGAATTTCAACTATCTATGAAAGTATCTCTTCCTCATAAAAGGTGCTGAAGCAAATTATAGATTGAACACAATTCAGGAGGCAAACACACATACACCCGCAGCAGGCAGGTGTACATTCACTCTCAAGCACGCCACACACATCCCACTAGGCACACATGAAGAGCTATGCAGACCCAGGGTAACAACTGACCCACACAGGACAAATCAAGGAGAGAACAGAAGGGAACAGCAGCCTAGAAACAGAGGAGTGGGGCAGGCAGGAGGGAGTGCCCACACACATGCCCTCTGTGCAGACCGATTCCTGAAATGCGTGAGGGGGTCTCCAGTCAAACGCTGCCACAATCACACAGTGACACGTTTGAGTTGCTGATAAAACCCGAATCAAAATGACCACAGAGAAGCTTTAAAAGGCATAAACTCTCAAAGACGAAAAAC
The DNA here is from genome assembly GCF_964270905.1 of Leucopleurus acutus. NCBI lineage: Eukaryota > Metazoa > Chordata > Mammalia > Artiodactyla > Delphinidae > Leucopleurus > Leucopleurus acutus. The sequence continues at coordinate 60,282,015 of NC_139161.1, forward strand.
TGGAGAGGAGATAGCAGCAGATGTGGGATAGTAAATAAATTTTGAAACTTGGGAAGTGGGTGTGCATACACGGAGAGTGACCAGGTAAAGCAGAGAAGCTTCCGGAGGGAAACCAGGAGGAGGAGGCTGATGCTGTCCCAGAAGAGCAGCAAGCTCAGGGCCTAGAGGCCCCAGGCACCTCTGACCAAGGAGGCAAGGCCGAGAGCAGGAGGCCTGGCCAGCCCGTTCAAGGAGCAGTGAGACCCTGGCCCAGCCCTCGCCAGCAGCGCCCGGAAGGTACTCTCTGAAAAGGCTCTGGACGTGGGGCAGCAGGCACCACGGCGGGGGGCGGGGGGGGGGGGGGGTGGGGGTTGAAGTTGCCATGGAAGTCTGCATCCTGAAAGTGGAGGTCTCCCTAACACCACGTTCTTCTGCTGCCCACAGGGCTCCCAGGCTGGAGAGCAGAGGATTTGGATCTGGGGACTCGCCAGTTCCCTGCCTGACTGTCCTTCTAAGATGAAGCCAACCAGTCACCCACGTATACCCCGCACACACACAGTCTCGTTCCTAAACACAAACGCACAGCCAAGGGTCACAACTCGGATGAGGAAGCCCAAGACCAGAACAGGCAGAAAGGGACCTAAGAAGAAAGTAAGGCAGACCAGAGACAGAACAGAATTTCAAAATAACTGAAATTATAAGAGAAAGTATCGCATCCATGAAACATGAATAAGATGCTATAAAAAGGGACACACAGAGAACATGAAAATGAGCCCTAAGAAACTAAAAATACGATAGCTGACCTAAGAACCAGAATAAAAATAAGAAAACAGGATAGCTGGGATCAGAAATAGAAGGGTTTATGGCAAGGTTAATGAAATCTCCGACACGACAAAGCCATGCAAAAGGACAATAAAATCAGAGCCTGTCCAAAAGGACCAACAGCCAAATAACAGGAGCTCTGAGAGTAAAGACCAGGGAAAACGAGGCAAAAGAAATTACCACAGGAAAAAAAAATACAAGAAAACTTTCTGGACCAGAAGGACAGAACTTTCCTCATTGAAAGGTACACAGGCTTCTGACTCAATGAAAGAGCCAGAGCCACGCCAAAGCACACCTTCATGAAATTTTAGAACTCAAGGGGTGATGAGAAGCTCCTAAAAGTTTTCAGAGGGAAAATTCCATTCATTTATACAAAGGGTCGGGAATCAGATCCTTTGTACATGAACTCTCAATAGCAATGGTAGAAATTAAAAACAAAGAACAAAGCCTTCAAAATTCCAAGGGAAAATTATTTCCAGCCTGACATCCTACAACCAGTCCAGCTATCAATCGAGAGTGTGGGTAGGAAAGGCATTTTTAGACATGCAAGGTCTCAAAACTTTTTTTCCCTGTGCCCTTCTCAAGAGGCTTTGCCAAATGGAGAAGCAAACCAAAAAAGAAGAGATCCATCTAAGAAACTCAGGAGAAGGAGGAAGGGAACTCCCAAGTCAAGAGCTAAGCAGCGGGCCTGGAGAAGAGCCAAATGGGAACAAGAGGAGAAAAGGCTCCATGAGGGATCTGACCATGGAAAAAAAAAGAGCCACTGACCTAGGGACTTGCCCTCACTAAGAGGAGATTTGTAGTTCTGTCAGAAAGTTTAAAGTTCAATCAAGCTTAGTTAAATACAAATCAAACAAACGAAGGGGGGAGGGCAATTATCAACTGCAAGAGAAATCAAATGTGAAAGGAAACATAGTCATGGTGTACTACACGGCTTGGATACGCACGTTTCTTACAGTGTCATAATAACATAAACACTACTGACTTAACCCTACTGTTTACTGCCCTGCACCTGTGTTGGCAGGATGGGGGAGGACGAGAGAGGGTGTGAGGCAGGCACATGCCCGCACACACTGACGTGAGGGGAGGTGGGGGTGGCAAAGCCAGCAGGCGCAAGAACCAAACCCTACGTGTGGGAAATGAAATCCACAGACACCGCCTTCCGAAACTCAAGAAATGACAGGATACGTGTGTTATTTACAAACACAGAGGTAAGTACTGAAATCCTCCAGCTACAAGAACTGGCAGTGGCCTCCTGCGGGAACAGGCACAGGAGGAAGGAGTGGGGCAGGGTGGTGCGCGTTTCTGCATAACAAGTGTTGAGGCTACAGACTTGACTTTTTAAACTATGTATGTATATCATTGGGCTTCCCTGGTGGCGCAGCGGTTGATAGTCCGCCTGCCGATGCAGGGGACACAGGTTCGTGCCCCGGTCCGGGAAGATCCCACATGCCGCGGAGCGGCTGGGCCCGTGAGCCATGGCCGCTGAGCCTGTGCGTCCGGAGCCTGTGCTCCGCAACGGGAGTAGGCCACAACAGTGAGAGGCCCGCATACCGCAAGAAACAAAAACAAAAACAAAAATAAACTATGTATGTATATTACTAAAAAAAAAAATTAAAGCCCCCATGATGGTTTAAAATTCCCATCTGGCCCATTTTCAGGCTTCACGTATGTCAGGGAGCACAGAGATCCCAGGGTAAATACTGAGCTACTGGTTGGAAACGGACACACACCTTTCAAAAGACTGCTCGCCATCACCCCCACAGGTCCAGGAGGCCGACCCCCAGGGTCTTCAGACAAGTCAGTTAGCTCTGGATGCAACTTCTCTTTAGGGTGTGTTCATATATTATTTCCTCCCTGGGCAAGGCTGTTAGAAATAAACGACTGTTTTTCCTAAGTCAAAAACCTCAAACACGGCCTTCGCTGGAGGAGAGTTCCCGTGTCTCCCAAAGTAATTACGGAAAGATCATTTCTAAGGTTGTGACGGTTTGAACACTGGACTTGGGGTTTAATGTAAAGTTTAAACTAAATAACCAGGTGTGTTCTAGAATCAGGCGAATGCTTTTCTCCCTGATGGGACGCGGCCAACAATCCATGGAAGAAGCCGGCATGGATGAAAATCCTACCGAGCTCGCAGATGTCCACACTATTAAACCACCAGGCTGGCGCTCCACACGGCGACTCTCCCCTCTTCCAACCTCTCAAGCATCCTTTAGGAACCAACGCCCCGTGACCTGGCAAATCGTTAGTGAGTGGATAAGTGAACAAACAAAGCAGGAGTGCTTCCACACCCACTCCTTCTGCAGAGAACTGGCCCTGCCCTGCCCTCCGGGCAGTGGTGGCCGCCCTCACCTGGCCCACACCAGCAGGACAAGGGGTCCCATCTAAGAAGACATCCCAATGTCTGTCAATGTCACCTACATGGGCCTACTTAGACAAAGAAGATAAAATGGCTTGGTACCCCTAAGAGGACACTTTCACCCTGCTTTTCCTGGTTTGGAAAGGCAGGGCTTGTGTTTATTTCAGCAACAGAAGGGCAGATAAGAAGCTGGGCACGGTGACTTGGTCCAGTGGCCAAGGGAAGCCCATGAAGAGAAAGGAAGGCGCATCAGGGAACATTCGAGAATTCCCACCAACAATGTGGGGTCGGGCTGTTTTCCTAACCTCTTCTCACAGAGCAGGAATTGTGTGCTCTTCTCTGTCTCGGACGGAAGCCCCCAAAAGATCAGAAGCCTTGAAGCGTCCTCTCGACACTCACGCCGCACCTCCTACCTCAAGATGGGGTTGGCACCCCAGCCTGTCTTGGGCCTGCTCCCACCTTCCTCCACCGGGTGGGCAGGGAGGCCTGACTGAGAGCCAATTACAGACGCGAGGGTCTGCTGGTGTGGGAATGGGGTGCGTGTCCATCCCTCAGGAGCTCACAGCTCCTGTTCACACGCAACCCTGACTCCAGGCAGTGAGAGCCCCCGCGTGGAGGCGCAGCCGTGTCTCTGAACCTGCTGGAGGGTGACGACAGAGACCCCTCCTGCCCTCTGCGCCTCAGTTTCCTCATCTGTCAAAGGTGAGGGCTGAAGGAGAGGATGCCTTCGAGGACCCTCAACACCACCCAACATCTACCACTCCCCGGCCCCTCAACCACCGGCACCCGAATATGTGGCGGTGCTGGTAGGTCTCCTCCTGAGAAAGCGCTGGAAGGTAGGGCCAGGCGTGTCCTCCACACCAGGCACAAGTCTGGCCTCCACCCAGCAGGGAATTCTTCAGACACTGGTTGCCTTACGGGAGGGACGGAGGAGAAAAGGCTGCCTGGCCCTTTTCTGCCCGTCACAGCCCTGTGCGCTCAGCAGGCGTCAGTACCCATCACACCACGTTAACCAGGCAGAGCTCCGGCACCAAGTGCTGGGAGGGGGATCTGGGCTCGGCTCATAGCACAGGAGCCAGAGCAGCTCCACCCACCAGGCCTCCCATCCACGGCTCAAGGCCAGAAGCCCAGCTCTGCCGGGGGTGGGGAAGAACCTCACCTTGGGCAAGGTTCACCTTGGGCTCTCCCCACAGAACCATTTTCAGGATTAAATGGGAACCCAGTGAGAGCAGCTAGTACAGTGATTGCTGTGATTTTTTTTTTTTAGCTCTGCATTTATCAGAGGCTAGCTGGTTCCAAAAAATGTACATGGCTACGTGGAAGAAGTGAGCCTCGGGCTTCTGCCCCAGTGGCAGCCACCACGCCCTTAGACAGACAGCCTGATGCCACTGATGAGCGTCCGTGTACACGGCCTTTCAGCTGGGGCCTGGGCACCGCAAAGCACTGTCGGGCCCCCAGATCCTCACTGGTCAGCGGGGAGACAGGTACAACGCCCACCAGTGGGTTCAGAGGGAAAAGTGAATCACTCACAGTGGACTTGGACGAACAGCCCAGTGCATCCACCAGGCAGAGGTACAGACAGAAACCCAAAAAGGAAGGTGACCTGAGGAGGGACAGAGAGCAGGTGCAGCAGAAGCTGGCTGGAATCCCGGCCTTGCAATGAGGCCGCAAGGACCCTTCTCCGCTGCTCGAGGACGAGCGTGCTCCCGTGCAGCTGGAGGTGGGCCACAACTGCCAGGGTACAAAGTTCTTCAGCGCCTCCCTCCGCGGTTTGGGGGGTTTCTGTCCCCTCCACCTGCGCTGCCCCATTCCTGCACCTCACGGTCCCACTGGCTGGGTCAGCAATACCACCCTCGTTAGAAGTCACAGAGAACCAGCCTCGCCAACAGGACGACATGGGATTCTCGCTTCCCTCAGCTCGCCCTGCGGGCCACCTCGATGGGAGGGATGCCAGCCGCGCTGGCTGCGGAACCTTCGGCCGGGAGGGCTGTGTCGAGGAGCTGACCCCATAACCTGGGCAACGTCACCTCTCCATCCCCTCATGGGTACAGGGCTGGTCCTTCCCCACGCTGCACCCGTGCCCAGCTCACTCTGGAAACACAGCGCATCTGTGCCGTTGGGGACAACCATGGGTGGGCCCATCATTCTCCTTTTCGTCTTCCATGTACTGCCTTTCTCTGTTCCCATCTCCTGTGCCTGTCTCAAGCCCGGCAGGGACATCCACAAGTACCACCTAATCCTGCCCAGAACTGGAGCTGAGGACAGAAGGAGGGAGGAAGACGAAGTCAAGAGCCAGCCATGCCCACTGTCTCCCCGCCCCATCCCAGGCAAAGCCCTCCAGCCCTAAGACCCGGCCCAGCTCCTCTCTGCTGTGAAACCTTCCAGGCAGAACCAGCTTGTCCTGCTCTGTATCTAGAGCACTCTGCATTAGGTCCCTCTGATCACACCCTTTGTGGCCGCTGAATAATGGCCCCAGAGATATCCACACCCCAATCCCCAGAACCTGGAGTGTGACCTCAGATGTCAGAAGGGACTCTGCAGGTGTGATTAAAGATCCTGAGATGTGGGGATGATCCCACCTTATGCGGGTGGGCTTTACATGTCATCACAAGTGTCCTTTCAGGAGAGAAGCGGGGGAGAACTGACACAGGTGAGGAGAGGTGACGATGCAAGCAGAGAGGCAAGGAAGCGGCCACGAGCCGAAGGGCGCAGGCGGCCCCTGGAATCTGAAAAGGGCGAGACACCACCGTCGCCTGGAGCCGCAGGGATGCTGAGCTGGACTCCTGACCTCCAGGACCGTGGGAGCAAGTCATGCTGTCTTAAAACAGTAGGTCAGTGGCAGTGGTCACGGCAGCCACGGGAGACTAATACACTTACACATTGTATATCATCATCAGAATCCTCTGCCCAGAATGAAGCCACCTTGAGCTCACTTCTGACACTCGAAAGACATCTGTGAATGGTCAGTTCATCAACGTGCACATGCACATGGCCTGGATCAGCCCTTCAGAGTAAGTCATCACATGGTACCAAGTGAGGTACCTTCCTTAAGAAACCCCACCTGCCATCTGTGAGATTCTATGAGTGGAATCATGCCCTGGGTTCAGAGGGCTTTTCCACCAAAAAGAACATCCCCTTCCCTTCCCTGTCCAAGAAAAGATTCTTCCGAAAAAGTGTTGTGGAGGGAAGGAGAGCAGGAGAGATTAAGACACTAACATATTAAGCTGCCTACCCACAATTAATGCCTTAAGTGGATTGGCTTATCAGACTGTTTGTGTTGCCAATTTCCCAGGAAAGTCCAAAGGAAGGAGATGGTCAGGTGGGGAGGGCTGGGTGCACGACAGGGTGCTGAGTGGGGGCAGAGTGAGGAGCCCGAGAAGTCGGGGTGCAGGGGCTATGCCCTGGCGGTCTCTGCAGCCTGGCTTCATGCCGTCCAGCCCTGCATAGGCGCGTGTGGGCACCGTGGGCTCACACGTGGACACACCAGTACCAGTCACTTGGCTTTGTTTCTTGGACTCCAAATGTTTTCTGCTGCTGACTCGCATAAAATGACCCATTTTTTGACAGTTCTCTCCCTGCTGCCACTTAATTAGTTTCCTAACCAATTATTCCCAGCTGCTCACTTTCCTAAAACCCAAAGTCACTCCACTCCTGTCTCTGCATGAGAGCCAGAGCTGCCCAGCCCATTACCACAGACGCTCACCCTCCAGGCCACAGTTGCAGCTGCCACAGAAGTCCCCCCACAGCTCTGAAGACCTCCAACAAGGACACCCACCACTGCCCGGCCTCAGCTGCTATCCCAGCGCAGAGTGAGGGCCACAGAACTCCCTCCCCCAACTCAACAAAACTGCTGCTCCAACCGCCCCCATCACCTCCTCCCATCATTGAAAGAGCTGTGTGCGTGCTGAGGGCCGGACAGGGGAACCAAGTGGACAAGAGGACGTAGAACCTCCAGCAGCCTCCTCTGTTCACAAGTCGTATGTGTCCCCTCAGCAGCTGCGGGCACCCTGGGAGAAGCAGAGAGAAGACCGTGGGTTCTCACTAGGCTCAGGGGCACCAGACACAGGCAGGTAGCTGATCCCTATTCTGCTGTCCTTGACTCAGCACTCAGGCAATTGGGAAGGAAGGAAAGTACATGGGACGGTCCCAGTAACACAGAAAGGCACTCACAGGGCAACCCGGTCACCAAGTCCTCTCACTCTGGTCTGAAAGTCAAAGAAGGAGGATTCCCGGGGGGCGGCCTTCTTAAACGTTTACGACAAAGACTCAAGCGCAGAGTCAAGGAGGACAGCAGACCGATTCCCCACTCGGTCAGCCAACAGGTGCAGAGCTTCTCCCACAGCCGCGTGTATTATGTAAGGTCCCACCTATGCAGGCAAATAGCAGCCTCTGCCTCGAGGTGCTCACTGCCCTGTAGAGGGAGACCCACACAGAAACACGCGCCCTGGGGACAAGGGACAGAGGAAGGAGATCGGTCTGACCTGGACCCACCTGGGAGTGGTGCCTGTGTCTTCTCCTGGTTCTTGTGAATGATTCAGGGTTACCTGTAGAGCCTTCCTAGCCCACCTGGCAGGTATGTATTTGCTCCCTTCTACCTGACCCTCTGTAGCCACTCATTCCCATGTGTTCTTCTCTAACTTCTTTCCTCTACAAGGCTCAGGCCACCAGGTGACAGACCCTAACACTGAAAGCACAGAACATCTGCCCTGCCCCAGACTCAGGCCCCCCGTGCTAACAGTTAGCCCTTCCCTTTGGGACGAGGCGACCAGGAACCTGACTGCTTGCCCCACACCTACTGATTGAGCCCCTCCTCGCTGGGTTTCCCCAGCCACAAATGGACATCTGGACCAGCTCATCTCTAGAAACCTCTGTTCTTCATCCCAAACAGCCCCATAATTAACTGCTGGTGGCCTCCATCCCCCAGCTGTTCCATACTGAGAAATGTCAGCCAAGTCAGCATGCAGAGTGGTAAATGCCAACAAAAAGCTACCAGAGGCAGAACGCTGCACCTTCCAACAGACACCAGGCTCAGACATCGTAACAAGCCCGTGTCTCCAAGCTCCTCCTCAACTCAGTAGAAAGGAGGGGAGCGCAGGGAAGGACTTAAAGTTTGGCCACCAGTTTGCAGGGAACAACATCTGTACACAGGGATGCTTCATTCTAATGGGTGAAGTCTCCTGCGTCCCAGTGAGTCAAACTTGAGGAAAGAAGGCATGTGACACTTGTGAGTTTCACCGCTAACCCCTGACCTTTTGACAAGAAGGCTCTGCTGTCAGTTGGGAGGGGTTCCCAGTCCCAACTGGGTTCATCTTGCCCTTCCTTGCTCACTCACTGTAACATTTCCAAGTAACTGGAAGTTGACCCAAAGATGCTCTAGGGCAAAGCGGCCTGCAGGAAGCCCAGAGGCAGAGCTCAGGGTCCTCTCTGCACCCACCCCTCATGCTGTCATCCACACCCGCCCCAAGAGACTACATACACCTCCAGCCAAGGAAGCCCTTGCATACATAATACACATTTACAGATTCTATTTTATCCGCAACATACATAAGAGTCATTAAGGAATTAAATGCTACAACATCCCTCCCAAAGAGGTGAAAATGATGTGTAGCTTGTCATGATTAAGTAAAGATAGGGTAAGCCCCCTATCTACAGCCCCCAAGTCTAGAAAATTAAAGCAGGCAGGAGTAAAACACCTCAACACCCTGGAATCACCTTCTAGACAGCCCAGCGGGTGCATGACTCCTGAGCTCTCCCCCAGGCTGAGCCGCTGAGAGTGGAGAGCCACTCTCTGCTTTTCCTCACCAACAACAGCCCCTGCAGAGGCCTCAGAGTTTACCTTGAAAGATGGGTGTTGTTCACACATCCAGCAACACTGGCAAAGCACTTACCACTTCTGCAAATGTTTTTTTAAAAGTTCATTATTTTGGAAAACTAAGTTAATTAAATGGTCGACACAGAAGAGGTGCCTTGCTCATGCAGGCTAGTGGACTGGGCCTTCAGACACCCAGATGATTCTACCTCAGAAGCAGGTCTGTCCAGTCAAGGCATATTCTTCTCTGCAGCTGGGGGGTGGGGTGGGGTGGGGTGGTGGTGAAGGAGGGGTGGGAGTATCCCACAACTTCAACTAAAGTAGCGCCAGACTGTATCAGTTTTAAAACTTGTATTAAGTTTCTGCGCAGAATTCCACTGAAAGACAGAGGTCTCCCAACCTGTCTGTGACAGCACCGGGAGGCCCAGTGGAACGTGGTGCATCTGCAGGGCCCGGGAACAGCTTCTGCTCTGTAACAGCCCGCATCTTGCTCACAGGCTAGCGTAAGGATGAGAACACTTCCAAGTTCAAAGCTATTTTTCAACACTACCAGTTTTACCACGGCAAGCACAGGACTGCAGAAGAGCAGCTGAGCAGAGGAAGGGACAGAAGGAAGCCCAGGTTCACTGTGGGCCCAACACCACCACGAGGTTTCTGTGGAGGGAAATCAGGCAGGGAGGAGGCCCTGCTCAAGGACACTCAGTCAGAAAGAGAGGAACCAGAGTAAAACCCTTAGTTACTGGACCCCAAACCAACGCTCTCTCCCTACACCCTTCAGTTTCCCGGCACCCTGACACAGCAGGCCTGCCTCTGTGCCCTGGAGGCTGAAACTGCGTGGAAAAGTACGAAGGCCGAAGCCAGGCCAAACACATGACGGGTTTAAAAATAAATCTAAAGACATGAGACTAATCCGTAAAACATCAGACGTGGGGAAGCTTCTCCGCAGCTCAGACCGGCACGGAGCTGAGTACTGTTCTGATTTCTACACATCTCTGAACGTACGTCCACACACCCGGACTACAGGCCTGAAGTTAGTTTAGTTCAGCGAGCTGGAAGGCACATGAGAACCTCCTAGAGCTGCACAGACCCGAGGGGTGGGCAGGAGGCCAAGAGCCAGCCTGGCCCTCGGCCAGCGCCACCTCCCACACGGCACGCAGAGCCGCCCATCACTAGACACAGCAGGGGAAGGACCCCGTCATTCTCCCAGAAGGCGTCTCACCAGTTCACAAATCCCAGTTCTGTCACTCATAAGTTGAGTGATGCCACCATCTCTCGGGGCCTCAGTTTCTTCCGTGAAACAGAGTAACAGTATCTGTCAAGCAATACTGATGTGACCATCACGTTAGAGGTCGTGCCTGAAGAACAAACACAGAGCACCGGGCTGAGCATGCGCCCCCTCCCCAACCCTGTGACCAGCAGGACGGTGGCCAAGGCCCCCTCTCTCCTCCTAGAAGACTCCTCTGACTCCCCAGTCATCCACTGCCCTGAAGAGCATGCGCACTGAGGTTGGCTTGGTATTTAACCTCCACGTGTCCACGTGGGTCCCAACAGGCTGTGAGCATCACCGTGAGAGGAACCTTCTTTCGGCCGTGTGTTCTCCCCCCACGGCCCTTTGCTACGGACACAACAGCCACTGCGGTTACCACTGACTCAGACGCATCGGCCTGCCTAGCAAGGGGGAGGAGAGCCAGCGCTTAAAGCAGGGCTTCTCCAATGTCTGTGCTTCTTAAAATCGCAGGAAATGGTTATTTAAACTGTGGCTACCTGGGCCTTGCCCTCAGGAGGTTCTGAGCAGGGGATGCGATGGGGACTCAGCTGCAGAGGAGCGAGAGAACCTCAAAGACAGTCCCCACTGGCAGCAGGGCCAAGGTGAGTCCCTCCCCATGCTCCCCTGGGGCCCAAATTCATTGAGAATGAAGTAGGCAAACGTCCTGGGATCAAAGCAACCTCCAGGACTTGGTCCTACAGGAAGGAAAATGTAAAGGAGCCAGAACCCTACCCTGTTAGCACTCAGCATCCTCTGAAGAGCGTTCAGACCAAGCCCACCACTTCACACGCGAGCACAGACCCCAAGGGTGACTTCTCAGGCTGGAGCGTCTCCTCCTAGGGGGCTGACAAACCCACAGCTGCCCTCGAACAAGGCACCCAAGGGCGAAAAGTGTTCCCCCTGCTATGTGTAGGGATGTGAAGCACACTGAAGCCCTTGCAGCATGGCCCCTGTGAAGGCGCAAAGCTCTGGTCTGTCCTGACTTTCTAGGAATCTCAGGGCAGAGGATGGGGGAGACACCCCACACACCTGCCGTGGAAGCATGGGTACAACCTCTACACGCTTCCCACAAAGGAGAGACCCAGGGTCAGTTTGTTTCAGAGCAGAAAGAGTTCAACAGCATTAGACCTGCCAGAATTTTGTTTTTTTTTTTTTAAATAAGGAGATTCTGGGACTTCCCTGGTGGTCCAGTGGTTAAGACTTCGCACTCCCAATGCAGGGGGCCTGGGTTCAATCCCTGGTCAGGGAACTAGATCCCACATGCCGCAGCTAAGACCCAGCACAACCAAATTAAATAAATAGATAGATAATTTTTTTAATAAAATAAAATAAAGTAAGGAGATTCTGACATATGCTCTGACATGAATGAACCTTGAGGACATTATGCTAAGTGAAATACGCCAGACACAGAAGGACAAATACCATATGACCCCACTTACAGGAGGTCCCTAGAGTCCTCAAATCCGTAGAGGCAGGAAGCAGAAGGGTATGTGGTGGGGGCTGGGGGAGGGATGGGGAGTGAGGGCTTAACGGGGACAGAGTTTCAGCCTAGAAGATGGAAGGGGTTCTAGAGAGGGATGGTGGTGATGGCTGCACAACAATGTGAACGTGCTTAATGCCACTGAACTATAATCTTAAAAATGGCTAGGGCTTCCCTGGTGGCACAGTGGTTGAGAGTCCGCCTATCGATGCAGGGGACGCAGGTTCGTGCCCCGGTCCAGGAGGATCCCACGTGCCGTGGAGCGGCTGGGCCCGTGAGCCATGACCGCTGGGCCTGCGCGTCCGGAGCCTGTGCTCTGCAGCGGGAGAGGCCACAGCAGTGAGAGGCCCGCATACCGCAAAAAACAAAACAAAACAAAAATGGCTAAAATGGTAAATTTTGTTGCACATATTTTACCACAGTTTAAAAGCAAACAACAACAACAAAACATGTTTTTGCCTGGCTTCCAGGAGAAAAAGGAAGAGAAGACGAAATCAAGAGACAAGGCTGCCAGAGCTCATCGGACACAGTCCGCCCCGGAGCCCCAGAGCCTCACAGCCCAGCGGCTCCACCTGAAACTCGGGGCCCTGGATCCCCCTCTGGATGAGGAGCTTCTTCAGGAAAGCCTTCTAGTGACCCCAGCACCTTAGCTTTACATCAGTCCCCAAAAGCTCAAGGAAAGTGGCAGAATTTGGTAAACAAACAGGCAGAGCACAGAGGGAGAAACAAAAGCAGAGGAGAGAGAGAGGCAGCAGCCTGGGTTTCTAGATTCTTCACTCTGTCCACTCCTGAAGAAACAGAGGCGCAGCCAAACTATTCAGGCTCCCACTTGTCTGTGAGGCTGCCCTGAGCCCACCTCACCTCGGCCTGCGTTTGAGATTTTTTTTTTCCTTTTTTGGGCAATTTGCCTCTCCTCCACACCCAACGGTTACAGGGTATGTGGGTGTATCGAGAAAGAAATTTCCCAAAAAAGGAAAAGTGACTCCCGGAGGTTAGTCCCATCTCAGAGCTGCCTGGAAGAGAAGGCAACAGTCACCCCTGGAGCCAGACTAGCCTGAGGCCCCAGACCCAGCAGAAGAGCCCACGCAGGAGGGCCCCTCGATACAGCCCTCCAGGCAGGCGCTGACCCGGGGACTGCAGCCCTCCTCCTCCGGGCCTCCTGGCCACCACGATGCCCCTCTGGGTCCCCACCCTATGCTCTGGAGCGCATTCTCCCTTCTGCTGAGGAACCGCTAAGAGCTTCGATGCAAAACGCACCTAATCCCTCTCCCAGGAGCACCCAGGTCCCACCTCCTCCCCATGCTGAAACAGAAATCCTGCAGCAACGCATTTACAAAGTTGATTATTTCGACTCAACAAATATTTACGAGGTCTGTGCTACCCAAACCCCAGGTCAGATAATACGAAGGTACCAAAAACGTATCCAAAAACTATCGGGGGCCCAGCACTGAAGAAAAAAGGTACCATCCGGTAGGTAAGATAACATTTAAGCAAATGAAAACAAATAGTAATACTGTATAAAAGTCCAAATAACAATTTGAAACAGATTGTCACTAAGTGTTAAGGTCCCAGCCATAAAACGCTAATTTATTACATGCAATAGATTCGCTGGGGAGGGATGGGGCGGGTGGGGGAAGGGGGAGAGCTAAAGCTAAACTTGGCAGCAGTGGCACGATCAGCAGTGGCTACCGGCTGCTCAGAGCTGCTGCTCTTGGAGACCAACACCAAGATGGGCCTATTATACAGGTACAGAGGTCTGAACTGCCCTGAGCTGCCACAGGAAGCGTTGCCTATCCACTCCCCGGCAGAGAGCCACACAAGCAGTTCTGCTGGCCCTGTGGTCGTCTGATGTGCAAGAACACCCCACAGAAACCCCTCCCCACCAGGAACAGGCCCATTCCTATTCCAGGCGCAGCACGCACCATCCCAGCCAGCAGGCTAACCCTGCCCATCACCTCCCTCACTCCCAGGAAATCTGAGGGGTAGGGCCTTCTGAACCTTTTAAGAACCGGGATGATAGCAAGTCAAACAATTAAAAAAAAAAAGTAAGCCACGGACCAGGTCACACAGGGTCTCTCAGCCCAGCACTGTGGACTTGGGGCCGGATCACCTTCTGCTGTGGGGCCATCCTGGGCATCACACTCTGTTTCGCAGCACCCTGGCCTCCACCCACTAGACGCCAATAGCACCTCTGCACCCTCGTGCAGCTGTGAGACTCAAACATGACTCCAGACATTGCCGGGCAGCCCCGGGAGGCACAAGGTGCCCAGTTGAGGACCACGTCTCCACTTCTAGGTACTCAGAGAGGAAAATTCTGGCACGGCTGGAACTTGGTTCACACACAAGTCTGCATGCATGGTGTTCTGCTCCAGGTGGAGGCGGGAGTCTAGGCTTCAGGAAAACTGGCCTCTGGGTTGGGGGGCGGCCACGAAGAACAAGGCCTGACGCAGACCACGGGGTGGGAGAGGCCGCTCCAGCCCCACAAGGAGGAGCCCACCCGCAAGCCCCCACGGCAACGGCCGCCAACGCCGACCACCGGGCAGCCGGCACCTGACCGTCCCTCAGCAGCCTCCTCGCGCACACGGCCCGGAGGCTTCCTCAGAACTTCCCCCACGGGGCCTTCCTAACGCAACAGGGAAAACCACGCCGCTCTAAAGGTATTTCAACACAACTGCTACTCTTTCCTGTCACTCACAGAAATGATGCCCCTTCACCTCGGGAGGGCCGTGTCCCTGCACTGCAGTCTGGGCCACAGAGCAGCACCGGTCAGTCTCCTCATCCCCACGGGGATCTGCCAGAGTGACCTGAGCCCATCCCCCCACTCTGGGCACCCCGAACACCCTCTCCGCAGCCCCGGTTTTCCCCGCTTCCTTCTTCTCCATGGCTGGCACGTCCCACCTCCGCCCGAGCAGCACAGGATGGGCAGGTTGTGGGGAGACCGGAAGGCACGGCCGGGTGTCGCCCACGGCTCACAGTCCCAGTCGTGCAGGAGCAGCTCTCGGACCAGCGTGTGCTGTGCATTTGTGCCCAGCAGCCGCCCTCATGCTCGTGCAGCTGAAGAGAACCATGGACTATACCGGACTCCAGCTGGACCTAAAGAAAGATTTCCTGACGAGAAGAATCAGCCTCCAAGCCGAGTCCAGAAAATTCTGTTTTTTGGGCTGGTTCATGGCCCGGCCCAGCCTGGATGTCATCCAGTGACCTCCAAGGCCCCTTCTCTATGGTTAGTCTTTGCGCGACTTAACAGCAGTCAGACAGGCACAGGGAGGACGAAGTAAACCTCCAGGCAGGTCGGAGCCCACCTCCCGCCCCAGGGCGCCTGCTGACATGACGGTCAAGTCAGGAGAACACAGAGGGCAGTGCTGAGTCACCAAAGGAAATGAGTGTCCAGGTGAATCCGCCCCACTGCTCCTGCCTCTAGTAAATTCTACCACCACCGGTGGTACCAACCCAGTCGCCTCGAACTACTCTGGACCACAGATGTTTCCACGGCAAAAACCCTCTGTGGACCACCCACGTTGTACAAATATGCTCATCAGAAAGAATGAAAAAGAAGAAAATTCTTTTTCTGAAGGAACCAATGAGGCAAAATAGCCAACACAGAACTAGGTATCATACCTATTAACTCCCATTCCTAGATATCATACCCATTAACCTGTCCCACAAACAAAATGGAAAACGCATCACAAAGATTAAGACCCCACATGGAAACGGAAACACCGATGGCCTGGTCACGTATCAGCTGTGATAACCACCGAACATCCAAGTGTCCCAACAGACTACAAGGTGCTGTGCTCACACTTCCAGAACCCTGCTCTCACCCCTGCAGCAAGGAAATGAACTCTGAAAGGGGTGGGGTCAACCTGTCTTACACGGTGTGAACAGATGTTCTTGGACAGTCCCAGTTTAACAATGCTGCCCACACAAAGGTACGCACGCACACACACACACACACACACACACACACACACACACACGCCAATGGAACAGGAAAAGGCACTCAAAGCTTCCACCTTCAATCCTTTATAAAGCTTGGAACTCAGTCATACTTTAGATTAGTTAGGACAGACTGATCTCCTTTAGAAAACAGTCAGGAGACAAAATGGGTGGGAAAAGAAAAGCCAGAATATTCTACCTGGTTGGTAAATACTCATCCAGCCCAGGAAACAAATCAGGTGGGTGACAGGACAGGATGGAGCCCGTACACCCTGGCTAAGTGACCAGAACACTAACCCTGTGGCCAGGAGACCTCTGAACATCAAATACGATGAGCGACACCAATTCCAGCAACGGACCTGAGAGGAGCCCTGCACTACGCACGGATCCGCGGGGGTCAGCTGGCACCCACCCACCCAGGGCGGCCGCACCTGCTCCCGCGGGCCCGCAACCTCCTCCGCTTCTCTCTAACCAGGCGCTCCTACCACCCTGAACAGAAGTACTTCCTCCCTCACCGTGACTCTCACCCGTGGCCACTGAAGGTGCCTCGAGGCAAAGGTCGGGGCTGTGAGGGCTGCTGCAACCAGCTGCCACACGGGCTTCCACATCTCCAGCCTCCCGAGCAGAAGCCGAAGCAAGAGCACACAGCTGCCACAAGGCCGACACCACCGCGACAAAGGGGCCTGGCGAAGGCCGGGGCAGGAGAGGGGAGGGGCGGAGGAGGACACTCACCATCTCATCCAGGGCGTAGCGCAAGAGGCCGTGCTCGTAGAGGATGAAGAACCGGCGCTGCCATTTCTGCAACGGAACACAGAGGGTGTCGGGAGGGCTCTGGCCCGTCTCCACTTGCCGAGCCCCTGCGCCTGACAAGCCTGCCTCTGAGGCACGCTGGCTGCACAGCTTCCATTTCTGGGGCCCAGGGGTAGAAGAACAGTGCCTCGTCAGCCAGGATTGGGCCAGTGGAGAGGCCCAAACCACCCAGTGTGTTCCCAATCACTGAGATTTTAAAAGATGCCTGATCTAGTTTAATCTGCAAGCTCCTCAGAAAAAGGAGCAGAGGCAATGTCTGGGTCACCTTTTTGTATTCTTTATGTACCCAGCACAGAGCTCATTACTAATAACTGTCAATATTAATCTGATGAATTACCTGACATGATATGGGATAACCTGAGAATGCCAAGCACTGATTCCCCACTTTTGAAAAAATCTGGAAAAATGGTATAAAAGGGTTGTTCCAGTGACCCACAGGGAGGTTGAAAAAGGGAAAAAGCCAGCCGGGCACCAGTATTCACCGAAGGGGACAGAAGTAACAAAAATCAAAACTGAGGAGGGAGGCCAGTGGGAACAACTCTGACGTCCAGGGAGGGAGTGACCGGCAAAGGGTGCCCCTGCCCCCTCGCTGCCCTCCACCCAAAGGCTAGGCCACCAGGGGCTGATGGAGGTCCAATGGCACTGACAGTGGAATGGAAAGGCCCTTCCTTTTTGTGGGGGGGAAATGTCTAGAACGTGAGACTGCTGGTCCCCAAATCCCAAAAATCATCATGAAGATCCGTGACCTATTTTCAACATTTCCAAAAGCCCAACAAAATTCATACTTTTACTGGCAATAAGGCCACAAGAACTAACTAAAATATCATGTCTCTTTGCTTTGGGCCAGAATTATATCATTTGTAATAATGATTTTCCCATCAGAAGCTGAAAATGGCAATTCTGTATGACCTAAATACAAAAGAGGAAAGAGGGCTGTTCCCTGGTTACTGCAGCCACTGGAACACAGTCGCTCTGGCTGTCCTCACGCCTGGGTGGCAGGAACAGGGCACTCACGTGGCCTTGCAAAGAGGACCTATAGAGGCTGGGCCACCTGGACTCTTCCCAGGAAATATTTCCAAGGCTCCTATTTGTTGTTTTTAAAATTAAAACCCATTCTGGAAGGAAGCCCAAGGACCCCAGATACAAAGCAAGTTCTGTGGGGTACCAAGGCCCCACCCCAGAGTGTAACATTCAGGCTGGGGGCAGCAGAGACCCAGAGGCAGGGCAGAGGCCCTGGGGAAGGGGGCAGGCGGCAGTACCTGGAGGAAAGCGTGTGGAAAAAGAAAGCATGTTTTAATTGGAGTCAAATCCAAAGGGGCTCCCTGACAGAGGAACAAGCCACTGACCCGGGACGATTCTGGTTTGACCATCTCGCTGCTCCAGCTGAGACCTGGCCAAGCAGTAGCCTGTGTCCAGCAGGACCCACCCGGGGCTGGGTGCCCAGGAGAGATGGGACGCAAGCAAAGTTGGCCCTTAAGGCCTGCCTCCCCTCACTCCTGCTCATCTGCTGAGCTCCCAGCTGGGGAGGAAGGGAGGGGAAAGGGGGGCGGCTACAGGAAGCAGAACATTGGCCCTGAAAGAACTCGGACCCTAATTAGCATAATGCAAATGTGCGCTGAACTGCCCTTCGGTCTTTTCCATTTAACTGTTTCTAGAGTGGAGCTGACCCACAAAACAGGTAGCACCATGCGAGTGCATCTCTTTTGAATGGAGAGCGAGGCATAATAACTACTAGGACCTGCAAGTTCACCAAATAGGTAGGGGTTCCCTGCTGATCCGCCATCCCAGGATCCACCATTCAACCCCCATCTCCGTCCTCCACTCGGTCAATCTGCCTTAGGTGGGCCCCTCTCTTGGTGAATTCTCCACCCAAGAATTCACTCTGATGCCCTTACCCGAGATCGGTGCACTGGGTTATCAAAGTCAGTCCCATCTGGAGCCAGGAGCAGCCAGCCACCATAAATGGGTTTTGCCTGGAGGAGAAAAAGGAGGGCAGGTCATCAGTGGCCTTGGACAGTTTCAACGGTCAAGTTAATGACAAGCTGACAAGCGCTCGCTGGAAAAAGAATCCACCTCTGCTCCACACACTCCATGCATCCCATTCCCCAGCCCCAGGCCAAGTTGCCAAGAGAGATGTTGGAGAGCCTCCTGGCAGGTCTGTAGCATCTGCTGTGGGGAGAAGAATGCAAACCCAGCAGGAGTCTGAAACACCGGAGAATATAGGAACTCCTAAGAAACAGATACCTCCCCTCAAGTTTCTTATCAAGCCACCAGGATCAGGGGAAAATGGCATTTTCTTCATAACCATGCGAGTGCCAATATGTGCAGGCACTAGGGATATCATGTGACCAGCACAGTCAAAGCCCCTCATCCTGATGGTACAGAACAGGGCCTGGGAGCAGAGACACTGCTTTAGCGATCATCATTAGCACTGGCCAAAGAATCACCAACTCGCTGGTGGTAGGACCCTGGGCTGAAAACCCTTCGAGTTTCTATCTTCCCGTTTGAAAGGTGAGAGTGATGATAATTATATCTACACCTCATGAATCTTATGTGAGGACTGAAGAGACAATCCAAGTAAAACACAGCCCAGCACAGGAATGCAATACAGTGCGGCTACTGGGGAAGAGTCTGGCAGTTCCTCAACAGGTTAAACTCAGAAATCCCTATGACCCAGAATTCCACTCCTAGGTATATACAACCCCAAGAAAACTGGAAGCAGGTGCTCAAGTAAAAACTTGGACATGACCGTTCACAGCAGCACTATACACAATAGCCGGAAGGTAGAAACAACCCCAATGTCCATAGCAGATGAATGGATAAAGAAAATGTGGTCCATCCAAACAATGTAACGTCATTCAGAAATAAAAAGGCATGAAGTACTGACACGCTACAACATGGTTGAACCTTTCACTTAAAGACGTTATGCTTTAAGTGAAAGAAGACAGACACAAAAGACCACAAACTGCATGATTCCAGTTATATGAAAGGTCCAAAATAAGGAACTCCACAGAAGCAGAAAGCAGATGAGAGGTAGCCAGGATGTGGAGGGAGCAGGAAATGGGGAGTGGCTGCTAACAGGTATGGGGTTTCTTTGGGGGTGATGAAAATGTTCTGGAATTAGACAGTGGAGTCAGCTGCATGAACTTGTGAGTACGCTAAAAATTACTAAATCGTATGCTTTAAACGAGTGAATTTTGGGACTTCCCTTGTGGTCCAGTGGGTAAGACTCCACACTCCCAATGCAGGGGGGCCAGGTTCGATCCCTGGTCAGGGCACTAGATCCCACATGCCTGCCACAACTAGGAGTCCACGTGCTGCAACTAAGACCCGGAGCAGCCAAAATAAGCAAGTAAGTAAATAAATATCTTTTAAAGAGTGAATTTTATGGTATATGAATTATCTCAAAAATTGCATGAGAAAAAATAAACCTGAGCACAGCGTGTGGCCTAAAATACTTAATAAA
This sequence comes from Leucopleurus acutus, assembly GCF_964270905.1. Classification (NCBI taxonomy): domain Eukaryota; kingdom Metazoa; phylum Chordata; class Mammalia; order Artiodactyla; family Delphinidae; genus Leucopleurus; species Leucopleurus acutus. Next base: position 60,301,943 of record NC_139161.1, read on the forward strand.
TGCTGGCTATTTTTATATTTTTTATATCCAAAGCGTCCCCCTGGCCCCCCAGATACTGGCAGTAGGAGTTCAACAGGAGCTAAAAGATAAAGACAGACACTCAAGACTCCACCTCCCTTTTTTTAGCCATACCCAGCTCCTGAGAAAGGGCTGGGAAAGGCACAACCAGGCCAATGTGTCCACTGCCCTTTGGAGGGCAGCAACACAAATTAAAGCCCAAACCCTCTGCCTGCTATTTACACACATAGACTATCTCCGGGTAAGCCCTAGGGGTCCTCTTAGCATGCTTTTTATTCAACATTTCCAAACTGGGAGGCCCTGTCACACCACCTCATTTTGAAAAGCTGTGTAGTCTGTGACTCACAGAGGGAAGGTCACTTGCCAGAGGTCACAGAGCATGGGGGGTGAGCCTCTTTTCTTGGCTTCTGCAGGGTCCTCAGGCCCCCAGGGGAAGCACTGGCTTTTCCCTGTGAACAAAAAGAAGGGCTTCGGGCAAGGGGTATGGAGTCGGCTGAAGGAAAGAAGCAAGACTGGCGTTGATGAAACATGGGGGGGCTTCCCTGGTGGCGCAGTGGTTAAGAATCCGCCTGCCAGCACAGGGGACACGGGTTCGAGCCCTGGTCCGGGAAGATCCCACGTGCCACGGAGCAACTAAGCCCGTGCGCCACAACTACTGAGCCCACATGCCACAACTACTGAAGCCCGCACGCCTAGAGCCCGTGCTCCACAACAAAGAAAAGCCACAGCAGTGAGAAGCCTGCGCGCCGCAAAGAAGAGTAGCCCCCGTACCCTGCGATTAGAGAAAGCCCACACGCAGCAATGAAGACCCAACACCGCCATAAATAAATAAACAAATTAATTTTTTAAAAAAGATATACTAATGTCTATAGGCAGGAAAAAACATTAAAAAAAGAAAAGAAAGCAAGCAACAGGGGAGTGGGTGCTGGCAGGGGACCAAGAGTTAGAGGGACATGACTCAGAAGGACCATGGGGTGTGTGGAATGAAATGCTGCCTGGGAAAGCAGAAGCAAAGAGAATAGAGGTCTGTTTTCTCAGCAAACACCAGCGGCACCCAGCCATCCCCCAGGCATGTGAGCACACTTGGCCTCTCTCTGCACACAGGACGGAGAGGTCTGTGCTGGGGGACGACCCCATGTGTACCCCGGCCAGGTGACTCCCCCACATGGCCGCTGGGCCTGCAGTTCCCTGACCTGTAAAATCAAGAGGTTAGACCCCAAGGCCGTGTCTCCTCCCTTTCTGTCTGGCTTTGATCGTACATCACCCTCCTCATTTCTGGCTGCAGGGCTTTGGGGCGACTTCACATTATCAGCTACACCTACCTGCCCTTTCCTCAAAAGGGGCAGTGGGAGACCTGCGACTGGCACAAGTCCTTCAGAACCTGGCCCGAAATCAGCATCGTTATTCGCTCAACAACCATGTACTCGGGGAGCCTGCCAGCATCCACCTCACTTGGCCAAGACTTCCATATACGGATCACCCCAAAGGGGACCCATCTCAGGTGGGCAGGTCGTCCTAAAAGGTGGGAAGGCTGGGCCAGTAGAGGGCACAGGGCAAGAAACAAGTGCTCTAGCAGCCTGGGAAGTGGGTGACGTTCCACAAGAGCATTTACCAAGGCAAATCCATAGTGACAGAAGGCAGATGGGGGTTGCCCAGGGCAGAGGGGATGGAAGGATTGTGGGGAGTGACAGCTACAGGGTTTCTTTTGGGGATGATGAAAGCATTCTAAAATTGATTGTGATGACAGTTGCACATCTCTGGGAGTATACTAAAACCATCAAATTGTACACTTTAAGTAGGTCAATTGTATATGGTATGTGAAGAATTATCTCAATAAAGCTGTTTAAAAAAAAACATTTACAAAGGCCTATATAAGGCAGTGGGGAAGCAGAGATAAATAAGAAACTGCTCCTACCTTCATGGGTTCACAGTCCACAGGAAATGTAAACTAATGAGTCCTTCTCCCAAAGCCAAGAAAAGCCAAGTCTAAGCTAAGAAAGCCAAGTCTAGGGAAGCGGGGGGGAGGGTTGGGGGGGCAGGGATTCACTACGTAAGTTTTCAAGTGACTCTGTGCTCTGCGCACCCCCCCCCCCCAGCCAGATTTGGGAAACTTCAGTCAAAGAGACAGGGACAAAAGTTTCCAAGGACAATGAGCTGGTCCCCTGGTTTGTAGCAAGCGAGCTAGAACATACTAGACAGCATCCAGAGGGAAGCCCAAGGCAGCAGCTCAGGTCTGCTGGGGCCGGGAGTGGGGCAAAGGGCTAACAGGGCAGACTTGGCGTCCACAGCTGGGTGACAACGAGAACCTCCAGATGTCCAGTGCGCAACGCTAGGGTCGTCAGGGGACAGGAAGATACCTGCCACCCTGCACTGCCATCCAAGCAAGCAAACAAACAGGGAACAACCAACCTGTGAGAAGGAGGGTGGCCTGGGGTGGAGAGGACTCGCTGGCACGGGCACAGCTAAAGTGAAGACAGAGGCAGGAGCCCGTCCACCAGTGCCGCGCGGCTTGGCTGCCGCCCTCCTTCAACTCATCAGCGCCTGGAACCCCGTCCACAGGCCTGGAGAGCCACACACCAGGATACCCCGCTCTCTCAGGTAACCCCACAGGCATGGAAGGGCGCCCCAGAGGTGCTGCTGCTCCCACTATTTCTCAGACTGTCTAAAAATGGCAACAGCAGACCCAGCCATGCCAGTGAGTCCAGAAACACCCACCATAGCCTCTGTCCCCATGGGAGAGGCTCACAAGCAGACAGAGGTTTTGTAGGGCAGCATTCCTCCCTCTCTTGCCTCATCTTTTCTGGGGTGGGGCGGGGCCTCTGACAGGACCGAAGGCACCCTCTTCCTGGGAGCCCCCCAAAAACCTGACGTACGAACTGTGGCAACCCCAAAGGCGGCTGGCACAGGAAGTGGGCTCTAGAAACTCTTAATGGTATGTAGTTCTGCTGCTGTTTTCTGGCTGGGCAGCTGGGGTTTTACTTTAAGGGGCAGCGGGAAAAGGAGAAGCAGGTAACTCTTGTCAACACTGAGGACCCAAAAGATGGGACTGAGTTCTGTTTCAGGCAGGCCACCTGGGAAGAAGCACCAGACCTGTGCAGAAGTCACCACCTGAGAGCACCCGCTGAGCCTCTTCCCTTCCGATTAAACTGAGCCATGCCCTGCAAACCCAATAAACCAGAGGCTACGCTTCCGGCTGATCTCTGGGAAGAGACTGCTGGTGGCCTAGGCATTCTCCTCAGCTCAAAGCCCTTCTGAAAATGGTCACTGGAAATTTCTGCTTCAAGATAGGGTAGATGTAAATGTTCCCTATGCCTCCCACTAAGTACAAATAAAACCCTGGACACTGTATATAAGACAAACCTAAGAAGACTCGAAAAGATGGAGAGTAGAAGGCAGAGGGGCTGGGAACCTCGAGACCCAAGGAACCATACAGAGGTGTACGCCCTGGATTTCTTTCTGCCTCACTGTCCCAGACTGGAGTCTGGAGGAGGGGCAACTTGGAAGTGCCAACGGGCGCAGACCAAAAACACAGAAGCCCCAGTAAAGGCCCTATCTGGCTGAAGAACCGGGGAAGAACAACTTGGCAAGACAGAGAACTCTTAGACAATAACTGTCCTACTCCAGCCGGACACCAAAGAACAGAGAGCCACACCCTCACCCCCACCAGCAGAAGCCAGACTTCCCTTTGCCGGCCAAGAGGCGCCCCAGCACCCCTACCAGGGAGGTGTCAGGCAGTCAGGCAGGGAGCTGGGACTTTCAGCCCCACCCAGCAGTAACAGGTCTCCTCCCTCTCCCTCCTGGTACAACGTCAGAGGAGGACACCTGGGGAGCTGAACCCCACACCCTGCGTCAGTAACAAGGGATCTTCTGCCTCAAGTATCAATGGAGCCCAAGTGAGGAGCCAGATTTCTACCTCCACCTAAAAGTAAAAGGCAGCAGCCCTGCTTCCCCTGCTGCAGCAGTGTTAGAAAAAGCCGACTGAAAGAGAAGGAAGGGTCAAACACAACCTGGAGTCACCTAATGTGACATAAAAATGTCCAGATTTCAGTTGAACAATCACCATGATACCAAGAACCAGGAAGGTTGCAAACTGAATGAACGAAGACAGATGCCAACACCGAGGTGACAGGCATGTCACAGTTATCTGATGAAGATTTAAAACAGCCATGCTAAATGGTTCAACAAGAAATTATGAACATGCTTGGAATAAACAAAAAACACAGATAGCCTGAGCAAAGAAACAGAAGCTATAAGAGCCATACGGAAATTCTGAAACTGAAAAATACAATAACTGAAATTAAAAGTTCAATGGATGGGCTCAACAGCAGAATGATGGGAACCATGGAATGAATCAGTGAGCTGGAATACAAAAGCACAGAAATTACCCAATCAAGTAACAGAGAGAAAACAGACTGAAAAAAATAAATAAGAGAAGAACGGAGTCTCAGGGACCTGTGGGACTATAACAAAAGATCTAACATTTGTGTCATCAGAGTCCTGGAAGGAAAGAAGGGTAGGGTACAAATATACTCAGAGAGAGAATAACTGAAAACTTCCCAAACTTGGCAAGAATGGTAACCTATGAATTCAAGAAGCTGAGTGAACTCCAAAGGATAAATCCAAAAAAATCCACACCGAGACACATTAAAACAAATTTCTGAAAACTAAAGCCCAAGAAAAAATCTTGAAAGTAACCAGAGAAAAACAACAGGTTTTGGATAGGAGAAACCAAATATAATGATTTGGGCTTAACCACAAAGGCCAGAGGGAAGTAGCACAGTACTTTTCAGGTCTTAACCACAAAGGCCAGAGGGAAGTAGCACAGTACTTTTCAGGTGCTAAAAGAAAACAACTGTCAACCCAGAATCCTGTAACCAATAAAAATAACTTTCAGGAACAAAAGGGAAATCAAGATATTCTCAGATGAAGGAAAACTAAGAGAAATAGTTAGCAGACCTACATTTACAAAATGGTTACAGGAAGTTCTCTAAACAGAAAGGAAATGATAAAAGAAGGAAACCTGGATCATCATAAAGGAAGCAGGAAACACAGTAAGCAAAACTACCTGTAACCAGGCTTTCCTTGAGTTTTCTAGATTATGCTTGATGAACAAAGCAAAAATTATAACACTATCTAATGTGGTTCTGAATCATGTAGAGGAAATATTTAAGACACTTACATAGGGAATGGTAAAAGGAGGTAAAGGGAGGTACTCCCTTTACTTGAACTGGTAAAATGACACCACCAACAGAGCGTGGTAAGTTATGTATATACAATGAAACTCCTAGAGCAGGCACTAAAAAAAATCTACACTGAAGAAATCACCATAGATAAATCTTGAAATTTATCGTAAAAAAAAAAAAGAAATTCTAAAAAAACCCAAAAAGATCAAGCAGGAAGAGAAATAAAAATCAAAGAGGGGTTTCCCTGGTGGCACAGTGGTTAAGAATCCGCCTGCCAATGCAGGGGACATGGGTTCGAGCCCTGGTCCAGGAAGATACCACAGAGCAACTAAGCCCATGCGCCACTACTACTGAGCCTGCGCGCGAGAACCCATAAGCCACAACTACTGAGCCCATGTGCCACAACTACTGAAGCCCATGTGCCTAGAGCCCATGCTCTGCAACAAGAGAAGTCACCGCAGTGAGAAGCCCGCACACCACAACGAAGAGTAGCACCCACTTGCCCCCACTAGAGAAAGCCCTCGTGTAGCAATGAAGACCCAATGCAGCCAAAAATAAATAAATAAATTTATTAAAAAAAAAAAAAGATAACGAAGGACTATTACAAACAATTCTACAAACTTTAACTTGACAACTTAGATGAAACGGACCAACTTCTCAAAAAACATAGACAATCTGAATGACCCTATAACTATTAAAGAAACTAAGTATGTAATTTAAAAATTCCCCAAAAAAGAAATCTCCAGGCTCAGAGGGTTTCATTGGAGAATTCTACCAAATGTCTAAAGAAGAATTAACACCAATTCTACACAGTCTTTTCTAGAAAAAGAAAAAGTAAGAAACACTTCCCAATTCATTTTATGAAGACAGTATTAACTAGATATCACAATCAGACACGATATCAAAAAAGGGGACAAAAAAGAACAACTATGGACCAATATCCCTCATGAATATAGATGCAAAAATCAACAAAGAATTAGCAAATAGAAGTCCGCAATATATTTAAAGCATTATACACCATGACCAAGTGGGGTTTATTCCAGGGATGCAAGGCTGGTTTACTATTTAAAAATCAATCAGTGTTATCCACCATAATAACAGGCTGAAGAAGAAAAATTCTATGGTCACATCAATTAATGCAGAAAAAGCATTTGACAAAAATTCAACACCCATTCATTTAAAAAACAAGAACAACAACAAAACCCCTCAGAAAAGTAGAAATAGAAAGGAACTTCCTCAACTGACAAAGAGCATCTACAAAAAACCTAGAGCTGACATTATACATAATGGTGAAAGACTAAATGCTTCCCCTCTAAGATCAGAAACTAGGTAATGTTGTCCATTCTTAGAACTCTTATTCAACATAGTGCTAGAATATCTAGCCAGTGCAATAAGGCAAGTAAAGGAAATAAAAGACACAGATTGGGAAGAAGAAATAAAGTATTTACAGATGACACAACTGTCTGTGTAGAAAATCACAAGGAAGCTATTTTAAAAAAAGAACTCCTAGAACTAGTGAGTTCAACAGGTTATAGTATATAAGATCGGTATATGAAAATCAACTGTATTTCTATGTATTAGTAATGAATATGTGGACACCAAAATAAAATACCACTTGCAATTGTTAAAAAAAATGAAATACTTAGGTGTAAATCTAACAAAACATGTACAGGAACTGCATGCTGAAAACTACACAATGCTGATGAAAAATCAAAGAAAACATAAATAAATGGGAGAGACATATTGTGTTCATAGACTGGAAGATTCTAAATTGTCAATAGTCCCCAAACTGATATATAAGCTTAATTCAATTACTAACAAAAGCTCACGAAGACTTTTTTCCAGATATAGACAAGATTATTCTAAAATTTATATGGAAAGGCAAAGGAACTATTTTTAATTAAAAAGAAGACAGAGGGAGGAATCCATCTACCTGATTATAAGATTTATTATATATCCACAGTAATCAAAGCTGTGGTATTAATGGAAAGTTAGACACATAGATTAATGGAACAGACTGGAAAACCCAGAAACAGACCCACACAAATGTGCCCAATTTAACTTTGAACAAAGGTGCTAAAAGGGACTTCCCTGGTGGTCCAGCGGTTAAGACTCCACACTCCCAGTGCAGGGGGCCCAGGTTCAATCCCTGGTCAGGGAACTAGATCCTGCATGCCACAACTAAGACCTGGTGCAACCAAATAAAAAAATAAATATATATTTTTTAAAAGATACTCCATGCGTCCACTGCAGGGGCACAGGTTTGATCCCTGGTTGAGGAACTGAGATCCCACGTGCTGCACGGCGAGGCACCCCCCACAAAAAAAAAACGAAGGTGCTAAAAATTTCAGGGGAGGAGTGACAGTCTTTCAACAAATGGTACTGTAGCAGCTGGACATCCGTAGGCAAAAAATAAATAAAGCTCAATCCTACACAAAAATTAACTCAAAATGGAGCACACACTTAAATTGGCAATTTGGACCACATTAAAATTTAAAATATTTGTTTTACAAAAGGCCCTACTAGGAGGGTGAAAAAATAAGAGTGGGATAAAATATTTGCAAACCACATATCTAACAAAGGATTAGTATCTAGAATATATAAAGACCTCTCAAAACTCAATGATAAAAAAAACCAAACAACCCAGTTAGAACATGGGCAAAAGACATGAAAAGATATTTCACAGAAGATATACATACGGCAAATAAATACATGACAAGATGTTCAACATCATTAGCTATTAGGGAAATGCAAATTAAAACCACATGAGAGGGACTTCCCTGGTTGTGCAGTGGTTAAGAATCCGCCTGCCAATGCAGGGGACACGGGTTCAAGCCCTGGTCCAGGAAAATCCCACATGCCGCAGAGCAACTAAGCCCATGCACCACAACTACTGAGCCTGCGCTCTAGAGTTCACGAGCCACAACTACTGAAGCCCACGCGCCTAGAGCCCGTGCTCTGCCTGCGCACCTCAACGAAGAGCAGCCCCCGCTCGCCACAACTAGAGAAGGCCCACACGCAGCAACAAAGACCCAACGCAGCCAAAAATAAATAAATAAATTTATTTTTTTTAAAAAATGAGATACTACTACACACCTATCAGGATGACTAAAATTAAAAATGGTGACAACGGGGCTTCCCTGGTGGCGCAGGGGTTGAGAGTCCGTCTGCCGATGCAGGGGACACGGGTTCGTGCCCCGGTCCGAGAAGATCCCACATGCCGTGGAGCGGCTGGGCCCATGAGCCATGGCTGCTGAGCCTGCACATCCAGAGCCTGCGCTCCGCAACGGGAGAGGCCACAACAGTGAGAGGCCTGCGTACTGCAAAAAAAAAAAAAAAAAAAAAAAATGGTGACAACACCAAATGCTGACAAGAATGTGAAGAAACTCGTATGTTGTTGGAGGGAATATAAAATGGTACAGCCACTCTGAAAAACAGTTTAGCAGGTTCTTTAAACACTAAACATGCGACTACAACATAATCCAGGAACCGCATTCCTGGGCATTTATTACAGAGAAATAAAAGCTTACACTCACACAAAAACTGTACATGAGTGGCTACTGCATTTTTATCTGTAAAGGCCAAAAAAAACCCTGGAAGCAATGCAGATGTCCTTCAGCGAATGAGTGGTTAAGCCGTGTACACCATGGAATACTAGTAAGCAATAAAAAGGAAACAACTGGTGATGCACACAACCTGGATGAATCTCCAGAGAATTAGGATGAGTGAAAAAAGTCAATCCTTGAAAGGTTACATGATGTATGATTCCACGGATATAGCATTCTTGAAATGTGGAATTTCTAGAAATGGAGAACAGATTTGCAGCTGCCAGGAGTTAAGGAGGCAACAAGGGTAGGAGGTGCAGGACGTGTGGTTGTGAGGGACCCTGCGGGGGTGCAAGCATCCTGCATCTTGACTGCAGGGATGTTGAGATCCTGCTGACTGTGACATTGTGCTGTAATTTTACAAGATGTTACCACTGGGGAAAACTGGGGAAAGAGTACACAGGATCTCTCCGGATTGTATCTTACAACTGCATGCAAAACTACAATTATCTCCAAATAAAAAGTTTAATTTAAAAACAGTCTACAGGGCTTCCCTCGTGGCGCGGTGGTTAAGAATCCGCCTGCCAATCAATGCAGGGAACACAGGTTCGAGCCCTGGTCGGGGAAGATCCCACATGTCGCGGAGCAACTAAGCCCGTGTGCCACAACTACTGAGCCTGTGCTCTAGAGCCCACGAGCCACAACTACTGAAGCCCATGCACCACAACTACTGAAGCCCGTGTGCCTACAGCCCGTGCTCTGCAACAAGAGAAGCCACTGCAATGAGAAGCCCATGTACCACAACGAAGATCCAATGCAGCCAAAAATAAATAAATAAGACAACTAAATTTTAAAAATATATATATTTTTAAAAATTTACAAACAACAAATGCTGGAGAGGATGTGGAGAAAAGGGAACCCTCTTGCACTGTTGGTGGGAATGTAAATTGATACAGCCACTATGGAGAACAGTATGGAGGTTCCTTAAAAAACTAAAAATAGAATTACCATATGACCCAGCAATCCCACTACAGGGCATATATCCAGAGAAAATCGTAATTCAAAAAGACACATGCACCCCAATGTTCACTGCAGCACTATTTACAGTAGCCAGGTCATGGAAGCAACCTAAATGCCCATCGACAGACGAATGGATAAAGAAGATGTGGTACATGTATACAGTGGAATATTAGCCATAAAAAGGAATGAAATTGGGTCATTCGTAGAGACGTGGATGGACCTAGAGACTGTCATACAGAGTGAAGTAAGTCTGAAAGAGAGAAACAAACATCGTATATTAACACATATATGGGGAATCTAGAAAAATGGTACAGATGAACCGTTTTGCAAGGCAGAAATTGAGACACAGATGCAGAGAACAAATGTATGGACACCAAGGGAGGAAAGTGTGTGCGGGGGGAATGAACTGGAGACTGGGCTTGACATATATATGCTAATATGTATAAAACAGATAACTAATAAGAACCTGCTGTATAAAAAATAAATATAATAAAATTCAAACAAACAAAAAAAACCTGTTACTTCAGAATACTCCCTGCACCCACATATGAGCGTTTACCCCTGGAAGGGGACCCATCGCAGCCCCAGAGCACAGAGGCTCCAGCCACAAAAGCCTCTGCAGTCCAGAGGGGTCATGCCCAGGCAAGGCGGCCCTGCATGGCCCTCAGCTGTGCTGCATGAGCTCCACTGGCCTTTCCACCAGCTTCTCCTGAGGCCACAGGCACACATGCATACACCTTCTCTGAGGCCTGTGGACTTGACCATGGCGAGATTCTTCAGCCCCTTTCCCCCTCGCCACCCTCCTCAGGCAGATCTGCGTTGCATCAAGGACAGCCTGATGTCTCGACTCAGGCCAAGTGGGCGGGCTGCAGGCAGGTGAAGGAGCAAACACCCTGGCTGGCTTTATACAGCGTGGTCAAGCTGCCACACGGATGCCTCCCAGACACATCCAGGCCTCTGCACACAGCTGCCCAATCACAACCAGCTCCAAGGCGTCCAGAACATTACATGCTCGTCTCTCAGTTTCACCGTGCCCATCTGAGGCTCAAAGAGAGCAGACATCAGTGACAGATTTCTGCCAGGCGGTGAAGCTCACTTTTCTGTCCCCTCAGATTCACCCGCCCTCAGAGTGCACAGGGCATTGAGAAAGGCAGTCAGACACGCCACACAGTATGGCAACATAGAGGGAGCACCCAAAACTATCCCTGCAGAAATGTGGGTACCACCTTCCGACCCCCTGCTAACACCCCATCATGCTAAAGGCGCTCTACGGACTGGGGCCCCTCACTTCCAAAGCTGACCCCCCGACACAAACACCTCTACTCCACGGACTAGGGTAATTCCCTGTCCCCTGTGCAGGTCCCCTCAAAATCCCATGCCCAGGGGGCTTCCCTGGTAGTCCAGTGGATAAGACTCCGCTCTCCCAATGCAGGGGGCATGGGTTCAGTCCCTGGTCAGGGAACTAGATCCCACATGCATGCCACAACTAAGAGTTCACATGCCACAATAAGGAGCTGCTGAGCCGCAACTAAGGAGCCCATGTGCCGCAACCAAGGAGCCAGCGAACCACAACTAAGGAGCCCGCCTGCCGCAACTAAGACCCAATGCAACCTAAATAAATAAATAAATATTGAATAAAAAAAGAAAAAATCCCACGCCTGGGTCTTCCCTGGTGGTCCAGTGGTTAAGAATCCGCCTTCCAATGCAGGGGACACGGGTCTGACCCCTGGTCAGGAAACTAAGATCCCACATGCTGCGGGACAGCTAAGCCCGTGCACTCTAGAGCCCACGTGCCACAACTAGAGAGCCTCAGCACTGCAACTACTGAGCCCACGCAGCACAACTAAAGAGAATCCCCGCATGCTGCAACGAAGATCCTGCCTGCCACAACTAAGACCCGATGCAGCCAAATAATTAATAAATAAATAAATATACATATATTTTTAAAACGCACGCCCCCTTCAAGTACAGTAACCAACCCAAAGCCAGATGCTTACTGAGAACTTCCTGGGGCTCCTCCTGCTGAGCTGCTCTTACACTTAACACCTCCCCGTGGAAAGAAAACCACCTCAGGCCTCTGGGCTTTGCACAGCAGTTCTCTGCATGGAGGGCTCTTCACCACATCCTGTTGGCAACGGTCTGCTCGCCCCTAAGACCCATCTCCCAGCCCCACGCCATCTCCATCCCTCCCGTTTCCACACCTTCGCCCAGCGAGGTGCCCAGTGCAAAGCAGGGCCGAGTGATCGGGATGAGTCAGTGGACACACTGATGTGTCACCCAACTGCTCCCTACTTGTTCTCCGGGTGCTGCTGTGAGGGCTCCCGGCCAAGGCTGGGTGAGCCCGGGCCACACCTCTGCCTTCCACACTCAGAGCCCGGTCACCAGGAGGAACCGGTCCGCCCCCGACACTAAGGGACAAACCAGCACGCTGAGGAGCACGCAGACAGGCTGACCTCCAACCGTCTTTCTCCCTTTCCTGAATCCAATCCCCAACCAACACCGTGTGCGCCACGCTGGCCTCGACAAAAGGCAGCAACACCACAGGGAAGCCAGCACTCTCGGGGAGCAGCCACGCGGCCACACGTGGCAAGAACCATGGTATTTCCATGCTCCTGCCCCCAGGAATCCCACCAGCCAGAAATGGAGTCTAAAGAAATAACACAGAGCAACAAACAGCTCCACTCACGACTTGGGAGCAACTTGCTGTCCAACAAGTCAATGGCTAAATGAATGCTGATCTATCAACTCTCTAAAATATTACACAGCAATCAGTTATAATTAATTAATTATAGATAACTATGAGGAAGTCAAGAAACCCTCTAGAGTATGAACCCACAGGACTCCCATCAAGTCAGTGCTCCCCACCCAGAGCTGGGGGCTTGTCTCTGCCTCCTGGGTGACCAGAGCCCTCTGGAAGTGTTCAGCAGAATTTCCCCACAAGCTGCTCTGAAGCTGCAATCACTCAAGGTATCAGAGATAAAAACATGAAACACATATAGTCCCCAAGGGGCATTCAGTCTAGTGAAGGGGACCAGGGATGTCTCCTTCAGGGAACCAAGGCAGGATGTGAAAATGTGGCCTATGATTTAAAAATACAGCAGGACTGAGTAAGATTGGGAGTCAACAAGAAAACAGCTATTGTGTTCACTGTTGGGATCATGAACAACTCTTGGGGGTTTTTGTTTGTTTACTTAACATCATTTTTTGTAAACTAATGCTACTATATAGCACTTACCAGATTTTTTGTTTTAATTAATTAATTTATTTATTTTAGTTATTTTTGGCTGCGTTGGGTCTTCGTTGCTGTGCGCAGGCTTTCTCTAGTTGCAGCGAGCGGGGGCTACTCTTTGTTGCAGTGCACGGTCTTCTCACAGTGGTAGCGTCTCTTGTTGCAGAGCACCGGCTCTAGGGTGCGCGGGCTTCAGTAAGTTGTGGCTCGCGGGCTCTAGAGCACAGGCTCAATAGTTGTGGTGCACGGGCTCAGTTGCTCAGCAGCATGTGGGATCTACCCGGACCAGGGCTCAAACCCATGTCTCCTGCATTGGCAGGAAGATTCTTAACCGCTGCACCACCAGGGAAGCCCCTAGATATTATTTTTTAAAAGGAAGGGAAGATGTTTGACTGCCCATGCAAGCACGCCTTCTGATACAGCCTTGATCATTCCCAGCAGAAGATGAGGTTAGGGAACCCCTGTACTGCACTCTCCACCAACATGACCTAACAGTTCTGGGTAGTCAGTGTAAAGACCCCGGCCTGGGAGCCAGGAGGCCCAAGTTCAAGTCCTGGTTCCTTGACTTCATCATTGTGTAGCCCAGAACAAGACGCTACGGCTGTGAATCTCAGTTTCAACATCTACAATAAAAGGAAAATATATATATCCTTGCCATTAAAAAATTTTTAAATGACATCAGACACAAACACACACTGAGTCACTAAACAATCAATGCCTGAGAGTCAGGGACATAAATCCCAGCATCTACTCAGGCCCATGCACACAGCTGGTGTGTAGAGGCCAGCAGTGCTCAGGGGAATGAACCCCAAGTGTGAGGGGTAAGACTGTAGAGTATTCAAGGCCAGTCCAGATGGACCCCAGGACTCCTGACTCTGAGGGGAGGGGCAAAGCATGCAAACCCCACACAGGCTCCCGCACACAAGCCTGAACATATAACCTCCAAGCACAATGACCATCCCCATGAAAGTTCTTCAAGAAGAACAATCTCCAAGCAGCCTTGAAGAAGGATCCATACCTATGGGGGCCAGTATCCCAGCTTCGGGGAGATTCCTGGGGCAAAGATTTCTGTGGGCCCGATGTGGGGGGTTGAGGAGCTGCACTCAAGCATGAGGTGAGGGCAAATGGCCCTTTGGTAGAAGATTCACCGAAAGATCTATGGGCAGAAGGTGTGTAAATTGCAGCTAATATACCTTCTGTGGTTTTGAGGTTGGTTCCTTGACCTTCTTTTCCACAAAAGAGTTTCTGTGGAAACGCTTCCACACTCATAGCAAACAGGATGTATAATATTTTCTGCATTTCAATTCCAAAAGGAGAAACAATGCCTGGGTAGCAGCCGTCTGGCCATCTTTACAAGCTTGTAAATCATGGGAGATTCCAAGGTTGCCTGTCTCTTCTGGGATGTGTAGATGTTAAGTCAGTAAAAGGAAATGTGAGCAAATGTCCAAGTCAGTCTGAGGCCTTGCCCCCGCCAAAACCTCGCTGTGTCCTGGCCACCCAAAGACCACTTCATCCAAGCACACCGCAGAGGGAGGCCTGTCAGCGGAGCTTGTGCCCACCTGCCTGACCCACACCTGGGTTAGCACACACCTCTACAGGCCAGTAGGACCAAGACCCCAGGAACGTGGGGCTTCTCTTTTAGAACAAACCCGTCAGGGCCAACCAGCTTCAGCCATCACTGCAGATCCCTCAAGAGGCCACACCAGGCTTCTCCTCCCAATGCCACGTGGACCAAACTGTGTTGGAACTCGTCTCTAAGCCTCGTCCAAGGTGTCTCAATCAAGCCCTGGAGAATACTGTCCTATTGCTTTACAGACATTCAGTTCTAGACCCAAACTACATTCCTCCACATGGGCACCACCTGCCGGCACGAGCGCCCAGGGCCTGTCATCTGCCTCTGAAAGTCAGGAGAGGACCGTCAGCTGCTGCGAAGATACGCACGATCGTGGGGCAGCCACCGTATGCAACTCAATGCCATCAGGGCCTAGGGCGAAGCCCAGCTTCCGAGAAAGGAAAGCATCAGGTATGTGGCCCTGAAGAAACACGTTCCCTCTGAGTGAGCACGTGGGAAGTCTGCTTGAAATGCCCATCGGTTTGCTCTGTTAGTCACAGCTGTCCCCACTGTCACCACAGCCAACGCTCACGGCTTACGAGGCGAGTCACTGCTCCAGGCACTTCACATCATGTACCCTGTGCCACTCTTCCATTTCACATACAAGGAAACCACAGTGTCTAAGCAGGTGTGAGTCAAGGCCACCTGGCCCCATATCTTGCCTTTAACCTCTCGACACCGCCCATCAGTGAGCCACTCCCAAAAGTAAAGGCTGGTACCATCCCAGCAGGATGCACGTTCCCAAGTGGGTGACTCTCCTTGGGGGTCTAGTCCTGACCAGCACCTCACTCAGGGCCTCCCCTAGACATCCCTGCAGCTGAGGCCTGGGGCCTGTGTGTAGTGCCAATGCATGGTCCCCGTAAGGAGTTCACTAGAGGATGAACCTCCACAAACCACCCTTCATGAAGCCGCCCACCCAGCTCGGCCAGGCACTACGGGCTGTGAAGGCATTTGGGGAGTGGACAGAGACCACGGGGCTCTTCTCCAGAAGGAGGAGTCTTTCCTACCTGTGGATGAAAGACGTAAGTGTGAGCACAGGCTCCCACCTCCACCCAGAGAAAGTAGAGCCTCAAATGTAGAGTAACCCTGTACATTTATCATCCAAACTGGGATACTTTGGGGAATGAGTAGGGAGCCTACTAATTACACAAGGACATGTGGCCCAGAAAAAAGAAACTTACAAGAAATGCAGTTTACCCATCTTTGCTGTCAAATGTCAGGATGCCAAGACAACAAAGCCACTGAGAATACCCACAACAAGACAAAGACACAAAAACTGGAGCTAAGGGTAAGGAACTCAGCACCAGGGAGCACAGAGGAGGGATCTGGGAGAGACCTCCGTGAGGAGCGAGCAAAGGCAACCTCAGAAATGGAGGTCAGGGGACATGCGACAGGGAGGCCGGCTGGCATGTGCAGAGGCCCACACTTCCCTCCAGAGGCCGCCAAGCCTCACACACTGCCTCATGCCGCCCACCCGGCAGCATGTTATGGCGCGGGGTTCCAAGGGGAGAGGGCACACCCCCAAAATACCATAAGGCCCAGTGTCTTTGGGGGCCCCCTCCTCCAGAGCTCTAAACCTCGAGATAAAGTCCCACCCTTCAGCCAAATCAGAAGTAGCACTGGGTGGAGACAAAGACAATAAATACTTGGTGAAACAATGAACCGAACTCCAAATAAAGTTATCTGATGGCCAGTTGCTTTCAGCACAGAACACGTCCACGCTGCTGCCATGCAGCTGCCACGCACTTGACCACGGCTGAGCCCCAAGCTGTGCGTGCAGACACGCACACGTGGGTGTGAGAGGGCGAGGCCAACACCATGCCCGTCCAGCATGCTCCTGGGGGCCTGGGGTAACCAGGACAGAGCGCAGGATGGAGGTAGAATCTGAGGTGTTAGCTACTCATGGGTAGCAGATGTCAAACCAAAAATGACAAAAAGACAGGAAACAAAGATGTCAAATAAAGGTTTGGCAAAATGTGAATTACAGGGACTTCCCTGGTGGTGCAGTGGTTAAGAATCCACCTGCCGGGACTTCCCTGGTGGCGCAGTGTATAAGACTCCACACTCCCAGTGCAGGGGGCCCAGGGTTTGATCCCTGGTCAGGGAACTAGATCCCACGTGCATGCTGCAACTAAGAGTTTGCATGCCACAACTAAGGAGCCTGCCTGCTGCAGCTAAGACCCGGAGCAACCAAATAAATAAATAAAATATTAAAAGAAAGAAAAATCCACCTGCCAATGCAGGGGACACGGGTTCAAGCCCTGGTCCGGGAAGATCCCATATGCCACGGAGCAACGAAGCCCGTACGCCACAACTACTGAGCCTGCACTCTAGAGCCTGCAAGCCACACCTACTGAGCCCGCGCACCTAGAGCCCGTGCTCCACAGCAAGAGAAGCTGCTGCAATGAGAAGCCTGCGCACTGCAACAAAGAGTAGCCCCTGCTCACCACAACTAGAGAAAGCCCACAGGCAACGAAAACCCAACGCAACCAAAAATAAATAAATTTTTTTAAAAAAATATGAATTATAAGCACAAACCAAAAACGGGGGGGGGGGGTGCGGGTAATAACTGTTTTGGTGTATTTTTGTAATAACTTACTTTTTTGAGATATAATTCACATACCATACAACTCACCCATTTAAAAGTGTACAAGTCAATGGTTTGTAGTGCATCCACCACCATAATCAAATCTATCCCCAAAAGAAGCCCTGTATACTTTAGCTATCATTCCCCACACACTCCCCGCTCCAGTCCCCAGCAACCACTAATCTGCTTTATGTCTCTACAGATTTGCCTAGTCTGGACGCTTCACATGAATGGAATCAGATAACACATGGTCTTTTGTGTCTGGCTTCTCCCACTGAGCGGATGTTTTCGAGGGTCATCCATGCTGTAGTTGTTGGTTGTACCACACTCCTTTTCATGGCCAAGTAATATTCCATTGTGTGGATGGACCACATCTGTTTATTGATGACAGTGGGGCTGTTTCCCCCTTTTGGAGGCTGTGAACATTCATATCCAAGTTTGGTGACTGTTGTTAAAACTCCTTTAGGAGAGACCAAAGAGGTAAACACCACATGTCATGTGAAGTCTGAACAATCAGCTCTTCAAAAGCTGCAAAGGGAAAAGGGTTGAATGGGGTGCTGCAAGGGAGTCCTGAGAGGCTCCCTGAAAGCAGACTGGGGGGCAGCAGCCCCAAGTGCTCAGATCAAGCTCAAGCTGGAAGCCTCCACGTGCCCGGCCACACACGGGCTGGACAGGGCGGGGCAACCAGTGCACAAGAAGGGAGGGGCACAGAAATATTTTCTTTAACAGAGGCCATACGCTATAGTCACAGCAGAAACTGTGGTATAACTAAACGGTCTAAGTCTATGGGGATATCTTCTCATCTAACATTAAAGATGCTGAAATTCCGGGACTTCCCTGAGTGTCCAGTGGTTAAGACTCCACGCTTCCAGTGCTTCCACTGCAGGGGGTGCGGGTTCAATCCCTGGTTGGGGAACTAAGATCCCACATGTCGTGAGGTGCAGCCAAAAATTTTTTTTAAAGAAAGACAACTAAATTCCTGCCAGCTACCAAATATCCAAGGGGCAGGACCCGGCTAAGGAGCACTTTAACCCCAAAGAGAAGAGGTAATTTTCCTCCTCCAAGGAAAATCCTGAGGGTTGATCCAAGCTTCTTCCCCCAAAATAGAATTTAAAAATCCCTATTGTGTCACCTGAGACCTCTGGGGGCCTCCGAGACTCTCATGAATCCCCTTCCCGCCAACATGCTTCAAGGGCGCAGGACTCGACTGACCGTCACTCCAAGAGCGAGGAATCCTAATCTCCCTCTCCACCCTGACTTCCCACCCAAGCCCCAACGCTGTGCCTCCAGGGTCTCGGAATGTGTCAAGCAGCACTAGGGGAAAAGAGTGAGGTCACCCTGCCTTCTGGCTGCCGAGCAAACCAGCGGCAGAGCCCGAGGAGGACTGCCTGCCCTGCTCCGCAGTCCTCAGCCACCTCTCACGCCACACATCACGGTGGCACCAGCCCCAGCACTGCAGGCTCCATCCTAAAACCTCCGGTCATCTCCACCCCTCCCTCCTGAGAGCTGCAGAGCCTAGTGGGGAGATGTGACAGCAAAACAACTTCGCCAAGCCTCAGAATAAACATTCCCTGTGTGTCACGTCGAGTCCCCACCACATGCCGTGTGCCTTACCCACACTTTATTTATTCCACGGACAGCCCTTGGCAGCAGGAGGCAAGGGTGGCTGCTTATGCCTCCCGCTCCATCCTCTACCCACCCCAGCACTCTGAGCACCGCCTGGGGCTCTGCCCGTCCTGACAGACGTCCTCACTGCCGCTCCCATGGGGCATTCGGGGCCTTCAAGCAAATGGCCCAGCTTGAGCCAGACCAGTGGTCCTCAAAGGGATGGCCCTTTTAAGGGCGCCCTGAGACCCTTTTAAGGGGTCCATGAGCCAAAACTATTTTTACAAAAATACTAAGTCATCATTTGCCCTTTTTGCACTCATTCTTTCACTAGCATATAGGCTTTTCCAGAGGCTACACGACAGGATATCACAACAGATCATGTGCAAAAGATACGAGAATCCAACTGTCTTCCATTAAGATAGATGGTACAGAGATCAGCAAAAGTAAAATGATGCGACTCTTCTAAACAAAACTTTTTTTGTTTTGGAAAAGTTATTTTTCAGAATATACCTGTTATTTATGTGAACATGTAACAAGTTTATTTTATTTTTTAATGAATTAATAAAATTTTTTAAATGTCTCGTTTTAATTTCTCATACAGTTAAATACCACTGGATGTAACCGACATAAACAAAAGCCCTTTGAAGACCTCAGTAATCAAAAGCATAAAGGGGCCCAAAAACAACAACTCTGGGAACCACTGACCTAGCCAGCCACCCCACCCCCAGCCCAGCCCCTCCTCAGATCAGCCCTCCTGGTTCTCGGGGGCCCTGCTCACACGCTGGCTCTGTCAGCCCAAACACACAAGCCTTCAGGTCTGTCTCCAGGTCTCCACACAGAGTCCTTTCTCCTCAACAGCACTATCTTAACGGGTCGCATCTCATACCAGACTTGCTCCCAGCAGCTGCCTTAAGGTCCATCTGGAACTGGAAGACTCCTGCACACATCTGGGCAGGGAGACCTTCCTCTCGAGGCGAGCCTCTGCATGGAGAGGAAGTCTGCAGAGGGGGCTGGGCCCAACAACGGGGCAACACCTACTTGTGGTCCCCTCCCCTGGATCCCAGCATCTGGGAGGCTGACACAGCAGAAACACCAGCACCTCGAACATTCAGCAGGAAGGCTGCACCTATGCTGTACACACACGCCACTGAAGTTCTTCCGTATATATCAAATATTTCATTCTATTAACAAATTTTAATGCAAGGGTTAGAGTCAATCAGTGGTTTTCAAACAGTGCTTCAGGGCCACTGCAGACCATGAGGTAGGGCAGGCGGCTGGGGAACCATCCCTTCCCCCCTCCGGGGACTTCACATGGGCAAGTTCCGCGTTCCATTTCAAGGGGCTCCATGCTCCATGGCTAAAGAAATAAAGTTTGAAAACTGGTAATAAGAGTAGTAAACAGGGGCTTCCCTGGTGGCGCAGTGGTTGAGAGTCCGCCTGCTGATGCAGGGGATGCGGGTTCGTGCCCTGGTCTGGGAAGATCCCACATGCCGCGGAGTGACCGGGCCCGTGAGCCATGGCCGCTGGGCCTGCGCGTCCGGAGCCTGTGCTCTGCAGCGGGAGAGGCCACAACAGTGAGAGGCCCGCGTAACGCAAAAACTAAAAGTAAAAATAAAAAGTAGTAAACAGGCCAGATCCGGTCGGAGACTGGCTCTCAGCAGCTCCTCCGCACCTCACCACCCTGGGGTGCACCGGTGTCTCCCTACACGGCCTGGCCTTCAGCTCCCACACCCCCTCGGCCCCCTTCCCCACAACTCTGAAGGCCCAGCTTAGCTCCTTCTCGGCAGCTAGGCTGATACTCAGGAGGGAGCAGAGCTCCAGGTGGCTCGGCCAGCCCTGTACACGGGCTCAGCGCCTCTGCCACAGACCCCAGGTCCCCATCCCAGGCTCCTCCACCCGCCCAGCGCCGTATCTGCCCGCCCACCCCACAGTCCGCAGTGCTGAGGTCTGGCTTAATGTGCCGCTTCCCAACGCGGCTCACAACAGAATTCCACGGGACCCAACAATTCCTCCCCTGGTCTCCACCTACAAGAGCTGAAAGGAGGGTTAGACAGAAGTGTGCATGTGGGTGTTCACAGCAGCACTAGTCACAACAGCCAGAAGGCAGGACAGCCCAAGGGTCCATCTACAGACAAAGAGATAAACAAGATGCGCTATGCCACATAATGCAATACTCGGCCAGAAACAAGCAGTGAACACAGGTTCATGCTACCACATGAACCCTGAAAACATGCTCGGTGCAAAAAGCCAGACAAAAGGGGTCACAATTTCTACGATTCCATTTTGGTGAAATTTCCAAAAGAGGTAAATCCATAGGGAAGAAAAGCAGATTGGTGGTTGCTGAGGATGGGGGTAAGGAGTGGAGCCTAACTCTTCAATAGTAATGGCGTGTTCTTTTGGGGTGATGAAATGTTTTAAATTACAGACTGCTGGTGAATTTAGCATATTGTGAATGTGCTAAACGCAACTGAACAGTACACTTTATTTATTTATTTATTTTTGGTTGCGTTGGGTCTTTGTTGCTGCACGCCAGCTTTCTCTTGTTGCA
Organism: Leucopleurus acutus; assembly: GCF_964270905.1. Taxonomy (NCBI): domain Eukaryota; kingdom Metazoa; phylum Chordata; class Mammalia; order Artiodactyla; family Delphinidae; genus Leucopleurus; species Leucopleurus acutus. The sequence goes on from NC_139161.1 coordinate 60,323,293, forward strand.
GCAAGCGGGACTACTCTTGTGGTGTGCAGGTTTCTCACTGTGGTGGCTTCTCTTGTTGTGGAGCACGGGCTCTAGGCACGCGGGCTTCAGTAGTTGTGGCGCACGGGCTCAGCAGTTGTGGTGCATGGGGTTAGTTGCTCCACAGCATGTGGGATCTTCCCGGACCAGGGCTCAAACCTGTGTCCCCTGCATTGGCAGGCGGATTCTTAACCACTGCGCCACCAGGGAAGTCCTGAACTGTATGCTTTAAAGTGATTAATTTTACGTTCCATGAATTTTACCTCAAAAAACCAAGAACAAACAAAAACTCACACGCAGACCTCACTAGATCTCAGGCCTAGAGACGGGAGGGCACGAGGCCGCCGGCCTGCTGGCCATCCTCCCTCCCACGCCCCAGCTCAGCTGCCCACTCACCCCTCTGCCCACACACATGCCCTGCAAGCCCAGCCCATGCCCAGGGCTCCTCCCTGGACAGCAGCAGCGGCAGGAAGAGGGGAAAGGGACACTTTAGAAAGCCCCTTCCCTGTTTGGGCTTGACAAGGAGCCGATGGCCGTGGGATTTCTGGAACAGGACGCCACTTGTGGCAAAGGGAGGACTGCTAGAGAATGCGTGGGGACAAATTTCTGAGGCAACGGCTTTGCAGGAAAAATATCACACCCTGTCCCTCAAAAAGCTGTGCTTCCTATAAAGTAACAGGTAGGACAGGAAAGTCCAATGGAAGGAAAAAAAAAAGAGACAGGAAATTTAACAAGCTCAGCCCCAGCCTCATCCTCCAGCCCCACCCTTCCCAGCACATATACCCCTGGCAGGGCAGCCCCTGGCTGCTGGACACGAGGGGCCAAGGGACACACACAGCTAGAGATCTAAGGTCCAGAAAGCCTACTTGAGCCCACCCAGGTCCACAAGGGGAACAGTGGGAGGAGGCCAAGTCAGACTATCCGGGTTTGCGTCCCACCTCTGCCACTTGCTGTGTCACCCCCGGGCAAGTTCTAGGACCTCTTTCCATCTCAGTTTTCTTATCTCTCTACTTCATAAGGCTGTTATGAATATAAATGAGTTAACAGTGGCCTGGCACACAGCAGTTATTGTTAGCTATGAATGCCACCACTGACCACTGCCACAATAACTAATCTCAGAGCACGTCAACTGCTCCTTCGATTTAAGTATAGAAAGCCACGCCAGACAAGGCTGCATGGCCAGCTCGCTGGCCCAGTTCCCAGGAAGATCCTTTAAGCTCACAGGGTTTCTAGGAGGGAAGGGAGACAGACGTAGGGATGAGAGTCAACGGGCTGTGTGCCAAGATGGCATCTGCCTGTTAGAAGAGCTTGCTCACAGGCTCTCGCAAGGAGCCACATCTGCTTGTTTAGACCCCACGGAACGCTCCACCCCCTGGAAGAGTGTGTGATCTGTAAAGGATGTGGGAAAGCAGGGGAGGAAGCTGGAGAACCCACCTGCCAGCTGAAGTGAGTTAATCAATGCTGGCGACCAAAGGGCCTGGCCAGACCTCCTGCTCACTGCCCAGTGATTCAGGACTGGGCCCAGGCTGCTCTCTACCCGCCTCTGCCCATTTCCCCCAGGCCCACGGGCAAGAAAACTTGGATTCCCAGACAACTGCTCCCAGGGACACCAGCAGGATAAGCAGCTTCTCTTAGCCCTCTCCCACCTTGCTGACGGCCACTCAGACACTTCCATGCACAGTGACTTCTGAAATCGGGATGTGCCACTGCCATTCACGGGACGTGCACTGTGCACTTCTCTGGGCTTGGCAGGTGCTCGGGGTGGCTGTCACGCTGGCTGCTGGCCTCTGGAGCAGCCCACACCCTCTAATGGTAAGTCTCAGCCTGATGGTACCTGGCCTCTTCGCTTTTTTTGGAGGGGGGCCACGCTGCACGGCCTATGGGATCTTAGTTCCCTGACTAGGGATCGAACCCATGCCCCCTGCAATGGAAGTGCAGAGTCTTAACCACTGGACCGCCAGGGAAGTCCCGACTCTTCGCTTCTTATACTCTAAAAATTCTTAAAATCAGTTCACTCTTTACACTTAAACATGTTCTGAAAATCAAACCCACATAAGGAAACCCACAAGGCCCTTCCAATCCCTCGGGGCTGAAGTGGGGAAGCTGCTACGGTGATGCCAAGCAGCTCGCAGGAGAGTAGGCGGCCTGGGCCCCTGCCCTGTGCGCACAGGGCGGACAGAAAGAGAGTCTGAGGGCCAGCCATCCCACGTGCTAGCACCTCGCCACAGAGGCGGCTCCCCTCTCTGGGTCAGTGCTGATGAAACGAACCCCGTATACTGAGCGCCCACTACACACCCAAGCATTCACAGATTTGGCACTCTTGCTATTTCCTGCATCTTCCACCATCCCCACAGGCGCCCACAGACATGAATCTTGTTGCAGCCCCCGTTTTCAGAGGAGGGATGCAGACTCTTAAATTCTGAGTAAGTTGCTCAAGCAGCATAAGACCCAAATCTGAGCTGAAAGCCCCCTCCCTCAACCCTCCCATTCCCTTACCTGAGCACGTGTAACTGTGTCAGATTTCTAGGTCAGAGCGGTCCCTAAGCGGAAGACCCGCCAGCCCCAGGTAGACAGGCTCTGAGTGCGGCACCCGGGAGACCTGGACTCTTTCTCTGGTTCAGCTGGGACTCCCAGCAACTGCTCCCCCGCCCAGCCCCTTTAGCTGTGGGCCAGGATACTAGGAGGGGAGAGACGGGACCGCAGGTGCACATGGAGTCTCCCCGGTCTGCCTGTTCCAACCAGTGTTTTAGGACCTAGGGATCAAGGACACAACTACTTCCTGATTCTGAATCCCTCAGGGGAAAACAGTGCTTCCTGTTCAGGGCTGCACCAAAGGTGTGGTCACTGCAACAGGCCAGCAGCCTGTCCAGGGGACATGAGACACCCCAAGGCTGAGATGTTAGGACCTGCAGGAGGACCTGTAAAATGCTCTGCCTGCCCCATGCGCCCCCAGCAACCAAGGAATCCAAGTCAGGGTAAGGCCCTGTTTCTGAAAGCAAAGGTTAATGCATGTTAGCAGACACAGGGAGGGCCAAGAAAAACTTTGAAAAAATCCACACTGGCCTTCCTGTGACCTAGGCTGCACCTCCCTGGGTCTCAGTGGCTCCACCTGCTAATGGGGACAATCCTTCACCTGCTCAAGGGTGGGGGGATCCCCCAGCCCCTCAGGCCCCTCCTCCCGGGGGAAGGAATTAGAGCTCCATTAAACAGCTCTAACTCAGCTTGCAATACCCCAGCCTCCTACTGAAACAGTACCACGTTAACAAGTCAAAGCGGCCTTGCCAGGAGGAGGGAGGGCAGGTTCCCGGCCGCACGAAGGCTGGTGTGTGAACCATGTGGCACACAGCCCCATCCGCAGGCAGCTCCGTGACCTAGGGCAGGCACCCAACCTCTCTGAAACTCGACGTCCCCTATACTCCACAGGTGGCCAAGTTGCCACCAGCCCTGCTCGCCTCTCCAGCCGCCGGCGGTGGCAGGAAGTCACAGTACACACAACACCTGATCCAGTGCGAAGCAGGCTCAGGAGGACTCCACAGGCCCGTCCACTCACTCTCACCGCGAGCTGCCCCAAGCACTGGGCAGGACACCGTCCAGCGCAGCACACACCAAGCTGAGCGAGGAGAGGAAGGAGCTGGAAGGGTTACAGACTCCAGGCAAGAACCAGGCTGTGGTTTCATGTGAACTAGGATGACCCTGACTGAGAAAACCAGCAAGTGGTTTGGAAGATTCTAGTTCCAGGCTCCAGAAACAAAATGGCAGCGAATCAATCCTCTGGCTCTCTCGCCCCCAAAGGAAGTGACAGTATAATGGGAGTCGTGGGGATGGGCATTCAGGGGTCCCATCCCAGGGCAGCTGTGAAAGAGCTGCAGACAATTTCACAGAGCCCTCAGCTGCTCAAACTGAAGGGACCACGAAATCTAGGGCAGAGTTTTCAAACCTGCCCCTCGCAGACCTCAGAAATGACTGGAGGTCCCATGGGTGGGAAACAGATGGCTGAGAGGCCAAGCTCTGACCCCGTGTCGCCCAGAACAGTGTCACTTTTTCTGTTTCATACACAATATTTCTGCACGAGATTCCTTTGAGTAAAAGGCCCCGCAATTTAAAGTTTGAAAACCACTGACCTGGTCCAACCATTTCGTTTCAGATGAGAAAGTGATGCTTGGAGAGTGAGTTTCCAAGGATAAACGAAAAGCCTGTTTTCTCAGATTAAATGCTTCGAAATTGGCACCAGTGCTCACCACGCCTCTCTGTGCGCCTCACTCCCCCACAGGACGAGGATGTGGGCAGTAGGGCGTTACTTCCCTCTTGTCTCTTTTCCCTGATTGCAATGCTCTCTCCTCTCCTTCAAGTCTAGCTGGCAGCTTGGGAACAATTTAAAGATAAATATTCCAAGTCAAATTTATTTCAGCTACACAACATCAGGGTCCTAGTGATCAGGTGAGCGCAGATCTGTTCCCCACAGGAGAGACCGTCAGCACGCTTCTTGGAATATTAATTACCACAAAGGGGGTTCAGGAGTCTCCATCCATCCCATTAGTGGACACTCCCTGTGTACAGAACGTGGGCACCTACTTTACAGGTGGGAGACCGAGGCCGGGAGAATGTAAGTAATCTTTCTGGGTCACACTGCCACGTCTGTGCCAAGAACAGAACACAGGTCGTCGACTGTAGTCCTTCTGCGTGGCAAGGGCACAGGAACTCAGAAAGAAAGGTCAAGTAGCAGGCTAGAACACAGGGAAAAAGGCAGCTAGGATACAGCTGCAAAACACTCAGCAAATACAAAGGGTTGTGCAGAATGCAGTCACCACGTCCTGCCATGTGCCTGGAGGGACATGTAAGCCTGTCCCCACCCCCCCACCCCGGGCTCTCATTCACTCCCCACAGCATAGGTCCACTAAGCCCTGACCAGCAAACACCCTTCTCTCTTCTGCCCTGCAGGGAGTAGGGATCAGAGCCCCAGAGCTCTAAAACACAGTAAACGGAGTCACCAAAAAAGAAGTGACATTCAAAGAAAGAACCCCCTGAAGTTGGCAAAAAGACATCAAGAGGGGGATGCAAACAGGAGTAACAGCACGAGAGAGCCAACATTCCAGGAATCCGAATGCAGGCCAAGGAGAAAAACCCACAAGCGCAGCCTTCCCACCCTGGACTTCCCCCCAAGGGTCTCAGGCCAGGCCACTGCAGCCAGAGCCGCCCATCCACCACTGTAGGCGCCAGCCACACGTGGCTACCGAGCACTGGGAAAGTGGCTAGTCCGGACCAAAGGTGCTGTAAAGGTAGAAGTGTATATAACAGCTTCGTTACATGTTGAAATGATAATATTTTGGATACGTTAAATAAAACGTAACGTTAATTTCACCTGTTTCTTTTTACTTTTTAAATGTGGCAACTAGACAATTTTAAATTACCTATGTTGCTCGCATTACACTTCTATTGGACAGGGCTGGTCTAACCCAGGGGGTTGGCAAGCTATGTATGCTCGTTCCATTGACCAAATCTAGCCCATTGGCTATTTTTTTAAGGTCTCAAAACCAAGAATGGTTTTTACATTTTCAAAGAGTTATATAAGTACCTACTTAAATTCCTCGATTTTTCCTATGGGCCTGCAAAGCCTAAAATATATACTATCTGGCCCTTTAAGAAAAAATTTGCCAATCCCTTGTCTAGACTCTAGAAACAATCAGATATTCACTCCAATGACACAAGGAGCAGGGGGCAGGTTTGGAATTTGTGTGTGTGTGTGATTTTTGCACATTTTTTTAACTGAGATAAAATTCACATCACATAAAATTAACCACTTTAAAATGCATAATTCAGTGGCATTTAGTAATTTCCTCATGTTATATAAACAGCATCTCTATCTAATTCTAAAACATTTCATTACCCGAAAACAGAACCCCAACCCCATCAGCAGGCACTCCCCATTCCCCCCTTACCAGAACCTTGGCAACCACTAACTTGTTTTCTGTTTTTACAGATTTACCTGTTGTAGACATTTCGTATAAGTGGAATCATACAGTATGTGACCTTTTGAGTCTGATTCTTTTCACTTAATATCATGTTTCTGAGGGTCCATCATGTTGTAGCATGTCTCAGTACTTCATTCCTTTTTATGACTGAATGATATTCCATTGTATGGATTAGACCACAATTTGTTTATCTATTCATCCACTGATCAATATTTGGGTTGTTGCTACTTTTTAGATATTGTGAATAGCGCTCTTACAAACATATGCATAAAACTATTTGTTTGAATACCTGTTTTCAATTCTTTTGGGTATATGCTAGCAATGGAATCACTGAGTCATACGCTAATTGTTCTGATGAACTGCCAAACTGACTTCCACAGCGGCTGTACCATTTTACATTCCCACGAGCAATGCACAAGGGCTCCAATTTCTCCACATTTTCACCACACTTAATACTTCCCCTTTTCCACTAAAGCCATCCTAGTAGGTGTGAAGTAGTACCTCATTATGGTTTCAATTTGCATTTCCCTAATGACTAATGATGCTGACCATCTTTTCATGTGCTTATTGGCCATTTGTAAGGTCTGGAACTTCTGACACACCCCTTGCCAAACTATCTACCAATCTGTGAATAATCACAAATCTTCTAAAAAGGGTGGGCATGGAATCTTCCCATTGTTTCTGAGATGAATGTTAAGTCAAATAAAGAAGTTCCATACCATGGAACTTCTAAGAAAGTCACAGGAACAAAGGGAAATGATGAAATGATTGACTGAAATGACTGATGAAATGATTCACTGAGGCCAACTCCTGGCCCACCCACCTCTATGTCTGGGATTCCTACACCAAGGCCCCAGCAGTCCCAGCAGCGGAGTATGGACACAGCAAGGGGCAGAATTAGACCAGGAGGGCTGAGGGGGGACAAAGAAGGACTTAAGAGCTGGGAAAGATCAAGACCAACCTGCTCATTCTCCAGGAGGGAGAAACAACCCAGCCAAGGTCCCACAACAAAACAATGCTAGACCAGGGACTAGAACTGAAGTTTGGTGACTCCTTCCACAAAAAGTGATTCCTAATAGTGCACGAGTCAGCAAGAGAATGAGACATCATGTCAGGTCAATACCCACCAGGAACCCTGGCTGGGACGAGGACCTGGAAGCCAAGAACCCTAGTTCCAGACCTGCTGCTCTGCTCCCTCTATTCTCATTTCACTCTACACAGCCTCCTGAGTGACTCCATTCACTCCCATGACATCAGAATTCCCACCTGGCCCCCACCCCTCCTCCAGCTCTAACCGCCTACTGCCTTAAGTGGGTGATTCCACCTAAGGACCAAATTGGACCTCCACCTCCTCCAAGTCAAATTTACCACACTATTTTTACTCCTCCCCGCTCCCTCAAATCTACTCCAAATCTGCTATTCTCAACTGCCGTTAAGGGTACGTTTATCCACACAGGTTTCTTCAATCCCCACTCCGATCAACTGCCAATATCCTGTCCCTGGTGTCTGACGACTCCTTTCCCTCCCGGCCAGCACTGACCTAGAGAAGACCTTTACTGACATTTAATTGGACTTCTTCAAGAGCATCTATTAGAACTTCTGCCTTTAGCCAGAATTATCTTCCTAAAACACAAATCCAATGGATTAAAAAGCTAAGCATAGGAAATTCCCTGGAGGTCCAGTGGTTAGGACTCCACGCTTTCACTGCCAAGGGCCTGGGTTCGATCCTTGGTCAGGGAACTAAGGTCCCACAAGCCATGCGGTGCAGCCAAAAACCAAACGAACAAGCAAAGCTAAGCATAAAAATAACTATAAAAGAACTAAGAAAAACATCAGAGACTATTTTATAACATTGGAAAGAACACCTTCATAAGAATGAGAATAAAACTACAAACTATAAAGAAAAACATGGGAATTAAACTGTCATATTTAAAACTACCACATGAGAAAGAGAAATGACCATACAATTAAAGACAATGTATGACAGGTGTCAGATTAACATCTAGAGCAGGAGTCGGCAAACCATGGCTCACAGGCCGATCCTGCCAGCTACCTATTTTTGTAAATAGAAGTTTCACTGGGAAGAGCCATACCCCTTAGTGTATGTCTTGTATACAGCAACTTCGCACATCGGCTTTTGTGCTACAATGGCAACGCTACATAGTAGCCACTAAGATCTTATGGCCCACAAGGCTGAAATATTTACTATCTGACCTTTAGGAAAAGTTTGTGGACCACTGACCTAGGGTATATACAGAAGCTCCTACAAATCAATGGTGGGGGGGCCCTAACCCGATAGAAAAATGAGCAAATAATATGAAAATCCACGAAAGAACAAAATATATTCAATAAATATTACTAAAAGAGGCTTAATCTCACTGGTAACTAGGGAAATTATTAAATAATTAAATAATTTGATAATACCCAATCCTGGCAATGGGGATAATACCCAATCCTGGCGAAGGGGAGCCTTTTTTGGAAGACAATTTGGTGATTATCTGTAGGAAAAAAAAAATTTAATGCACTTGATGTCAACCTAGCTATTCTATTTTTAGGTATCTGCCCCCAGAGAAATACTTGCATTCGTGCGCGCACGCACATGCATTCTCGCGCGTGCGCGCGCGCGCGCACACACACACACACACACACACACACACACACACACACACACACACACACACACACACACACACCTGAAAGCAGTTAGAAAGCTGTTCGTTGAGGCATTCACTGTCTATAATGACAAAACCTGGAAGTAACCTTGCTGTCCACCAATAAGGGAATGGTTAAACTATGTTACATCCCTGATGGTACAATATGCAAAATATCCCTGATGGTACAATGTGCAAAAAACAAGTTTGGTATATTGATATGTATTACCATGAAAATGGCTATAAAACATCATTAAGCAGAAAAAACAAAATATATTTCAGAGCAAAAACGCACATACAGTTTAGGTTTAAATAGGTTTTTTAACTGTACTTGAGTCTGCATGTATGCAGAGAAATGCATAGGAGAAGGACTAAAGGATAAATGCCTTAAAGAGGAGGTGGCATCAATGATCACTGATCTATCTTCCAGCCTTGATGGTCTAAAATAAGCTCAGGGTGGGAGGGGCAACAGGAAGCAGGGGCTTGAAGGAGACTGATGGGAACCGATTGGCTGAGGTTTTCTAATGGAGCCATGAGGATGAGAGTAAGAGGCTGGGGGAGGGCCGGATGCAGGGAGCAGCAGCTAAGGCTGCTGGCAACAGCCCTGAGTCTCCCTCGTCTCTCTTCAAAAACAGTTTCTTCCTGAAAGATCCCAAGAGGTAGAAGGCTGGCCTAGTCTCTCCCAGCACAAATAACCCCACTCATTTCAGAAACGACCATTCCACTTGTGCCCTGGAGGGCCCAGGCCTATTTCAAAACCCACAATTCAACTGTGAATACAGTGCAAGATTAAGGTACTTTTAAATTTGTGACATCCCCCTCCCCACCAAATCCAATTAATAATCAGCATTTTAAAAACAGATTCAATTCAAATATGCAGATTCCACTCTAATTCATCTAAGTTTAAGAATCGGAAAACAAGCCCTATGAGGTGTAAACACCCAATTTAGGCAGCTGCCTGGAATAACCAGAAAACTCTCTCAGAATAACCCTTGCCAAGCCAGAAACTTCCTAAATCCAAGCTTACTGTTCTGTAGGTGATTCCTGTTCATTTGTTTTTTTAAACTGCAAGAAGAAAAAGTTTCATACGATGTCATGCCTTGCTTTTCACAACAGCCTAGTGAGGCAGGAGAGCCAGGGATCCCTGCTCCCAATTTACAGAGAAGGAAAATAAACTATAACGAGGCAAAGGGACTTGTTCAAGGTCACGCAGCTGCAAGTGATAGCCAAGCCTAGAAGTTCAGTCCCCTGACTCCTGGTCCAGGACCCTCATGGCCACATGAACTGCTTCCCAGGGCAAGGCGTCCAGTGGAGAGGAGAGCATCTCCCTCAGAAGCCCACCACAGCCCGGCACACCACCAGGACACGGACCCTGCCGTCCTAACGCTCTGACTCCGCAGCCCTGGGTGCGGGGTGAAGCTCTGGGTCTCGGGTACCAGAAGTTTCTTTCTGGCCGCTGGGGAAGGCAGCCGGTCCCAGGCCGTCACCCCTGCCCTGCCACCCACTCGGCCGGCCGTGTAAACACTTCGCAGCAAGAGAAACGGCCAGGCCAGTCCACTCCAAAGCAGCGTGTCGGTGGAAGGAGCGCCCACGACGAAGTCAGCTGGGCTGGAACGGGAAAGGGCTCCCGGCCTCGCGCAGAGGGACCAAGGGAAGCTCGTGGCGGCTGGGGGGACGGAGGCTTGGGGGGGGGACGGAGGCTGGGGAGAGGCCGGGGGTGGGGGGGGCGGGGCCGGCCGGGAAAGCGGGAGTGGCCGCGCGGGGCCGCAGAGCCCAGCTGCGGAAGGGCCGGCCGGGCCCAGGACCCGCGCCGGGGCACGCGGGACGGCCCGGCGCCGCGCTGTGGGCGGGTTTCCGCCGCCAAAGCGTGCGAAACCCCCCAGGGACGAGGGACAGAGACTCGGCCGGGAGCGGCGACCCTGGGGGCGGGGAGGCCGTGCGAGCCCCTCCCCCGCCGGCGGCCCCGGGTCGCGGCCCAGAGCGAGACCCGGACCCAGGCCGCCCCCGCCCGGTGGCCGCCGGTGGGAGAGGGCGCGGAGCCGGGCGGCCGAGTGTGGCCCCGCGCTTTGTTCCCGCGCTCGGCCGGGCGCCTCGAGACGCCGAAACGCATGAGTCACCGGGCGGCGAGCGGAGGGCGCCGCTCAGTCCCGCGGGCGCCGCTTTGTCCGCCCCGCCCGTGCCGCCCGCTCACCTGCGTCAGGTCCTCGTCGTTGAGCAGATGCGACTCGCGGGGCTTGAAACAGTTCTGACACTTGCTCTTGTTGAAGATGTTGGCCTGGAATTTCCTGCACGGGTTCTCCTTGGCCGCCGACATGGCCGGGAACGGGCTCAGGCCGGGCACCGCCGCATCCCCGGCCGCCGCCTCCAGCCGCGCACGCAGGCCGGCGCCTCACAGAGCGCGCGGCCCCCGCCGCCCGCCCGCGCCGCCGCCGCCGCCGCCGCCGCCCGCCGGTCCCGGGCCCATGGACGCGGCCTCGCGCGCCCACTCCCACTCCCGCCGCCGCCCCGCCGATCCCCGCGCTCGGTGCCCGCACCGCCCTCGGCCGCAGCGAAGGGGAGCGGAACGCCGGGCGCACTCCAGGGCGGCAGGCGCGCGCGAGGGAGCGACAGGCCAGCGCGCGGGGCGTGGCGGTGCGCGGGGCGGGGCCGCTTCCCGGCGCGATCGGCGGCCCGGCGGGTCAATGGCAGCGACGCGTCCTGGCTAACAAAGAAACCCCCTGGCCAATGGGAGCCGGGGGTGGGACAAAAGGCGGCCAGGCGCAAGGTAACTTGTGTAGGCGAAGTAAGGCGGGGCGTGGTGGGGAGTTCAGGCTTGGTGGACGGGCGCGCGGCCGCCGGTCCTGACAGCTGCGTGGGCGGGGCCTGCGGGAGGGGGGCGCGGCCTGCGGGAGGGGCGGGGCCTGAAGGCGGGGCGGGGCCTGAAGGTGGGGCGGGCCCTGCAGGCGGAGGCGGGGGCGGAGGCGGGGGCGGGGGCGGGGGCGGGGGCGGGGGCGGGGGCGGGGGCGGGGGCGGGGACGGCGGGCTGGCTCTGCAAACAGTTACTGCAACCTCGCGGTCCCGCGCCCACGCGGAGACGATTAGTTTGGCACCCACTATGCGCCGGCCCCGCGTGGCGGTCAGCAAGGCTACATACTGTTCCAAGTACTTGATATGCATGAGCTCAGTGAAGGCTCACAGCCTCCCCATCCCCATCCCCATCTTATGAGGGCGGACACTGAGGCGCAGAGAAGTTAAGGAGAGGGACGTAGGGTTTTGGGCGGCGGGGGGTGACTTAGAGATGTCAGCCCGGAAGAGCTGTCAGTTCTATTGCAGAAGATTAGTAAGGGCTGACGCGGTGCCAGGTACTGAGCCAGGCATTCCTGTCCCCACTACGTGCTTGAGGAAAATAAGGCTCCGATGTGTGCGTGTGCGGGGTCTACTAGGCGGGCCAACTGTCACTCCAATCGTCCACTATCCAGCCTCCTGGCCAGAAGACCACTTGGAGAAGACTGTAAAGGGGGCGCAGGCAGAAGGCTCAGCAGCCAAGAGAGGGGGGCTCCTTGGGGAAATTAGGGGCGGCTTCAGAGAGGAGGGGAAATTCAAGCAGAAGGTGAGAGGTCGAGAGGGGCTGGGGTGGAGGTAGCAGAGGAAGGAGCAGGACGGATGAGGCTGAGGGATTCCCGAGGGCCAGGGCACCCCACGCCTCGGGTTCCAAGCTCGGGCGCGCGTAAAGGTCATCCTGCCGGCAGCCAGGAGTCTACCATGGGAGTTTCCAAACGGGGGGTGAGCCAACTCAGCCCTCACAGAGGAGGTGACACTGAAGCATGTGTTAGTGGCAGCGACAGCAGCTGTTGCTAAGGGAATGGAAGGTTTTAGGAGAAGCAGCAACTGCTTCCAGGGCTGTGTACTTTTCCATTGAGCATCCGGTGAACAGCCCGGGGAGGTGAATTTCAAGTCAGTGTAAGAAAATACTTTCCTCCCAAGAGAGCTGAAGAAAGGTGGATCAAACTCCTGTGGTCACCTAAGGGGGAAGGCCAGCTCTTGACCTTGGTTGAGTGCCTTCACCTACCCGCTGCCTCAGTTACCTCACCTACAAAATTGGCATGATTGTGTGCTTATTGTTAGCATTACATGATATAATGCCTATCAAATATTTAGCATAATGTGCCAAAATGTTAATTGGTGAATCCAAGCAAAAGGTGTTTATTGTCCGATCCTTGCAACTTTTCTGTTGGTTTAAATTTTTGCAAAATAAAAAAGTGTGTGTGTGGTGGGGAAGACAGACAATTGCACAGAATACTCAGAAACTGACACCAATGGTGGCCTCTGGGGAGGGAGCTGGGTGGTGAGAGGTGACCTACTTTTAATTTTCACTGTGAGCCCTTTTGTTTCTTTGGATTTGATATTGTGTGCATGTATAACTTGTTTTAAAGTAACTTTTTAAAGTCCTACTTTGGATTTGATATTGTGTGCATGTGTAACTTGTTTTAAAATAACTTTTTGAAGTCCTACCCATGCCTCAAGGCCAACTCAAAGGCCCCTTCCCTTAAGAAAATCCTTGGGGAACTTCCCTGTAGGTCCAGTGGTTAAGACTCCGTGCTTCCACTGCAGGGGCCGTGGGTGCGATCCCTAGTTGGGGAACTAAGATCCCGCATGCCACATGGGGTGGCCAAATAAATAAACAATAAAAAGAAAAAAGAAGATGCTTGGCAGGTTCCGCTCAAGTCAGCGGACACATCCAATGCCTGCCTTGAATGGCAAGGGTCTGCAGCTGGGGAAATAAAGAGGCATTTGATTCGGGCCTGCCTGGGAGGAGCTCACACTTGAGCAAGCGGAGACAAATAAGAACAGAGGGCAGACGGACAAATTCAATCCGGGGTGTTGTGAGGGTCCAGTCAAGGGCACCCAGCTCTGTCTGTGGCTTCAGGGAGGGCTCCTTGGTGGAGGCAGTGCCAGGCTGAGACCTGAGCTGAATAAGAACCAGCCAGGAGAAGGCAAAGGGAAGTCACTCCAGACAGAAGTAGCACAGAGAGGTGAGAGTGAGGGGGAACAGTAAACAGATGGTGCTCGCACAGGTTTAGCCCTCGCTGAACGAATACCTATTACGGTAGATTAAAGCTCACCGTCTTCAGGGAGATGGGCGATGTTGGTGTTTATTATTATTGTTGTTTTGTCTCCATCTTACAGAAAACACACATGAGGCTCAGGGCGTTTAAAGAACTTGCCTGTGGTCCCAACACGCACTCTCCAAGTGAGGATTCAAGCCCACACAGACTGACCCCAGAGCTGCCTGGGCAGTAGGGAACCATTAAGTGAAATCTTTAGATTGAACACTTAAGAAGGGCTATTGGCCTGGAGAATGAAGCAGAGGTGGAGACCAGAAACATGACTGATTAGGAAACTACTCTGACAGGCCACAGAGCAGCGAAGGTAGAGGCTTGAATTAGGACAGAGTCAGTGGGAGACTTCGGGAAATATTCAGGACGGACGGGTGTACTTAACCCTTCCAAGTGGGGCTCTCCAGACATGACCAGACTGTGGCACTGTCCGAGCAGGGCTGGGTCGTGGTTCCGGCTGCATTTCCGCGCCTGCTTCACCGCCTGGCATGTGGTAGGCACTCACAAAGTGTGAACCAACGAAAACTGACCGTTCTGTCTCATATTGTTGTCTCTCCCCCACCAGAGTATAAAACCCATGCGAACAGGGTGTCTTCCAGCCTTGGTTTCCGTTTCCGGGATCCTAGAACAGCACTTGGGACAAGGTCAAATACTGCACATGAACAAAGAAACATTCATCGGGCTGTACACTTATGATCTGTTCACTGCAGACATCTCTGTGGATAACGCAGAGCTCAAATAGGCAATAAACAGGCAAGCAAGCAAAGCTCTCTCACCTGGGCCCCAAATGCAGGCAAGTCGTGCTCTGCACACCTGACAGCATCCTGTAAGGAGCGGGACTTGTGTGTGCACACGTGTGCGTATCCGCTCTTAGACCCAGCTGTGGAACCCCCGTGTGGACACACTCACAGAGGTAACTGCTCTCATCTCGGTCACCGTGGATCAGTCTACTCGGCCCTTGAACCGCGTGTGAGTGGAATGTGCACTCTGTGTCTGGCTTTCTCACTCACCCGTGGGTCTGTGCACCCTGTGCCGTCATGTGTGTCAGTGCCCCATGATTTCTCACCGCTGCCTCAGAGTCCACTGGCTGGGCGGCCCCGCGAATGTCCCCAGTCTGGGCCGTGGTGAGTGAGGCTCGAAGGGGCACCCTTTGGCCTGACTCTGGCCCACATAAGCACTTACTTCTGTTGGGACCACCCAAGAGGGCACAGCTGGGGATTTGGTGAGCCTGTGTTTCACAGAACAGGAAACTCCCGGACAGTCCTCCCATCTGGGGGCTGGCCCTCCTCTCCCCCTCTGCTTCTTAACTTGGTAATAAGATTCACCTGGGGGATGTGTTGCTTCTCCAGCTCACGGGGCCTTCCCTGGAAATGCCGAACCAGGGCCTGTCGGCGCTCTGGAAGCCATGGGTTGCCAGGCCTGCCTGACCTTTAGGCGAGTTTTGGAAACAGTGATGGAGCTGTGGTTCTCCAGTCTTGAGCGATTTAAAAAATACCTACTCTGGGCCCCCATGCCCAGATATTCGGATTTAATTGGCATCTGGAAAAACTCCTCGAGGGAGTTACTGTAGGGGCGGGGGCGCGGCCCACTGGTTCAGGGAGAGTGGGAGGGACAGCCCACGAGGTCGCCAGCCCAGGACGGCCCAGGAGGTCACATGGCTGCACGAAACCACCCACCGACCCAGCGCCACCGGCTGCTGCTTTATTGCCTCTCTCGGTTGTGGGGGCTGACTGGGCCCCGGCTCCGTCCTGCTGGCCTGGCCTGGGGGTCTAGTGTGAGCCCAGTGAGACGGTGCCCAGGCTCTCCCCACAGCTCAGGGATCCCCAAAGTGCTCCAGGAGGGGGAGGCAGAAGCCAGCAGGGTCTCAAAGTCCCTCCGCCTTCTATGAGTCAGCACAGCTGCCCCAGCCCCGGGCACTGCCCCAGGGCCTCAGTCCCGTTTCCGTGAGCTTCACTGGGGGCCCCCCTGAGACTGGCTGCCACAAACAGTGTCTACTCATAGGTTATTGTGTGAGGACAAAATATATTAATACACGTGACGTGTCTAGTTTGGTATCTGAAACAGTAACTGCTCCGAAACTTTCAGCTTTTATTATGCCTAGAACCTCTATGTCGGGGTTGGTGAGCTTGTATTTTAGGCTTTGCAGGCTCCGTGGTCTCTGTCGCAAGTTAACCCCCTCTTGCTGTTGTCCCGTGGAGGCTTCATAGACAATACATAAGTACGTGGGCGAGGCTGTGTTCCAATAAAACTTTATTTATAATAACAAGCGGGGGGCCAGGTCGGCCCTCTTCCTTGGGTCCCCTCTTTTCCTCTCGGTCGGGCCTCCCTGTCCTGGCCAGTCTCTCAGGAAGGTGGGTCTCCCCGGTCCTGGTCTAGCCCCTGTCAGCCATCACGTCGGCTCTCAGGGTTCCATGGTCATGGAGCGCTGTCAGTGTGCCCTATGCTGGATGCTAGGTTCCATCACATATAATCGCACTGAACCCAACTACCACCATTGGAAGGCAGTTCTGGCAGTGCCAAGTGGTGCCTGATGGGGGTCACTGTTAACCTCCCATCCCCCAGCAGTCCCCCAAAGCCACCCCAAATGGTCCAAATGCAGCTTACTAGCCCCTCCCTGACTGCCGCCTGGGGTTAGTATTACTCCCAGCTTACAGGTGAGGAAACTGAGGCCCAGGAAGGTCGAGGACAGCATTCAAGGTCGTACAACCAGTAAATGGTGAGGCCTAATTCAGACGTGGGCAGCATATCCATAACCACTGCCCTACCCGACCCCGGCCAAGGGTGCTGTGGGCAGGTGGGCCCCGCCCTTCCCCGGGGCTCAGGTGCGGCTGCCCTGGAAGGAGATCAGAGGATCATGGAGGCCCCTTCCAGCTCTGACTCCTGCAGACACCGAATGACAACAGTCCTCAGAAATGCACTTGAAGAGAATGGCAGGCACTGGACATACAAAGTCCAGCAGGAGGGCAATTTCGCCATTCGATTAAAATTTTAAGCATGCACACCCTTTGACCTAGTGATTCCCTCTAGAAAGATAGGTGTGGAGTCGCTCACGTGCACAAAGGTATGTTACACACAAGGATGCTCAGGGCGTCCCTGTTCTCAAGAGCAGAACCGCGGAGACATGCCAGCTGGCCACCACCGGAGGATCCGATAAATAAATGATGGTTCTTTGATACAGGGGAGCACCGCGAAGCTAGTAAAGAATGAGAGGGTTGAAGCGGCCAGCCGTCTGCAACGTAAGGTGAAGTTTAAAAGCTGGTAGGAAAATGGTGTGTGTCTTGGTAGCTCCCTCCTGTCTTAAGTGGATACCGAGACAACATACACAGTATTTGCACAGAGAAGTTCTAGAGGCGCAGACACCAAACTGTTGAAATTAACCCTGGGAGGGACAAGAACGTGGACTCTCAGCTAAGCTATTGATTTATATCATGTGTGTAAATTTTTGAAAACAAACTTTTGGTTTTTATAGAGTCATGTGATGAAGGTTGGTGTCCCCACCCCCAGCTTCCACAGTCCAGCTCAGGAAGAGCCTCCTTTCAGGCATCCTCCTCCCCTCCCCTCCCCTCCCATATTATATTAGAGCAGACCCCAAACTCATACCATTCTTCAGTAAGTACTTCAACGTGTGCAAAGATCATACACAGGCCTACCTTGGAGATATTGCGGGTTTGGTTCCAGACCACTGCAATAAAATATTGCGATAAAGCAAGTTGCACAACAACAACAACAAAAATACTTCAACGTGTGTCTCTAAAAGATAAGGACTATTTCTTTTTAAGAATTTTTGTTTTAACATTTATTTATTTATTTGGTTGCGCTGGGTCTCAGTTGCAGCACGCAGGCTCCTTAGTTGAGGCATGCAAACTCCCAGTTGAGGCATGCGAACTCCCAGCTGCAGCATGCATGTGGGATCTAATTCCGCGACCAGGGATCAAACCTGGGCCCCCTGCATTGGGAGCATGGAGCCTTAACCACTGTACCACCAGGCAAGTCCCAAGGACTATTTTTTTAGAACAGCCACAAACCGTGATCACACCTAAAAAAATAATAATTCTTTAATATCTTATATTCGGTAACTTCCAGTTATCTCAAAAAAATGTGAGTTATTTTCATAATAATAATAAAGGTTGAAAAAGAAAAGGAAGCCAATCCAGGGGACAGACAGACTGGTACAACTCTCCTGCAGGTTTGTTTAGTGACACTTATCAAAAGCCTTAAAAATATGCTTATCTTTGACCCTGCAATCCCAACCCATGAATTTGTTCTAGGAAAACAAGATGAAAGAGAGAGGCGGACACTGTTGCCGGGTGTGCCGCGCGCCTGCCACAGAGAGGCTGCTTGGAAAATATTTGTTGAATGTGAGGTTGAGCTCCAGCGTTGTTCTTTGCTGCTTTGTTTGTAAAAGGAAAAACCGAAAGCAACAGAAGAAGTGTAAGACATTAGGGTCCCAGCTCAACAAACGACGACAGAACCATACAATGGAGTGTTGTCCCTGTCATTTGAAACCAGGTCGTGGTAACGCACAATACTCCCCCTTCCCTCGAGCGTGGCTTGACTTCACGCTTGACACCCAGAGCATGGAGCAGGAATGCAGACAACAGTAGTTTACAGTGGAGAAGCCCAGCAGATGCTCCGCCCCTGGACACCAGCAGTGATAAATCATGTGGACGTCAGGTACCCGGATGGGATGCCCTGAGAAGGGTCTCCCCCACAAAACCGTTACCGCAGTCTCATCGTGAGAAACACATCAGACAAACCCAATGGACCCACATTCTACAAGATGCCTGAGCGGTGCCCTTCAAAATTGTCAAGGTCACAAAACAGGAGGAAAGGTAACAGCTTGGCCTGAATGCCGTATGGGGTCCTGGACAGGGTCTTGGAACAGGAAAAGGACAGTCGTGGAAGAACTTGCAAAATACTAATAGAGCCCCTAGTTTAGTTAACAATAATTTACTAATGTTGGGACTTCCCTGATGGTCCAGTGGTTAAGAATCTACCTTCCACTGCCAGGGACATGGGTTCGACCCCTGTTTGGGGACCTAAGATCCCACATGCTGCAGGGCAACTAAGCCCGTGCACTCTAGAGCCAGCATGCCACAACTAGAGAGCCTGCGTGCCACAACGAAGAGCCCATGTACCGCAACTAAGACCCAACACAGCCAAATAAATAAGTAAATAAATATTTTTTTAAATAATAATAATTCACTGATGTTAATTTTTTAGTTTCGGCAAATGTGCCATGGTTAAGTAAGACATTCACATTCAGGGAAGCTGGGTAAAGCGTGGACAGGAGCCCTTTGTGCTCTCTTTGCTGCAAATCTAAATAGTTCCAAAATGTAGTAGTATTTTAAAGAGCCAGAAGGTAGGTATTTCCTTTTTTTTTTCTTTTTTTTTAATGGCCCCACCCCTCGGCTTCCAGGACAGTTTCCCAACCAGGGATCAAACTCAGGCCCGGGCGGTGAAAGCTCAGAGTCCTAACCACTGGACGGCCGGGGAATTCCTGAAGGTAGATATTTTTTAGCATAAGAATGTACACATGATATATTAAAGGGGAAATCTGTGTCTGGTCTCATACAGTTTTTGCTGAATGAGCCCATTTTTGTAAAAATATCACTGACAAGGTGTGTGCATATATGTGAATGGATGTACACGCACACACACACGCAGGAGAATAAGGTCTGGGTGCACGGACTCCCAGTGCTGCAGCCCCAGGGCAAGGGGGAGAGGTGGGCTGGTGCCCACCGTCCTTCTGAAATGTCCTACAGGACCTGGAACCACTCCCGACGGATCTTCTCATTCTCCAAAAGAAACCGAAATCCAGGCTGCTACCCAAATTTCTAGGACCCACTCGGCCGTGGGGAGAAGGCCTCCAGGGTCACACAGCCAAGGAGAAGAGGGCTTGGGTGCCAAGAGGCAGGCAACCCGGGCGTCAGCGGGGCCGCCCCACCTTGGCCCCCTCTGCTCCTGGGCCTGGAGGACCGCCAGCTCCCCGAGGTGGGGGCTGGGGAGCTGCCACTTTCCCGGCCTCGGCCCTGCACGCGGCCAGGCTGGGACGGAGGTCTGCTCGGGGCCCACGGGGCCAGTGCTGACCCTCTGTTGGGCAGGTCACTGTGCATGTGTGTGCGCGCATGCGTGTGAGTGATGGATCCGGCATCCCCTCGGGTGTCCGTGTCTGTGCACGTCTGGGTGGGTCTGGCCGTCTTTCAGAGTGTCCACAGGCATGGCCATGCTGTGTACCTACATGAGTACTGGCGCGTTCATCCGTGGGTCCACAACCGTGAGTGTGAGGGCGCATCGTGCAGATGTGCACATCTGTGTCTCTGTTGTATGCGTGTGAGATGATCCTCTGTGTTTATGTGTCTGTGGGCAGGTGCCCTGGCTGGCTGGCCCCAATGCCTACATATCTGTGTTTCTGTGGGACTGCCTGTGTGTTTATACCATGTGTGTACACATGCGCACATGTATGTGTGTGTGTGTGTGTGTCTGCTCTGTTCAGTTGTGTTTGCTTGTATGTCTACTGTATGTATGGGCGTCTCGGGTGTGTCTGTGCCTCTGTGTGAGTGTATGTTAGCGTCTGTAACTGTGTGCGTGTCCACTGAGTGTACATATGTGTGCATGTATGTGGGAGTGTTGGATACTGGAGGTCAGGAGTCAGGGTTTGGGGGTTAGAGGTCATAATCACCACCAGCTTCTCAATTCCCTGGTTCCTGCAGGTCCCCGTGAGAAGCACGTAGGTCCAAGCACCCCTCCAGCTCCCGAGCCCGAGGCATAGGGTGAGAAGGCCAAGGGTGGGCCAGCAGCAGAGTCCAGGCTTGGAGGCCCCAGAGTACACTCCTTTGCGTCCCCTCCACACATTGCAGCCACCAGTCTGCCTTGGCGTGGCTCCTGGGGGCCCCTTGCCTTTGGCCTTCGAAGAGTCTTTGATCCAAGACACAGCCCCCACAGCCCACCAAGGTACTGCCTGAAGGCCTTTTGTTTACAGGTGAGCTGGGGGGGCTGGGGGAGGGTTGGGGGATTGAGGCGATGGGTGAATGGGGGGTCAGCTGGGGTGAGTAACAGACGCAGGAAGCCTCAGAGCCTTAGGCCAGAGGGACCCTTGGTGACCCTCTGGTCCAGTCCCCTGTTTTACAGATGAGGACACTGAGCCCAGAGAGGGCAAGATCCTGACCTGAGGTCACACAGCAATTCCCCAGCAGAACTGGCATTCCCTTCAGAGAGCTGGGTAGCACCAGGGTTCACAGCCCACAGGAGTCATTCATTCATTCAACAAACATGTACTGAGCACCTACTGTAGCCAGGCCCTGGGGATACAGGCATGGACCAGACAGACACAACCCTTGCCCTCATGGAGCTGATACGCTAGTCACAGAGACAGACCATAAGCATAGCAGAGGTTCACTTGATCCCCAAGCTCCCTTCTCTCCTCTCAGTTACTGGGCACTCACTTGAACACCCTCACTAGTACCGTCCACCTGTTTCCCCTCCCCCACAGGCTGACCGAAAGCCCTCCAGTCCCCGTACGGAGCACTCAGACCAGTTCCCCAGCCTCCCCTCGCTGCCCTGGGTCCAGTTGCTCTTCCAGAGTTTGCCTCCTCTCACTGCGTCCGAGGCTGATAAAACAGGCCCATCTGGTTGTCTTGGGTTCATGGGCAGATGCTTTAGGTCACCGGGTGTTCCATTCACTTCCCCACCACGATGGTCACCTTGGAGCTGCTGAGGAGGTGGCGGCAGGAGCCAGCTTGCTCTGGGTCCAGGGGGCCTAGAAGAGAGGCTGAGGTTTCACGTCGAGGGGAGAGGCTTTGGTTCCACCTTAGGAAGAACGTCCTCTCTAAAAACAGCGGATGGCATAGCCGTACATCACTAGTGGAGGGGCCCCCAAGGCCCTAAGAACGGGACAGGTATGCCCTGTCCTCAGCGGTGGGCAGAGGCCTGCTGTCTGCCCCCCCAAACGCCCGACACTCCCTCCCCCAGGACCTTTGCCCCACCCCTCTCTCTGCCTGGAACGGCTCCCAGGGCCCTTCTCACCCTCATGGGTCGGCACCTCACTCTGAAATCTCATGCCTACCGTACCGGACAGTCTGCTCTGTGCGGACGGAGCTGTTGTGCAACTTGCTTCCTTCTGTACGACACCCCCTCCCCAAGTTTCCTTCTAAAACCGCCTGGGCCGTGGGAGAGGCTCGGAGGCTCCTGGAGTGACCGGATGGCCCAGGGGAGCAGGGCACGCTGTCACCACCCCCAACGGCCTGGAGGGAGGGGTCCTGGCTCTGAGGGAGCGGGAGGGGTGGGAGGTCACTGGCCCAGGTGCCTAGGGTGTGCAGCGGGCCTGGCCTGGAGAGGCCCGGCTGGCCCCAGAGCCAGCAGCTGGCGAGGCTGCGGGCTCACCTCCCATGTGACAGCTCTCCCCTCAGCCTCAGGCCTCCGCTTCCTGCCCTGCCCAACCTCGGGGCTGACCTCAGGTGTGGCCTCTCCAAGGGACTGGCCTGCAGTTCAGGATGGGGACCCTGAAGCTCAGGGTCATGCAGCCAAGGAAAGAGGCACAGCCGGGAGTCGTACCCGCGGTGGCCTCAGCTGGGCTGCCTGGCAGCCCTGGGCACGCGTGTGGCTCCCTGGGTCACGGGGCTGCAGACCTGCCCCCTGCGTGCGCCTGGCTGCACCCCAGGCGTACATCAGCGGGGTGGACTGTGGACGGGGCAGCCTCTCCGAAGAATGCGGCTCATTGTGAGCCGCCTCCCAGGATTCCTTCCTGACCCCACCCGGAGGTGAAGGTGGAGGCCGTCGGACCATCCAGGCAGACAGGGCAGCCCCAACCAAGACTGTCTGGGCAGCTCCAGGAATAAAGATCATTATCTGATCTTTCCACCACACGCTGAGACTTTATAATGAGAGTAAAAAACAATCCGTGGGGCTTCCCTGGTGGCGCAGCGGTTAAGAATCTGTCTGCCAATGCAGGGGACGCGGGTTCGAGCCCTGGTCCGGGAAGATCCCACATGCCGTGGAGCAACCAAGCCCGTGGGCCACAACTACTGAGCCCACGTGCCACAACTACTGAGCCCGTGTGCCACAACTACTGAAGCCCGAGTGCCTAGAGCCCGTGCTCTGCAACAAGAGAGGCCACTGCAATGAGAAGCCCACGCACCGGAACGAAGAGTAGCCCCCGCTTGCCACAACCAGAGGAAGCCCGCGCGCAGCAATGGAGATTCAATGACAAAGACCCAACGCAGCCAAAAATAAAATACTAAATAAAATAAATAAATTTATTTTAAAAAATAAAAATAATAAATAACAACCCGTGTTATAAAATCATGTGTGTGGGCTTCCCTGGTGGCGCAGTGGTTGAGAGTCCGCCTGCCGATGCAGGGGACACGGGTTCGTGCCCCGGTCCGGGAAGATCCCACATGCCGCGGAGCGGCTGGGCCCGTGAGCCATGGCCACTGAGCCTGCGCGTCCGGAGCCTGTGTTCCGCAACGGGAGAGGCCGCAACAGTGAGAGGCCCACGTACCACAAAAAATTAATTAATTAATTAATTAAATAAAATCATGTGTGTAACACTTCCCCAACACAGGCATGTTCTAGCCCTTCTGACACCCCTGAGGAGGACGTGCTGTCATCATGCCCCTTCTGCAGACGGGGAAGTGGAGGCCTGGGACACCTGCCCCCTTTCGCAGAGCTAGTGCACAGGGAGCCGGGACTCACAGCCAGCACAGCCCCTAGCAGACAGCTCTCGGCATCACGGTGAGCCCAGATCCTACCCAGATGGAGCACATGGTGGCCCCAGAGAACATGGGGCTTGAGTCCCAGCACTGTCCTGCTCTTGCTGTGACACCGTGGGTCTCACTTCCTCACCTGCAAAGGGAGGGGTCAGGATAAATGCTGGGGAACCAACAGCAAGGTCAGAGCTCAAAGAAGACACTGGGTCCCCATCTGGGTGCCACGCGCGTGTGAGCTACACACCAGATCTATGCGCTTTACGGTGTGGAAGTTACGAGTTTTTAAAACGAGTAACTCTGAAAAAAGCAGCACAGGCTCTGGAGCCTGGCTTCAATCTTGCTGCTCCTTTGAGCAGCGGCCTTGGGGAGGCACCACCCCTGCCAGGCTGGGCCCCCACCTCTGGGGGGAGGGGTGAGCCCACTCCTGGACAATGGGGTCCCGCAGGGAGGGTCGGGAGTAAAGCACTGAGCAGGGGGCCTGGCCTGGAGAGCGGTCCAGTGACTGACTGTCATCAATGAGGGAAGATTTATACCATGAGCCGTGAGACGCTTATTCTGCACGTGTTCACTCGGCAATCCGCGGGTGGACGCTGGGCTCGGCTGGGCTGGGCTGGACGGAGCAGATGCTGCCGACTTGGCCTCTTGCCAGGGGCCAACAGCCTTCCTCTGTCAGGACGTGACTTCCCCAAGTTGCACAGTTCGTGAGGGCCTCGACCAGGACCCCAGGCCGGTTCCTCCGAGTGTCCCGGCCCTCAATCCTCCTGGACTCTGTGTCAATAACCACGTGCCGGGAAGGATGATAATGTCTCCTTACTTGGAGACGGGGCCTTTACGGGGCTCATGAGGTTAAAACGAAGTCACTAAGGTGGCGCCCTAATCCAACATAACAGGTGCCCTTTTAAAAAGGGGAAATTTGGACACAGAGACAGACACGCGTCAGAGAAGACGGCCGTCTGCAGTCCCGGGGGCGAGACTGGGGAGGCTCCTCCCGTCATGGCCGCAGCAGGACCAGCCCTGCGACACCTGGGTGGGCTCCGGCCTCCAGACGGGGGACAGGAGGTTGCGGTGTTGAAGCCACGCAGCGTGCGGGGCTTTGTTACAGCAGCCCCAGCAAACTAACACGTGTCTTCACTGAGGTATAAGTCACACGTGACAGAATTCACTCCTCTAATTCTGTTCACAGATTTGCGCACCTCTCACCCTGATCGAAATTTACAGCACTTCACCCCAAAAGGAAAGCCTGGACCCGTTAAGCGGTCATTGCTCAGGCTCTCCACACACCCCCACGCCCAGACACTACTCATCTGCTTTCTGTCTCGATGGATTTGCCTATTCCAGACACTTCGCACGTGTGGAATCACGTGCTGTGTGGCTTTCTGTGACTGGCTTCTCTCACTTAGTATAATGCGTTCAACGTTTATCCACGTTGTAGCATGTGTCAGTGCTTCCTTTCTTTTTAAGGCTGAATGATTTTCCGTTATATGGATGGAATACATTTTACTTATCAACTCATCTCTGATGTGTAGTCTAATTTTGTTTTGGAAAGAAGACCATTTGTTAAGTCCAAGGGGTGAGAACGTCGATATTTGTTATGGATGTCCGAAAGGTTTCATAATTTTTTAGTGCTAATCAATATATTTTGAAAATATAGGGCTTCCCCCGTCACATAAAGACACATACTGTATGATCCCACTCACATGCAGTTCCTAGAGGAGCCCAACCCAGAAAGACAGAAAGCAGAATGGTGGGTGCCAGGGGCTGGGGAGGAGTGGTGATGGGGGAGTTGTAATGGGTACAGAGTTCCAGTTTCCGAGGAGGAAAAAGTTCTGGAGGTGGATGGGGCTGACGGTTGCACGATGATGTGGACGTGTTTATTAAGGCCACTGAACTGTACACTTAAAAATGGCTAAGAAAAAATTAAAAAATAAAAAAAATAATAAAAATGGCTAAGATGGTAAATTTTATATTGTGTAATTTCACCACAATAAAAAAAATGGGAAAAGATATATATATATAGGACTTCCCTGGTGGTGCAGTGGATAAGAACCTGCCTGCCAATTCAGGGGACACAGGGTCGACCCCTGGTCCGGGAAGATCCCACATGCCTCGGAGCAACTAAGCCCGTGCGCCACAACTACTGAGCCTGCGCTCTAGAGTCCACGGGCCACAACGGCTGCAGCCCACGTGCCTAGAGCCCGTGCTCCACAACAAGAGAAGCCACTGCCATGAGAAGCCCGCGCACCGCAACAAAGAGTAGCCCCTGCTCGCCGCAACTAGAGAAAGCCCACGTGCAGCAACGAAGACCCAATGCAGCCAAAAATAAATTTTTTTAAATTTTTTTGAAAATTAAAATAATAACTATTTTAAATATATGTATGTATACATACATATATATATATATATATATATATATATGTATACTGGGGACTTCCCTGGTAGCTCAGGGGGTAAGACTCCACGCTCCCAATGCAGGGGGCCTGGGTTCGATCCCTGGTCAGGGAACTAGATCCCACATGCATGCCGCAACTAAGAGTTCGTCTGCCACAACTAAGGAGCCCACCTGCCACAACTAAGACACAATGCAACCAATTAATTAAATAAATAAAATATATATATATATACACACACACACACACACACACACACACACACACACACATATATAGAAAGAGTCAGAGAATGAGTCTCCGGGCATTGAAGGGAGATAATGGTTGCTGACATACTAAAGAACAGAAGGGTCTAACACTAAGGAAAAACAAAAAGGATTACTGAACGTTCCTGCTTTCCTCCTGACCCCAGTGTCACAGCGACAGGGATGCTACTTAACAGCCCCGCCATGAGCCCCGCCTGCCAGGTCTTTGGCTGCCTTCCCAGCAGGCCCAGACCAGGGGCAGCCCTCAGAGGAAGTGTGGATATTTTCTGAGCGTGGTGGGCTTGGACCGTGTGGGAAGGGGCCCACCAGGCTCCCATGGCCCTGCCTGGGTCCCCAGCCACTGCAGCCTCCCCCTCCGCCACCAGAGGCCATTCCAGCCAGACCCTGGTGACCTGCCTCACCCACCGACGGGGAGTTCACCCTCTTGCAAGGGGGTCATCCCACTGCCAAGCACCGTTGGGCGCGCCCCATGGAAAAGGGCTCGGGGGTCAAACGGGCTTGGGGGCCACGTGCAACTTATGGCGTCACCAGCGTTTACTGAGCACCAAGCGTGTGTCCGGCCCTGGCTCCGGCTTCGGCCCCCTGCTCCCAGCAGCTCTGAGAGGAGGACCACAGTGACGCCCTTTGAAAGACGGTGCTCAGTGGGGCAAAGGTGGCTGAGGTCCCACGGGGGGCGGGGGCACTCAGGGCTTCCGTTTACCCCACACCCATACCTCGTGGCACCAGAAGCCGACGGAAGGCCCCGGGACACCCCCCTAACGCATCTGGGGTCCCCGCTCCCCTAGCCCATGGGAGCACCCTTCAGGGCCCTCCTTGGGCAAGGCAGCCCTGGGCTGGACCAGCTCCATCTGTCAGGCTTGCTTGTTTAAAGCAGCTTTTTCTGGGTGTTCGCAGCCGGGCGTCGGAGCAAAGCGGCCGGTTTCCTTGAGCCCGTTTCGATTCCATCCTGCTTGCATTTCACAGTAGGGAAACCTACATTTTTCACCCAAGGTGATGCCTTACCTGGCAAGAACTGTGCCTCGAGGGTGGAATTTTAGGCACGGAGGCTGAACTGCATCCCTAGGCCTAGGGGAGAGGCCGGGCTGGAGGTGGTAGGGAGGGGAGTGGTCCTGCACCGTGCCCCCCACCCGCTAGATGGGATGAGCCCAGAAACGACGCCAGCGGGTCCCATCCTCCAGGGAGAAGAAGGTACAATAGCGCTGCTCAGGAGCGAGCTTCAGAGGGACCCAGCTGGGGGTGGGCCCAGGGCAGCCACGCCTCCCCTCCTACACCACTTGGCATTCTTTCCGGGAAACCTTGCAAAATAAGATTGTGGCCGCCCTCTGTGGCCGGCGCGTCGCGGCATCGCTGAAATGCCAGGAGGGTGGTGCCCTGGCGGCCCGGAGTCCAGGCCGTTGCCCCCCACCTCCGGGGCCCCGACAGCGCAGCTGAGCGGCCAGGCCCCTCCTCCCACCCACAGCCTCATCAGCCTGGCCTTTCTCAGGATCGCGGGACAAAGGGCGTGGGCGGTCCCGGGACTCCAAGGGATTCTGGGAATGCATCCCAGCCTCCCAGACCCCTCATCCACCCCTCACTGCAGGGGAAACTGAGGCCTGGAGGGGACAGGAGCTTCCTTAGTGAAAGAGACCCTTGCTCTCGGCCTTCTCCCTGGGGTAGGACGCACCAGCCCCGGGGGCCGCGACAGGGGTCCCAGCCCCACGGAAGCCCAGCTGCCGGGGCAGAGGTCAGTGCAGACGGGGCCTCGGTGGGAGGCACCCCGTGGGGCTGACGGGCAAGGGGCCAGGAGCCACTGGCCGGGCTTCAGCCCCTGCTTGCTGCAAGGATCTCTAAGGATCCTCTCATTCCAGTTGGGAGCCTGGAGGCCGAAGGGGTCAGGAAGGCCCATACAAGAGAGTACCGGGAGGAGGTGAGGTCAGACCCAAGGTCCCGTCACCCGGCCTCGTGAGTGGGGTCGGACCTCAATCAGCAGAGGAGGGCGCCTCCGAGTGCACTCCTTTATCTGCTGGTCGGCTCCGCGGCCCGGCCGGTCCCCTGTCCTTGCGTGTTCTTGCTTCCTGGCCAGCACGGACAGCACACTGAACAAGCCGAGCCATGAGAACACGGAACACGGTGCGGCAGGGCTGCAGGCCGGGGCTCGTGTGGGCAAACCCCTCCCTCCTCCGTCCCCCGCCTTGGGGACACAGATGCCCTGGCCACGTGAGGCCCGCATCAAGACGCTGGGGGGAGGCAGAGAACAGCCTGGCATCAGGGGGCTGCAGGGTGCTGCTGGGGGAACCGGGGAAATTCCCTCCTGTCTCCAAGCCTCAGTTTCCTCGACTGTGAAGTGGGCAGAGGGCAGCTGTGTGAGGCCTGTTCATGCCCACGCCCCTCCCAGGGCCTGCGTCTCAAGAACGGTCACAGCCTGGCTCCCCATCCGCTTCCGCTCACAGCACACCCAGAAGCACTCCTGGTGGGCCCCCAGGCTCCACCTGCACGCCCCCACTCCCCGCTTCCCCCCCTGCCTCACTTCTCTCCCCTCCGGCCTCCCTTTGGGGTCTCAAAATGCCTGCTCTTTCCTGCCTCAGGGCCTTGGCACTCGCCTCCACCGGGCCCAAACTAGTCTTTGCAGGCCGCCCTCTTTGAGCCACCTTCCCATCTGCCCCCACACCTGCCCCTCTGTCCTCGGCCCTCAGAGCTGCCCACTCATTCCCTGCCCAGCACTGGAGGCTTTGAGAACGGGACACACGATCCAGGCTGGGCTCCCCTAGGAGGCCGGAAACCCCATGACATCCTGCTACCCATCATTGTGTCCTCATCCCCAGCCTGGTGTCGACCAGCAAACTCTAGAGTCCATTCTGGGTTTGTAGAAGAACTAGACCGTCCCAGGGTATGGCCCCCAGGCAGATCTGGAGGGGGGCTCTGTCCAGGGAGGGGCCCAGCAGTGGAAATGCCTCTGTGGGCCTTGCCTGACGCCACTGCCCCTGAGTGGGAGGACCGAGGTCCCAGGGGCCTTGCACCCAGCCAGACAGGTTCCAGCCGGTTTGGCGGGATTGCTGCAGACAGAACTCAGCCCTGCAGAACGGCCGCCCGACTCCTGTGGCCAGCTCACCTGGGGAAAGGCCTCAGTCCCCCAGGGCCCCCCCCCCACCCCCCGCCAACTCCTCTGCAGGAGCCCCAGCCCAACACCACCCACCAGGTGCCTCCTACCAGGGCTGGGGGCCAGCAACGAGCAAGAAGGGGCTGGTTCCGATTCTGCGGAATTTACGGGTCAGGAGCATCGGATTACACCTCGTGGCTCGGGCGGGTAGGGGGAGAACCAGGGCTCCTGCGCGAGCTCCTTTGGCTCTGCGGTCCCCTAGCCTGAGACAGGTTCTGAGGGCGGGTGGCTTGGGTGGAGGGGATCCGGAAGACTGTAGGTGAGTGGAAGGGAAGGAGCCCCGGTGGGCTCCCCCGCCTGCAGGAGCCCCCAGTCACCAGCCCACTGGCCATCAGGATACTGACCCGCCAATTCCCACCAGGCCTTGGCTGCTGGCCGCCCCACGCTGGGGCTGATGGGTGAGTTCTGCACTTCCCCAGGGGAGGGGTGTCACAGAGAAAGCGCTCAGGGGAGGCCTGGATGGGCTACGCAGTGGCCACGTAAGGCGGGGTGGTTCCCGCGAAGAGTCACGCCTCCTCCAAGCCAGCACCAAGCTTTCCCACGAAGCCTTTAAGGGGCGGCCAGTCCTTCCCCGCGAAAGCCAACCTCTGGCCACTGCATCTCCTCCATCCACAGAGGCAGCCAGCCCCACGCTCCCTGAGGCCCATGGGCTCTGACCTTGAGATTCTGGGGTACAGTCATCAAGGGGCACCCGCCATCCACATTCCCAGAGCCGGAAGCACAAACCATCTCTGAGCCCAGGCCCTGCCACCACCTCCTAAGTAAAGAGAGCAGCAGCCCCGGCCAGGATGAGGGGATGGGACACAGGAAGCTGCAGACGCTTGGCAGGGTCTCCAGGCACCTGGGACCTGGGAATCAGGGGGCAGCAGAGGAAGCAGGGAGTCCAGGAGGGAGAACACCCCCTCAGACCCTTCCTGGGACCTCTACCTTGCGGGGGGGAGAAGGCAGACACATCACAGTTCGTTAAATCACTGAACTCCACTCTGGTGAATGAAGCCAAAACAAAACAAGCAGGGGATGTACTTGGCTCACAGGAGCAAAAGAGTAAGTGGCAAGAACATGTCTGGCCAGAGATTTAGGAAACAACTCACGGGCAGCCTCAGGGAAGAACGTTCCCCCTCTGCTGCCATCCTTGCGTCCTTCTGTTCGAGACTCACCTTTCCGTAATAGTAAAGAGTTTCCACAAGCCAATAAGACAAACAAAAATTGCAACAGAAAAGTAAGCACGAATGTGACCAGACGGCCCACAGAACAGGAAATACAACTGAGTCTCAAACTTCTGAAAAGATGTTTAGACTTATTCAAAATAGAAGTGCAAATTGGAAGTACAGTCCAACTCCATTTCTCACCTCTGGGTTGGCAGTGATGACACTGCTGGTGTTGGTGTGGGGCACAAGCCCTCACACGTTGCTGGTGGGAGTGCACTTTTTTTTTTTTTGGCCGCGCCAGGTGGCATGTGGAATCTTAGTTCCCCGACCAGGGATCAGACACGTGCCCCCTGCAGTGGAAGCACCAAATCCTAACCACTGGACCGCCGGGGAAGTCCCATTGTTTTCATGCACGTGCCTTTTGACCTAAAAACTCCCTCCTAGGAATTTATCCTGCAGGGACATTTGCACGTGTACAAACGACACTAGTACAAGGATTTTTATTGCAGGCAAGGACGCTCAGCCTCCTAGCTCAGGCTCACTCCCCTGCGGGGTCGCTGCGGCGATGTCCCCGAGGCACACGGCGTGAATCTAATCACCAGAAAACACCAGACAGACCCGAAGACAGACTTTATACAAAGCAACTGTCTATACTCATGGAAAACGAAGAAAGGCTGAGAACCGCTTCCAGGATTAAAGGAAGTGAAATAGATGTGACCCTGGTTTGGGTGGGAGACGGGAGTGGGGCGAAGGGCTTTAAAAGGCCGTTATTGGGCCGGTGACAGAGTCTGAATATGGACTGTATACCAGGCTTATTTGCGCTAACTTTGTGAATTCCCCATCACTGTGCTGTGGGGAAGAGAACGCCCTTGATCTCAGGACCCTAGGGGATCGCCCTGAAGTCATCAGGGTGAAGGACATGCGGTCTGCAGTTTACCAGCGAGTGGCTCACAAAAACACCTCGGTAAACGTGCACACGTGATACATCACTGCGTGTAATCATCACGTATGACGCATATAACGTAAAGCACAACGTGCAGCCTCGTATAACTCCACGTTAGCACAAAGTGTGAGTGAGAAAACAAACGTGATCGAACGCTGACCACGGTGACCCAAGGTGAAGGGTGTCACGGAAGTTTTTTTTTTTTTTTTTTGGCTGCAATGGGTCTTCATTGCTGCACACTGGCTTTCTCCAGTTGAGGCAAACAGGGCTACTCTTCACTGCAGTGTGAGGGCTTCTCACTGCCGTGGTCTCTCTTGTTGTGGAGCACGGGCTCTAGGCGCACGGGCCTCAGTAGTTGTGGCACACAGGCTCAGCAGTTGTGGCTCGCAGGCTCAGTAGTTGTGGCGCATGGGCTTAGTTGCTCTGCGGCATGTGGGATCTTCCCAGACCAGGGCTCGAACCCATGTCCCCTGCATTGGCAGGCTGATTCTTAACCACTGCGCCACCAGGGAAGCCCCGGAAGTTCTTTTTTTTTTTAACTCTTAATAATTTTCTGTAGGTTTGGAATTATTTCAGAACAGAAACTTTTAAAATAATTCATGTAGGGATTTCCCTGGTGGTCCAGTGGTTAAGACTCCACGCTTCCACTACAGGGGCATGGGTTCCAGCCCTGGTTGGGGAACTAAGGTCGCACATGCCGCACAAAATAATAATAATAATAATAATACGTGTACACGACAGAGATCTCAGCCGTTCACAAGGCAGGGAAGCGGGTCTCCCGGCCCTGGTACCTGGTGCCTTAGTCCTCAGGAAGGCGCCCCGTTCACCCGCTCAACACCTGGCTCGCAAGCAATCACGTACCCTCCTTCCCTAAACACACACAGTTGTGTATCCTGGTCTTTTCGTGTAACATTATATCACGAGCATTTTCCTGTGTAACAAAAATTCCCTCCAAAGCATCCCTTTGCATGGCTCCCCAGCAGCCTGCCCACGATTTCCTTTTAATTTGTGTATTTTTCACCTGCGTAAGCAATGCTTTATCCGTTCATCTCTGCCGCGCGTGCCTCTGAGCAGGCTCTTCGGGGAGATTCTAAGGTGGGAGGACTCGGGGGACACTGCTGGTGTTTAAGGGCATTTGGCGGGTCCTGCCTGGTGGCAGGCGTCTCGGCATTCCAGAAAGGTTATACCACCGCCACACCCACCACGCCCACCACGCCCGCCACGCCCGCCACGCGGGGCACCTGCCCCAGGCTCCCTGGCCGCGGACTCCCTGAGCCAGTCCGGCATGTCCCAACTGGGCCTCGCTGTTTCCCTTGAATACAGGGGTACCCATTTGGCGTTCCTTCCTTCTGTGCATCGTCTGTGTCCTTGGTCAGTTTTCCGCCATTTGTCACCGCCTGTCGGTCATTAGGACTGACGTGAGGGCAGCACAGGGAGGCCAGGGCACTGCTTCCCTCGGGGTCCAGCTCTGGCTCTGCTGCCCACGCGGCACCCCAGGCCTCCTCCTCCATGAGCACCCGGGGAGTCACCGCGAAGAGGGCTTGGGACCAGGCCCCCCTGACCGAGCGCCCCGTAGCGAGACCGTTACTGGTACAGGAGGGGAATCAGCCCTTTGTCCCGTGTGTTGGCAATCGTTCCATCCCCAGTGCAAAGGCTTTCGGAGAGGCTGAGCAGGCGGCCCCCCAGGAAGGGGTGAGGAACCCGGGAGTCTAGTGTTCATGAAGCCACGTCACGGAAGGAATGTCTACCGCCGGGAACGTTCTCAGAGCCATAAAGAGAGGCCTGGTTGGCCCCGAACCAAAACCCAAATTAGTCCCAAGGAAGATTTCGCAACTTCCTCTGAGAGCAGCCTCCCAGCAGTCAGTCGGGGGTCCTGCCTGAGGGCTCCCCCGGCCCCTCCCTGCCCACCCGCGTGTCTCCCCCTCCTCTGGGGGACGTGGCAGGGGCTTTACCCCCAAAGAGAGCCCCCACCCAGGGTCTGGCAGGTGGGACTCACCTGGGAGCCAGGTGAGGCCCCAGGAGGAAGACCGGGGCCTCTGGGCTCAGCCCGTGCCCTTCCCGTGACTCAGGAGGGGAGGCCTAGCGCCCTCGTTCCCGAGGAGTCCCCCAGTCCGCCTGAAGGGCGTCCAGCTTGGGGTGGTTTGCGGCGGCCACGCTGGCCCGACCGCTCGGCCTCTGGAGAGCTAGAGGCTGGAGCTGCATCTCGGCCCCGGGTCACCGACCCTCCCGGGCGGCCCTCCTGGTGGCAGCTACACCGTCATGGGGAAAAGCGTTTCTTAGGGGTCCCCATGACAAGCCCCCCAGCCCTGGAGACGGGGCCTCGGACCCCGGCCCAAGAAAGCCACACGCCTCAGGCCTCCTGGGCCACGGCGCCCAGGGCTCTGGCCCGGCTCGGCCCCAGAGGACAGGACTGACCACCTCCCAGCTGGTGTGGGAGGGACCCGGCCCTGTTAGGACTCAAGCTCCAAGTAAATTAAAAACGAGTTAAAAGGTCATGTGTAGGGCTTCCCTGGTGGCGCAGTGGTTGAGAGTCCGCCTGCCAATGCAGGGGACACGGGTTCATGCCCCGGTCCGGGAAGATCCCACATGCCATGGGGTGGCTGGGCCCATGAGCCATGGCCGCTGAGCCTGCGCGTCCGGAGCCTGTGCTCCGCAATGGGAGAGGCCACAACAGTGAGAGGCCCGCGTACCGCAAAAAAAAAAAAAAAAAAAAAAAAAAAAGGTCATGTGTAGAATTAACCTGTTATATAGTGATTCCACTTACAGGTATAAATACACCCAAAAGAAAAGAGAGCAGGGACTCAAAGAGATACTTGTACACCCATGTGCACAGCAGCATCAGTCAGCCAAAGATAGAAACCACCCAGTGTCACCGACAAATGAATGGACGACAAAATAGGGTCCGTCCACACAATGGAATATTACTCAGCCTTAAAAAGGAAGGAGACTGACACCTGCTAGAACATGGATGAACCCTGAGGACGTTACTGAAATAAGCAAGACATGCAAGGACGAACGCAGTATGATTCCACTCATAGGAGGTCCCTAGAGTCCCAATCCAGAGACAGGAAGTAGAAGGGTGGGTCACAGGGGCTGGGGGCGGGGTGGGAGTGAGGGCGTAACGGGGGCAGAGTTTCAGCTTGGGAAGATGAGAAAGTTCTGGAGATGACGGTGGTGATGGCTGCACGACAACATGAATGTACTTAAAGCCACTGAACTAAACACTTACAACGGTTAAAGTGGCAAATTTTACATTGTGTATATTTTACCAATAGAAAACGTCATCGTGTGCCCCAAAGGCGTTCCATCCTCATCCTCCCTCCCCCCAACTAAGCTTCTGTGCTAAGGGCTGGGGCTTGGGGGCTGATGGGATCTTTTCCAGCCACTGTCTGTTGGACAGAGTCCTGTTGTGGACAAAAAGAATGGGATCCCTGGGACTTCCCTGGTGGCACAGTGGTTGAGAATCCGCCTGCAAATGCAGGGGACACAGGTTCGAGCCCTGGTCCGGGAAGATCCCACATGCCGCGGAGCAACTGGGCCTATGCGCCGCAACTACTGAGCCTGCGCTCTAGAGCCTGCGAGCCACAACTACTGAAGCCTGCATGCCTGGAGCCTGAGCTCTGCAACGGGAGAGGCCACCGCAGTGAGAAGCCCATGCACCACAACGGAGAGTGGCCCCCGCTGACCGCAACTAGAGAAAGCCCACGTGCAGCAACGAAGGCCCAACAACAAAGACCCAATGCAGCCATAAATTAATTAATTATATTTTTTTAAAAAAAGAATGCGATCCCTATTTTAGGATATAGGGTCTGTCACCTGTAACACCAGTGGCTGAAACAGACAGCATCCACCTCTCCTGCACCTGGTCTGGAGGGAGGCTGTGCAGGGCTGGCGTGGAGACTCTGCTCGGCAGTCGCTGGGCCCCGGCTCCTCTCCGGCCACCCCTAGGGCGTTTGTCCTGCCACGAGGCTCGAGATGGTTCACCACCACATCCCTGTCCTTAGCAGCAGGGAGCAAAGGAGGGAGGAGGGGTGACTTCTTCCTTCCGGACGCTGGCACCGGCCTCTATACCAGAAGGAGGATGCGGCTGGTATGCTGTCTGCCCCCTGCAACCTGGGAGGATATCAGCTGCACACCATCTCGCCGCGGCAGCCGGGGTGGGGTGTGCCGCGCAGGCAATGCCCCTTCCAGAGACGCTGCCACAAGAAGTGCTGTCAGCCGACGGCCTCCAGCTGCACCGCCGGCATGGCCGAGGTCCCTCCCACAGACTCCTCTGTGGGCTGGGGCCGCCCCCTGCTTGCTCAGGCCCCCTTCCCACTTACTGCAGGGGGGTCCCCCAATGTTCCTTGCATTTCTAGCTCGTCTTGTTGCCGGCTTCCGGGAGGACACAAAGTGACATCTTTGCTCAAGGCTGCATCCCCAGCCCGTAGAAGAGAGCGCAGCATATAGCAGGCGCTCGGCAAAACAGAAGCAAGGGTCAGGGGTCATAGAAGAAATAAAAGCAGGCACTCCGCAAGATCTCCCACGGGAACCAAGAAGATACAGTGGATGCTGCAGAAATGTGCGCTCACCTGAGCCGGCTGCCAAGCAGCTGGGAACCAGGCACCCGCCGGCGCACCTGAGAGGGGGCTCCCCGCCACATCGGCTGGGGCCCTTTGCCAATGAAAACAGGAGGGGAGGGTGAGGACCAGACTGGCCATGGCTGCAGGGGCCCCCTGCCTGCCACCTGCAGGGCGGGGTCTTCCGGAGCCCACAGAGGGCATGGAGGGGAACAGCTGCTCCTGGCCACGCAGGCCACCCTGGCACGGGCACCAGGAGCTCCGGGAATGGTCCCGGGAGCCAGGAGCAATGAGGAGGCTGCCAGGTCCTGGCCTGGGAGCCGACCCGGCGGGATATGGTTCATTGACAGCAACTTTTTTCCTACAGCTGCTCCATCCGTGGAGATATTTGCAAGGCCGACCGAGCTCCCTACGCCCCCCACCGCTGGCCAGCAGGGGAGGAGAGGACCACAGAGCCCGCTGCAGGAGCTCGCACGGCATGCTTCTCTGGACTCCTGTCCGCAAGCTGGTGACAAGCCTGGTCTGTAGGTGAAGTGTTCCATCATGGGCAGCGGGACAGACACGGGGGAGTTCGGGCTGAGAAGGCAGGAAGGAGGCACCAGCAGGGCAGACCTGGGGCAAAGCCACAGGTGACTCTAGATCATTCCCGAATCATCTGGACGACCCGATGACTCCCTTCTGGAGAAATAATGACCTTGCATGCTGACCCCTGGCCCGGGCTGGGCGGTGCTGGTGAGCAGGTGTGTTGAGCTTTGCTGTCAGGTCACTGAGGGGCGACCAGGCTGGGCTCTGAGGCTCCAGAGAGGAGGAAAGTGAGAGGTGGACCCCAAGGTGGGTCAGAGAAGTGGATGGGAGGGTGGAGGGTCCTGGACGGGGTGCTTGGAGTTTGCTCTCGTGGAGCAGGGGGAAGAGAATGGCCACCTGGCTTTCCATGAAGGGCCAGAGAGAATGGGATGTGGGCGAGTCAACCTAGAGAGAATGGCAGGCCAGTCTGGAGCGGGAGGCCAAGAATGTAGCCTAGGAGTGGGGATTCCTAATACAGAAACCAGAAATGACAGAGGGAAAGAATGACACATCTGATTACATGAGCGTGAAACGCTCCCAAAGGCCAAACACAGGGCAAAACAAACGCACAAACCCCCGTCAACAGGGCTGGAAGTGAGACGATCAGCTGAGAAAATGTCAGTAACCAGTCAACCAGGACAGAGGGTTAACATCCACTACGTAAAAGGCTGTACAAATCAGCAAGAAACAGGCAAACAGATCGCAATGCGGGAAAGGACACCAAGAGGTGACGTGCGCAAATGCCCTCAGCCGTCAGACACACACGAGAGCACACGTGACCCGGGAGCAGAGAAGCAGGAGCAAATGGACAAGATGCCACGGGCCCGCCAGGTTGGCGCAGACTGATAAGCAAACTCGGACATCACCAAGGATGTGGGGAGAGAGCCCTGGGGTGAAAGCCTCACGGTGCAGAGCTACCGGTGGGCACTGGCACACCCACCAAGCTACAGGATCCGCACGCGTGCTCCCCTCTGTCCAAGATGCCCGCCGTGAGAAGCAGCCCGGGAGGAGTATCTGCCCTGCTGTGCAAAGGTCCACACACGCGGCCTTCCGTCAAGTTGGTAACAATTCAGATTTCTATCAAAAGGAGAATAAATGATAGTATGTTCACAATATGGGAAACCGCATAGCAGCTACGAATTGTGGGGTGGATCTATGTGGACGCCTCCTTTCCCCCCTTCTCCCCTCCCCCCCTTCCCCTTCCCCTTCCCCCCTTCCTTCTCTCTCTTACTCTCTGGTTAAGCCCGTTTGAGTTGCTTTTCTTCACTTGCAACCAAAAGAACCCTGATTAACACTCTGATTGCAATGGTAATAACTACCTTAGGCAATTATTGTAAAGAGACCTAAGGTGTATAGCAGAGCCGTGCGTAGGATGTAGGATGCGTACTACACGGGGTTTCCTGCCACTGCCCCGGCCCCATCAACCACAGACAAGCTGGGCCTCTCAGGTGGGGGGCTGGGAAGGACCACCGGTGCTGTTTGTGTGCGTGCGGGGTCTAGGCTGCCTGCCCAGGCACATACCATCCACCCCCGCCACCTTGCACTGGCCACGGCGCCCCCAGTGCCACAGCGACGGCCCCTCTCCTGAGCGAGGCTCCTTTTCAAAGCTGACCCACGTTGGGATTTCCCTGGCAGTCCAGTGGTTAAGACTCTGAGCTTCCACTGCAGGTGGTGAGGGTTCGATCCCTGGTCAGGGAACTAAGATCTGCATGCCACGCGGTGCAGCAAAAAAAAAAAAAAAAAAAAAAAGCTGACCTACACATTGGGGAGCACCCAGCCCTTTCCACCGAAAGTTCCACTCGGGTCGTAATGCCACTTATTGAGACCCCACCACGTGCTGAGCCTGCTTTGTGTTACATCTGCCAAGCTAGGTCACCTCCCTCCTCTGGGTCCATCACCACCAATTCTCTGTAAGTTCAACCCACACGCAGACATTTGCACAAATCGTAATTATACAGCTCACTGAATCTCAAAAGTGACCACGCTTGTGGGACCACAGCCCAGAGCCCCCTTCGCCCCACTACTGCCTTTCCCAAGGGTAACGGCCATCCTGATTTCCCACCCGCACATCGGTTTTGCCGGGTTTTGAACTTCATGTTCAGAATGAAATCACACAGCCGACAGTCACCCGTATCCAGTGTCTTCTCTGGACGCCACGCCTGCAAGAGGTGTGTTTCCGCGAGCAGCAGCAGACGTTCAGTGACGTCGTGCCCACCGGGTGAAGACACACAAGTGACCCATCTTACTGCTCGCGGGCATGTGGCTGTTCCCAGGGTTCTTCCCACTATTATGAACAACGCCGCTCCGGCACTTTCACTCTCTGTCACCGTCATTCATTAGATGGGGATGGTAAAGCCCTGGATTGTGTCCACTTTCGTTTCCCCCTTTTCTGTGCAGAACCAGGAAGTCCCCACTCTGGCCCTAGGCTAGAAGGTGCAATTCTCCGATTGTCTTAAGCAGTCCCGGGCCGCAGGGTTGGTGTAGTTTTCTCGGTGATATGAACGGTCACCTGCTCCTTCTAGTCAAGTCTCTGTGAGCAGGGCCAGGTGAAGGGCCTGGTGAAGGAGAGACTGGGAAGAGAGAACCCTGTTTCACTTCGGATCAAAACTGTAGACATGGGCTTCCCTGGTGGCACAGTGGCTGAGAGTCCGCCTGCCGATGCAGGGGACGCGGGTTCGTGCCTTGGTCCGGGAGGATCCCACATGCCGCGGAGCGGCTGGACCCGTGAGCCATGGCCGCTGAGCCTGCACGTCCGGAGCCTGTGCTCCGCAACGGGAGAGGCCACAACAGTGAGAGGGCCGCGTACCACAAAAAAAAAAACAAAAAAACAAACTGTAGATGTGTGGTAACATCTATACTAGTTAGAAACTGTATTTAGCTATAAGTAGCAGAGACCTGGGAAATAGTGGCTTAGATAAAATAGAGGTTTATTCTCACCGATCAAAGAAGTCAGGGACTCCCAGGACAGGTATGATAATTCTAGAGCATCATCGGGAACCCCCAATCCTCTTTCTGTTCTGCCATAGTTAGAGTTTGGCTCCACCCTCAAGGTCACAAAATGGCCTCTGGAGGGCCAGCCATCACGTATACGTTCCAGGCAGGCAGAAAAAGGAAGAAAATAAGAGGAGCGCACACGAGCTCTTTAGGAGCTTTATTGGAAGTCCTGCCCAACAACTTCTGCTTGTATGTCATTAGCCAACCTGTTTGCTAGGGAAGCGGGAAAGGTAGTCTTAGCTGCTCACCTGGTCACCTTGAGAGAAGGGGAGATTAGATATTGCGCAGGCAATGAGCAGGCTCTTGTGCTCAACATCCAAGCCCAGTTTCCTTCTGCCTTATTTGGGATATCGAGAGACAAGGGACTTTCCAATGCCAGCCACTGCTAGAAGCAGGTGAGTTTGATCCCTAAAACCAAGCGCTTTAAACGGGCTTTGCCGGTGTTGCTGGTTCTCCCGCTTCGTTAGAGCCACGCGGTGCCCCTCGGGAAGGGGCATGGCCTCTCCTCCAGAACGGCAGGTAAACACCAGAGCCTATTAACCACAGGTGCTTTCCGAGATAAGCAATAAGGAAGGTTCTAGTACAGGGTCACGTCAGGTGGGCTCAAGCTCTGTGGGGGGCTGATTCTGGAAGGAGCCCACCGACAAGTACTGGTGTGAGTGGTTTATTCAGGAGAAGCCCCACCCCAGCTGGATGCTGCAGGTGGCTCAGGGCATAAATTCCATCTCGGGGAAGTAGGTGGGACCTGGGCTTTCAACTCCAGCCCTCGTCAGTCACTAGCTGAGGACAGGGGTGGATGAGGGGCCACCCACAGTTGAGCGGCTCCGCCCCAGGAGCCCAGGCCAGGGTGCAGGAGTGAGCCCTGCAGGTGAGCACACACGGTAGCTCGGGCGATGCTCGGGTCTGACGAAAGGGACCCGGCGGGTGTGGGCGAGCATTAACCGCATCCACGGCACCCCTGAGAGGTCCGGGGGGGAAACTGAGGCCCAAGGAAGGAACGTGGCCTGTTCAAGTGTCAGAGCTGGGAGGCTGCCCCTGACCTGAAGGTCACTGAAGACCCAGGCTACTG
This sequence comes from Leucopleurus acutus, assembly GCF_964270905.1. Taxonomy (NCBI): domain Eukaryota; kingdom Metazoa; phylum Chordata; class Mammalia; order Artiodactyla; family Delphinidae; genus Leucopleurus; species Leucopleurus acutus. The sequence goes on from NC_139161.1 coordinate 60,363,800, forward strand.
CCAGAGCGTACATCCCTCACTTGCTCATGCCTGATGTAGGCAAAGCCCGAGCTGGCCCTCCAGATGGGGGTGCCTGCCCCAGGTGCTCCTCCCGGGGTAAGCCTCAGACTCATCCGGTCACTGGCCCCCACGATGTCGCCAGGAAGCAGGCAATCTAAGAAGTAACCATAGCATGTGTGTGTGTGTGTAAACTCGGGGCCTCCCGAAGAGAGGGCTTGCGGAAAGGCGGGTGACGACAACTGGCGAGGGGCTCTGGGAGGAGACAGGCTGCAGAGGTCTGCGGGCGGACCCCAGCGGTAACCAGGCCGGAACCAGCTCCTCCTTGGAATGAAGGAGGTGACTCATCACTGACGCAGCCTGTGGTCAAGAAGGTGTCGCTGGCAGAGGGCTCGAAGGGCTGTGGGTCCCGTCACAGCGGAGGTGGGGGCTGCAGGCAGCCGGCTTGCGCACAGGCACGCAGAGCTGGAGCCCCCACAAATCCCAGCTTTACTGGATTTTACCACTGATCCGCTGTGTGACCTTAGGCAAGTTAACGAACCTCTCTGGGCCTCCATTTCCTTAGAATGGAGGGCTGGGGAGGATTCAGTGAGTTACTGAAATAGTACTTGGCACACAGCAGACTCCCACAGGGATGATGACAGCGGTGGTGATGATTCAAGTAGGACAGGACTGTCTAGAGTGGAGGCCCTTCCTTCCCGGCTGTGGGAAAGGCTCACTGTCACCTCCATCAAAACATCCTCCACCTGGGTCCCGGCCTGCCTCACGAAGGGGTTGGACCCAGATTCCTGGGCTCCAGAATCCACGTTCTTAACACAGCTCTACTGCCAGGAGCACATGCCTCGGACGGCCCTCCCTACAGGGCCCCCATGCAGCAGCTAGTGCTGTTATTTGCTCTGCTGCTGTCTGGGTGGATGCTGCCTCCCAAGGCTCTGTAGAGTCAAGGCAGCGTGGCGAACACCATTCCTTCAGAAGCATCAACACTGCTGGGCCACCGAGGTCCTCCAAGAACCACCCCCCGTTCTCTGCCTGTCATAGTATCCCTCACCAATGGTCTTTTAGTCTCTACTTGCATACCTCTGGGGACACGGGGCTCACCACCTCTCAAGGTCACTTCTCTAGTCATTTGAAGGCTTGTCTCCGTCCTGAGCCAACATCTGCCTCTCCACTGGCTGGCTTTGCTTTCCAGGAGGCAGTGAAAATCCTGCTGGTGTGCGAGAGCGGAGGCCCACGCAGTGCAACCGCTGAGTGGTCAGTGCCTGTGCCCCAGCTGGTCTCGGACTGCTGGGCTGTGGACAGACAAGGCACAGCAGATCTTCACGTCTTCTCCCTCCTTCTCTGCCCCTGAACGCACCAGGCAGCTTGGAAGCCTTTATGTGTCACGTGAACACAGTTACATAAATATTACGTGTGCATGATTTTAAGGATCATAAGCGATGAGGTTTCAAGGTGAAAAGATTCTTTGCCTTTCTTTTGGAGAAGCTCTTTGAACGCGGCCTTTTTAGGAAGAAGAGTGGCAGGCACAGGTGGTTCTGCCTCAGAAACCTTCTGAGCTCAGCCGGGCGCCTGCAGGATGAACGAGCTGCAAATCCGGGTATGCTCTCCCAGCCCGGGCGTGGGACGCACGTTGCAAACACAGGCCACACCTGATGCCAGGGCGTGTGCTTGTCCTACGATGGCGGCACCCACACTTCCGGGGGCCCTTCAGAGGCAGGCCCTGGGAAGACAGGTGCCTCCCATATGTACCTGCCCACAGATGTTCAGAGCAGCACAATTCACAGCAGCCAAAAGATGGAAGCAAGCAAATGTCTGTCCACAGATGAACAAAGTGTGGTCTACGCATGCAACAGAATAATATTATTCAGCCTGGAAAGAAAGGAGATTCAGACACGGGCTCCAACACACATGAAGCTGAAGCCATTTTGCCGAGTGAAACAAGCCCGGCACAAAAGGACAAGTACTGCACGATCCCACTTACATAAGGCACCTAGAGTCCCAATCCACACAGGCAGGAAGTGGAAGGGTGGTTCTCAGGGGCTGGGGGAGGGGTGGGGAGTGAGGGTTTGCTGGGGACAGAGTTTCAGTTTGGGAAGATGAATAATTTCTGGAGATGATGGCGGTGATGGCTGTGCAACAACGTGAACATTAATGCCGCCGAACTGTACACTTTAAAATGGTAAATGTGACGTTACGTATGTTTTACCACAATAAAAATACTAAAACAACAACCCCCCGAAATAAAAACCAAGACCACCTGCAGAGGTTCCTCTGCTGTAGGCCCGGGTCTGTGGGCAGAGCCGCGCGCGTGCACAAGCTCCGTGGAGCGCAGCTCAGGCCAGTGTCACCAGGGAAACTGAGGCTGGGGTGGGCTGCGGGAGTGGAGCTGGGCCTGGCTCCGCGCGCTCCTTCCCGAACCGCGGTGTCCTTTGGCGGCCGGCCCGGAGGGAGGACGGCGGACTGGTTCCCCCCGCAGGGGCGACCCCCCCTCCTCACGCAGGTGGATCAGGTCGGGGGGCCCTGACACGGGCCTCAGCATCAGGGTGGCCCGGGCGGAGCCGGCACCGCGCACCCCAGCCCCGCGGACGCCACTCTCATGCCACACCGGCCACACCCGGGCTGCGCGGCCGCCGAACGGGCGGGGCGCCACCTGCTGGCGGAGGCGGGGAGGCGCGCGGGTGCGTTCAGGGCCGGGCTTCCTGCGGGTGCGGGCGGGGTCTGTGCGGTCCCGCAACCCAACCCGGGGGTGACAGCTACAGAATTTTATCCCTCCCAGGGCCGAGCCCAGAGCCCCCCCTCCCCGAAATCCGGGGCCAGGGAGTTCCCGGGCTCCCCAGCTCCCGGGGGTGGCGGCCCCCTGCTCCACCTCTGCTCAGTCCTCACAGGACGACGCCTCCCCGTGCATCTGCGTCCATGCTCCCCTCCTCCCGTGAGAACACAAGTCATCGGATCCAGTACGCCTCATTCTTAACTCGATCACATCTACAAAGACCCCATTTCCAAATGAGATCACATCACAGGCCAGGGGGACGTGAATTTGGGTGCATTCTATTGAACTCAGCAGAGGCCCCTGATGCAGCCTTCCCTGACCACCACCAGGACCAGCCCCTGTCCTCCGCGCCCAGCAGAGCACGTGGGCCGCTGGGTGGGGTCTGCACCGCACTGCTCTGAACCTGCTGGCTGGGAAGCATGTTCCCATCTACACTCACCTCTACAACGATATCCCAGCACAACTCTGGGAGGTCCCTGCCCTGTCCTGCCCCATCCTTATGCAGCAGGAATGGGCCATCCCCACTTTGGTATTAAAACTGCAGCAGGGGGACTTCCCTGGTGGCGCAGTGGTTAAGAATCTGCCTGCCAATGAAGGGGACACGGGTTCGAGCCCTGGTCCGGGAAGATACTACAAGCCCCAGAGCAACTAAGCCTGTGTGCCACAACTACTGAGCCTGCGCTCTACAGCCCGTGAGCCACAACTACTGAAGCCCACGCACCACAACTACTGAAGCCCGCGCACCCAGAGCCCGTGCTCCGCAACAAGAGAAGCCACCGCAGTGAGAAGCCCGCGCACCACTATGAAGACCCAACGCAGCCAAAACTAAATAAATTTTTTAAAAAACCAGAAAACTGCAGCAGGATTTTTTTTTTTTCTTATTAAGGCACCATCATGGATACCTAGACCTGGAATACTCAAAATGGAATTCAGGATTTACAGGATGAACCCACGGAAAGAACTATCAGGTCTCTGTGGTGTGGCACGTTTCATAAAGTAATAAATCTCAAGGCCAGCCTCTATCCAAGCCGCTTAGTGTTAAGGCTACAGTTTAAATGGCCAAAATCAGCACAGAGGGGTCACTGTTGTACTTGGTGTTTAATTCTTAAACAGGTGTGGGTCCCTGGCGGCCAGTCACGCCAAAAACCACAATCCAGATGGTTTTTGCTTCAAGTGCTTATAAAGGACAGGGATGTTTGGGGCCGAGGGACGGATTTCTGCCCAAAGTAATTAATGTATAATGACCCACCAGCAAACGGAGGTGGACCACGTAAGCAGCAAAATGGAAATTGGTGTATGGAAATGCGCTCCTGAGATTCAAATGTTTTCAAATGTGAATCAAATGCAGAAAGTGCCAAAAAGAAAGGTTGTTCGCCTGGGTCTGTTGCTGGCCCCCCATCTTCACAAAAACCTCCCTGAAGTGGCGGTAAAGCCCGGGTTCCCTGGGAAACACGGCACCCTTAGACCTCCACTGCTGGGTGTTCAGGAACTTTCCGACTTCAGGCTTTAAAAATGACACTCAAGGGCTTCCCTGGTGGCACAGTGGTTGGGAGTCTGCCTGCCGATGCAGGGGACACGGGTTCGTGCCCCGGTCCGGGGAGATCCCACATGCCGCGGAGCGGCCGGGCCCGTGAGCCGTGGCCGCTGAGCCTGCGCGTCCGGAGCCTGTGCTCTGCAGCAGGAGAGGCCACAACAGTGAGAGGCCCGCGTACCGCAAAAAAATAAAAATAAAAATGACACTCAAGTGTAGGTTTAAAACTTTGCCTGTATCTTGGATTACTTCTTTGGGATGGATCCCTGGAAGTGGAATTCCTAAGGCAAAGGGCAGAATAATGTTTAAGTTTCTTGATCAGAGATTTCAAACTGGTGGCCCCACAGTCAATTTGGCTCTCAGCTGACTTTGATTTGGCCCGTGCAATTTTTTTACGCATGTCATCGTTTCAAAGAAAGAAGATTTCCCATTGGAATTCAGATTTCCAGCTTATCTTGTAAAATCAGAGCTACCCAATCTATCAATGTAACACACCACATTAACAGAATGAAGGAAAAAGGCCACGCGATCATCTCAGCTGACACAGAAAATGCATTTCACAAAAGCCAACACCCCTTATGATAAAACACTCACCAAACTGGGAATAGAGGAAAATTCCTAAGTGTGATAAAGGATGTTTTCGAAGAGCCCAGAGCTGACATCATACTCAATGGTGTAAGACTGAAATCTTTCCCCCTAAGACAGAAACAAGAAGAGTATGCCGGCTTTTACCACTGCTATTCAACATAGCGGTGGAACCCTTGCCAGAGCAATTAGGCAAAAAAAAAAAAAAAAAAAAGAAACAAAAGATATCCAAACTGAAAAGGAAGAAGTAAAACTATCTCTGTTCATAGATAACATGACCTTCCATATAGAGAATTCAAAAACTCCAGTGAGTAACTATTAGTGCTAGTAAACAAATTTCGCAAAGTTGCCAGGTACAGGATCAACACACAAAGATCAGTTGTATTTCTATACACTATGAACAGTCCAAAAAGCAGTGAACAATCCAAAAAGGAAATTAAGAAAATAATTCCACTTACAATGGCATCAAAGAGAATAACATACTTTGGAATAACTTTTACCAAGTAGGCGAAAGACTTGTACACTGAAACCTACAAAACATTGCTGAAAGAAATTAAAGAAGACCTAAATACATGGGAAGACATCTTGTGTTTATAGACTGGAAGATTTAATACTGTTAAGATGCAATACTGCCCAGAGCAATAAACAGATTCAATGCAATTTCCATCAAAATCCCAATGGCCTTTTTTTTTTTTTTTTTTTGCGGTACGCGGGCCTCTCACTGCTGTGGCCTCTCCCATTGCGGAGCACAGGCTCCGGACACGCAGGCTCAGCGGCCATGGCTCACGCGCCCAGCCGCTCCGCGGCATGTGGATTCTTCCCGGACCAGGGCACGAACCCGCGTCCCCTGCATCGGCAGGCGGACTCTCAACCACTGCGCCACCAGGGAAGCCCAAGAGAGACACCGAATTTTTAACTTCACTTAATTTTAATTTTTTTTTTTGGATCCTAAAGTCAAGTGCAATTATTGAGAGATGCACACTTTTTCAAAATATATTTATTTATTTATTTGGCTGTGCCAGGTCTTTTTTTTTTATAACAACACCTTTTATTAATTAATTAATTAATTTTTGCTGTGTTGGGTCTTGGTTTCTGTGCGAGGGCTTTCTCTAGTTGTGGCGAGCGGGGGCCGCTCTTCATCGCGGTGCGCGGGCCTCTCACTATCATGGCCTCTCTTGTTACAGAGCACAAGCTCCAGACGCGCAGGCTCAGCGGCCATGGCTCACGGGCCTAGTTGCTCCGCGGCATGTGGGATCCTCCCAGACCAGGGCCCGAACCCGTGTCCCCTGCATTAGCAGGCAGATTCTCAACCACTGCGCCACCAGGAAAGCCCTGCGCCAGGTCTTAGTTGCAGCATGTGGGATCCAGTTCCCTGACCTGGGATCAAACCTGGGCGGCCTGCGTTGGGAGTGTGGAGTCTCAACCACAGGACCGCCAGGGAAGTCCCACTTAATTTGAATTTAAATGTAAATCTCACAAGACTCTAGCAGCCGCGTCTGGAGAGCGCCAGTTCGGCAGCTCCACCTGGTGGCTCCCCTTCCCCAGCCTCGACCCAGCCCCAGCAGGAGCCAGACAGGCCGGTACCCCGCCCAGCCCTGCGGTCCGAGCCTCGGGGTCAGCACACCACCACGCCCCGCCCTGAGTGGGCAGCCCGCAGATCTTCCCATCCTACTAAATCATCACTCTGTTTGCCCCCAAGTCTCGCTCTCTGCGGCCGGCTAGGCATCTGGTCTCCCACACATCTGCTGCTCTCGTGGCCGGAGCCTGGGAAGCCGGTCAGAACGAAACCCGCAGCCTCCGCAGATGTGCTCCTCTGACATGGGCACCCGCCCGTCTTTCCTGTCAGGAGCCAAGAATACTCAGGCTGCTAATTTGAACAGAAACAGTGAAGTTCTCTCTCTCGCCTCTTTGGGCACTTATTCCGCAATTTCAGTTTTCAGAAACAAAACCCTCCCGTATGCAAAATTCGTAGATGGCTGTGGTCTCCAGGATGTTCCTCGTAAAACAAATGCGTCTTGCCTGTGGTTTTGCAGTTTCATAATCATCCCACGTCGCAGTGGCACAGTTCCGACGGAAGGCTGGCACAGAGCCGCCGGTGAAAGGGCGCGAATGCGGAGTGTTTAGACCAGCAGCGAGTACAGACCAGGGTGTCTCAACATCAGCGCGATTCCCATTTGGGCTGGATCATTCTTTCCTGTGAGGCCGTCCTGGGCACTGTCGGATGTTTGCTAGCGTCCCTGGCCTCCACCCCCCACACCACCACACCACCCTTGAGACAAGCAAAAATGTCTCCAGACATTGTCACACGTCCCCTGGCGGGGGGCAGAATCGCGTGGGTTGTAGACAAAACCTGGGGAAAGAGGAGCGGGCCGAGTAAGACTCCGCAGTCACCCCTCTTGGGGAGCAAAGTGCAAAGCCTCTGGACCCCAGAGAGCAAGCTGAACCCCTAGACAGCGTTGCGTGTGGGTTCCTGGCCTTAAACAGGAGAGACTCACGCCGACATTTGTCATGCATTGTTCTGCAGGTGCTGGCAGTGTGGGGATGAACGAGCAGATAAGCTTATTATTTCACTCAACAAGTATTTATTGCCTACTATGTGCCGGGCACTGTTCTAAGCACTGGTTGTATTAGTCAAAGTTCTCCAGAGAAACAGAAACAATAGAATTGAAATATATAGATATATAGACATATATATACACATGTATCCTACTCATGTGGAAATGCAAAGAAGCTAGAATATTCAAAACAACTCTGAGAAAAGAGCAAAGTTGGAGAACTGACACCAGCTTGCTTAAAGCTACGGTAATCAAGAGAGTGTGGTATTGGTGTAGAGCAGACAACTAGGTCAGTGGAACAGAACAGAGAGTCTAGAAAGAGACCCACAGATCTGGACAAGTGAATTGCAACAAAGGTGCAAAGGAAATTCAGTGAAGAAAGGCTAGCCTTTCAACAAATGGTGCTGGAACAATTGAAGTCTGTATGCAAAAAAAACAAAACAAACAAAAAAAACCTTGGATCCATATATAAAAATTAATAGGGGGAGGGATAGATCGGGAGTTTGGGATTGACATGTACACACTGCTACATTTAAAACAGACAACCAACAAGGACCTACTGTAAATAAATAAATATTAATACAAAATATTGTTAATACACCATTACACAAAAATCAACATAATACACAAAAATCAACACAAAAGGGGTCATGGACCTAGATGTAAAGCCTAAAAGTATAAACTTCTAGAAAAATATACGAGAAGACCTTGGTTAGGCCAAGATTTCTTAGATACGACACCAAAAGCACGAACCATAAAAGAAAAAAAATGGTAAATCGATTTCATTCAAATAAAACACTTCTGCTCTTCGGTAGATGCTGTTCAAGAGAATGAAAAGACAAGCCACAGACAGGAGAAAATACTTGCAAATCAAATCTCTGATGAAAGACTTTTATGCAGAATATGTAAAGAACACTCCTATCCAATAATAAGAAAATAAGCAACCCAATTTTTTAAAGTGGGCAAAAGCTTTGAACAGACACTTCATCAAAGAAGATATACAACGGCCAGTAAGCACATGAGAACATGCTCAACGTCATTCGTCGTTAGGGAAACGCGACTTAGACCCCTAAGGGGACACATCTGCCCACCTATCAGAATGGCTGCCACACCGAGCGCCGGTGAGGACACATGGAAGCGCGGGACTCAAAACACAGACTGTGTGACCGTTTTGGTAAATAATACGGCAGATTCTGGACATTTTAAACATGCGCCTACAGTGTGTGATCCAGCGATTCCACTCCCAGACACGCACCCAAGGGAAACGAAAGAACATGTCCATGCAAATGCGGACGCCGCGCAAACACGCAGCTCTCTTGGTAACCTCCCAAACCTGGAAATAGCTGAGGTGCCTCGAACTTGCCCGGCCGCTCCCTCTGCCTGGGATGTGCCTCCGACGAGAACCACGCGCCTCCCTTTCCTGCCCCTCGGGCCTTCATCCAAACATCACACTGTCGCGAGGTCTCCCAGACAAACGTGCTGACCCCGAAGGCCTGCAGGGCCGGCCCCCTGGGCCTGCGAGGTTCCCGCAGATGACAAAGGCGCTTCGCAGACGCGATTACACTGAGGATCTCGAGATGCGGAGGTGGGCCCGGGTTACCCAGGTGGGCCTGAAATGTGATCTCCAGTGTCCCGTGAGAGGCAGGCAGGAGCAGCAGGTTCCGTGGCCGAAGCAGGATGCCCGGCTGCTGGCTGGGAGACGCCCGACGGGCCGAGGGCTGCGAGGAGTGCAGCTCAGGAGGCTGAAAAGGCAGGGAAGGGTCTCTGCCCGGGGGGCTCCAGGAGGAGCCAGCCCTGCCCACGCCTTCTCCTGGGCCCAGGGGTGCGGGGCCGGGGTTTCTGGACTTCCGAACGGCGAGGGGATAAGTGCGCGTCCTCTGAGTTGCCAAGACAGTGGACCTCCCCACGGCAGCCACAGGGACAGACGCGCTCCCCGTCTTGCTGCTGTCCCCAGGGCCCCACTCCTGCCCTTCTCAGCACCCGACACGCTTCCCATGGTCTTTGTTCGTCTCGTTTACCGTGTGTCTCTCTAAGGGGACCATGAACTTGGAGCGGGGCGGGAGATTTGCTCTGCTCTACCCACACACTCTGCCCTGCAGCCCAGTATATAGTCGGGCTCAGCAAACTCCGTGCTGGAATTCAACAGTGGAACAATAGCCCAGAAGACTTTTAATATTCATTGTACTGCAGGACGTAATTTACCAAATCCCCAGATGGGCCTTGTGTACAACTGGTTGTGTGTGCTCCGTGTTTTTCTGTCCCACTCCCTCTGACCAAGCCCGCCGGTGCCATTTCACCTCCCAGAGGTAACCACGCTTGTGGTTTGGGTTGTGCGCTCCTGGCCCATGTTTTACATTTCACACCTGTATGGAAGTGTGTATGGGTTACACCCGGTGCTCCTTGGGGTCTGTGTTTAAAGTTCACACAAATGGAGCGACTTTTCTTCAGGCCGCAGGGGACACACGAGGATCTCCTTCCTTTTCCTGCCGTGCAGTGTTCCATTGTCAGGACATGCAGCACGTTATTCATCCCGCACCCTGCTGCTGCAACGGGCGGAGTCCGGGCCAGAAAAGGAGGGACCACCCAAAACAAGGAGGAGCTGAATGGAGGTGGGCGGGGCCAGCGAGAGCCACACACTCACACCCTCCCCGTCGCCTCTGCAAGGACCGTCGTTGTCCTTGGGTCCTGGGACCGTGTGTAGGAGCTCCTCCGAAGTCCCCACGAGGGGCCTGGCTGGCCAGGCAACTCTGCACTACCCCGGCCAGTTTAACCTAAGAAAGGCAGGGTGACTATTTGGACCTACAAGTGAAGGCACCTCACAAAGGGATTTACCCTGAGTCACCTGCTCCTGGAGGGTCACTAGGAGGACCCCCGCGGGGCTTTCTTTCCACAGTTTTGTCAGCACAACCCCCTTGAACTCCGGCGAGCCACAGAACGATACAGGACAGAGTCCTGGGTCCAGTCTCAGCCCCATCCCTTGTGAGTGTGACTGTACTTCTGTCTCTTCACCCGTCCGCTTGGGGGCATCACAGGTGGAGTCAGCCCACACCCGCCCCAGAGAACCGGCGGGGAGGGGCCAGGCCTGCGCCCGGCAGATACTTAGAAACAGCTCCTTTCTGTAGAAAGAACGGAAGTGCCCGCCTTTCTCTCACTTCCTTTCTGGGGCCTGGGCGGGTTGGCCTGTGAGTGGCCAGCTGTTATTTTTGGTCCTGGGTTGCTCCGTGTGAAACCCCGGTCCCCCCAGAGAGGAAGGGGGGCACCAGGTGACCTCGCCCTTGGTCTGGGGTGCAGCCGGCCCAGGTGCAGCGGTTACTGCCTCAGAGTGAAACCCACACTGGTCAGGCTGGTTCTGCGGCCAGGTTTCCTAGCAGATAAGCACCGTGTGCGGTATTTACAGACGCTCAGAACGCAGAGGGGCTGCCGTCCGCTCCCCCGGTTTTGACAGAAGGGAAACTGGGGCCCAGCACCTCAAGCGCCTGCTCTGAGGTCACACACGGAGCTTGGGACACCAACAGGACCAGAGCCCTGAGTCTGGACCCCTCCGAGGGCGGCAGGCTTGCCTGTTTGGAGCAGAACGGGCTGAGCTTTGAGGACCCTGAGCATCTCCTCCGCCCACCCCGTTGTTCCCAGGGTCCTGGGCCTCCTGGTGGGTGGGCAGGGCTGAGCCTCAGGGGGAGGCAGGGCCATGAGACTGTGTGCCATCTGGGGTCCCAGAGTCCGCGTCAGGGCAGACGGGGAGAGCCACCTCCGTCCCCCTCACGCCCATTCATGGTGGCCTTTAGCGGTCTTCCCTGCTGCGCCATCTGGGCTGCTCTTTGGCGATCCCCGTGACCCGACTTCACCGCACTGAAAGCGGCTGTGTGGTGACCCCGCACCCCCACGCTTGTTGAGCTTGTGCCACAAGCCAGACGTGGTCAGGGCTGTCCTCACGGACAGGGTGAGGTGCCAAGAAAGCTTTGCAGGAGCCGACGGGTCCCCCTAGCAGGTATCTGCGCACAGAGTTCTCCCGGCCCAGGGACTGCACAGCAAGGCCCTGACGTGCTTGAGGCCCAGAGAGGGAGCCCGTGTGCGGGGTCGTGCGGCTCCTAGAGGGAAGGGCCCGGGTGCAGGGACCTGGCCTCAGGCTCCCACTCCGAGGGCTCTGGGCAGAGGACGACGAAGCAGTGACCTGGGCTGCAGGTGGCACTGGGCCCGGGCGGGGATCCCACGGACGAGGGCGCAGGCAGGAGAGAGGCCACCTGGCCCAGCCAGGTGAGGGGGGAAGTGGCTCGAAGCAGGCGGGGCAGGAGAAGGTGGGAGGTGGTGGTCTCAGAATCACCGTGAAGGGGACCCCTGAACCTTCCAACAGATGTGGGTGGGCCGTGGAGGGAAGCGGGGCGTCCGAGCCGCTCGGGGCCGGGTGCCCGTGCCGCCCTCCCAGCCAGCCTCCCAGAGCCCCGCCAGGCTGCAAGTGAACGAGGCCGCCCACGGGCCTGGCGCTCTGCTCAGCGAGGGCTCGGACACGGTTCTGAGGGTGACGACACCAGAGTCACCGCTCACGGGGACCTCGGGCAAGTCTCCCATCTCCACATCCGTCTTCCTCGTGAGACAGGCATTGATGGGTCTCTCCTCTCCTCCCCAGATCCCTCCCGAGGAGACAGGTGGCTACACATCAGGGGCTGAAACACGAGGCGAGCAGGGCTGGGCCCGGGGGGCTGAGGGGCTGCCTTGGGGCCACGGTGGCCAAGAGGGGGTTCCCTCCCGATGGCAGAGGCAGAGCTGAGGCGCAAGGAAGACAGAGCATCAGGCGGGCGGAGGGAGGGAAGAGTGTTTCAAGCAAAAGGAACAGCATGTGTGAGGGCCCTGAGCCAGCACAGGGGGTGGCAGCTGAGGAACGAAAAGGGGTTTACAGGCAGAGAAGTGCTGGCTGGTGGACCAGTGGTGACACAGGTGTGCTTGTGACACAGGTGTGGGCGTGCTGGTGACACAGGTCTGGCGTGGTGGTGACACAGGTCTGGCGACTCAGGTGGTGGTTGTGACACAGGTGTGGGCGTGGTGGTGACACAGGTGTGGCGTGGTTGTGACACAGGTGTGGGCGTGGTGGTGACTCAGATGGTGGTTGTGACACAGGTGTGGGCGTGGTGGTGACAAAGGTGTGGCGTGGTTGTGACAGGTGTGGGCATGGTGGTGACACAGGTGTGGCGTGGTGGTGACAAAGGTGTGGCGTGGTGGTGACTCAGGTGGTGGTTGTGACACAGGTGTGGGCGTGGTGGTGACACAGGTGTGGGCGTGGTGGTGACACAGGCGCAGCGTGGTGGTGACACAGGTGTGGTGTGGTGGTGACACAGGTGTGGGCATGGTGGTGACACAGGTGTGGGCGTGGTGGTGACTCAGGTGGTGGTTGTGACAGGTGTGGGCGTGGTAGTGACACAGGTGTGGGCATGGTGGTGACACAGGTGTGGGCATGGTGGTGACACAGGTGTGGCGTGGTGGTGACAGGTGTGGCGTGGTGGTGACTCAGGTGGTGGTTGTGACAGGTGTGGGCGTGGTGGTGACACAGGTGTGGGCGTGGTGGTGACTCAGCTGTGGCGTGGTGGTGACTCAGGTGGTGGTTGTGACACCAGTGTGGCGTGGTGGTGACACAGGTGTGGGCGTGGTGGTGACACAGGTGTGGGCGTGGTGGTGACACAGGTGTGGCGTGGCGGTGACACAGGTGTGGGCGTGGTGCTGACACAGGTGTGGCGTGGTGGTGACAGGTGTGGCATGGTGGTGACACAGGTGTGGTGTGGTGCTGACACAGGTGTGGCCATCTCTGCTCGTCATCCCCAGCGTGGTTCCCAGCAAGGTCTCCCCAGCCCTCACCAACCCGGGCAGCGAGTGGCGTGGAGCGGCAGCCGGGAGGGGCCCTGGGCCGGGGTGGCAGGGACTCGGGGGGCAGGGCCCTGTGCCCTTCTGCTTTGGGCCCAGCGGCGCTCCACGTCACATGCGGGGATGGTGGTGCGGAGGCTGGCCCATGAAGCCCCTTCCCCCAGAGTGGAGTCAGAGCCATCCTGACCCCACAGGTGTTGTTTCTGGAAGAAGGATCCAGGGCTTACCCTGCTGGGACGGGTGAGACCCACCCCTCGCACCACCACCCAAGCCCACCGGGCCACGGAGGGCGTCCTGTGGGCTCTGAGGAGGGGGCGGGGGTCACTCTTGGGGAAGAGGTTGAGGCCTTCATCTCACCCCATCCTCGCCGCCCCACTCTACAGATGAAGAAACTGAGGCTAGGGGAAGGGAGGCGTGGGCCCAAAGCGGGGCCTGGCCGGTGTGTCTGATGCTGTCCTCGCTGGGTGACGGGGCCACGGGCTTCGGCCTCCCCCGAGCTCGCGATTTCACTCCCGGGAAAACCTTCCGGTAGAACAACGTTCACGGCAGCTGTCTGTAACGACCCCAAACTGAACTTCCCAAGTGTCCATCAGCCTGAGGACACAGCCCACCCGGGAACGCAGTGGGTGACCTACCGACACACGCGACGCAGGTAGAGCGAGGGGCCCAGAGCACCGGCACAGACGCCCTGTGAGCGCCTCTGTGCGAAGTCCACAGTCAGGCAAAGTGAGTCTGGGGAGAGGTGACACGGCCGGAGGGGCTGGAAACCATCAGCCTGGGTGCCGGGGAGCAGGACACTGGGGACCGGTGCGCCCCGCACTCCAGTCACCCCCAGCACCAGAAGACGCCTGCACCCCGGCCGCCCCATCCTGCCGTCCACGGGGTCGCACGGGTCACGGGAAAGGGATCCCGGCTCCCCGGCACCTCACAGCACATGCCCGGCATGGCCGTGGTGGGGCCTGGGTGGTGACCGGGGACCTCAGGGCAGACACGCAGCTGCTTGGGGCGGGGGGGGGGGGGCGCTCAGACAAGGGATATCCATCGCTGGAGGTGTCTGGAACTTTCTGGAAAACCCGCCGCAGGGTGCAGAACCAGCCTGACGTGACCCTCCCCCCATCCCCCCACCTCTGGATGAAGACTTGGGCCGAGTACAGCTTTTCTCGCCGTGAAAAGCCCTCCGGATACTTTAGCTAAGAACAATTCTCCACTCAGTCCTTGACAGGCTCCAGGTCACGGCAGGGTGGGCCCCGTGCAGAGTGTCCCTCTACATCATCTCCAGCAGCCCCCAGCTCGGCCCCAGAGGCAGGTGCCACCAGTGACTCCACTTCATGGAGGAGAAAACCGAGGCTCGGAGGGGGAGTCCCTGTAGGGGGGAACGGGGGAGCGAGGACCCAAGCCCCCAGGCTCTCTAACAAGGGCTCTCATCGTGTGCTCTGGGGACCCCGGTGGGACCCCAGGCCTTTCCGGGGGACCTGCCATCCAGCCTTGCCAGCCACAGATCCCAGTGCAGCCCAGTTTCTTCAATAGGTTCTTCCAATACACAGTCGATTTCTCATAACGGACCATGAAGCAGTCAAGACGAAGCCCTGGCCTTCCGGGGAGGAAGCGCGTGACCAGCTCAGAGGGAAGCACACCAGGTCCCTGGTGGGAGGCGGGGACAGGCCCCCTGAGAAGGTGCTGTCTGAGTGTTCCCGGCAGGAAGCGCACGGTGGGGGGCGGGGCTGGAAGGACAGCCGGGCGGCGCCTCGTCCAGTGCCGTCCCCACGTCTGCGCTCCTGCCCGCACAGGACGTCCGCCAGCCCGTGGACCGCGACGCCTGCTCGCTGAGTCACCGCCACCTCCCGCGGGGCCCGGCGCCATCTTCTCACGAAGGCCTCGCCTCGTTGATCCTACCCCTCTCCCTCCACCCCGCAGAACCCAAAGGGCCAAAAGCTTGAGAATGTGTTTGCTTTTAACTTCCAACCTTCTCGTCTATTCATTTATTCACTCGACCAACGCGTGTGCCGCGGTGCTGGGTGCACAGCTGGGCTCTGAGGAGAAGCAGCCCGGAGCCTCCCTTCCCACCTGTAACCTGGGCCGGCTGCACCCGAGCCCGCCTCAGACGCCGCTCTCCTAGAGCCCCGATGCTGGGGGGGGGCCTGGAAGCATCTCCCCCAACATCACGTGTGTGTGACACAGGGCTGGGGGGAGGCGGGAGGGAGGGGGAGGGCTTCCTCTTGCTCTCAAACCTAAGATGCAGCCAGCTGTGGAGTCTGGAGCCTCGCAGCTCCGCCCCGCACCTACCCAGGCTACAAAGGATCCAAACACTGCCAAGAAATTAAGAGATCACCAACCCACCTCTCCCTCCTGAGCTGCCTGGAGAGAAGCACTCTCCCGCCTTCTCTGTCTTCTGGGCCCGAGGGCTGGGAACGATTTGCAAGGTTGCACATTTTAGTTAACAAACAAGTTCTTTGCTCACAGCCAAGGGGAGGGGCAGCAAAACCTGAGCCTGACTCTTCTTTCTGTGAGAAGCCATTGTTTATCCCCTCTGGGAACTTCCCCACGGGTGGGAGGGGCCGAGGCGCGGAGGGAAGGGTTTGGGACTGGAGACGGTGCGCTTACCAGCTCTGTGACCCCAGGCAGGTCAGTGCACCTCGCGGACCCCCCGTGTTCCCTTCAGCAAAATAGGAATAATATTAAATGCATTCCCGAGAGAATTAAATGAGATCTGATTAAGTACAGTGCCTGGTGCACGGTAAGCCAGGCATGGGCGGCAAGCGTTTCTATTAATAGAAATACGGGAGCCTTAGGAACTGAGAATAATCACACTCCCTCCACGACGCCCACCTGACAGTCGCTAATGCAGTATCCGCTGGCCTCGGGGGCCCAGGTGCACTCCCCGGGCCTCTTCCTTCCCCCTGAGTGACCGCAGGCCTTCTCCCAAAGGCCAATAAGCACGTGTGCACAGCCTTGCCAGCAATGAGGAAATTAAAGCAGCAAGATACACTTCTCACCTGTGAGGTTGCTAAAAAATCTAAATGCAACAGCCTGACCCTGTCCTGTGCCGATAAAGTCGAGAAGGGACGAGGAAGGTCACCCCTTGCCACTGGGAGTGAGTAGGAGTGTGGCCAGTTTGGCGACAGCCACTGAAGTCGGGGCATGCGGACCCTGCAGGTCAGAGGTCCTGCTGGACAACATCCGCCCAGGAGAGACGCTCGTGTGTTTGCGCAAAGAGGCTGCACGTCTGCCCAGGATGGCGTTGCTCACACCACCGAGGAATCGGAAACAACCTAGATGTTCCTCACTTGAGGAGGGATGGGAGTGGGTGTGGGGCTCCAGACAGTGGTGAAAAAGAACACACCGGAACACACCAGGACCACAGCAGCACCACACCAGGAATGCACTAGCCGTGTGCGCGCTAACGCGAGTTGATCACAGCAACGCTGGGTGAAAACAGGAAGACGTGTGATGATACGCACCAGAGTACTATTTATACGAAAAATTTAAAAATAACATGCAAAATAGTGCTGTGTACTGTACGTTCATAGATAAACACATTCTTCTGAAGGTATAAAAATAAGCCTGGAGGACAGAGCCGTGTTCATGATGGTGGTTCCTTCTGGCGACGGGAGGGGTAGGGTTAGGGCAGGAGATTTCAGAGCTTTCCCTGTCATCTTTTCCTTTTTAAAAGAAAAACTTGAAGGTGAATATGCCAACCTCATAACATGCGATTCCGGGTGGCGAAAATACAGGTTTTGTTATATTATTCATGGTTATTTTCTGTATTTTTTTTTTTCAAAAAGGGAAACAAAAAGGAAGTTCTCCTTCCTAGAGAACGCAGGCTGGGAAACGTGGGAGGAGTGGCAGGTTTGGAAAGCCACCACCCTCAGTGAAAGCTGAAGCCATCTACCGAGGCGGCTGGGAACCAGGACGCACAAGATACCAAGGCATCAGCCGCCAGTGACTAGTTGGGGGGACGCCGGGGCCTATACGTGGGGACACCTGGTGTCACCACCACCTGTCGGTGTCACTGCGGGGGGGGGAGGTGAGCTGACACCAGGCTCCACTCGATGAGATGCAACAGGAAGGACACCCATCACCTAGGGCTCTTCTCCCCAAAGTGTGTGATCCAGGGGAGCCGTCAGAGCCACCATTCAGCTTTCAGGACTCACAGAGGACGAGCACGGCGTTAAACCACACCGGGAGAAAGCAAGCAGAGAAGGGGCCGTAGGACACTCCACACGACAGGCCGCGTCCATGTCGAACCAAGAGAAGACAGGAAAAGAAGAGCGAAGAAAAGGAAAAGAAGAGCGAAGAAAAGGAAAAAGGAAAAACGAGGGCATGATTCTAGAAGAAAAATGGCTAGAGACAAACCGATGCCACGTGTGACCCTTGCTGGGTCCTGAATCAAAGGAAGCAGCCACGGGCTCCCCTGGCGGCGCAGCGGTTAAGAATCCGCCTGCCAATGCGGGGAACACGGGTTCGAGCCCTGGTCCGGGAAGACCCCACACGCCGCGGAGCAACTAAGCCCGTGCGCCACAGCTACTGAGCCTGCGCTCGAGAGCCCGCGAGCCACACCTACTGAGCCCACGTGCTGCAACTACTGAAGCCCGCGCGCCTAGAGCCCGTGCTCCGCAACGAGAAGCCACTGCCATGACAAGCCCTCGCACCGCAACGAAGTGTAGCCCCCGCTCACTACAACTAGAGTAAGCCCGCGCGCAGCAACGAAGACCCAACACAGCCGAAAATAAAATTAAAAATAAATTTAATAAGAAAAAAGGAAGCAGCCACAAAAGCTTCTTAGGACAATTGGGAAACTTAAATATAGACTTGATATTAGATGATGCCCTTAAATTATCACTGATTTTCTTAGGTGTGAAAACGACAGTCTGTGTGAGAGACGGTCCATCTTCTTTGAAGACGCTGCAAAGCATCTAGAAGGGGTGTTCTCAGGTCCGCAGAAGGTACAGGCAGAGAGAGCGTGTGGATGACAGACACCAATGTGAACACCGCTCAACCCGCTGGAGCTCCCGGGGGTATTCATTTCACCTTTCTTTTAACTTTTCTCTGAGGTTTGACGTTTTCATAATAAAAAGTTTTGAGGGGAAAAATTTTTTTAATGGGAAATAGCTCTTCCCACAAAAGGTTGGGAATTCACTGTGAAGAAGCCGCTTTGAAGTGGGTTTTTTCCTTCTTTGAAGTGGGTTTTGCTAAAGTACCGGTCTCTAGCATTTCTGAGAAATTAGTACAAATCAAAGCCACGTAGGAAATTCAGCACATCTGAGTCGTATATGTAAATTGGCATCATGAAAATCAGGGCTTTCGCTGCATTTCTAAGAAATGTCCTTTTTTGGACTCTTGCTTTTGTCTTGCCTCTGGAACTCCCTCAGAGAAGACTCAGCCACGTGGCCTCACAGGGGCAGCGGACTCCAGGCCCCAGGGAGGCACACACAAGGTCTGGGGGCAGGGAGCTCTGGGCCCAAACCTCACAGGCACATGCGGACAGGGGAGCAGTCCCACCGGAACCTTCATTTGGCCAAGTAACTCCACTTAAGGAATTCAAGCCATTGCATGAGACACGGAGAAGGTAAATCGTGTACGAAATGAAGGCGGGGAATGTTTAGAATAGCGTCTGCAATGCAGTTTTGTTTTGCCTGGTGACCACTGAAGAGCTCATTTAAAAAGATAAGGACGTGATTGATAGGATATATTAAGTGAAAAAAGGAGCCTGTTAACAGTGTGTTTATTCATCTGTAAGAAAAAAATGGGAGGGTGATAAGGCAAACCCCATCACGTGGCGGCACGTACACGCGGGCGCCCAGATCAGCTCACGGCCCGCAGCCAAGCCTCCCGCTGGGAGGGAGGGGTCCTCGGTGCTGCATTTCCTCGCACAGCGGCTGAACCTCTCTTCACTGCGTGCTCATTCCACCTTTTTAAGGACACATGTAACAGAGCCAGCTCCCAACCTTGAGGTAACAGAGTCTCTGCTCCAGGTCCCAAAACTCTTCTGTCCCCTTGACTGTGGAGCTTAAAATTAGGTCCCGAGCCTCCCGCGAGACGGCTGAGAAAGGGCTGGTTTCAGAATGAGGCTCAGAAGCCTCGGCACCTGTTCTGAGAGAGCCCAGCACGGGGGGGTCCCACGGGACAATCCCTGCGGCACGGTGGGGGAGAGGTCCCACGGGCTGCGGTTCTGTTTGAGCTCCACGATCACCGTTTGGGCAGGGGAAAATGAGGCCCCCAGAGACCCCCAAAGGTCCCCCAGCTTGTTCTGTCTGGTGTCGTAAAATCTAACTTGGAGCAAAGAGGCCAGCAAAACAGAAGCGGACCATCTTGTTTGTATGTTCCCTGTTCAGGAACGGCCAAAATGCATCTGTGGTGACAGACGTCAGAATACTGGTTATGCTGGGTGGGGTGGGGTGTGCTGCTTCTGGGGGCTGCAAATGCTCTAGGTCTTGATCCGGGGAGTGCTGCCTGGGTTTGCACACAGGTAAGCGTCGCTGGCCTGCCCACTGAGAATACTGCCTCTTACTGCGCGTACATTACACCTCTAATTAAAGAACACAGAAAGTCCATACAATCCATTAATTGTAAAGAGCGTTTAAGCAAAAGCGTTAACAAGCTGTGATCAGCGGTGAGACGCTGGGGACCCCATCATTCCATTCTCGCCGCCCAAAGCCAGGCTGGATTTTGTTTGGTTTTCATTTCATGGGTAACTGCGCCGGTGTTAAAACTCCAAAGGGCGGTCTCACCGGGCGAGACCGCGTGTGACTGTGGAAACTGAGGCACAGTCGGCTCACCCCCTGGGAGCCAGCTGCTCCGTGAGGCGGTGAGAGCCCCGGCCCCGGGGGTGTGCAAGCAGAAGGGGCGGAGGGACGCGGTGGGGTCATCCCACAGGGGCGCTGGGCTTGCCCTTCTCCAACAGGCGACAGCATCTGTGGTTGCCCTGGCCCACAAAACCCCACACAGCCCAGCCGTGGGCTTGTTACTTTCCACTGACACAAGGAATATGTACCTCCGTGTAAAAATAAAAACGTTACAAACAGGGCTGAAGCCCCTCGGACCCCATCCCCAACCTGGTCCCCTCCTGCCCTACCCAGCAGGATCACTGTCATCATGCCCGTCCTTTTCATAGCTCTGCCACGCCTGTGCGCACACAATCGTAGGCAAGGAGGCCTGTTCGTCTTTGTCTCACGGAAAGGCCCCTTACTGCAAGAACCATGCCACAAACTACTTTTTTTCACTCAACCATCGGTCTTGACAATCTCTCCACGTCACTGCGTACAGACCTGTCTCGCTCTGTTTGACGGCTGCGTAGTATTCCTGCTTATGGCCCTCGAGCTTCACGTGCTCGGCCATCGCTGCCAGGGGGGTGGGGGGCACTGGCTCTGTTTCCATTGCTCCACACTCGTGCGTCTGTGGCCCCTGGAGGAGAGCTTCTGGGGTCATGGATCAGGCGTAGGTTCTCCATCTTACGGGACCCTGGCAGGTCCCCTT
Source organism: Leucopleurus acutus (assembly GCF_964270905.1). Classification (NCBI taxonomy): domain Eukaryota; kingdom Metazoa; phylum Chordata; class Mammalia; order Artiodactyla; family Delphinidae; genus Leucopleurus; species Leucopleurus acutus. Next base: position 60,384,555 of record NC_139161.1, read on the forward strand.
CCACACAGAGGTACCAACACGCTCCCTCCCGCGGGCCCAAGCTCAGGCTTCCCCCGATCTCCTCCTCTTGGTATTACCGCGCTTTAAGACTTTGCCGACCGAGTGGATGAAAACCAGCTTTTCTGATTATTGATGAGACTGGGTGCTTTTTAGGTCATCCAGTCATTCGTATTTCCTCTGCCACGCGACCCACCACTCACAGCAGCCCTGCCCTACGTCTTCCTGGGCCGCCTGGTCTCTCCCTCCACCCTGAGTCCCCCTCAAACTCCACGGGCTTCCTGTGACTCCTGAACGTGTCGTCCTCCAGCCCTGTCCCCGCGGAGGCTGGGAAGGCGGGAATAAAGTGACCACTGACGAGGGCAGCAGTGCTCGTCTGGACACCGAGCCCTGAGAACTCCCTGCGCCAGGAAAGTGCTCCGAGGCCTGAACTGAGCACACATCCCGTTCTCATCTCCACCTGGACCTTCATACCCACTTCACAGAAGAGGAGACAGAGGCACCAAGACGTTAAGTAAATCGTCACCAGGGCTTCCTGCCGGTACGTGGCTGAGCCGAGACTCCAGTCCAGCCGCTCAAGGGCTCTGAGGGGGGTAAGGCCGGGGCTCAGGAAGCACAGAGAACGGGCACCTCACCCGGCCAGAAACTGACACCTCAGTGGAGCCTGAAGGAAGGAGCAGAGGAGCTGACGGGGCAGTGAAATAGGAAAGGGCTGTGGAGGAAGGGGGAAGGGCCCTGAGCAATGCCTGGAGGCTAGGCCGCCCTGGCTGCAGCCTGGGGTGTGTGATGGGGCAGGAGACCAGGCCCGTGGGCAGTGCACCCTGGGGGCTCAGCGGACAGCGTGGTGGTGGTGGTGGGGGGCTCCTGGAGCACCGGGCTGGGCCCACACCCCCCAGCTCGCGAGACAGAGGGCGCAAGCGCGGAGGGAGGGGAGCCGCTGATTTACATCCTACAGCTGGGGGGGAAACCCAGGAAGTGCAGCCCGGGCACTAATCAAATCTAGGCTAATAATAAACGTCCTGAGTAATGAGTGGCCTGGGCCGGAGCAGGCGAGGTGGCCGGAGCTGGGAGGGCCAGGAGGAGCCATGTGAGTAGCCGGGGAGGTGGGGGTGGGTGCAAGGGGCTCCGCCTGGGGCTCTGCATGGCACTGGGGACGCAGGGGAAGCGGCCCGCAGCAGACGGGCCAGCTCGGGCTGCCCCGGGGCCTCCCGCGCCCGTGCACGTGGAGAGCCCTGGGTCTGGGGCCCTGGGGGTCTGGCCTTGCGTTCCCGAGAGCAGCGGCGAGGTTGGAGGGTCGGCCTCACAGGCAGGAAGTCCCTCTCCCTCCCACCCCAAGCTGGCCCCAGGACCCACAGCCAGATGGGCCAGGACGTGTTTTAAACATCAGGAGTGTCTAACAGGCCCTCCTACAGATGTCGACCGCTGTCCACACTTCCAGGATTACCCACACCCCGCTGGATCACTTTAGAGACAAGTCCAAACAGTGCGTTTTTGATCTGTAAATACCTCTGTATGTCTCCCTTAAAAAGAAAAACTCCTTAAAAAACAAAACCCCCCAAAACTCTCATGCCATGACGACTTCTGCAAAGAATGATCCCTTTGTGTCACCAAAGCGCCCATGTTCAGACTTCCCCGACTGTCTTGTCAATGTCTTTTCCAGATGATTTGTTCCAATCAGGATCCAAACACCATCGTCTTGGCTATATGTTTTAAACTAGAACATTCCCACTCTGTCTCATGTTTTCCCTTGCTGTTTTTTAATTTTTTTTTATCAAAGAAACCGGATCATTTATCCTATAGAATTTTTATCAGGGCAGGTTTTGAAGGTTTGTTCAAAGGCCCCAATCTGGAAGCGTGGGTGCTAAAGCAGGTGGAAGGGTCCAGGCCCCTCACTGTGCAGATAGGACCCACGGCCAGGTTGGAGGGGCCACGGCTGCTCTGTCCACCACACGCCTGGCAGGGAGCACATCTCCTCTGTGAATCCTTTGGATGGGAATCCTTTGTGTCAAGCAACCACATCCCCAGATGTGTTCCCAGCTAAGGGCTCGGATGTTTAAGATTTCTGAGAGAGGTGGACCAGGAAGGAACAAGAGGTCGCCTCGACACAGGATGGAACCGCCCAGGCCCGGGCCCACGAGTCGGGAACCTGTCAGAACTGGGACCTGGCACTGACAGAGGCCGCCAGGAGCAGCGGAGTCGGGCCTGCCTCCCCTTGTCCACCGACTCGCTGTGTGACCTTGGAGGGGCCCCTTCACCTCTCTGGGCTCCACTTCCTCGGTCGTAAAATGAAGGAGAGCCTCTCCCCCAGCAGAAGTCCCTGAGAAAGACACAGAAAGGCCTTGAACCTGCCTGGGCCCCTCCTGAAGAGCCACAGGCAAAGGCGCTGAGAAGGGCTGCACTTAAAAACAACAAAACAAAACTTTGGCTTTCTTTAGCCCAATGTTTTTCAAACTAATTGGACCACAGAGGCCTTTCTTGGTCCAGCGCCTACAGAGCCAGGCATGTGAGGGAGACAGGCAGACAGCCGGGATGCAGGAGAGCCCGGGCCATGAGCCCAGCCCACAAACCCAGGCCTGCGAGAGCTCTCCCCTTCTCCCCGTGGTCAACACGGCTTCTGTTCTGCTGGCCAGTGTCAATTTGGGGCTTTTCCTGCCCTCCTTTGGGGCTGGATGATGGCTCTGGGACTTTATGTAGGTTCCGGTGGTGTTGGAGGAGGGGTGGGCAGGGACAGCGCAGACATCCGGTCAGCTGGGTGTCTGCCATCTGGCCGAGTGGGCTCTTGTGTCCCTGTCAGGTCCAGTGGCTCGGTGCCCTCTGACCAGGAATGGGTCTTTGAGGCTTCCTAGGCTGCCCTCGTCCGATCCAACCTGCTGTCCACTGGCCAGCGCTTCCCTGTGGGTGGGGTGAAAGCTTCCACCCTCCTCTCCCCAGATGGGAGAAGGCTCGGGGGTCTCTTCAGTTTTGTGTGGTCCTCTGCTTATCTTCTCTTAATTGAAGTACAGTTGATTCACGATGCTGTGTTAGTTTCTGATGTAAAGTGACTCAGTTATACGCCTATATATGCTTTTCCTATTCTTTTCCCTTACGGTTTATCACAGGATATTGGATACAGATCCCTGTGCTCTACAGTAGGAGCTTGTTGTTTCTTTTATATATAGTAGTGTGTACCTGCCAATCCCAAACTCCTCATTTAGGTCCTCTTGCTTTTCTTTCTTTCTTTATGTATATTTTTTGGCTGTGCCGTGTGGCTTGTGGGATCTTAGTTCCGCGACCAGGGATCGACTCGGGGCCCCGGCAGTGAAAGCACCGAGCCCTAACCACTGGACCGCCAGGGGATTCCCAAGCCTCTTGCTTTGTAAGTTTGCTTTGTGAATAGATGGTAGTCACAGGCTGGAAGCCCACAAAGTATAAAAAGGTACATCACACAGCCTTCCTGTCCTCCTGGTCATCTGTCCGCCCAGCTTTCCTGCCCCCTCTAGAATAAACGGCTCTGTTCAGATGCTTTACGTGCCACAAAGTTCACCTGCTTAAGAGCTGTGCAACCATCACTATAATCTAATTTTAGAACATTATCGTCACCCCCAAAACACCCCTGTCAGTGCTCATACCTCCCCACCCCCAGCCCTAGGCTGGCCCTGACCTACTTTTTCTCTCTGTAGATTTGCCTACTTTGGACATTTTATAAAAATGGAATGTGCTGTCTGATGACTAGCTTCTTCCATTGAGGTTCAGCCATGTGGTAGGGTGTCAGTACTTTATACCTCTTTGTGGCCAAACAACATTCTGTTGTATGGACGGACCACATTTTACTCATCCATTCATCAGTTGACGGACATTTGGGTTGTTTCTACTTTTTGGCTACTATGAACAATGCTGCTGTGACTATTCATGTACAAGTATCTGGGTGGACATGTTTTCATTTCTCTTAGGAGTGGAATTGCTGGGCCATATGGTAGTTCTGTGTTTAACGTTCTGAGGAGCTGCCAGACTGTTTTCCAAAGCAGCTGCACTGTTCTTTGTTTGTTTGTTTGTTTGCGGTACGCGGGCCTCTCACTGCCGTGGCCTCTCCCGTTGCGGAGCACAGGCTCCGGACGCGCAGGCTCAACGGCCATGGCTCACGGGCCCAGCCGCTCCGCGGCATGTGGGATCCTCCCGGACCGGGGCACGAACCCGTGTCCCCTGCATCGGCAGGTGGACTCTCAACCCCCGCGCCACCAGGGAAGCCCCCTAACCCATTTTTAAACTGGGTTATTTGTCTTTTCATTATTCAGTTGTAAAGGTTCTTTATATATTCTGGATACAAATCCCTTATCAGATATACGATCTGGAAATATTTCCTCCAAGTCTGTGGAATATCATTTTATTCTCTTGATGGTGTTCTGTGAAACACAAAAGTTTAAAATTTTTATGAAGTCCAGTCTCTCAAGCTCCTTTTTAATCATTTGTGCATTCGGTCTCACTGCCTAACCCCAAATCATGAAGATTTACTCCTGCTTTCTTCTAAAACTTGTCTAGTTACATTTAGGTCTGTGACCCACTGTGAGTTATTTTCTGTGTATGGTGTAAGTTAGGGGTCCACATTCATTCTTTTGAAGGTGGCTTACCCAGTTGTCTCAGCACTATTTGTCGAAAAGACTATCCTTTTTCCCGTTGAATCTTCTTGGTATCTTTGTTGAAAATCAATTGACCATAAATGTTAGGCTTTAGTTTTTGACTCTAAACTACTCTACTGACTCACGTCTGTCCTTATGCCAGTACTACACTGTCTTATTTACTGTTGGTTTGTGGTAAGTTTTGAAATTGGGAAGTGTGAGTCCTACAACTTTGTTCTCTTTCAAAAGTGTTTCAGCTCTTCTGGGTCTCTTGCATTTCCATATGATTTTAGGATCAGCTTTTCAAATTCTGCAGAAAAGCCAGCTGGGAATTTGACTGGGATTGCATTGAATCTGCAGAATTATTTGGGGAGCACTGCTATCTTAACAATATTAAGTCTTTCCATCCATGAATATGGAATATCTTTCCATTTATTTAGGTCTTCTTTCAGGTATGTTTTGTAGTTTTCAATGTGCAAGTTTTGTACTTCTTTTGTTCAATTTATTCTTCAGTATTTTATTTAAAACACTGTTTTTGGTTTTGTATGTTTCCTTACAGTGTTTCTTTATGTATATACTAATACCTATAAATCTAGATTAGAACTTTCTCCTTTTTTGCAGAAAGAAAGGGAGACTGTGAGCCATGCTGTTATGGACCTTGTTTTGTTTTTATTTTTTTATTATTAAAAAAAATTATTTATTTATTTGGTTGCACCGGGTCTTAGTTGTGGCAGGCGGGCTCCTTAGTTATGGCAGGTGAACTCTTAGTTGCGGCATGCACATGGTCTCTAGTTCCCTGACTAGGGATCGAACCTGGGCCCCCTGCATTGGGAGCGTGGAGTCTTAACCACTGTGCCACCATGGAAGCTCCTTGTGTTTGTTTTTCCACTTAATATATCTTGCAGTTCTTTCTAAAGCAACATACAGAAAGCTTCCTCACCCCTTTTCTATAACTGCATAATAGTCCAGTGTATATACTCAGTCAATCCCCTACTGATGGACATTTGTGCTACTTCCAATCTTCTGCTATTACAAACATTGCTGCAATGAATTATCATTTTGCACTCTGAAATAAATCCCAGAGATTAATCACTATATCAGCAGGTAAAAACATCAGTCATTTTGACTAATGTTGCCAAATCTCCCCCCCTTGAGGGTTATCCCTATTCCTCTCCTTCCAGAGTGAATGAGTGCCACTCTCCTTGTGACCTTGCCAACAGGAGGTGTTAGTAAAGTTCTGGATTTTTAGCAATCTATTAGGGAGAAGATGGTCTCAGCGTAGTTCAAATTTGCTTGCTTCTCAGGAATGAGACCAGACAAATTTATGCTGTTCGTCCCTGTCTGTGAACTGTCTGTTCATTACCTTTGCCCAATTTTCTGTCGGGTGGCTGGCCTTTTCCTTTCTGCTTACTCTTTTTTTATACATGTGTTTCTCCTTTTGTATTATTTATTTATTTATTTAATTTATCTATGGCTGTGTTGGGTTTTTGTTGCTGCATGTGGGCTTTCACTAGTTGTGGCGAGCAGGGGTTACTCTTCATTGCAGGTGCGCAGGCTTCTCATTGCGGTGGCTTCTCTTGTTGCACAGCATGGGCTCTAGGCGTGCGGGCTTCAGCAGTTGCGGCACTTGGGTTCAGTAGTTGTGGCTCATGGGCTCTAGAGCACAGGCTCAGGAGTTGCGGGGCATGGGCTTAGTTGTTCTGCAGCATGTGGGATCTTCCCAGACCGGGGCTCGAACCCGTGTCTCCTGCACTGGCAGGCGGATTCTTAACCACTGCGCCACCAGGGAAGCCCGTCTGCTTACTCTTTAGATACAAGTTGCAAGTGTTTTGTTCCCGTTTTTGTCTTTGGACTTTCCTCCTTAAGCTGCTTTTTGCCATGCAGAAGTTGTTTGTTTTGTGTAGTCTATTTTATCAATTTTGTATTTTATAGAGTTTGGATTTGGGGTCACAGTTAGAAAGGCCTTTCATACTCCAAGGTTATAAAGAAGTTATCGAATGGTTTCTTCTCTAGAAGTTTTTAAAATTTTATTCTATTTCACACTTAAATCTTCGGGCTGTTTTTTTCAATCTAGGAGAAATTATTTTCTGTGCTGTTTTCTGGCCCAATCATTTTGTGCCAAGAATCCTTTCCTCTAAGTTCTGAAAGCAAAAGCCAGGGTTTCTGCTCTTCCCACCCCACCCCCCAACCTCAGGACACCTCTGCCCTGAGTCCTACTTGAAGGGAGGAGACGCAGGCAGGGGAGGGGGCAGAACAAAACTCAGACATTATGCACTGTTAACACAGCACAAGCACGAGGGTTGCTTACCACTCCACATGTCTTCACTGAGGACAGCTCTGTATAAAGTATTTGGTTATTTGTGACCATTGGCCGAGGACCTACTGTGTGTCTGGTATTACAGAAGCACTGGGCTCGGAGATGAATGAGACAGTGTAAGGAGGTAGATGGCTACACCCTCAGATGTCAAATTACAAAATAAGAAACACGACCAGGTAGACGGTGCTCAGGCCACATGGCCATCCAGGAAGGCACACCTGAGACATCTCAGAGGTCAGGTGACACGGCAGCGTACAGGGACAAGTGTCTTTGGGAAGTTATAGTGCTTCAGCCACAAGCTGAGGTTCTGGGGCAGTTCCCAGGCCTGGAGTGCGGATTTGCTGATTATGAAATGATTATAATTAATCCATTGTATTTTAAACCACTTTATCCAAATAACTACCACTTGGCAACCGCACCTCGGGCCAGTTCCATGCGTGTCATGTGCACGTCCTCGAGGAAACCTGCTCTGCAAAGGAGCACCCATGGTCCCCGTTTACAGAAAAGAAAACCCGAGGCTGTGCTGCCAGCCTTTCCGAAGCTGGCTGGCTGGTGACTCAGAGCTGTGCTTCCTCCACAGGCACGGCTGCGCTCACACACATTTTGTCACTGAACCATGGGAAATCGGTTTTCAGAATGAGTCAACAGGAGGCAGAAATTACAATGGGAAGAAACGGTCATCCCCACCTTTCTCTCTTCCTCCTCCTTCCCGATTCATAAGAGACTGTAAATGATCACTGTAATTCTCTGACCTGTCACCCAGAATGTGGAAGCTGCTGAAACTCTCTCAGACCCCCTAGCCCACCACGTGCTCAAGGAGAGATCACCCTCTTTGCTGCCAGCTAATCCATTTGCCCCCTATGCAAAACCCCCTGCAGTTTTTCTCCCTCCTTCCTTCCTGTCTTATAAGTCCTGTCATTGCCCTGTTCCCTGACAGTGGTCTAGGGGTGTCCCCTCTCACAAGTGAGTGACTATTGTAGACACAAAGTCAGAGTTATTCCCTGATTGTAGTTCACTTCAACATGACGATGTAAACTTTGTTCACAGCTGAGCCATGTGACCTCCCCGGAGTTGAAACTCCTTGGTTTTCTCTGTATGTCTCAGGAACTCACCCCCAGCTCTGGGGCAGATCCAGCCCGTCAACTGGTCAAGCAGACTCGCTTATATACGGTTCCCTGTTTCTACTGGAGATGTTCCTTCCGCTTTTCTCCTATTTTAGTTGAGACAGGGCTCCCCCTTGGCCTCCAGGCCATGTCCCAGGGACTCCCTTCACCATCATTCTGAGAACTTCTATCTTTCCCTCTTGACTGAGACGGACCCTGCTTTCCCCCTCCTCCACCAGTTGAAAATCAACTGACCATAGATGGAGAGCTTATTTCTGGGTTCTATTCTACTCCACTGCTCTGAGTATCTGTCTTTATTCCATTTTCACACTGTTTACTTTAGCTTTGAATTTTTTTTTTTTTTTTTTTGCGGCACGTGGGCCTCTCACTGTTGTGGCCTCTCCCGTTGCGGAGCACAGGCTCCGGACGCGCAGGCTCAGCGGCCATGGCTCACGGGCGCAGCCGCTCCGCGGCACGCGGGATCCTCCCAGACCGGGGCACGAACCCGTGTCCCTTGCCCCGGCAGGCGGACTCTCAACCACTGCGCCACCAGGGAAGCCCTGTAGTAAGTTTTGAAATCAGGGTATGAGTCCTCCAACTTTGTTCTTCTTCTTCAAGATTGTTTTGACTATTCAGGGTCAAATGAATTTTTAAGACGGGTTTTTCTATTTGTGTAAAAACGTCACTGGGATTTTGTTAGGGACTGTATTGACATCTTAACATCGTCTTTCAATCCATGAACATGGGATGTCTTTTATTTAGATCTTCTCTGATTTCAGCAACGTTTTGTAGTTTTCAGGGTATACTTCTTTCACCACCTTGGTTAAATTCATTCCTAAGTATTTTATTCATTTTTGTCTCTGAACATGGATTTGTTTTCTTAATTTCCTTTTAGGATCGTTCATTGCAAGTATATGAAAAATGCAACTGATTTTTTTGTGTTGCTTTTGTATCTGCAACTTTGCTGAATATTTAACAGTGTTTAGGGTGTGAAATTTTTAGAGATTTTACATATAAGATCATGTCACCTATGAACAGATAATTTTACTTTCTCCTCTCCAATTTGAACACATTTATTTCTTTTTCTTGCCTAATTGCTCTTCCAGTACTATGCTGAACTGAAGTAGTAAGAGTGGGCATTCTTGTTTTGTTACTAGTCATAGGAGAGACGCTTTCAGTCTTTCACCACTGAGTGTGATGTCAACTGTGGGTTTTTCATACATGGTTGTTATCATGTAGAGGAGGTTGTCTTCTATTCCTACTTTACTGTTTTTTATCATGAAAAGGTGCTGAATTTTGTTAAATGCTTTTTCTGCCTCAAAATGATCATGTAGTTTTTTCCTTCATTCTTGAAGTGTATTACATCTATTGATTTTCTTTTTTTTTTTTTTTTTGGCGGTACGTGGGCCTCTCACTGTTGTGACCTCTCCCGTTGCGGAGCACAGGCTCTGGACGCACAGGTTCAGCGGCCACGGCTCACGGGCCCAGCCGCTCCGCGGCATGTGGGATCCTCCCAGACCGGGGCACAAACCTGTGTCCCCTGCATCGGCAGGCGGACTCTCAACCACCGTGCCGCCAGGGAAGCCCACATCTATTGATTTTCATGTGTTGAACTATTATTGCATTCTGGAAATGAATCCCACTAGGTTATAATGTATAATCCGTTTAATATGCTGTTGGATTTGATTGGCTAGTATTTTGTTGAGAATTTTCGCATCTATATCACAGGGCATATTGGTCTGAAATTTTCTTTTCTTATGATGTCTTTATTAGGCTTCAGCACCAGTGTTATGCTGACCTCACAGAGTTAGGAAGTGCTCCCTCTTCAACGTTTTTGAAGAAGTCTGAGGATTAGTTTTAATTCTTCTTTAAATGTTTGGTAGAATTCACCAGTGAAGCCATCTGGTCCTGAGCTTTTTTTTTTTTTTTTTTAATGATCACATTCTTTTTTTAAAAAAAACTGTATTTATTTATTTTTGGCAGCGTTGGGTCTTCGTTGCTGTGCACGGGCTTTCTCTAGTTGTGGAGAGCAGGGGCTGCTCTTCATTGCAGCGTGCGGGCTTCTCATCGCCGTGGCTTCTCATTGAAGCCACTGCTGTGGCATGGGCTCTAGGCACACGGGTTTCAGTAGTTGTGGCACACAGGCTCAGTAGTTGTGGCTCACAGGCTCTAGAGCGCAGGCTCAGTAGTTGTGGCGCATGGGCTTAGTTGCTCCACAGCATGTGGGATCTTCCCAGACCAGGGCTCAAACCTGCGTCCCCTGCATTGGCAGGTGGATTCTTAACCACTGCGCCTCCAGGGAAGCCCTGGTCCTGGGGTTTTGTTGGGAGGTTTCTTATTACTGATTCAATCTCCTTACCTGTTATAGGTCTATTCAGATATTCTTTCTTCATGTATCAGTTTTTGTAGATTGTATGTTTCCAGGAACTGTCCATTTAGATTACCTGATTTGTTGGTGCACAATTGTTCACAGTACTCTCTTATAACCTATAAAATATGTATCAATGCCCCACTTTCATTTCTGATTTTAGTAATTTGAGTTTCGTCTCTTTTTCTTAATCAATCCAGCTAAGGGTCTGTTGGTTTTGTAAATCTATTCAAAAATCCAACTTTTGGCTTTGTTGATTTTCTCTATTATAGTTTTTCTTTTAAATTTATTATTATTATTTTAATCAATTCTATCTTTATTTGGCTGCATCAGGTCTTAGTTGCAGCATGCAGGATCTTGGCCACGGCACGTGGGCTTTTTGTTGCGGTATGCGGGCTCCAGAGTGTGCGGGCTCAGTAGTTGTGGCACGCAGGCTTAGTTGCCCCACGGCACGTGGGATCTTAGTTCCCAAACCAGGGATTGAACCTGCGTCCCCTGCATTGGAAGGTGGACACTTAACCACTGGACCACCAGGGAAGTCCATATTACAGCTTTTCTATTCTCTTTTTTATCTCCGCTCTAATCTTTCCTTATGCTTGCTTTGGGTTTAGTTTGCTTTTCTTTTTCTAGTTCCTCATGGTATACAGATAGGTCAAGATCTGAGAGATTCTTCTTTTTTTAGTGTACCCATTTATATCTATAAATTTCCCTCTTAGCATTACATTTACTGTATCCCATAACTTCTGGTACATTGTGTTTTCATATTCATTTATCTCAAGATATTTTCTAATATCTCTTGTGACTTCTTCTTTGACCCATTGGTTGTTTAAGAGTGTTTTGGGGGGAATTCCCTGGTGGTCCAGCAGTTAGGACTCTTTGCTCCCAATGCAAGGGGCCCAGGTTCAATCCCTGGTCTGGGAACTAGATGCTGCATGCTGCAATGAAGATCCAGTGTGCTGCAACGAAGACCCGGCACAGCCAAATAAATTTAAAAAAAAAAAAAAAAGTGTGTTGTTGAAGTTCCACATATTTGTGAACCTTCCAATCTTCCTTCTGTTATTGGCTTTTAGTTTCATTCCACTTTGATCAGAAAAGATTCTTTGAATTACTTTAATCTTTTAGAACCTATTAAGACTTGTTCTGTGACCTGCTATATAGTCTGCCCAGGAGTGTGTTCCATGGACACTTTAGAAGAATGTGCAGTCTGCGTCGCTGAGTGCAGTGTCGTGTATATGTCTGTTATATGGTTGCTTTACAGAGTTGCTCAAGTCATCTTGTCCTCATTGATCTCTTGTCCAGTTCTCCTACCCACTACTGAAAGTGGGGAATCGAAATATCCAAATATTGGCACAGAACCATTTCTCCCTTCAGTTCCGTCAACTTTTGTTTCATATGTTTGCACTCTGTTGTAACACACATATGTGTTTATAACTGTTAAATCTTCTTGCTGTATCAAACTTTTAATCAATATATCTTGCCTTTGTCTCTTGTAACCTCTTTTGATTAAACTACTTTGTCTTATAATAATATAGCCCCCTCAGTTCTCTTTTGGTTATTATTTGCATGGACGATATTTGTCCATTGTTTTACTTTCAAGCTCGTGTCCTTTTATGTAAAGTAAGTCTCTTATGAACAGGATATAGATGAATACTGTTTTTTTAATCCAATCTCCCAGTTTCTGCCTTTTGTAATAGCAGAGTTTAGTCCATTGACATTAATATGATTACTGATAAAGGAGTTACTTCTGCCGTTTATCTCTGTTTTCTGTATGTCTTACGTTTTCTGTCCCTCAGTTCCTCCACTGACTTTTCTTTTGTATTTAGTTGATTACTTGTAGTGTGCCATTTTTATTCCCTTTTTCTTTCAGTTTCTGTATGTTTTTAGTTATTTTTTAAGTGATTACCCTGAGGATTACAACTAATGTCTTAAACCTCTAACAACTTAGTTTCAATAATACCTAGTTTCAGTAGGGTACAAACACTGTTCTATATCTCTGTCCCTTCCTATTGATATTGATATTGTCATAGATTTCCTTTACCAATGTTCCTTCTTTTTTCTTATGACTTCAAGTTACTGTCTAGTGCACTTTCATTTCAGCATGAAGGACAACTCCCTTTAGCATTTCTTGTAGGACAGGTCTACTGGTAACAAACTCTCTCAGCTTTTGCTTATCTGGAAATGTCTTAACTTCTCCTTCATTCCTGAAAGATAGTTTTGCCAGATACGCAATTCTTGGTTGATAGTTTTGTTTTTTTTTTTTTTCTTTTTGGACTTTAAATGTTAACAGCTCACTTCTAGCCCCCATGATTTCTAAGGAGAAACCAGCTATTAATTTTATTGAGGATCCCCTGTATATGACAATTGTTTCTTTGTTGCTGCATTCACAATTCTCTCATCTTTGGGTTTCCACAATTTTATTACAGTGTGTCTCAATGTGGGCGTCTTTGAATTTATCCTGCTTATTCATGGACATCCTCAGACATGTATATTCATGTCTTTCCTAAGATTTGGGAAGTCTCCAGCCATTATTTCTTCAAATATTTTCTCTCTCTCTTCTCTTTGAAATTCCTATGTGCATACGCTGTTACATCTGATGGGCTCCCACGAGTCCCTCAGGTTCTGTTTATTTTTTCTCATTCTTTTAAATTTCTGATTCCTATTCTAAATAATTTCAATAGTCTTATCTCCAAGCTCACTGATCCTTTCCTTCTGGCTGCTCGGACCTGCTATTGAACCCCTCTAGGGAGTCTTTTCATTTCAGTTACTGGACTTCTCAATTCCAGAATTTCAGTTTGTTTCCATTTTTTAATAGATTATTTAGAGTGGTCTGAGGTTCACAGAAAAATGGAATGGAAATTACAGAGAATTCCCATATACCCCCTGTCCCCAAACATGCACAGCCTCCCTCACTACCCATATCCTGCACTAAAGTGGCACATGCACTACAATCGAGTAACTACATTAATACATCATTATTGTCCAAACTCCACAGTTTACACTGGGGTTCACTCTCGGTCTTGTACTTTCCATGGGATTTGACAAATGTATCATGACTTGCATCCAGTTTCACTGCTCTGTATAATCCCCTGTGCTCCACCTTTATCTCTCCCTCCCCCTCAACCCCTGACAACCACTGATCTTTCTTCTGTTTCCAGAACGTCACAGAGCTGGGATCATACAGCGTGGAGCCTTTTTAGCGTGGCTTTTCTCAGTCACATGCATTTAAGATCCCTCCATGTCTTTTCATGGTTTGAGGTCCCATTGTCTGGATGACACAGTTTATTTATCAGTTCACCTACTAAAGGGTATCTGGATTGCTTCCAAGTTTTGGTTCCTTTTTTACAACCTCTATTTCTTTATTCATATCCTCATTTTGTTCTTACATCATTTTCCTGATCTCCTTTAGTTCTTTGTCTATGGTTTCCTTTAGCTCATGGAACGTATTTAAGACAGTTGACTTAACATCTTCGACTGATACTTCCAATGTCTAGGCTTCCTCAGGGATAGTTTCTGTCCAAGGCTTTTTTTCTGTGAATGTGCCGTATTTTCCTGTTTCTCTGTATGTTTTGTTAAGTTTTTTGAGAACTGAACATTTTGAGCATTACATTGTGGTAAGTCTGGAAATTTAACTCTCTCACTCCTCAGGGATTGCTGAAGTTTTTGTTGCTGAGAGCTGGAGTCTGTTTGTGACTCTTCCAAACTATTTTTGCAAAGCATGTATTCCTTGTGTGTGGTCACCAAAGTTTCTGGTCCTTCTTCTCTGCAGTCAGCCAGCGACCTGACAAAGATTTTCCTAAATGTGTGACTCCCCAAATGGGGGGCAGTAGATCTCTTCCAATCCCCTGGGAGCCACTTCAACCAGGGAGGTTGAAACAATGCCCACCACCCTCTGTGCTGGCTCCTCAGTGATCAAAAGTGGCAACCAGCAATTAGAACCCACAATCCCAACATACAGAGGACAAGGTCCTTACTGCCCATCCAGGTCCCAGCAAGTTGCCCCAGGGACATGAACAGCCACCACCCCACGATAGGCTGAAAGGCACCAAAACTCCCCAAATCTACCAGCCTCTTTGCCCAACTGTCCCATAGACAACCCCAGAGCTCCAATATCGTTACTTCAGCCAAGGCTGCCAGCTTGATGGCCGCTAGGGCAGAAGCAGGTCGCTGGGGCTTCCTCCTGGCCATCTTCCCTGGCATCACTCACACCCCCGCTTTGATTTGAAATGTCCACAGAGTTCCTAACTCACACAGCCCTCCCTGTAGGTGAGCTGCTCGTTCTCAAGGAGGCTTTCAAGTCTCCTCCAAGTCTCTGTTGCTCCTGATTTTCACGATGGTGGGTCTTGTGGTTTGAGAGAATTTATTGTGCAGGACACCTGATTGGCTCTTTGAATCTGGAGGCTGTCTTTCAAATCTGTTTTCTCTTTCTCCGGGAAGATCCCACATGCCGCGGAGCGGCTGGGCCCGTGAGCCATGGCCGCTGAGCCTGCGCGTCCGGAACCTGTGCTCCACAACGGGAGAGGCCACAGCAGTGAGAGGCCCACGTACCGCAAAAAAAATTAAAAAAAGTAGCACATCACTGAGAATTCCCTGGCGGTCCAGTGACTGGGACTCCACACTTCCACTGCTGAGGGCCCGGGTTTTTTTTCGTTTTTTGTTTTATAAATTATTTATTTATTTATTTATTTATGTTTGGCTGTGTTGGGTCTTCGTTTCTTTGCGAGGGCTTTCTCTAGTTGTGGTGAGCGGGGGCCACTCTTCATCGCGGTGCGCGGGCCTCTCACTGTCGCGGCCTCTCTTGTTGCGGAGCACGGGTTCCAGACGCGCAGGCTCAGTAGTTGTGGCTCACGGGCCCAGTCGCTCCGCGGCATGTGGGATCTTCCCAGACCAGGGCTCGAACCCGTGTCCCCTGCATTGGCAGGCAGATTCTCAACCATTGCGGAGGGCCCGGGTTTGATCCCTGGTTGGGGAACTAAGATCCCACAAGCCGGAAAAAAAAAAAAATGAGCACACCATTCTTTCTCGTGGATATAAAAGTTCTCTTCTCTTTCTAAGGATGTCTTGCCGTCATCTTGTAGTTTTCTTCTGTTCCCTGCATTGTCTCTATTGGCACTGGGTGGATATCTTCTGCTTGCATCGTCCAAGGTCTCTTTCATGCAGAGGGGGTGCTCCAATATCAGGTGACCCTTGGCCGCAGTTCACAATTCACACTGAGGCACTAATGGCTGATTGGAAGTTCTGGGTAAATGGACAGCGTTTTCACACAGAAGCTTTGCTCTAGTGGTCAGGCAGCAGCATGGTCACTTTCTTGAAAGAATCTCCCAGTCAGTGCCTCCAGGGCTTTTCCTTTGGGTCAGCTTTTCCAGAGCAGAGTCTGCTGGCTTCCTGCCAGTTGCAGGATGGGGAAGGACACATCTTTTACAAACCTGGCCACAGCACTCCTGAGGTATGGCTGAGGGGATAGTGGACCTCACTGCCACCCCTCCTCAGTTGTGTCTGAGGAGACCCCAACCTCCTGCTCGGGTGGGTGAGGGGCCATCGCCTGCCTGGGGTCAAGCCCTCTTTACGTAAGTCTCCATCCAACCCTATTTCACTGCTCTGCCCTCCCATCCCCCACGGCCAGAGGTCCTAGTGCCCCAGTTCCAGGAGGTTCCTAGCATTCGGTGACACAATTCCGCTTCCTCCCCGTGAGCTTCAACCGAGAGAGATCTTCAACTGAAGCCTGTCACCCCTGGCCCTCTGCCTTCCGTCTTCCAAAACGTTGCTGACGCCTGTCCCCTGCTGCAGTCACTTCTTCCATTCCACCTTCGAGGACAACTGTCTTTTCCTGCCCTTTCAGTTTGGTTCCAAGAGGGAAGGAGGATAAACACAGGTGGTTAAGCTGCCAGGTCGAGGGGGAGCCGCTGGTCTTTCCTCAGTGGACTCCCATTAAAGAATAAACAAGTGCCTCAAAAAATGTTTAAAAGAAGTTGTTGGGGAGGAAAATGCTATGAAATCAGGCAGAAAATTACAGAAGACTCAGCAACACACAACCATCTGGAATGAGTCCCAGATGCCTTGCAGAGCCAAAGAATCCAGACAATGAAAGTTCAGGAACAGGCAGTAGCAGCAGCCTCTGGCCCTGTGGCGTTCAAACTCAGAACAGAAGTCACCTCTGGGGGTGGATGTTGGGTGGGAGGGGCCCGTGGGAGTCATCAGGGAGCAAGAAATGTTCACCACCTTGACGCGGTGGTCGTGACACAGGCGTGTACACGTGCAAAGATTTGTCAAGCTGTACTCTTGAGATTTGTCATTGTGTGTGTCTCACATCTCAGTAAAAGAGCAAGGGAAGGAAACGGACATTTATTGAGTGCTTGCTGTTTACTAGGCACTGGCTAGGTCTGCTTTTCTAATTCATTCATTTAATGAGCACCTACTATGTCCTGGGCACTATCTAGGTTCTGAGGACCCAGCAGCAAACAAATCAATTAGCATCTATGCCTGCGTGATGCTCCCAGTTAATGGGGAGACACTATCAAATAACTGCATCACAAAAGTCAAGTGACAACAGTGACAAGTGCAGAAGGAGGAGCAAGTCCCAATCCGGGGTGGGAAGGTGTCAGAAAGGCTTCCCTGAAAAAACGAAGTTGCAACAGAGATCTGAGGGGTCAGGAGGAAATGACCAGTCGTGAAGCATGAAGAGCATGGGGTGCAAAGGGACCAGCACGTGCAAAGACCCCGTGGCAGGAGGCGTGTGCACGTTCATGAGGGTAGAGAACAGGGCCGAGCAGGGCTCCACTGATGCCAGAGGGGCCTCAGAACTGCCGTGCCCCAGACGGGAAACTGAGGCTCAGGGTGTCAGCCCCGGATTGCCCAGCAAGTATAACTGGGGCAGAAACCAACCCTGTCTGTTCCCCCTAGGGAACGTGAGCGGGAGAGGCCGCCTGGGCTCCGGCCTCCAGTGGTGCCAGCTGCCCTCACGTTCCCTGCCTCTCAGCCCCACAGGGCCTGCGGCTGGGGGTGGCCATGCAGCCCTGCCCCGAAGAGCAGTACTGGGACCCACTGCTGAACACCTGTGTCTCCTGCAAAACCATCTGCAGCAATCAGAATCCACGCACCTGTGCAGCCTTCTGCAGTGAGTTCTGGGGCCCGAGCCTGGGCTGGATGCCCCTCCTGCCCCCGGAGGTCCCCCTGGCCTGCACTTGGGGCCTGAGGAGGGGTGGAGGGAGACGGACAGTGTGGCACCTTCTACCTTTCGACCCTCCTACCCTCCTTGCAGCTTCCCAAGCATGCTCTGTTCCTTCCTGCCTCAGGGCCTTTGCACAGGGATGCATTTCCCCACCTTCTCCCCTGGGCTCCCTCCTACCCGGCCTTCAGGTCTCAGCCCCAAATCAAGAGGTCCTCTCCGACTGCCGGATGGAAAGTGGGCCCTCCTTCATCATTCTCTGCTCTTTCTTCTGAAACTTTTTATTATAGAAATTATGACAGAGAGAGAGGACAGCATGATAAACCTGTCTACCCATCAGCAGCTTTAGAAATGCCACCTTTACAGTCCCCAATTTTTTTACTTGTGTATTTTAAAGCCAATCCAAGAACTCGTATTATTTTATGTGTAAATACTGGGTCACGAATGCCTAAAACATAAGGGCCTTTAAAATATAACCTCAATATTTTATCACCCCCAGCAATAATTCCTTAATATCATCTGCACTCAGGTCATATCCAGTTTTCTCTAATTGCCTTTTGCTTGCTTTTTCATAACTTGTTCTTTCCCTGATGGAACTTATCACAGCTTGTACCACACGTTCTTCCCTGTGTGTTCATGTGTCTCAACCACCCGACTGAGAGCTCAATTCCTGTCTTAAGCCTAGCACAGTGCCTGACACATAGTAAGTGCTTCATAAATACTGGCTGAGTGGGGCTCAGAGAGGCTGAGCGACTTGCCCAAGATCACACAGCACAATAGTGGAAGAGTTAGGATTTGAACAACAACTTTCTGAGTCTGCAACACCATGGCTCTGAGCCACCATCCATTAATGAGGTGGACATTCAGTGCTGACCCACAAACCCCTGGAAAGAGGAATCTGACAGACCCTTCAAGGAGGTTATTATCTAGTGGGAGAAATGACTCCACTTCACGGTAAAAAGGTGAACTACAGTAAAACGCCACAGCTGGGAGAGACCACGTCCGGCTGATGGGTTGGGGAGCGAGGAAGTTTTCTGGTAGGAAGCGCCCCCTGCGATGGATTGTTAAGAGTTCACAGATGCAGAAGTCAGATGGGGGGACGGCACCCCTGGAGGAGGGACCAGCGTGGACAAAGGCGTGGAGGCGGGAAATACAACAGGGAATATCGAGGCCCAGAGGGGAGGTTGTTAAGAGTCCACAGATGCAGAAGTCAGATGGGGGGACGGCACCCCTGGAGGAGGGACCAGTGGGGACAAAGGCGTGGAGGCGGGAAAATACAACAGGGAATATCGAGGCCCAGAGGGGAGGTTGTGAGGTCAGGCAGTGAGGGCTGGTGGTCTGTGGAGCTCTGTCACCTGCACAGCCACACGGGGGTTCCCAAGGACGAGAGGAGGTCACGGCAAGCCCGGGAACACTGCTGCCATCAGGCTAACTCCACCTTGTGAGTGTCGGGGTCAGGAGGGTCCAGGGGCCACAGCAGGGTAAGGGCAAGGGGTGGTCACTGGTCCCGACAGGATCACCCGAGTCTCCCCTGAGGTCCCAAATGCAGGCCTTCCTGGTTTTGTCTTCTACTCTGAAAAGGATGTACGCATTGGCGTGTTTGCATCGCAAAGAGGCACAAGTGAATATTCTATTTAAACCCCGAGCATTATTCATTATGTGTCAGGCACTGTGCCGGGGACTTCAAATCCCCGTGACAACCGTAAGAAATCACCATTGTTATAACTATTCCTCTCCTGGAAAACAGGAGACTGAGGTATGGAGGGGCCAAGCCCACCACGTGAAGTGGCAGACCAGAGCTTCCCCAAGCCCGCGTGGCTTCAAGGTCTGGGTTCTTGGCCTCTGTCTTGTGCTGCCTCCAAAATGCGCTCTGAAAACCTGCATGCGAGTCACATTTTCCTATGAATGAATCTTAGAGACAAGGGAAACCTACCCTGTGAAAGTACAGGTTTCTGTGTGGCACTCAAAACTGCTCTCTCCAGCAAGTGTGAATGGGCTTCAGTTTGCTTGGCTTCTGCCCCTTGGCACTGATGCCTGGTTAAGCTCCTGAAATTCTCATTTATTATTAAGACAGAAAAAACACTATTACTCTGAGCTTTCTCACCTTCCTTCCAGTCCCCTTCCCCAACTTGCTAAGGCAGATTCTGGCTTTGTTCTCCATTCCTTATTTTTTTTTTTTTCTCGTTTATAGGCTCCATTCCTTATTTTTATATGAAATATGTTTCTCCCTTATGAGGTTTGAAAAACCCAAGTAAAGAAATTATGTGACAATGTAATAACTTAAAAGATAACTAGAAAACCCTTATACAGTTAGTACTAAAAAATACTCTTTTAAATTATAGGTCAAAGGAGAAATAATAGTGAAAAATAAGAACATTCTAAAACTAGGTACAGAAAAAATACTACATGTCAAAATGTGTGTGATGCAGCTAAAACAGTACTTAGAGGACAATGTATAGTCTTACATTTGCATACTGGAAGAGGACTCGGATTACTCTGGAATTGCTTTTGGGGAACTGGACTAGGATTTTTTTTTAACTTTGATACCCTTTGAGGCCAGACCCCCAGTTTCTGCCTGTGTCTATCACCCAGCAGCATCACGTATCTCTGTCTCCCAGAGTCACTCAGCTGCCACAAAGAGCAAGGCAGGTACTATGACCAGCTCCTGGGGGACTGTATCAGCTGTGCCTCCATCTGTGGACGTCACCCCAAGCAATGCACACACTTCTGTGAGAACAAGTTCAGGAGTCAAGTGAACCTCCCACCAGAGGTCAGGAGACAGCGGACCGGAGACGCCTCGACCCGGGCAGACAACCTAGGGAGGTACCAGGGACCAGAGCACAGAGGCTCGGATGTGGGTCCAGGTAAGCCACCTAAGGTTGGCCTGCGCGGTGTCCAAGGGTCAGAGTGGGTGGAAGGCAGGCACCAGGCCTCAATAAGGAGAGGCTGCAAAGCAGGAAGTCCAGTGCAGGCAAATGGCCAGAAACCAGGGGGGTGGGGGGATCATTACAGGATAGAAAAAAAAAATTAAGCAAAGTTTACAGAAGTCTGTGGGCAAGAAGGAAGCAAAAGAAGAAAAAAGACCTGACAGTTGGGAGTCTCATAATGGTGGCTGAATGAATTCTCAGAACACAGGGCAGCGAGTGGATAGCACAGCTAACCTGTGAGCGAGACCCCCACTCCATTTAGAGGCAATGGAGACTTCCCAAGAATGAGAAAGAAAAGTACTATCAAAAAAGCTCACGGTGGAGATGGGCCTCCTTAGATATGTGAGAGGGGTCCCTTGAACTAGGCACTTACTAAGTGCCGAGCACTGGAAATGACCTAATTAATCCTCCCAGAAAATACCTCCTGGCTCAGCTACTCTGCTCTGTGGTGTCAGAGAGGACGGGGCTTGGGTGGGGATGTGGACCCGCAAACACTTGATATTTATGGTGCTCTTGGTCTGCCAGGTGCTGGCTGGTTTTCCTCCTTTTCTGTGACTTTCCTCATGACGTCACTACCATGAGAACAGGCTTCATGTGTCCTGATAACGAAGTGCCCAGCCTGGTTCTTCTCGGTTAGACTGTTGTCTCTTACTCTGCTCTGCTCTCCTGTCAGTAAGCTGCTGCCACGTAACAAACAGCCCCCAGATTCCATGGCGTGTTATTCCTCATGGCGTAGGGCTTGGCTGGAGTCAGCTGGAGGGGCTCTGCTCCTGAGTCTCTCATCCTCCCCTGGGACCAGCGGGTGGGCAGCAGCACCAGAGGTGACACACGGGCCTCTGAACCTCTCGGCCAAGAGCTGGCACCCATCATCTGCTGCATCCTATCCCTCCAGATGCAAAGCCAGCCAGATTCAAGGTGGGGGAGACAGACCCCACTCTCGGCTGGAGGAGAGGTGAAGGATTTGTAGCTGTGGGGGGTTTGTGGCCGGTTTTTATCCAGCACAGCCTCTTGTGAGAGGAAGTGCAGATTCACACACAGAGGGCGTGGATACGGGTGGAGGGGGTGACGAACGGGACCACAAAGGGGGCTGCTCTCCAAGGTCTGGTGACCCCCGTGCCTTCCCTGCAGTGACGTATTTGACTCTTCCAGCCAAACCCAGAACCCCGTCTACCTCCGATGCCACAGATTCCCCTTTACAGACAGAGAAATTGAGTCTCAAAACCTGGAGAGTCAGTGCACAGCTGAGCGGGGACTCGGGCCCGGCCTGCGGGTCCCAAAGTTTGTCCGCTCTGCAAGAGCCAATCCCCAGAGCAGTGTTCTGTGGCGCCGTCGCCCACTTAGGGGGACCTCTTGCCAGTGTGACACCGTTAGCCCTTCCTGTCTGTGACCACCAGCCAAGCCACCTCCCCAGAGGGCCTGGGGTGGACCCTCCAGGTACGAATCCCCCAGGAAGTGTGGACAGACATTCCAGGAGCCAGTGGGGTCAGCGTGACGTCTGACCTGACCGCTGTCCCAGTCATTCCATGGTGTGGCCTCCCGAGCCTCGGAGGGCCGGGTGACGCCTCGCCATACCTGACCCCTGCCGCGTGTCCCTCTGGAGGTCTGGCGCTTACGTGTGTCCCGCTGTGTCCTGATACCTGCGTGCAGGTGGGGTGAGAGCTGGGTTTGGTGGGGACTGTGAACAGAAATGCCGGGCCCACACCCTGGGTGTTAAGGGCAGGGCGTGCAGAACACTGCCCGTGGCAGCGGAGCTGACCTGTCCCCCCACTCACTCCCCGCCCTGCCAGCCCCCACCCTTGGCCCCTCCACATCTCTCGGAATGGCCGTTCCTTCATTTGACGGTAACTGTGGAGGGCTCAGCTGTGCCTGGGGGGACGGGTGCAAGAGTCAGGCAGACCCTGTCGCTGACCCCATGGAAGTTACAGTCTGATGGGAGAGACAAGACAAATGACTGAGTAACCTCAGTGCGTGGCGACGACATCCCCCAGCCAGGGTGCAATGGGGCGAGAAGGTTTCCCCGAGGAGAGGCCCTCAAGGCAGACTGGGGGCCAGACCCCTGGTTCCATCTCCCACCAACTGTGTGACCTTGAGCAAGTCACTTAACCTCTCTGAGATTAAGTGTTTCCGTAAGACTGAGATCACCTGCCTTCACGGGGTTGCTGCACTGAGTGTCAGGATCAGCACGTAGTAACTGCTCATTTAAAAGGAAAGCATACATCTAAGAGACGACGTGGAGAAAGGTGTTCCAGGCAGAGGGCACAGCATGTGCAGGTGCTGGGAGGGGCTGGGAGCGGAAACACACGGATTCTCTGTGGACAGGGTACAGCCACTGCTAGGACCACTGGGGCTGCAACTGCTACAAACAGTGGGAGCAAAGGCTAAGCTTTAGTGAAAATTAAGGTTTGCTTTTCTTATCCGAGCCCACGGAGCCCCCAGGCCC
Organism: Leucopleurus acutus; assembly: GCF_964270905.1. Lineage (NCBI taxonomy): Eukaryota > Metazoa > Chordata > Mammalia > Artiodactyla > Delphinidae > Leucopleurus > Leucopleurus acutus. The sequence continues at coordinate 60,407,461 of NC_139161.1, forward strand.
TATTCAAGGGCCTCCTGGGTCCCGGGTTCAGAGCTCCAGGTGGCGTGAGCAGGGGTGACCTGGGACGTCTCCAGACTCTGTATCTCCCTGTCCCCACTGGGGACAGGCAGCCCGGCACCCCCCTCACAGGGCTCTCGCAGGGCCTCAGCGACCCTGGGCCTTGATGCTCCAAATCCTTAACTTGATTACATCTGCAAAGGCTTTTTCCCCAAATCAGGTCATAAGGTCCCACGTGCAGGTTACCAGACCCCTTGTGGGAGGGCGATGCCCGCCTTGGGAGCACATCCTGCACGGCGGCCTGGGGGTTGGTCTCGTCTCTGGCTTTTCATCTCCTCTGGTGGGAGGTTCACTTGACTCCGCCCCCGACGGCTGCAAGAGATGTCACCATGGCGGCTGCCCCAGGCCCCCTCTTCATCCCCAGGGCTGAGGCCAGGGGAGGGGGGCAGAAAGCCTCGGGAGCCCACCTCACCCCTCCCCTGACCTGCCTGCTCGCTGGGCTGGGGCCGTGGGGATGCTGGCGGAACGTTCCACTGGGTCGAGCTGCTACCAACAGCGCGGAGGCCGGAGCGTCCACCACGTTTCACCAGGAGGCAGGCCTGACCGTGAGCGAGGGTGGCCGCAGGGCCCAGGCTCAGAACCTGCCCTGCCCCGGCTACACCAAGGCCCCTCAGGACAGGTCACAGCACTGCCCGCCCGGCCAGCCCGAGCTCCAGCCCAGCAGCAGCAGTCGGGGAAATCCTGTTTCTAGGCGAGATTGACTCTGAAAACAGTACAAGCACGGAACAAATCTAATGGAAAACCCGCTTGGAAATAAACCATCTGCGGTGCCCCCTGGTGGCGGTGCTCAGAACTGCGCCGCAGGTCTGGCTCTCTGACAAGGACAGAGCTCACATCCATTCCCGACTGAAGCCCCTGCACCCACCGGGGTCAGCAGACAGGGAGGCACTGGGCGAGGCCGCTCCGCTCCGGGGCCAGGTCACTGAGGGCCGACAGAGGTCAGCGACCGAGCTTGCAGACCTGAACAGCTGGTGACTGAACAGAAGAAGCACAGCGGTGGCTGGGAACCCCGTCCCCGCACCTGGCCAGCCTCTGACTAGGCTTTAACGAGCGAGGCAGCCAGCACGCTCCTTGCCGTTCCCGCGAACGGACGACACACGGGGATCGCGGCGGAAGAAAGAAGGTATTAAAAAGCCAGGTTTGGGGAAAGTCTCTCCCCAGGAGCAACACCTGCTGCGGCCTGGGTTTGTCGGTTCCCACATGCTCTTGTCTAAGCACATTTCACACCAGGGAGAATCCCGAGCGCCCACCTCTCTCTCCCTGTTCACTTCCTACCCCTGAGGCTCAGCCCATCTCAGGACCCACCAGGGAGCTGGTCTCCGGCTCTCACGGTAAACAGAGGCCAGCAAATGCCTGCATCCACGTGCCTAGAAGTGAAGGCAGTGAGTCCACAAGCCCGGAAAGGGCGTGTCCGTGTTGGCAGGTGGTCGCACGTGGCCCTCAGAGGAGACCACCCCACCCAGATGTGCCTGTCGCCAGCCTGGGACAGAGGCGGAAGGTGACATCTTTCGCAGTTTTAACTGCACCTCTCCTCCAGATCCAGGGCCTCTGCAAAGCACGCTCTACGAGCGGGTCACCAGGCAGGAACTGGTTCCACTTCCCTCAGGAAGCCCCAAATCACCCTCCTCACGTGGTGGCTCAGGGTGCCCAGGAGAGCAGAGCAGAGGCTGCCAGGCCTCGTCGTGGCACCGGCCAGGCCCTGCGTCCCCTGTACTGCGCATTGCTGGGTGCAGGGGGGCCCGGCCCAGCCCGACTTGAAGGGCAGGAATCGAGGACCGTCTCCAAATGCCAGCAGCCAGCCTCGAGGTAGTCTGAGTGTTAGAGTTCAGCTGAAGACACCTGAAATCCACCCAGCACTGCACTGTGTACTTAGCAGCGTCTGGTAGCTGGGAATTCCACCTCCCACGCGAAAGCTGCCAGCCTCTCCCCCGCTAATCCGGCCAGGCCGACGGCTTTATTTTATCCCAGGGACGCACAGGAGCCGGTGAGCAGATGGGGGCCCCGGGAGCTGGGACACACGGACGTCGCCGGCCGGGGGTGGCGCCAACAGCCCACCCAGAGCTCTGTGAACGTCAGGGTAGCACCAACCAGCTGTCACTTCATAAAATTCTGCCCCTAAGGAGGCTGCGTAAGGAAGAGGGACAGTGTCCACCTTGCCACCTGTGCGCGGCCGGCCTGGAGCCCCGGCGTGGAGCCCATCAGACCTGCCCCCAGGTGCAGCTCTGCAACTGTGACCAGATCTGAGGCTGTTTTGTCATCTGAAATACAGACTGTAAGGCGGTGTGGCCACAGCGGGAACAGCCTGCAGGATCCTCAAACAGCTCAGCAAGGAGGCGCTACCTGACCCGGCAACTACACTCGTGGAACGCATCCACGAGAGCTGCACACACATGTGCACACGGAAACCTGCACGCAAGCCTTCACAGCCGCCAAAGGGTGGAAACAACTGACATGCCTGCTCATCGTGGACAAACAAACACGATGTGGTGCATCCACACAGTGGACGCTACTCAGACCCAACACACGTGGCACACGCCTGAGCCTTGGAAACACGCTGAGAGGCCAGACGTGAAGGTCCCGTGCTGCACAGTTCCATCGGTATGAAGTGTCCAGGACAGGCGACAGAGACAGCGTGGTGGGGCCCGGGGCCCGGGGCGGACGGGGGGCGTCATGCGGTGCCGGACACACCCCAGGTGCGCAGGCAGCAGCTGCACGAGCTTGAGAACACACTAACCACCCCCCCTCATCTTCACGGAGCCTGGCAGCACGTGGACTACACCGCAACCTGTAAAGGGGGCGAGCGCCCCTCCTTCACAGAAGCGCGAGGGTCAGGGATACACTAGAGAAAAGTGTTGCGTGCAGCAAGACCAGCAGGCGGCCGGCAGCCCTTCCTTCCGGGCTGGGGGCACCCGATCCCAGGGCCCGGGACAGATTTCGAGGGCAGGGCTTTGGCTCGGGGCCCTGAGCGGGGCCAGCGCCCCATTTCCCCAGGCCCCCCTGGTGTACACCTGCCCCTCAGGCTCAGGAGCAACACCACCGTCTCTCTCCAAGCATGTACTCCCCGGTCAAACACCCTCCCTGGACAACTGTCCACCTGCTTGCCCGTCCACCTCTGGTACTGTCCCAAGCTACATCCCACAGCGAGAGAGAACGACAAAGGGCATGCAGCTCCGGGGTCCCCCGGCCCTCCGAGGGGGCGTGGGGGTGACCGCATGGCTTGTTTGGGGCTCACGAGGAGGAAGCGAGGACGAGGGGCTGCTGGCCGGAGGGGGGGTGCTTCAGGGAGGGGCCCCTCCTGACTCTGGGTCCCCCGCTGTCTTGCAGCCCCCCCAGGGCTAAAGCTGAGCGCCGACCAGCTGGCCCTGGTCTACAGCACGCTGGGGCTCTGCCTCTGCGCCATCATCTGCTGCTTCCTGCTGGCCGTGGCCTGTTTCCTGAAGAGGAGGGGGGACCAGGTCTCCTGCCAGCCACCCCCAGGGCCATGTCGGATGCGGGCCAAGTCCTCCAAGGGTGAGCACGCAGTGGGGTCCTGGACATCCCTCTGTCCTGGCTCTGCCCCCGCTTCTAAGTGGAGAGCGGTTGCCGGTCCTCCTGGGGAGCAGCCTGGCGCCAGTTCCTACAGTTTCCTATCTGTCCTGGTGAAATCGGGTCAAACATCAAGGCAAGAAGAGACAGGGCCCTGAGGAAGGGTGGGTGTTGGGCCCCGGGGCTTGCCCCACTTGCCAGGACAGGGCGGCTAACACCGGAGGTGGTCCCCTGGGGGTGCAGGGCGGGGGAGGAGGGGTCCAGGCCGAGGCCAACGCCCTCTCCCCCTCAGCAGATCACTGGATGGAAGCGGGTAGCGCTGCAGGGGCAACGCCCGAGCCGACGGAGACGTGCAGCTTCTGCTTCGCGGAGTGCAGGGAGCCTGAGCGTGCCGGGAGGTGGGCGCGCCACGGCCAGAGCGCAGCCGGACAGCCCTGCGTGCGCGCCCCGAACGGTGGCCCCTGCGGCATTGAGGTCGTGTGCACGCCTGCCCAAGAAGGAGGCCTGGCCACATGAACCTGGGGGTGCTGGGGGGAATGGTGATGGGAGAGAGAAATGACGGTGGAGGAGACTGGGGAGAGAGGAATAGAGCAAGGGGAAAGGACAGGGAAGGGGGAAGGGAGTGGAGGAACAGCTGGCAGAAGGGCCAGGGCCACCATATTGACCCCAGGTCTCCACTGTAGGTCACCGGCACCTACACGCACCTGCAGCAAAAGCACCCACACCTGCTGGACCCAGCCCCGGGGACCCTTGGCAGAAATAAAACCTCCCGCACTGCCCACTCCTCACTGCGGCTGGTCTGGGTCGCGTCTCCCCGTGGTGACTGCCCCATCCCACCTCTCCCGCTGCCCCTGGGCTCCAGGCCTGCTTTCCAAGGATCTGAGCGGGTGTGTGGACCAAGAGGCAGGCTCTGCTGTCCCCTGTCGCCTAAGAGGAGAAAGCAGCCGGCTGGCGGTGGGCCCACCATCAGGGCTGCGCCCACCATCAGGGCTGGGCCACCATCAGGGCTGGGCCCACCATCAGGGCTGGGCCCACCATCAGGGCTGGGCCCACCATCAGGGCTGGGCCCACCATCAGGGCTGGGCCACCATCAGGGCTGGGCCCACCATCAGGGCTGGGCCACCATCAGGGCTGGGCCACCATCAGGGCTGGGCCCACCATCAGGGCTGGGCCCACCATCAGGGCTGGGCCACCATCAGGGCTGGGCCCACCATCAGGGCTGCGCCCACCATCAGGGCTGGGCCACCATCAGGGCTGGGCCACCATCAGGGCTGGGCCACCATCAGGGCTGGGCCCACCATCAGGGCTGGGCCCACCATCAGGGCTGGGCCACCATCAGGGCTGGGCCACCATCAGGGCTGGGCCCACCATCAGGGCTGGGCCCACCATCAGGGCTGGACCCACCATCAGGGCTGGGCCACCATCAGGGCTGGGCCCACCATCAGGGCTGGGCCCACCATCAGGGCTGGGCCCACCATCAGGGCTGGGCCACCATCAGGGCTGGGCCCACCATCAGGGCTGGGCCCACCATCAGGGCTGGGCCACCATCAGGGCTGGGCCCACCATCAGGGCTGGGCCCACCATCAGGGTTGCGCCCACCATCAGGGCTGCGCCCACCATCAGGGCTGGACCCACCATCAGGGCTGGGCCCACCATCAGGGCTGGGCCCACCATCAGGGTTGGGCCCACCATCAGGGCTGGGCCCACCATCAGGGCTGGGCCCACCATCAGGGCTGGACCCACCATCAGGGCTGGGCCCACCATCAGGGCTGGGCCCACCATCAGGGCTGGGCCCCCCTGCGTTGATCTCGGAAAACCAATGTCCTCCCGTGTCTCAGAAAGGCGTGAAGCAGTGTGACTGTGTGTGCGCGTGTACAGTCACGTGTGTGCACGCATGCGCTGCTCCCACGTGTGTCACGGGGCGCGGGGCGGACAGAGGGCAGGCAGGCTGAGCCCAGGCGTCAGGCTGCTCTCAGAGCCCAGGACCACGTCCCTGCATCACCTCAGGAGTGCTCTCATTTGGACACCAACCTGCTACTGTTTAGTATTTTTCTTTACATCAGCCGACCTTTCCTTCCAGACCCACACGCTACATTTTTCGGATTCTGACCGGTAACACTGTATCTGAGCTTTCACAATTTGTTTTCTTGGCTACACCACGCGGCTTGTGGGCTCTTAGCTCCCTGACCAGGGATTGAACCCGCACCCCCTGCAATGGAAGCACAGTCTTGGCCACTGGACCGCCAGGGAAGTCCCACATTCACAAATTTTTGATACTACATATATTTTATACCTGTATTTGCAGTGAAACCTATATGTTAGGAGCATTTAAGCCTGAAAATACATAACTGCTGTAAGCAGCAGCTACACAGATAAACACAAGATTATGCAAATCATTCATCCGGAAACCACCTGGCGTACCCACGTGCACCAAAGGTTCACACAACACACTCTGGGAGGTGTACACAAGAAGCCTGAGGCTCCATCCTTCCTTCATCCACTGGCTAACGGGCCCTGTCACCTTCCCAGGCTGCTGGACAAAGCCCCACACGCTGTGCGGCTTCAACACTGGAACCTCCTGTCCCCTGTCAGGAGGCCGGAGCCCACCCAGGTGTCACAGGGCTGGTCCTGCTGCGGCCGTGATGGGAGAACTGCCCCGGCCTCGCCCCCAGGGCTGCAGATGGCCGTCTTCCCTTGATGCGTGTCTGTCTGTCCAAATCTTCCCTTTTTATAAGGACACTGGTCACCCTAATGACCTCATTTTCACTTGATCATGTCTGCAAATCTCCAGATAGGGTCATGCGTAAAGGTTCTCGGGGTTAGGACCTCAGCCCATGAATCTGGGGGCACACATTCAGCCCAGAACACAGGTCCTCCCAAGTCCAGTCTCGCTTCAACGCGGTCTGAAGCCAAGTTAGCTTCTCACAAGCACCCGCCCGAGACAAGCGTCTGACCCGGTGTTCAGTGGGCCCGAGGCGGCAATGGGGACATCTTGGTGCGGTGCCCACCGGTCACCAAGCCCACGGCAGCATCTCTTGGCAGCACGGACCCTGTACCTGGGGTAGCTGCCTGCCAGACCCTGGCGACGTCCCAGCACATCTCTGAGCTGCACGGAAGCGCTTGGGATGCAAAGCCTCGTCCGAAACGTGTGCAGACTCCTCCAGCTGTTTTCAAATTCTGCTCATCTGAGCCCAAGGGGCCCTGGGGGATGCTTCTGGACCGTGGGGGGAGTGAAGGCTGCCGAAAACACAGGGAAATGTGTGCCTGACTACGGCTTTCCACAAAAATAACCTCTGGTTTTTTTTTTTGTCAGTTTTTCAATTGGTCTTTAGTGTAAGTTGACGTGGCAGGTTTTGTTTTGTTTTTTTAAAGACCAGGATCCTCTGCTGCAAAGAAAATCTGAAACTCTAAATACCATCCATTTTATCCACGTTCTGTGTTCTGCTGGTCCTACTTCCAACATACACTCTGATTCCCGCCACCTGCCACAGCCCCCGCGATGCCAGCCCCGAATCCGCCCTGTGCACCCTGCCCAGGGCTCAGCAAGCTCCTCTGAAAAGGACCAGACGGCAGAGACTCTCGGCGACGACTCAGCGCTCACCCAGCCCTGCCGCGCTTGTGCCCAGGCAGCCAGCGCCAGGGGAGGCGGTGGGTCGGACTGGGCTCCGCCGACGCGGCTCAGACCGGGCACCACAGCTCACCCTCCCCGCCCTGCTGCTCCGCAGCTCGGGCCTTTACCTCCAGCTTTACTGAGACATAAATGACACGTAACTTTGTGAGTTGCCAGGTGATGCATCTGTACATTGTAATACGCTCCCCACGTGGCATCAGGAACCCCTCCACTCCAGCCCACCATCACCCGTGTGGTGAGAACATGTTAAGATCTCCTCTCTCTGCAACTCTCAAGCACAGGACACAGTATCAGGACGTGTCAGTCTCACCCCTGGGAGTCTGTGCCCTTTGGCCAGCATCTCCCCCTTTCCCACCCCCTGGCAACCACAATCTACTGTTTCTCTGGACGCTGGCCTCTTTGTGTCTCTCTACGGTTTTCTGAAGAGCTGTCTGCGAACAGCATCGCCTCACTCCCGCCCCGTCTTCGGTGCTGCTGTCCTGGAAGCCCACGATCCGTCGCTACTGTTTTTGCTTTAGAAACTCAGTAGCGTATAGAACGATTAAAAATAACAAAAACAATGCTTTGCAGATCTACCTTCACGTCTAACAGTCCTCATTTTCTGGGTGTGGACCTAGGTCTGTCTGGTCTCTCTCACTTCTGTCTGTAGAGCCTCCTTCAGCACCTCTTGTGCGAGTCTGCGGATGATGAATTCTGTCTGCTTCCAAAGCCTTTCCATTTCTGAGAGATTTTTCTGGGAAGACTCTGGGCTGCCAGCTTTTTCTTTCCAGCATCTCAGAGACATCGCCCTACTCTCTCTGGCTCCCACAATTTCTGACAAGACGGCTGCTGTGATTCCTACCTTTGTTTCTTTGCAACGTGTGCCTTCAAATCTTTCTCTTTATCTTACTTTTTAAAGGTTTCAGTGTGACGTGTCCCGGAGTTTCCTGTGGTGGGTAGGTCTGTTTTGTTATTTATCCAGCTTGGGGTTCTGTAGCTTGATGTTTTTCATGATAAAATTACTGGCCATTATCCCTTCAAACTGTTTGGTACCGCCCCACATCCCAGGTGCCCTATTCTTTCGGTTCTCCCCCCATTCTTCTCTTTGTTCCAGTTTGGGTGGCCCCAATGCCTCTTCCCTCAGCTGTGAGGTCACGGACGGGCCTGTCAGGGCCATCCTTCCTGTCACCACGATCTTGGCTCCCAGCACCTCCATCCACGTGGCCCCTCCTCACACAACCCCCATCCCGCTGAAGGCTCCCGTCTGTTCCACACATTTTCCGAGAGCCGTCAACACATTAACCCTAGTTATCCAGAATCTCCGCCTGACGGTTCCGACACTCAGATCATCCTGAGTCCGGTTCTATTGCTCTGTCTCTTGGCAGGGAGTTTTCTACTTGCTGTTTTGTGTGTCTTGTGATTTTTTTTTTTTTTTTTTTTACCAAACGCCAGACCTGCATGGGACGGCAGAGACTGACATACCAAGTTTTTATGCCTGGAATTGGCCGGCCTTTCGCCTCCAGGCCGTCAGTGAGGGGCCGAGTCACAGGCTGAGCTGGCTGGGTTCTGTCGTTGCTGTGATCACCCCCGGGCCCCAATGGCTTCACCTGGCCCCGTGGAGTCACGCTCTCAGGGAGGGGCTGCTCCCTGGCAGCTGCACGCCTTCCTGCCCTTCCTCGGCGGCAGACGCCCCTGTCGCTCGGTGTTTCCTCCCCTGGGGTCCCGTCCCACTTGCCCTCCCCCCACCCCTCCCTCCCCAGAGCAGAAGCCCCACCGTACTGCTCCCGATGGAGCCTCAGGGCTACACCGACCCTGCTTCTGCTGCTGAGTCCAGACACGCAGACCATCGCGTGCTGCACAGAACATCACTCCCATGCACCACGGTGGTGACGTGTCGCTGACTGGATCTGATGAGCAGACGATTTAATAACAGTGAACTAAATAAGCCACAAGATTAAGAGTAGAAACGGTACAAATGAACTTATTTACAAAACAGAGGTAGAAAACAAACTTATAGTTACCGGGGGAAAGGAGGGGGATAATAAACTGGGAGACGGGGATTGACACATACACACTACTATATATAAAACAGGTAACTAACAAGGACCTGCTGTAGAGCACAGGGAGCTCTACTCAGTACTCTGTAATGAGCTATGTGGGAAAAGAATCTAAACAAGAGTGGATACACGCACGTGTGGAACTGATCCCCTTTGCTGTACCCCTGAAACGAACACAACATTGTACATTAACTGTACGCCAATAAAAGTTAAAAACTAAAGATAATTTTAAAAAATTAAAATCAATCAATCCATCACAAGAAATAATGCGCCCCAAACTCAGGGGTCCCCAACTCAATGGCATTCCTGTGGATTCCGTGCTCTGAAGCGAGAAGGCAGGGCACTGCATCTCCCACACCCTCCCGAGAACAGGCAGCCCTGCTGGGTTGAGAGGCAGCACAGACCATTTTGGGTGTGTTAATTCCATCCGTCTACACAGGCAGCACGTGGCTCCCAGTTAAAGAGGGACCCGAACGAGTTCGAAAATGCTGCACGACCACTGAGCCTGAGGATACGAGAGACCTAGTATCTCAACATCCGCGGCGAATGAGGACGTGTCACAAGCCTCCAGCAGGGACCAGAGGACACCAGCACAGACCTTCCAAGCACGTCAAACCTGTCCTCCTCCGTGGCCGCTGGTCCTCCGCAGAAAGAGCCTCCGCTACGCGGGCCGAGCACCTAACCACGGACATCGGTGACCACGTGGCACGAGTGCCCTGAACACAGTGAGTGCTGTCGACCGCTTGGCCCACCTGTGAGTGTGCAGCGACGGACACTCGCGCGCAAAGTACAGCAAGAGCGGGCGGCTGTGACGTGCACAATCACGCCCGCTGCACAACCGCAAGTACCCTTGTGACCAGGGACCCGAGGACCATCGTTTACTGTAACTTTGTCTTCAAAGTTCAGCTCGGCTGGACGGTCAAAGATTTGGAAGCAACGGGATTTAAGGACTGGCGACAGAAGATCCGGGTGGGGACAGACCTCTCCAAACGGGCACAGACTGTGCTCACCAAGGAGAAGCCCGACAGAGGACACTCACCGCCAGGTGGGCAAAACAGCCAGTTGTGGGAGCAGACAGCTCGCTGAGAACCCCCGCCCCACTCCATGAACAAAGGGGCCATCGAGATGGGGACGGGGCTGTCTCAACAGGCTCGATGTCAGGCCCTGACCCTGGCTCACCAGCTGGCCCTGCCGGGCGCCCACTTGGCGACTGGACCGGCGCCAAGGCCCAGGAGTAGCTGGCCACCTGCCGGCAGGCCCACTACACGGAGGCCAGAGACGCGTCCTCACGGGATCTGCCAGTCTTGCCTGTCGGCACCACCCCCCGCAACGACGCTCCGCCAGCCCCACGGGACACAGAGCAGGGGCCTTGTGTCCACGTGGCTGCCCACCGAGACGCAGGCACGAGTCTGTCTGCCAGGACAGCTTAACGCTTTTAACCAGAGCCTGCGACCGGAGCGTGCGGGTCCTGGGGTGGAGGGGTTAGGGCTGGGCGGGCTCCGCGGGTCCTGGGGTGGAGGGGTTGGGGCTGGGCGGGCTCCGCGGGTCCTGGGGTGGAGGGGTTGGGGCTGGGCGGGCTCCGCGGGTCCTGGGGTGGAGGGGTTGGGGCTGGGCGGGCTCCGCGGGTCCTGGGGTGGAGGGGTTGGGGCTGGGCGGGCTCCGCGGGTCCTGGGGTGGAGGGGTTGGGCTGGGCGGGCTCCGCAGCTTTACATCAAGAGCCCCACCGCGCGTCTTCCTCCCAGGCCTGGAGAACTCTGCTGGGAAGGCCTCGGAGCCCCGGGGGAGCTGCTCTGGAGAACCGGAGAAACCCCCGGGAAGGACTGCTGCTCTGGAACCCAGGGGCACTCGCTGGTACTTCCTGATGTTTCCGCGTACGTGAAGTGAAGGAACGTGTGACAGAGGCATCCAAAAACAGCACGCTTCAGAAATGAAGGGTGGACCGGGGGGTGGGCAGAGTCGGAACCGCACTGACCAGAACGGGGACTGCTCTCCGACCACACCCTCCGCCTTCTCAGCGCCCGGGGAGCCGCACACCCGTATCGCGGCACCGCATCCCAGGTCCTGTAATCAAACTCCAGCAGGGGTTCCTGCGTTTAAAGAAGCCCCTCGGGTGGCTTTTAAGTGCGTCAAAGTCTGACAGCCCACGGTGTCCTGAGTCCCAGATTTGTCACCATCCTGCCCCCGGGAGGAGGGGACGCAGGGGGCATGGACTTCCTGGCCCAAGGCAGGTCTGGGCTAGAACAAACCGAGAAGGGGCTGGTGTCACAGACGGGACTCGCGTGCTAGTAAGGGAAGACGGGCCAGTTTTCAGAATAAAATGTAGCTTTATTACGACACAGGAAAAGACTACAAGCCATTAGAGAGAAGAGCCAAACAGTCCCTCAAAACGACAGGTGAAAGGAACGTGGAAACATCCCAGTAATAAAATCCACAGCACAATCATTGGAATCTCGTTCTTACGATTTCTGTTTTCAAAGTTATAGTAAACGACGAAACAAGTCACTTGAATTGTCAAAAGAACGGCAATTTTATATGACGAAAGCATCCACACCGAGCAGAACTACAACGGCACGAGTGTACGTGATGCAGCAGGAGCGTCCTGGACGTTCTGGCGCCGACGGGAGGCCCGAGGCGGCCTGGAGAGGGCCCGGGCCCAGCCCCCCGCTCAGGACACCCAGGGAGAGCCCACTGTCTCACTGTAAAGCGCTGACACGGCAGCCAACGTCTCACAAACACAAGTCACTTTAAACACACTAGCCGGGGAGGAAGGGTCGCCCAGGGATTCCTCAGCGGTCTGGACATCGACACGGGTGGTGGTTTGAAACAGGAAACCATTTTCCCGTATTTAGTAGCTGCATCGGGAGCTGAAAGAAAATAAATTCCCCAACCCATCACGCAGTTCTTTGTTCCTGACGAGGTGACGTCAAAGCAGGACCTCAGCGCGCGGGACGGGGGACGGGCGCGCATGCAGGCAGCCGGAGCCTCACCGCGCCCCCGGGTAGTTCTTCCAGCCACAGGGGAATCTCAGCAGCAGAGAGATAAGTGCTCAGAACACCAGGCCAGAGGGAACAGAGGGTTAACTTCGACATAAAAATTCAAAAGAACACCCAGAAAAGAGAAACGGCCTCACTGTCTCCTGAATCTTCACATCCTCGGAGCAGCTGAGCCCTGGACGTGAGTGGGCGGCAGGGGAGGGCCGCAGGGCTGACCAGACCACAGGCGACCCGCCAGAAACCCCGCGGCCAGTACATCTCCTCTGTCGCCACTCTGCACGGAGGCCCAGGGCTCCAGGGCCCTCAGAGCAGTCGGGCCACGCGGGGCAGGCGCCTGAGCTGCGTCGCTGAGGACTCCGCCGGGTACGACGCCCCCGCCGCAGGACCCCAGCACCTTCCACGGTGGGGGGCAGGAGCCACGCCGCGCCCAGACCCGAGCAGCCGACGAGCTGGACCTGGTTCACGGTCTGTCGGCTGAGAACCCGTCACACGTTTTTAAACAGTGAAAACGGCTGAAATTTTGTGACGTGGCTAAAGTGTATGAAATTCAACTTTCCGTGATCATGTAAAGTTCTACTGGAACACAGCTACGCTCATCCACGTGACCTGCAGCAGAGACCACAGGGCCCACAAAGTCAGAAACATCTACTACCTGGCCCTCTGCGGAGAGTCCGCTGACCCTGCCGCAGGTGAACGTGTTCCTCTGCAGGAAAGAAGCCTCACGGTTCAGGGGACACTGGCTCGCCCCCCGTCTCTGGGCTGGAATCTCTCAGAGACGGACAATCTAAATTTGGGTGTGAACAGACACATGCGTGCAAGACGGCTCACGAGGAACAATGACGCTGCACCTCCCCCATCAGCCCCTCCCACCAGCTCAGTCCCGGCCGTCTGTCCTGCGGCAACAGAAGCTACCGGAACGCAAGGCAGAGGCACCCAGAGCCAGGATGCAGCCCCCCTGGAGGCCGCCGCATCATCCGACACACCCGCCGCCCAGCAGCGACCAGGAGAGCTCGCGGGACAGATGGCCAGGAAGGAAACATGGGAGGGAACCAGTGAAACCACTGGAAACGCTTCAACGCTTCAGGTACTAAAAGATTAATACGACAGAGACCGTTCCCAGCGCAGCCTGATTCTCCTCCACTGAGCCAGGCAGCTCTGGCCAGGTCCAAGGTGCCTGCGGGGGGGTGGGCGGGGGGGCAACAAAAACAGCACCGATGAAAAAGCAAGATCCACTCTCCAGGATGAAAGGAAAACGATCTAGATTTCAGCCTGAACTCAGAAACTCATTCACGTTCCCATCATTACGTTTAAGACATTCACCATCGTGGAGAGAGAGAAAGGGGGACGATACGCAAACGCCTATCTCTAGAAAACGGGGATCTGCTTCCACATGCAGGACAGACGTGCTCGGAGGCCCCACGGGGTCTTCAGCTCCACAGGCTCCGGGGCTCACGCCCGAGTCCACGCTGCGCACGGACACCAAACTCACCAAGAGAAAGACCCGCGCGGCCTGCATCTCCTCCACCTCCTGCTTTCTGGGCCCCAGCGAGGAACGGCTGGCGCGGGGGCTGCGCCTGCCCCGGCTTGCGGGGGACACAGGAGACACTCCGGCGCACGTCTCCTCTGCCCCCACCCCCCCCAGCCCACCTCTTGCCAAGTGTCCACACAGCGTGACCCCGGGCACCCGGATGACTTCGGGGGACTTGCCGGTGCGCCGACGGCTACTCGTACTCCAGGAACTGTTTGTGATAGAAGAGCAGGTACCTGAGGAGGAGAGAGGACAGAGCACGCTTACTTCCACCTCCCGAGGCATCGGAGCAAAACCACCCTGACGAGGACAGCCGCGCTCAGCCTGTCACCGCAGAGAAGAGACGGCAGGGAGGCGGCAGGGCCCCCAGTCCACGACCAGCCCGGCCTCCGTCCACCTGCTGGGCCCTGGCTGTGGCCGCCCCCCGGCCCTGTACACGGTCCCTCTCGGAAGGACGCCGGCTCCGGGTCCCAGCCCCAGCCCACCCGCCCGGCCTCCTCACGGCCACCACAGAGCCTCTCAGGGCTGCCCCACTGCTCGCGGCTCCACGCCCAGACGCCTGCCGGAGCTCAGGGCAGCTGGGGTGGGGCAGGAGCCCCGCGGATGGCCTGGAGACCGAGGGGGGCAACGATGAGCAGGAAGGAGCGAACGGGGCACAGAGGGGCGACGCGGCCCCGGGGCCCCACGGGACGCACCCCTCACTGTCCAGCACGTCTGCAATGCCAGCCTTGGTGATGATGGCATCGTCACACTTGAACCACTGGTCCTTGTGCTGCCGGATAAAGCTGGTGTAGTGGCCACTCTCCAGGGTCCCCTGGTGGTTGACCACCGCAAACAAGGAGTACCTGGTTTGGGGACGGTGGCGGGAGACGGAGGTCACGACCCTGTCCCCACCAGGGACCACTGTCCCCGCCAGGTAGCCGCCCAGGAGCAAACGCTGACAGGCGACAGCAGCACAGGGGAGAGGAGAACAGGCCCGCCTGGGAGGCGCTGTTGCTGTTCTACCCTCCCCGCCACCACCAACAGGAGGGACGGGGAGAGGGGCCTCACCGCGATGCGGCTGGGGGGGGGGAGGCCCCTCCCCGACAGAGGGTCGGTGGCAACACGACAGGAAGCAGGCCAGTGGCCAAGAGCAAGCAAGCCCGGCCGCTGCCCCTCACACGCAGCACCTCCTGGAGACGCAGGTGGGCCTCCCGCGAAGCCCCCGGCCCCACTCGCGCTCGAGGTGCCACTCACTTGTTATCGTTACTGAGACTGTCCACCGGCTGCTGGTACTGTCCGTTCATCCTGTTCTCTTTGCTGTAACAAACGGCGCAAACTCAGGCTCGATTAAAACAGTTCACTAACAACCCGCGGTTCACATGGTATCGTGGGCACCGGGGACGCGCGACACCGGACGCCGTGCTGGTGCGGCTTCCACGGGTCCGCTTCTCCCAACAGCTCCATCTCAGGCAGAGATGACCCCCGAGTTACGGTGGGGAAACCGAGGCCCAGGCTGGGAAGCGGACTGCCGAGATCGAGGCTCAGAGCCGGCCCAGACCCACGTCTCCCTGCCAACCCCCAGGCGGGCGGGCAGGCAGCCTCCCCAGATCGTCCTGAGGCCCCGCCAACACTGGACTCAGGCCTCTGTTGCTTTAAGCCGCCCCGCCTGTGGCTATTATTCACTAAGGCAGCCCTCCTACCAGGAAGGTCCTCCTATTTTTGCAAGGGTAAATTTCAAGCAGTCCCCGATACAAAGACTCCAAAACAAGATAAATGAAACCTACAACCACAAAACCACTGTGTTGATTTGTATCCAATCTCAGTGCCTGTGGCTGAAACGCCTGAAATGCTGCCCTGAGCCAGCTGGTAGGAGGACAGCCTCCCTCACACAGGGACGGTCCTGGGGTGAGATCAGGACAGTGAGGTGTCACGGACGAAGTGACATCAGGGCCCACTGGGGCCTCATCAGGGACCTGGTGCCACGCCCACCCGACCACAGACACGGAGGACGAACCTGGAGGCCATGAAGGGGGTCATGTCCAGCTCCAGGGGGAAGGACACGTAGGTGGTGATCTTGCGCCGAAGTTTGGCCGAGTGTTCGAATCGCTGCAGAAGTGGGGGTGGGAAGGCTGTAGGGCTCCTCCGACAGCGCAGTCTCTGTGGCTCCCTAAGTGGGCCCTTCCTGCATTTTCCGAACCGCCCTTGGCCACAGCTAGAGCTCAGAGTCCACAGGGCGACATAACCCACAGGGCTCAGCCCAGCCCTGAAATGATGCGCCCAACAGCAGGTGTGGACCTAGCACGGTGCCCGGTGGGAGAAACAGGTAGGGCTGGGGATTTGGTTTCTGTCTTACATCTTTAAAGGGTCATGAAGTAAAAGAACGAGCAACAGAGACCGTATGCTTTACATGTAAAATCAGATCGCAAATACCCAAGACCAGCAAACACACTGTCTCTGCTGCACATTCTTTCACAATACATCATACGCATGATTCATATTTGCTACTGGCCCTTCACAGGAACGTGCTGACCCCCAGACTAGACCTTAATGCTAAGGGTCCTTGCTTTCAAGTAAAAGAAAATCGGAAAACTTGGGGTGAGGACAGAAGAACTTGGAGGAGAGGAGCAGTAAATCCCTAACCTCCCCCCACCCAGAGTAACTCACCCTATTTTCATTATGAAGCAATTACTTTCTGATTCACGGGCAAACCTCCCGGCAACAGACACAAGCAGAGTAGTTTATAGGCACCGCCCTCTCTGCCCCACAAGCACGGACGGACTCTGCACACCCACCCACCCTCAGGCCCCGCGTGCTCAGGGAACTCACTTTGAGATGGAAGCAGGCCACGATGGGCAGCTTCTTCATGGTGAGCTGCTTTGTGGACTCCTGGTAGCTATGGCAACCGCTACACTTGATCTTGGCACTGCTTCCTAAGTGCTCTGGTCTGGTAAACCTGCAACGCAGTGAAAACATGGATTTTTAGGGAAAAAAGATGGCAGCAGTAAGAGAGGAAAAAGAGAAAAGTTATTTTATCACTTTCAGGGGGTTCACATCCTTCCTAAAAACACACACACAGTTAGGGACGTTTATAACTTCACAATGAAAAAGCTATTCCTTCCTTTCTCTTCTCTAGCACTTCAAAAAATATTTATCCTCAATTTTTTTGGAAAATGAAAGTCTGGTGAACTCAAAATAATTTTCTAACTACTGTTAAGACCCAGCGATCAAATCTGTCCCTGAAAAGTGACAACCAGCACTCACACAAAACCTGTACGTGAGTGGCTACTGCATTTTTATCTGTAAAGGCCAAAAAAAAGCCCGGAAGCAATGCAGACATCCTTCAGCGAATGAGTGCTTAAGCCGTGTACACCATGGAATACTAGTAAGCAATAAAAAGGGAACAACTGGTGATGCACACAACCTGGATGGATCTCCAGAGAATTAGGATGAGTGAAAAAAGTCAATCCTTGAAAGGTTACATGATGTATGATTCCACGGATATAACATTCTTGAAATGTGGAATTTCTAGAAATGGAGAACAGATTTGCGGCTGCCAGGAGTTAAGGAGGCAACAGGGGTAGGAGGTGCAGGACGTGTGGTTGTGAGGGACCCTGCGGGGGTGCAAGCATCCTGCATCTTGACTGCAGGGATGTTGAGATCCTGCTGACTATGACATTGTGCTGTAATTTTACAAGATGTTACCACTGGGGAAAACTGGGGAAAGAGTACACAGGATCTCTCTGGATTGTATCTTACAACTGCACGCAAAACTACAATTATCTCAAAATAAAAAGTTTAATTAAAAACGTTTTCATCACCTTCAGAAAAGGCCACGAGCCACAGCAGGAGGGCGGCCCTGCTGGGTGTGACTCTGTCCGTTAGTCACTAAAGGCCGCGGACCTCCAGCCTCTGCCGGGGTGGGAGGCACTCAGGGACAGAAACAGCTCGTCTGCTGGCCATCCCGTCTTCCCTCAGCTTTCGTGCGGGAACGTGCGGCCCTGGGGGGCCTGGCTTTACCAGGACTTTCCCCGAGCAGCCACGAGGAAGGGCCCCCTCCCCACAAGGTATGGACGCCTCACCTCCGCAGGCAGTCCGTGAGGGTCGTGGTTCCCGATGCGTGGCTCTCTCCGTTCACCACGCTGCCCTCGCTCCCAGGGCTCAGTGGCCAGAAGGGGGTGGAAGAGCCGGGCAGGTCCAGGCTGATGTCCCAGAAGGGGTCGATGGTGGTGGAGACCCCACTAGGAGCAAGCAGGGGGGACGGGTGAGCACCACGGCCCGGGGGCAGCGCAGCGACAAGGCCCCGCGACGCTTGGCCGGCAGCACCGGGGCTGCAGAGGCCGCACTTACTGGCACACTTGGCAGGTGACGTCGGACTGCAGCCCCCCTGTGAAGATCTGGTCTATGATGCAGTTGCAGTGGTTAGGGTTGTTGGCCTTTTTCCCATTATCATCACCTGGCAAGAGACGGTGGCTCTGGGACCCTGGGCCCCCAAGGCAGCCAGCCCACTGCCAAGCCGCTGACCCAAGGGGCAGAGCTGGTGCAGCAGGAGGGCCCAGGTTTCCACAGGGGCGCGGGAGAGACGCGCCATGTGCTTTCAGTTTCTCCTCCTCCCTGTGAACAGTTCCCTGCCATCCACCTGGCAGGCCCAGCAACAGGCCCTGAGAAACAACCCCCGCCCTCACCTCTGCAGCGCCCACCTGTGCAGCGCCCACCTGCGCAGTGCCCACCTGTGCAATGCCCACCTGTGCAGCACCCACCTGTGCAATGCCCACCTGTGCAGCGCCCACCTGTGCAATGCCCACCTGTGCAGCGCCCACCTGTGCAGCACCCACCTGTGCAGCGCCCACCTGTGCAACGCTCACCTGTGCAGTGCCCACCTGTATAGTGCCCACCTGTGCAATGCTCACCTGTGCAGTGCTCACCTTTGCAGTGCCGGTGCAAGACGTCCAGGGCCGCGATGAGGAACTCGTGCGCGTCCTGCTGCTCGTAGCCCGCCAGGTGCCGGGCGTGCGTCCACACCAGGTGCAGCAGCTTGTATGGGATGTGGGGGGACCGGTGCCCCGAGTAGAACTGCTTGGAGAGAAGGAGAAGCACCCTCGTCAGGAGCGCGTGCCTCCCTCGAACACAGACGCAGACGCGCACGTCTGACAGCCGCCCGGAGCCTCCGCTGGCGAGCGCGGCCCGAACAAGTCATTTCCTTTCCTTTTCAGGCAAACTGTGTTTTCACAGACTCTGAGTCTGCTCAGAGTTTTCTCCATTCCCACCACCTGTTTTCTAGAAATAAGCCAAAACGATGAACGGCGACAAACTTTTGTCAAACACACACACATATACTAAAAGGTGACTTGTGCCGTGTGAAATGCGTACCCCCGTAAACCTGAACCTAAAAACCAACCTGACAGAGATGAACTCACCACCAACAGTGCCCTACTGAGGCCCCCCCGCATCAGCCCGTTCTCCAAGGCACCCGTGTCCCCGTTTTGGCCCAACGATATCATTCAGGTTGCTCACTCCTGTGACTCCAGGAGCCGCCGTCAGGCTAGGCTGTAGGTATGTGGGGACTGGCTAAGCCAGGCTAGGAATCGGGAAACTTCTGAAAAGGGCCAGACCGTGAATCATTCCAGCTCCGCAGCCAGATGGGTTCAGGCAGCCGGGGCCCAACAGGGAAAACGAGAGGATGTGATCAAAGGCTGACAAAACCAGACCCGGCCGAGTTTGCTGGCCCAGGGCCGACGCCTGAAGAACCCCTGGCTCCCCGCAGCACCCGAGGGAGCGGCTGGGCTGCACTCCCGCTCTGAGAAGGGGGGGGGGTCCAGCCTGCGAGCCCGTCGGGACAGAACCTGATGTCCACAGCAGGGGCCCAAAGACAGAGGCCTCTGGTGACACACACAGTCAGCAGGGCCGGTAACAGGAGACCCGCCCGTCCTGTGGACAAAGCCGGAAAGCGGCAGGTGACGGGGAGGGGCTGGCACCTGCCACGTGCACCCCTGTGAGGCAGCCGCGAGCCTCTGCAGATGACCAAGTGCCTCACCCAACGATCCCTCTTGGGAAGGACGTGCGATTCCACAGTCGGCACGTCTGTGGATGTTCAGAGCCCACCCCGTGACGGCCCGGCCCCCTCCCGGCCCAGGCGCACCTCCTGGAAGAGGGAGGACATCTCGCAGACCAGGCAGGAGCCAGGGCTCTGCATCTCGCAGCGGTGCCGGTCGGACAGGAAGAAGTCGCGCAGCAGCGGCGTGTGCGTCAGCGCCTGCACGATGCAGTTCATGAAGCACGTGTTCCCGAGGTTGATGAGGCCGCGGAGACCTGGCAGGCAGAGCGCGGGGTGGAACCTACTTCTAATGTCTGCGCCCCACCCGTGGGAAACGTCCCGAGGCGTGCTCGCGCCCACCCCCACCAGCCCTCACTGCCCAAAGGCTTCCAGTAACAACGGGGCAGGGCAGGGAGGAGCCTCTGCGACAAGCTGACAGCCACGCTGCACCTCCCCGGAGGATGCACCCTCCACCCGGCCGTGCCCGCCCACCTATGGTGCAGTTGGACGTGATCTTCCGTCGCTTGGGGTTGTGTTTCAGCAGCTCGAGCTCCCGTTTGGTCGGCTCCCACGTTGAAAACTTCTCCCCGACGCCTAAGCGGGTGGAAGGTGCCGTTAGCTACACTCTGGTCGTGTCTACGAACCAGCATGGTGGCAGCACAGGGTTTATCAGATTCAAAGGCGGGCAACGTAGGGTCCTTCTAAGACCCTGTTCCAGACAATGGAAGGAGCTTCTCTCAGAGAGCGTGCCGTGAATGAACCACATCACATTCCCAGAGGAGGAGAGGAGAGCGGGGCCTGGGGGACAGCTGCCCCAGCACCAGCGGTCTCCTCAGCCTTAATTACGCCCTGAGCAGAGGGACCACGGCACCAGTGCCCACAGGGAGCGCTGGGTGGCGACGGGGACGAAGGGACGGCCGTACCCACCAGACTTAAACCAAGGACGGCAGCAGGGCCACCTGCACCCCAGTGCACAGCCTACTCCTCAGAGGCACTGGCTCCACGCACCTAGAGCTCAACACGCTCTGAAGGACGCACCGTCCTGCTGACACATGGAATTGTGGAACGATTTTAGAAGAATCCTACTTTTTCCTGGGACGTGCATTTCTCAGCCCTGCGGTTTGACTGTTCCGCACGAAGAAATAACATCCTCAGCCTTAGCCTCATCGGCAACGTTACTAAGGTTTGGAGGTGGAAGAGAACAGGAAGTGGACTAAAGAGACTGTTCTCCAGAGAAGACGGGCTCCTCGGCTCTGATGACCGACAGCCCTGGCTTGTGCTCCGTTCTCTAACACGGCACGTCTACAGAGGAGCACAATTACGGCAAAACACTGTAAACCACATGCTGGGTTGTACGTTCTCTGTGGAGAGACGGTCACGGGCCAGTGGGGCTTTCTACACCTATTACTGTTGCGACCCATGACCGTGTGCTGGAAATGAGAACAAGAAAGAAAAAACTATCAGGGAAACCAAAAACAGGCAGCTGAGCAGAAAAGAAAAGAGCTGCATAATGTTCACGTGTGCCGCTGACTACGTGCCAGCAAGGGGACGGGAGTGGCGGCACGGCTCCACGGCCACCGCGCGGTCAGTGGGACACACGTGCCGCCCCCGCCCCGTCCCCCGCATGAGCCCCGCGCCCTGGTAATAAGGGCGCCTTAGCGGGAAGGGCACTAGAGGAACCTCTTGTCCTGATGACTCCGGGCGGGCTCCTGGATGGGCACTGGCCACCAGAAAGACCAGGGAAGCTTGGAATTTGCAGCACCCGCACGGCCGGCCCCAACTCCTCCACAGAGGGGAGGGGGCTGGAAATGGGGTTAATGATCCATCAGGCCTCCAGGAAGAAGCCCCCATAACATCCCAGTACCACGGGGTTCGGGGAGCGAACCAGGTGGGTGAACATTCCACACCGAGTGGGTGATGGACCCCAACTCCACAGGGACCCTCCCCAGCCCTGCCCCGTGCCTCTCTCTCTCCATCTGGCTGCTCATCTGTGTCCTTTATCACATCCTTTAATGACCTGGTGAACCTAAGTGTCTCTCTGAGTTCTGTGAGCTGACTAGCAAACGCTCCAGTCCAGGGGGGTCCTGGGAACCTCCGATCTACAGCTGGACGGTCAGGAGCACAGATGAGACCCTGGACTTGAGACTCCAGCATCTGAAGTTGGGGAGGGGATCCCGTGGGGCCTGACACCTCCAGGCCAACTGTGTCAGAACTGAGTTGATCCGTAGGATACCCAGCCGGCGCCACAGGGAATTTCTTGGCAGGGAACTGACCCCCCCCCCAAAAAACACTTGGTGACCAGAAGTGCCGGGTGTGAAGGGTTCTGTGCAAGTAAAGGAGACTCACGGGAGAGAAACACTCATCAGGGAAGAGCTGGGTTGTTCCTACACAAGAAGGAAAGCCTGGAGTTCTCCCTTTCCGGCTACAGAGGCACCGCACAGGATGGAGAGCGCGCTCCTGAACTAAGGGGCCTCAGCGGTAGATGGTTGCATTTTTCCTCTGGGAAGTTTAATTCTGTGCTGACACAGGTTTAGCATAACCTAACCAGTTAAGAGGGTTTTTTTTTCCAGTTAAGAGTTTTAAGAGATTCAGCGGTAATTTAATGAGAAAACAGTCCACCCTCCTGGAAGCAGTCAGCATACACATCCTGCAGTTACCGAGGAGCTGCTTTCTGGGCAGCTACCAGGGACGAGGCAGCACAAAATCCCTGCGGACACTGTGCCTGGTTCAGCCCCGTGTCTGTAAAAATGCCTGGCGACCGGAGAGGCTAGGTTGGGGGTGTCTCTCTCAACCCCGGCTAAGCCCTCACAGCAGCCGCAGGCCTGTGGGCACCGCGCCTGCCTCCCCTGGCGCCCCCGTGAGCCTGCAGGAGGGAGCAGGCAGGTGTAGGGGGTCCTCCCCTTCAACAGAACCATCCCCCTCCCTCCCCACCCCCGCCACGCCCTGACAGACAAGGGGGCAGGGAACGCAGGGCTAAGACACAAGCAGCCATGCAGATCTCAGGAAAACCAAACCTTGCATTTTCCAAGCTTTCCGCTGTTCCTCTTTGGCAATGATTTCTATGTCTTTGTCATAAATGTAGTCCTGACACAAAAAGCAGTAGATACCTCCATACATAAGCTCTATGGCTGAAAAGAGAAAAGAGGGAAGCGACAAAATTTAATTAAAAGTCGAAAGGTAATGCTTCAGGACACAAATTAAACAATCAAGTTTTTTAGGCATTTCACTGCACCGTTTCTCAAAGCAGAGAATCCCATTATTACAAAAGGTTGTCCCCCCACTCCAGATGGTGTACCCTAAGCAGATGAGGCACGTGAATTTTTTTTGGAAGCTCCCGCCAAGGGCTGAGGAACCTGAGGGAGAAAGAGGCGCCACGACCATATTTTACGAGGGACCCGACCCCCAGGTACCAGGAGCCTCCGCCTATCCTCTGAAACAAGGGGAACTCGCATTCACATCAGCCCACGAGGACTCGTGGCGTCCGGATGGGCAGCACGGCCCCAAGCAGACAGCCTGGAGGGCGAGCCCAGAGCTCCCGGTGAGCGGATACTGCACTTCCTAAACTGCATCCTCCAGGAAAACAGGCATGAAACCCAGCCCTTAGTTACTTCCTCACAAAGATAAACAAGAGAAAAGTCCTCGAAGCACCTGGAAGGAAGTCGCTCAATTCAACAATTAAAAAGAATTCCCCTTACCCTCAGAATGGGTGAATATTTGCAAACGAATCAACGGACAAAGGATTAACCTCCAAAATACATAAACAGTTCATGCAGCTCAATATTAAAAAAACAAACAACCCCATCCAAAAATGGGCAGAAGACCTAAATAGACATTTCTCCAAAGAAGACATACAGATGGCCAAGACGCACATGAAAAGCTGCCCAACATCACTAATTATTAGAGAAATGCAAATCAGAACTACAGTGAGGTATCACCTCACACGAGTTAGAATGGGCATCATCAGAAAATCTACAAACAGCAAATGCTGGAGAGGGTGTGGAGAAGAGGGAACCCTCTTGCACTGTTGGTGGGAATGTAAATTGATACAGCCACCATGGAGAAAAGTATGGAGGTGACTTAAAAAACTAAAAATAGAACTACCATATGATCCAGCAGTCCCACTACTGGGCATATACCCAGAGAAAACCATAGTTCAAAATGGTTAAACTAGGGGACTTCCCTGCTGGCGCAGTGGTGAAGAATCCTCCTGCCAACGCAGGGGACACGGGTTCGAGCCCTGGTCCGGGAAGATCCCACATGCCATGGAGCAACTAAGCCCGTGCGCCACAACTACTGAGCCCATGTGCCACAACTACTGAAGCCCTCACGCCTGAGCCTGTGCTCCGCAACAAGAGAAGCCACCGCAATGAGAAATGAGAAGCCTGCATACCACAATGAAGAGTACCCCCACTTGCCACAACTAGAGAAAACCGGCATGCAGCAACAAAGACCCAATGCAGCCAAAAATAATTAAAAAAGAAAAAAAAAAGGTTGAACTATGGACAAATGCACCCCAATGTTCACTGCAGCACTGTTTACAATAGCCAGGACATGGAAGTAACCTAAAGGCCCATCAACAGACAAACGGATAAAGAAGATGTGGCACATGTATACAATGGAATATTACTCAGCCATAAAAAGGAACAAGCTTGGGTCATTTGTAGAGACATGGTGGACCCAGAGACTGTCACACAGAGTGAAGTCTGAAAGAGCAAAACAAGTACTGTATATTAACACGTATATGTGTGGACTCTAGAAAAATGGTTCAGATGAACCTGTCTGCACGGCAGAAATAGAGACACAGATGTAGAGAACAAACGTATGGACACCAAGGGGGGAAAGTGGCAGGGGGCGGGGGGATGAACTGGGAGATTGGGATTGACGTATATACACTAGTATGTACAAAATAGGTAACTACTAAGAACCTGCTATATAAAAAATAAACAAAATAAAATTCCAAAAAAAAAGAGAATCCCCTTGACTCAGACTCACCAAGGGACAGCAGACATCTGCCAGGCGACGGGACACAGCTCGGAGCACAAACCCGGCCCCGCCACCTGCGCACCTCTGAGCTCACCCACGTCCCCTGTGGTATAACAGGGACAGCAACAGCACTGACACAGGTCTGCATGGTCACTAAGTTCATATAAACAACTAAGCGGCATGCACCTCCTGGTAAATGGTAATGTCTTAACAAATCACAGCTTTTATCATATTTCATGTCTTTTTTTAAAAAATTATTACTATTTTTTGGCTGTGTTGGGTCTTTGTTGCTGCGCGCAGGCTTTCTCTAGTTGCGGTGAGCGGGAGCTACTCTTCGTTGCAGTGCACAGGCTTCTCGTTGCGGTGGCTCCCCTTGTTGCGGAGCACGGGCTCTACACGCTTGGGCTTCATTAGTTGCAGCACGCAGGCTCAGTAGTTGTGGCTCACGGGCTCTAGAGCGCAGGCTCAGTAGTTGTGGCGCACAGGCTTAGGTGCTCTGAGGCATGTGGGATCTTCCCGGACCAGGGCTCGAACCCGTGTCCCCTGCATTGGCAGGCGGATTCTTAACCACTGTGCCACCAGGGAAACCCCCATATTTCATGTCTTAAGGTACAAAGACACAGGTCAATGATACTGTGGTGGATCGAAAGCAGATCTATCAAGACTCAAAGTAGCAATTTCAGAGAATCCCAGGCCTACCCCTGCCCCTCCCTAAAAACCTACAAAATTCCGACCCAGTCTCTGCAAGTCCACGTCGAGGCTGCTCTGGAGGCCGGGGCCAGCTGCCCTGCGTTCTGCCCACTCCTGGGCAGTGTCACTCCTGCCCCGGGGACCAGAGCAAGCTGGCAGAGGCGGGCTTACGGTGGGAAGGAGGGACACTTTCAGGGAAGCAGCGGGGTTCAGCGAGAAACAGGCCAGCCGCACGGCGAGGGCAGAGGGAGGCCCCATGTCCCCAGATGAGTCTGCCTCCCACCCGCTGTGTGGGGCTGGGACCGCCAGGAGGGGCGGGGGCCGACAACGGGCGCTGGGGCCCCGGGATGAAACGAGGAGGCAGCTTGCCTGACCCCAGTCCCACACAAAACTTCACTCCACAGGGTCAGCAACCTACATCACAGCTAAAAGTATAAAAACTCAGACACAAACGGGTAAGCGTCCCGACCTCAGGTTTGCCAATGGATTCTTAGTCTGACACCGAAAAAGCATGAAACCAAAGAGAAATGCTGTTACGGCACACTTAAACTACGGTACAGTGTAAACATTATTTTTATATTCAGTGGGAAACCAAAACATGTGTGTGCCTCGCTTTATTGAGATATCTGCTTTATTGAGGTGGTCTGGAACTGAACCCACAGTTATCTCGAAGGTCTTCTGGTATCCAAAAGAAATGAAAACGTATGTCCACAAAGAAACTCACACATGCATGTTTATAGCAGCATTATTCATAAACGCCAAAGGTGGGAACCCAAATGTCTACCAGTGGATGACTGGATAAACAAACTCTGGAATATCAACACAAAGGAATGCTATTCAACCACAAAGAAATGAACTGACACTTCATGAACCTTGAAAACCTGCCGAGAGGTAGAAACAGACACAAAAGGCTGTGTGTTGTATGATTCCTTTTATATGAAATATTCAAGACAGGCGAATCCACAACTGAAGACAGATCAGCAGATGCCAGGGCCCGGAGAGGATTACGTAACAGAGACATGTATTATGTATTCTTCGAGGAGACGAAGAAGTTTTGAAAATAAAGAGAGATGGTATTTCCACACACCACATGGCAAGTGACTAAATGCACTGAACTGTACTGGTTGAAATGGTTAATTGTGTGTTCTCTGAATTTCATCTCAATATGGAATTCAAAAACCCAACGCAACACCTACAGTCACGGCAGTTCCTCCAGAAAATTATCTCACAGTCAAGATAACCAAGGACAAAGGCTTGACTGCATCAGGACTAAAGGCTGAGCAGACAGTCAGTGGTCCCGTGGTACCCACGGTGGGGCTGGTTCCAGGACCCCCGCGGACACCAGGATCCAAGGATGCTCGAGCCCCTTGTAGGAAATGGTGTGGTATCTGCACAGAACCTACATCCTCCTACACACTTTAAATCACCTCCAGGCTGCTTTACCTAATACAGCATGAATGCCACGTAAGTAGCTGCCTGGACCAGACAAATTCAAGTTTTGCTTTTTGGAACTTTCTGGAATTTGTTTTTCGATCTGAGCTTGGCTGGATCTGCAGGTGCAGAACCCATGGAAACAAAGGGCCAGCTGCCCAGGAACCCAGCTGCCTGGATGCGGGCGAGACGCTCCCAGGAAGAGAGGAGGCCGTCAACCCACTCACCCGGGAACCCCCGGCCGACAGGCACCAGGCAGGCGCGTGTCCCCCTCCCTCCAGCCACAGGAGGATCCTGAGATGGAGGGAAACGTCACCCGCTCAGAGGGGAGCCGATACACCCTCTTATGCCCACATACATCCTCACACCCTCTGGGAAAACTAAAATAACGCTTCCTAGAGGCAGACACAAAGCTAAAAGCACTCCTTTCACAGCCTCTGTGGCTCACGCAGGCAACATCCACGGGCCCCTGTGACTCGACATCAAACAAAAACCTGTACGAAACTAAGAAGCACGAAACCAAATCTTACTCAGCGACCTGGACCCCAACACCGTCCCGCACAGCAAACCGGCCGGCAGCGGGTCAGGACGGGCCCTTCCTCCTCGGGGCCACTTCCGCCACGTCACACCAGGCAGGGTCACAGGGCAGGTCGGACAGAGGAGCAGAAGCTTCGTCCTCCCACAGGCCGCCAGCAAAGACCCCATAGCTACCGACGTGCTGGTTTTAACTGAACACTCGCAAAAGAGCAAATACTCAGACGAGACTCCCCGTGGGCCTCTCACGCCCCTCCGCTTAGAAGCCGCAAGCCCTGGGAGAAATCCTTCTAAGCGTCCACGTCAGGCCCCAGGGTTATTCTGCGGGGCTCCCAGAGGCAGGACTCGGCCCAGGAATCACGGCCCCTTGGCCCTCAAACGTCAAGCCGCCGCTCTGAGGGGCTCCAGGGGTAACGGGGAGCAGCTCGAGACGCAGGGCCGGGGGCGGGCGATCCCTTTCCTGCCGGGGCTCCTCTCCCGTGCCCTCCCCTGCCATGTGGACACAGAAAGCTAAGCTTTGGCTTTGCTAACACACACGCACACACACGCTCACACACACAACCTGCAATAAACTCCTGGGCTCTCCCATTTTGTGGTTTTGTCTCTTGAAGAAAACCTTCTAAAACTTATTCATTCTGGCCAAAGTAGAGGCAGAGTTTATCAATCAGGTTGATAAAATTAATAAGCACACAAATTTCTCGAGTGACTTTTGTAGATGATGCTAGGTAACAATAAGATTCTCAGCCCTTTGCAGCGCAAAGGTGTTTCCCATTTTCCATGACCCTTTTAACCACACAGTATCACAGCCCTGGTGTGAGAGGAGCCTAAGCGGGTCTGGTCCCAGAATCAGATGGTATTAAGCACAAAGATCTACATTAACTCACCACCACAGAATCCCACCACACCCGTCCTGCCCCATCAGACCTTCCCTCTGGTCCCTCGTGGGGAAGGGGGACGGGATTGCTGACCCCCGCCCTGCCGGGCAGCCGCTCACCCACAGCCTGTGAAGCACCTCCAGGGCCGCCAGCTCTCCTTCCAAAAAGGCCACTTAGCTCCTGGTGACAGGCTGACCCCCAGCACTGGCTGCAAGTTCTCAGCTGCAAATGAAACGAGGCACGACCTCCGGAGATGACGGAGTTTGAACGAGCCCATTCCTACTACTTAAAAGGCCTGAGGCTATCTTTCACTGGAAGGCTAGGTCACACCAAGTTATGTTCTAGAAAAGGGTCTGTGGTCTGGACCTTCTGAAAGTGATGTTCTTACAGATATCCTAACAACCTCAGCATCGTTTGACAGAAAACACAATCCTCAACGAGGGAAACATTTAGTGACAACGGTCAGAAAATCAAGCCAAGAGCAAAACTCAGCTTCGCGTCGCCTCTGGAAGGCACCAGTGCCTGAACATGAAACGTGAGCTCGCCTCAACACCAGCCTCTCTGCAAACATGGACGACACTGCAAACCCGTTACAGAAATCACTAAGTTCATCCAGTGCCCCCCAACCCCACGCTGACACCACTAACCTAAGGCTGCATTTAAGACCTGCGCAAATTTCTGCCTGATCTAATACCTAACCGTGCTTTTCAGAGAGAAAGATGAGTCTCTGATGCTCCGTTAAAGCAAGTCACCGTTCAGGGTTACACGACTTTGTGTGACCTCAGGCACGCTGGGCACGTGCCCCTCTCGTGGGTTCAGTGTCTCTCTTTCCTCTCCCCCTGGAGTTCCACGAGGAGAGCACAAGCTATTTCAGACAAAGGTGGACTCCCGAGAGAGTGGAAGGTCAAATTCACAGAACGAGAGTCGGGGAGGTGACCCCAAAGCCCAGGAGGCGTCGCGCGGTCTTACCCAGGTTGTGCCTTTTCGACTTGGCGTGCTCGTGAATGTGCTTCTTCGTGAAACAGCCAAAGAAGACGCAGTGGAGGCACGAGTGCAGCCGGTTCAGGTGGACGCCGCACACGTGACACACGCACGACTTCGCCTGAAATGCAGAAGAGAGAGTTAGAAACCAGGGGTTCTCGGAAACACCAGGGCAGGGTGATCCCAACGGGCGCAGCTTGGGAGGAAGGGAAAGCCCGGATTTCCTCTCAAGGTCTCACTGCCTAAAAGGTCATTTCGTTAATCCTGTCAGTTGCCCCCCAAAAGGCAGGTAGGTCATTTAGCTCAGAAGTGGCTCCGTGTAAGAGACCTCGGCCTCTTCTCCAACTCAAAGCCGCTCAGACAAAGCGCCTGGAGCTCCAGGAGCTGTCAAGATCCTTCCACATCCAACGGGGCCCCAACCTCAGGTCACCTTTAACCTGCACTTCACTTCCAGGTTGATATTCCAGGTTCCAAGACCACAGCAAAATGCAATCTGCACTGGCAGGCGGATTCTTTTTTGTGTGTGTTTTTGTTTTTGTTTTTGTGGTACACGGGCCTCTCTCACTGCTGTGGCCTCTCCCGTTGCGGAGCACAGGCTCCGGACGCGCAGGCTCAGCGGCCATGGCTCACAGGCCCAGCCACTCCGCGGCATGTGGGATCCTCCCGGACCGGGGCACGAACCCGTGTCCCCTGCATCGGCAGGCGGACTCTCAACCACTGCGCCACCAGGGAAGCCCGGCAGGCGGATTCTATAATCCATCAATCCAGATGAATATGAATCAAAGCAATACACAGAAACAAGAAAAAGAACGGCTTGTGTCCGAGAACCAGACCACGGAAACCTAAAGTTTTAACCTCAGCGATTAAGAGCACCATGGTAAATAATTCTCGTCCCCCCGAACCACCCAGGACGCCCGGCACGACAATTACACCCGCGCCAACTGTGAACCCCTGCAGGCCACCAACTTGAACTCCCAGCCCCTGCGATGACACCGCACGACACAACCCTCTCGCTCTGACTGGGGTGCAGGGAGCTTGGGGTGAAGGGAGGTGGAAGATGAACAGGGCCTGGGAGGTAAGGTTAAAACAGAAAAGGCCCAGAAACAAAGGACAGCAGCACAAACGTGACACGGACACGGGCGCCGGGTACTGGAGCGATTACGCCCTTTGATCCTCACGGCCAGCCCCGAGGAAGGCCGCGAGCCCTTCTGACATGCGTCTGCTGGTGGCCACACAGCAGCACGTGGGCTAGGACCTCCTGACCCCGCAGGCCACGCTCCCCCACGGAGCCCAGAAGCAGCCCCTCCGAGCCTCACTCTGCACACACAAGACCCAGGCAGGAGCCGCCCGGGGGCCAGGCTGACCGTCCACCCTGGATGGCAGGCGTGGAGGGCATGGCCTGAGGATGAGGCACAAACCTCTCATCACGTGAAACTCGAGTCACAGTTTTTCCACCAGGGAAAGCTGCACAGAGACTTCGTAGAAGAGCAGGAAGTGGTGCAGGGGAGCTGGGGGAGGGCGTGTGGATGCTCCCTCAAGATGAGAGCCCTGAGGCTGGAGCACGGGTCTGAGGACAGGCACACAGGGTGGCCAGACCACCAAGTTCCTCGACGCCAGGTACTCAGCTTGAGAAACACAAGTCCTCACGGGCAGCCACAGGCCAACAGGCCCTGTCCTGGAAGCACAGCCTCAGGAAAACCTCAGCCCAGGCTGATCTTTCACCTCCACGTACAATTTATCTCTGGACCCAAATGCAACTCTGATCATTACCACCGTATTTCTTCTTGACTAAGAGCCGCTCTCGGGACTCCCCTGGTGGCACAGTGGTTAAGAATCCTCCTGCCAATGCAGGGGACACGGGTTTGAGCCCTGGTCCGGGAAGATCCCACATGCCGCGGAGCAGCTAAGCCGGTGCGCCACAACCACTGAGCCTGCGCTCTAGAGCTCACACGCCACAACTACTGAGCCCACGTGCTACAACTACTGAAGCCCGCGTGCCTAGAGCCCGCGCTCCGCAACAAGAGAAGCCACTGCAATGAGAAGCCCGCGCACCACAACAGAGAGTAGCCCCCGCTCGCTGCAACCAGAGAAAGCCCACGCGCAGCAACAAAGACCCAACGCAGCCAAAAATTAACTGACTAATTTAAAAAAAAAAAAAAAAAAGAGTCGCTTTCAATGGCTAGTTACTTACCTTGTTTTGACACCAGCAAGAGGTTACCTCTGCAAACCCCGTATGGTCAAGCCCCAACGCAGGCCTCAGCACAGGGGGCCCGTGTGTGTGCTCCGGTGGCGCAGGGTGTTCCTGTGGATGGCAGGATGCCCAGCGACATCCCTGGTCTCCACCCTGGGTCGCAGGGGGCGCCTGCCCCCTCCCAGCAGGAAGCCCTGCTCTGGGACAGTCCCACAGGAGTGCGAGGGCCACTGGAAGGACTTGTCTAAAATGCTGCGACGCTAGAAACAGTAGTGGTATCACCTGTTTATTCTTCCAATGAGCAATCTAAGGACTTCGCTAACTCTAACTGTCCTCAGTAACACAAGGACGTCTTTATTTTTTATTTACTTATTTTTTAACACAGGGAAATTTTTAAATTACATAATAGTTACTTGATGTATAACAAATGATGCTTCCCAGTACCCGTGAAATTTTTCTTTTATATAAATACTGTTAGGAACAGATTGCTGGAATCTGTTTACTGCTCACTACAGCTACAGATGTAAAGATTAAGAGGCATTCCTTATTTTTATCACTCAGGATATATTAAATGTGTGATCGTAATTTTATTAAAATTCCTCTACGAACTTAAAAAGAAATCCAATTCTGTTTATATAATTTGAGAAAGAATTCAGGACTAGCATTACCCTGAAAATACAGACAAATCAGGATAAGTGTATAATTTTAACACATCATTTTTTCCCCTTAAAACACACAAAAGCTTTAAAAACAGATCAAAATTAAGCCCTGAATTTCAAATGTAAATCTGTATCACCTGTTCTCTTGCAGAACTTCACAAAAGAAAAATCTGCCTAAAGAAGAAAGGTTTCAAGAATTTTAGCTGCACAAAAAATTAGAACTACAGAAATTAAACAGAGGCAGATGGGCTACAACCAGAAACAAAGAAACTGGTCACATCCTGAAACAGATGAGGGAAAAGAAAGCCCCAGATTAAACACGCACACACAATTTGACTAAACCTTTTCCACGTAAATAAAGCCCATGCTCAGGACTCATTTTAAGGCCGTGAATCCGATTTTATAACTAGGGCTCCACTGACAGGCAGTCCCAAGCACAAACCTATTTTCCATAACCACCAAGGACGCGCCACCTGCCCCGGGCAGAAACGCCTGGCTTAGCTGGTGCTTCTGTGAACGGCAGCTCCCACGAGCCAGTGACTCCAGCATGATGGGCATGAGGAGGGAGGGGAGACAGCTTGGGAATTCCCGCTGGGCAATTCTGGCCCTAACTGAGCACAGAAATGAGTAGCGGAAAGAATGGGTTATATACACTGCACAAAAAAAGAATCCCCCAGGTCCACTCTGAAACCGACACTGTACACACACGCTGCGCAGTCTTCTTCATAGGAGGATTCCACCTACCGTAGTAGAAAAGACTACAGAGCCTTCATTTTATAATCAGCATAGTAATAACTGATTCAGGCAAAAAAAAAAAAAAAAAAAAAATGGGGCTGAAAAAATACTGGGTCATTCACAATAGTTAAAAGGTGGAAACAGCCCAAATCTCCATTAATGGATCAATGGATACACAAAATACGGTGTATCCACGCAACGGAGTACTACCCAGCCATAAAAAAAACAAAGTACTAATTCACGCTACAACGTGGATGAACCTTCGCAACACGCTAAGTGAGAAAAGTCAGACACCAAAAGTCACATACTGTGTGACTCCGTTTATATGAAATGTCAAGCATAGGCAAATCCAGAGAGAGACCAGAGATCAGAGGCTGCCGGGGGCTGGAGGGAGCATGGAGAGCAGGTGACACGGTTTGAAGCTTAACGGAGGCAGCTGGTGATTGTACAACGATGGGAACTCACTGGTAGTTTAAAGTGATTAATTTTTGTGTGAATTTCACCTCAATAAAGAAAAAAATACATCAAAGTATTCACGTGTGTGTATACATATGCACGTATGTATGTATACTGGGGTGCTGGATATTTTCAAAGTATCACCCCAGAGACTACTTCTGTTAATTAAACGGGAAAAGGTTATGTTTGGCAACAGAGAACTCCGGCCAACACGGCCTTAACCGAACTTAACATCCTCAAAAGGAAAAGCTTACGAATCCAGATAGATGTACAGCTGACCCTTGAACCACACAAGCTTGAACTGCACGGGTCCACTTATGTGTGGATTTTCAATAAACATACAAAAAATATGTGTGTAGAACACTATATGCAAGACTTGTAGTGAAGTGGACAGCCTATCCTCACATAGGCATAAGGTAAGGGATGTTTAATGTAAAATATTCACTTCTTACTGTTTTAAAACTTTGCTTTCAAAGAATTACCATACAGTATGCGTCCCTTGCTCCCGCTCTCCTCGCAATCGGAGATACTGCGTATCAGTCTATCATCACGGGTAACTTTTTAATTTAACAATGTTTCCAATACGGCATTATGAACATGACTGCAATGCTGTGTACCACAGACATTTTACAATGATTCAATCATTACTGTACAAGCTACTGTACTGATTTGATTACACTCAGCTACCATAAAGCAATCACACTGCTACTTCTTTGTTACCAATACAGAATTGCTCTACCTATAAACTAATATGAATTTCTTTTTCACATTATCTTTTCATTTCTGACGTTAGCTCCATCCCCCAACCTCCATCAACAACCTATGATTTAATCAATCACACCTGTGTAATGATTTAATCACTGCCTATTTTTAAAATAAATAAATTTATTTATTTATTTTGGCTGCATTGGGTCTTCGCTGCTGTGCGCAGACTTTCTCTAGTTGCGGTGAGCGGGGGCTACTCTTCATTGCGGTGCGCAGGCTTCTCATTGCGGTAGCTTCTCTTGTTGCGGAGCACGGGCTCTAGGCACGCAGATTTCAGTAGTTGCAGCACATGGGCTCAGTACTCGTGGCTTGCGGGCTCTAGAGCGCAGGCTCAGTAGTTGTGGCGCACGGGCTTAGTTGCTCTGCGGCACGTGGGATCTTCCCGGACCAGGGCTTGAACCTGTGTCTCCTGCATTGGCAGGCGAATTCTTAACCACTGCACCACCATTAATCGTGACTATATAATGAAGCCTCCAAAAAAACCCTAAATGATGGTTCACAGAGCTTCTGGGTAGGTGAATGCATCACTGTGCTGGGGGGTGATGCACCCCAACTTCACTGGGACAGAAGCCCCTTTGCTCAGCACCCCCCAGACCTCAGCCTACGGATCTCTTCATCTAGCTGCTCACCTGTATTCTTCATAATAACCTTTATAATAAATGGGTAAACGTACATAAATGTTTCCCTGAGCCTTGTGAGCCCGAGAAGGGGAGAACAGCCTGTGACTGGTGTCTGAAGTGGGCGCACCCTGCGGGGCTGAGCCCTCAACCTACAGGATTGGCCGCCAACTCCAGGTCAACGAGTCAGACAGTCAGATTTGTGTGACGCCCAGCTGGTGTCGGCTGAGACTGGAGAATTACTCGGTCGCGCTGGAAAACATGCCCAAATAATTTAGCCGGAGCATGAACTTCAGAGTCAGACTGACCTAATTTCAAGGCCCAGACCTGGCATTTAATCAGTGACCTTGTACAGGGCAGGAGACTTAACTGCCAAGGCCACCTAAACTGCACCGTGAGTTCCAAAACGAAATTACGTGAGATGCTTTATAAAACGCAAAATGCTATGTAAATACAAAGTAGGATAATCATAAATGAAAAACAGGTGAGCCCAAGAGCCGTGGAGCCGCCCAAGGTCGAAGGGCACGCACCTGGCAGAAGCAACCCCGCCCCTGCCCCATCACCTCCCAACTGTCCATCACAAGTGCCTACAAGAAGCCATCGGATTATCCTAGAACCTCATTTAACCTGTTGCTCCCACTGTCCTCCCCAGAACTGCTAACAGGTGATGAAAGTGATGGACACACCCTCCTCTACAGGTGCTGCCGGGTTAAGATGAGGCAAGAACAGGCGTCTGTGAGGCAGGTCACCTCAGTCTCTGTAAACCTCAGCTTCTCAACATCTGCTTGACACCTGCCTCCTCAGGTCTGGGCACTCCGGCAGCAGGACCTTCAGGAAAGACACAGCACTGCTTCAGATCTCGCCCGAGGGCTCAACTCAGGTCTGAGGCAGCCTCTGAATCGGCTGCCAGTTTGCAGAAAACAGAACCAAAGATGAATTCGTGCCCCAAGCCTGCAACCAGCAAATCCAGACCCGGCAAATGATCCCGGCAAAGCCGCAAGGTCTTCAGCAGATGCCATGTGCGGACCAGGGGTGAGGCGACCGAGACAGATCGGTACAGCCACGAGGGGACCCCACCCAGGGACAAAAGGCTGGGAGAGAGCTGAGCAGGTAAAGCGCGGGGTCGAGGGCGTGAAGTGTTCTGTGAAGCTCGCGGTGGCAGACGCTTCTCACCTCACCTGCCGCACCAAGTGCAGACCTTAATAAATAAAGGCTTGGGCTTCCTCTTCAAACCTGGAACCACAGCCGGGAACCAGGAGGGAAACATCAGACAAACCCATATCTAGGGACGTCCTACAAAACACCTGAGCGATACTCCTCAAACCTCCTCAAAACCGCTAAGGGCGTCACAAACAAGGCAAGTCTGAGAAACTCTCACACGCACAGGAGCCTGAAGAGACTCAGACCAAATCTCAGGTGGGATCCCAGAGGGGGTTCTGGGACGGATCAGGGAAAAACTAATCAAATCTGAATAAAGTATGACCTTAGTTAATAATAATGTATCGACCTTGGCCATTAGCTGGGACAAAACGTACCAGAGAAATGTAAAAAGTTAACAATCGAGGAGATGGGGGGTTGATAACAGGACCTCTCTGTATTTTTTTAAAATATTTATTTATTTATTTGGTTGCGCGGGGTTTTAGTTGCGGCAGCAGGCTGCTTAGTTGCGGCATGCGAACTCTCAGTTGCGGCATACATGTGGGATCTAGTTCCCTGACCAGGGATCGCCCCAGGCCCCCTGCATTGGGAATGCAGAGACATATCCACTGCGCCACCAGGGAAGTCCCTCTGTATTATTTTTGATAACTTTTCTGTAACTCTAAAACTACTCTGTTATTAATTTGCATAGAACTAAATACACACACAGATGAGCGCAAGTAAAAACTGGGGAGATAGGAATAAATGGACTGATTGTATCGATATTGACTCGTGGCTGTAACAGTGTATTAGTTTCGCTAGATGTTACCATCAGGGGAAACCAGGTAAAGGTCCTCTGCTATATATATTTTTTTCAATATTTATTTATTTATTTATTTTTGGCTGTGTTGGGTCTTCGTTTCTGTGCGAGGGCTTTCTCTAGTTGCGGCGAGTGGGGGCCACTCTTCACCGCGGTGCGCGGGCCTCTCACTATCGCGGCCTCTCTTGCTGCGGAGCACAGGCTCCAGACGTGCAGGCTCAGTAGTTGTGGCACACGGGCTTAGCTGCTCCGCGGCATGCGGGATCTTCCCAGACCAGGGCTCGAAGCCGTACCCCCTGCATTGGCAGGCAGATTCTCAACCACTGCGCCACCAGGGAAGCCCGGTTCTCTGCTATTTTTCACAACAGCTGGTCAATCTACAATTACCTCAAAAGATAAACTGTTTTCATTTTAGATCTTCTACTTGGAATGGCCTGTCCCCTGCTTAGTATGAATGCTGCAATGCTTTGTTGTGATGACTGGGAAGATCCAATTCATCAATAAATAAAGCAAAAGTCAATTCTGCAAAGCAAGAAGTTTTGAAAAGGAAAAAAGTTTACTTTAAAAAAAGGACATATCTACAAAATGAACTAAAAAAAAAATGATGGACAGGAGACAGCTCTCTGCAGCATTCTCATCACCATCACGTTAAGTGCCTGGCAGAGTCAAAAAATACTAATTTAGTCACTGGTGGAGCCAGTAACGCTGGACTTTTCACAGCTCTCGGTCTACCACCTACCAGATGCTGTGTCCGGTCACTTCAGGTATTTTGTCTAAGCCAGTGACAGCTGAACTGTTACTCTCCAAAGATCACTTCTACTAAAAATTTCAAACATAAGGGATTCATTCAGACCTCAGGAGACAGATCTCAGACTCTAGAACTGAAGCAACATTGATAAAAAGAGATGACCTGTAAGAACCCTAGAATAAATCTTCTTCTAAAACACATAGTGGGGACTTCCCTGGTGGCGCAGTGGTTAGGAATCTGCCTGCCAATGCAGGGGACACAGGTTCGATCCCTGGTCCCGGAAGATCTCACACGCCACAGAACAACTAAGCCCGTGTCCCACAACTACTGAGCCTGCACTCGAGAGCCTGCAAGCCACAACTACTGAAGCCCATGCGCCTAGGAGCCCGTGCTCCGCAACAAGAAGCCACCGCAATGAGAAGCTCGTGCACCGCAATGAAGAGTAGCCCCCGCTCACCACAACTAGAGAAAGCCTGCGTGCAGCAACGAAGACCCAACACAGCCAAAACTAAATAAATTAAATTAATTAATTAAAAAAAAACACATAGTAAAGTAACACTGACTCAAGATAAATAAGACCATTTTCCACCTGAAATGACCTCCCTTTCCACACCACAACCAAAGGCTTGAACCATGCTTCTGAAATACTGACTACCCAGAAACAGAAAGACAAATATGTTATCACTTATATATGGAATCTAAAATACGACACAATGAACTTATCTGCAAGACAGACTCACAGACATAGAGAACAGACTTGTAGTTGCCAAGGGGGAGGGAGGGATGCAGTGGGAGTTTGGGATTAGCAGATCCAAGCTAGCATATATAGGATGGATAAACAAGGTCCTACTGTGTATCACAGGGAACTATATTCAATATCCTGTGATAAACCATAATGAAAAAAACATGAAAAAGAATGTATACATGTGTGAATGTAACTTTGTTGCACAGCAGAAATTAACACATTGTAAATCAATCAGACTTCAATAAAATAAATTGAAAA
This sequence comes from Leucopleurus acutus, assembly GCF_964270905.1. Classification (NCBI taxonomy): domain Eukaryota; kingdom Metazoa; phylum Chordata; class Mammalia; order Artiodactyla; family Delphinidae; genus Leucopleurus; species Leucopleurus acutus. Next base: position 60,445,869 of record NC_139161.1, read on the forward strand.
TAAAATAAAATGAAATACTGACTACAAAAGCTTCCCTCCTCTTAGGCAAGTGTTCATAGGCTAACAAGCTATACTGTCCCTTTGTAAAGATACAAAATGGAAGTTAGGGCATTCCACTTGTACTCTATGAAAGTATGTTATCTTAGACTTTTATATTTTACACTTTTTAAAAATTTCTCTACTGTTTCCCTTACATAAAACTGCACTTTTTAAATGCATCTCAGGTTTGTATCAAGTAAACAAATCACATTTCAATCCCTCAGCAAACCAAAACTCATGCAGCTAAAAGGGTCTTGCCCAAGATTATTCCTTCTTAAAACTGATTACCAGGCTTAAGTTTTACAAATTCTTAGTAAATCCTCCAAACTGAAAGCCTGGGGGGTGGGGGGAGAGCAAAATACACAATGCCATTTCCACCCAATGGAATATTAATTGCACAGTTCAACAGAGTGAGATCTGTATGCATTAGGAACAAATGAAAAAAGGAAACAGTATACACAGCATGTATATTTACAAAAACAAAAATGTAACTTTGCTGTATATGGCTTTGAAGTGTTCTCTCTCTCTCTTTTTTTTTTTTTTTTTTTGATGGTACGCGAGCCTCTCACTGTTGTGGCCTCTCCCGTTGCGGAGCACAGGCTCCGGATGTGCAGGCCCATCGGCCATGGCTCACGGGCCCAGCCGCCCCGCAGCATGTGGGATCTTCCCGGACCGGGGCACGAACCCGCGTCCCCTGCATCGGCAGGCGGACTCCCAACCACTGCGCCACCAGGGAAGCCCTGTTTTTTTTTTTTTTTTTGGCAGTACCACTCGGCATGCAGGATCTTCCCCGACCAGGAATGGAACACGTGCCCCCTGCGTTGGCAGTGTGGAGTCTTAATCACTGGACCACCAGGGAAGTCCTGAACTGTTCTCTTTTGAAACACTGAGAACATATTCATACCATCACTTCTGCAATTACTTTTTAAAACTATGTGGATTCATGAATTTTAATCTTTCTCAGTAAAACCAACATCTCAGCATCTAGAATTATTTACACATTCCTTCACATATGTTTAGGCTACAATTATCTTATGTGTAGGAACTGTCACTGGACATCTACAAATACTGTAAATTTTAAGGCAGGTATTTAGTATCTTGCTATTTGACACCTACTATTTAAATGGCCTTTAAAAATTATGATTTCAATTCCTCAAGATAGAAACCTGGGCTTAACACTTAGTTGGCTCTGACTCAACAACAAAAAAACAAGCAACCCAGTCAAAAGCTGGGCAGAAGACCTTAAGAGACGTCTCTCCAAAGAAGACATACAGGTGGCCAGGAGGCACGTGAAAAGATGCTCAACATCACTAATTGTTAGAGAAACACAAATCAAAACTACAGTGAGGTACCACCTCAAACCAGTCAGAACAGCCATCATTAAAAACTCTACAAGGGGACTCCCTGGTGGTCCAGTGGTAAAGAATCCATGCAGGGGACACGGGTTCGATCCCTGGTCAGGGAACTAAGACCCCACGTGCCATGGGACAACTAAGCCCACGTGCCACAACTACTGAGCTCGCACTCCTCAACGAGAGAGCCCGTGGGCTGCAAACTACAGAGCCTACGCACCCTGGAGCCCCTGCCACAACTCAACTACAGAGAGAAGCTCGCGTGCCGCAACGAAGACCCGACACAGCCAAAAAAATAAATTAAATAAATATTTTTTTAAAAACCTCTACAAATAATAAATGCTGGGGACTTCCCTGTGGTCCAGTGGCTAAGACTCCACGCTCCCAGTGCAGGGGGCCAGGGTTTGATCCCTGGTCAGGGAACTAGATCCCACATGCCGCAACTAAGAGTTCACGTGCCACAACTAAGATCCAGTGCAGCCAAATGAATAAAAAACAAATAACAAATGCTGGAAAGGATGTGGAGCAGAGGGAACTCTCTTACACTGCCGGTGGGAATGTAAGTTGGTGCAGCCACTGTGGAAAACAGTACAACGGTTCCTTAGAAAGTTAAAAATAGAATTACCATACCATCTAGCAATCCCACTCCTGGGCTATACCCGGACAAAACTATAATTTAAAAGGATGCTATAGGGCTTCCCTGGTGGCGCAGTGGTTGAGAGTCCACCTGCTGATGCAGGGGACACGGGTTCGTGCCCCGGTCTGGGAAGATCCCACATGCCACGGAGCGGCTGGGCCCGTGAGCCATGGCCTCTGGGCCTGCGCGTCCAGAGCCTGCGCTCCGCAACGGGAGAGGCCACAACAGTGAGAGGCCCGCGTACCACAAAAAAAAAAAAAAAGAAAATATACTATACACAGAGAATCCTGAAGATGCTACCAGAAAACTGCTAGAGCTAATCAATGAATTTGGTAAAGTAGCGAGATACAAAATTAATGCACAGAAATCTCTGGCATTCCTATATACTAATGATGAAAACTCTGAAAGTGAAATTAAGAAAACACTCCCATTTACCACTGCAACAAAAAGAATAAAATATCTAAGAATAAACCTACCTAAGGAGACAAAAGACCTGTATACAGAAAATGATAAGACACTGATGAAAGCAATTAAAGATGATACAAATAAATGGAGAGATATACCATGTTCTTGGATTGGAAGAATAAACATTGTGAAAATGACTCTACTACCCAAAGCAATCTACAGATTCAATGCAATCCCTATCAAGCTACCACTGGCATTTTTCATGGAACTAGAACAAAAAATTTCACAATTTGTATGGAAACACAAAAGACCCCGAACAGCCAAAGCAATCTTGAGAACGAAAAACAGAGCTGGAGGAATCAGGCTCCCTGACTTCAGACTATACTACAAATCTACAGTAATCAATACAGTATGGTACTGGCACAAAAACAGAAATATAGATCAATGGAACAGGATAGAAAGCCCAGAGATAAACCCACGCACATATGGTCACCTTATCTTCGATAAAGGAGGCAAGAAGTGGAGAAAAGACTGCCTCTTCAATAAGTGGTGATGGGAAAACTGGACAGCTACATGTAAAAGGATGTTAGAACACTCCCTAACACCATACACAAAAATAAACTCAAAATGGATTAAAGACCTAAATGTAAGGCCAGACACTATCAAACTCTTAGAGGAAAACATAGGCAGAACACTCTATGACATAAATCACAGCAAGATCCTTTTTGACCCACCTCCTAGAGAAATGGAAATAAAAATAAACAAATGGGACCTAATGAAACTTCAAAGCTTTTACACAGCAAAGGAAACCATAAACAAGACCAAAAGACAACCCTCAGAATGGGAGAAAATATTTGCAAATGAAGCAACTGACAAAGGATTTATCTCCAAAATTTACAAGCAGCTCATGCAGCTCAATAACAAAAAAAACAAACAACCCAATCCAAAAATAGGCAGAAGACCTAAATAGACATTTCTCCAAAGAAGCTATACAGATTGCCAACAAACACATGAAAGAATGCTCAACATCATTAATCATTAGAGAAATGCAAATCAAAACTACAATGAGATATCATCTCACACAAGTCAGAGTGGCCATCATCAAAAAATCTAGAAACAATAAATGCTGGAGAGGATGTGGAGAAAAGGGAACACTCTTGCACTGCTGGTGGGAATGTAAATTGATACAGCCGCTATGGAGAACAGTATGGAGGTTCCTTAAAAAACTAAAAATAGAATTACCATACAACCCAGCAATCCCACTACTGGGCATACACCCTGAGAAAACCATAATTCAAAAAGAGTCATGTACCAAAATGTTCATTGCAGCTCTATTTACAATAACCAGGACGTGGAAGCAACCTAAGTGTCCATCAACAGATGAATGGATAAAGAAGATGTGGCACATATACAAAATGGAATATTACTCAGCCATAAAAAGAAACGAAATTGAGTTATTTGTAGTGAGGTGGATGGACCTAGAGTCTGTCATACTGAGTGAAGTAAGTCAGAAAGAGAAAAACAAATATCGTATGCTAACACATATACATGGAATTTAAGAAAAAAAAAAAAAGGTCATGAAGAACCTAGGGGCCAGACGGGAATAAAGACACAGACCTACTAGAGAATGGACTTGAGGATATGGGGAGCAGGAAGGGTAAGCTGTGACAAAGTGAGAGAGTGGCATGGACATATATACACTACCAAACGTAAGGTAGATAGCTAGTGGGAAGCAGCCGCATAGCACAGGGACATCAGCTCAGTGATTTGTGACCACCTAGAGGGGTGGGACAGGGAGGGTGGGAGGGAGGGAGATGCAAGAGGGAAGAGATATGGGAACATATGTATATATATAACTGATTCACTTTGTTATAAAGCAGAAACTAACACACCATTGTAGAGCAATTATACTCCAAAAAAGATGTTAAAAAAAAGATACATGCAGGGGCTTCCCTGGTGGCGCAGTGGTTGAGAGTCCGCCTGCCGATGCAGGGGACACGGGTTCGTGCCCCGGTCCGGGAAGATCCCACATGCTGCGGAGCGGCTGGGCCCGTGAGCCATGGCCGCTGAGCCTGTGTGTCCAGAGCCTGTGCTCCACAACAGGAGAGGCCACAACAGTGAGAGGCCCGCGTACCGCGCAAAAAAAAAAAAAAAAAAGGAAAAAAAGAGATACATGCACCTGTATGTTCATAGCAGCAGCACTATTCACAACAGCCAAGGCAAAACAACCTAAATATCCATTAACGGATGAACCGATAAAGAAAATGCGGTACGTATATACAATGGAATACTATCAGCCACAGAAAAAGAACGAAATAATATCATCTGCAGCAACATGGATGACCTAGAGATTATCATACTAAGTGAAATCAGAAAAAGACAAATACCATATAACATCACTTATATGTGGAATCTAAAATACGGCACATACGAACCTATATACCAAACAGAAACAGACTCACAGACATAGAGAACAGACTTGTGGTTGCCGAGGTGGGGAGGGAGAGGGATGGACTGGGAGTGTGGGGTTGGTAGATGCAAACTATTACATTTAGAATGGAGAAACAACAAGGTCCTACTGTAGAGCAAAGGGAACTATATCCAGTCTCCTGGGATAAACCATAACGGAAAAAAATATTAAAAAAAAGAATGTCTGTATGTGTAAACTGAGTCACTTTGCTGTACAGCAGAGATTGGCACAGTGTTGTAAATCAACTATACTTCAGTAAAAAAGAAAAAAAGAGTTAGTTGACTCTGGACTGAAGAGAAAATGAGAGATCTAAAAAAATGTGGAATCAGCCCACTTTCTTCCAAAGGGTGCCCAGTCCATAGTTCTTTAAATAGTAGCATTAAGCCCACAAATGCAGAAACAGAAAAAATGCTGGAGCAGGCAAGGTCTGACTTCTGTGCCTGAGAGCATCTAGAAACAGTCCCTTCTCTCCAGCCCCTTTTCTCAAACAAAAAACCTCTCATAGATTTTCTACCCAAAGGGTTGCCTTAGTCCCCAAATTCTGTGCCAAGAAACCTTCAAGATGGTTTCTTGTCCTCCAGATTACTGTCCAAATTAAACCAAAATCAGTAATCGTCCAAAAGTGCCAAAGCTTCTCCACTTTGTGGTGACGTACTTTGGTAAAAATATTTACCACGGCTACAAGAAGTGCTCCGTATTTTTGAGGACAAACTGCTGGAAAATTTTAGAATCACAGAAACCGTTCAAGGAGACAGAAGGGATTATTTAAAACAACATTACCTGTCCCTCAAAGTGTCTTTATATTCAAAATAGAACACAGACTGGGTTAAGTTATAAAAAACAGAAGAACTGAAAATTCCTGATGTCTTCATTTCCCGTTTCCATTTTCACACACAAACCCTCAAGTGGTAAGACACATGCCAGAGACATCCAGTAGCTCTGAGTCCTCAATCGGGGAACATTTTTCCGTTCAGAAAATTATCAAATCTGATCACGCTCTTCTCACTCTGTCCATGAAAAGAAAAATCAAAGTTTGGATATAAAAATCATAAACGACCTCTACTTAGAGGAGACAGAGTTTTAACCCCTGTAATTTCACTGTAGTTGAGACCTCACTGCAGCTTCTTTGAGCAACCTCAAAGAAGCTTAACTTAGGTTGAAATATTTTATAGACAACTTCCTGGTGTTAAAACCAAACTACTAAGACTGCACATCTGCTGAGAAACCTCTGCAAACTGCCAAACGTGCCTTACTCACTGTTCACCATTCCTCAAACCAAATCCTCTTTGGCTGGGCCACTAGGGTTGTAGAAATGCACGTTCAGGGAATGACAGATGGAGGACATAAGGGTTCACTGCTGGGATACGACCATAAAGCACTGCAGCATGACAGACCCGAGTTCGGAAACAGGTTCTCACACCACTTCTTGTCTGTCTATAGCTCAAGTTCTTACTAGTGAGTAATACAGACGTGGTTCATCAGCTTTCAAACTAAGCAACTGACATTTGAAGATTAATCCAAGCCACATATGAGGAAAAAAGAAAAAGAAAAAGTGATCCTTTCCTCAGGAAATTCGGCAAAGTTAATGATGGGTTAAACTTGACTCAAGTTAAAAATTACAGGGGTGGGGGTTGACAAGGAGGGAAAGAGTAAAAAGGGCAGGGGCTCCCGCCTCAACGCAATGTGGAGATGGGTCACATGCATACTGACCAACAAACAATATGGAGCAGTAACACGATTATCTCCTGAAAAACAGTTATCAACTAGGCGATTTCATTTTAAGGGCACAAAATTCCACCAGCAAGAATCTCACTCCCATCCTCGTAGAAATCTGTTTCATCTCCGATTTAAGTTCATCCTAACAGGCAGTGCTTCCCAACACCAATACTGATAAAAATAAAGAAAACTGGTGCTTAACATTCTCTACATGCTCAGCAGATGTTAGTTTTCCCATAAAAAATGCTACTCAAGGTGGACACTGCCTAACACAGCGCCTGCCCTCAGGCTGCGAACTGTAAAATCGCGTTACACGGTGAAAACAGTTTCTTCAGGTAAGATAAAGAAATAATGTCATTTTCTGATTTCCAAGTCACTAATAAGCCTAATCGCTTAGATGGTACCTACGCCCGAAAAACAGGACACTGTGTACCGTTCCCTCAGTACCTCAGGGAGGCGCCCCAGTCCCACCTGCCTTTAGACAGTCCTTCCTTTAAACCCGCCCCTGCGCAGCCACAGGGGACCCCCTCCCCAGTCCCCGCCGCGCTGAGAAACACGCGACTCTAAGCGGCAGAGCCGGCTGGTTTCTAGGACTCGAGGCGCTCTGCACCTGCGCCCGTGCACACCTGGGGGAAGCTGGCGCGTCCCGGAACGTCCCTGCGGACCCTGGACCCGGGGGTGCTCCGCGCTGAAATGGGTGGCGCGCGTCCCTGCGGAACCTGGGCCCGGGGGCGGCCCGCACTCAGAGGGCGGGGCGGGCGTCCCTGCGAACTCTGGGCGCTCGGCGGCTGTACCCGCATCCCGGTGACCCCGAGCCTCCGACCCAGCAACCCCCAGGCACCAGCCACCGCAGCGGAGGCTTTGCACAGCGTGGGCGGCCCAAGGCTCGGCAGCTGCGTCCTCTCCCTCTCAGCGCCTCCATCCCCGGCCCCACCCCGCCCGGAGGGTCCGTAAGACACGCCCCGCGCTGCAGCGTCGGAGACCCTCCCCCTCCTACCCGGCAGCCCCGGGAGAGACCGCCCCCCCGCACGCACGGCCGCGCCCACCCCGCCCCCGCCCGGCGTGCAGGAGGTGGGGGAGGGGACGGCGAAGCGCGAGTCCCCCCCCCCAACGCAGAGCCGCGCTGCAGGGGGTGCACCTTGCGCTTGCGGGCCTCCGCCGAGCCGCTCCACACGAAGCACTGATAAATTGCGCGCAGGTTCTGCTTCCAGTTGTCCACCTTGAAGCTGCCCAGGTGCGCACAGCCCGGAGGCGTCACCACCAGCTCCGCGTCCATGGCCTCGCCGTCCGGCTCGCGCCGGGGCGCCGGCGGAGACGAGGACGACGCCAGCGCGACGCGGGGCTGCGGGCGGCACGGCCAAGGGACAGGCCCGGAACAAAGCGGAGTCTCGCGACCGGGGTGGCGGGCGCCGCCCGCGCTGCGCTCGCGGGTAGCCGAGGCCGGAACAGGGCTACGTCATCGCCGCCGGGGCGCGCAGCGCATGCGCCAGCCGCCGGCGGCTCGCCCGCCGCCCCTCCCCCATGGGCTTGGGCAGGCGATGGGTGGAGCTGGAGAGGCTCCGCCCCTTCACCCCCGCCATTGGTCAGCGGCGGCCGCGTGACGTCCCGCCCTCCGAGGAGGCGAGGCGGGACTGGACCTGTTTGCGCCGGCGGGCGCTGCCGCAGGGGCGGAGCTGGCGGTGTCGGGGGGGCGGCGGTCGCTGGTCCCCACCGGGTCGCAGTCCGGTGAATCCGGTCAGGCTTGCCGCACGTGGACTCTGGACTTCCCGATAGGAAGCAGGGAACCACAGACTCGCGCGCTGTATCAGGTTTCGCCGAGGCGTCGCCGTCCAGCTCGCTAGCCGCACATTCACGGCTCCGGGAGCTCGAGTCCCGCGTCCTCCCGGTGGGCTGTGCACCTGCTGGCGGACCCCGCAGGTGCGGGATGTCCGTGAAGACAGGTGCCAGCTTCTCGAGGGCTTTTCACTGCGTCCCGCGCCGGCCCACCTCCGCAGCTAAAAGACGGAGAAATAAAGATGTTGTCGCGGCAGTTAGAGCTCAGGGCCCGGCGGGAGGGGTGTGGGGTGAAGCTTCTGTGGTCGGGACACTGGCCGGCACGCTGGCCTAGGGCCTTGGTGCTTGCAGCCCCTCCGCCTGAAGCCTGGCCGACCCCAGCCCGTGGCTTTATCAGACGCCGCCTTTCCAGCGAGGCCTTCTCCTCCACCCTACTGGACCTCACGAGCCCCCTAAATCCTTCATCTCCTTACCCAAAGAATTTATTTACTTGTTCTTTTAATATTTGTTTATTTATTTGGCTACACCGGGTCTTAGTTGCGGCACGTGGGATCTTTGTTGCCCTATGCGTGATCTTTAGTTGGCATGTGGACTCAGTTGTGGCATGCATGTGGGCTCCAGTCCCCTGACGAGGGATGGAACCCGGGCCCCCTGCATAGGGAGGGAGGAGTCTTAACCACTGGACCACCAGACTTCCCTCTCCTGTTTTTTAATTAACTATTCCCAACGTAGCATGAAAACTCCATGACGGTAATGATTTTTGTGTTTTATTAACGTCAGTATCGCCCAGTGCCCAGAGTAGTACTAGTTATATGCAGGTTCTCAAAAATAAATGTTTAATTAATTAATTAACCCAAACAAACTTTTATAGGAGAATCTAATAAGATCATTCTCAGAATAAAACACAGGTGAAGTAAGGCACGTTATGGATATGTTAAAGAAAGGTGTATCCGTTTAATAAAAAGTAAACTCAGAAATAGTTAGGAATTACAAATTATATGTGATTCACCTCTATTAATATTCAATGTCACGAGTATTTTAGTTTTACTGTTCTTGTAAATATGATTCGGTTTCAAGAATGTGCCCTTAGGGACTTCCCTGGTGGCGCAGTGGATAAGACTCTGCACTCCCAATGCAGGGGGCCCAGGTTCCATCCTTGGTCAGGGAACTAGATCGCACTTGTATGCCACAACCAAGAGTTCGCATGTGCAGCTAGGGATCCCGCCTGCTGCAACTAAGACCCGGCGCAACCAAATAAATAAATAAATATTAAGAAAAAAAAAAAAAAGAATGTGCCCTTAGAATTCAGGCCCCTAATATCTATTGATCACATTTTTTATCAGTATGGTCATCCAACCCTGGGAGAATTTCTGTGCTCTCCACTTGGATTATAAATAATGATTTGAAATGCCCTGTAATCAGCCTCATACATAAATAAGATTAAAACACGATATATCCTTGAAAAGCAGTTCCGAGAAGAGTCATGGATGAAACTGTTTACTACGGCATTTTTTTTCTAATGGGAAAAAAGCTGAAAACACCCTAAATGACCATTAATAGGCAAATGATTGAGTAAACTATTAACTAGGCATTCTAGGGAATGCTATGCTGCTGTAAAAAAATGACCTAGGTTTCTAAGTACTAATATGGGAAGTCTGTAAGACATACATGAATAAAACAAGTTGCAGAAAAATACAGATAGTATGGTGACATTTACCGAAGAATAGTACTGTATGTGATTATCTATTAAAGATACTCACTGTAAAGATACTCACTGTATGTGAGTATCTATTAAAGGGCTGGGAGAAACAAATCATAGTTAATGTCTGCTGAGGGAGAACTTCATCTATGGCATTTGAATTATTTTATAATAAGAATTCATCGTAGTATTTCATACTTAAAAAATCACTAAAACTTGAAATGACAAAATGTTCTAAGGCGGGGAAAGGGGACTTGCTCAAGTTCCACAGCATCTAGAAAACGGGTCCGGAAGTTCCATTCATGCATCCACCCAGAAAACAAGTCAGACTCTTAACCTTCAGTTCTGGATCCACCACTTTCTGCCTGTGTAACATGAGGCAGATTGCTTATCTGTTAAAATTGGGGTGACACCAACTCGGTGCTTACATTAAAGGGTTACAGCACAGAATAAATGGTAATGCATGCCAAGCTCTTAGGACGTGCCTGTTGTTTAATTAAGGGCTTGAGAAACAGGGACTTCCCTGACAGTCCAGTGGTTAAGACTCCACGCTTCCACTGCAGGGGACTTGGGTTCAATCACTAGTTGGGGAACTAAGATCCCGCATGCCGCAGAGCAGCGCAGCAAAAGAAAAAAAAAGAAACATTAGCAATTGATCTGGAAGTTGCTGGGCATTGAAATGATTGACAATATCCTACTTTAAGAATCCCACACTGTAGTGGGATAAATAGGAACACTAGCAGGCAGTTTCTGTACAGCCATTGCTGTGTATCCATAGGTACCACATCCAAGGATTCAAGCAACCTCGGATGGAAAATATTTGAAAAAAAATGCCAGAAATTTCCAAAAAGCAAACCGTGCGCTGACCGCAGCTTACATAGCTTTTACATTGTACTTACAACTATTTACACAGCATTTACATTGTATCAGGTATTATAAGTAATCTAGAGATGATTTAGGTATACAGGAGGATGTGGGTAGGTTATATACCACTTTATATAAGGGACTCGAGTATCTGCAGGTTTGGGTATCTACAGAGCGTCCTGGAACCAGTCCCTTGAGGATACTGAGGGATGACTGAAGTATGAAATTGCAGAGATAGAGGAAAGTCCAGGTAACATGAAAACCCTCCAAGACACCTCTCACCCTAACCCTGCCCAGGCGGTTGCAGTGGAGGGGATCCGGAAATGTTTCCTATGCCTGACCTAAGAGTAGAAGGATGGGCAAGAGCTGGCCAGTTTAAAAATAAGTGATATGGGGCTTCCCTGGTGGCGCAGTGGTTGAGAGTCCGCCTGCCGATGCAAGGGACACGGGTTCGTGCCCTGGTCCGGGAGGATCCCACATGCCGTGGAGCGGCTGGGCCCGTGAGCCATGGACGCTGAGCCTGCGCGTTCGGAACCTGTGCTCCGCAGCGGGAGAGGCCACAGCAGTGAGAGGCCCGCGCACCGCAAAAAAAAAAAAAAAAGTGATATGGTCAGGTATTTGTCTCAAAAGGCATTTCCCACTATCCATGGGACTAACATGGCCTAAAATGTTATTCTCTATATCTGTTTTTTGTTTGTTTTGTTTAGTTTTCAAATTTTTTTTAGTGTAAACATCCATGGAATTGTGCTTTCAACATGGTCAAGTATATCCTATAATCCTCTCTCAGATAACAACTATGAACTCTTGTCAGAATGCAAACACAAATACCTGAAGGCATTGGAGAATGAGCCCAAATGTGAGGAAGTAGACGCTTGGACGAAGGGACCTGCCGCGAGGAAGAGACCTGTTTTTTATGGCTTATAGACTGAGGACAGACCACGCTAGCAGGAGACCAAACAGGGAAGCTGAAGCTCTGATAGAAAACGCACAGTCTTTCTGGACTGAAGAATTAGAGAACAGAGCACAGAAAAACTAAAGCCACTGAAAAGCGAGGACAGAGTCAGGGAAGGGGAGCCCCAGAGTCCGTGGATAAACCACGTGCAAGTTGACCACTGAATCACTCGTGTGGGGGGCAAATTCCAGCAGCCCAACTGGAACAAAAAGAAATGAGTGGAGATTTAAGCTGCTGCCCAAGAAATGGTTAAATTAACAAAAAAAAATTTCTGTTTTTTTAAATATAAGATTCAGTACCCACGTTGCTTGATGTGGAAATTGTGTGGTTTAGCTGAAACGTGATTTCAGCTCTTAAGTTCAAGTCTTTTTGTGTGTGACGTAAGAAAGTAGTCCAGTTTCATTCTTTTGCATGTAGCTGTCCAGTTTTCCCCACCCTGTTTTTTCTTTGTTTTTCTGGGCCGTGCCATGTGGTATGCGGAATCTTAGTTCCCCGACCGGGAACTGAACCCACGCCCCTTGCAGTGGAAGCTCGGAGCCCTAACCACTGGACGGCTAGGGATTGCCCCCAACACCATTTTTGGAAGAGACCGTCCTTTCCCCATCGTATATTCTTGGCTCCTCTGTCGTAGGTTAATTGACCATGTCTGAGAGGGTTTACTTCTGGGCTCTTAATTCTGTCCCACTGATCTAGGTGTCTGTTTATATACAAATACCACACTGTTAATCACCCTAGCTCTGGGATACAGTTTGGAGTCATGCTGTGCTGCCTCCAGTTTCCAGCTTTGTTCTTCTTTCTCAAGATTTTTTGGTGGGTTTATTTTGGCTATTCAGGATCTTTTGCAGTTCCATACAAATTTTAGAATTATTTGTTCTAGCCTATAAATTTTTTTATTTTTTTTGCGATACGCGGGCCTCTCACTGACGCGGCCTCTCCCGTTGCAGAGCACAGGCTCCGGACGCACAGGCCCAGCGGCCATGGCTCACGGGCCCAGCCGCTCCGCAGCATGTGGGATCTTCCCAGACCGGGGCACGAACCCGTGTCCCCTGCATCGGCAGGCAGACTCTCAACCACTGCGCCACCAGGGAAGCCCCATATCACTTATTTTTAAACTGGCCAGCTCTTGCCCATCCTTCTACTCTTAGGTCAGGCATAGGAAACATTTCCGGATCCCCTCCACTGCAACCGCCTGGGCAGGGTTAGGGTAAGAGGTGTCTTGGAGGGTTTTCAAGAGTGCGGAGTCTTAACCGCTGGACCACCAGGGAAGTCCCTCCTTATTATTTTGTTTATTTATTTATTTATTTATTTATGGCTGCGTTGGGTCTTTGTTGCTGCACACAGGCTTTCTCTAGTTGTGGCGAGCGGGGGCTACTCTTCATTGTGGTGCACAGACTTCTCGTTGCAGTGGCTTCTCTTGTTGCGGAGCACGGGCTCTAGGCATGCGGGCTCAGTAATTGTGGCACACGGACTCAGTAATTGTGGCGCATGGGCTCAATAATTGTGGCACATGGGCTTAGTTGCTCCGTGGCATGTGGGATATTCCCGGACCAGGGATCGAACCCGTGTCCCCTGCAAGGGCAGGCGGATTCGTAAGTGCTGTGCCACCAGGGAAGTCCCTCCCCGGCTATTTTAGATAAGAAAAGTGTGGTGATTAATATCCTGAAATGTTAAAATTTCGCCAAATCATGTTACAACTTTCCAACCAGAATTGTTAATAAAGTAATTCCAAGAGTATTATTTGGTTTCAGTTTGAAATTAGTAATGCCCACTACATAAAACACTAAAACTGTTACGTCTTAGGGAAAAAGTTTTTCTAGATGCAACAAGTGTCAGCTTCTGTCCTGAGCAGGTTGAATGATCACAATTTCTTAATCAGCAGAGTTCACACTCTTCATTTAAACTCTCAAGCTCATTGTTAAATAATAAACCCAAGAGAGTTGGACATTTTCCATCATGCATTTGGGAAAAGAGAACGAGGCCAGTGATCCTTGTGGTCAGATGTAACAGATAAATCTTGGAAGTATCTATTAAGAATACAGAGACTCAGTTACAAGATGCCCTCCAGAGCAACAAACTATCAACTAAGATAACCCTCTAGAAATAATGTCCTTCCTGTAGGTTGTGGAATGTGGAAACAATTTCTAAAGCTTCTGTGTTCGAGTAACACATGCAAGAAAAAATTTATTTTAATCACAGACAGAAGTTGGAAACTGTTATATTCACACCAGTCCCAATTTTGCATCAGAAGATAAGATCTTGTGACCACTCTCAACTTACCATCCTATCAAATTGGATTATTTTAAATTGTTTGTGATTGTAACAGATTGTTTAAATAGTTTAGATTATTTAAGATAGGTTATTTTAAATATTTTGTGATGCACAACATTCTCTCTAACCCTTAGATCTTCAATTCTTTTTGAAACTCCCTTTGTTAATTCTTTTTTTTTTGGCTGCGTCAGGTCTTAGTTGCGGTATGTGAGATCTTCTTTGAGGCATGCTGGGTCTTTCATCACTGCGGGCTCTTCATTGCAGCACGTGGGCTTCTCTCTAGTTGTGGCGTGCAGATTTTCTCTCTCTAGTTGTGGCACGCAGTCTCCAGGGCACCCGAGCTCAGTAGTTGTGGTGCGTGGGCTGAGTTGCCCCCGAGGCATGTGGGATCTTAGTTCCCTGACCAGGAATCGAACCTGTGTCCCCTGCATTGTAAGGCGGATTCTTAACCACTGTGCCACCAGGGAAGCCCCTCACTCTGCTCTGTTAACTTTATATGGAAGTCAGTAAGATATATTGTGACTTACCATTTTGTCCCTCTAAAGGACAGTGTTGGGGTGAGGGTTGTAGGGTATGTGATCAGCTCGTGGACATTTTTCTGATTGGTTGGTGCTGAGGTGACAGGGTGATGTTTTGGAAATTAACATTATCAACCTTCTGGTTCCAACTATGCTGGGGTCTACATGCTGGTGGTCAGTATGCAATTAACTTCTTCCACCTGGTGGCGGTTTCAGTACAGGCAAAACAGTTCAAGGATATGGCTCAGGATCTTGTCTACAGCCCTTGAGAGGGAAATAAATGTCCTTGACTTTGTTTTATGGCTAAACTATTATTATTTTGTCTTGCTTGATTGTTTTGTTTCTGTGTGTATATATATATATATATATATATGTATATGTGTGTGTATATATATATGTATTTCCCCCCCACCCTTTGGCCACACTGCACAGCATGCAGGTTCTTAGTTCCCCAACCAGGGATCGAACCCACGCCCCCTGCAGTGAAAGCACAGAGTCCTAACTGCTGGACCTCCAGGGAAGTCCCTTTTTTTTTTTTTAACTTCTCTGATTAAATTTTTCTTTTAGGGACTTGGGGAAGGCCTAGGATGCTAAAGCTTTTCTACAAACAAGAAGCAGGAGACATGGGGGACATGTCCCCAGGAAGTCCCCGCAGGGTCCTGCTCGGTTTCAGTGCTATAAACCCACTTGGGCTTCCACTGCCAACTGAAAAGAGTCCAGTCGGACCCGATCTACTTCCCCACATCTCATGTCTCATCCTCACAGTAGCCAAATAAAAGAACTGACCATTCCGTCTGTTCCTCTGTGCCCTTGCTAATGTCCCAAGGGTGAAATGGACGTGTCCGAATTCTCCCATCCTTCCAAGTCCCACACGGATGTCTCCTCTTCCATGCAGCCTTCTTGGATGCACTTCCTAGCTCCATTTCCTGGATTCCCACAGCAGTGTGACTGAAACTCCCCTACACTGCATGCCATTTCCTCCTGCCCCAGCTACATGTGGACATGTCTTCTCTCTCCCCAGGTCATGTGTGTCTTGTGGGCCAGAGCTGTGCCCGTATTTTCCTTGTGCTCCCACAGTACCCTGCACACAGTAAGTGCTGCATAAGCATTGGTTGAATGAATACAAAGGAAATGGGAAGTAAGGAAATGCGGTGCGTTTCTCTACAGGTGACACCATGATCCAGGAGAGCGCCTGTCAGTACTCCTCTGAGAGCTCACGATGTCCTAAGGCCAGGCCTGGACTCCTGGGCTCCACAGAGCTGAGCCCCAGGCTCCTGGGCTCACACTGTGTGCTTTTCCACCCCTCCCTCACCTCCCATTTTATCTCATAGATCAGATGGTTTAACTGACACAGAAATGTCATGGACCCTGCTGTGCCATGGCTGATGGGGCGTCTGTGGGCAGCAAGGGTACAGAGTGTGTGAGAGTCATAAGTGTTTTCAAAAACCCAAAATACCTTCTCAGTGGCTGAAAGTCTCTAAGATGCGAAATGGCAGAGGCTGCAGCTTTTTTGAGCCCTGACACCTTGCTGCCTTCCTGGGAGAAACCTTGAGATCAAAGCTTTTTTTTAATCTCAGAGACAGAATTTCCCTGCCTCAAAGAGGGATGTGACCATCTCAGGAATACAGACATGCTTAGAAATATAAAGTCTCTTTTTTGGGGAAGTCTGTGCTAAAGCAATAGAGAAATATTGAAGTGAGCAGCTCTCTTCTTCCTTGGCCTCCTTAAATGTCCTCTATAAACAGCGAAGGGGAAATGGAATTGCTTTAGGAAGGGGTTTCTTTAGAAGAATGTAGAGAATGGAAAGAGTCTACTCTGCGTAGCCAGAATTACTTATGCACAATTCTAGTGAGAGGCACTTGGCAAGGGGAGCTGCTAAGACTGGAAGAAAGGGACAGCCTAGCAACTTGCCCCGGGAGTCTCAGTACAGACGCCTCCTAGTGCCCGGTGGGAGAAGAATGGGCCCGCTCTGAGTGGCACTGTCTGCAGGCACCGTGCCCCACTTGACGCTGGAGCGCCAGGCAGCTGCGCCAGGCCTTTGTCCTGGCTTCATAGTCAAAAGGTCCTCACGTTTTGACTGCAGAGTCACAGAGACACTGACGGGAGAGAGACAGGTGTGGCTCCTCATAGCACCTGCACTCCTGTCCCAGCACAGCCTCTGGGGCAGCTGTCTTTGAGTAGATTTCCCATGAATTCTGTAGTTCTCCTGTAAACAACACAGACACATCACACCGTATTTGCGTGTTAAATTACGTGATTTCTTAAATGGAAAACTTACAAATGTTCCATAAGTACTGTAATCCCATTTGGGGATTTTTTTCCATTTATTAAATACACGCAGAGGCTCAGAAAGTGGAAGTCCTGGGACTGAATATAGGAGAGAGAAGCAAGTCGGACCATGTCTCATGAAGCCAAGATTCAGATGCAGCAACTGTCAAATTGATTTATTCTGACTCAAACAAAACCCAAATTGTTCCTCGTGAACGTAAAATTGGATTGGCTTCTTAGGAGGCCTCCCACACTTTTTGCACACACCTGAGGCGTGTGTGTGCGCGTGTCTGTGCGTGTGCGCGCGTGTTGGGGGGATGCTTCTGCGTCCACAGGACCGAGTCAGAGGGCTGACTCCCTGGGCTCGAAGTGGGGACAGCCACGTCCTGGCGCCGCACTTTCTTTCCGGAATCGGGTGGCATGACTGTTTCCAGGGATGTGCTCTGGGCCAGACTCCCGGGTTCAATTCCCGGTGACCAATGTTTAGTTTTTTCCATTTGACAACAGCTCACTGTCTGACATGCAGATGTCTTCCACAGGACTAGAGATACTTGGTGGAAATAACAGAGGGCAGAAGGGCCGTTTGTCAAGGGTAACGTGCCCTCGCTGTGACTCATCTAGCGCATTCCTCCAGAACCTTCTGGGGTGGTAGAAATGTTCTGCATCTGCTGGGACTGGGGAACTGAATTTTTAATTTTTTTTGAATTAATTTACATTTAAAGAGCCACGGGTAGCTAGTGTCTACTGTCCTGGACAGCACCGTTCTAGCCCTAGACAGGAAGCCACGGGCTCCCTGTGGAAAAGTCAGTCTTACTAAAATGTTCATTGCATCTGACACAGCCTTTATGGATATTCCTCTTGAATATTACATCTGACTGAGGATTTGAAGAAAGACAGTGTAGATATTATTTGTTAGAATAGGCAACAGGACACTACAGGACACTTTGAAAAGTCTTAAACCCTTCCTTCTAGGGAAGGAATATCACCTTTCTTATTTCTGGGAGTCACAGCACTCGCTTTTCTCTTAAGTTTCAGTGCGGAGCAGTAAAACTCCCCTTCCTGCCAAGAGGCTGAACATGTCCTAGGAACACAAGTAACAGAACGTGTGTCTGTGTCTCTGGCTGACACAGCAATAGCTTTCTTCTGTTATCAGATCCCTGTTCTTCTGACTATTTAGTAACCTCGGCAGAACATGGAGCTGGGCAGGAGGTTTCCGGGAGGAAGGGGTGGTCTGACATGTGCACACCACTGAGGAGGGGCCTCGAGTCATCATCCCCCAGTTCCAAGCAGCATCATACAAAGCGCATCACTAAAGAGAAGTTCTCATAACTACAGGAAACCTCTGTCGTTACCAGGAAAACATGTTTTCTTTTCCGCCCTCATCAGAGGAAAGCCCGCTTATGCAACTTCGTATTCTTGCAACAATCACCCCACCAACAGCAATCAAAGCAACAGCTACAGTTTACGGATCACAGCTTACGTGGTTCTTCACAACTGCCTTTGAGACAGGCAGGGACCTGGGACCCTTTGCTGCAGTGCTTGCACCTGGACACACCTCTCCTCCGGCAGCAAAATACAAGGAAACTATATAGGACTAAAAATAACTGAGTGCATGCACAGTTGGGGTAAATTCTGGACAAAAGATACAAAGAGACCAAAAAACCCAGCTGCCACTTTTGAAGAGCAAGGAGCGAAAACAGGGTACTGCGAACGCCCCCTGCTCTCAACACCACCTAAGTGGTGGGCAAAACAGCTAAGCCACCCCTCTGACCTGACCCCTGGACACACCCCTACCTTCACCCCATGTGAGGAGCAAGCCCGCCCCCTCCCAGGGGGCTGGCAAACAAGGCAACCTGTTGTTTGTTTTCCCTCCCCCCCGCTGCATCAGCGGCCCCAGTAAAGCCTTGCCTGGATTTCTTGTCTGCCCTCTGATCAATTTCTACTGGTTAAGGAAGCCAAGAACTCTGGTGGGTAACACCTTTGGTCTCACACTTTATTATCTTCATTTTAGGTTGAGAAGCCTGAGGTTGGAGGTGGTAAGAAACTCAACATCTGTCATGGGGGGTTTTTTATTTTTAAATTTTAAACCTTATTTGGAATGAATAATTTTAATTTTAAACCTTATTTGGACCACCAGGGAAGCCCCTCTTTGTTCGTGTTTAAATTGAATTGTCCATTTGTTTACTGTTGAGTTTTGAGAGTTCTTTATGTAATCTAGATATGAATCCTTTTCCAGATATATGATTTTCAAATATTTTCTCCTAGTCCGTAATTAGTTTTTGCAGCCCATTAACAGGGTTTTTTTTTGCAGAGCAAAGGGTTTTAACATCAATTAAGTCCACATTTTATCCATTTTTTCTTTTATGGAACATACGTTTAGTGTCATGTCTAAGAACTCGTCAACTCCTAGTTCCACCAAATTTTCTCCTATCTTCTAAAAGTCTTATAAATTTATATTTTAGGGACTTCCTGGCGCTCCAGTGGTTAAGACTCCGCGCTTCCACAGCAGGGGGCACAGGTTCCATCCCTGGTTGGGGAACTAATGTCCCACATGCTGCGCACTGTGGTCAAAAAAAACCCCAAACCCTATAATTTTATGTTTTACATTTAAATTTGGTTCATTTTGAATTAATTTTTTCAAAAGATGTGAGGTTTAGATTGATGTTCTTTATTTTTTATTTATTATGTGTTTTGCCTATAGATATCCAATTGCTCCAGCACCATTTGTTAAAAAAGACTATTCTTTCTGCACTGAATTGCTTTTTCAACTTTTTCAAAAATCAGATGGACTTAATTGTGTGGAGCTACTTCTGGGTCCTCAATTCTGTCCCATTGATCCATGTGTCCGTCCCTCGACATCACAGAGTTTGAGCTCTATAATAAGGTTTGTAATCAGGTAGAGTGATTCCTCCCACTTTATTATTCTTTTTCAAAATTGTTTTAGCTATTGTAGTTCCTTTGCCTTTCCACATACATTTTATTTATTATTTTTAAATTAATTTATTTAGTTTTGGCTGCATTGGGTCTTCTTTGCTGTGTGCGGGCTTCTCACTGTGGCTTGTCTTGTTGCAGAGTGCGGGCTCTAGGTGCGCGGGCTTCAGTAGTTGTGGCTCGCGGGCTCTGAGCACAGGCTCAGTAGTTGTGGCACACGGGCTTAGTTTCTCTGCGGCATGTGGGATCTTCCCGGACCAGGGATCGAACCCATGTCCCCTGCATTGGCAGGCGGATTCTTAACCACTGTGCCACCAGGGAAGCCCCTATACATCTTTTATTTATACCTAAGTATTTCCATTTTTTAAAAATTAAAGTATAGTTGATTTACAATATTGTGTTAGTTTCAGGTGTATGGCAGAGTGATTCAGTTATATATTTTTTCAGATTATATTGCATTATAGGTTATTACAAGATATTGAATATAATTCCCTGTTATACAGTATATCCTTGTTGCTTATCTATTTTATGTGTAGTAGTTTGTATTCTATTTTCATTTTCATTCAGTTCAATGTATTTTTATTTATTTTATTTAATTAATTTATTTTTAAAGTGTTTTTTTGATGTGGACAATTTTTTTTAAGTCTTTATTGAATTTGTTACAATATTGCTTCTGTTTTATGTCTTGGCCCTTTGACTGCAAGGCATGTGGGACCCCAGTTCCCCAACCAGGGGTCGAACCCTCACCCCCTGCATTGGAAGGCGAAGTCTCAACCACTGGATCACCAGGGAAGTCCCTCATTCAGTTCAATGTATTTTTAACTTGAGACTACCTTTTTGATCCATAGATTATTTAAAAGTGTGTTGTTCAGCTTCCAAGTTTTTGGATTTTCTTTTTATCATTCTCTTATTGATACCCAATTTTTTTAAGGTTTTTTTTTTTTTTGATGTGGACCATTTTTAAAGTCCTGATTGAATTTGTTACAATATTGCTTCTGCTTTATGTTTTGTTTTTTTGGCCGCAGGGCATGTGGGATCTTAGCTTCCTGACCAGGGATTGAACCCGCACTCCCTGCAATGGAAGGCGAAGTCTTAACCACTGGACCACCAGGGAAGTCCTGATACCCAGTTTGATCCCATTGTAGTTGGTACACACTCTATAAAATTTCAATTATTTTAAATATGTTGAGGTTAGTTTTTATGGCCAGGGTATGGTCTATCTTGACTTATGTTCTGTGAGTGCTTAAAAAGAATGTGTTGTCTCTGGTGTTAGCAGGTGTTCTACAAATCTTGATGAGATCCTGTTGGTTAATGGTATCATTAAGCCTTTCCAAATCTTTGCTGACTTTTTATTTGTTCTATCAAGTACTGAGAGAGGTGTGTTGAAGTCTTCAACTGTAATTGTGGATTTGTCTATTTCTCCTTTTAGCTCTATCAGATTTTTCTTTGCATATTTTGCACCTCTGTTGTTTGGTGCATAAAGATTTAGGGTTGCTGTGTCTTCTTAGGGATTGACTCTTCTATACGTAAGGTACCTTTCCGTCCCTGGTAATTTTCTCTGCTCTTTTTTTTTTTTTTAACATCTTTATTGGAGTATAATTGCTTTACAATGGTGTGTTAGTTTCTGCTTTATAACAAAGTGAATCAGCTATACATATACATATTTCTCTGCTCTTCAGTCAATTTTATCTGGTATTAATATAGCGACACCTGCTTTCTCTTAATTAACTTTTGTACAGTTTATCTTTTTCCATCCTTGTACTTTCAGCCTACCTATACAATTGAGTTTCTTGTAGCTAGCATACTTTGGTTATATTATTTTTATCCACTCTGCTAATCTCTTTTTTGTATTTAGACCTCTTTCTTTTAATGTTGTAATTATGAATATGTTAAGGTTTAAGTGTATCATTTTATTTTTGCTTTCCATTTTTGTTTGTTTTGTTTTGTTGGCTTTTTTCTTCCTGTGGTTATTTGAACATTTTTGGATTCCATTTTGATTCATCTATAGTATTTTTTAGTGTATCTCTTTGTATAACTTTTTAAGTGGTTGCCCTAGGGATTTCATTACATATACATAACTTATCACTGTCTACTGTTGTCTACATTTTATCAGTTCAAGTGAAGTGTAGAAAGCTCACCTCCTTTTATGTCTGTTTATCCCTTCGCATTTGTAATTGTTTTAAATATTTCCTTTGCATACATTGAGAACCATATTGGAAGGTGTTATAATTTTTCCTTCAACAATTCAACATAATTTAGAAAATTTAAGAGAAGTCTATTTTGTTTACCCATATTTTTACTCTTACAGCGTTCTTTCTATATCTCAGAGCCTAACGTTCTAAGATTCCTTCTTTATCATTGCCTTTCTGTTTATAGCACTTCCTTTAGTCATTTTTGTAGGGTAGGCCTGTTGGCGACAGATTCTCCTAGTTTTCCTTCATGTGATCATGTCTGTTTCCCTTTCATTCCTGAAGGATACTTTTGCTGGATGTAGAATTTTGAGTTGCACTTGAAAAATGTTGCGTCACTTTCCTTCTGGGTTTCTAATGCAAAATCTGCTGTCCTTAAAATTTCGCTCTTGTTTTCAGGTTTTGTGGATACTTGTGAGGACTCCCATGGTATGTTAATTGACTAAAGTGAATAAAAGCAGTGTGTAGAGTATTATGTTGTTTGTATAACAAGGGACGGTGAGGAGAATGCTGAATATATACACAATTGCTTGACCGCACATAAGATGGCTCTGGAAAGACAAGCACAGCTGGCACTGTTACCAAGGCGAAGGAGAAAGGGGTGCCTGAACAAAAGGAAGGGAGGTTTTTCAGTTTATACACGTTTGCCATCTCTTGAATTTTGAACCATGAGAATTCCCCCCAGTTTCTCTCTCCACATCCTCTTTCCATGCTTCCTCTTTTACTACTTGACATCTTTACAGAATTTATTTGCAAGAATTACTTATATATTCTAAATAAAAGTCATCTTCAGACATACGTGTTGCAAATACCTTCTCCACTCTATTGCTTGCCTTTTGCTCTCTTGATGGTGTCTTTCCACGTCTTAAAGTTAACGATGACCAATTTATCAGCATTTCCCTTTAAGGTCGGTACTTTTTAATGTCCTGCTAAAAAGTATTTTCCTCTCCCACGGTCACGATATTCTGCTGTTTGGGACTTCCCTGGGGGTCCATTGGTTAGGGCTCGGCGCTTTCACTGCTCTGGCAGGGCTGGATCCCTGGTCCCGGAACTAAGATCCCCAAAACCGCGCGACGCAGCCAAGCAAAACAAAACTAAAAAACCCCGATATTCTGCTGTTGGCTGTTATTTTCCAGAGTCGTGTCTTTCACATTTACGTCTACAACCTATCTTGGATTGATTTTTTTGCGTGAGGTAGGGGTTACGGTTCGTCCCCCAACCCCGCCAAGGACATTCAATTGATCGAGCACTTTTCCTTCAAAATAACTCTTCTATTTCGTCACAGTTGCTCTTTTGTGGGGAGAAGACATGTGACTACATACCCGTGGGGCTGTTTCTGGCTTCTCACTTCTTTCGCATTGATCTTTTTATTTATCCTTGGGCCAGTATCACACCGCTTTAATTACTAAAGCTCTATACGCCGTAGCACACATTCTTCAACTTTGTGTCCCCTGCCCTCTTCCCCAAGAGCGCACGGAACTCAAACCGCGACCTTCCGAATTTCCCTCCGAAGACGGAGGGACAGTACTTAGGCTGGAGGACGCAATTCAGACCTCCGCATCCAGCCCCTCCCACCTGCGCCTTGAGGCGCGCCCGCCCAACGCGCATGCGCAGCCTCACGACTAGGCGGGGGAAAAATACGTCACCGGAGAGGCGGGAGGATGGGGTTGATTCGCCATGGCCTCCGCAGCGACGAGGTAGGGCTGCGGGCGGGGGAACCTCGGAGGCGAGGGGCGCGAGGTCCCGCCCCGAGCTGAGGCGCGCGGCAGGTCCCGGCTCGAGCTCGTCTCGCCCGCTGAGGGGAGAGAAGTGGTGTGGAGGCCGAGCGGAGGCTGCGGACCCGGAGAGACGCCCGCACCGGAGTCCGGGCTCAGCGTTTTCTGCCTGGGGAGCCGCGCCTTCGCTGAGCTTTGAGCCTCGGTTTGCGCGGCTGCAAGTGGGTGTAGGCAGGCGGCGGACCCGATTTCCCCGACTCCGCGCCGTGCGCGGGCGAGGCTGGCGGCACCTGGCCGGTGCAGAGTTAGCGCAGCAGGTACCTTTGTGCGGAGGCAGGGCGGGGTGCTGCCTGCTGCGTACCCGCGGGGTGGCCACGGCATCTCTTGCTCCTCCTGCCCTTGCTCTGCCGTTCCCAAGCTGTGCGGCTTGGACCAGTGTCCTCAGCTGTAACTTTGGGAATAAAACGCCCCCCCCCGCCAATGAGTTTGTCGAGAAGCGTGGTGAGATTGCGCATCGGTGGTACTCAGCTAGGGTTTGGCACAGAATAGATGCTCAACAAATGGTACCCATACAACCGTCTTTTTAGTTTCGTTTGCTATGGTGATTTGAGAATTGACGAGTTACTTTTGTTACGAAATAGTTAACGAAATAATTTTTGAGCTTCATATACACGTGTGTTTAGTGAACATAATACTTGCGTCTCTTAATGGAATTACCAGGAAGTGCTTTTCACATCTTCCAACCTGTGTATGGGCAAAACAGAGGAAGTCAGTTTCTAGAAAAGTGGCAGATAGAAAAAGGGATCCTCAACTTGGTTATACAGGGATAGAATTAGCAAAAGTGATCTAATTCTTAAGGATAGGCAGGGAACTAACTTTTTTGAGCACCCACCAAAATGACTGTTGTAGATATCTCTTATTCCTCAGCACGAGAGAGTATAGTATAGTGAGTGGTATCACGATATTTTCCAGCCCAGTTTTGGGTGCTGAGAGCACCCACAGCAAATAAGTGAGGGAAGCAGGTTTTAAAACTAGGCTTCTGTATAAAACAAACTAATTCTAGTACAGGGGTTGCTTCTGAAGAGGTCCTTGCTCAAGAATTTATTTTTTTAAAATATTTTTTAAAAGTTTATTTATTTTTGGCTGCATTGGGTCTTCGTTGCTGTGCGTGGGCTTTCTCTAGTTGTGTCCAGAGGGGACTACTCTTCATTGTGGTGCGCGGACTTCTCATGGCTGTGGCTTCTCTTGTTGCGGAGCACGGGCTCTAGGCGCGTGGGCTTCAGTAGTTGCAGTACGCGGGCTCAGTAGTTTGTGGCTCACGGGCTCTAGAGCGCAGGCTCAGTAGTTGTGGCGCACGGACTTAGTTGCTCCGCGGCATGTGGGATCTTCCCGGACCAGGTCTCGAACCCGTGTCCCCTGCGTTGGCAGGTGGATTCTCAACCACTGCGCCACCAGGGAAGTCCTGTCTTCATTTATAGTAGAAGAGATGGACTCAGAGATGGGAAGAAATTTAGCACTGAACTAGTAAGGGCAGAGCCAATTCCATGTCACTCCAAAAGCTAGTGCTTGTCTATGTATTTCATTAATTCCTTCACTTCACAGATATTTATTGAACAGCTGGTCTGTACCAGCAGGTGCTAGGTGTTGGGGATACACTGATGGCTAAAGCAGACACAGCCCCTGTCTTCAGGTAGCAACTTGAGTTGAGGTAGCAACTCATAAGCAGTGAGTCTAGCAAGGGAGACACACAGAAAATAGAAAATGACCAACGAAATATTGGCTGTGGTCGTGGTACCCGCCATAGGAGACAGTAGAGGGCGCTGTAAGAATATATAATGGGGTCAGTGGCAGCAGGCCGGGTGAGGAGGGACAGGGTCGCCTTTCCTGAGGAGATAGTAGTCAGCTGAGACCTTAAGGACTGAGTTGGAGTTAAAATGGGCAAAGAGAGGGCTTCCCTGGTGGTGCGGTGGTTGAGAGTCCGCCTGCCGATGCAGGGGACATGGGTTCGTGCCCCGGTCCGGGAAGATCCCACATGCCGCGGAACGGCTGGGCCCGTGAGCCATGGCCGCTGAGCCTGTGCGTCCGGAGCCTGTGCTCCGCAACGGGAGAGGCCACAACGGTGAGAGGCCCGCGTACCGCAAAAAAAAAAAAAAAAGGGTAAAGAGAAGAGTGAAGAGGAGGGACGCACGTGAGGCCTCGAGGGTCGGAGGGGCTGTGACTGGTAGTTTCGGAGTGACCCATGTGGCGGGCAGTGGAGAGTGCTTCCAAGGCAGAAGCGGACACAGGTTGGATCCCATCTGAGCAGTGCTGCACCCCAGGGTTTATTTGCTTCCCAGGACATATAATCATCTCCACAAACTGTCTGTGTTCCAGCTCCCAGCCTCCTTCTTCAGACATGGTTAGGCCTCTGGTTGCCCTGGGTGGGGACAGATGTGCGGAGGGGCAGAGGCCTCAGCGTGACACTTGCTCAGTGTTGGTTACTTGCGTGGCAAAGCTGAATAGACAGGAGTGCCAGTATTGCATTTCACCCTATTTGTCTCTGGTTTGCAAAATTATTTAAGATTTTTTAGTCTCCCAATGGTCCAAGTCCTATGTTAGCTACCTAGGATACAAACGTTTAAGGATAGTTATTAATTTGATTCATGTTTTACTGGCTTTCCATTTAAGATGCTACAGTTGTTTTACCAATATTATTCTTCAGATGTGTTTGTTTACCATCTACTATGTGCTAGGCACTGTGCTAGGGACATAGCATGAGCAAATAGACATGGTCTGTGTC
The DNA here is from genome assembly GCF_964270905.1 of Leucopleurus acutus. Taxonomy (NCBI): domain Eukaryota; kingdom Metazoa; phylum Chordata; class Mammalia; order Artiodactyla; family Delphinidae; genus Leucopleurus; species Leucopleurus acutus. The sequence continues at coordinate 60,472,444 of NC_139161.1, forward strand.
CTCCTGGAGCTTAAGCTCCCAGTTGGGGCTGGAGGACGGAGAGGGAGGGGGAGCGACTCAGGGAGATGGGGTTGGAGAGGTAGGCAGGGGTCAGACCATGCAGGCCTCACAGGTCATGCCAAGTATCTGGAGCTTCTCCTAAGGATGGTGGGAGGCCACTGAGGAGTCTCATTCAGGGAGTAGAACCAGCAGGTGTGTGTTTATGAAAGATCACTCTGGCTTCTCCGTCGGCGGAGGCGGTCGATGGGTGTGAGGGCGTTTAAAAGGTAGGATCAGTGGGGCTTGGTAATAGGTTCACTCTGGGGTAAGATGGAAGAGGGAGGTTCAGGGCTGATTAATTTTCTGGCCTGTGTATCTGAGATCAGAACTCAGAAGAAGGACATGAGTTCAGTTTTGAGTAAGACGTCTTTGCAGTGATCCAGGTGGGGTGTCACAAAGGCAGGGATGTAGGAAGGTCTGGCACTCACATGACCGGAATGGCTGAGTCTCTAAAGCTCTTGTCAGAGAGGAACGCCTTTCCCATGTTTTTTTGCGGGGGGGTGCTGTGCTGTGGGGCATGTAGGATTTTAGTTCCCTGACCAGGGATCGAACCTGTGAAGCGTGGAGTCTTAACCACTGGACCGCCAGGCAAGTCCCCACCTTTCCTTATTGAGGGAGCTGTCAAGGTGGGACCTGTGAGGTGGTCCAGTCCACATTTATGTTGGGAAAAGGTACCAATAAAATCTCCTGCCAACCTAGGAAATGCTCTCCACAAATGCGGAAAGAAAAGAATTCTGTTAATCAGTCATTAACCGAAACTGGGATACAACACAGGTAATCTGCAAATGAGACTACAAAAACAGAAAAAAAACAACCCACCATTTACAGCCCATTACATACATAATCTCAAGGTTAATGGTAATTTGTTCTCTTGTAAAAAGACTAGGCAACACCACTTGCTGTATGTGTTTTCATCCTAAATTTACCTGGTGGTTGGGGTGGCCGTCTGTGCTAGTCAGTTGCCTTTCTCTGAAAGAAAAGTAAAACATCCTTAATTTCTATGAGCCGGTAGTCGAGGTGCCTAGGCTAAACTCCCACGACGTTACCTCAAGAGAGATGGCTCCCAGGCCCTTCAGAAAAAAATTCTTGGGTTTTACTTGTGGCTGGAGCTAGCTTATTTAGCCTTTAAAAAGGTTTGCTTACATACCAAAGGGACAGAGGAAGGACTTACAAACTCTAGGTTTTTCAGAGAAATGCTCTAGGAAAAAGAGAAAAATCTCTTTCCCTTTTTGCAACAGGGAAAAGTCAGTTTAAAAAATTTACTTCAACAGTGCAGAAAAATGTTGGACTGGAGCTCTCACAGTATGGGCATCATTCTGGAGATGATCGTTAAGTGAGTTCCATGGAGTTGTGCGTACTTAGGATGCCTGCAGGTGGTCACATCTAGCCCATAATTTCTTGTACATTGATTTAAAGAAAAATACAGATACAGATCCTGCTGGTTTCCAGTCAGAACTCTTGTCTCTGGTAGTTAACCCTTCCAGGACTTGTCCTCTTTAATGTCAATAATGTCATTTCTCACTCCTACCCATTGTTAAAAACATAAAATTCAACTGAGTAAATTTTTTTTAAACTAATTAATATATTTTTGGTTGTGTTGGGTCTTTGTTGCTGCGCGTGGGCTTTCTCTGGTTGCGGTGAGCGGGGGCTGCTCTTCGTTGTGGTGCGCGGGCTTCTCATTGCGGTGGCTTCTCTTGTTGCAGAGCATGGGCTCTAGGGCGTGTGGGCTTCAGTAGTTGTGGCATGCAGGCTCAGTAGTTGTGGCTCGCGGGCTCTAGAGCGCAGGCTCAGTAGTTGCGGCACACGGGCTTAGTTGCTCCGCAGCATGTGGGATCTTCCCGGACCAGGGCTCGAACCCGTGTCCCCTGCACTGGTAGGCAGATTCTTAACCACTGCGCCACCAGGGGAGTCTCTAACTGAGTACGTTTTAAAGATGTTACTGGCTTTCTTTGAGTCATGAATCGGGCAGCATCCCATCTAGCAGATAGAGAGGAGCTCCGAGGAGCTGTACAAAGTGAAAGACTTTTACAGGTAGAAGGAGCGGGAACAGGAAGCTCTACTTGGGGAAAAGCAGGTTGGTTGTGGCGAGGCCACCCCCTTTTAAGGGATGCAGGGGTCCGCCAGGCAGATGACCTCACTGTGCTGACCAGGCGATTCCTGATTCCCTGGTTTAAGATTCCATTTCTGGGAGAGGCTGAAACTAATTAAGTGAAGTTTGGTGATGTGGGGCTCAGCGTCGGTGACTCCACTTTGAGCATATTTTCTTGTTTTTAACACCAGTTCTTCATATATGAGATATTTGGCAGGTAAAGTTATGATTTTAATGCAGAAATGAACTCTCCACTAATCTGTTCTGGAAGGTCATAAATGTGGGGATGGAAATTGAGATTGAATGGCATGTACGTTTAGCTTGGAAGCTGCTTTCCACTCACCGAGGTAGTAAATTCAACAGCCTCTCCTTTAGATTCTACCTGAGCTATCCCTTCCATCTTCTTAAGTTCACGGTAACCTGAGACTTGGCCACTAAACTGCTTACTGGAGGGAGAGACCGCTGATGGCAGCTGAAGTGATTGAACATTGCTTACCAGTAGTTTGAACTTGTTTGCTGTCATCAGCCTTTTTTCATCATTAGTGTATAGGAATGCAAGAGATTTCTGTGCATTAATTTTGTATCCTGCAACTTTACCAAATTCATTGATTAGCACTAGTAGTTTTCTGGTGGCATCTTTAGGATTCTCTTTGTATAGTATCATGTCATCTGCAAACAGTGACAGTTTTACTTCTTCTTTTCCAATTTGTATTCCTTTTATTTCTTTTTCTTCTCTGATTGCCGTGGCTAGGACTTCCAAAACTGTGTTGGATAAGAGTGGTGAGAGTGGACATCCTTGTCTTGTTCCTGATCTTAGAGGAAATGCTTTCAGTTTTTCACCTAGTATATCTTCTTTGGAAAAGAAAGTTTAGAGAAGAAGCAGCTCATTTTTTATCTGGGTTATCTTTTATTCTTGTGTTGCACGAGTTCTTTTTATATTCTGGACACTTGACCCTTATGAGATACATGATGTGCAAATATTTTCTCCCATTCTGTTGGTTGTCTTCACTTTTTTGATAGTTTTCTTTGAAGCACAGAAGTTTTCAATTTTGATGTTCAATTTATCTTTTTCTTTTGTTGCTTTTGCTGTAGTGTCATAGCTAAGAAATCATTGCTTAGTCCAAGATCATGAAGATTTACACTTAAATATTCTTTAAAGTATTTTATAATTTTAGCTCTCACATTTAGGTCTTTGATCATTTTGAGTTAATTTTTATATATTGTGTTCTGTAAGGTTCCAACTTTATTCTTCAGTTTGTGGATATCCAGTTGTTCCAGCATCATTTATTGAAAAGACTGTTCTTTGCCCATTAATTTACCATAATGTAAAAGTCAAAGCCATTCTTTAAAAACTCACTTGATTACTAAAAGATTTCTATTTCATTTGTGGGAAATGGCTTATGAACAGTCTTTTTTTAAGGCACTGCCTAATTCTCCTTGAGTGATTTTTTTCCTTTTGTTTCAAAGAAAATAAAATGAGCAAGTGGGATGTATTCCATGAATGCAAGGTTGGTTCAATATTGGGAAATTGGTTAGTATCTTATACAGCATTATTAAGTATTAGGAACAATGATACGATTATTTCTCTAGATGCTGAAAAACCTGTCAAAAAATTCAATACCCATTATAATAAAAGCACTTAGAAGATAAAAAAAAAAAAAAGCCTTTATGCTGTTTACATACCCTAGCAATAAACATGGTGAATGTACAAAATACGTTTTCGATTTAAGGGGTTTTTTTTCTTTTAACATAGGCTCTGGAATTTGCCAAGTAACTTTTTTCAATCCTGAAAAGGCTCTGAGAGAGAAATAAGGAGGGAAATATGTATGGGGAAAAGTAAATCTGCCAACAGTGTTTGGTGAAATAAACAGATTGTTTGATGGCTTACTGTGGACATGTCCTGAGGCGACGTGGCCCTGTCCTTAGGGAGCTATTTGGTGGGATGCTGGGAAATAAAGTGATAGGTCACCGGCTAGGCTATTTTTAAATGAAAGCTTAGAAGTTGGCTCTGGAAAACCCTCTCAGGTTATTATGCTCCCCTCCTCCTTTAGTCCTCCAGAACGTGAGATTCCTTTCCATATGTTTTCTGGCATTTAAGTCAGGGCACTCTAAGTTTTAAGTGGAAGCATTATTAAAAACTGCTTCAGAGTAAAGGGCATTTCCTAGTTAAATTTCACAGTTATGTTTCCCAGTTCCAAAAATAACTTGGGGGACTCCCCCGCACTCCCAATGCAGGGGGCCTGGGTTCGATCCCTGGTCAGGGAACTAGATCCCATATGCCACAGCTAAGAGTTTGCATGCTGCCATTAAAGATCCCGAATGCCGTAACGAAGATCCCAAATGCTGAAACTAAAACCCGGCACAGCCAAATAAGTAAATAAATAAATTAATAACAAAAAAAAAAACCTTGGAACTCAGAGTGAACCGTCATCCTAAATAAATTGTCTAAGAGAGAGAACAGTGGGCAAATAATTTATCCAAATTCATGAGGAAACTAATTTGTTAGAAGTTTAAAATAATCTGATTTCAACCATGAGCCTACTTGAAATTAGACAGCATTTAATGTTTAATCCTTTATGAATGACACACTGAAAAATTTTTTATGGTAATAAAATATACATAATTTGAATTTACCATCTTTTTTAAAAAATTAATTTATTTTTAATTTTTGGCTGCGTTTGGTCTTGAGTGCTTTCTCTAGTTGCGGTGCGCGGGCTTCTCATTGCGGTGGCTTCTCTTGTTGCAGAGTATGGGCTCTAGGCGCACAGACTTCAGTAGTTTTGGCACACGGGCTCAGTAGTTGTGGCTCGCGGGCGCAGTAGTTGTGGCGCACAGGCTCAGTTGCTCTGTGGCATGTGGGATCTTCCTGGACCGGGGCACAAACCCGTGTCCCCTGCATCGGCAGGCGGACTCTCAACCACTGCGCCACCAGGGAAGCCCGATCTTAACCATTTTTAAGTGTATAGTTCAGAAGTGTTAAATACATTTATAATGTTGTACCACCATCACCACCATCTGTCTCCAGAATTCTTTTCATCTTACAAAACTGAAATTCTGTACCCATTAAAAAATAACTCCCCATTTCCCTGCCTGCTCCCAGCCCCTGGCAACTCCCATTCTACTTTCTGTCTCTAAGAATTTGACTACTCTAAGTATCTCATGTAAGTGGATTCATACAATATTTGCTTTTGTGTCTTGCTTATTTCACTTAGCATAATGTCCTCAAGGTTCATCCATATTGTAGCATGTGTCAGAGTTTCCTTCCTTTTTAAAGCTGAGTGATATTCCATTGTATGTACATATCACATTTTGCTTATCCATTCATTGGTTGGTGGACGCTTGGGTTGTTTCTGTGTTTTATCTATTGTGAATAATGCTGCTGTGAACATGGGTGTACAGGTATCTCTTCGAGACCCTGCATTCAATTCTTTTGAGTATATACCCAGCAGCGGAATTGCTGGATCATATGATAATTCTATTTTTAATTTTATTGAGGAACCTCCATACTTTTTTTTTTAAAAATAAATTTATTTATTTATTTTTGACTGCGTTGGGCCTTTGATGCTGTGCGCGGGCTTTTCTCTAGTTGCGACAGCGGGGGCTACTCTTCATTGCGGTGCACAGGCTTCTCATTGGATGGCTTCTCTTGTTGCAGAGCACGGTCTCTAGGCGCCCGGACTTCAGTAGTTGTGGCACGTGGGCTCAGTAGCTGTGGCTCATGGGCTCTAGAGCGCAGGCTCAGTAGTTGTGGCGCACGGGCTTAGTTGCTCCGCGGCATGTGGGATCGTCCCGGACCAGGGCTCGAACCCATGTCCCCTGCATTGGCAGGTGGATTCTTAACCACTGCACCACCAGGGAAGCCCCTCCATACTTTTTTTTCAGTGGCCGTACTGTTTTACATTCTCACCCACAGTGCATAGGGTTCTAATTTCTCCATATCCTCTCACTTACCATTTTCCGGTTTTTTGATAGTAGTCATTCTAATGGGTGTGAGGTGGTATCTCATTATAGTTTTTATTTGCATTTCACTAATGACTAGTGATATTGAGCATCTTTTCATATACCTATTGGCTGTTTTTATGTCTTCTTTTGAGAAATGTCTGTTCAAGTCCTTTGCCTTTTTTTTTTTTTTTTCAATTTATTGGGTCTTCGTTGCTGCATGCGGGCTTTCTCTAGTTGTGGCGAGTGGGGGCTACTCTTCATTATGGTGCGCGGGCTTCTCATTGTGGTGGCTTCTCTTGTTGTGGAGCTCGGGCTCTAGGCGCACGGGCTTCGGTAGTTGTAGCACATGGGCTCAGTAGTTGTGGCGCGCAGGCTCTAGAGCGCAGGCTCAGTAGTTGTGGCTCGCAGGCTCTAGAGTGCAGGCTCAGTAGTTGTGGCACACGGGCTTAGTTGCTCCGCAGCATGTGGGATCTTCCCGGACCAGGGTTCAAACCCGTGTCCCCTGCATTGGCAGGTGGATTCTTAACCACTGTGCCAGCAGGGAAGCCCCCTTTGCCCATTTTTGAATCAGGTGGTTTTTGTTTTGTTTTAAATTTTAGTTCTCTATTTTAGATATTGCTCCGTTATCAGATATATGATTTGAAAATATTTTCTGCTACCCTGTAGGTTATCGTTTTACTGTGTGAATAGTGTCTTTTACTGCACAACATTTAAAATTTTTCATCAACCAATTTATCTGGTTTTTCTTTTGTTACCTATGCATTTATAGAGTCTTATCCAAGAAATCATTACCAAATCCAATGTCATGAAGCTTTTGCCTATGTTTTCTTGTAAGAAACATGTTTTAAGTCTTACATTTAGATCCTTGATCCATTTTGAGTTAATTTTTGTGTAAGGGTCCAATTTTGTTCTTTTGCAAGTGGATATCCAGTTTTTTTTAAATTAAATTAAATTAAATTAAATTTTTTATTTTTCGGCTGTGCCATGCGGAATGTGGGATATTATTTCCCCAACCAGTGATCAAACCCATGCCCCATGCATTGAAAGCACAGCCTTAATCACTGGACTGCCAGGTAAGTCACTGGATATCCAGTTTTCTTAGCATCATTTGTTTGAAAGACTGTTTTTTCCCCATTGAATGGTTTTGACATTCCTGTCAAAAATTATTTGACCATATATGCAAAGATTTATTTCTGGCCTCTCTATTCCATTGGTCTGTACCTGTCTTTGTGCCAACACCACACAATTTTGATTACTCTAGCTTTATAGTAAGTTTTGGTATCGAGAAGTGGTTCTTCCAGCTTCTTTGTTCTTTTTCAAGATTCTTTTGACTATTCAGGGACCTTTGAGATTCCATGTGAATTTTAGGATGAGTTTTTCTCTTTCTGCAAAAGGCATTGTTGGGATTTTGATAGGGATTGAATTGAATCTGCAGGTTGCTTTGATCGGTATTGACATTTTAATAGTAATAAGTGTTCCACTCCATGAACATGGGATGTATTTCCATTCATTTATGTCTTGTTTAATTTCTTTCCGTAGTATTTTGCAGTTTTCATTGTACAAGTCTTCACCTCCTTGGTTAAGTTAGTTCTTAAGTATTTAATTCTTTTAGTTGTTATTGTAAATGGAATTGTTTTTGCATGTATAGAGATACAACCGATTTTTGTGTGTTGACTTTGTGTCCTGCTACTTTGCTGAATAAATTTATTCTAACACATTTTAAACACATTTTTGTGGAGTCCTTAGGGTTTCCTACATACAAGATCATATCACCTGCAAACAGATAATTTTACTTCTTCCTTTCCAATTTAGATGCCTATTATTTCTTTTTCTTTCCTAATTGCTCTGGCTAGAATTTTCAGTACTATGTTGAATAGAGGTAGTGAAAGTTGGCATCCTTGCTTTGTTCCTGATCTTGGAAGAAAAGCTTTCACTCTTTTACCATTGAGTCTGATGTTTGATGTGGGTTTTTAATGTATGGCTCTTACTGTGTTGAGTAGTTTCCTTGTATTCCTATTTGTTGAGTGCTTTTATCATGAAAGGGTGTTAAATTTTATCAAATGCTTTTCCTGCGTCAGTTGAGTTGATCGTGTGGTTTTTTTCCCTTCAGTTGATGCGGTGTATTGTTGATCATCTTCATATGTTGTAGGATCCTTGCATTCCAGGAACAAATCCCATGTGGTCAGGATGTATAATCCTTTTACTATGCTGCTAAATTCAGTTTGTTAGTTTCTTTTGTTGAGGAGTTTGGTGTCACTCTTCAAAAGGGATATTGTTCTGTAGTTTTCTTACAGTGTTTTTTCTTGGTATCAGGGTAATGCTGGTCTCATGGAATGGGTTAGAAAGTGTTCTCTCCTAAAACGGAGGAGTCACTAGCTAGGGCTGCCCTGGGCCGGTTGTGTGCCCTGTGGCCAGCACACCAGCTCGGGTGGTTTTGACTTTGAATCAAAGCTTCAGGTGAGGCTCATCCTCTAGACAGGCCACCTTATCACAATTCCAGTCGTTTAATTTTTGTGTTTCTTTGTTTATCGCCACTCTGTCTAGGCGGTGAGCTTCATGAGGTCAGCACCCACGTCTTCTTGGTCCATCGCCCTGCAGACCCGGCCCCGCCAGCACGCGGTGTGAATGGTACCTCATGTGCCTTAGGTGAACAGGTGAGCCAGAGCCATCCTGGAGCTGAGAGGATGCTCAGCACGTGAGGTGTGGATGTAAAGTAGGGAGCTTTGTCTTTTTACGAAACGCCGTTAACGCTGCCTGTGTGGGGACTTACCTGGTGGTCCAGTGGTTAAGACTCCATGCTTCCAGTGAAGGGGGCACAGGTTTGACCCCTGGTCAGGAAACTAAGATCCCACAGGCCGCGTGGTGCCGCCAAAAAAACCCAGCTGCCAGCCTGGCTGCCTTTGCTCAGTTCCTGTCTGAAATCCTCTCTGGAAATGCTTTATTGCTTCTTTTCAGTTAGCTTATGAGTCAGCAGGACCTTAGCATTTACAGAGTGCTTCCCATGTGGTTTCTCATTGGAATAATCACCCCCATTTTGAAGTTAAGACACTTAGTTGCAGAGAATAAATCTGCTTGCGTCACACAGCAGGGACATGACAGGGTGAACTTGAACCCTGCTCCCCAGTGCCAACTTAGTGCTTTTTCTGCTTTACACCCACAGTGGGCGCCTTGTGTGGTTTCCGTCGAGGGGTCTGGGCCTCTTGTGTGCTCTGGGAAAGAGGGCAAGATCACTCAGGCATCTTCCAGTAATACTAAATTCATTTTATAAAGCACATTAGAAACCAAAACTGTGGGGCTTCCCTGGTGGCGCAGTGGTTGAGAGTCCACCTGGCGATGCAGGGGATGTGGGTTCGAGCCCTGGTTCGGGAAGATCCCACGCGCCGCGGAGCAGCTAAGCCTTTGCGCCACAACTACAGAGCCTGAGCTCTAGAGCCCACAAGCCACAACTACTGAGCCCATGAGCCACAACTACTGAAGCCCGTGTGCCTAGAGCCTGTGCTCCGTAACAGGAGAAGCCACTGCAACGAGAAGCCCGTGCACCACAATGAAGAGTAGCCCCCGCTCGCCACAACTAGAGAAAGCCTGTGTGCAGCAACAAAGACCCAACACAGCCAATAATAAATAATAAACTAAAAAAAACAAAAAAAGAAAAGAAACCAAAATTGTTTTTTGTGACAATGTGTCTAGGTAGCTATCATAAGTGCTGTTTTTAAAAACTAGTCAAAGACCTTGACCCATAATAAACGGTTAGCCTCCAGCACCCTGTCCAAGTGTCAGGAGCCCGCGCTGCAGGGTCTGGAGCTGTGCTCAGCACCTCTCATCCCACCCTCCCAGGCTGGGCATGCTGTGCGGTGGGGGCCCAGCATCTTACTGGAGAGCATTGCTCGCTTCTCCAGGACTGGATGCTCAGGACCTGGTCTGAAATACTCGCAGGCCTTCCTCTTGGTTCTGTCTTCACTAATGCCAGCCTGCACTCCTTTAAACTGGGGGCCCTAAGGCTGCATCCCAAAATACACCCCATAGACCACTCGTTCATGGCTCGTTCCAACATTCCAGAGAGGGCCTGCTGACCTGAAGGTATCCTCTGGTCCAAGTTACTCTGCCCTGGGTCAAAAGACCAGAGTAGACATGGGTGCCGAGAACTGCCACTGGTGAAGTATCTGCTGTCTGAGGTAGGATGCTATCTTTTCTTTTCAGTCAGAGACGGCCTTAGCTGCTGCTTCTCATACGTTTGAGACCAAGAAAGAGTGGCTTTACTCTGCTTTTACTTTCTGAAATAAGATACGTATTTTCAGATATGGGTCATAAGCATGACCTGTAGCTTATGTCACCTGTAATAGAACAGCTGGCTGTCAGTGCTAACACACAAGAGTGGATGTGGGCTGTGGGAACTGAGCCTGACTGCTTTTGCTGCCAAGCCCCTCCTTGCCCTGTGGCCTCAGTCCTGCCGTCCAGTTGGAACCCCTCTCTGCCCTTTAGCCTGATTTTCTTGTGCATAACATGGCAACTTATTTCATGACTAATCCTTCCAGACTTGAACTCATTATCATTTTTTTTAAATTAATTAATTTTATCTTTGGCTGTGCTGGGTCTTGGTTGCGGTGTGTGTACTTCTCATTGCGGTGGCTTCTCTTGTTGCGGAGCACGGGCTCTAGGGGTGTGGGCTTCGGTAGTTGTGGCACACGGGCTCAGTAGTTGTGGCTCGCGGGCTCTAGAGCGCAGGCTCAGTAGTTGTGGCGCACGGGCTTAGTTGCTCCGCGGCATGTGGAATCTTCCTGGACCAGGGCTCGAACCCGTGTCCCCTGCATTGGCAGGCAGATTCTTAACCACTGCGCCGCGAGGGAAGTCCCTCATTATCATTTTTCACTTTGGAGGGTTTTCAGATCCCCTCCTTTGATTTTCAGATGTAGCTCTTAATGGTTTAATTTCCGTGTGTGGTTTCTGAGTAGATTCTAACAACTTGTTTTTATTGACGGTTCAATTTATTTTATTTTTGTAACTGAGAGAAGAAAGGAATCTTAGGAACAGATTCCATCTGTGAAATGCAATGTAGAGTTTTGGCCAAAGGGTTGAGAATGGAACAGATGGCATAAGAGGTGACGTGCCTGCTCCGAGTTGGTTTCTCGGTGACGGTCTTGTTTCTAGTTTGAGGTTCCGAAAGCCTCAGTAGAAAGGAGGAGAGCAGTGCAGACCCACAGACTTTCCGGCCGCCTGGCCCAAGTGACAGGCACCTGCGAAGGTGCTTTTCCACCTTCACACTCTTTTGACTTAGGTCTGGAGCGCCGTTGTGTGTGCTGCGAGAAAACACAGGCAGGCACCTGGGCCCGTGACTTCCTCTCTCTGGTCACTTCCTGTGTGGGGAGTGAGTGGGCGTGGCTGGTGTGGGTGGGCGGAGCCTGCCTCCCCTCTCTGCACGTGCCTGTCCTGCTTTTGGCTCTGGCTCACAGCACTGCTGGGCTGACTGTCCCTCTGTGCTATAAGCTCATCTCCAAATGCTGGGAATCGTGAGCAAGATTGTTTTCCCACTCCCTTTTTTTTTACCACCAGTCTTGTCTTCCAGTTATATCTGAAACTAGCAGTTTTAAGAAGCATTTTGGCATAAAATGCAAAATTTATAAGCATGTTATATGCCATTTTCAAAAAAACCCAGGCCCCTTTTGACCTTGCTTTACATAGGAGCTCTATCTCCTGATCTGGAAATGTGGCCAGCCGAGACTTAGTTCCTTTCTGCCACTTGGGAGCTGTCCCTTTTGCTGAGAGAAGGCCCCCAGACACCACAGCAAGTCAGTGGGTCTGAGCGACTTCTTTGTCTAGCTCTCTTGGCCATCATAACTGCTGAGGGTGAGACAGGAAGGAGTTGGCACAGCTACCTCTGAGAGTCTGGGGGACCCAGGGCCCATCGGTGTGGCCATGTGTACTGCAGAACAGAATGACAGGTGGGAGATCTTTAAGAATTTGAAAAACTCCCAGGAAGAGTTGAGATTGTCTATATTAGCAGCTTCACCTGGTCAGGGGAGTTATGCTGAAGTTGAACCTTACTCTAAAGTTAGTGGCTTGCTCTGGGGTGTCTTTTCCCACCATCATCCTGAGTTACTGGGCAAAGCTGCGCTGGTTTATAGTTTATGTTCTGATTCTGTGAGAACTTGCCAGACTGAACGCAGATGCACTGTCCTTACAGAAGGTGGGCTGAGGATGGGCCACCTAGCCTGGTGCCATATTTGCCTCGGGCAGAGTGGCCCCTGGGGCTAGGCGACCAAGGCTGGCTTGCGACGTTGGGTCAGGTGCTCAAGGAGTACCAGGCACGTACAAGACGGTGTGTGGTTTCCCTCTTTTCTTCACGTCAAGGGTTGCTGGCTTGGGCTTCGAACAGGTGCGTGGAGCTCTGGTTGTCTCAGTGGGGCGCCTTGCTGGGTGGGCTTATCTTCATCCTGATCCTCCCCTGGGTATGAGAAAGGGGTGGACAGCACACTGTGGCCCTTGTCTGCTCTCTCTTTGCTGTGTTGGCCTCCATGACTGGTGTGTTGGCTGCATTTTGTTTGTTTCTTTTTTATTTTTCTTAAGTTTATTGAATTGTAGTTGGTTTACAGTGTTGTGTTAACTTCTGCTGTACAGCAAAGTGACTCAGTTATAGATACACATATTGTTTTTCATATTCTTTTCCATTATGGTTTATCAAAGGATATTGAATGTAGTTCCCTGCGCCATACAGTAGGACCTTGTTATTTATTTATTTATTTTTATCTATTTAGTTTTTTGCGGTACGCGGGCGTCTCACTGCTGTGGCCTCTCCTGTTGCGGAGCACAGGCTCCGGACGCACAGGCTCAGCAGCCATGGCTCACGGGCCCAGCCGCTCCGCGGCATGTGGGATCCTCCCGGACCGGGGCACGAACCCGTGTCCCCTGCATCGGCAGGCGGACTCTCAACCACTGCGCCACTAGGGAAGCCCCAGTTTGCTAATATCTTGTTGAGGACTTTTGCATCTATAGTCATCAAAGATATTGGCCTATAATTTTCTTTTTTGATAGTATCTTTGTCTGGTTTTGGTATCAGGGTGCTTGTGGCTTTATAGAATGTCTTTGCGAGTGTTTCTTCCTCTTCAGTCTTTTAGAAGAGTTTGAGCAAGATCAGTGTAAGTTCTTCCTTGTATGTTTGGTAGAATTCGCCTGTGAAGCCATCTGGCCCTGGACTTTGTTTGTAGGGAGTTTTGTTTGGTCATTTGTTTTTACAGATTTTATTTCACTTCTAGCGATTGGTCTGTTCAAGTTATCTATTTCTTCTTGATTCAGTTTTGATGGGCTGTATGTTTCTAGAAAGTTGTCCATTTCTTCTAGGTTGTCAAATTTATTGGCATATAATTGTTCATAGTATTCTTTCATGGTTTTTTTGTATTTCTGTGGTATCAGTTGTGATTTCTCCTCTTTCATTTCGTATTTTGTTTATTTGGGTCTTCTCTCTTTCCTTCTTAGGGAGCCCGGCCATTGGTGTGTTAATTTTTGTTTACCCTTTCAAAGAACCAGCTCTGGGTTTTATTGATTCTATTTTCTATTTTTTTTAATCTCTATTTTATTTATTTCCTCTCTGATCTTTATTATCTCCTTCTTTCTGCTGACTTTAGGTTTGCTTTGGCCACATTTCCTTTTCTTTCTTTCTTTCTTTTTCTTGGCCATGCCGTGCGGCTTGTGGGATTTTAGTTTCCCAACTAGGGATCGAACCTGGGCCCTTGGCACTGAGAGCACAGAGTCCTAACCACTGGACCATCAGGGAATTCCCATGTTTGGCCACATCTTCTGTTACAAAACTTGGGATATGGGATTCTGATTCCTGACAAAGTTGGGTCTCTTTCTTCCTAGTTGTTCATTTAATTAAACCAGAGGGCTTATGAAGCCATAAAAATTAAATTATAGTGAACTATATGTTTAATGAGTTTGCTTTATGTCATAAACCAGGGCCCCTTTCAGACAACCTTGGAAATCCGATTGCTGGCTTTCAGTTAGTGATGGGTCATGATGATGCTGGTGCCAGCCGTGTTTACTGAGCTCTTACCCTGAGCCAGGGACTGCACACACACTTCTATGTGTTAATTCATCAGACCACAACAAACCTGTTTTTTTTTTTAATTTATTTTTGATTGTGTTGGGTCTTCGTTGCTGTGAGCAGGCTTTCTCTAGTTGCAGCGAGCGGGGGCTACTCTTTGTTGCAGCGCGCGGGCTTCTCATTGCAGTGGCTTCTCTTGTTGCGGAACACGGGCTCTAGGCATGTAGGCTTCAGTAGTTGTGGCTCGCAGGCTCTAGAGCGCAGGCTCAGTAGTTGTGGCGCATGGGCTTAGTTGTTCTGCGGCACGTGGGATCTTCCCGGACCAGGGCTCGAACCCGTGTCCCCTGCACTGGCAGGCAGGTTCTTAACCACTGCGCCACCAGGGAAGTCCGACGAACCTGTTTTACAGACAGAGGTGCCGAGGCCTCAGCGGTGTGGCCTTGACCCAGGCTGGTGAGTAGCTGAGCCAGGATGTGAACCCGGCCAGGAGGCGAGGGCTCATCTTTGCAACCCCTGTGCTGCCATTGCCATTAGTTGGTATTTTCCAGGTGGTCTCTGAAACCTCTGAATTTTTAGAGGCAATAGGGCTGCATATTGGTGCTTGATCCCGTGTAGCCTTCAGTGAAGTTCTGACTTAGCCCCAGGTTATGGGTCTGAGACAGGCAGACTCCACAGGGCTGTGATCTCCATGGGCCTGTGTCCACCCACAGACCCAGAGGCTGAGCCGGTTGTCTTTTCCTGAGCAGTGTCTCCACCTCCCTGGGCTTCCTGGGCATTGTCTGGGCCCCGGGTAATTTGAGCCAAGCAGGGTGGTCCACCTTGGGACCTACATGGTATAAGGATCTGGGATTGCCCTGGGGATAAAGCTCTTCCCGCACAGCTGTCCCGCTGGGCTGAAATGCACCCCACAGCCTGCCGTCTTCAGGGGCTGTGCCCTGTGAAGGCCCCCAGGCAGCACACCCACAGACCCACGGACTGGCGGAGGTGCTCCTGCCTGCTCTAAGCCTCTCTGAGTACTACCAGGTGCCAAACAAAGGATCTTCGTTTTTGTTTTTTTAATTAATCAATTAATTAATTTGGCTGCGTTGGGTCTTAGATGCGGCATGCGGGATCTTCTTGCGGCACGTGGGCTTCTCTCTAGTTGTAGTGCACAGGCTTCAGGGTGCGTGGGCTCAGTAGTTGTGGCACATGGGCTCTCTAGTTGTGGTGCACGGGCTCTAGAGCGCAGGCTTAGTTGCCCCACGGCATGTGGGATCTTAGTTCCCTGACCAGGGATCAAACTCGCGTCCCCTGCTTTGGAAGGCGGACTCTTATTAACCACTGGACCGCCAGGGAAGCCCCCAAACAAAGGATCTTTGGGTCCTCACCTCTCCCCTGGGACTCGGCCCTGCCTGAGTGTCTAGTCGAGGGCAGGGGTTGGTGCCAGTGGTGCCCGGGGAATGAGCTCGGCACTTCAGAATCCACTTGGATTGCCAGGGCGTCCACGTGTGGGTTTGGCACAGTGTAGGGTAAGAGGGAAATGTGTCCACTTAGCAGACGGTAGCCGGCGTCTTTCAGAAGTAGATTAAGTGGAGGTTGATAGGAAAGAGTCATTTTTGCAGATGTTCGTCCAAGGATGTTCATTTTTTATAGTGATCAAGAATTCGGGCGTGTTTGGAAAGGGAGGTGAAAAATCAAGCTAAATACTAAACTAGCTTAGTTGACAGTTCAAACCGGAGCAGAACCTTTTAGCTTAGATCGGGACGGCCCCTCCCAAACCTGAACTTCAGAATCAAAGCAGCTCAGGGCACAGGCGGATGCGTGCTGGGATCTGTGTGTTCTTGGCTTCATGGTATCCACAGGGTGGGTGCTGTCTTGGGAAGGGAGCAGATAGGTTTTTAAATATGCAGGGTTGAGGGCTTGGGAGGTGGGCGAGGGCTTATGACTGAAGGCTGCAGGCTTGTTCGCGGGTGCTGTGCACTTACGTCGCAGCCCCTTCCTCCCCCAGAAGCTGCCGGGCTTCTCACATCCTCGTCCTGGGGGCCCGGGGGCATCCCGAGGCGGCATGCGTGCTGCTGCTCCGCTATAGCTCCTTCTCAGCGTCCCTGTAGCCCCGTGTCTCCCCTGTTGGCTGCTGCTCTGGGCCCAGGGCCGTGGAGGGTGGGAATGAGGAAGGGAGGGGCAGTTGTAGAAGGAACGGATGTTTCCTAAGCATGGACCCCGCATGGTAGCGCTTGCCACGCTGCCGTGGGCTCCTGATTGGTCCGGGTGACGCAGCTCGCCAGTGGCACTTGGTGGGCACAGGCCACAGTGCAGCGGGGCCTCCACTCTGCGGCCTGAGTCTGCGCGCACTTGGCAGAGGGCTGCCTCCCCTGCTGTGAGTCGCCCAGGCATCCGGAGGCCTGTGGCCGTGGAGGAGCCTGTCCAGGGAGCAGTGTAAGGATCGATCGGTACGGCTCCGTTTTCCTTTTAAGAAAAGTGTTTAGAAGAACTTTCCTAGTTTCACGAATATCAGGAATTGAAAATGATACCGGCTGGTATTAAGTTCCTCAAAACAGATTTCTGCAGGAGGCTTGGGGCCTCCTTCACACTTCAGGAGCTGGTCCTCAGCCTGCCTGGGCGACGCGCGTCTGCGCCCCGCCGCCCGCTCGCATCCGTGCAAAGAGGAGACTGGTTCCACGACGCTGAACGGTCCACACGGGGCGCGGGGCCTGGGGAGACACTGACGGGCTCAGAGCTGAGGTCCGCGCGAGAGATCTGGGCTCTGTGTCAGACTTGGGGGAGGATGGTTGGTGAGTCCCTGGCGTCCTCCCACCTCGTCACTGATTCATCTGGTTTGTTCTTCCAGAAAGAGTCTGCTGAGGGCGAGGATCATGGACTTCATCACCTCCACGGCCACCGTGCCCCTGCTGTTGGGCTGCGTGGGCGTCTTCAGCCTCTGCAAGCTGCTGCAGTGGCTGCGCACGAGAGCCTACGTCCGGGACGCCGTGGTGGTCATTACCGGCGCCACGTCGGGCCTGGGCCGAGGTGGGTGGTGGGGCAGTGCTGGGCGGGGGGCAGCGGTGTGGGTGCAGACACATGAGGCGGGCTGGCAGCTGGGCAGCAAGGGTGGCACTGCCCTTGGTCCGGATAGAGACAGAGAGCTTAAGCGCAGTGAGAGACGGCCCTGACCTACGGCACCAGGGCCAGAGGCGGAAGCCAAGGAGGGGGCCGCGTGTGCACGTGGGGCAGCCTCAGCGCCGATCGGTGTGGAAACAGGCACTTGTATGTGGAGACTTTCAAAAATGGACACTAACTTAGGGCCAAACAAAACGTTCCTTTCCCTGGGTTCAGCGAGCATCCCAGGTTTATGGCTTTGGTGTCACCTCCAGCTTGCTGTCCCCTCACGGAGCCGTGCCTCCAGCCGTGCCCTGGCACCTTGGCAGGTGGGGACGGGATCAGTGAGGCCTTAGCTGTTCCTCAGCTGGGTTCTCCAGTTGAGCTCAGATCTAACCTAGTGACCACGTGGAGCTTCTGGGTCCCAGGCCCACCCCACACGCCTGTGCCAATCATGGCAGTGTACCAGGGCAGGTGCAGGTATGTCAGCTTCCGCACATGCTCCGCGCCACCTCTGCACGCCCCCATGCTCACACTCAGTTCCATGGAACGAGGCCGAGAGGCGCCCTGAGTTGGGGTACACTCAGCGCCCCTGCGTCTCCTGGCCGGTGAGAGTACAGCCAGTGTGGCCCTGGGCCACGTGCTGGCCCCTAGGCCAGGTGCTGGAACAGATGGATGTGAGGCAGGGTCCCTTCCCTCTGGGAGCCCATGGTCTGTGCAGAGAGGAAGGACTTCTCTCCGTGTGTTGCCCTTTCAGGATGGGTGTTCACAGTGGGCTGGCAGGGGAGGCACCTAGGTGCGTGCTGGCTTGGGCTCATCTCCCTGAGTCCTCATAGCTGACGCTCAGAGAAGGTGCGACTTGCCCTGGGACTTCTAGGCAGGAGCGCGAAGCCAGGACTCAAGCCCTTGTCTTGTCTCCCTGGGGGAGGGGGCAGGGTGGGCCGTGAGCATGGGTCATGCAGGGGCTGCTGGCACTCGAGAGCTACGGGAACACAGAGGAGCAGACGGGGAGTGGCGTGCAGGCGGCCAGGGGACCTGGGCAGAGTGCGGGGAGCAGGGGTCCGTGCGTGCACCAGCATGGCGTTCAGGTGAGCTCTCAGGGTGACCCAGGGTCTGCCATCAGATCTCCAGGCCCCAAGCCATAGCCGGCCTCTGACCTTACTCAGCTGCTAAATATAGGGTGTCAGCAGCCGCTGCTCCACCACAGAGAGAAGTGGTTTTTTTTTAATGTCCTTGAAGCGTGTCAGGGGGTTGGCTGTGAGGGAAAGGCACACTGTGGCGCCGACGTGCACACGCGTGACGGAGATGCTGTTCTCTCTCCATCCGCGCTTCCTCCTGTGACACCAGGGCCGGGAAGGGGATGGAAGACACAAAGCCCGCGTGTCTGTGTGCGTCTGTGCTCTTCCCACCATCTCCTAGATTCCATCGGAGGGCCGGGAGGGCGTGTATCCCTCCCCCTCTGGCTGTCTCAGTACAAACACCCCTCAGCGACTGCCCAGGAGGCGTGGGGAGGAGACCCCGGCCACCCTCATGGCTCTGCCCAGCCTGTAGGCCGCCCTGGAGGCCTGGGTGACAAGTGCTGAGTGTTTGGACAAATCTCGTGTTTCTCCTGCCTTGTCTCCTGGCTTGTCCTTGTGGACTGGCAGGACACTGGGTGAAGGGACACGTCTCGGTCCCGAGGCCATGAGCCTAGTGGACTTATAAGCTGGTAGTGCTGGTGGCTGGGGACCGGCTGGCAGCCCAAGATAAATGTATTCCTTTTTCTCTCCACCCTCCCGCCTCTATCAGCTTTTTCAGTAAATGAAAATGGAATTTTCTCAGCCTGTTGGCATTTCTGTCATTCTCTACACGACCTCTAATTTCCTCCCTTGGCTTTCCTTGGGAAGCAAAGCTTAAGTAGAACGCGGGTGGCCAGTTTCCAGAGCTGTTCAGACACTTCACTGAATGTCCATCGTGGTGGCCAGGTCGGGACAAAATGGGGCGAGGAAGCCAGCAGGGCTTTGGGCGTGATAGGAAACGGGCCTCCGGAGCGCCTGCCCCCAGCCCCACCCCCGAGGAGGCTCCGCAGGGCAGGTGGGATGGGGGCCGTGACCCAGGCAGACCCCGGGGGCCAGAGCGGGGGCTGTGGCTCCGTCCGGGTTTGTGCCCTCGGTCAGGGTGAGCTTCAAAGAAGACAACACCGCACGCCTGGAAGTGCACCGGTTTAGTTGAGTTGAACCTCCTTCCAGAAGGCTCCATCGGGGTCAGGCTGGGAGGCGCCGGCCCCGGGATAGCAACTGACGCTGCAGGAGGCTCCACGTCTGGAAAGAAGGCTTTGCCGCCAGGGAGCCTCCTCCCTCCTGCCCTGAGGGACGCTGGCATTCTCCCTGCTTTGCTTTCGCTTTCGCAGCGTGGGTGGGGGAAGGACCCCGTCTGGACCCCAGAGCCTCCTCCCTTCCTGGATCCCTGACCCTCCGGTGGGCCCCTGGGGCCAGCCTTGCCCTCCTAGCAGCCCGCGGCACCAAGACTCCGCTTGACCAGCCGGCCCCTGAGACTCAGTCTGGGCCCCGGGGGTGGCCGCATGGTCAGCTGGGGCCGCACACACCTGCTCTTGGGCACCTGAGGGAGACTAGGCCTCTAGCGAGGACAGACTGTGCCCCTTTAAGCCCCACGTTTCCATTCTCACTAACAGCCAGTCTTTGGAACATTTTAAGAGGGCAGCTTAGAAGCACAACGAAGCCCTTGTGCAGTGCTTTCTCTCCTCGCGGTGCTGGCCCGGCCGCTGTAACCCGCTCAGTCCTAGCGCTGCTGACCTGCGCCTGCAGAAGAGGGAAGTGGGGACCAAGAGGTCGAAACTTCCCACGTCACAGGGCCGTCAGGGCTGGGGTCTGAGTCGGACACAGGAGGTCTCGCTCGTGTCCGTCCTCTTGACCGCAGGGCTGTGCGGCTCTCCGCGGGCTGTTAGCTTCGGGGCACCAAGCGCTCGGCTGTGTTTGGGGGCAGGGCACGAGGACCTCAGCCCCTGCTTCCTCCCTCTCCCTGGCCCTCCTGTCGTGGCCTTGGGAGTCACACGTGACCCTGGCTGGCCTAGTCCTAGTGATGCCGCCCCCACCA
This sequence comes from Leucopleurus acutus, assembly GCF_964270905.1. NCBI lineage: Eukaryota > Metazoa > Chordata > Mammalia > Artiodactyla > Delphinidae > Leucopleurus > Leucopleurus acutus. The sequence continues at coordinate 60,492,717 of NC_139161.1, forward strand.
GGGCTGACCTGGTCCCTCCCTAGGATTTGGACACCAGAGCTTGGAGGGAACAGGCCAAGGGCACCCTTGTCTGGCCGAGGAGTGGTGTCCACGGGAACGCAGCGCTGTCTGCAGCCCCGCCCCCATCTGGTGGAGAGGCCAGGCTGGGAATGCAGTGGGGAAGGGACCTGCTAGCACTCAGAGAGCTTGATTCCTGCTGCCCAGGAGGACCCTGGGCCACCACCACTCCTGTCCTTCGCATCTGAACCATTCAGCTCCTTCCCTGAATTCCTGAGCTACCCTGGAATCCTCCTGATAAATCCTCTTTTTGCTTTGCCCCGGGTGACATGAGTCCCTTTTCTTGCCACCAAAGAATATTGACTAGGAGAGGTACCCAGATAGTTCTGGACTCCCCGGCCATGGCCTTCATCATTTGTCACCTGGATGCTGTAGTGACTCAGAGGAACCCCCAGCAGGAGGGAACCTTTTAAAATGATGCCATCCTTGGACTTCCCTGGCGGCGCAGAACCCTCCTGCCGATGCAGGGGACACGCATTCAGGCTCTGGTCCGGGAAGATCCCACATGCCGTGGAGCAACTAAGCCCGAGAGCCACAACTACTGAGCCCGCGTGCCACAACTACTAGAGCCCGTGCTCTGCACCAAGAGAAGCCACCGCCATGAGAAGCCCGTGCACCGCAATGAAGAGTAGCCCCCGCTCGCCACAACTACAGAAAGCCCGCGCGCAGCAACGAAGACCCAACGCAGCCAAAAAAAACTGACGCCACCCTTAATGCCGCCCTGCTGCGCGGGCGCTCGGCATACTTTAGCTCTTTAACCTCCTCGCCAGGCTGTCAGCCTCCCCACGTCCTGTCCCCACTGCGTGTGTCCACGATCCCTCGGGCCTGTGTACTCTCGGGAGGAACAGCCTGCAGGCTTCAGGCCTCGGGGGAGCCTCTCTGCCCCTCTCACCAGAGTCCTGTGTCCCCTGTGCGTCCACAGAACCACAGAAGCAGCCCCGGCAGGTACGTGCCTGCTGCGTTGAGGTGACGGCATCCCCGAGCTGGCGCTGCCTGACCGTCGGGCACATCCCTTGCCTCACTGAGCTCCTCGCCATGAAAGTGGGGATACTGCTCGCAGGGTGGATCAGAGCTAAAGGTTATGCTGGAAAGTTCTGAGCCTGGTACCTAACAGTCTGTCCCCCAGCTGCTGCCTTCCTCCTGCCTGTGGACGTCTGTCACAGCCCCGAACGTGGGCTCTGCAGTGGTGACAGCAGAGCTCCCTGTGCCGGGTCCCTAACCCTGCCCCACAGCCTTCCACGGCGGGCCGGTGCCGATGGCTGGGGAACAAGTAGCCCTATGGTCTGGGGCTGGGGAGCTGGGAGCTGAGCTGATGGTGAAGGCCTGGGCCTCCCCAGCTGCCACGCTGCTTTCTTCTTCCTCTAGAATGTGCCAGAGTTTTCCATGCTGCCGGTGCCAAGCTGGTGCTCTGTGGCCGGAACGCCAAGGCCCTGGAGGAGCTCACCCGAGAACTTGCTGCTTCCCGGGCTACCGAGGTGAGCCCAGGGGTGGTTTTCGTGGGGAAGAGGTGCAGCCCTGGTCGGCCAGCTGGGCTCAAATCCACCACTTCCGCAGTGCCGCGAGTTTAGGGAGGCCCCTCTGTGAGTGCCTTCTTCCTCCCCCGTGTCTCCGCTAATACCTGTTCACCTCTTGGCCGTGGTAGCCGGGAGGCTGGCAATGACTTTTAACATTTTAAGTTAAGATGACATTTAACATTTCCTTTCCAGTTGAGGTGCCTTTTATCCTTTTTCTTGTCTAACGGCTCCGATTAGAACAAGCTCTGCTGAATAGCTGCAGTGAAAGCAGACATCCTTGTCTTGTTCTGGAGCACAGTGGAACACTTTCAGTCTTACACCACTGGACGTGATGTTAGTTGTAAGTTTTTCATAAATACCTTGGGGGAATTTCCCCTCTGTTCCTGGTTTTCTGAGAGTTTTTATCATGAAAGGGTGTTGGATTATGTCAGATCTCCTTTCTGCATCAATTGAGATGCTTGCGTGGCCCTTCCCCCTTCGTTCTGTTAATGTGGTGGGTTACACTGATTGCTTTCCTCACGGTAAACTACCCTTGCCTTGCTAGGATAAATTTAGCCTGCTCATGATGAATAATCCTCTTAATATGCTGTTGAATTTGATTGGTTAGTATTCTGTTGAGGCTTTTAGCATCGATATCCATAAAGGAGTTTGGTCTGTAATTTTCTTGTGGTGTCTTTATCTGGCCTTGGTATCAGAGTAATGCTGGCCTCACAGAATGAATCAGTGTTTTCTCCTCTTCGGGTTTGTTTTGTTTTCTAAATATTTATTTATTTATTAGGCTGCGCCAGACCTTAGTTGTGTAAATGCGGGATCTGTTGTTGCATTGCACGGCCTCCAGAGTGTGCAGGCTTAGTTGCTCCGTGGCATGTGGGATCTTAGTTCCCTGACTAGGGATCAGACCGCGGCCCCTGCACTGGAAGGCAGATTCTTAACCACTGGACCACAAGGGAAGTCCCTCCTCTTCAGTTTTTTGGAAGAGTATAAGTATTGGTGTTAATTCTTCTTTAAAATTTGATAAAATTCACCAGTGAATCTGGTTCAGGATACTTTTTGTTGGGAGGTTTTAGGTTACTGATTCAATTTCTACCCGTCACATGTCTGCTGAGATTTTGTTTCTTTTTGACTCAGTTTAGGTAATTTGTGTGTTTCCAGGAATTTGTCCATTTCTTCTAGGTTATCTAATTTGTTGGCATACAGTTCTTCATAGTATTCTTTTATAATCTTTTTTATCTATGTAAGGTCCCACTTTCAGTTCTAATTTTAGTTACTTGCACCTTTTCTTTTTTCTTTGGTCTAGCTAACGGTTTCTCAATTTTGTTGATCTTTTCAGAACACCAACTTGTGATTTCATTCATTTTCTTTGTTTTCTATTCTCTCTCTGTATATCTTTGTTTTTAAACATTTTATTTATTTATTTATTTGGCTGCGCCGAATCTTTAGTTGAGGCACTCGGGATCTTTATTGCCGTGTGTGGAATCTTTAGTTGCAGCATGTGGGATCTAGTTCCCTGACCAGGGATCGAACCCGGGCCCCCTGCATTGGGAGTGTGGAGTCTTAACCACTGGACCACCAGGGAAGTCCCCTATATTTTGTTTATCTTCTTTCTAATCTGCTTTCCTTCCTCTGCTAGCTTTGAGTTTAGTTTGCTCTGTTTTCCTAAGATGCAAAGATATATTAAAGATATGTTATTGAGGGGCTTCCCTAGTGGCACAGTGGTTGAGAGTCCGCCTGCCGGGTTCGTGCCCCGGTCCGGGAAGATCCCACATGCTGTGGAGCAGCTGGGCCCATGAGCCATGGCCGCTGAGCCTGCGCGTCCGGAACCTGTGCTCCGCAACGGGAGAGGCCACAACAGTGAGAGGCCCATGTACCGCAAAAAAAAAAAAAAAAAATCATATAGTTAGGTGTTTTTTTTTTTTTAAATTGCCAATCAGTCTTTTGATTAAAGGGTTTAAACTATTTACATTTAAAGTAATTACTATTTAGGAGGGACTTCTGCCGTTTCGCTATTTTTTTTCTATATGTCTTGTAGCTTTTTTGTCCCTCATTTCCTGCATTACTCTCGTGTTTAGTTGATTTTTTTTGAGTGAAATGCTTTGATTCCCTTCTCATTTCCTTACATGTATATTTTATAGCTGTTTTCTATGTGATTATCATGGAGATTACATTGAATATCCTGAAGTTGTAACAATCTAATTAGAACTTATACCAACTTAATGTCAATAGCACACAGAAACTCCACTCTGTCCTCCCCCATTTCTGCTACTCATGTCATAGATTACATCTTTATACATTGTTTGCCCAGTAACATAGATTAATAAGTTTTAAAATGCATTTGTCAAATTATGTAGAAAATAAAGAGTAGAGTTACAATCCAAAGTTACAATACTACTAGCTTTTATAATTCCCCATGTATTTATTTTCCTGGAGATCTTTATTTCTTCAAATGGCTTTGAGTTACACTGTATAGCTTCCTTTCATTTCAAACCTGAAGGACCTCATTTAGCACTTCTTGCAGGGCATGTCTAGTGGTAACAAACTCCCTCAGCTTTTATTTATATGGGAACTTTAATTTCTCCCTCATTTTTGACATTATAGAACACAGATATAGAATTCTTTGTTGACATTTTTCTTCTTTCAGCACTTTGAATATATCGACCCACTGTCTTCAGGCCTCCAAGGTTTCTAATGAGAAATCAGTCGATAGTAAGGATTTCTTTTATGTGAGGAGTAGTTTTTCTCTTGCAGTTTTCAGATTCTCTGTCACTTGGCTGTGATTGTGATGTGTCATAGTGCGGGTCTCTGAGTTTATCCTACTTGGTGTTGAACTTCTTGGATGTGTAGATTCATGTCCTTCATTAAATTTGGGACTTTTTCAGCAGTTATTTCTTCCAGTGTTTTCTCTGCCCCTTTCTCTCTCTCTCCTCCTTCTCAGATTCCTACTAGGAGTGTGTTGGTCCACTTGGTGGTGTCCCACAGATCCCTTAGGCTCTGCTCACTTTTCTTCATTTTTCTTGTTCTCGGATTTGAGAATTTCAGTTGTCCCCTCTTCAGGTTCATGGATTCTCTCTTCTCCTTGCCCAGATCTGCCTTTGGACCCCTGTAGTGTATTTTTCATTTCAGTTATTGTACTTTTGAGCTCCAGAATTTTTTAATAATTTCTGTTTCTAGTGATACTCTCATTTTGTTATACATGAGTTTCCTGCCTTTGTCCACATCTTCCTTTAGCACTTTGAACATCTTTAAGACAGTTGTTTTAGTCAGTTCATTGTCTGGGCTTCCTGAGGAATGTTTTTCTGGGGATTTATCTACATTTTTGAATACCAGAAGGCAAGTGCAACTCCATTAAACCTACTGGAAGCCACTTCAGCAGGTGGTGGTTAAAAGAGTGCAGGCTGCTTCCATGCTGCAGCTCGGCGATCAGAACAGCATCCACCATCAGAATGCAGTCCTGATATGTGGAAGACAAGGTCCTTATTGTCTACCTTGGCTCCTTCAAGCTGCAAGAGAAATGTGGGTTGCCTTTCCCACAGCTGCCCACCACAGGGGTGGGGCCACCATGGAGCTAATGGTTGAAATTGGCCAAAATTGTCTATACTTTGCCAGCCGAGCACTCCCCTGGAAGCTTCAAGCGTTCAAACAGACTTCAGAGTCACGACGTCATTTCACTCCAGAGAGTTGCCGCCAGTGCAGCTGTCCAGGCAGAGGGAGGGCTCCAGGCACTTCCGTCTCCGTGCTCCCTCTGACTCCATCCCCTCCCTCATCTTCTTAGATTCTGCGACAGCCCCTGAGTTAGACTGCTTGGCTAGTCATTCTCTTCAATTACAGAATTTGTCTGTCTCCCCCACGAGACTGCGTGCTTTAGGAAGACAGAAGCACGTCTGTCTTGCTTTCTGCCATGTCCCCAGTGTTGAGCATATAGGGGCATATAAAAATGTTTTGTGGGGCTTCCCTTGTGGCTCAGTGGTTGGGAGTCCGCCTGCCGATGCAGGGGACGCGGGTTCGTGCCCCGGTCCGGGAGGATCCCACATGCCGCGGAGCCGCTGGGCCCGTGAGCCACGGTCGCTGAGCCTGCGTGTCTGGAGCCTGTGTGTCTGGAGCCTGTGCTGTGCAACGGGAGAGGCCACAGCAGTGAGAGGCCCGTGTACCGCAAACAAACAAACAAAAAATGTTTTGTGACTGAAGAATGAAACTGATTTGGCCTGAGAAGGATAGCAGCTCTGTGACGTAGGACAGGTCAGCGCCAGGCTGGCACAGGGCGGCAAGGGGAGCCATGCTTCCATCATACGTGACCCCTGCCCCATGGCATTTACAGTCAGTTAAGGAGAAAGGCTGCCCAAGTGAGGTATGAGCAGGGCTGGCAGGCTCCTCCAGGTCACATCCTTCAGAGGAGAAGTGTTGTGACCTGTCCCTTCACAGCCAGGCCCTCCCAGCACTGAGAAGCAGGGCCTGTGGCTCCCACGCCCGTCGCTCTGAAGCTACGTTTGGCTTCTGTTGTTCTTGCCCAGGTGCAGACTCACAAGCCTTACATGGTGACCTTTGACCTCACGGACCCTGGGGCCATAGTGGGGGCCGCTGCAGAGATCCTGCAGTGCTTTGGCTATGTGGATGTGCTCATCAACAACGCCGGGATCAGCTACCGCGGCACCATTGTGGACACCAGCCTGGACGTGGACAAGAGAGTCATGGAGACAAACTATTTTGGTCCAGTTGCTCTGACGAAAGGTAATGGTCTTGGGTGAAAAGGAAGACGAGCACAGGTACGTTGGCCTTCTTTGTATTTCCCTTGGTTCCTTCTTCCTAGACCTGGCCTGTCCCATCCCTTTGACCGTGGAGTCAGTGGTGTCCTTACAGCCTGGGTGTTGGCTTTTCTGGGCTTATATTTGCATTTTCTTCCACTGCTTTATGGTCTTACATCGAGATGTTTTCCTCAGCAACAGCCTCATCTGCACAGTGTTGGCTCCACGTCTTTCCACTGTGTCTGCACACCTACAGAGTGGGGCGTTCTGACGTCCAGCCACGGTTCTCACTCCAGGGAGAGGCCTTCCCTCCCCTCCTGGGCGCAGGGGGCTAAGAGTTCCAGTAAACAGTCCCCCCCCACACCCAGGCTCTCAGCATGAGCTGCAGTGACCTCTCCCCTCTCCCCACAGCGCTCCTGCCCTCTATGATTAGAAGGCGCCAGGGCCACGTTGTCGCCATCAGCAGTATCCAGGGCAAAATCAGCGTTCCCTTCCGATCCGCGTGTGAGTACTTCCTTCTCCTTCCCACGTTCCCTTTACTGTTTTCTCCCTGTTATAAAAACAACACTTTCACTGTCCAGAATTCAGACGTTAGAGAAACACTCATCACGGAACGTGCAGGGACGTCATCAGCGTGTGCTCCTGAGCAGAGGCCTGGGCTCAGCCCCAGCTCTGCTCCTCGTGCCACCTGTGGCCCCCGTGCTGTGCCCCCCCGAGTGTCGGCCCCTCTCAGTGCCACCACCGTCGGCCCACAGGTGCTGCCCCACCGCCACTTTACCGCATGTGCCTCCAGAATTCTTCTACATGGGATCAAATGTGCAAAACTGGGGCACGTTATATGTAGTTTTGTGGTTCGCTTATTCCATTTGACAGTGTCTTTCTGCATCAGCACATGTGGATTTACCTAGTTCCTTTAAGTGGATATACAGTCATTAATCGAATGGATGTGGCATAATTTCCTTAGTAGTTTTCGTGACACGTGAGGATTTGCGTCCTCCCTTCAGTCGGTGACCAGTAGCAGTGATGTGCTGTGTACAGCATCCTTCAGCATTTTTATCTCTGGGCTCTCATGGGAGGGTTTCAGTAAGATTAGTTCCAAAAAGTGGACATAGGACCAAAAAATTAACGCTGCCAGCTTGACTTCCGTCCCGACTCTCACCTCCCTGCGTGAGTGGCTACGACAGAATGTTGAGACTGCGCCATCACGAGCACCAGCAAGCAGATTCTACTTTTGTTAAAGGATTTGAAAGGTGATTTCACAAACTGTCCTGGGAACTGCATTCTTTGCGCCACCGTCTGCAAGGAAACACTCAGCTGTAACAGTCTCCCCCTCTCCAGATGCTCAACGTAGCCACGGGAAGGGAGGGGAGGGGCGAAGCTGCCCCCACACCGTGAAAGGACGGCCACGCACACCCAGCTGGACGACTGGGAACCACCTGCCAGCCCGAACGCAGCGCAGCCATCCTCCTGGTGCTGGCTGTGTGTCTGGGTCAGCCGTGGGACCGTCTGAGCCCGCACTGCCCCCTCCGCGGCCGTGCTCAAGACAACGTGAGACACCCGCCGTATCCGTGCTTGTTTCTGGGGCGGTTATCCCTGTGCCAGTTCTCTGTTTCACTTCGCTGGCACAGGACAGCCTCCTGAGGAATAGATATGCAGGCATCACACGTGACAGAGCAGATGAGGCAATAATAGGGAAAAGGGTATACAGGGTAAAGGAGTTCTTTGTAAAGTGTTCTTGTACTGAATTATTTCCAAACTTCACTTGGATTTAGTCCCACTGAGTTTCGTCCTCCCCTTGGCTGTGACTGTGTAGGTCACACTTGGTTGTTCTGGGTGCTTTATAACCACCAGGCCGGACGAGGCGGTGCCTCCTGGGCATGTCGGCCAACCCAGCGGGCAGCAGTCTCCCCACTCGTGAAGTGGGGGTGGCTTCGGGTACCTCTCGGGGCTGTTGTGAGGCCGAGTGGGAGGATCCAGGATGTGTGTAGGGCGCGTGGAGCCCTGGGGACCACAGTCACGGCGTTTAGGTTAGCACAGCCTGGCCGAGGACCTACATGCAGCCCGAGAGGCGTGGAGACCGGGGGTCCTCTCGGGCCTCGGCCTGGGCCGTGCCTCTGGAATCATGGCTGGTGGGAGCGTGTCTCGAGCCACCCACCCGCAGAGCGTTCGTTCGGCCAGGCCGCCCTCCAGAGGCTCTGCAGAGTCTGGACGCTGCTGGGCTGCTCACAGGACCTACAGTTACGTGGCTGATGGATGCGCTTTCCTCAGACTCGAACGTGTGGGCTCCAAATCCGGAAACCGTCAGTGGAGATGCTGTTTCCCAGGAGTGCCATCGGAGGGTTCCGCTGTCCCCTCAGAGCACCTGACGCTGTGCAGAGAGGCTGTTGCTGGGGAGCGGAGGGGGCCCAGACAGCTCTTCCAGATGAAAGGCCATCCTGTGGAAGCTGTCAGGCAAAAGACGTGAGAAGGCCAGATGTGGGTTTGTACACACGCTCCTGCACGTGCAGGGAGCCTCCCTGGACGCACTGTTGCAGTGTGGCCTGTGACCACGAGGGGCATGGCAGCTGCCCCGTCTGTTCCCCGCTGGAGAGAGCTACGTGCAGGAATGACACGGAAACAGGCACAGTGTGAGGCCATGTCCACACAAATATGACTTCTGTGTCGCACCCCGTGTAGGTACCTGGTTGATGTGAGAAATGAATGCTGAGAAACCGGCAGCCTGGCTCCCTCTGGGGAACCGTACTGGAAGGCACGAGGAGGACTTTCACTTGGTTACTTTATTTCCTCCTGAACTATTTGAATATTTTACCCAGTAGGCATTAAGTGTTTTTTTTTTTTTAACTTTTAATTTAGATTACTTTCACACTTAAACCTTGCAGGAACAGTACAAAGAACACCCATGCACCCTTCCTATACATCCCCAGTGGTTCACGTTTGACCATGTGCGCTGTGTCATGTTGTGTGTGAGTGTACCTGTAGGTCAGTGTATCGTGTACAGTGTTTTCCCTGAACCACACGAGAGCAGGAGACCTGACACCCCTGCGCCTGTCCAGGGCCCAGGCTGGGCGCCTCTGACTCAGGGAACGAATGCGTCCCCGCCCCTCACTCACCTGCCTCTCTGGCCACCGACCTTTGCAGACGCGGCCTCCAAACACGCGACCCAGGCCTTCTTCGACTGTCTGCGGGCCGAGGTGGAGCAGCATGACATCGAGGTGACCGTCGTCAGCCCCGGATACATCCACACCAACCTCTCCCTCAACGCCGTCACGGCCGACGGGTCCAAGTACGGAGGTTAGGCCCTGGTGTCGCTTTTCTTCTATGCAAAGCTACCTGATGATTCTGTGGTCGTTTTCATTTTCTTTCAGAAAATAAGTTTAAAACTAAACCACTTGACGTGTGGGTGTTGGTCGTATATACTGAAGACTGACCTCACTCGGCATGAACCCGAGCTCAGTGAGTCTCTCGTTTCATTTCAGTGATGGACAAGACCACGGCCCAGGGCCGAAGCCCCTCGCAGGTGGCCCGAGACGTGCTGGCTGCCGTGGGGAAGAAAAAGAAGGACGTGGTCCTGGCCGATGTGGCGCCTTCCCTGGCTGTTTACCTGCGCACTCTGGCTCCCAGGCTCTTCTTCAGCCTCATGGCCTCCCGGGCCAGGAAGGAGCAGAAACCCAAGCATTGCTAGTGCCTGTCCGGGCAGGTGGCGCGGCAGCACCGCTGCTCCACAGGGACAGGTGTGTTTGCGTGGACTGTACTGGATTCTTGCCTCATGGCGGGGGTGGGGAGGGAGTCATGCCTCTCTCGCAGACCCCCAGCCTGTCCTGCTGGAGGAGGACAGGCTTCCTCCGGGGGGAGGGGTAAAATGCAGCTGGATCTAAACTCTAGGACGTGAAGTAAAGGGTTGAGCTGTGGAGCTGTGGTCCCTGAGGGCAGGCAGAACCACGCCTCCTTTGAATTTGGGTCTTGAGATCAGAAGACTTCCTATCATCTGACCCAGTTCTCGTATTTGACTCACCTAGCGCTGGGGGCTTGGGGAGAAGGCTGCTGCCGCCTTCACGCCGTTCACGGGGTCCCCCAGCATCTTGTTCAGCGCGGCCAACAGTCAGCATGTGGCTGGCTTCTCGACGTGTCCCATCGTTCCGTGTGCTGGAGCCGCCTATCTGCACCTGGCTTGTTTCTGGTGACAGCTTCTGCTCAGCTGCCCCAAGGTGGCCACAGCTGGTCCATCTCCAGCTGCCTTACCCATGAATCTGATCTGCAGGCAGATCACAGGCTCCCTTTCCAAATCTGGCCTATTACAGAAACACCTCCCAGTCCCACCCAGCAGGCTCAGGAGGGTGGTGGGCACTGCACGGTCAAGATAGGTCTGTTTGGGATCACTGCCAGTTTACCCTTGTTCCAGACCATTTGCCACCCAGCACCCAACTGAGGGACCAGCATTTCCAGGCCCCTTGGAATTAAGTCAAAGTTTCTCACTCTTCTAAAATCTCTGGCTCTCCTCCTGTGAACAGATGGCCCCATCACCCCCATACACACTTTTGACACCTTCCCAGCACCCCTTGTTACTCTCTGGTGTCTGATCTTCCTGAGGGATCCTTTAAAACCACGTGAACATCAGTCTGGTTGCCGCTTAGAAAAGTGCCCCTTAGGGATGACCGAGCAGAGTCTCGGGCCGGCATGGCCCCCTTTTCTGTGGAACACGAGGGGGGCAGCAGGTTGAACTCAGGACACATCAGGACAGCTTCAGTGCTTTAAAAAAAATACAGATGTTAGTTTGTGTTCTCCTAAATCAGAATCTGGACAAGAGGTCCCAGGCCCCAGCTCTCCAGGTGAGCCCAATGGAGACCCAGTGACTGCCAGGCCTCGCCACCTACCTGTCCTGCCACACCCCTGAGCGGCACTGAGCTGCGCTGCCTTGGACCAAGGCGTGAGGCTGCTCTGGGAGCGGCTGGGCCTGCCTGTCCAGAGGCCTGTTCGCACTACAGGTGGTGCCCCTCCTGCCACCTGCATGCTCCCACCAGGACTGTCACGGAGAGAGCAGACACCTGGAGTTGAAATTCTTATAATTTTAATGGTCAATAGCTTCTGGTTGGCTCTGGATGGTACAGTTAAACAACATACTTAACGACCCCCCCAAGCGCGTTCACATCCCCTCAGTAGCGTTGCTTCCATCACATCCTGCCGCCTGGTCGGCCTTCCACAACCTCAGGCCCCCGTGGGTTACGGGAATCCACATCTTAGTGTGATGAGCTGAAAAAACCCCTGGTACACTTGTGATCTGTTATTTCTTTAAAATAACCAACGTGCAGCCAGACGCCTTCCCGGGCTCCATTCTGCCACCTCGCGGGCCGGGCTGCCTGCTCCCCCTACGCTGCCCCGATCATACGGCGCAGAGCTCGTAAATCTTCCTTACACAGTACACCAGCGCCGCCAGTGCTATCGTGTTGTGCAGTCTCTTTCTGTGCAAGTCGTCCTTCCGGACCAGCACCACCGGGGTGGAGGAGGTGAGTGTGTGCAGGGGCAGTCGGGACAGTTTGTAGGCGTCGTACTCCACCTGGTACTTACAGCAGGGGTCGAACTGCCAGGAGATGCCGTAGAGGGTGCAGCACGCCAGGCTCAGCACGCCCGCAGGCAGGGAGATGTAGTGGGAGTACTCCAGGGGCAGCGCCAGCGGGGTGAAGAGGCAGGCGGTGCCCGCCAGCACGGTGGTCTTGTGTAGGCAGTTGCCCACAGTGATCCAGCGGGCTGTCTCGTCACCGATGCGTGTGGGCTCGATCACGATGTACTTGTACTGGGCTTCCAGGGCCTGCTCCAGCTCGTACTCAAACTGGTCTTGGGCGTTCTCCCCGTTGTAGATCTCATGCACAATGTAACAGTCTGTGGCCGACAGGCTCACCCTTAGGAGGAAGGGGTGGGGAAAAAGAAGAGCTGGTTAGAGGCTGCTGCTCTGCAGAGATGCCGTCCCCAGAGGAGAGGCGCCTGCCCTGAGCACACCAGGCGGCCGCTGGGAGCAGGGCTCGGAGCTGCCTGGTCAGCGGCTGCACAAGGGGCCGCGCGCGTAGGTACCAGGGAAGGCTTGTGGAACGAGGTCACCCCAGAACCTCCAGGGTCAGCATTTCCTTCAAAGAGGAAAGCTGTTACGCGTTCAAGGCAGTGGAGACCGGACTGTTGGGTAAACCCCTGGGAGGAAAGACAGGCGAGGGAGAGCCGGCCACTGGTGCCCGCCCTTTTGTGCTCCCAAGGGGATTTTGGGGGAGCCGTGCTGCACGGCATGTGGGATCTTAGCTCCCCAACCAGAGACTGAACCCGCGCCCCCTGCATCAGAAGCATGGAGTCTTAGCCACTGCACTGCCAAGGAAGTCCCCCTCCCCATTTGGTTTTAACTCAGAATGGAGACAGGCTCCCAGGTGGGATCCAGCACCTTACAAGGCACCTTAGCAGACAAGCAAACTCCGGCAGGAGCAGCTCTGGCAAGTTCATCAGCCAAGACAGGCCCAGGGAGAGAAGCACGGGAAAATGGAGGGTCTGTGCCGCCGCGCTGACCGTCAGAGTGAGGCCAGGGGACGGTGCCTCCCTGTCGGCGCCCAAGGTGAGCTTTCCGGCCACAGAGTCCCTCTGGAACGCTCAGAGCGAGGCGCGGGTGTCAAGGCCGGGATTAGAGAACATTCCTGCCCAAACCCTAACCTACCTGAGTGCAGTGACAAAACAGGCCCAACAAGGAAGCACCAGTTGAAGCCCCAGCATCTCGGGGACACGTCAGTGGGCAGACCCCACCCTCACCTGGCGCTCACCCAGGACTTCCTTTCCCGTCTGCCCCGCCCTCGCCTCTGCCGCCCACCCCAGGGGCGGGCTCCTGCTTCCTCCCACAGCGTGCTGGGCGAGCCCATCTCCACAGGTTGGTGGCTGTGCCCCCAAGTCCCTCCAGGCTGCTGGCTCAGCCCTGATGGCACGGGAGCAACTACCAGTGGACACGGGCAGTCGGGACTGCACAGCTGAGGGTGTGTGGATGGCGTGCTCACCCACCAAAGCCGCCTGGAGCCCCAGTCTTACGCTGGGCCGGTCACCCCACTCCTGTCCGTCACCGCCAACCAGTGACCAGCCTTCCACAGCGCGGAGAACCCTCCCCGGCGCCTTCCAACACAGCAGGCTCAGGAGCCAGCCAGCCCAGCGGGCACACCGCCCTGGGCTCACCACCAGTTCTGCTCTAGAGGCCAAACCTGCTTTACCTGCTCAGGAAAGGATGGACCGTGATACATAAAGCAGCAGGTTTCCAGGACTCCACACAGTGTGCAGGGAAGGGAAGCAGCACAGGGTCCAAAAGAGACCCAGACCCACCAGCAGGCGCCCCCTCTGTCAGAGGACCCACCCTGCGGTCAGCGCCCACAGCCCCACCTGCTTGGGGGGGGCGGGGAACCCTCTGCCCTGCAAATGTAGTTTCAAAGGCTGCCTGGACCACCAGATTCAGTCCTGCAGTTGACAGGGACTGTTGCTTCTCAAGCCAGGTGGCTGAGGACTCGAGAGTGAGCCATGGCCGCCTCTGCCCGGCTACCCCAGCGCCCACTGCATGCGGCCTGCTTTGTTTCTGGGTCAAAAGTAACCCAATTAAGGAAAGAACCCAGTCAGAAGTTTGCCGTGAACCATCTCAGAGCACCACCAGCCAACCCCCAACTTGAACCCTGTACACAAAAGCAGATGAAAAAAACCCAACAACTAATAGCCAATTGGGATCCTTTGAGTCCTGGGCTTCCTAAGCGACTATATTTTTGCATTTTGTTGCAGGTGTGAAGTGACCAGCAAGAGAGCATAGTAAAAAGGGTTCACGTTGAAAAAACTGAGAGCGCATCGATAATGGAAAGAGGTCTTTAAAGTGAAAAAGTCAAGTACAGACCAGTGTTTGTAGCCTGTGATCTTCAGTGCCTTTCTGAGAAAGTGTACGTTTGCTTTTAGATGCACAGATGTCTCTGGGCTGATATACAAAGACCCAAGAGTTACGACTGTCTCTGAGGAGGGGAATGGAGGGGCTCCAGAAAGCAAAGGGGCCCCTTCTTACCAAATGACTTTAGAACTCTTTGAATTTGGCAGGTTCCATGGAGCTTACAGTACGGAACTGGCCTGCACAGAAGAGCACAGCCTGCCGGGCCACAGGGGCTGCTGCAGGCGCTGCCTCGGGTCAGCGTCACGGGCTCCCCCTGGGGGCTTGTGAACCTGCCTCCAGCTGGGGTCAGTCTCCTCTCCTCGTCAGAATCGGTTCCAGCAGCACCCAGGAGGTAGTCCTCAAAGGAATCCTGGGGAACGTGGCAGCCACCACGAAGAACCCACAGAACAAACCTCATTTTGCCAGCACAGAATCCGGCCCAGGGGATCCCACGCCATCTCGAAGCCAGTCTTGAAGGAACCTGGGATTACAGGAGCCTCAGACATGGGACCCACAAAGTCGGGAGACAGCTCCAAAAGTCAGGGGTGCACAAGAATGTTCAAAGCAGCACTCCTGGTGAGAGCAGAAGACTCGAGAGCAGAGAGAAAGAGACCGTGACTCAGCCAAGGGAGGGAAAGCCGTGGAGGCACAGCCGCCCAGTCCCTCCCGACCCTGAGGGGAAGTGGGTGCACCACACCCGTGAACGCCCCTCTCTCTCTCTCTCTCTCTCTCACACACACACTCACACTCTCACACACACACACACACCACACACGGCTCAGGAGCATGCAGAACCAAGCACATGCTGTCACGGAGATGATGGAGGACTCAGGAGGAAGGTGGCTGCTGCCTGCGCTCGGGAGGGAAGTGTGGGCCAGGGAGATGCTAGCACTTGGTTTATTAATTTTTTTCTAAATTATGGTAAAATACACATAACACAAAATTTACTATCTGTAAATTTTGTGTTATGTGTCCAGTTCAGTAAGGTTAAATACACTTAGACACTGTTGGGCAACCAATCTCCAGAACTTTTTCGTCTTACAAAACTAAAACTCTGTCCCCATTAAACCACAGCCCCCACCCCACCCCACCCTTCTACATTCCGTCTCTATGAATTTGGCTGCTCAGGGAGGGGCCTCATGTAAGTGGAGTCACACAGTATCTTTTTTTGTGGCTGGCTTCTTTCACTTAGCATAATGTCCTCAGGGTTCATCCACGTTGCAGCAAGTGTCAATTTCCTTCCTTTTTAACGCTGAGTAATATTCCCTGTGTGTATAGACCACGTTTCGTTATCCATCCATCCTTCGGTAGGCTGCTTCCACCTTCTAGCTATTGTGAACGATGCTGCTGTGAACACGGGTGTAAAAATATCTGTTTTAGTCCCTGCTTTTAATTATTTTGGATACATACCTAGAAGTGGGATTGCTGGATCATGTGGTAGTTCTATTTTTAATTTTTTGAGGAACCTCCACACTTTCCCACAGTGGCTGTACTAATGTACATTCCCACCAACACTGCACAAGGGTTCCCTTTTCTCCATATCCTGGCCAACACTTTTGTTTTTTCCATAGTAGCTATCCTAATGGTATGAGGTGGCATCTCATGGTGGTTTTGACTTGTGCTTCCTAAATGACAGCTTTATTGTGATAGATTCACCCATTTAAACTGCACAAGTCAGTGGCTCGACACTTTTCACTGAGTTGTGCAACCAACACCACGATCCATTTTAGAACATCTTCCTCACCTCAAAAGTAACCCCGTCACTCCCCATTCTCCCCTGACCTCCGTCCATGGCGATCACCAACCTACTTTCTGACTGCAGATCTGCCTCTTCTGGGCGTTCTGCAGGAACGCATCACGTGGCACGTGGGCTTTGGAGCTGATTCCTTCATTTAGCCTCGTGTTCCCAAGGTCGTACATATGGTAGCAAGTTTATAACTTTTCATATGGTAAAGACATACTTTTGATGGATTTAACATACAATTTTTAAAATTCCAAGATAAAATATCTGGTGGGAAGCATCAAAGATGCTCTGCATAAAAAAAGGCCAATAATGTTTTCTCTGGATGGTGGCCCAACAGGTAACTTTTAAATTTTAGTTTTCTGTATTTTTCAAAAAGAAAAAATAAACGTGTTTCTTTTGTAATGGGAAAATTAATTATAAATTTTTTCATAAAAAGAAAGATCCTGTCCAATAGCTCTGTATCCCTTGGGGTGGAAGAGACCAGACAGGGCAGGCCCTCCCAGCCGAGGAGAGGGGGCCCCCCTCCTGCTCCAGTGGGCACTGGCCCTGCAACCCACCACCTTTTCTGGTCATGCTGGAACCAGAAGAACCGACCCAAACACCTGCCTTAAGGCCCCTTCCTGGAGCGGCCCTGGGCTCACAGTCTCAGCTCAAACAGAGGAGGAGGTGATGCCAAGCTCCTTGAGGGCAGTGACTGTTTTCATCGCAGTCTGCTCCGCTCCACCCCACCCTGGGCCTGAATGTGACAGGTTCCCAACAGACTTAGAGGAAGTACGTTTGAAAGGACTGACAGGAGACAAAAAAAAATTAACAGTAATTAAGAGCACCTGTGGCTGAAAAGTAAACTAGGTCCATGCATCAGGTTGCTTTCCACCCAATAAGCACACGGTCACGTGACCAGCGGTGACATGCCGCCTGGTGCCACCCCTGCATCCCTGGTCTAGGGAAACCCACTTCTGGCAAACCCCAAATCACTTCCTTGGGAGCCAAGGAAAGCAGTAAACTCCTATGCTGTGGATTCAAAGGCCAGTTAGGGCTGAAAGGCACAGGCTTGTAGCTCCAAATACTGAGGACGTTTCCAAACTGGCACCTGACGTTCTCATTGTTTCAGAGGAAGCCACGTGCCAGGGAACAGGCTCCCCGTGGTGCTCCAGGGACCGGGCAGCTCTGCTTTGGGGACAAGACCACGGCGCACCAAGAGTTCCTCTCAGTCACTCACTGGCTTTGTGTCCAAGGACAAACCCCCTTGCTGCTCTGAGCCAGCTTCTGTCGTGTCAAACGGTGCAAAGGCCCCAGCTCGCAGAGTGCAGACGGGGTGAGATGGGCTGGGCCGGGCACACACACGAGGTGACAGCTGTAAGGCGCCACCCAGCGCAAGGCCCGAGCACTGTTTAAACTTAGGTAAAATGGAGTGAAATTGAAAATCCAGTTCCTGGGCTTCCCTGGGGGCGCAGTGGTTGAGAGTCCGCCTGCCAACACAGGGAACGCGGGTTCAAGCCCTGGTCCGGGAAGATCCCACGTGCCGCGGAGCAACTAGGCCTGTGAGCCACAACTACTGAGCCTGCGCGTCTGGAGCTTGTGCTCCGCAACGAGAGAGGCCGCGACAGTGAGAGGCCCGCGCACCGCACCGCGAAGAAGAGTAGCCCTCGCTTGCCACAACTAGAGAAAGTCCTCGCACAGAAACGAGGACCCAACACAGCCAAAAAAAAAAAAATTCAGTTCCTCAGACACACCAGCCACATTTCCAATGCTTGACAGCCGCAAGTGACCAATGGCTGCCCTAGTGGACAGCCCTGAGCAGAATGGCCGAGACTGCCCAGGAGGCAGTGCAGAGAGGCCCGGTTCAGGACACAAGACCACCCTCCCTCCTTCAGAAAGTCAGGCCTGAAGGACTGAACTATAGAGGCACGAGTTACTGCCATTGGAACCCCGACGGCTTGAACGAATCAAGGAAAATGGAGATTCACCCCAGAGGACGAACCCCAGCAGACCCTAACCCACAACATCCAACTTCCAGGATCAGAACCTTCTGGCAGCCAGCTGAGCGGGACCCACACCCTCAGGCCTGCACACCCGCGGACCTGGGTGCAGATGCTGCACTGGCACGACTCATACAGACCAGGAGGAAAGAAACTCAAGAGAAAGAAAACATCCAAATCCCCTGGAGGCCCTCAGCTCTAAAGGAAACGACCAGGTCAGAATGAGGGGAACATCGCCCTGGGAATGTTAGCCACCTGCCCACGTGGCTCGTGGTCCACCTGTTCTGGGAACTAAACCCTCCACCAGCCAGCCAGAACCACATCCATCCAGTTCAAAGACGACAGCAAAGCTGTCAAAGAGGACGGCCCAGTCCCCGGGAATAAAGTGTAGCACAGAAGATGTGGAAGTAACCCCACAGAACTGGCTGCCTAGAGAGGCTGGAGCAGACACCCGCATAAGCCAGGGAGGGGAAAGGCCACAAAAAGTGGTTTCACCCTAAAGCCAGAGCCCGGCCCTCTGAACACTCCAGGCCTTTAAACAGTGCTGCTGCCTCACATCGTGATCAGAATCAGATCCCATGCATCCTCACAGGCTGCACTCACATTTAACAGTCACAGAGAACTAGGGACACTCGGGGGCCCTTCAGGAGAAGGACAGACAGCCCACATGGGACAGAGGGGCGACTCTGTGAGCTGGCCCAGGTTGGCACCGAGCAGCAGAACACACACATACCCGCACCGCGCCTTCCCAGACGGGCAAGTTTGTCTCAAAGAGGCCGACAGGACAAGTGGCAATCTGTTTGCTGTGCTTGCTGCCAGTGTGCGGAGTTTTGGACAAGAATTCAGGTTACAGCTCAGGGTCTGATGTTCTTCATTACAAACACTGTGGGTTCCCTAGATCTAGTGGACTGAAGAGAAAACTCAGCGTGCAAGCAGCTCTCATTTTGCTATTTCCACCCCTCTCCTATTTTGGTCTAGACCAGCGCTGACCTTTCTGTTCTCTGTCTGCGCTGTGCAATATATTAGCCACGAGCCATGTGTTGCTACCAAGCACTTGAAATGTAAATAGTGTGACTGAGGAGCTGAATTTTTCACTTTATTTAATTTTAATTAATTTAAATTTAATTGCTGCAAGTGACTAGTGGGCACTGAATTAACACAGCTCTAGACTCAAGAACCAGGTAAAGCAAGAATTCACACACTATGTATTCTAAACTGGACCATCATTAACACACAGCTGACAACAGTAACTCCTGCGGAAGGTCTGGCACCAAGCAGGGCCTTCAAATACAATGCAGGCTTCAGAGTTTGCAGCCACAGGGAAATCTGGAAAGTCTGCCCAGAGCGTTGCTCTGCTCCAGCCAATGCCCCAAATTAGACGACGTTTCCTTGGGTGTCAGCATAAAGCAGATTGCAACCAAGTGTGTGCAGCAACTCGGGAAAGTGGTCTTACAGCGTGGAGCTGAAATCTGAGTCAGCACAAACATGCCATGGAACAAAGTCATTTCAGAACACCGTAATCAGCCTGCTTCGGTCACAGGAGCCACTAGGTATGCTTGGGCCTCAATCTATGGTGTGGGCAATCAATTAATCCAGCCTGCCCCACCCGGAAGTCTTCCCACCCACTGAGCAGGAATGGAGGTGTGCCCAGGCTAGGTTTCCATCCCCTACTCAGCGTGGAGGATCTCTGGGAAACAGCCCAGGCAAACACTCCTCCAAAAGAGCCCAGCTAGGGCCTCATGGCAGAGGCAAACAAAGGGGTACCCCAGCCACTCCCGGTTATCTGGAAGGATGACAGATGGTGCCCCCCAAACCACAAAACCAGACGCCCCATTCCTGGCTGACACACGACATATGCATGTGCAAGCAGAGCCTGCCGTTCAGGCCAAAGGGTGCAACCTGAACACCTAAGAAGACCAGGCAGGTAACTGCAATGAGTCAAGCTGGCAGGTGAGGAATGATGAGCACCTGCCCTGACCAAAAAGAGCCACCACGCAGCTTTTCCAGAGGAGTTTTATGTGAACTATTTCCATTTATAACCACTGGCAACTAACTTAAATTCTCTTAAAAACTAAGGATCACAGTCAAGGACTAGTTTCAGCCTTTGGGATCCTGGTTTGCAAACTCAGTTTCGAATTAACACTTGTCTTAAACCAAAGAGGAAAAAAACCCAATATCCAATTTCTTAGATCAGTAAAATTGTAACTTTTGCTGGCACGGCCCCTGTATGGTGTCTGGGGCGTCCTCATTTGGCCCTTTCTGCTGTTTTTATCCAGTAAGGAGGAATGCTTCTCTCTCTGCAACTGAGTCTTCTAAACCAGTTATTTCCTATTACTAAAGGATTAATGTTTGCATTAAAGATCTTGAAAATGTTTGCTAGTTTTTAAGGCCATCTGGAAACCATCGAGATCTCTTCTTTAACTTTTTATGGTCTGATCTAAGAAATAACCAGGTGGGAGGTGGAAAAACAAAAATACTTGCTGGCCATTCACTGCTACTTCTCCAAGAGGAAGTGCGGCAGGGACAAGGCTGGATAACTCCGAGCTCGAGAATAAAATGCAAGCTGGAGGGGTCTATCAGCACAGCTAACCAAACAGGAAGGCGACCACAATGAGTATGTGATGCAATCAAAGAGAGAGAATAACGCAGAATAGTCGAGAGAAAAAGAGAGCGGGGCGGGAGGGGAGAAAGGGGAAAGAGAAAAGAAAGAGAATTTTTCTGTTCAACAATCCTCACCAAAAAAACCCAAAAGCAAACCCGGAGATCCTGCTGACCTATATCTACCGCACCAGCCCACTCGTAACAGAATGGTCAGGACAGTGCAAACCGGATGACTCCACGAATACACATCCTTTCCCAAACTTCTGGGGCCTGAACAGGTTCTAGTGGCTTCTTCTACTAGCTGAAACTGTTCTCCAGAAGCAAAAACTGTAAATTCAACACGAAACACGAAAACGACGACTCCAATCTTACCTTCTAGAAATGAGTCTTTCAAATCGAGATCTACCTTGTTAGAAACAAGCTCCCGGCTCCCTGCCCTACTCACGCACCGTTCGTTAGGAAAGGTCGCTGCAAAGGATTTCCACGGCAGGGGCGCTGGTGGAGACGCCTCCAAAGCCCCAAGGATCACCCCCGGGGGAAGCGGCCGGCTCCCCGCCCGGAGTCACAGCGCGGAAGGCTGAGGCCCCTCGGTGACCGTGCGAACCACCCCGCCCGCCCCGCATCGGCCCGCGATGGGAAGGCGTCCCCTTCCTCCTCCGTCCCAGGAGCCACTCCTCGCTACGGCTGAGAGGACCACGCGCGCGACCAGGCGGCCGGGGTCTCCGGCGCCGCTCGGCCCGCGGCATTCAGGCGGGTCCCGCCGCGGCCCGGCCGTGCCCAGTCCGCCATCGCCCCTTCCTGAGCCCTCCGCGGAGGCCGCGTCGGCCAAGACCGGGACCCCGCGCGCCCGGCGGCGGACCGGGGCGAGCCGCGGGGTGGAGGCGGGAACGGCGCTGCAGCCTGAGGAGCCCCGCCGGCTTCCAGCCCCGAGCCACCCGCAGGGAGCAGCCCGCGCCTCACCTCTCTCGGGCGCCGCCGCCGCCGCCGCCCGGGCCAAGACGCCTCCTTCCCCACGCGGCCATCTTGGAGACTCCCCGCTCGCGAACGCCTCACGCCGGGCGGCCTCGCGACACCGCGCGGGCGGGAGGGAGTTGTAGTCCGGCCGCCGCCCCGGACGGCGCGCCGGCTGGGGATCGGGCCCCGCGGGACTATAAGGTCCACAATACACTGCGCGCCGGAAGCCCACCCCGAGGCCGCCTGGGAAACGCGGGCCCAGACAGGAGGAGCTGAGGGCCCACTTCCGGACTAGCCGCCGCTAGGCCTCCTGCGCTTCGAGAGATTCGACCGCCGAGGTCACCGAGGGGCCACTCTCGCTCATCCCCCAAATTCTCGGGAGGCGAGACAGACGCGGTCCCCGCCGCCAGGGGGTCCCTGCTGGCAGGCTGTTGGCAGAGAGTGTCTGAAAGCGGAGAAAGGGGAGAGTTTAACGTGTGATGACTGCTGGGAGAGACAGGGCGCCGCTCACGTCGCACCCTCGTCCGGCCGTGGTGGCGAGGACACAGCCCCGCACTCGGGCGTCTTCGAAGGCGGGTGCTGGCCCCTCACTCCGCCAGCGGGAGCCCTGCCTGGACCCTGCCGAGTCGGGAGGGCGGACGGAGCCCAGTGACTCCTGCCCGCTGTCCCCTCCGAGCAGGGGCTGATCCGGGGGACCCCTCGCAGCTCTGAAGTGGTAGTCCCTCCCCTGCTTCCGACCGACAGCGTTGCTAGACATATTAATTGGTCCCATAAGCATTTGAGCAACTCTCATGCTGAAATCAGCGCCGTGTCCAGAGACGGGAGAAGCACGGCGCCTGCTCTCAGCCCCCGGGTCTCGCCGAACCGGGCGAACCAGGGCCCGAGGGCTGTCGGGTGTAGATGCGGCTCTCATCGTTGAGGAGTCCTCAGGATTTCCTTTCGGTTCACAGTCTACAATAGTCTTAATAGTCTGTCACGGGCCCTCAGTACCTACAAGATGCAACTCAAGCTCCTAAGCTCAACCCAGAGGCCCCTCCGTAATGTGGAGGTTGCTCCCCTCTCCGGCTTCAACTGCCTCCCTTCCCTGCCCAGAGCCAGGTTAGCAGATTCGGAGGTCCCCAGACGGTCCATGCTGTGCCTAAAATGCCTTTCTCTCCCTGCCAACCATCCTTCAGCAGCACCTGCTCTTCCTGGTGGGTCACAATCCCGCCTCCAGGTAACAGTGTGCGGCCCTGCTTAGTGACCTCCGAACGATGACCATCTCGCCTTGTGATTAGTCTATTTTCTCTGGACCAGTTTGCTGATTCAGAGGGTTTCTAGGGATTCTAGAACAGTTGGGTTTGAAGCATGGATCTGGAGCTGGGGCTGCTTTGTGTGTGTGTGGGGGGGGCTGCTTTTATAACCTCTCTTTCTCAGCCTCCCAGTTTGTAACCTGGGTGTGATACTAGCACCTCTCCTCAGAGGACCAGTATGAGTATTACATAAGGTGACACCTTAGAACTCAGAACACCACACAAGGTAACAGTCAACGGACGTTTAAGTCAGGCCAAGCCCTGTTCTAATTATTTGAAGTGATTAACTCTTAAATCTTCACAACAGCCCTGTGAAAGGGATACTGTTTTTATCCACATTCTCATTTTGCAAATGAGGAGGACCTACCTGAGTGACTCGCTAAAGTCATGCGCCAGGATTTGAGCCCAAGCTGTCTGGTTGCCGAGATTTCGCTATGCTATGGTGTCTCTCAGGAAGAGTCAGGCCAGGATCTAGTGCACAGAGGAAAGTGCTCAAGCAGCTGTGGGCCTGGGCCCATCTCCCCGTCTCCCTGCTCTTGCACTTAACTTCTAACAGGCCATCTGCCGCAGTCTGCTGACTTGAGTGGAGACACCCAGAATGTCACCTGTTCATTACTACTAGTGCACAGACACCTGGAGGATTCACGGGCAGCGTGTAGTAACTGAGCTCCCACTGAGGGCACAACCTGAATGATGGGAGTTGAAATTCCTGTGGGCCCCCAGAGAGCCCTGATTGCTGGCAGAGAAGCAGCCAGCAGGAAAGGTGGGTCCTAGCTGGTGCTCAGAAATCTCTGCCACTTCCCTTACTCCTCTGTTCATTCATTCTTACAGCAAATAATTGTGTGCACAGTCAGTACCAGGTACTCTCAGGCACCAGAGTCACAGCACTTAGTAAGACAGACACTTCCTGGTCTCATGGAGTTTCCAGTCCAGCCGAATAAACAACTAAGTAACTAGGAGTTTTCAGTGCATGATAAATACTAACAAGAAACTAAGCAGGATGATGTAATAGATGACTTGGAGATTACAGCTGGCTAGAGGTCTTTTCAAGAGGTAGCATGTGCATGGGGCCTGGATGAAGAGTGTGCAAGGAAGAGCTGGGGACAGCATTGTGACCCGGTAATGGGACCAGACTGACAGAAGAGAGGTACTGGGTTTGCTTTTGGTTAGTCGTTTCCTCTCTCTGAATGTCACTTTTCTCAACTGTAAAATGGGGGTAGTTTCATCAATATTAGTCAGTGTCTAATTAGGAAAAGAAATCCACCCGAGGTATTTCAAACAGAAGGGATTTAATACAGGCCATTGTTTGTGGAGGTGTTGGGCAGGCTGGCTGAATCACTATCTTGAACACCTGAAACTTATTCAATATCGTACATCAACTATACCTCAATTTTAAAAAAACCTGCTTTCTTTTACCCAAAGGCTACACGCTGTGCCTGCAGCTCTGTCCTGCCGTTTAACTCCAGGCTTAGAACCTCCCAGGACCACCTTGCCAGCCAGGCTGCCTTGAGGGGACCCTGCCCCATGCTGTGAGCAAAGAGCCCTCCCCCAATCCCCCGCATCCCAATGGGGGTGCGTTTTCCTCTCTCCCCATCCAGGCCTCAGAACGCAGGCTCCTTGTTTGTATGGCTGGAACTCACCCCCAGCCTGCCCTGAAGCAGTGCTGGGAACACGAGGGGCCCCTGGGCCCCATCCTGCCCGTTCCACAGCTGGATGTGGTCGGCTTTGGGGATGGGGACTCTGCAGGCTGGAGGGGACATGGGCCTCTGAGTTGCTGCTCAGAGGAAAGCCTAGTCACGCCCACGTGGTCAGGAAAGAGCTGCAGAAAGTGTGGACTCCTCCTGAGAGGTGGCCACTGGGAAGCAGGACGAGGAGGGCTGGGTGGGCAGGGGTCACTCAGCACCCATGACTCCTGCCCCGGCTGCCGGCTCCTGCCCTCCCTTCTCCCGGTGGGACCTTTACTGGGTCTGTCCTGTCCCTGCCCCGCCGTTTCATTCTGGTTCAGGGTAGACAGTAACTTGGGTTGTACTTCTAGACCCCAGGCTGCTGCAGGGCGGGTGCTGGGGGTGTCCCCGGGTATTGCCCTGTGAAGTCTCTGCCACAGGATGCAGACATGGAGGGGCAGGAACTGGGTGTGGGTCCTGGTCCCCTTGCCTTCCTGCAGCCTTGTGACCCCCCCGCCCCCAGCCTCTGGTCCCCAATACCTGGTGTCTCACGGAGCTGCTGTGGGAGCCGAGCTGGCCACGATGGAAGGCTGGCGACCTGGTGACCGCAGAGCCCCTTCCTCTCCGTCGGGGCAGCGATGTGACCCCCTCCCCCCCGACCCCCACCCCCGCCAGGTGGACCTAGAGGAACACGCCCATCCAGGAGTCCTCAGGCTCCAGACACCATGCCGGAGGCTCTCCACCGTCTGTGTTCTGAGTGCCGCTTGCCCCTGGCCTGTGCCCCCCTGGGCCAGGAGCTCCAAGGGAAGGCTTCCTGGGGAGAGAGGGACAGGGCTAAGAGCAGCAGCTGATGTGACCTGACAGCCTCTTCCTGGTCACCCCGTCCAGCCACTCCCAGCGAGGGGAGTCAGTGCCGGGGGCATGACTGTGGCCTTAGAGGGGCCCATACCTGGGAGGAGGCACGGGCCGGGCCGGCAAAGCCCCCAGATCCTGACGCCGCCTATGCCTCTCAGAGCCTTGCTTCCCCTGCCGCCAGCTAGGATGCGGGAACACAGAGCACCTCTCACTCCTCCCTCACACCTGAGGCCCCCCCCCCCAAACCTGGGTGGAGCCCGACTGTCATGGGGGTGGAACAGAGGCAGGGGCGGGAGGGGGGGCGCCCCTGCCCTTCCAGAAGCAGTCCTGGAGCTGCACTGGGTCACACCTTTTATTGAAATGTACGTCATGCAATCCGTCTGGAGACCAGCCCTGGCCCAGACGCCACCTGCAGCAGGTCCTGAGTGGGAAAGGCACGTGAGTGACCACCTGTCTCGACCGGGTGAGAAAGAGAGACCCACAAAGTCAGCTGTGGCAGGAGGGCACGGGGCCTCGGGGGCGATCTGCTTGGGGGGCCTGGGTGGGTCTCTGAGTGTCCCCCTGCCCTGCCAGTGGCACACAAACTGGCCCACGTGGCCTGCCTCCTGAGCAAGGGTTCCCCAGGTGTCCCGGGATGGGTGGGGCTGGGGGCCGAGGCTGGGACGCCAGTCAGTCAGGGTAGCACGGGCGGGGGGGGGGCAGCCAGCCACAGCGGGATGGGATTGGGCGTGCTGGCAGCGGGGGCTGGGGCTCCGGCGCAGGGGTCTGCAGTGGACCCGGCCCGACCTGGGAGAATTGGCCGTTGCTGCCGCCGAGGGCTCTAGTGGAGCAGCAGCGGCACTTTAAGGCAGCCCGAGGCGAGGAGGCCTGGGTCGCACCTGCAGAAACTGGGGACAGGCTGTCCTTGGGTCCAGTGATGCAGGGGCCCTGGAGACCCCGCACATCCCCTGGTTCAAGTACTAAGTGTTTTGTCTGCACGCCGGCTGGGCACCCAGTCACCTGCTGTTAGAACACAGGTGCAGGCTGGGACGAGGGTTGGTGGGCCCTGGTGCCACCCAGCCCTGGGGTCCCCTGCGCCACTGCTGCAGGACACCCGGCTACGGACAGCGCCCCCTGGAACTGGGCCACCTTGCCCCAAAGGCTGCAGAGGGGTCAGCACCAGCTCGCTGAGCTACTGGAGAGAAGTTCTCATGACGGAGTCTGTGCTTGAACTTGGGAGGGATATGTGGACAGGGAGCGGGTGGTGCTGGAGAGGGAAATGGCTCAGAGCCTGGGCTGCCCGTCAGTCCACTCTCAGGCCTACAACCCACTCTGTCTTTATGCTGCACCAGGAAGGGGACACCCCCAGGCTCGGAGGGGACCCAGCAGCCGAGCCCACCTCCTGCCAGCACGGTAGAGGCCCAGGGGCCTCCCTGACTCCCCCAAAAGCCCTTTGCAAACAGAGCTGGGAGTGCAATGGTTGCCCTCGGCCCTCTCAGGGATTCCTGGAGGCCAGAGTGGGGCTGGGGACTGGGGGCTGGGACCTGGGAAGGTGGGGTGCTGAGGACGGGGACCCTGGGGCTGCCAGGCCTTCAGGCACGCAGACAGAGAGGTTCCCGCCATCAGGTGAGAAGGCATTTGCGCACAGGTGTTTGGGGGCCCCAGGCCACTGCAGTGGAGGAGGGGGGCTTGGTGCAAGACTGGGAGCGGACGAGTGGGAAGAGGACACAGGCCAGTGCCTGCCGAGGTCAGGCAGGGAGGTGTCAACGGGGCAAGCAGCCCACCCTAGCCAGAGGGCTGAAGGGGCCACGTCACTCACGCCTCACCCCAGAGGGACCGGACTCCTGGGCTCCCCTCCAGCCCCACAGAAGAGCAGGTGTGGATTCAGCCCTCGTGGGGAGCGCGGCAGCGGAGGCTGGTAACCTGAGCCCTAACCCGCCCCCAGAAAGGCTGGCCCCACGGGACAAAGGGTGCTGGCATCCTTGCTCCCCAGGCTGTTCCCAGGAAGGCTGGTCCGGGAGGGGCCCCAGGACTCCTGACGGGCCACGAGCTCGCAGGAAGGCAAAGACGCTCTGATGTCTGGCGGCTGCACAGGAAATCCCTCTGCAGAACTACTTCTTCCTCTTGGGTGGTGCGGATGGTTCGTGGAGGATGGTTTTCTCCCTCCCACCCCAGCTCGGAAGAGCCCTCTCTGAGAAAGCTCAGCCACAGCGAGGGGCGGGGACCCCCAAGATACTCGGGCTGGAAGGGGGAGGGCAGCCACGGGGGGCCTGCCTCTTGCAGAGCTGAAGGGCGTTGCAAGGAGTAAGGAGACATGTGCGCGCGCACTTGGCCCGACGCCCCCAGCAGTTGGCACACAAGGTTCCTCGTGGCTCCTCATCTGCGGAGACGACCCGGCCTGGGCATGTTGGCAGGGCCCCAGATCAGCCCCCCTGCCCATCACGGAGCGGGGAGCAGCAGGTGGGACCCAGAAAGACCAGAGGGACGCCCCTGTCCGCGTTCCGGTCCTGACTGCGGGCCCTCACGGTGTCTGCAGAGCAGGAACAGCCGGGCCCCGTTCGCCACGGCAGCTGGGCCACGGCCACAGACAAACGTCCTTACAAAAATAACTCTGAGTCTGTCCCCGTGGGGACCAGGGTTCCTGAGAGCACGCAGAGGCCGGGGCGAGGCCCGGAGGGAGGGTCCGGTGGGCAGGCTCGGGCCCCGCGGGGCCGGGGCTACGGCTGCAGGCGCTCCAGGTACTGCGGCAGGGGGTTTTCCTTGACGAACTTCTGGATGTACCAGCACGTGACATGGGCCCTCAGGTCCTCCTCCACTACGAAGTCCAGAGCGGCCTGGCAGCCGGGCAGAGAGAAGAGCGGTCAGGGCCCCCAGCGGCACCTCGGCTCAGAGGCCCAGCCCCTCAGGCCCCGGGCTTTCCCTCGGGTCTGCGATGGAGCCAGGGGTGCTGCCACCACCCCCGTTACAGTCGGGAAGCCGGGGCAGGAAGCTCTGGTGAACTGCCGGAGGAACAAGGCAGGGAAGAGAGGGGCCAGGGTCGGATCCGCCCCGGGAGAGCCCCGCCCGCCCGTCTCCACAGTGAGCCGGGGTGCCCAACAAACTCCTCTTCTCCGCTAATTCTTCACTGGACACTCCTCTAGGAGCCTCCCCTATGGGCTGGGTTGGGGCGCCCGGGGCTCCCTCCACCCCTGGCAGGGGTCACTCAGTTTTCACAGGGATCCCAAGAGCAGCAGCCGGGGGTGGGGATGTCAGCGTGCAGTTGTCGTCCTGGTGGGTCTGGTGCGCCTCCCTGCCCCAGTGCCCTGCACACACTGGTGCACAATAAACGTTTGCTGAAACAGTACAGCACAGTCTGGGTGTAGCTGGAGGGTCTGATGACAAAGGCCGAGGGCTGACTAGGCGCCTGGGCTCCTGGTCGGCCGTCTGACCCTCCGGCCACCCCCCAGCGGCCCACACCTGACCCCGGGTTTCAACCCGAGAGCCTCTAGTGACAGGATTCCAGGCTCTTCTCCCATTTTGCAGATAAGCGCCCTCACCCCTGGCAGATCCCTTCTCCTGTTACCCAGGTAGCAGCTCTGGGTTCCTCGCTTGTAACGGGGTGGGCCCATAGGCCAGCTTGAGCTGCTACTGAAAGACACCTGTCCCCCGCCCGGGGCCAGGGGGGAGGGGGCGGAGGGAGCAACGGGGCAGCAGGGGGAGGGGCTAGGCCCCGTCAGCCGTCAGGGGAACGCAAGGCCGAGCTCTGCTGCAGGTCAAAGCCCCTTGAAGCCCAAGCTGCCCTCCTAGCGGCTGGGGACGCAGGGGCAAGAGCCAAGTCACTCCAATGTCTGCCCACCTGTTCAGCAAGGGTTCACGGAGCACCTACCACGTGCCATACACGGGGTCCCGGCAGTGAGCTCCCGGCACCGGGCAGGTGTGTGCGTGTGGTGGTGGGGGCCCGGAGGCCCAGCCCCCAGAGCAGGGGAAGGGGGCGAGGCGGCCGCAGCCGCTGGAGGAGGGCGGGGCCTGGCCCGGAGAGGAGGGGAAGGGGGCGAGGCAGCTGCAGCCGCTGGAGGGCGGGGCCCGGCCCCCGGGGCGTGGTCTCCTGTGAGTGGGGGGCAGCCCCCACGCCCCTACCTTGGCCAGGTGCTTGGCGATGCCACGCCCGCGGTAGGCGTCGGGGACCTCCGTGTGCTGCAGGTCCACAATCCGCTTGCCCACGTACTCGTAGAGCAGGACAGCCCGGTCGTGACACCCTGTGGGGAGGGTGGTTGGCGGGTGAGGCCCGAGCCGGCACGGAGGCCTGGGCCTTGGAGGCGCAGGCGTTTGGAGCCCGGCTGGGGAGCTGGGTCTGGAATCGCCTCTCTGCGCCTCAGTTCCGCGTCCATAAAGTATGGATGTAACAGAACATTCCTCATTAGAGTGTGTGGAGGGTTAAATGAGGCAATTTCCGTAAAATGCTTAGAACAGCGACCGAACATACCGAGCCCCGCGTGGGCCTTTCCTGCTACCCTCCAGCCAGCATCCCAGGGCCCCCGGCGCCCCCCAAAGCCCAGCTCTCTGCATCCCCACCGGAGCACCTGCCCGAGGGACTGGGAGCCCCAGCGCTGGATGAAGAGCAGAGCTCAGCAAGTCGCCAACTAAACCGGAGCCTGAAGAGACAAGAGAGCAGGACCTCCCACCGGACCTGGGGAAGGGCAGAAGGAGGGGCACACAGGAAAGCCACGCCAGGCACAGGAGGGAGAGCAAACTGGCCTTCATGCCCTCTCAGGCCTGGCACTCTGGTCTACCCTGGTTTCCTGCTGGAAAAACATTTAACTGGAGTTCCTCCAACCAAAGTCTTCAGTTCCTCATCCGCCTGTCTGTCTGTCCATCCAACCAGACACCCACCCACCCATCCGGCCCCCATTTGCCTGCCCATCTACCTGCCCAGGCATCCCATCCACCCATCTGTCCACCTGTTCCCCTTGACAAAAGTTCACTGAGCCCCAGACACTGTTTCAGGAGCTGAGGACAACTCCATGGGTTACTATTTCAGGAAGTTTCAAGGGTATGAAGGAAAAAATAATCTGGGCCAGGGGAGACGGGCATTTAGCCAGGGTAGTCAGGGGAGACCTCCCAGGAGGAAACCTCTGAGCTGAGGGGTAACTGGGGAGCAGCAGACGTCTGAAGGAAGAGCAGGGGAGGGGTGGACAGAGGGCACAGCCAGCACAAAGGCCCCGAGGCAGAATGTTTACGCAGGGCAGCAGGCCACGTGGGGGCTTCACAGGCACTGCTCGGACCTCTGCTTCTGCACCGAGGCCCCCTGCAGACAGGGGGCAGGGTCTGGAGCCCTTGTCAGCCTTCTCGCGGTCCCTGCTCACTCGCTCACCCATCGCCTCCCTCAGCATTCCTGAGTGACAACTTGGGCCACAGATGGACCAGATCCCAGGATGGCCTGGGGGATTCTCTGCCCCTCCCACCCCGCCAGCTCCTGGTGGTCCCAGGGGCTTGGTCACCACCACATCCCCAGTGCCCAGCCCGGAGCAGATGCCCAAGAAATACCTGCCCCACAAACTCCTGCTGTTCTCTGTGCCACACACACAGCAGGAGCTGAAGGCCGGCTCGTGGCTGCTGTACGCCCAGTACCTCCCCGGAGCCTGACCCCACGCCCTTGGGGACACTGGGACGGGACAGCTGCAGCTCACACTGCTGGGGCCACTCAGCCCCTGCACACACCAATCCTCACAAGAACCTTACAAGATGGGCAGGGTTCTCACAGCCCCATCGACAAACAGGGAAACCGAGGCTCTGAGAGGCTATCGCGCAGCTCGGCATGTGTGGAGCTGTCTGGGGACCCCGGGTCTTGCGGCTGAGAGGAGCAGAAGGGCATCGGGCTGCGGGGCAGATGTGGCTGTGCGTGAGGGACAGGGCGCGACGCTGTCCCCGCCCCACACCTCCCTGAGCTGCGGAGGAGGCAGACGCCAGTGGACAGCCCTGCAACACCTGGGCCTCAGTGACCGCAGAGGCTGCCCAGTGCCAACTGCCCCACGCTGCCTGGAGACGGCCACCCCCCGAGGCGCTTCTCATACGTCTCTCAGCCTCTGCTCTGACCTCCGGCAGGCCCGTGGGAACAGCTTTCAAAACATGCCCGGAATCTGGCCACTTCATACCTCCGCCGGCCCCTGGGCCCCCAGTGGAAGCCGAGTCACATCCCGTCCGTCCTCTGCTCAGGGGCCTCCTCGTGGCCCCTCACGTCCACCCAGCCTCGGTTGGGTGCTCCCTCTGCCTGGCGCCTCCCACCGGAGAACCCCCTGACCTGCCCCCCTGGGCACCACGGCCACCCCATCCCCGGCATCTGGGTCCGTGGATCCCACAGCCTCCGCGTGTGGCAGCCTGGCTGGACCCCAGGCCCTTCTCCGGGCTGGGCCAGTACTTGCCATGTGGGGGCCATGGAGCCAGCCAGGGCCCCAGCTTCCAGTCCCAGCTCTGCCAGGAGACCTCAGACATCACCAGGTCTGGGACAGCGGCTACCTCCCTCCTGAGAGTCACGTCGAGATCGTGGGCTGTGACTGGTTTTGAGAAAAGTTAAAGCAACCTGGCAAATGAGGAGACCTTCCCTCCGTCTCCGCCCTGCCTGCACCAGTTCCGAGAGCAGGCCCGGCAGATCAAAACGCCTGTTATACAGACGATGAGGCTGAGGCAAAGCCAGAACCCAGGCTCTCTGTGCCCTCTGGGACGTAGCTGGTCAAGGACAATTGGGCGAGGGAGCCCAGGGCGGGCGGCACCGCCTGGCTTCTCTGGGCATCTCCACCTGCAGAGCCTGCTGTGGGCAGGGGCCATAGGCTGGTGGCTCAGAGCTGGGAAGCGTGAGAGGGCAGACCCTGGGGGCCGCCCAGGAAGCCCACCCACAGGCCCAGCTGGTCCCATGCCCCCCAGGCACCCTGCCCAGGGACCCGCTCTAGCATGCATCCCAGGACGCGAAGGGCATGAGGGTGCCCTGGGAGCACAGCGTGGCTCGGGCAGGGGCCTCCTGCCTGGGAACTGGGATCTGAATGTAGGAGGCCTCTGCTGCGCTTTCAGCCCTGCTGCCCCCAGGGCCTCAGTCTTCCCATCTGCAAAGTGGGGGCTGGGGAGGATGTGGAAGGCGCTGGGTTCCAGGACCCCCAAATGACGCTTCTTGGAGCAAGTGGGACACTCGGCGCTGGCTGAGAGGGGAAAGCAAAGGCCAAGGGTGGGGCCGCCCAGGGGTGGGAGCTCAGTTCTGGCTTTGCACTTTCCCCACTGATGAAATGGTGATACAAGCTAGCTTTTCAGACCCTGGATCTGGGGGCCAGACAAGCCTGGACACCTGCATTCTCTCACAGCCCACATCAGCAAGACCCATCCGCGCTTCTTTCAGCAACCATCCAGGAGCTGGGATTTCTCCCCTCCTCTCACAGCGCCTGCTCCAGAGCAGTAGCCAGCCCTGCTCCTGTCTTGCCCCGGAGCAGCCAGAGGGAGCCCAGGACATCCCACCCGCCCTCTGCTCAGGACCCTCCCGGGCACCCACCTCACCCGGAGTCAAGGCCAAGTCCTCACAATGCTTTCCACGGCCCCGCACCACCTGCCCCCAAGACCTCTTGACGTCCTCTGCTATGCGGCCTCTCCGTCCTCCCGTCCCTGCTGCTCCCAATACACACCAGGCATCCTAGAGCCTTTGCACTTGCCGCCCCTTCCACGTGGAGTGCCGTTCCCACCGTAGCTCCCTTCCTTGCCTCCTTCCCAGGGCGGCCGTCCCAGACACCTGACTCTAAACAACAGCCCTTGGGACCGCCCTGGTGGTCCAATGGTTAAGACTCTGCGCTTCCAATGCAGGGGCCAAGGGTTCGATCCCTGGTGGGGGAACTAGATCCCACATGGCGCGGAGCGCAGCCAAAACAAACAAGGAAGAGCCCTTTCCTGACGCCCGACCTTGTTTCTCACCAGCCTTGCTCTCTAGGACGCTCTACACTTTATCGTCCACTGCCCCCCAGACGGTCGGTCCCAGGAGCCCCCAGCACCTACAACAACGTTTCGCGACACACAGTAGGTGTTCAACAAGCACTTGTGGAATGAATCCTAGTTCTTCTACCTCCAAGGTGCAAGCCCCTGGGCACGTCAGTCACTTTCCCTGCCTCAGCTTCCTCCTCTGTAAAATGGGCAGAGCAGTTGGGACAACGCCGCCACCCCCCACCAACAAGGCTGAGGATAAAGCGACTCCGCGTGCGTGGGGCCTCCTGAGGACTGAATGCGCACAGCTGCTCAAACCTCTTCCCTCCCCAGACCTGGAGGCTCCTCAGCCCAGCTGTGCCAGGGGATGGCCGGTACACACCTGCACCTGGAGCCCCAGGGCCGCTCTGCCTCTCGGCCTCAGCGCCCACATCTCTCACAGGCGCAGTGAGCTGGCCTCCGGGAACTGCCTGCAGGTTAGGAGACACCACGGCAGGCCGTTCCCCTCCCCAGCTGGGGCGGGGTGGGGGCTTGGGCACAGATGACTCCCCGCCCCCCATATACACCCAGACCAGGTCCGGCCTGGCTGCACAGCTCCCGCCTCGCGGGCGGGCAAGGAGCTACTCCCGGGCGTGGCTGGGGATCCCGGTCCACTTTACAGTTAGCCAGATGAGCAGTAGGCAACAGAGGTGCAAGTTTAGAAAGATGGCTGGTCACGTCCAGCTCTGACCACAGCCAAGTCTAGAGGGGTGTCCTTTGGCTGTACTCACTAGGGAAAGAAAGAAGGAAAACCCAAAACATTCCCTTTTTCTTCTTTCTCTGAGTGTCTAGGGCCTCCTGAGCTCCCCAAGGGAATCTAAGGCCTCTCTGGAGCCTCAAAAGGAGGATTTGAAAAGCCATGGGGCCTCGTCCAACGAGAGCAGCGGGACCCGGAGAGTCACGGCCAGCCAGCCAGCCGGGCCACTGCAGGCAGCGTGGCGGTGGAAGTACATGCCTCCAGGTGGAAAGACGCGTGTCTGAGTTCCGGCCTGCGCTCCTCCCCTGCGCCGGCCTCAGCTCACTCCCCTGAGCTGCGGTGGTGATGCCCAGGTCACAGGGATGTTGTGACAGGGATGTGCTGGGCCCAGCTCAATGCACAGCACAGCCCAAAGCGGGCTTCTGAGGAAGGTCCGCGCTCCAGGCCCCAGCCCCTCCCGGCTGTCCAAGTGCAGGTGGGAGGTGTGGGCCCAAGTTGGGCCCAAGTAGGACCCCATCCAGGCTCTGCGCATCCCCCCCACCTCAGGAAGCCTTCCCCTTCCCTCCTCAGAAATGGGCACAGTGGCCCATAAGGACCCTTCCAGCTTGGACACTGCCACAGGGGGCCCAGCTGGGAGGGAAGAAAAAGTTATTAAGGCAGAAGGGGTGGGACACAGGGATGAAAGTTCACTCCTCCATTTCATAATTCCACTTCCCAACCCCAGACCTCTTAGGCAGAGGGAGTGTGGGCTAGTAAGTGGTGGAACTTTTCTCTACAGGAAATGAGAACTTGACGTTGCTTCTGGTTTAAAAAGTAATGCCCAGGGACTTCCCTGGCGGTCCAGTGCTTAAGACTCTGCACTTCCAGTGCTTCCACTGCAGGGGGCACGCGTTCAATCCCTGGTGGGGGAACTAAGATCCCGCATGCTGCACCTCTTGGCCAAAATAATTAATAATAATAATAATAATAATAATAATAATAATAATACCCAGTCAGTGTTCACCAACATTTACTATCTGCCGCAGGCGCTGTTCTGAACCTTACTCTTACTGGGGCATCTGGTCCTTACCACCAGCCAGGAGTTATGCGCTGGGGTTAACCCCATTGTAGAGACGGAGAAACTGGAGCCCACAGAGATGAAGCAACTTAGCCAAAGTCCCAGAGCCTCTGGGGTCTGATGGCGACACCATCCCTCTACACCCCCTGCCCCTTCCAGGCAGAAGTCCCTCTGTCTGTCAGCCCCGGGTCGGCCCAGAGGATTCTTCCAATCCCCTTGGTGCAGAAAAGCTAAGGTTCCCAGGTGCAGCCAGAAGCCATTGAACACCGGGTAAAGGGGAGGTGGTGGCTCACCACGCTCCCCAGGACCTCGGTAGCAGCCCGGAAAACAGCCAGGCCGAGCAGGTGCGGGTTCCCCGGGGCCGAGGCGGGATCGGAGCTGCCCGGCACCTGCCTCCGCCTCCCCGGGGCCCTCTCCAACCCGGGCGCCCGGCGTGGGCTCGACTCTCCCGGCAGCCCGCCTCCACCCGGCCCGCGAGTGCGCCCCCAGCCCCGCGGCGCGCAGACAAAAGGCGGGGGCGGGCCGGGCCCCGCGTTACCGTTGAGCCGGACGGTGAACTGGCGGCGCCTACGGTCGTGCTCCACGCGGATGGGGCAGCCCTGCTCCGGCGCGCCCGGCGGCACGGCGGCCGGCGAGTGCGCCATGGGCGCTGGGACCCGGGCTGCGGGCGCGCGGCGGGCCCCGCGAGAGGCGCGCGGACCCGCACAGTGGGCCGACCGCAGGCGGCGGCGCAGAAACTGACACTCGGCGGCGGCAGCAACAAAAAGGGGGGCAGGAAATCAGCTGTGCGGTCACGTGCAGCGCGCGGCCAGTAAGCGCGCGACCGCTCTGTTTTGGTGCATTCCGTTTGGCTCTTAAAGGCGCCGCGCCGCTCACAGCTTCGTGCCTGGGCCCTTGGGCCTCTGGCCTCAGCTGGCAGGAGACTTTGGGGCCCGCACGGACCCCTTCTCAAAGACACGTGACGGGGCTTCCCTGGTGGCGCAGTGGTTGAGAGTCCGCCTGCCGATGCTGGGGACCACGGGTTCGTGCCCCGGTCCGGAAAGATCCCACATGCCGCGGAGCGGCTGGGCCCGTGAGCCATGGCCGCTGAGCCTGCGCTTCCGGAGCCTGTGCTCCGCAACGGGAGAAGACACAGCAGTGAGAGGCCCGCGTACAGCAAAAAAAAAAAAAAGACACGTGACGACCTGTAGGGCAATTCTCACCGTCCCCTCGCAGCCACCAGTTGTTGTTTTTTTAAAATTTATTTAGTTTTGGCTGCGTTGGGTCTTTGTTGCTGCCCGCGGGCTTTCTCTAGTTGTGGAGAGCGGGGGCTACTTTTTGGGGTGCGCGGGTTTCTCATTGCGGTGGCTTCTCTTGCTGTGGATCATGGGCTCTAGGCACGCGGGCTTCAGTAGTTGTGGCTCACAGGCTCAGTAGTTGTAGTGCACGGGCTTAGTTGCTCCGCGGCATGTGGGATCTTCCCGGACCAGGGCTTGAACCTGTGTCCCGTGCATTGGCAGGCGGACTCTCAACCACTGCACCAGCAGGGAAGTTCCTCGCAGCCACCACTTATTAAGCGCTTGCTGTGTGCCTGGCCTCAGCAAAGCCCCAGGGAAGCCTGGGAAGTAGGTGCGCTTAACCCCTTGTCACCGGGAGGACAGGGGCCCGGGGAGATCTGCGAGGTCACCTTGCTTGCTTTGGATCCGGTGAAATGCCACCTCTACCCCAGAGGCAGCAGCGCGGGAAGCGCCTTGGAGATCCCTGGAGCCACTCAAGGCGGGGCGGGGGGGAGGACTGAGTCCCAAGAGTTCCAGGGACTTGCTTGAGGACACACAGGACTGGGGGTGTGAGGACCAGACTACTTTTTTGAAAGGGGACTGGACAACCCCTCCCCACCCCCAGCTTTGCTCAGATCAGAAGCAGCCCACCGAGTCAGGTGACTGCAGGTTTTACTAGTTCGTTAATGAAGGTGTAAGCATGACATCACTCCCATGTGACCACTCCCCAATACCAGATACCCGACCCTTGTGTTTCCCCCTTCCAGCCAGTGCCCCACCCCTTGACTAATTTGCTTTTCCTAGAACTTCATGTAAACAGTATCATATAGTCTGCACTTTCAGGGTCGTTTCTTTTTTTCAACATTTTATGTGTGAGGTTAATCCTTGTGGTTGTATCTTTTTCATCACTGAATAGTATTCCATTGTGTACATATTCCACAATTTATCCGCCTGCTGTTGATGGGCGTTCGGGTTGTTTTTGACTGTTATGAATAAACGTACTGTGGACATTGAACATGGTGCTCCTTGCAGGTGGCTGCGTCTTGCAGTCAGTGTACCTTGAATTTTATGAGGACTTGCCAGGCCTTTTTCCAAAGTGGTTGTACCATTTTTACACTCCTGCCAACAATTTTGAGAGTTACGTTTGGTGCTGTCAGTCCCTTTAGTTCTAGCCATCTGATGAGTGTGAAGTCGTCGCTCACTGGCTTAAGTTTGCATTCCCCTGATGACCCATGACGTTGAACCTTTTTCATCCACTCCTTGACCGTTTGGATATCTACTTTTGTAGTGCCTGTTTAAGTTTGTTTGTTTGTTTTTCGTTTTGGAGTTCTTTTTATTGTCTGGTTATTAGTCCTTTGTCAGACATATTTATTGAGAATATCCTATCCTAGCAGATTAAAAAAAAATAAGTGTGTGTTGTGTCACAGAGTTTGGAAACAAAACAAGGCTGAGGAGTGAGTCATAACATACAAGGAGATAGAAGAGGATCCTGGGGTCAGAGGGGGTCTTGACTTGAGCTGAGTCAGGGCTGGCTGCAATCCTGAGCAAGACGTAATCTTGTGTGTGTCTCAGGTGATTTCCTTGTCTCCAAATAAACTTGAGTGGTGTGGGGAAGCCAGAAGAAGTTTCTGGAAATTCCATCAACTGGCTATGCTGTTTCCCATGCTGGGCCTTTGCATGCACTGCTGTCCAAGCATCACCTCCCTTGGAAGGCCCTCATCGAAGCTCCTCAGTCCTCCTGGGTACAGGGGAGATTCCTGGCAGGGCCGAGGGCACACCAAGTCCACCATAAGAGCCCAGGATCCTCCCTGTTTTTGATTCCCTTCTTTCTGTCCTAGTTTTAAATGTCTATTATCTTGTTGGGGTCTTTAAACCTTGCAGAAATCCTTTGTGGAACAGGCAGTGGATCAATCAAAGAATAAAGCAAGCAATCAGTCTTTACAGAGTTGAAAGGACTTGCCTCTATCTTTCAACACCAAAGCATGCTGGTCATGGAGGAGCCTTGGGGAGGGGCTCCTGAATGAACCTGTGACCCCGCCCAAAGTTAGAAAGCAAAGCTGGGTCCCAGCAGTCCTGGGGAGATGGGCCCTGGGTCATGAAAGCCCCAATGGCCACGGCTTGGTGGGGCCACACGGAGACCGGGTCCCATGTATTGTATATAGGGTATCATTTATTCAGTCAGCCATCAATTCATTTAGCAAATATTTAGTGAGCACCTACTATGTGTCAGTCACTATTCTAGGGGCACCCAGTGAACAAACAGACCAAACTCCTTGCCCTTCAGGAGCTGACATTCTAGGGGAGGGAGAGGCACCAAGAAGGAAATAAATCCGTGGTCCGTCTCACTGAGACAAGGGCCCAGGGAGACTCAGTCGGGGGGAGGGGAGGAGGTGCCTTTGGAGAGGTTTCAGAGGGGGTATCGAGGACGGACCTCTACAGACCGGGCTTTTTTAATGAAAGACTTGAAGGAAGTGAGGGAGCCTGGGCCAGGCAGAGAGAACAGCCAGTGCAAAGACCCTGGGGTGGATTTAAAGAGCTGAGGCCATGTGGCGTCTTCAGTTTTTATTCTGAGCCAGGAGGGGCCGTGGGAGGGTTCTGAACAGACAGGGATCTTAGGGTTTTTGTTTGTTTGTTTTTTAATGTTGGAAAATTTCAAACACATATGTAGGTAGAGAGAATTATAAAATGAAGCCCAGCGTACCCATCGTGGCTGTGGTGTTTGTTTCTGTGTTTTTTTCTTTTATTAAAAAACATTTTAGGTAGTGTTTACATATAGCAAAAATTCCCCCTTTTTATAGTTTTGACAAATGTGTACCCCGTGCAGCTGCATCACAACCCAGTTGTAAAGCACTTTTATGACCCCCGACCCCGTGCTGTTCACCAGCCCCACATCCTCCCCGGGGAGCTCACCGTCCCGCCCAGCGGCCCCCTCCCCGCCTCCACGCTGGGACAGAGCCTCTCCTGTCCTTCCTGCCTGAGCGGACGCACGAGGGGCCTGACTTACAATCTTCCGAATAATCAGGAAGGTATCCAGGAGACCGAGCCCCTCCGAGGTCCACGGCTGGGGCGGCGTGTCCTCCCGGGTGGCTTCTCCTCCTGCGACGTCATTCCTTCCTTCCTTGTATGGAGCAAGTGCCCTGGTTCTAGAGTCTGGAACTCGGCAAATAAGGCACCAACACTGCTCATTGAGCTCTTCACACACAGGCAGTGTTTCCTCCAGCCTCGTATTCACTGTTTTGTCGTCTTCTTTCCCGCTTGACAGTATAATGTGAGCAAGTTCCTTTGTTAATATATGGGAAACCACAGAATCATTCTTTAAGAATATTCTTATATTTAATTTTTGATTCTGTAATATAGTCACATGTTTCCAAAACTAAAACAAAATGTACACAAGCCCCAGGGGACACTCCCCCTCCCCCTCCCATCCTCCCCGCCTCACAGAGGGAAGCATTCTCACTTGTCATGAATTTTTTCCAGTTTTCCACACATAAACCCAAGTAAATACAAATGTGTATCCTTTCTTCCCATTTGAACCCCAAAGTCAGCATATAAACCCAAAGTGAAGCCTGTCACTGAGCCATGGGTCCTGCAGCCCGGTCAGTGCCAGCACGTGCCGAGGACCCGCCCTCTGCCCGGTGTGTGGTCATCCGCTGAGCGGACACCATGACGTCAGTAGCAGAGGACAAGGCCCTGGCAGCCCCCCCGCCCCACGGCCCTTTATTGTCAGGCACTTGAGTCATTTCTAAATACAGCCTCTGCCACAACTGCGGCTCTTCCATCTTAAGGAGACAATGATCCTCTGAGCGGCCCCTGTCACTGGGCCGTCGGGTCAGGCGCCAGGATCTCACTGCACTGAGTGTGTGCTGGGTGCTCCCGGGCAAGGTCTCATTTTCTCTCTCACCCCCGTGAGGAGCCAGGATCCATCGAGCGAGAGCAGGGGCTGCTGAAGCTCTCTGCGGGGAGGTGGTGGAGCCAGGACTCAGACCCGGGAAGGCTGAGTCCAGGGCTGAGGTTCCAGGTGGAGGACAGGTCGGGCCTCCGGGCAGGCCTGGCCAAGGAGCCTCCCGAGACGGCCGGAGGCCCTGAGGCCCTTGGGGTAGATCGGGGTCAACAGTGCAATGGGGGCGGGCCCAGGCCTGCTATGGCACAGGGACTGGGAAGGCAGGCGGGTGCTAGGCAAAAGGGGTCAGTGCGGAGTGTGGCAAAGTGGGGCTTCCTGCCCTGCCTCCCCCACTGGGGCTGACAGCTCACGTGGGAAACCTGGCCGGGTCTTCTGACGTTTCAGTGAGAGCTGGAAAGAAGAAATGAAGCAAGGCCTCCTAATGCTCAAATGATGGCAACTGACTAACTGCACAATTACACGTGGCTACTGCCTGCTCGTAAAAGGTTAGCAGAGGGAGACAGAGGGTCTGGCAGGTAACGTCCGTCTACACGTTCATTGCAGGATTCTGGCCCGTTTTCTGGAGATGCAAATTTTTTTTTTTTTTTTTTGCGGTACGCGGGCCTCTCACTGCTGTGACCTCTCCCGTTGCGAAGCACAGGTTCCGGACGCGCAGGCTCAGCGGTCATGGCTCACGGGCCCAGCCGCTCCGCGGCATGTGGGATCCTCCCGGACCGGGGCACGAACCCGCGTCCCCTGCATCGGCAGGCGGACTCTCAACCACTGCGCCACCAGGGAAGCCCTGGAGATGTAAATTTTTTAAAATTAAAAATGTGGGGACTTCCCTGGCGTTCCAGTGGTTAGGACTCCATGCTTCCACTGCAGGGGGCACGGGTTCGATCCCTGGTCGGGGAACTAAGATCCCACATGCCGCTCAGCGCGGCCCCCAAAAAAAATTATGGGAAAAAAGAGATAAAACCAAGTAGAATATGTGAATCTTGTCAGCTCCTGGTTTGAAAAAAAAATCAGCCATAAAAAGCATGCGGGGTTAATGGGGTACTTGAAGGTGGCCCGTGTATTAGGTGTCTGTGGCATGATGGCTTTTTTCTTAGGTGGGATAATCGTGTTGTGGTTACGAGGAAAATGTATTTGTTCTCCAGGGACACATGCTGAAGGGTTCAGAGAAAAAGGTTATGCCGGTGAGAGAGCCCAGGAGCTCCGCGTGAACATGGCTGGCCCAGGCTGCTACTTCCTGTGTGATTTAAGCTTTGCATAATACAAATTTGAGGGGA
The DNA here is from genome assembly GCF_964270905.1 of Leucopleurus acutus. NCBI lineage: Eukaryota > Metazoa > Chordata > Mammalia > Artiodactyla > Delphinidae > Leucopleurus > Leucopleurus acutus. The sequence goes on from NC_139161.1 coordinate 60,534,154, forward strand.
AAGGGGGGAGAAGGCAGGCATGGAGGGAAAGCAGAATGTGTGTGGGTGCTAACTGTGGCCCCCAGTTTTCCACCTGTCATTTAGCCAGTTTGCTCCCACGAGCCGGGGAAACTGAGGCCCAGGGAGGAGGGAGTGTCCCCTCTGGCCGCTGACCTACCTTCCTGATTGGTTTCCCCACCCAGCGTGAGAGCAGGTGTCGGCCACGTGGGGACGGGGCCCAGGCAGCGCTTTCCAGGCCTTCGTCTCTCTCTCCCCCCACTTCATGGAGGTGGAAACTGAGGCCCAGAGAGAAGTGAATGGACTGGGCTGTTCATCAAAGGCCTCAGGCCTCCCGTTTTCCCTCTGTCCCCAGAGCAAGGACACTAGCTTTGGAGTCGGCAGGTCCGGCTCTGTCGCCGGCTTTGCTGTGTGACCTGGGGGACTCACCTGACCTCTCCGAGCCACAGCTTCGGGTGAGAAGGCTCCTGCCTGCTGCCCTGTGCACATTGGTGCTGTCACATGTCCCTCTGCCTTGCGTCCTTGAAATCTCAGCATCTCCAGCAGCCTTCCCACAGGCTGCCCTGGGCCTGAGCCCTTCCCTCCACAGCCTTGGCTGCCCCAGCCCTGGCTCCACCTGAGGCTTTCCCACCGGCCTCACTGCCAGCCTGTCCACATCCCCTCAGGTCAGCATTTGCCACAGGCTTCGGAGCCATCACGTCACCTTCTGAGCCTTGGTTTCCTCATCTGTGACACAGCAGGGACTGCCCCAACAGGAAGGGAAGACAGGCTTCCCTCCACCCTGCCCCCTCAGCTTTAATAAGGTATAATTTGCATACAATAAAATTCACCATTTAAGTGTGTTTGACAGTTTTTGGCAAATGTACAGTTAAGCAACGACCACCACCAGCATCATTTCCTTTATCACAAGTTCCCTTGAGCTCCTTTGCGGTTAACCCACCGCCCCCGCCCTGGCAGCCACGGCTCTGTCTTGTGTCTAGTTTTGCCTTTTCCACAATGGCATTCAAACGGAATCCTGCCGAGTGTCACCTTTTAGGTCTGGCATCTTGCACTCAACGCCCTTGGGACGCACCGTGTTGTTCGCATATCTGGAGTTCGTTTCTTTGTTTCTGAGGAGTCGCCCATTGACGGATTGACCACATTCGTCTGTCCATTCGCGAGTTCTGTGGGCATTTGGGGTCTTTCCAGGATTTAGTTATAATGAATAAAGCTGCTATTAATACTTACATACAAGTTTTGTGTGTGTGTCAGTGTAGGTTTTCATTTCTCTTAGGAGTAGAACGGTTGGGTCGTAGGTAGGTATAGATTTGATTTTATAGGAGATTACCAACATGTTTGTAGCAGATGTAAGCTTTTATATACAGGATGCATAAACAACAAGGTCCTACTGTATAGCACAGAGAACTGTATTCAATATCCTATGAAAAACCATAATGGCAAAGAGTATGAAAAAATATATGTAAATGTGTGAGTCACTTTGCTGTAGAGTAGTAATTAGCACAACATTGTAAATCAACTAGACTTCAATTTTTAAAAATCTGTGTATAAAAAAAACCCTTAGCTGTCCTAACAGGCGCGCAATGGACTCTTTCCGCGGTCTCAGTTTGCATCCCTGGTGACTGGTGGTGAAAGCATCTTTTCATCGGCTTGTTTGCTGTCTGGATAGCTTCCTTGGTGAGGTGTCTGTTCAGGCCTTTTGCACATTTTTTATTAAGTTGTTTGCTTCCTTATGATTGACTTGTGAGAATTCTTTGTATATTCTGGGTACAAACCCTTTATCAGACATGTGTTTTGCAAATATTTTCTCTCAGGGTTGTTTTGAGAATTAAATAACACCATACACACTAAGTAAGTGGGTACTCTTATCTTTATTATTCTTTTTACTACCGTTATTTATCACTCTATTTTGTCCTGTGGATAGAATAAGACCTCACGCCTCTCCGCCCAAACTCCTCGTGGCACCTGCAACAAGGCTGCCCGAACCCCATCCCCCCAGGTCCCCTTTGCTGGAACTCCCTGAGGGGGCCCAGCCTCCGCTGGAGCCCAGGACATCCGTGTTGTTGGTTGTTTACATGTTCGCTTATCTAAACCATCCAGCTGGCCCTGGCCGCTTGGCTGGGCCCAGAGGAGGCTGCAGAGATGGCCTCGCCTCACCCGCCCCACTCTGCCCCCTGGACTGAGCCACACCCCCTCCCATCTCCAGCCCATGCTCCTTGTGCCAGCATGCGCAGACACGCCGCTCATCTGAACCTCCTCACAGCACCCAGGATCCAAGTCCCGTGTGCCAGACGAGACAGGGGAGGCTCAAGGAGCCGGTGTGGCCGCCCAGGGTCCACAGCCCAGAAGGGGTGCTGTGGAGACCCTGGCTCTCGTGCCCTGAGCGTGTCATCTGCAGCACTGTCACTTGGCAAACGTCCCCCAGGCTGAGCGGAGGACCAGGGGAAGCAGACAGGGACCACTGAGCACCTGGCTCTGCGTGAGTGATCTCCCTCCAGGGAGTAGCTGTTATGGTCCCATTTTACAGATGAGGAAACTGAGGCTGAGAGAGACCAAGTGACTCAATAAATCAGTGGCAGAGTAGGATTTGAGCCCAGGTACCCTGGCCCCTCAGCCTGAGTGCTCGACTGCTGGGCCAGGCTGAACCCATGGCCTCTGTCCCTTCTGTGGGGCCTGCCCCAACTGGGTGAGGGTGGCGTGCACCTCAATGACCGTCACGATACCCGTGGGAAGTCAGTCACGCCACCCCCACTTCACCCATGACTCCCCACTTCCCTTCTCCCTTCAAGCTCATTGTGACCCCCCTCCCTGTCTCTGTACCCTCGTCTGTGCCGGGCTGCTTCCCGACTGCCCTCCCGACCCGAGCACCCCCTATTCAGTAGACCCTTTCGTGTGGACATGGCTGGCTCAGAGCCTCTGCTGGCCCCAGCGTGCGGAGGGCAACGTAGCCACATCTGGCTACACTGAGGAGCGTGTGCCCTTTTCCAGCCGCCCCCTAGGGACTGTCTTCCTCGGATACACTCATGTGGGTGGGAAATGGTGTTTGCACGAAGACATTCATTGTCAGCGCAGAAGACCGGAAGGCACCCGAATGCCTGCCAGCAGGGGACTACTGAGTGCCTTGCGGGGGGAGTCACTCTGTGGACACTCTGTAGGCCGCTGTGACGAGGACGGCTGCTCTCCCCATGCTGAGCTGAAAGGACACTCGGGGCCTTGGGACGGTGTGTGGAGAACAGAGGCTGCCTTGCCGCGCAAAGATGCACACGGGCTACATCGCGGGGTGGGCACCCGGGCGTCGGGGGACAGAGCCGGGGACACTTTTCACTCTATGTCTTATCACTGTTTGAATTTCGAACTGAAATGTCTCCCTCCTCCGGAGGCCACCTCTGATTCCACCCCCTGAAGTGTCCCCACCACAGTGCTGTTTTGAGTAACTTGCGGGTCAGGTGACGAACCCCCCTTTTCTAAATCTGCTGCCCGCCCACGAGTTCTTGGGGAGCGCCTCCCCCCAGCCCTTCCCTTGTGGCCTTTGGGTTACACCGGGCAGCCCTGAGGGAGGGGCCTGGCGTCCAGCTCAAGACCCTAGGTGGCCTCTGAGTGGCCCAGATCCTAGGCCTGTTCCTGCCTGACCTCAGGAGGGGGCTGGATTCTCAACCCAGCCTCGCTGAAGCTCTGACTGTGTGCTGGGCACATTCTAATCCTCACCCTGACTCTTAAGAGTGAAGACCATTAAAATACCCGCTTTACGGAGGAGGAAACTGAGGCTCAGAGATCCCTTAACTCGCCTGGGGTCACACACTAGTGAGGGAAGAGCCAGAATTCCACCCTAGTGAGGCTTCCGGCAGCCCTCGGAGGGATATGGCTCTTCCTGGAGCTGCGAGGCCCCTCAGCCTGTAGGTGCCTTTCTCCTGCCCTGGATGAGGCTGGAACCTCAAGGATGCGCTGTCCTGGGACTGAGGTCTCCGAGCCAGTGTGATGACGGCAGAACAGGGCTTTCGGGAGCCCAGAGGAGGGAACAGTAATTCCACCCGGAGCAGCGGGGAGGGCTTCCTGGGGAAGGTGGTGCTGGCACTCAGCCTGCAAAGATGAGGTGGCCGTCAAATCTTCAGTCCAACGTGTTCCCACCAAACTCGCTATCTTCTCTTCCCACACCTACTGCCCCACCCCATTTTATTTTATGATTGACACCCTCCTCCAGGCCCTGGAGGAGGCTGCGAGCCTCCCGGTAACCCTGGCCTCCTCCCTTGGCCTCTACCCTCTTCCTACCAGCCACTAAGGCTCCCGAGTCTTTCTCAGATCCCGTCCCCACCTTCCAGCCCCACTCCTGTCTCACAGGGACTTGCTCCAGCCTCCTCCCTGGAGGAGGAAGTCCCCGCTGGGGACCTGCCCTGTGAGTCACGCTGTCACATGGGAAGTGCGGTAGGTAGCTCTGGGAATGGTCACTGCCCATGACAGCTGCAGAAGGGGTGTGGAGGTTCTGAAAAATGGCTGCAAGTTCTCTGTCGTTCCACTCATTGTGGGGCAGGGTCGACGTCTCCGCCCCTTAGCACTGGGCGGGTTGCTTTGGTCCATAGAGTCAGGCAGCAGCAATACCAGCAGAAAGGACCATGCAGCTTCCACCCTCTGCCCAGCCCCTGTGAGGAGGCCCTGGCCAGGGACGGAGGTTGTGTGGAGGGGCTCCAGCCCAGGAGTCCTCCCAGCCCAAGTGCCAGACTTGGAAATGAATGGAAATGAAGGGCCTCCGGATGAATCCGGCGGAGGCCCCAGACATCGTGGGACAGAGACAGCATGGTAAAAGAGTTGTTTAACACCAGTGAGTTTAGGGAGGTTGGAATGCGGCAGGAGATGAGCAGAGGGGGATTTTGTGACTGTCCCCATCTCTGATGTCATTCCTTTCTCGACACATTTCTGCTGGGACCTCTGAGGGGCTGGGGGCTGCGGAGGCGGTGCTGTCTTGGAACTCGGCCCACGGTCAAACCCTAGAGCCACTGTTTACCCCTTCCCTGTGAAACTACGGGGCTGGATTAGAATCAGGGGACATTGGCCATGACCATCTGCTCCCCCCAAACCACTACATACACCCAGCCCCTGACACCACTGGAGTAGAGTCTTGGGTCACTAGGTGGTGTCAAGTCTCATGAGGATCAATTTGGGTAATCCAGGAAGGCTGCATGTAGGAGGCAGGATTTAGTTGTAAAGAACAGTCAGAGTCAAAAATAATGATGTCATTTTGCTTGTTTACATTAAAATATCAAAATAATATAATTATATTTAACATATATTTTTACATATTAAAGTGTTAAAATATAATATTATTAAATATTAAAATATTTTATATTTTAAATATTAAAATATAAAATATTACTAAATATTTTTATTTTATTATTAAAATATTTATAATATTTTTTAATTTTTTAAAATTTAATATTTTAAAGTTAATTTATTATTAAAATATTTATAATATTAAAATATTATATTTTAACATATTAAAATATTATATATTTAATTTATATTAAAAATAACAAATAATTCTTGGGACTTCCCTGCTGGCGCAGTGGTTAAGAATCCGCCTGCCAGTGCAGGGGACATGGGTTTGAGCCCTGGTCCGGAAAGATCCCACATGCCGCGGAGCAACTAAGCCCGTGCACCACAACTACTGAGCCTGTGCTGTAGAGCCCACAAGCCACAACTACTGAGCCCGTGAGCCACAACTACTGAAGCCCACGTGCTACAACTACTGAAGCCCGTGTGCTTAGAGCCCGTGCTCCGCACCAACAGAAGCCACCGCAATGAGAAGCCCGTGCACCGCAACGAAGAGTAGCCCCCGCTCACCGCAGCTAGAGAAAGCCCACGCGCAGCAACAAAGACCCAACGCACCCAAAATTAAAAATAAATAAATAAATAAATGTATTAAAAGAACAACAACAAATAATTCTTGCAGAAATGTTTGAAAAGAAAAGCATACCGAAGATAAACACATTCCTTGTAAACTTAGGCCCAGATATCATTACGGCTGGCCTGCTGGAGTACTTCCTACCTTCCCCCCTTGCAACTGGGACCAGGCTGCAACTTTGGGCAAACTTTCCCAGTGGTTCAAACAAGCCACAAACCAGCTGGCAGAAGCGGGTGTTCCCACCAGCATCAGAGGAAGCCAGGCTTGCGGCATGTGGTCCCGGCCGGCATGGAGCCCTCCTCCCCTGCCCCTGCCCAGCCACCAACAAAAACGTTATCATGCAGCTGGTGCCCTGGTCATTCAGAGAACAGCCCTGTGGAGGGACACCTCCGAGGGTGCCAGACCCAGCATCCTCCCTGCCACCTCTCGGCCCTCTAAGCCCCAAGCACAATAACCCCCAGGCCCAGGGCAGTGGAAGCCACTTGTCCGAGGAGCTGGGGGATCCTGGGGGCCGCCCAGCAAGTGTCAGAATCAGTCTGAGTCCTGGGCCTGGGGAGGAAATGAATTTCTTCCTCTGGGCATCAAGGCACCCCGCCCCCAGCAGCCCGAGCGGGGAGGGCGGGAAATTCTTCTTTCTACCCGAGAGTGTTTGTGACCCTCCAAGTTCAAGCACTTGAACTTGTACTGTCTCTGGCTTTTCAGAGGACGACGTGTCGGCCGCTGAAGAGGGTCTGGGAGCAGAACGTTCCTCGCGGTGGGGCTCCGCGGTCTCAGGGCGCCAGGCCGTGCCCTCGCCCTAGGCCTGGGCAGACGGAGGGAGACGCTGGTAGAAAAAACTCGACATTTATAGCATTTTCTGCTGCAAAGCGCTGGTCACAGTGCCTCGTGGGGTACCACGCAGGACTGATCTGGGGCTCGACTCGGGGTCCGATGGCCGGTCGGCCCGGATTCCTCCCCGGCGGGCCCCTCGCGGGCCCCGCGCCCACGCGACCGGCTCCGCACTCGGGCTCCGCTGGAAACCAGGCTGAGGGCAGAAGGGCGGCGCCGGGCGGGGTCGCAGGGCCAGCACCGCCGAGGCTGTGGGAGGGCGTTTGGCCCGCAGGGCTCTGGGGAGACTTGCGTCTTTGTTCTTGAGCGGGTAGCCGGCAGGCCGGACAGCCCAGATCTTCTAAAAATATTCCATTTTTGGCTTTCCACGCCCCGGGCCTGCTGACCTCGTAGCCTCAGGCCCTCACTCCGCCGTCCTCGCCTCCTGCTTGGGCTGTACTCTAGACACGCTGGCCTTTAAGTGTTCCTTCAAGTGACTTCTAATTCTTATTAGATCGGTGCAGGTACATAGTGTTAGAAGTCAGACGGCACTGCAAGGCCTATGAGACCAGGAACAGAAAACCAGCAGCCACCTGCTTGCACCCGCTGACAAACAGGAACTGAGCACCTACTGTATACTGGGCTCTAGGCACTGGGGATGCAGCAGAGACCCAAACGGACCCTCCCTCAGCTGCCATTCTGGTGCGACTGCTTCCAACCCTTGTAGTTCCCCCTTACTTCTCAATCACATGCTTGTATTGCTATTTCTTTTTTTTTTTTTAATTAATTAATTTATTTATTTTTGGCTGTGTTGGGTCTTCGTTTCTGTGCGAGGGCTTTCTCTAGTTGTGGCAAGTGGGGGCTGGTCTTCATCGCGGTGCGCGGGCCTCTGACTATCGCAGCCTCTCTTGTTGAGGAGCACAGGCTCCAGACGCGCAGGCTCAGTAGTTGTGGCTCACGGGCCTAGTTGCTCCGTGGCATGTGGGATCTTCCCAGACCAGGGCTCGAACCCATGTCCCCAGCATTAGCAGGTAGATTCTCAACCACTGCGCCACCAGGGAAGCCCCATTGTATTGCTATTTCTTTTCTCTCTTTTCGGTGTTAGACAGTATCTGATGCTTCCTACTACAGGCAAGGACTTAGTCCCTTCCACAAGGATCCCTGCACTTCCCCTGCCCCCAGTACTCACTCTCTTTTCGTCACAATTTTTGGACCTATCAGCATTTGGTGTTTTGGTTTTACGTATTATGATTATGTAAATATTGTTCCCAGCTGAGCTGTGCAGTACTTTATGACTACATTTTCTTTTCTTTCTTTTTTAAAAATTAATTAATTAATTATTTTTTGCTGTGTTGGGTCTTCATTGCTGCGCTCGGGCTTTCTCTAGTTGTGTCAAGAGGAGGCCACTCTTCGTTGCGGTGCATGGGCTTCTCATTGCGGTGGCTTCTCTTCTTGCAGAGCACGGGCTCTAGGTGCACGGGCTTCATTAGTTGTGGCACGGGGGCTCAGTAGTTGTGGCTGGCAGGCTCTAGAACGCAGGCTCAGTAGTTGTGGCGCACAGGCTTAGTTGCTCCGCGGCAGGTGGGATCCTCCCGGACCAGGGCTCAAACCCGTGTCCCCTGCATTGGCAGGCAGATTCTTAACCACTGTGCCACCAGGGAAGTCCCAATGACTACGTTTTCTATTTTGTGTTATTTGTTTTTCCAGGAGTTGATAATTGCCTTGTTTTCTTCTTACATCCAGCTGGGCATTGAGGGGGATCGTTTCAATCTGGGAACTCATGACCTTCGTTCTGGGAAGTTGGAAGGCATAACTCCTCCTTTCACAAACTCTTAGCTTATTTTCTTTTCATCCCTGCCTGCCCTTTCACCTCCAGAGGGACCTGGTGTCTCCCAGGCTGCTGTTCCTAGGGGCTGTCTGTAGGTGGTCTGGCCGCAGATTGGCTTCCTCCCCTGTAGACTTTCATTTCACTTTCCTCTACTCTCCTAAGTTGGTTACCATTTTTCTATTCATTTAACAGCTTCAAAAGTTTTATAGATTCTGTCCCTGTCATTGCCTTTCCTGTTCTCTTTGTCCTTGTGAGTTTGTGCCTTAAAGTTTTCTTATTTTACTTTTATTTTAGTGGAGTTTTGGGAGGGAAGGGAGAAAAATATCTCTGTTCAGTTCATGGTTAATTAGGAGTCCCCCTCACCTTCTCTTTGAGCACCTGCTGTGTGCCGTGGACTATTTAAAGTCGGCTCCTACACCCAGTTTCACATAGCTCCTTTTTTGTCACCCAAGTTTGAGCTCAGAAGAAACCTCCTCCAGGTAGGCCTCCTTGACCACCCATCTAATGGAGCCACCCCAGTGCCTCTCTATCATGTTGCCCTGCTTTACTTTTGTTTTTAGCCCTTATCACTATTTGAAATTAATGTATAGATTTACTTTCACTGATATATTTTCCTTCTTTTTCAACCTCCCCCAGAAGGCTGGCTTCATGACGGCAGGGACCCTGTCTGTTTTGCTCTTCACTGCCCCCTCAGCATGTAACATGGTGTCAGGCAAAAATAGATGTTCAGGAAATATGTGTTGAATGGATGGATGGATTTGAGCCTGGGATCTTCAAGAGGCGATTTCAGCATAACTTAAGGAAGAAGCTGGTAATGGGCAGAGTTTCCTGGGAATGGAAGACACTGCCAGTGAGAGGGTGAACCCCTCATCAGGGAAGGGATGTAAGCCCAGGCTTGGGGATGGCTGAAAGGGGACGCAAACTCTAGTGAGAATGGATGTGATCACCTCCAAGGCCTGGCTGAGACAGGTGATTGGCTTAAGGTCACTCATCTCCATCCTGGTGGAGCCAGGACTCCCCTCAGATTGGAAAACAGCCCTTTGCAGGCAGATACTGGGCTGTGTGTGGGTGGTGGAGTCAGCCCGGTCCGGACACAGTTCTTTCTCTCTTCTCCCTGGTCCTGTGATCTTGGGAACGTGGCTTGTCTCTGTGTTTGCAGTACTTCTCCCCCAAACCACAGTGATGAGGACATCTCTCAGGCCCTGGATTCTAGGGGGCAGGCTTGAGCCTGCTAGTAAAATGCCTGATACACGGCAGGCTGCTCCTGACCAGGGCTAAAAGCCTGGCTTTGTTCTACCTGGCAGTGGAACCTGGGCCAGCTGCTTGAAGACTTGGGCCTCAGTTTCCTTGTCTGTGAGATGAAGGTCTAACCACACTGGCCTTGCCGGGTCACGTCAAGTCTTGGGCTTGGAGTATAACGCGTGTCAGTGAACCCCTGGCCCTGCCTCCCGGGCGTGAAGTGCTATGTGTGAGGGCCTGGGGACACACAGGCTCCGGGCCAGGGCTCCTGGGATGCCCTGAGCCCCTGGCTGCCTGGAAGATTTCCTGGGGGGAAAGCCTCAGGGTTTCTGTGCAGCCGTGAAGGGTCCTAGGCAGGATATACCTGAGGGCTCAGTCAGAAGCGAAGCGCTTGGCGTCTTCCCAGAAAGCGGTGGAGGGAGTTCAAGGGCGATGTGATTTGCCCAGAAGGAGGGTGTCGCAAACTACTTTAATTAATGGAAGCTTGGGCAGGGAAAACTCTGTCTCCGTCTGACCGTTCCAACAACAGCTCTGCCATTGCCAGCAGCCTTCAGCCCCTCTCTGAGCCTCCACTTCTCATCTGTTACACTGGGATGATGATAACAGCTGCCCCTTGCTGCAGTACTGTGAGCTCCTCCTTCCCACAGCTGTTCACTGCACACCGGCAGTGTGTGGGGACACTGCAGTGACCAGAGCAAAGTCACAGCCCCCATGCAGCTTGATTCTAGTGAGTCCACACAATCATGAGCTTCAAGGGATTAGCACACAGTAGGGGCTCGATTCTGCTGGAGATGCAGGTGGGCTTTCCGCCGCTGGCAGAGATGGGGTCCCAGGGGGCAGTGTCAGGGAGAGCCTCCCCTCCCTGTTTCAGAAGTAGGCTTTGAGGGATAGGAATGAGTCAGGTGGAGAAGGCAGGGAAGGGCATTCCAAGCTGAGGCAACAGCCTTTGCAAAGAAATGTTCAGGGAGGAGAGCTGGGGTTGGGAGTGGCTGGACTGGGGAGAGCCTGGGGAGGTTCTCCGCTGAGTGAGCCTCGGCAGCGTTTGAGCTTGGCCAGCCGTGTTCTGGAAGGCGCTCTGGCTGCTGTGGAGGAACTGGGGGCAGGAAGCACGGGGAGGGGGAGGGGGAGCAGACGAGGTCCCGGAAGTGCCCAGGGCTCTGTAGAGTGACCAGCTCACGTCCAGCCGCCATGCCAGGGCTGGCCACCAGAGGGCACTGTGGGCGCAAGCTGAGGGGGCCCTTGCGGAGTCAGGGCCGTGTGCGTGTGTGTGTGTGTGTGTGTGTGTGTGTGTGTGTGCGCGCGCGTGTTTGTGGTATCTGTGCACGTGCCTGAGCCTGCGTGGCCGCTCCGCGGGTAGGTGCATGCTTGTGCACCCCGCCGTGCTCACAAGCGTGTGCATGTGTCTGGGGTGTGTGAACTTGGGTGTGAGCTGGGGGGGTGGGGGGCGAGGGCATGAGTGAGCACGTGCAGGGGTGAATAGAGGTGAGCGCAGGGCCCTCATCCCCCGCTGCTCCCGCCTGTTCCTCCCCCACCAGCCATCCACCTCAAGGCCTTTGCACACGCTGTTTCCTCCCCCTGGAATGCTCTTCCCCACATCCTCATGACACCTCCCTCACCTGCTCAGGTCTTTGCTTACATGTCACCTGCCGGTGAGGCTTGTCCTCCCTCTTTAAAATTACAGCCCCACCCTCAGACGCACGCCAGTCCCCTTCCCTCCTTTCCCGGTAGCAGATCCTCCGGCGACTATAATTTAATTTGGGCATTTCGCTTGTGTGTTTCGTCCACCAGTCACCTCCCAGAGGGCAGGGCCTTGTGTCTGTCTCTTCAACGTCGTGCCCTCAGCGCCAGGCACACAGTCAGTGCTCACTACGGAGCTGTCGAGTTAATGAAGGGACGAGCTCCCGCCATCCCGGGCGCAGACATCCTCTCTCCAGCCCTTGGTAACCCCAGGCCCCGCCCACCTCAGCTCACACCCAGATCCTGATCTGACCACACCCCTTTCCCTGAGTCCACGGAGAAGGGTGTTGGGGACCTATCTTCTAGGAGTCAGGGCAAGAAGCAGCCTGTTACAGGGACCCTGTCCAATATCCCTTCTGGTTTCTGAGTGGTTATGGAGCTGCAACCAGCGAGGAAGGGACGACGGAGCCCTGCCTCCCCTCCGGGCCCTCACACGGGGCCCCTTGCACAGCAACAACCCTCTACAGGGAGACTGTTTCTCGCTTCTCTGCCTCACGAGCTCACAAGCTCCTACTGGTCCTTAAAGGTCCAGTCTCAAAGTCACCTCCTCTGAGGAGCCTTCCCGACCTCACCTAGGTGGAGCCTGGCACCGTCCTGGGTCTCTTGCTCATGCATCTATTTATAGCAGCCCACATGGAGTTTTGTGATTCTTGGGCTGTCTGTCAGGCTCCCTGACTAGCCGTCACCTCCTCCAACGGCAGGGCCTCGTCTGAGTCATAGGAGCAGGCCAGCATGGGACTAGAGTTGCTCCCAATGTCTGTGGCATGCTTTCTGTCTGTCCTTTGCTCATTCCTCAAACATTTTTCCTGGCCTACTATGTGCCAGGCCCTGGGCTGTGCATCAGGAATGCCCCGCAGCGAGTGAGTTGGCCAGATCCCCGCCCAGGAGGCGCTGACCGTCCAGATTAAGAGTCAGATTAAAAGCAGAGGAAATAGGAAAGGCATTGGTGGCATGAATGCTGTGCAGAGAATTACAACTGATTTGGGGGTATGGTCGGAAAGCCTCTTAGGGGAGTTCATTTAAGAGGAGGCCTGCAGGATGAAAGGGACCAGCCCCAGCAGTCACGGTGGGAGGGTGGGGGAAAAGATGTTTCAGGCAGAGGGAACAGCAGAGGCACAGACCGTGAGGCAGGACCGGTATTGGCGTGTACAAGGGGCAGCACTGAGAACCCTTGCATATGGCATGGAGCGGAGGGGGTGACAGGGAGCACGAGGGGAGCAGGAGTCCAAGTGGTTGGCAGGGGCCTGAACCCAGAAAACCCACTAGACCAGGCCTGCAGTCCCACTAGGGAGGTATCTGCTGCTGGGGCCCATTTTGCAGATAGAAAAGCAGCAGGACCCATTTGGGACCAAGCGCCCTGGGCCACTCCAGACACCCAGGTGTTGTGAGGCCGGGTCAGCTTCCTGTAGGAATTTTAAAAACATTTGCTGGGCACCTAGTGAGTGCCAGGACCTAAGCCAGGAACTTCCAAGCTTGCACTTGTGAACCGACTTCGGAGAGGCCGCCCTGTCCCCGTGGCACAGGTACGTCAACAGGCACGGAGTGGCTCAGGATGTCTCTGAGTGGCAGGGTTGGTATTTGAACCTGTAACCTGATGAGTCCATAGCTTATGCCTTTCCTCCCACCGCCTGGGGACGCAGGAGGAAATAATGACAATTAGCAGGCCTCCCCTTATCTCATCTGGCCCTCCCCATCACTGTGTGGGTAGGCCCTGCTGTCACCCCATCTTACAAGTGGGAGGGCACCTTACAAGAAGGTGGTGGAATCTGCTTCCCTCATGTGAGGTTCCTGGCAGGTCACACACTCACGCCCGCGTGAAGCGAGGGACTGACCCCGTGACCTTTGCCAGGCTGCCATCCTAGTGACCTGGTCCCACTGCCAGATTGGTCAGTGGCTCCCGAAATCCTCCAAGGCTCCACGTGGGAGCAGAAGGAAGGGCTGGCCCGTCCGGACTGAATAGTCAACAAACACCTCCTGAGTGTCCGCGGTAGCCCAGGTCCCTTTCCACCAGCTGCGACCGGAGGCGCGGACGCGAAAACAAGGTCCGGGGTGACCTGAGTTGCCCAGGTCAGCCCTGCTAGGAAGTAGTCGAAGCGGGATCCGACCCTGGCCCCACCCGGGGGATGCACTTTGACCCCCGCAGCACCCGCCTTCCCGCTCCCCGGGGCCGCAGCTGGGCGGGCCAGGGGTACCCAGGGTTTCTGCGCACAGGAGCCAGCGCGCGTGAGGCGGGGCCCGGGAGTGGGCGGGGCTTGCGTCCGGACAGGCAGCGGGAGGGACCCGCCGGGGCCTGGGGGGCGGGGCCTGACGGGTTTCCCGGTGGTGGGCGGGCTTGACAGGCGGTGGGAGGAGCCGTACCCCGGGCCAATGGAGGGCGAGGCTTGAGCTTGACGGGCAGGCCCCGGCCGGCGATTGATAGGCAGGGGCCGGGCACGGAGACCGGCGGGCCAATGGGTGCGCGGGGCGGGGCCTGCGTCGGCGCCGTCCGGCCGGGGCCCCCGCCGCGCTGCCCAGTCTGGCCCTGCCGCCGCCCGCCGCGGACGCGTACCGGCCGACGCCCTGCTAGCCGCCCGGGCCGCCCGCCCGCAGCCATGAGCGTGCTCCGCCCGGGCCGAGCTCGCCGCCCCCTGGACTAGTCCCGCCGCCGCCCCGACCCGCCTGCACCATGGAATCTCCTGCCGCGAGCCAGCCCGCCGGTGTGCCCGCATCCAAAGGTAGGAACGCCCGGGCTGCGGACCCGACCTCTGCGCGGTCCCCCGGCCCGCACCCGGGCAGCTCCCCTGCCCGGAACGCCTCCCTTAGGTCCCGGGCCCAGCCGGACCCCAGTTTAGGCCTTGGGGCTGCACCCAGGCCCGAAGTCGGGAGAGGGTCTCGTTCTGATCACCCCGTTCCAGGTCAGGAACCTTGCTTGGACCTCCCACTTTGGGCCTCAACTGCACCTTGGACAGGAACTCTCCCAGTCTGGGTCTCTCAGCTGGACCCAGGTGGGATTCACTCTGATCTTGCATCCAGCCCCCTTCCACTCCCGGGTCCCAGGGCTGTATCCAGTCTGGGCCCCCAGTGGTGCTCCCCTGCTGCGGATCTCTCTGTAAACGCCCCCTCCCGTGTGGCTGCCCTGGCCACGGTCCAGCTCAGAGCTCCCCGTCCTCTCCCCCAAGGCTCTCCACCCTCCTAGGTCACACATTGCCCCATCCCTGGCGGCCTGCACCCCGTCCTGCAGCTCTGTCTGCAGCCCTGTCTTCCGGGGAGCCTCTCTTGGCCTCCCACCCCACCCTACTGCATGGCCTCTCCATCGGCTCCTTCATCTGGACTTGCAAGCTTCTCTGTGCACGGGGGCGGGCGGGGGGGCGGTGCTCACCTCTGACGCTGCCTGTGGGTCCTAGGCTGGCTGCCCGGTGGGTGCTGGCCCTGCGATGGGCTTGCTCTTGTTTTCTGCAGGCAGCCGGCCTTCCTGGAAATGTCTGTGAGGTGGCGGCTGCGGCAGCAGGCTTTGTCATGCAGAGGGGGAGGATGAGACTTGGAGGGCGAAAGGGGGATTTTTTTTGGCAGGAAGAGGAAAGGATGTTTTTGGCATGTCGGAGTCTCAGCGGGCTGGGCTGTGTGAGAGAGTTCCAAACCGGACGCAGCCGTAATGAATGGGCTGCCCGCGGCTCCCTCACTTGCTGTCTCTGGGCCTCGGTTCCTTTATCACACCTACCTTCCGTGGACTCCTGGCGTAGGATGTGAGACAGTGAATACTAAAGAGCTCTAGGCAAGTGTGGGTGATGAGATGAAGAGCTCAGAGGTGCTGGGGAAGGGGTACTTGCTGCGTTTTATTACTGTTACCATTCTTCTTGCTGGAAAGGCCTCAGCCATGTGGGATCCAGGCCTTGCCTCTGTTGGGCTGTAGCTGCAGAGTGAGGGGGAGAAAGGTAGCGGCTGGCACTTAGGGGGCCCCTAATCAGGGGTTGTCTCTGCCTCTTTTTCTCTGCGGTTGGGGGAGCCCAGGCAGCTGGAGGGCTTGTGGGGTCCCGGGGAGGGTGTGGGTCCTTCGCTGCCCCTGCTCCCGGCGGCTGCTGTGGCTGGGGCCAGAGCCCAGCCAGCCGGGTGGGCAGGGTAATTACGTCTTACATAAGTGGGAGGCCGGATCCCTGACCGTTGCCCAACCACTGTGAGTAACCCAGGAGGCACTCGAGGGGGAAGACGGCTGGGGAGGGACTTGGACTGCGCAGACCTCGTGGAGCTTGGGAACCGGGAAATCAGACACTTCTTTTCCCCAGATCCAGGTGTAGGCCTGGCCTGGCCAGTGCTGTGAGACCTCGGGCAGGTCCATCAACCTCTCTGGGCCACAGTGTTTTCATGGGTGGAAAGAAGAGGTTGGAAGCAGTGTTTGTTTTTGAAGGCCCTTCAGCTCTTCCAGGCAGGGAATGCCTCATCAAAATAAAAATTAAAGTTGCAGGGTTGGGAAGGGAGAAGGGTCATGGGTGTGAAGGAATAAAGCACTTTGGGGAAGCACTCAAATGCTGTGTGACCTGAGTCCCGGCATTGCCTTCTCTGAGCCTCTCTGCAGAGAGAGGGCCGGGATGCATTTCCAGTCTGTGGGTCCAGGTAACAGATGATATTGGGTGGGGACGCTGTCATCCTCTTTGGGGTCTGTGGCAGCTTGTGGCGGGGAAGCCATAATGGCCTCTTGCCCAAAGTCCCAAGAGCCCCCACTTACCGAGGTTTCTCCGCGCGCCGTGCGCTAGCCCGTTTATTGCTCACAGCCCCATTCGCAGCCGAGGAAGCTGAGGCGCAGAGGTGTTCATTGCCTTGCTTGAGGCCACACAGCTGTGACAGATGGAGCTGCTGTTCTAGGGCTCAGCGCTCTTCTGTGTCCCATTTCTGTGATGGGTGCTTGGGCTGAGCTGGTGGGATGCTCCCCCTCCCCCGTCACACCTCTGTTCTGAGGCATCTCCTCTAGCCCATGCCTGACCTGGAGGATGGACTGAGCAGAGGTGATGTCTCCTGTGTGCAGAGCCCTTTAGAGCTGGCACATTTCGTACTCTCTGCGGTCCGGCCCATTTGTCAGGTGACAAAACTGAGGTCAGATGGGAGGAGTGGCTTGACCCAGCCCTCCGTGTCCTGGGCACAGGCCACAGTCTGTCCTTCTCGCCACCTTCTCGAGGAATCTGGACCAAGCAGGATGTGGTTGGTGCTCGACCTTAGGGAGCTTTGCCTCTAAGCTTCCTGCCCTGCAGGGGTGCCCTGCCCCGTCCTCCGTGCCACAGCCCTTGGGAGTTTTCCGGGAGTGCGCGAGGCCCCAGGCCCTACAGCCCTGCCATTTTCCCCGCTTCCTCGCCCACATGCCATCTCTGCCTGGGATCAGAGGCCGAGGGCAGCCGCGGCCAGAGGGCAGGGGCACGTTCGGTCGGCACAGTCTGGGTCTGCTGCCTCTGGCCACGTTTGTCCTTGGGGTGCCCCCACTGCACCGTGAGTGCTGCCCCCGTGGGCACTTCCTGGTTGATCCTCAAGTGGCTCCCGGATGCCTGACGGTGACACTGAGGCTGCAGGAGCACCGCGTCCCGGCCCTTCCTGCTGTGCAGCTGCCCTCCCCTGACCTGCCCTGTCCTGTCCTGTCCTGTCCTGGCTCTCGGAAAGATTGGAAGGTGGCACTTGGGGACTTCCCCCACCCCTGGCGTGACGCACAGGAAACTATCCGCCAACCTGTGGCTCAGGGCCTGAAGGGAGCAAAGTTCTCAGTAGCTTGTGTGGGGAGAGGGCCGGGGCAGCGGAAGGCTTCCGGCGTGAGTCAGCGGGCACTGGGCGCTGACTCACCCGTGGGGCACGCCAGCCGGCTGGCTGCAGCTTAAAGGGCCAGTGCCTGGCCGCTGGCGGGTGGGAGGGGGCTGGGAGTCCCCCCCTCTCGGGCAGCCTGTGGCCCGGAGCTGGGCACGGAGGTGGCCCCCCTCCTGGACCTGGGATAGAGCCGGGAGCCCCCTCCTGGCCCTGCGCCCACCCCCCCGGAACTTCCTCTGTTAGGCAAGGGCCCTGCTTCCTCTGTCCAGGGAGCAGCGGCCGTTTCCCGCCCTTGGCCCAGGGCCTCCTCCGGCTCCGATGTGCTCCCAGGGGCCGCGGGCGGCCGAGGAGCAGAGGTGGTGCGGGGTCCCCTGGGCTCTTGGGAGACAGGGCTGTGCAGAGGTGAAGACTCTGCCGTCAGATGCCAGCTCAGCCCCTTCGCTGTGACATTGGACGTCCGCTGCCTGCTGCAAATGCTTTCAGTCCCCTGGCACCGCCCGACTCTCGGATGTGAGGCCTCGGTTTCTTCACCTGCAAAATGGGAGTGGGAACCCTGCGTGCCGTCTTGCCGGCAGCCGCGAGGACAGGTGTAGACAGCCTCATTCCACTCTTACTAAGTGTCGGGTCCTGGGAACAGCGAGACTGCCCTCTGCCCACAAAGAACCTCAGCGAGACAGGAAGTAGGGCAGAGCCTGGGCTCGGGGGTTCGAATTCTCACTTGCTCCACTGCTTCCCAACTTCCTCACGTGCCCTCTCTGACCCTCAGTCTCCTCTTCTGTAAAGTGGGAGAAAACAGCCCCGCACAGGGTGGTGGTAAAGGTGGGAGGTGGTGTTGGTCAAACAAATGTCACCTGTTGTTATTTTCTCATCGTTATGGTGGTTCAGTTGTTCGTTGCTGGATGAATGCCAGCATGGGGACCTCTGGTGATGGACTTGAAGCTCTGCGACACGACTCTGGCTGCAGGGCCCTGTAATGGCAGCTAGAATATACCAGGTTCTTTCCCCACTGCTCCCCAAGCTGGAGCTGGGAGCTTCATTGCCTCTTGGGCCTTCCTGGGGAGGGCTTGCGGGGAACGGAGAGGACGGCGGGCCTGCCTCGGCCTGCACATCGGCGTCCCCTGCAGCATGGGGGCGTGTGGCACCGGGAGTTGGGAGGGTGGGAGCCTCCTAGGCCAGCCCCTCAGTGGGTGGAGCTCCGTCAGGGCCAGGCGGGGCACCTGCTGCAGGAGCGCAGGGGTAGGTGGAGAGCGCCCTAACCGCGGAGCGGAAGGAGGCCGTGGGGGAAGTGGTTCTGAGGGTCCAGCTCCAAGGCCTCCGTGTCGGTGGGCGGCAGGGCTGAGCTGAGTGGGGAGCAGCTGGGCGGGGCCTAGGCCGCTGTGGGGAGCATCGTCAGCGTCTTGGGAGGGGACACTGTTGGGTCCCAGAAGAAGAACGCCACGCAGGGCCCTGTCCCAGCGGGGTGTGGCGACGGGGCGGGCCTCCCTGAGCTCAGCTTCCCACGCTGGGGCTCATCGCCCTCCCGGGACTGGCCGGGCCTCTCGGTGTGGCCCCTGTGGTCAGGCCTGCTTCCCCAGCAGTGGCCGTGGAAACCCCCCCGAAGCCTCGTGTAAAGGGCGTGAAGAGCAGGCAGGGCTGGGAGGCAGCCCCTCTGCAGCTCAGACACCACGCTTGGGCCCATGTGCCACCCCAGAGGGGGTCACCAGGCTCACCCTGACAGGGCTTCCTCCTGCCCCCTCCCCCCAGTCCTGGGCACAGGTCCCTGTCACCCTCCCCCTGTCCTGAGGTCCTCTCTGGGGTGTCCTTGCAGGCTGAGCTGGCATCCAGGGGCTGCCCTGGCTTCTCTGGGAGGCATGTCCAGTCGCCCCCTCCCCCGGTGCTCGCCCTGGGCCGCTCTGCACTGGCCCTTCTGCCCTGTCAGGGCAGACACCGGAAGGCTATATGGAATGTACCTCTACGTTTTAAAGAATATAGAAAAGTGAATTCTGTATACCCAACACCCAGCTAAAGAAACCGCACCTTACTGTGCGCCTGCAGCCCTTCAGCGTTGCCTCTCCCTGACAACTGTCCTGATGTGTGTGCTCATCATTTCTGTATTATTGTTTTCTTTTTTTTTTTTTTTGCGGTACGCGGGCCTCTCACTGTTGTGGCCTCTCCCGCTGCGGAGCACAGGCTCTGGACGCACAGGCTCAGCGGCCATGGGTCATGGGCCCAGCCGCTCCGCGGCACGTGGGATCCTCCCGGACCAGGGCACGAACCCACATCCCCTGCATCGGCAGGCGGACTCACAACCACTGCGCCACCAGGGAAGCCCCGTATTATTGTTTTAAATCAAGCCCTAATGTACGTGTGGTGTCGTTAAGCTCACTGGCCTGCAGGAGCCCCGGGCCGGTGTCCACACCATGGTCTGTGGGACCAGCATTGGTGTGTAGCAGTGTTGGGGGAGCGACTAGATCTGGCTGGCGATCAGGCGCTGCACTGCGGGGGTGATACCGGGACCTGCGTGGAGGATTCAGCGTGTTAACACGTGGCAGCACTAAGTATGGGGCCTCAGGGTTAGCGTGTCTGAGTGCCTGCAGCTGTTATTACTGTTGCTTCAAGTGAACGCTCAGCCCAAGCGGCGCAGTGCTCGGACCGCGCAGCTGTACCACAGCCCTGAGTTGCCTCGTCTGCGTCACTGTGCAGCTTCGAGGGTTTGTCCTAAGGTTTGCACGAGCCAGTGGGCACGAAGGGACAAGTGAAGGGCCTCGGATGTCCGCGGAGGTGTTTGGGTGCCACCAGGAAGTAAAAAGGGGGCCACGGGGCCTTGCTGTGCCTCCCTAGGTCGCTGCTTCCTCGGCGTTGGCGGTCAGCGGCTGCTGAGGCCTGGATGGGAGGCTGCCCGAGACCGCTCGGCGCGGGGGCTGGAGAATGTCTCCTGCCCTTTGTTCTTCTGTGCACCTGGGTCTGGGCCTCCGGCCCACGCCACCCCTCTCACTCCAGCCCAGCTCGTCCCGGCCCGAGTTGCCCTGTGCAGACCCGGATAGTGTGGTTGGACCGTTGCTGGGTGAGCCTGCGGGCACTTCCAGCCCGAGCCCCCTGCCTGGATTCCCCCGCTGCAGAGCTCTCCAGGTTGCCTCCTCTTCCCCGTCAGCCTCAGCTCAGATCTCACCTCCGCAGGGTCCCCTGCTTTCCTTTTCTTCAGAGCACTTAGCACTGTGGAAATCAACGTAAATGGTGTGTACCCGGACTTTGTTAGTTGGCTTTGTCTGTGGCCCTGTCTCTCCCCAGCCCCGGGCGTCTAGGGCCAGATCGTTCTGGCTTGTGGGGCAGCACCTCTGGCCTCTACCCACCAGATACCAGTAGCATCCCAAGTTGTGACAGCAGAATGTCTTCAGGCTTTGCCATGTGGCTGTGGTTAGAGCGTGATCCTGGGAGGGCAGGGCCCTGTCTGCTCACTGCTGAAGGGACGGTTGCTGTGAGCTGGGTGGGCTTGGGACCCTCCCCACGGGCTCTGCAGATGAGAAGGGCCCTGGAGGTGGGGGGGACGAGGGATGCCGAAGGCCTCTGAGGCCAGGGCCTGGCCCAGGGGCCACCGTGCCGCTGTGGGGGCACAGGGCAGGGCTGCTGGGTTGAGCGGCCCCCCGCCCAGCCTGTCACTCCCCTGTGGGCTCGGTGCTAAGGGCACTGTGGCGGGTGCGGGCCTGGCCCGTGGAGGCTCCCGGGAAACGGAGAGCCCTCCCCTCTGCGGGACCTTGGGGAAAGGCCACTGCAGAGCTGGGGAGCCGGTGTGAACGTGAGGGGACGTCCTTCCTGTGCCTGCCTCTCCCCCCGCAGAGCGGTAACGGGGGGATCACGATATCGGGGGTGGGGGTGGGCCTTGGCTTAGCTTGGTGCAGGTCAATCTACTGCCCCCCGAAAGCCTCTGCATCTCGGGGCCTCAGTTTGCCCACCTGAGCAGTGGGAGCGGGTTGGCCTGGCTGATCTCTCTCTGTGGGACCCCCACAGGATAGAGGTGGCCAGCTGGGGGCAGGGCCAGGCGGGGGCGGGGGCATCCTTGGACATCTGGCCTCTGACACCTCCGTGGTGGCACGCGCTTGCTTACCTGATGGGCACGGACCTGGGGGACCCAGGACGTCTCCAGCAGGATTGGAAAGCACGAGAGGCACCCCAGATATCCAAAAGCAGGAGGCGGGAATAACAAAGTGGGAGCCGGTGTTGCTTTTGTCGGGGAGGCCACGGATGAGACAGAACGTGGCGGGGTGTGGGGCTCCCGTGCGAGCGAGGCCCGGCAGGGCCCGTGGTGCGGGGCTGTCTGCCCTGCCCCCCGCCGCGGCCGCAGCCTGAGAGCCGGGCACGGCCGGGTTGTTGGAATCTCCCCAGGCCCCGCTCAGGGTCTGCTCCCCACCAGACGCTCACTGTGACCTCGCCTGGTGCCTCCTCTCTGACCCTCTTGGTGCAGCAGACCCGTGAAGATGCTTCCGGGGCTGCTGAGGGTGTTGACAGAGCGGCCGTCGGGGCTGCGGGCCCCGTGTTAGCTTGGGTCCCACGCGTTTCCAGGTGGCTCAGTCTAATCTTCCTCGCGCCTGGACCACTAAGGCAGGGGACTGGACCGCGCGGGATGCGCTGATACCCGTGCGAGGTCGGTCCGTTGTCCCCACGTCACAGTTGAGGCCCAGAGAGGTGAAGTCGTTTGCCTGAGGGCGCCCAGGTAGGAAGTGGCAGCTTTGCGGTTCGAGCCCAGGCCGCCTGGCTCCAGAGTCAGTGCTGCCGCTGAGATGTACCTGCAGGGCTGTGACTTGTGTGGGGCCGGCTGGACGCGGGAGAGCCAGTTAACAAGGGCGCTTTGCTGCACTGAACAGGCAGAAGCTGAGGCTCGCACGTCAGCTGGGACAGAGTTGCAGGGAAGAGCATTCTGGGCAGAGGGAACAGAACCAGGAAAGGCCCTGAGCTGGGAACGACGGTGGCTCATTCAGGTCATGGCTGGAGTCCTCGTGGCCTCCTGTGGCTCCCCTGGAAGGCCGGAGCGGACGAGGACACAGGCACCCGGTACTGTGCCCTCCTGCACCGGGAGCTGGCGGGCTCGTCGTGCTTTGCTGGTGGCAGCCCACAAAGTCTGTTTGTCGTGGTGACAGTCGCCACAGTGGCCTGCACCTGGGCAGCCCTGGCCCGGAGCAGACGGTGGGAGGGGCCGGTGTCCTGTTTCTGGCCGCCCCGCGGACCCAGTTGTGTCACTCTAGACGTAGGCCTGGGGACCCTGACAGGCAAGGGGTCCTCGCCCTCCTCCCCTCCCCCCCACCAACACTGCAGCCACAGGCAGGGAGACTGAAGCTTGTCAGGGGGACGTTCCCAAAGCCCGGGGCGGGCCGTGGATGTGCAGGCTGAGCCCAAGAAAGGTGGAAAGGGGGCTGAGAGCAGAGAAGGCGCAGGAGGGCCTGCGGCTGTGAGCCCCGGACACCCCCACGTGGATTGTTGCTTTTTAACTTAAAATGTTTTATTTTCTGGTTACAAAATAGCATCAAGTCAAGAATAAAAGCCACCCGTATTTCTCACTACTTAGCACGGATTTTTTCACCTCTGCAGAGGCGCTGATGATAACTGTGGTGTCCACCTGTGGGCCGTTAGAGGGCCGCCTACTGTGTGCCAGACCCTTGGCCTTGCCTTTTAGGTGGCAGGTGCACCTCCGAGCGGGTGAGAAGTAGAGGTGCTCCAGCCGGGCTGCAGAGCTGGCCTTCCTCTGGCCTGGCCTGTGGCCTCCGCACGCCGTGGACCCTGCGCCACCTTGGGGCCTGGTGGTGACTGAGTCTGATCCGGGGCAGCACAGGAGTGGCCTCAGGAACTGAAGCCCCGGCTTTTCTGTTTTCCTCTTGGCGTGTGGAATGTGCTGGCTTCCCTTGGGGGGGCGTGACAGGCCTGTCCCTTCCTCCCTGCAGGAGGGGCGCTGTGAGCCGCTGGCCTGGCCTCTGGGGGTCTCCAGGTGTGACTCCTGGCCAGACCCTTGACTAACGTGCAGTGACTCCACCTCCGAGCCTCGGTTTGCCCAAGTAAAATGAGGCTAAGAGCTCCTTCTCCAGGGTCGTCGGGGCGTCTGGAGGAGATGGGAAGGGCCCGTGTGTGAGTGGCAGGTTGCTGCTTCATGGGCAAAAGGACTTTGCAGGGAGACCCCCCACCCTGGCCCCTGACAACCAGCCACCTTGCCTCGTCTGTAAAATGGGACGAAATCTCTCCACACACAAGGTCACGATTGGGCAGCTGGCCCACCCCTGTGCTGGGGGCAGGCAGTGGCGCCAGTCAGGTCCTGGACGGGCCCTGGGGGTTCAGAGGTGGTGAAGCAGCTCGATGCAGGCCGAGCACTGTCCTAAGTGCTTGATCTGATAACTCTGCAGGGAGGTGCTGGTTTTTTTGTGTGTGTTTTTTAAAATTTGGTTGTGCTGGGTCTTACTTGCGGCAGGCGGGCTCCTTAGTTGTGGCATGCAGGCTGCTTAGTTGTGGCATGCGAACTTTTAGTTGTGGCATGAATGTGGGATCTAGTTCCCTGACCAGGGATTGAACCCGGGCCCCCTGCATTGGGAGCGTGGAGTCTTAACCACTGTGCCAGCAGGGAATTCCCAGGAGGTGCTGTTTTTGTCCCCATTGTATGGATGAAGATACTGAGGCCCAGCCTGTAAGGGGCAAAGGTGGGATTTGAACTCGTGGCAGAGAGAGCCCATGCTTTTGGCAGCAGGGTTGCGCGAGAGCCGAGCCTGGTGTGGAGTGAGCAGGGGCCCCAGCTCCGGGGCTGTGGGCTGTACCATCGGAGCACTGACTCGGCCGCAGGCCCGGGGCCGCCTGGGTCAGGGCCTTTGGCCAGGACTGAGGCTCTCCTGCCGGCCGCCAGGGCACAGACGGATGCACCTCAAGCCTGGCATCTGGGGGCCCCTGGGGGTGTTTCTATGGAGAGGCTGCAAGTGTCTGCCTACGTCACCCACCGTGGGGTAGATGCTGGGACCCCAGCCCCACCAGACTTTTCCTGATGGTTCACCCAGCTCTCAGGGCAGCTGGGCGCGGGCCTCGTCTTCCCAGGGGCACTGATAACCCCTCCTATCATGGACAGTGGTGGCGGCCCCGCCCCCGCTGCTGGGCCGGAGCACGTGGGCCTGTCTGGATTTACAGATGAGGCGCTGAGGCTGCGCAGCAGGGTGTGCTGGAGGCTTGATCCAAACCCGGTTCAGAGGTAACTTCAGGAGGGTGTGCACAGGGTCTCCTGGCGCCCTGTGCGCACCTGCGGCACGAGGCACGGGGCCGTGGGCGGGAGGCGGAAGGACGTGCCTGCGGGAGAGGCACATGGGCACCGTTTCTGCTCCGGGTGGTTTCGGGAAGTCCTGGTCGAGTCCCAGGTCGGCCCAGGGCTCTCAATACCGATTCTTCTTTAGCACCGACCGTGTGCCGGGCACCGGGTCGCACTCTTAGCTGGCCAGAGAGTCCTGGAGAGGCGACACTTCTTGTCAGTCCCTGGCGGTGAGGGGTGAGGGAGGCGTTGCCTTGGGACTCAGGCCCACCCCGCACCCTGGGGGGTGGGAGTGGGCTTCCTGGGGCCGTGTGGTGAGCATGTGCGCAGGTTCCGGCCTCAGGGTGAGTGGGCCCAGCCAGCGCTGGCCCTGCTCGCGCCTTGGGTGGTCTTCCTCCCCTGGGACGTGGACCCCGCCAGGCCCCTCTCATCTCCCACCCTATTGGCTAGAGCTGGGGGTGGGGCTTCTCACAGATGGGGATACTGAGGCCCAGGGGCACTGCAGTGTGCCCGGGGCAGTGGGCAGGGGTGAGATGAGGCCATGGGTGCGTCCTCCAGGCCTGGATATGCCCTGCTTTGGCCCCTGCAGGCCTGCTGGGCTTACTTCCCGCTTCCCCAGGAAGGTGGGCCCCCAGGAACCTCCCCCGCTCCCAGCCCGGCGTGAGCCTGGGCGGGGATGCCGACAGCATCAGGGGTAGCTGTGGGTACAGGCACCTCAGCCTCGCCGCCTGTCCACGGGGAGGGCCGTGTGGAGGGCTGGGGAGCTGGCGCCGAGCACAGGCAGGCTTGGCGGCAGTGGGAGCTCGGCCGGTCCAGCGCCCTCACTCCACAGGGGACGTCCTGCCCTGCCCTGGCCAGCCCCGGCTGTGGAACCAGCACACCCGGGTGCACATGCGGTCCTTTCCTGACTCACCTTCCTGCCCTTGGCCCTGGCCCCATTTTCCAAGCTGAGCCGGTGCCCTGGAAGGTGGTATTTGTCCTCATACTTTGTCCAACTGGGGCCCCTTCTGGGGAAGCTGAGGCTGAGAGGGGCGGGGCGCCTGCACACAGGGTCCCGGCCCACGGGCCTGGCTGTGGACACCCCAGGCCGGGTTGCATGTGATGCCTGCCGGCAGGGCCCCCAGCCTGCGTCTGCGCTCCAGCACGACGGGTGGGGACGTCGAGGCTCAGAGGCGGGGTGGGCGGCAGAGCCGGGGCTCCGGCTTGGTGGGTGCCCCCCCACCGAGGTTAGCACTGCCCGGGGGTGGGGTGGGGTGGGTAGAGGCCCTGCTACCTTCCCAGGCTGCTGGACAAAGCCCCACACGCTGCACGGCATCAACACCGCAACCTCCTGTCCCCCGTCTGGAGGCCGGAGCCCACCCGGGTGTCGCAGGGCTGGTCCTGCTGCGGCCGTGACGGGAGGAGCCTCCCCAGTCTCACCCCCGGGACTGCAGACGGCCGTCTTCTCTGACGCGTGTCTGTCTCTGTGTCAAATTTCCCCTTTTTAAAAGGGCACCTGTTATGTTGGATTAGGGCCTCACCTTAAAGACCTCGTTTTAACCTGATCATCTTCTGTAACTCTCCAAATAGGGTCATGCTCGGAGGTACTTGGGGTTAGGACTGCAGCTTTCAGGGGTTAGGACACAGTTCAGGCCTGCGGGAAACTTGGGACATAGGACTGTGCGTGGGTGGGAGCGCGGGGGCCTGATGGGGGCCGTGGGGGCCAGTCTGTGACGGTACGTCTTCCTCGGAGGTGCCGTCTCTTCTCAGGTGGCTGTGGGGTGACTGTTCCAGGAGGACTGGCAGGGCTCAGGCCCTCCAACCCAGGCTGGGCACGTCCTCTGGGCTCCCAGAGGCCCCGGGGCCCCGTCACGGCGCCGACCACGCTGACCCTCGGCGTCTATGTCTGTGCCGGGACCCTGGGGCTCCTGCCTGTCCCGGGAGACGCTGACTGAGCAGTGGCTGAGCGGACGCTCCCTTCTCTCCCTCCCATTTAGGAAAGTCCAGGAGGAAGAAGGATTTACGAATCTCCTGCGTGTCCAAGCCGCCGGCGCCCAGCCCCACGTGAGTTGGCCTCGGGCTTCCCCCGGCGCCGCCCAACGGCCTCCTGAAGGGGCCACCGTGAGAGCCGGGCCCCTGCCTGGGCAGCACCTCCTCTGGGCAGCTGCGGGGGCCATGGGCCTCGCACGTCCGCTCAGGGCCCTGCTCTCCCGTTGAGGACGGAAGGCGAGGCCCTGGCCACGTCCGCGTGCTGTACCGCGTGCTGCCCCGCAGACGCTCCGTGGCTGGGGGTGGGGGCTCCCGGGCAGGATGTGCACCAGGCTGGGCTGCCCGCTCAGGAGGGCGTGGCTCCCCGGGCTCACGGCCCCGCTCCTCCCTGCAGGCCCCCCCGGAACCTGGACTCCCGGGCCTTCATCACCATCGGGGACAGGGTAGGTGTCGTCGGGCCCTGGGAGGTGGCTGCGGGTGGTGGACAGAGCTGGGCTGGGGCGGAGCGCCGGCTCCCCGCTGCTGACCAGTGGCCCGTCCGGGGCAGAGGTGGTGGCTGCCTCCTGGGGCCCTGGTGAGCCGGAGCCGGCGTGGAGCGCCCTGACCTCAGAGGAGTGGTGCTGAGCGCGCAATTCCCTGGCCCTGCCCTCGGGGCCGGTGCCCGGGCACCTGCGTTTCACTCGCACTTCCTGATGGCTTGGGAGGCCCGGCTTGGGGACCGTGTGTGGACCACAGGACACGCCGAGGCTGTCCTGTTCGTCCCCTGCTCACTCCCTTTTATGGCTGCTCCCTGTGAGGTGAGGCCCTTCTGTTGTCCTGTCCGCGTCCCCGGTGCCTGAAGCAGGGACTTGCGTGTAGTAGGTACCGAACGAGTGGTTCACTCTGTCCACCTGAGCGGAGCGGGGCGAGAGGGAAGGAGCATCTCTCAAGGGCCCCACGCCGCTGGGAGCACTTCCCAGGCCGGCCTGCTGACACCTCGCAGCAGCCCTTGGAAGGAGGTGCTGTGCCTGTCCTGTAGAAGGTGAGGGGAGGCTCAGAGAGGTTAAATGAGTTGCCCCAGGGCACACAGCGGAAGTAGTTGGGGCAGGATTTGAGCACAGGTCTGACTGGCTGGCAGTCCTCTCTTTCTGCTGCCCCAGTGTCTCCACTGGCGCCTGACTTGGCTCCCGTGAACCCTCTCTCTTTTGTGTCCCCCAAGAACTTTGAGGTGGAGGCGGATGACCTGGTGACCATCTCGGAGCTGGGCCGAGGCGCCTACGGGGTAGTGGAGAAGGTGCGGCACGCCCAGAGCGGCACCATCATGGCCGTGAAGGTGAGCAGGGCCCCCAGCCCGGGGCTGTCAGGGCCGGGGGCACCGGGGGCCGCGCGCCTGCCTCCCAGCCCCTGACCGCAGCCCTCGCCCCGCAGCGCATCCGTGCCACCGTGAACTCGCAGGAGCAGAAGCGCCTGCTCATGGATTTGGACGTGAACATGCGCACGGTCGACTGCTTCTACACCGTCACATTCTACGGGGCCCTCTTCAGAGAGGTGGGCCCTTGGGGGGCGGGCCCGGGGGCTGGGGCTCAGCCAGGCCCAGGCCGTGGTAGGGGAGACATGCCAGCCTCACCACAGGCTGGGTCAGAGCTGGCAGGGGGCCCAGGGGCTTGGAGGTGCCCAGGGGGTGCTGCACCCAGCCTTCTCAGAAGGCTGTCTCGGGTAGGGGCGGGCGGTGGGCGGCTGGCGGAGGAAGGGCCCGTCTGCCAGGCTCAGAGCTGGGACGAGCTGTGGGGCGGCGGGGGGGCGGGTGTGGGGCTGAGGCAGGAGGGGTCTGCAGGGCCGGGGCATGGGGCTGAGCTGGCACAGGCAGGCCCCAGAAGCCCCCACTGGAGGGACACAGTCCTTCTCTCTGGAGCCTGCCGTGGAATTAGGGGTCAGATGGGGGAGCGCAGAGGTGACAGCGGGGGTGGGGGGCTGCCGTGTGGAGCCAGCAGAGTGGGCAAGCCTCGGGGGGAGGGGGAGGAGCTGGGAGGTTGGGGCATCCGCAAAGGCTGAGGGGTGTAGGTGTCGGGGGCGCTGGCCGGCTCCGGGGAGGTGGGCACGGGAGGACGCTGGCCCAGGCAGTCCTGGGCGGGCATGGCTGAGTTCCCGATGTCCACGTGCAGGGAGACGTGTGGATCTGCATGGAGCTCATGGACACATCCCTGGACAAGTTCTACCGGAAGGTGCTGGACAAGGACATGACGATCCCAGAGGACATTCTCGGGGAAATCGCTGTATCTGTAAGTGGCTCAGGCCCTGCTGGGGTGGGGGTCCCGATGTTGTTGTCTTGGGCAGAGTCGGGCTCCCAGTGTGGCCCCCAGCTGTGGCCCTGAACCTGGGTGGCTGCCCCTCGAAGCCCAGCTGCCGCCACCCTGGACCAGAGCCTCCCTGCTGAGGAGACCGGGGCGCCTGGAGCCGCACAGCTTTGGCAGAGCCAGGCCCTCTGGGGCCACGAGAAAGGACTTGGTGTTTACAACTTCCTCATGCCCAGGCCGAGGCCGCTCTGGGGCAGCTCACAGAGGCATGGTGTCGGGGGAGGGGTTCGCATCCGTGCTTGCCTCCTGAGCTTGCATGTTCCTAGGGCAGGGCGGCAGCCCCGGGCATGAGCGCCCCGGCAGCCAAAGCAGAAAGGGAAATGGAGTCAGCGAACCAGCGGTCCTTCCTCCTGACCGCACCTGCGAACGTGCGAACATCCCCCTGGCGTTGAATCAGGGTCTTTGGGGTCATTCCTGTGGGGAATGGCTCCGAGCATGTAGCCCACTGACTGCTGAGGGAGGGAGAGGAAGCAGGGAGGCTGCAGAGGGCTGGGTTCTACCAGGAGCCTGGCAGGGGGAAGGGACAGCACCCTGGGGGCTCCTAAGTCTGGGACTCTGCAGGGTCGTGGGCATGTCACTTGAGACCCTTGCCCACTCAGAGCAATGCAGGAACCCAGTGCGTCTGCACCAAGGTTGCTGGGACCCCACGGCAAAGGCTGGGATGTGGGCAGGGCCTAGGGTAGTGAAGGGTTGGGTGTGTACCTGGGAGAGGGCGACGGATGGCCCTGGGTGGGGTGTCTTACAGCTCTGTCATTGTTGATGCAACCGGGAATCACAGCCATCCGGTCTCTTCCCCCCTCTTCCTGTTCCAAATGCCAGATTGTGAGGGCCCTGGAGCACCTGCACAGCAAGCTGTCCGTGATCCACAGAGGTCAGTGCCCAGGCCGGCCGGCGGGAGGGGGCCTGGCTGCTCACACACACGCTCTTGCCCGGTCCTGCTGGGCCCGCACCGCCAAGGCTCAGAGGCAGCCGGCTCTGACGTGCCTGTTGGGTCAGGCGCTGAGCCTGTTGCCCGGTCCAGGCCACTGTCCACTCCTCCCAGCCATTTTCCTCAGCCCCCAGGCCCAGTCCCAGTTCCACTGGCTGGTGCTCCGAGCACGGATGGGGTGGACCGTTGTCCTGGGAAGGCTGGGCCGTCTTGTTTTGATGTGTTGTTTACGTGTCGCAAGACACGCAGGGGGCTTGTGTGCCACTGCGTGAGTCTGATCGTCGTTTGCGCCGTGTAGCCCCCGCGCATCAAGGTGGAGGTGCTTCCAGCCTTCCCCGCCCTCCCGGCAGTTCTCAGCCCTTCCTGCTCAGCCATGCCCCCAGCCCCCCACGCCCTGGGGCCGCACTCCTCTGACCCCACAGTGGGCTGGTTTTGCATGTTCTCAGCCTCCCGCTTGGCCCGCTGATTCTGAGACTCACCCAGGCAGTGTACGTCCTGCCTCTTCATCTGTGTTCTGGGTGCTCTGCTTTTCCAGACCAAGTTCATTAGGCTAAGCCCCCTTGACCACTCAGTGGCAGGTTGTCACGGAACCTTCGGCCCTTTTTCTGGGCGTCTGTATCCACACAGAAGTCCCCACAGAAGGCAGCAGAGATGCGTGTGTGTGTCCTGTGTGTGTGCTCGCTGGGCGGTCCCTGCTGTGCCCTCCAGCACACTCCATGTCCACCTCGAGTCCGGGGGCTCTGGGTTCTATCGCAGACCCCTCTCCTGTGTTTTGGCTGCTGCCCTGCGCTTCCTGGACAAATCTGCCGACCCCCCCTGGGTGGGCATGGGGTGGTTTCCAGTGCCCACGCTGTCAGTGATGGGTCCCCCTGGAGCCTGGGTGGACCGCAGAGCTAGAGGTTGTGCTGGGAAGTGGCGGCAGAGTCCCAGCTGGTTGGCTGCAAAGACATGGTCCCGGGCGAAGCCCCAGAGCCCTGACCTCCTCCCCTAACTGTGGCTGGAGCCCGGGGCTCCTGGCTGTGTGGCCACCAGCTCTGACCTCGGCAGTGGGGGCCCCACAACCAGGAGCTGAAGGGCGTGTCCTGCCCCTGGCAGACGTGAAGCCGTCCAACGTGCTCATCAACAAGGAGGGCCACGTGAAGATGTGCGACTTTGGGATCAGTGGCTACCTGGTGGATTCCGTGGCCAAGACAATGGATGCCGGCTGCAAGCCCTACATGGCCGTGAGTGGTTCCTGGGCCACCCCAGGAGGAAACAGCCAGGCTTGGCCACCCCCGCCATGTCCTGTGTCCATCAGGGATGAGGCCTCCCCAGACCCCGAATTTCCTGCCGTTGGGGGCAGAGGGGTGTGCTGCCCGGCCCTTTCCACCCCTTTCTGACTGGCCCTGTGGTGCCCATTTGGGTAATAAGTCTCACCTCAGGGAGGTGGCTGGTGGGGCCTGCGGGGTCCCACCCCTCCCCCAGTGTCCCGAAGGTGGGACCCCCAGGCAGGGCAGCTGGGTGGCAAGACTCAGGCCTCCACCTTGAGACCCTGGCCCTCGCTGGCCTCAGCTTCCTCATTTGCCCCAGGCGAGGTGGGATGGGTGAGCGCTGGCCCCTCGGTTTGGGGTGGGGGAGCCCAGACCCAGCTGAGGATGCCTGGGCGACCCTGCTCTGGTCCCTCTTACAGCCTGAGAGGATCAACCCGGAGCTGAACCAGAAAGGCTACAATGTCAAGTCCGACGTCTGGAGCCTCGGCATCACCATGGTACCACCTGGGGCTCCCTTGCTACTTGGGAGGGGCTGTACCAGGTCCTTGAGCTTCCGGGGCCTGGGAAATAGTTTAGCCTTGGACAGAAATGTTGGTTGGCTTCACAAACTGAGGAGAGACTGTGTCATCAAAAATTACGGTGTCTTAAGGGGAGCATCTGCAGGTGCCTTATGCCCGCCGTGGGATGAGGGGCAGCTTTACATGTTCTCGACGTCTCTGATGACTCGTCCATTGGACTTTACCCGGCGCTCGTGGCGCTTGTCGAGAAATCACAGTCAACCCCAAATTAAGTGAGCTCCCTGTACATGTGGCCCCCTCACGATCACGGTGAGACTCAGCCCTGGCGCTGGACGGTCACACTGCTTCTCCACGTTTACTATCACAGATAACATCGTGCTGTGCATCTCTGTGCCCAGAGGCTGTTGATATTTTTGTGTTTTTTTTTTTTTTTTGAGCTCCTTAGAAAAAATTACCAGGAAAGGAATTACGAGGTCCAGGGTTTGGACACTTCTCTGTCTTCCTATTTGTAAACTCTGGTGGTCCTTCTCTGCTGCCCAGGCAGCGTCCTCACTTCTGTGTGTCGGAATCATTGGAAACTCTAGGAAAAAACGCAGGCTGAGTTTGTCCTGTGAAAACTCAGGGTCACACCCACACGCACCGCACTGTACCGCCTCCATCTGAGGGATGCATTTGTGTCTTGGCTGGAAAGGGGCCTTGAGCCTAACGGGAAGGTGCTTTCTTAGCACAGGGACTAGCGATCTGTTTGGGTGCCAGTCACCACCAAGAAGCGTTTGCTTGAGCTGAGGTCTCTTCTGTTCACTACGGTGATCACTTGTCAGGGAAGGGGGCGTGGGTGGACCTGCTTTGTGTTTTCATCTCAGCGGTCAAAATCGGAACCCAGAGTTTGCTGTGAGCTGCCAGTCTTTTTAAAAAAATTAATTAATTAATTAACGGCTGCCTTGGGTCTTCGTTGCTCTGTGCGGGCTTTCTCTAGTTGCGGTGAGCGGAGGCTATTTTCGTTTCAGCGTGCGGGCTTCTCATTGTGGTGGCTTCTCTAGTTGCAGAGCACGGGCTGTAGGTGCGCATGTTTCAGTAGTTGTGGCACATGGGCTCAGTAGTTGTGGCTTGCGGGCTCTAGAGCATCAGCTCAGTAGTTGTGGCGCATGGGCTTAGTTGCTCTGCGGCATGTGGGATCTTCCCGGACCAGGGCTCGAATTCGTGTCCCCTGCATTGGCAGGTGGATTCCTAACCACTGCACCACCAGGGAAGTCCCGAGCTGTCAGTCTTTCCCACAGATGACTGCTGCCAACTGCAAGTGAGGCACTCAAGGCACAGGGAGGTCTGGGTCTAGTAGGAGACATGAGGCCATGGTAGCCTTGTGTCCAGGGAGTCAGGGAGAAACAGTGATGAGGTCAGAGCTGGAAGGCTTCCTGGAGGGGGAGGCGTTGGAGATGGGCCTTACAGGTATTGGTGGCTGGGCAGTGGGGGCTCTGTGGAGGAGGAGAGGCCTGTAAACTTCATTTCCTAATGGAGTCTGGTGGATTGTTGCACAGTCCAGTAGATGAAACTCATGGTCAAAGGCAGACCTCACAGTCTAACATTCCTTCTGCAAACACATGAGAGTCATTTCATTTCCTGTTTGTCCTTTCAGTAATAACAACAGCCCAAATAAATGGCAGCAGACGCTTAAGTCATTGTTGAGACATTAGGGAGTGGGGAGTGGCCTGTGGCAAAGGAAAGGGAAACTGGTTGCCTATCCGAGTTCCTTTGCTGCTGGCAGCCTGTGGGAAAGCGTCCCCAGGTTGGCAGCTCCTCTGATTTCTTCAGATTAGCTGAAACCTGGGTTTTCATGTACAATCTTCTGAATTCAGATTGTTTGAAAACCTGATGATAGCTAAGCCAGTCAAAACTCAGGGTTGGATTTGCTCCATGAGCCATAGCTGCTGGCTGGGTCAGAAGAACTAACTACTGGTGTCCCCTTGGCTTTCATCTTTGGTATGATGTCACCTATCAGCCCCTGGACCTGCCTCACAGTCCAGCTCTGGGTGCTGGACCAGGACAGGCAGGATCTGTGAAGGCCCTGCTTCCGCGTGCAGAATGTGGGTGCATCTGACCCAGTGCCGCTGTTTCCACTGCAGATCGAGATGGCCATCCTGCGGTTTCCTTATGAGTCCTGGGGGACCCCGTTCCAGCAGCTGAAGCAGGTGGTGGAGGAGCCGTCCCCGCAGCTCCCAGCTGACCGCTTCTCCCCCGAGTTTGTGGACTTCACTGCACAGTGGTGAGTCTCAGCCCTGCCTGGACCTCTGGGCCTCCCCAAGCCCAGTCAGTACCCCTCCCTGTCCTGGCCAGATCCCAGCTCCTCCCTGGGCTTGGTCTCCTTCTCCTTTAGCAAATAACCCCCAAACAACATAGCATCAAAATAAGTAAGGCACAAATAGTTTGAGTGCAAGGAAAATTTGACAAACTATGGTCCTAGTGGGGAGATTTTAATATAGTCCCTCTAGAAATGGACAGATCATGAAGATAGAAAAAGAAAGCAAAAAGCATATGGAGGATTTAAATGCATAACAAATTTGCTTTCATTGCTGTTTAGAACTTTGTATCAAATTAAAGAATGCCCACAGGATCCTTATAAAAATTAATTATGTTTGAGATTACAAAGGAAATAGAGGAAGAGGCAGAAGGCAAAGCCATATAGGCCACGTTCTCTGACTGTAATTAGCTGGAACAGGAAATCCATAACTGAAGCGAAAAAAGCTACATGCAAATTAAAAGTAAATTCTTCTAATGCACTCTTGGGTTATGAGAGAGATTTAAACAATAAAATTATAAACTAGTCAGAAGTGAAGACGATGAGAATATAACATGGCAACATCTATGTGTTGTGGCCAAAGAGATACTCAGAGGAAAATTCGTAGCCTTTATTTCTTTTATTGGAAAATAAGAAAGACTGGAGACAAGTGAGCCTGGCAGACAGAGTCATTTTCTCCCAAGACCCGTGGTAGGGGGTATCCCGATTAAGGATACCAAGTAAGTGATTGTTAATGTTAGCATTTTGGTATTGGGATCATTGCAAATTCCCTAGATCACTATAGAGACAAGAAAGCTAACACCCCAAGAGGCAAAGAAACTTGGTCCAAATCTCTGTAGTTTGCACCATGGATCCCACTCCGCCCTTGGAAGCCCCCCCAGAACAGTCTGGCCCCTTCTTCCCTGAGCCCAAGGAGCATGTGTGTACCCTTGCTGCCCGGGCAGGGCTGAACCCAGACTGGCTTGGCTGGCCTGGATGGGCTGGACTCACTTCTTCCCTGCCAGTCTGGCCCCAGCCTGCCCTCAGCCTGCCCTGTTCTGTCCTAGCCTGAGAAAGAATCCTGCGGAACGCATGAGCTACCTGGAGCTGATGGTGAGTGTGGGCGGGACTCTCTGGGAGAGGGCTGCATCTGTGCACAGCGGTGGGCAGCTCCTCTGGCTTGACTGGGATTCACTCCTAGGAACTCCCATCACTCATTCACTCATGGGTACCCTGGCTCCCTCCTCCCCACTCCATGCCAGGCCCTGTGGAGGGAGGCAAAGGGCAAGGGGGGGCAGGTGGACCATTTTCTTTGGAGGCATCAGGGAAGGCTTTGCAGGGGAACTGGGCCTAGAAGGGTGAATAAGGATTTACCCGCTGAGGGACAGAGGCCTAGCGTGCACGGGGAAGAGTGAGTTGAGGGTGGCTGCGGGGGGGCTGAGGAGGAGGCCGTGAACGTTGCCTGTAACAGGAGGGCTTCTGGGGGGCAGAGGTCCTGGAAGGATGACTAGGAGTTTGCTGGGCGGGAGGAGCATGTGGGAGCACCTCCACCTCGCCCCCTCCAAGGTGACTGACTGCCTTCTCTCCCCATCAGGAACACCCTTTCTTCACCTCGCACAAAACCAAGAAGACCGACATCGCTGCCTTTGTGAAGGAGATCCTGGGAGAGGACTCGTAGGCGGCGGGGCCTTGGACCCACTCTGGCCCCGCGGCGCCGCGCAGCCCTCTGCTGCGGCAGTGCTTGCCCACACCCATAAGCTACTGCCAACCTGGCCTTGGGCACCCGGGAGGAATCCAGGGGGCTGCTCCCGCCTGACAGGCTGTCGGTCCCAAGTGCCAAAGAACCAGACCATCGGGGCCCTCCGGTGCCTCTGCCCCTGCTGCTCCGTGGACTCTGAGACTCTGGACTTGGAGGGGCCAGACGCCCCTCACAGAGAAGGCAGTGGTGCCTTGTACAGGCCGCTGCCTTGGCCCGGCCCTGGATGCCACCCAAGTTGTATATTTTTTTATCTCTCGACTGAATGGACTTTGCACACTTGGCCCAGGCTGGCCACACCTCTGTCCCGGCATCGGTAGGGGGACCCAGTAGGGGGATGAGCCACGTGAATCCCCTGGAGCCCCCATGAGGCCGATGCCAGAGCCACCGAGGCCTTCACCCCAGCACTGGCAGACGGGGCTCTAAGGGCACCGGGGCCACCTCGCCCCTGCCTGCCGCCTCTAGGGGTGTTGTTTCACTTTTATTTTTTTAATTTATCCTCTTGATTTTTTTCTTTCGCTTTGTGGGTTTGGCTGGTTTTTCTTGCATGGTTTGGAGCCGATCACTTTTCTGTCACCTGCTAGGGGACCATCAGGCTAAGACCTGCCCTCTCTGCTCAGGCTGGGGTCTCGGGGGATGGGCCCAAGGTCTCTGCTCAGAGAGGCGCTAGGGGAGCCATCCAACTCACTCTCCTTGGGGACCGGCTCGACGGGGGCTGTGGATTTGCTTTTGGTATTGTTTTAAAAAAAAGAAGAAAATATATTTTTTTGAAGAAAGGACTTGCCCGTCCAGGGTCCTGTCCCTGATTGGCTGGGGCAGTTACCTGATTGCTGTTTTAATTTAAAAAAAAAAAGTGGGACAAAAGGTCGTGTGAGACTGTGTGTCATAGCGGCGAGCCCTCCTCCTGCTTAGTGATGGCTGGTGGCCCTGGAGGGGGGACCCCTTGCCCCGGGACAGGGACACG
Source organism: Leucopleurus acutus (assembly GCF_964270905.1). Classification (NCBI taxonomy): domain Eukaryota; kingdom Metazoa; phylum Chordata; class Mammalia; order Artiodactyla; family Delphinidae; genus Leucopleurus; species Leucopleurus acutus. Next base: position 60,570,641 of record NC_139161.1, read on the forward strand.
GCAGCGTGATCAGGGGAGTGGGGGCCTCTCACCTGCCGGGGCCTTGCACTCCCACACGTGAGGACACGAGGCTGCCCCCAAGGGCCGTGACGAGCTGCCAGGCCCTTGCTGAACACTGGACAGAGCGGCAACACAAGCCCAGTCCCGAGGGGCCACCTGTCCCCCTGGCATTGACGAGTGCATTGCCAGGTGCTGCACCTGGGCCTGGGCCGTCACCTCAGCTGAGGGGTAATGTCGTTATTCCCAGATGAGAAAACAGGCCCGGAGAGCCAAAGTCACTTGCCCAAAGCCACATGGCTTGTGAGATGGAGAAACAGGCTTGGGGACAGGTAGTGGCCCCTATGGAGGGAGTGGGGCAGCTGGAGGAAGGCATCCTTGGCAAGATCCGGTCTGGCTCTGTCATCCTCGGGGCCTGGGCTGGGGCAGAACGCGGTAGAGGCCCTCTTCCATCAGACTGAAGCAGAAGGGGATTTAATAGCTCATGTAAGGAGAACTGCGCTGGCTTCAGGCATAGTGGGATCCAGGAGCCAGGTTAATATCCTGTGGAACTTGAGTCTGCCTTAGCTGTTTCCTCTGTCTCAGTTTCACACTCCCCACACAGGGCCATGTCAGGACTCAGTGGCTCCCACCAGCTTAGCAAAGGGGCCCAGAGCTCCCACCGAAGTCCCAGGGCCGGCTCTTCTCAGCTAGGAAGGGTCATATGCTCATCCCCAAGCCCATCTCAGGCTAAAAGGACCCAACACAGGAGAGTCAGCCTCCCTACATCCCAAGGTCTGAGGACTAGCCTTGCTAGTCCTCCCAGGGCAATGGGTGTGTTCCCACAAGGAGACACGGATCCCCTGGGGTCCATCTCCCCTCTGCCTCGTCCACCAGTCCTCCCAGCCTCAGTTCGGCCAGAGGCAGAGTCCGATTCTCGTCCCCAGGTAGCCTCAGTCTGGGACAGCCTCTACCTATAACCCTCCCTGGCACAGCATTTAACAGCTCCAACCTCCTTCCCACGTGAAGGCTGTTCGCACCTCGGGGCCTTTGCACTGATTGTGCCCTCTGTGTGGAACGCTCCTCCCCATCTCCTTGTGGCCCCCTGCTCACCGGTTCCTGTCTCCCCTGTCACTTCCCCAGGGAGGCCCGGCACCTGGTCCCATCGGTGTACTAACCTCTCTCTGAATTATCTGGGCCGATCGGACCCGCCACCATCGTGTGCTCAGTGCCCGCACCCGGGGAGCGCTCAACCTGTGTTCAATGAAAGCACTAGTGAATGAACACAGGAAAGGAAGGACGAGGGCGTGAGTCCTGAAGGTGCGCGCGTGGATGTGCGCGTGGGAGGATCGCCCTGCGTGCGAGTGTGGCTCCGTGTGCACACACGGCCTCACACACACACGCCCACGAACGCACGCACGCACGCACGCGTGTCCTCCGCGCGCGCGCAGGACCAGCAGACCCAAGTCCCGGCCGCGGCCCCGGCCCCTCCTCCCTCCGCGGCCACCAGGAGGCGGCAGAGCCCGCGCTTCGACCCCGCGGCCCCGGAGCGCCCGCCCCCAGCCCCACCCGCGCTTGGGCCTGGAGAGGGCGGTGTCTGGGTTGCAGGGAAGGGGTCGGGGGGACCCTCGCCGCCCAGCTCTGCGCCCCGGACCGGAGCCCAGCTGGCGGCCCGCGCACGTCCGTCCTCAGCGTGGAGGCCCGGAGGGGAGCCCGGGGCCGAGGGAGGGCGACTCCTGACGCACGTTCTCCTGGGTGCACAGCGCTCTACAGCTGGCAAGTCATCTGCAGTGTCCACAGGACTGCGGTTTACAAAGCCCAGAGCTGTTTACAAAACACAGCTTACAGAGTAATTTATCGTGCACAGGGCCTCCGCAGGATTATGAGGCGCTTTACAGCTCAGCAAGTGGTTCCCAGGTTGCCAAGCCCTGGCCATATTAGAACGTCAGCGTTTGTAGGTTCCTCTCGGCATTGTGCAAACACGGTTGTTTACAGGTTCGGGTACTATTTAGGGGACGCTTCAGCTTTTATAAAGGGTGTCCAGGCATCCAAGTGGGAGAAGCCAGTGTGCAGGTCACTGACATTTACAAAGCACATGCCAGTGCCCAGGCCCTTGACAGTTTATTCAGCCCGTGATTGCCGCACGTGGCAGGGCCCCCTTCTCTGTCCCTAGGCTGTGGGGTGGCGGTCATGGGCACAGGGACCAGATGGGCAGGCAGGGGCCTATCCCAGACCTGGGGTGAATGAGTCTCCCTGGACTGACAGCCACATGGTGGAGGTTCCTGTACTTTCTGTTTCAGTTACAGCCACGAAAGCCTCCTCGACCGCCAGCATTAAAAGTACAGCGTCTAGGGGCTTCCCTGGTGGCGCAGTGGTTGAGAGTCCGCCTGCCGACGCAGGGGACATGGGTTTGTGCCCCGGTCTGGGAAGATCCCACATGCCGCGGAGCGTCTGGGCCCGTGAGCCATGGCCGCTGAGCCTGCGCGTCCGGAGCCTGTGCTCCGCCACGGGAGAGGCCACAACGGTGAGAGGCCCGTTACAGCGTCTGGGCCTGGTTGAGAGCAGGAGTGGCCTCTGAGGGAGAATTTGGCAAACTCCCTTCTGGAGGCCAGGAAAGGCGGCTTTGCTTGTTAGACACCAGCTCGGCCTCCCCTCTCCTCAGAGCCCTGCTGTAGCTCCGGCCTCCCTCTGTCCAAGCCTCCCCATGGCCCCCGCCAGCCAGCCCTCCCCCCACGCCCCCGCCCGTACTCTCCCTTGCTCCCTGTTCTGCAGCCATGCCGCGCTCACCTGCCTCAGGTCCTTTGCACTAGCTGTCCTCTACTGCCCAGAGCGGTCTCCCCCAAGCCATCCTCCTGGCTGGCTCTGGACACCTCTGCTCACCTCCTCAGAGATGCCATCTGCTCAGTGAGGCCTCCCTGACCACCCTGTCTCTCTGTCCCTTTGCCCTGCTGTGTTTTCCTCAACCTATTTATTCACACTCTTGTCTGCTGGCCGGCTCCCTCACTAGACTGGGAGCTCTTCTAGGGCTGAGGTGGGTCTGTCTTGCTCAGAGCCTGGCATGGACGAGGGTCAGGCAATGACAGAGGAAACAGGGCAAGTGCAGGGAAGGTGCCCTCCGGCCCCAAGAACGATCCCAGAACCAATGCAATGGGGCCCAGAGAGCAGGGCCCTGCCAGATCTGTGCGAAGGCTTGGGCTGGGGGTGGGGGTGGGCACTGCAGTTCTATTTATTTGGGGCTGTGGATCCCAGGAGGGCTCTCTAGGACCGAGGCAACCCCCTGGTTGTACTGAACGGGGACTCTGCGTCAGAGAAGGGAAGCGATGAGCTCAAGGCCACACAGCGAGCAGTACCAAAGCTGGGACCACGTCGGGGTCTGAGGCAGGCTGCCTGCGTCACTGCGGATGTCAGCACAGCAGTCCCAGGAGCGGTAAGGTTTACCCGCCCATCCCCCCACCCTTGCTCCAGTTTTTAAGTCCGTGGGGATAACTCTGGCTCAGGAAAAGGGGAAGGGGCCAGCACCCGGCTCCTACCACCAACCCTACCTCCGGCTGCATCCCTGACTGCTTTGTGGACAGGGGCAGTGGCTGAGAAAGCGGGGCTGATGCCATCTTCTCTCCCAGCAGGGACTTAGCATCTGGCCAAGCCTCTGTCGGGTGCAGGGATCCCTCCCCACTCACACCGCTGCCAGGGGCTGAGGCCTCTGCTTGCACACCGCCTCTGATGGGGAGCTCATTCTCATTCAGACGTGCTTCTTGGAGGGATCTGAGATTCTTCTTGTCCTGGTTCTACTCCCCGAGGCTGTGACGTGCGAGCCTCATGTGTAAACTCTGGCACGCTCTAAATGTTCATTTCTTTGCCTCTTGTGAAAGCCGTTTTGAATCCTTTTGGAAACCAGGTGGGAGGGTCTATATATAAATCAGCTGTGCTATCTTTAGTGTAGCTCGTTCATCCTCAGGCCCAGGGCAGTCAGGCTCTCCTGGAGGCCACAAAGCCTCTGTGAGGGTCCTGGCTTGCCTGAGGCCCACCAGACAGTGAGCCAGTAACCCAGGAATCCTGCCCTACCCCCAACTCCCACCCTGAGTGAGCCACCTGCCGAGCCGGGTTTAGCTGCATCCACCCCCTCCAGCCTTGCAGAAGACGTGGGCTGCTCTATTTCTGTCCTGGGCTGGCCTGGTGGCGGGGACTTGGGTGGGGAGGGGCTTGGGATGCGGCAGCAGCTGTCAGCTCTGGTTGGGGATGCACCAGCCCAAGAAGTTCTCCTTTCCTGGCTTCCAAACCCTCCATGGCTCCCTATTGCCCACAGAATCCAGGGAGGGGAGGCCCAGCACCACCTTTCTACGGCAGAGCCTTGTCCGGATTATCCTCTGCAGGGCTTGGCACATGGAAGGTGTTACCTGAGCACCTACTGTGTGCCAGCAGCGTTCTAGAACTAGAGCTGCAGCAGGACCTAGACAGACCTGGCCTACCCTCCTTGAGCTCAGAGGGCATCAGACAGCATAAGCAAACTCATAAATGCTTACAGCAACATTTCCCACTTTTTCCCCATTATCATTCCCTAAGGAGAAACATTGACTTATTGAATTAAATCATTTAATTAAACTTAATTACAGTTAAGTAAATTATTTAATTTCTCCCCAATGAGAGATACAATACTAATGAATAAGATTTTGTTGTGTGGGGCCACAAGTAATTGTAACGTCTATTTTCTCAGTCCCCCAAGAACCAAACTTTGCCTCCCTTGAAAATGCACGGCTCAGAGGATTATAATCTGTGCCCAGTGGGGTGCAAAGGAGACACACGAGGCGGGGGGGGACCCTTACTGGGTGCTTGTCTTGGGGGGCGGCCCACAGCCTCAGAAGACTCCCAGTGAGCGGGTGGGGCAGCAGCGGGAGGGCTGGGAATCGTGTAGGTGAGGAGTGCAGAGAGCAGATGGGAAACAGCCTGTGTAAAGGCCCTGGGCTGGGAGGGGCCTCGGTGCCACCGAAGAGAATCGGGGGTTGGGGGCAGATCACGCAAAGCCATGGCAGAGACTCCGGACTTTATCTTCAGGGGGTGAGGGAAGTCGTGGTAGGGTTTTAGGCAGGGGAGAGATGCGACTGGATTTACATGAAGAACGACGATAACAAGAGGATCACCTTTCCGAAACATCCTCGTGTCTTTTGGCCTTCAAAGCCCTGTTCCATGCCTCCCACCCCCAGCTCGTGGGTCAGACGGCCCTGAGCTTGACTCTGTCACCCCGGGCAATGTGACCTTGAAGACATCGTAGCGTCTTTCAGACTCATGTCCTCTTCTGCACATGGAGGGTACTAATGCTGATCTTACAGGATAGCGGGTGGCTTCCACGAAATGCTGGAGCGCACAAGGCCCGTCACGATCCTGGCACACGGTAGGTGCCCAGTTAATGAACCTGTCCCTCCAGTTCCTGGGCCGCCCCTTGGGCCAGGCCCAGAGAGTGAATCACGAGCTTCAGTCCCTGTATTCCATGGCTCCAAATTCATTCCCCGTCTCACAGTTGCCTTTAAAACAAAGCTTCATTCCTCCTTGTCCCCCTAGGATGTACGGCTGTGGCCGAGATGGGCTTGCCTTTTAAACCTTGGTCTCCAGGTCTGTCCTTGCGAATGTAGGATTTCACAGGCTGCTGTGGCAGGTGGGGACGGACCCGCCCATCTCGGGGTGCTGGAGCCCCTGACTGGAACAAGGGCAGAGCCTGGCCAGCATCTAACCCTCTATGGGCGACCTTCAGCAAGTCACCACTTTTCTCAGGGCTCAGCGTTGTTGGCTGTGAAATGGATCGGCGAGGACGACCCCCATCCAGCCTGCCCCCGTGTGATCGCAATGGTCTCAATAAGGGAAGCCTGGGGGAGGGCAGCGCTCGGGTGCAGGGCCTGGGGGTCAGGATCTCTCATGCAATCGCTCCCTTCCACTTCTTGCTTATCCTGGTCTTTCTGCCAGGATTTCCCTACAGAGTTCTTTGCTGCAAGCAACACAAAGCGACTCTGTCCACCATAAATAAAGGGGGGCATTTCTTGGCTCAGTCTAAGGGCTTACAGAGTGGACAAGAGAACTTTCAGGGGCTAAGGGGGCTACAGGGGCCTGGCCATCAAGGCCAATATGGTCAGGACTCCCTTGTCGCCATTGCCCCAGATATTAAGCTTCAAAGTCCCAGGCAGGAGTGGCCTCCTGACCAGACCAAAGTCTGGCCCTTTCAGCTTCTGCAGTGGGAAATAGGACCCTGCCCACTGGGGACTCTACACAGAGGGATCCCTCCCAACTAAGAAGGGGTTTGGGTGCTGGAGAGCCACCCCACCCCAACACACATATTCCCTACACCCCCTTTTTTGCTGGCGAACTCCTACTCATCCCTCAAAACCCACTCCCACAGGTACTAGTCACCTCCTTTGCAGGGTTCCCCCCAGCTCCCTGCTTCCCTCCATCCAGCCCCAGTCACACAGGTGGCCATGTCCATGTCCCAGTCTGCTTCCCACACCGGATCTGCTGCCTTGAACCAGAGGTTGGTCAGCATGTTTCCAGCACTCGTTCTGTGCCAGGCACATCCCCAACCCATGCTCTTTGCAGGAGTCATGCATTGAACCCCTAGGAGGTGGTTTCTGTTACCTTTCCCATTTTACAGATGGAGAAACCAAAGCACAGAGAAGCTAGGCAGCTATCCAAGATCGCACAGCTGGTAAGGGGAAGACCTGGGATCCAAATGCAGCAAGCCTGGCCCGGAGGGCAGGGGAGCGAGGGGCTGTCCAGTCCCCCAGGCCCGACTCCATCCGGGTGGAATCTGGCACTTGGCTGCTCTTCCCCTCTCAGGCGTTTGAAGACAGTGACCTTCCTCCCCCCGAGTGGATTAATCGAGTAGATAAAATGCCAATGTCCAAATGAAAAGCTCTACGTCACTCAGTTCTTGAAGTTGTTCGGATAAAGAAGGCACACAGGTCTCAAACACTGGCATGCTTTATTTACTCATTTATTGGCCGCTGGGCTTGTGGCATCTTAGTTCCCAGGCGACGGATGGAACCAGGGCCCTTGGCAGTAAAAGCGCGGAGTCCTAACCACTGGACCGCCAGGGAATTCCCGCTATTTCTAGAACCTAGAGGGAGAAAGTGCTGGAAGGAGTGGAAGGATTTTGTGCCCAGGGCCAGAGGGGCCACGGGAAGCCCCTCGACTCTGAAGAAGGAAGTACCAGCCTCAGCTGGTGCAGAGTGTCGGCCCCGCCCTGGCCCCGCCCCTGCCACCCGGCCGCGCCCCGGCCCGCCCCGGTGCCAGGCCCCGCCCCCGCCCGGCCCCGCCCCACAGGCCCCGGCCCCGCCTCGCAGACCCCGCCCTGGTACCGGTGCGTGTGTCGGTGCCGGTGCCGGTGCCGGTGCCGCCGCCGCCGCCGCCGCCGCCGCCGCCCCCCCTGCCCCCGAGCTTTCTTGGGCCCTCGCGGCCCCCAGCTGCCCCAGCTGGATGCAGCTCCAGGCGCTCAGGGGAACTGTGTTGAGAACACGCCCCGTCTCGCTTTCCTGTGGGCATTTCCCAGGATTTCCTTCACCTAAATCCTCCTCAGTGTCTGCTACCTCAGAGGGAGCACCTCTGCGAATGAGGGTGGGGACGCAGGCGCTAACCGAGGTCAGGTTTTCAGTCCGTAGATGTGCTCGGTAAGTGACACCTGCAGTCATTACAGGGATCCTCCCGCGGCGCTGTCTCCTCCCCATCAGCTCAGTCCCGGCTCTGCACAGAATCTGGGGTCTACTTCTCCCGGGCTCTCTCAGGGCTTTTCCGTTACAATGCCCCTCCCCTGGCCCACCCACCTCAGTCCCTCCACTTCTTCAGCTGTGTGGCCATGGGCAAGTCGCTGCACCTCTCTGATTCTCTCTGTGCTGGGACTTGTTGCCTTTTCAGGGCAAACGCCGGCACGGCTTCCTGGGCAACCAAATCCGCAGTGTCGCGGCATCTTACAGCACTCTTGGCTAAGGGTCCCAGGGAAGTGTCTGTGGGGCCGTTACTCACCTCGTCTGGGGCCACAGTGTGAGGAAGGTGGAGAGGCTGACAGGATGGGAATCGCAAAAGGTCTGGGGGGCTTCCTTCTGTGTGTGGAGCCCTGTCGGCGCCTTGCCAGAGCCGTCAAGGGAACCTCTTACCTGGTCCCCCCACTGTCCTGGGCCTGGCCACTGGCCACTCACATCTCAGACCTGCTTCAGAGAGTGGCCCTCAGGCCCCCGCAGCTGCATTGCCCTGAACGTCTGGCATGCCTGGGAGTTGACACCTGCCTCCCTGGGCACCTCCGGCCCGTCTGCTGCAGTGGGAGAGCCCAGCTCCTCGCTTGGAGCAGCACAAACTCAGAGGTGTGACGGACACTGCAGAGCTCTCTGGGGTCGGGCCACGGCCAGGACAGAAATGCACCCTTGGTGGGCTTCTGCTGCTCTCTCCGGTTCCCCTTGCTCCATACTGGTTTCTGCTGGGAGAACTTGCTTCCTGAAGCTCTGGCACCTGAATCCTTGCCTCAGGTTCTGCTTCTGGGAGAATCTGCCTAGACAGCCTGCTGGCACTGGGTGTCTTGGGGGCATTTTAATCAGGCGAGTTTATTGGTTAGGATCGAGGTTTGGCGGCTTCTTAAAAACACCAACAAAACCAAGCTAATGTTGGTTTAAACCAGAGAGACGATTATCTCTCTCTCCTGTAACAGTTGGAGGGGCAGTGGTCTGTAGCAAAAGGGCCGTTTCATGGAGCAGGGCCTAGATTCCTTCCATCCTGGGTGTTTGATGCCTTCATCCACGTGACCCGAGATGGTACCCGGCACCAGCCCACAGTACTGGGCGGCGGGACGGCAGGAGAGGTGGAGAGGTGGCACATCCCTTCCCTTGAAAGGCACAGGCATCATTGGCTCACATCCTGTTTCAGTCACATGGTCACCACGCTGCAAGGGAGGCTGGGAAGTGTAGTCCATACAGGCAGCCCAGCATCCCCCCCTAAGCTTCAGGGGCTCTATGGCCTGGGAAGAGGGGGATAGAAATGGGGGAAGTCTGTTTATTCTCAGCACACGTAAGGAGGACAGAATATTACTCTAAATCTGGAACAAAATTCTTCCTTCAGAGATAATGGTCTCTGTTTAAGAAAATATGCTTAGGTTCCTGTGGCAGTAAAGGGGCTCCTGTTCGGGAGGGCCCGTGGGTGCAGGGGAGGTTAGGGCTTGTGCGGTGCAGCCGGGGCTGGGCAGGCAGAGACAGGAAGGGGCCAGGAAGAGTGGCCTGTGGGAGGGGCCCCTCCCTGTGGAACCCACCAGCCTCCACCCTTGGGTGGAAGTGTGCCCCACTGCAGCCTGGGCGGGGCTCGTCCGAGGGCAGAGGGGAGAGTTGCAAAAGACAAAGCTGACCTGGGGATGTGAGAGACACAGGCCAGAGCAGGCTGGGTTTGAGGGCTTCTGGAGGATCTCAGGGAAAGCCGATTCCCCATGAGGGGCCAGGGACAGGGCATCTTAACACGCTTCATACTCACAGCGTGTCCCATGAAGCTGATAAGGGCTCCGCTCATTTTCCACGTGTGTTTGCAAAACTGGACTCCTGACAGGCGTACAGACGTGCATCCTCGGTTCACCCAGCGTTAAGTCCACCAATTTCCGTTCTGGTGGCTGCCCAGCGGTCCATCGCCATGATGTCCGTGCTTCACCGACACGACCCCTGTCGCGGGATGTGGCCCCCAACGCCAAGCTTTCACCCCAGTAACTGCGCCGACGTGGGCATCCTCGAGCAGGCAGGGCGGCTGGCGTTTCAGGTTTAGATGATTTCCCCGGGCACGATTCCCAGAAGAGAAGTGGGGCGGAGGCAACCACATCTGCCTGTACGGCCATGGCTTGTGCAGCCAAATGGCTTCCTGGCTGGGTCTTGCCAAGGGGCCCACCCGCCTGCAGAGCCCGGGCGAGAGGGAGCCAGTTTGGTTTAATCTTTCTTTACCAGATTTTTAAAGTGCTGTGTGTTCATTGTAGAAATTTTAGAAGATGAGTAATGAGCAATTTAAAAAGAAAATGTATCTATAATCCCATCTGCCAGAAGTATTTATGGCTAGCATTTTTTAGAATTCATTTTCACTGAGATACAATTGACATATAACATTGTGTGAGTTCAAGGTGTACAGCTAGCATTTCGATTTATATCCTTCCAGCCTTTTTTTCTATATATAAGTTTTTATTGTGCAAACATTTACATACATAAAGCTTTTATTATGAAAGGGTCAAACGTATACGACATTAGGTTGAGTAATGAGCCTGCAGGCACCCAGCACCCTGTTTCAACAGTGATCAGCACACACCAGTCTGGTCTCATCTCTGCGCTCGCCACTTTTTCCCTCCCAGACTGTTGGGACAATCGTCCTGTTCATCCCAGACATTGTGTAATTTCATCCACAAATATTTCAGAGTGTATTTCTGAAAGGTGGTGACTTAAAAGACCGTATCATTGTTTAGAACTTCGTATGTAACAACCATTCCTTAATATCAGCAGGTATCCAGTCTCAGTTTACAATTGTGTCCTAAACGTCAAAATGAACGAAATATGGTTTGAATCAGGATCTGAATAAGGTCCCCACGTCACACTGCCTGATGTAGCTCCCAAGTATCGCTCATCTAAAGGCTCAGCCCGTGTTTTCTTCCTTGTACCTTACTTGCTGGGGAAACTGTATTCCCCCCGTGGGAGGCGCGGCGTCCTACCATCTCTGCTGTGTTAGCAGCTGCTGATTCTCAGCGCCTGGATTCACTACTTTACTAGTGGTTGTAGACTGGTGACATCCTAATTCTACCATTCCTGCCTCATTTGTTAGCTGAAGTGTTTCTCGGAGAGAAAGTTGCCCTCCCCAGTGTTTGGCTACCTGGTGGTGCCGTTCTATAGAGGAAAGGCAGGATATATGCTTGCCTTGTCCCTGTAACAGTTTTCTGATTAAGTTGGTCTTCCCGGGGTGATCAAGTAGGGATTAAAAAAACAATTAGGAACACATGGATTTAAAGATACTTTATGTGTTTCAGCTGTTTGTGATAATCACCCTTACTGAGGCTCTCTCCCCTGTATGTAACCATTAAAAAAAATGGCTTATCCTTGGTGGTCCTTTTAGTTGTGAAACACAGCTACGAATTCTTGGACACACGTCTCATTGAGAAGTGTGGTCTCTATCCCCCCCTTGACTCTGGGGAACTTGGGCCTGCCCCAGCCACCGGCAGAGTGTGGCTGACGGGCGCTGGGGGCCCGCAGAGCTGGGTGTACACGCCGCACAGCCGCGCTCCGCGGAGACCCTGTGCTGGAGAGCCAGGTGTAGACACACCAGTCCAGAGTCCCTGCGAGCCCAGCCTCCAGGCCAGCCTGTCCTCCAGCTGGATGCCAGTGAGGGACCTCCGTCAACGCCACGTGGAAAAGGACCTACGCGGCGGGCCTGCCTGGGCTCCTGACCACAAAATCGTTTACGCAGTGAACTGATCGTCTACGCCAGCCATGGGGTGGTGGTGGGGCAGTAGGTCATCGGAACTCTCTCCTCCGAGCTTTGCACACTGGAACACGAGCGGACCCCTACCGCGCGCATCTCCCCCTACGGCACAGCTGCTCCCTCGCCTCAGACTTTCCCTGGATGGCGGGCTCTGGCGGTCACTCCAGCTTTGGAGCTTCCTTTCTTAGCCAACCTGAAAATCTGTTTTCTATTCATAGGTGAGTTAAGACCAATCGATCAATATGTTTAGCCTCAGTTCCTCATGGTGTTTTATATTACGTTTACACCTACCCGTGCGCACGAGTTTTAAACAATTTGTCTTTAAGTGTGGTTTTTATTTTATTTTATTTTTTTATTTCTTGCGGTACGCGGGCCTCTCACTGTTGTGGCCTCTCCCGCTGTGGAGCACAGGCTCCAGACGCGCAGGCTCAGCGGCCATGGCTCACAGGCCCAGCCACTCCGCGGCACGTGGGATCTTCCCAGACTGGGTCACGAACCCGCGTGCCCTGTATCGGCAGGCGGACTCCCAACCACTGTGCCACCAGGGAAGCCCTCAGTGTGGTTTTTATATTCTCTCTCTCTTACTGGACTTTATCTTTTGGTACTTAGGAAAGGTTCCTATTTTTGTTGCAACTGTTACTTTTACAGTAATATCTGTACGCAGTATTGGTCCTCTCTTTTATTTGTCTGTTGGTTTCCTACTATGAGCGATATTGAAACTTGCTACAATCCTCTGCGCACAGCATCTGATTTGAATTAATATCCTTTTACTCTCAGACTTTAACTACAAGGCAGTCAGTAAGCTTATTCTATTTTCTCCATGTTCTTCCCACTTTCCCTCAAATATACTCTATCCGGTGTGTCCATCACTGGTCTTAACTGTGTAAGTTCCCATGTGTTCTACCCATTTAGTACTCATAGTCAGACCTTAGGATTATGTTTCTCTGGTTGCCTTGGTTGTTTGAGACCTGTTTTCTGGTGGGTCCTCAGAGGGCATGTGGGAATAACATCCCAGAGTTCTTGCTTGTTGATAGCTGTTTACGACCTTTGTGCTTGAAGGGCAGTTTAGCTGGACCTGCCCCGCTCTGCTCCCGCCCTTGGTGTCTAGATGTGCCCCTGGGGCTTCTGGCAGGAAGTGCTCACGTCAGAGAGTCTGACGACAGCCTGATTTTCCCGGAAATGACTTCATCTTTTTTTGCCTGAATTCCCAAAGGCAGCCGTAGAATATGCCTCTCTGTTCGCTGTTCTGGGTCAGCTTGTCCAGATACCCAATGCTGTTTCAAGTTTTCATATATTTCAGGAAAGTTTTTTTCTTTTTTAAATTACAGCGTTCAGCGTTTGACTAACACTTGGACTCCTTCTGCGGGACTGGTGTTGCACACGTTAGATCTCACTTAGTAGTCACTTTCTCTTGAATCCTCCTTCTCGCTCCCATTTTTTTATTGTTTAACAACTTCCCTCCATTCCAACTTCTGATTCTCTTAGGCATCATCTCATAGTGTTTCGTTGTGTTGTGCTCCTTCTACTGCGGTTGTCGTTCTGAAATGCGTTTTTTTCTCTTCTTCCTAATTCTTTCCTCAGTTCCAGCACATCTTTTCTGAGGTCTTCACATATTGATTTGTTATTCTTTTGTATCTTTTCTTTTTTTTGCTGACTCATGCAAAAATTTTAGGATACATTTTTTTGTTTGTTTCTGGCTGTGGTTCTGTGGTGTGTGTTTCTGGAACACTGCCTTCATTATCCGTAGGGGCGCTGCTTGGTTTCCTCATTTCTCCAGTAACTTGGTATGGGACTTAACCGTAACCTTTTCTGTTGTTCATTTTTATCTGAAATGCCTTTCAGAACGTCATAATCTTTAGTTTCCTTTTCTGCTGTTTTCATGAAACGTTAAAAAAAAATGGTCTTGTATTCCCTCCTTCTTCCCTCCCTCCATCCCTTCCTTTCTTCCTGTTCTCCTCACTCCCACACCTTTCATTTCTAGTTTTTGGCCCCTCTTGTCTCTGTTCTGCCCGTTTTGGACTCTGTTCTCAGCACCTCCTTCTCAGTGTAGCGCCCTGCCCTGGAGGCGAGTTTAGTTTGTGTTGAGAGTTGCAGGCCTGCCGTAGCTCCTTCATACATGGCCTGCTTACAGGCACACACACCTGGGCGTGTGCAGCGAACCCTCCCAGTTCCCAGGCTGCGTACACGGTCTCTCCACCTCCATTACTGCTGTGCTCTTCTTGGGAGGCAGAGCTGCATCGGGAGGGCCCAGACCCCCCATCAGGCCATGCCAGACCACGTGGGAGCCAACAGTGAACTTATAGAGTGGGGAGCCTTTGAACTCTGGGGCTCATTCCACAGCCTTCCCTGTTCTGACTCACAGAGAAACCAACACGGAGGAGAAATGCTGCCACTGCAGACCCGTGGCGGGGGGCGCTGGCCTAGCTGAGTGTGGCCAGGCGGCCGGGACACCGACATCCGGGGCTGGAAAGACAGAGCCGCGTCCGCAGAGGTAAACCATCTGCAGACCAGCCTCCTATGAGGGTTGGGAAGGTGCATGGAACGGCTTCTGAGTTCATGGTTCCCGGGGAGAAGTTGGGAAAGAAGGGGTTGGTAATGTTTCTTTGCTGCCATCAGCTGCATTTGGCAAGGGTTACAGGAAGGAAATCAGCTCAGAAGGAATGGAAAGGTGTTGGGGTGAGTCAGAGGTTCAGGAGAGAGCAGGGCGGGGACACTCGGGGGCCTCCTGATTCCTGACAGTCAAGTGGGGTTTAAAAGGCTTTGGGCCAGAAACCCAGCAACATCTCTCGCTGGGTGAACGTTAGAGTGAGGATTTGGCCTTCCCAGCTCTGTTTCAGATAGATTCAACCAGTAACTAGAGAAAGAGGCCCATAGATGATAAAGGGAAATTGCGTAGGTGAGAACTGTTTCTTGGGAAGAAGAAGTTCAGGTGTAGTAACTGGCACGTGGAACAGACCTGAGGCGAGCAGGTCAGAACCTGCTAGGTTTCCAAAGGGAGTGTAATTCCAATGGAATCCCATTCCTGGCCCGCAGAAGCCTCGGTGACTGGAGACTTGAAATGGGATGAGGTGGCGTGGGGACTTTCACCCTCCCTGGAGACGGGCAGTGGGCTGAGCAGTGAGGAGAGTCACTCCGGATGCGGCCGAGAGGGGAAACGAGATAGGAGAGAAGGAGGCACACCCCCAAAAGGCAGAGCGAGGGGTCACCAGAACATGGCTTGCGGCGCAGAGAGGGCTCAGGGCCTAATGCCTCAAGACGGGGATGCACAAAGTGTGCCTGGTGGCTTTGAACTTGGAAGTGTCTTGATGGGCTCCAGATGGGAATCTTACTGTTGTTGTCTGATGCCTGTATCTCATGTGTGTGTGTGGAGAGGGTCGATAACCCACTGTTTTAGTTCACAAGGCTCTGGAGTTAAGAGGAGCCGCCCAGACAGTGGCCACTGCATGTCCCCAGAGATCCCTTGCTCTGAGCTGGAGGCCGTGCTGGACGGGACGAGGGGTGTGTTCTCTGTGTAGGAAGGAGGGGGCAGGCGTGTTTGGAGGATTACAGCAGAGGCCACGTGCGTTCACTGGAGGCCCGTGTTTCCAGTCGCCCTGGCCATTGGGTTGGGGCCACGTGACTTGTTTGGCCCATGGGCAATGAACAGAAGTGACGCATGTTAATTTCAGGATGACACAGGTGGGAGCTGGAGCTCCTCCATCCTCAGCCTTGTGGACAGAGACTCTGCAGGTTCTGAACGAGAGGGTGGAGGCTGCCCAGATGCCAGCTGTAGTCAGCACGCAGGGGAGAGCAGCCGCGACCATCGGCCAGCTTGTTCTGGGCTGGGACGTGAGTCTGAGAAGCGTGGTTTGGCTCACCCACCAAGACTGTGGGCCTTTGCCACCCAGCGTATCCTAGTCCTAACCAACACAGATGTGCACTTTTTTTTTTTTTTTTTTTTTTTGGGGTAGGCGGGCCTCTCACTGTTGTGGCCTCTCCCGTTGCGGAGCACAGGCTCCGGACGCGCAGGCTCAGCGGCCATGGCTCATGGGCCCAGCCGCTCCGCGGCATGCGGGATATTCCTGGACCGGGGCACGAACCCACGTCCCCTGCATCGGCAGGCGGACTCTCAACCGCTGTGCCACCAGGGAAGCCCTGTACTGGTTTTTTTCACACAAAATTGAGGCCCTACCAACCATGTTATTTTTTTTTTTAGTTAGCTAATTAATTAATTTATTTTTGGCTGCATTGGGTCTTTGTTGCTGTGCGTGGGTTTTTCTCTGGTTGCGGCGAGCGGGGGCTACTCTGTTGCGGTGCGCGGGCTTCTCATTGCGGTGGCTTCTCTTGTTGTGGAGCACGAGCTCTAGGCGTGCGGGCTTCAGTAGTTGTGGCTCACGGGCTCTAGAGCACAGGCTCAGTAGTTGTGGCACACGGGCTTAGTTGCTCCGTGGCATTTGGGATCTTCCTGGGCCAGGGCTCGAACCCGTGTCCCCTGCATTGGCAGGCAGATTCTCAGCCACTGCGCCACCAGGGGAGTCCCCAGCCATGTTATTTTATAACATTCTTTTCAAAAAGACTGTTAACAGTCTGCTTTATTGAGGCATAATTTATGGATAATAAAATCCACCAATTTTAAGTGACACCTTGATGAGCTTGATAAGTGTCGACAGCTGTATAATCGCCGCCTTGATCAAGGTTAGGAACAGCGCTTCCTTCGTTCCCGAAATTCTCTCTGACCAATTGGCAGTCGACCTCCAGTCCCACCTCCGGCTCCTGGCAAACACTGGTCAGTTTCCTGACACTGTGGTTTTGCCTTTTCCAGAGTGCTGTATAAATGGAATCCCACTGTACGTAGCCTGTTATGTCTAGCTCCATTCACTTAACGTGATGCTTTTGAGATTTACCCGAAAGTCTGTTCCTTTTTGTTGCCAAGCAGCCCTCCACAGTATGCATGACTGCTCCCCAGCGGACAGACAATTGGGTTCTTTCCAGTTTGGGCTGCTGTGAGGAAAGCTGTTATGAACATTTGTGCCCGAGTTTTGTGTGGTTGTGTTTTCCTTTCTCGTGGGTGAATACCTAAGGGTAGAATTGCTGGGTGCTGTGGTAAAGCATATTTGACCCTAGAAGAAGCCGCCAGGCTGTGTTCCAAAGCGACCGCACCACATTGTTTCCCAATCAGCCGTCTATCAGAGCATAACCTGCTTCTAAAGTTAACTCATATATCAGCAATATTTCCCTGAAACAGGATTTCAATGGTTTTGATAATTCAAACCATCCCCTGTTGTTTAGCACTTAGGACACTTGCATTTTTCCTCATTACAGATATGATTGGGAGGGACCTCTATGTGATGCTAGGACACATCTCTGGTTATTTTCTAAGGCAAAAATTCCTAAAAGTGGGATTACGAGGTTAAAGGGTCTAAACTTTTCTTTTGACTTTTGATATATATCAATGCGTACCGCCTTCTTAAACCATGGGACTAACTTATATCAAGACCAGCAGTGTGGGAGCGTGTTCATCTTTTCTTAGCTGATTTGGAAGGGCCCTTCATATAGCGGTGATGTTAATCTCTTCTGCCTTATGTTGTGAATACTTTTCACAGTTTTTGTTTTGCCTTTATGACTCTGCTTCAGGCATATTTTATCCACAGACGTTTTTAACTGTTTTGTCATCCAGCATGTCGGCTTATTCCTTTGGGGCTGTCTTTGGTGTGGTGCTTGGAGAGTCCTTCCTCAGCTGAGGATTATAAAAAGTTACCTAGATCCCCTTATTATTTTTAAGAACTTCTATCTTTACATTTAGCACTGTATGTATTTATTTTTAACTGTGAAATCTATGAGACGTACCAAAGAGTCTATGACACGAATGCAAGTTTAACAAATAATAGTAATAAAAATGCCTACCCCAAAAATAACCAGGAGAAAAAGCAGTGTCAGAAGAGACGTCGCATTTGCTTTATTGATTTTATTTATGTAGAGGTTATAACTGAACAAAACTGAACTATCTATTGTTTAAGAACATGCCTGGCAAAAGTGTAAAGGAAAGCAAGGACATGGTGAACACGGCGTCTGAAGGGTAGTTTCTTCTAAGGGATGCGGTGAAATCAGGCAGGGACGCTCGGCCTCACAGGGGCTATGATGCTCTATTTCTTCAGATGGTTTGGGCCCACGGGGGCTCGTCTTTGCATTCTGGTTCAACCTGGACAGTCATTTTATGTACCCTTCTGTATGTGTATATCCCACGTATCATTTAAAAGTTTTAAAATTGTGGTAAAATACATGTAATGTAATGTTGAGTATCTTAGACATGTTTTTTTTTTTTTTTTTGCGGTACGCGGGCCTCTCACTGTTGCGGCCTCTCCCGCTGCGGAGCACGGGTTCCGGATGCGCAGGCTCAGCGGCCATGGCTCACGGGCCCAGCCGCTCCGCGGTATGTGGAATCCTCCCAGACCGGGGCACGAACCCGTGTCCCCTGCATCGGCAGGTGGACTCTCAACCGCTGAGCCACCAGGGAAGCCCAATCTTAACCATTTTTAAGTGCATTTTTAAGTTCACTCCTGTTAAGTACATTCACTTGTCGTGCAGCCACAGCCCCCAGAACTCTTCTCACGTTGCAAAGCTGAACTCTGTCCCCAACATAAAACAACTCCTCACCCCCACCCCAGGCCCTGGCATCTGCCATTCCGCTTCCTATCTCTATGAATACAAGTATGATATTTGTATTTTTGTGATTGGCTTAATTTCATGCAGCATAATGTCCTCAAGATTCACCCACGTTGTAGCAGGATTTGCTTCCTTTTTTTTTTTTTTTAAGATTTTTTTGGTGTGGACTATTTTTGAAGTCTTTATTGAATTTGTTACAACAGGGGTCCCCAACCCCCGGACCATGGACCGGTACCGGTTTGTGGCCTGTTGGGAACCGGGCCACATAGCAGGAGGTGAGTGGTGGGCGAGTGAGCGAAGCTTCATCTGTGTTTACATCCGCTTCCCATCGCTCGCGTTACCGCCTGAGCTCCGCCTCCTGTCAAATCAGCGTAGGCATTAGATTCTCATAGGAGCGCGAAGCCTACTGTGAACTGCACGTGTGAGGGATCTAGGTTGCACACTCCTTACGAGAATCTAATGCCTGATGGTCTGAGGTAGAGCTGAGGTGGTGATGCTAGCGCTGGGGAAAGGCTGCAAATAGAGATTCTCATTAGCAGAGGGGTCTCAGGGCTCCCACTGATTCTGCATTATAGGGAGTTGTATAATTATTTCATTGCGTATTACAATGTACTAATAATAGAAATAAAATGCACAATAAATGTAATGTGCTTGAATCATCCCGAAACCACCCCCCTCCCCTCCACCCCCCCCCCCCCCAACCCGGCCCCGGTCCGTGGAAAAACTGTCTTCCACGAAACTGGTCCCTGGTGCCCAAAATGTTGGGGACTGCTGTGTTACAATATTGCTTCAGTTTTATGTTTTGGTTTTTTGGTCAAGAGGCATGTGGGATCCTAGCTCCCCAACCAGAGATCGAACCTGCACCCCCTGCATTGGAAGTGGTAGTCTTAACCACTGGACCACCAGGGAAGTCCCAGGATTTGCCTCCTTTTTAAGGCTGAATAAGATCTTGTTGTATCCATATACTACATTCTGTTGATCCATTCATTCATCAGTGGGCTCCACATAGAATTTTAAAGAAATAAATAAAAATATGAACCGTTTGCTTCTGCATTTGACCCTTTAATTGACCAGGACTGTATTTGGGTAGATGATGTGAGGTAGGGGTAGACAGCTCACTTTGAATTTCTCCACTTCTTCACAAACTTTAGTGTAAACATACATCACGTGTAGGGCCTGGTGGAGATGCTAAGATAAAGCATCTATTTGGATCTTAGTTCCCCGACTAGGGATCGAAGCTGTGCCCCCAGCAGTGGAAGTGTGGAGTCTTAGCTACCGGACCACCAGGGAAGTCCCAAAGCATCTGTTCTTTCTTCACCAAATATTATTTGAGTGCCGGCTACTCGCCAGGCACTTTTGTAGGGTCTGGGGGTGCAGCTCCACGAGGATGGATAGTGACCCTGTCCTTGCTGTGCCGTGGGTTGGTGCCAAGTGCTGAAAGACGGGGACCAGCCTATGGGTTACAGGAGGAAGGGGTCACTTCCTGCTTTGTGGGGGATGTTAAGAGAAGGCGGCCCTTGATCTGGGCCCTAAAACATGGCTGGGATTTGCAGAGACTTGAGGAGAGGGACCTTTCACTCTGAAGGAACGACTTAGAGGCCTGGAAGTCGGATGCAGGTATCGTTTCATAGTTTATCAGTTAGAAAGTATTCAGCTGCAGGTGACAGAAATCCCCAACTACAGCTGCTTGAATAATAAACAGTCTCATACCAAGAAAAGTTCAGAGGCGGCAAGTTCCACTGGTCAGTGGAGGCCCAGTCTCCTTCCATCCTTCTGTTTTGCCCCCTGCCGTGTGTTGGCTTTTGTTCTGAGACTTATTGCCTTATAGCTGCAAGAAGGCTGCCTTAGCTCCAGCCTTCACATCCTTTCACTACAGTCTTCAAAGGCTGCAGGCAAGGGTGGGTCACCAATGTGTAAAGTGTCTGCTCCTCCCACATCCATCCCTTTGTACCAGGAGGATCATCTTTCTCAGCCTTCCTTTCTGTCTCCCTGTTCAGTAGAAGAGACCAGCCACTGGCTCTGGGCAATGGGATTCTATGACTGGTTTAGACCCATCAGGATTTATCCTCTAGAGCTGAGGACTTTCTGCGAAGGCGGAAACGCTCTGAATCTGTGCTGCCCGGTGTGGTGGCCGCTGGCCTCACGTTGCCACTGAGCACTAAACTGTATGTAGCTAGTGAGACTGTGGAACTGAATTTTTATTAAATTTAACTTTAATTAATTTCAATTTAGAAAGCTACGTGTGGCTAGACGCTCCTGTAACGGCCAGCACAGCCGGAGTAAGGTCTGGGTTCAGGGATCCGGGGAGAAGGCTCTGAGAGGGTCAGCGAGGGGTCTGCTCAGGACGGCCTGTGAGCAGATGAGGATCCGGTGTGTGTGTGAAGGGTGAGGCCCCGTGGCTGCAGGCGCTTCCATCTCCGCCCAGGCGGGGAGCTGGGGAACACTCACCTGTGGGTGGGTTGGCCGGTACACTGGGCTCACGGCTTCCGGTCCCACCTCGAGCGCTGTAGAAAGTGCAGCTTCCCATCTGGCGTCTCCGAGGACCCTCTGGCTCGGACTTCCCCCTTCTGGTCAATGTCCTGACCCCTCTTCAGGCATCCAGCTGAGGCCCTGCTCCAGAGCACAAACACTGACTCAGCAACAGTGCCCACTGCCCTCATCCTCTGCTGAGTCACGCTGAATCTGTGTCACCACAGGCCACGGTGTGGGGACGAGAGGAGCCGGGTGCACATGCATCCAGGGAAACGCCACGTGGACCCTCAGGGGGCGGGGCGATGCAAGCCCATTTCTCGGGGTGGGGAGAGGTGTGGTGGTCCCCCTGGGCTGAAAGGTGGGGTGTCACCCGGCCTGGCTCCTCCGGAGCCTGCAGGGCCTCTGGAGTCAGAGCTGGAAGCAGCTGCAGACCCCAGCCCGTAAGCCGGGGAAAGCCAATGGGAACATTGTGTGGGTGTGTTTTCAGCCTCGCTGGCCAGAGCCAGAGGTCGGAGTCCGGCCGTCCATCAGGGAGGATGAATGGGCTCGGCGGTGGGTAGAGGCCTCGGGCTGCTGGGCCTGCCGAGAGAGTCCGGGTCAGGGGTGGGGGTGGGGCGATGAGCCCAGAGGGTGGTGACGTGGCCAAGGTCGCACTGTGTGTGGGGCAGAGCGGGGAGGTAAAGCGCCTGGGGGTGGAGTCCTGGGCTCTGGAGTGAGCACTCAGCTCCAATCCCGGCTCTGCCTCGGGCTGGTAGCTTTACCTCCCTGGGCCTCAGTTTCCTCATCTGCAAAATGGTGTCACAGCACTGCCTCGGGGGTGGATGCGAGCCGGCCATGGCCCACGGCAGACACTCAAAAGCACTAACATTTGTGCAGCCAGTTCTGTTCTGAGCACCTTCCGTGCCAGCCTGCACGGGACAGCTCCCCTCCCGAGGGCGCGGCGCAGACGTCTGACCCCAGGTGGGCGGCTCCAGGCTGCGCTCCTTGCCACGACCCCGCAGGCAGGGCTGGTTCCGGGGCCATTAGAGCAGTGCCGTTCTCCTCAGTCCTGAAGCCCGCGGCTCCCGTTCTCCGCTGAGGCCCGGCCCCCCAGCCTCGTCCTGCCCTGCCGATCACTGCCTCTGCTCCCTGGAGACCTGCCGGCCTGCCTGTGGTCTCAGGAGATCCTGAGCTCGGCTCCACAGGCCCTGATTCACTCTCTTGTCCGCTCACTCATCCAGCACGCGTCCACCAGCCCCGCTGTGAGCAGGCTGCCTGTGGATGCGGCCCGAACTTGACCTGCCCCGGGGGGCTCAGGATGGGAGGGCGAATAGATGGCAGAGAAACAAGTCATCCTAATCGCAGTCACAGGAGGGGTGAGGCAGGGCCAGCGTTCCCAGGGTTTGCTGAGCCGTCTGGGGCCCCCCAGAAGAGGTGACATGAAGTGGACGGAGATGTGGACGGCAGTCCTGGCAGGGCAGGTGCAAAGCACCCGTGTTGAGGAATAAGCAGGGTCTGTTGGAGGGATGGAGAGAGCAACCCTCTGGACGTCCAGGCTGGCAGGGCCAGGGGTGGCTGTGGCTAGAGTGCAGCAACAGGGCCTGGGGGTCCCCTCGGAGGATGGTGGTGTCCCTTTCCAATGGCTGACTTGGCTTGACCTGGGCCTCGTGGGGTCAGAGGGAGGCCCAAGGCTGCGTGGCTGGGAAGGGGCAGAGCCAGAGTGAGCCCAGATCTGAAAGCCTCTGGGGCAGGTGTCTCCACAACACCAGGGTTAAGTGGACTCATTTTGTCAACCTTTTCTTCATGGTTCTGCTTAAATAAAGCGTGTTCACGACGTGTTCACGCGTCCGCCACGTGGCCACCACCCAGGTCAGGCCCCGGCACCCCGCAGGCAGCCCCACTCCGACAGCATCGCCGAGAGCCAACGGGCCCGTTTGGAGGCATGTGTGTGGCTCTGCATCTGGGTCCCTCGCCGGGAACGCGTCTGCAGTGCTGGTCCACGTGACTGGTCCGCGTCGCCGCCGTGCTGTGTGCCGCCGTGTGGATGTGCATGGTGTGTTCATCCTTCCTCTTCTTGCTGGGTTGCTTCCAGTTTAGGGTGATTCCGAATAAAGCAGCAAGAACGCTCTGCTGTGTACCTTCTAGTGGATTCACTTCCTGTGGGTTCACACCCAAGAGTGGATCTGCTGGGCCACAGGCTGTGGGCATCTTTAGCAGATGCTGTCAGATGGCTTCCAAGGCGCTTATCCTAATTACACTCGTACCCACGCTGCATGGAAGTTAACAAACTTATTGAGAAAAAAAGAAGGAACGTGCTCCAAGCCCCGATATGTAAAACACATTGGAAGCTGGAGCAAGGTTCAAGGTGGGGGGAGCCTGCACCCCCTGCGCCGGGCACCCCTGTGGATCCGAGGGTGCTCTGGGACCCAGTTTAAACCCCTGTTCCAGCCCAGTCCTTCCCAGCCCTGGCCATGGGTAGGAGTCATGGGCACAGGCAGACAGGGCAAGGCGTGTTAAGATACAGGTTCCGGAGCCCCATCCACACAGTGTTTGATCTGCAGTCTGAGGCGGGACCTCCCGCCCTCCCCCAGCCCCCCTGGACCTTACCCAGTGACTCACAATCATGACCGGGTTCGAGATGGCTGGAATGAGTGGACACGGTGCCTGGGGAATGCATTTTCCTGGAGAAGTGTAGTCAGAGCTGGGGCCTGAGTTTTACTTCCTCTAACTTACCTTAATTCAGGTCAGGTCCCTGCTGGGACCTGGCCTGTGCGGGGTTGGAGGACAGGGTGTGGACAGAGTGGCTTCTGCCCTCGAGAGGTTTCCATGCTGGCGGGAAAGAGGCTGCTGAACTGACCATTTCAGCTCAGGGCCTGGGCCTGGGGGTGGGACACAGAGAGAAGGATCCTGCCTGGAATCAGGGCCAAAGAGGACATTAACGTGGCTGGGCTTTGAGGGTTGCACACAAGTTGGCCGTGGTCTGACAAGGAAAGAGGAAAGGGCGCACCAGGCAGTGGAAGCGACAGCTGCAAAGGCGTGGCAGGTGCAGAAAGTGTGGTCGGCCTGGTGCGGCCGGGGCTGCAGGGGCATGGGAGGCCCTGCCCGCCAGCGGGAAGCAAGGCAGGCTCTGAGCTCTCCTCCTTACCTTCCCGTTGCCCCCACGCAGGCCACAGCCAACTCTCAGATGGAGGAGAAGACCCCTCCTCGCGGGTCCAAAATCAGTGGGGAGGGGACTGATGCTGGTCCTTGTACCCTTGTCTGCTGGGGCCAAGCTGCCCCTCGGCCAATGAACAGCCAGTGCCAAACGTCAGGAGGGCTGAGAAGGCGCCCTTGGCGTGAGCTTTATCTGCAACAACACGTCTTTCTCAGTGAGCCGCCAAACTGCTGGCAGAACTGTCACAGCCGTCCATTCCCAGCGTGCGCACTCTTCATTCACTGCGGCTGCATCCCCTCAGTTCCTCGTGACGGGACAGTGGGTAGGATGCCCCCTTGCAGATGGAGATGAGGCCTGGAGATCTGGCCCACTGAAACCTCAAATCTCCTCACCTGAGAAATGAGGATATGATGCGTACCAATCAGCTCTCGCACTGTAGCGCACATCCCCTAAACGCAGGGGTACAAAACGACAGTGCTTTCATTTTGCTCACCATCTGTGGGTTGGTGATTTGCATTGGGCTCGGCTGTTCTCCACTGGGCTTAGCTCACTGTTGGCCAGCTCAGGTGGGGTGCCTGGGCCTCACTTCCAAGAGGCCCCTCGCCCTCCAGCAGGCCAGCCCAGGCCAGCTGACTGGAAAGCTGCAGGCCCTTTGGAGACCTACTCTTAGTCTCGGCCCAGTTTCACCTCTGCCTATCCTACAGCTGCTGTAAAGCTCACGGTTCAAAGCGACGGGAGATAGAGTCCACCTCCTGGTGGCGGTCACTGCGAGGAATGTGTGGCCATATTTGCAATTTACGTGTGGTGAAAAGCCACCATGCATTCAGTCAGTAAACATGTTCTGAGCTCTCAGGCCTTATGTTGGGTGTCGCTGGTGCCACAGAGAAATCAGACTCAGTGTCTGCTCCCCAGAAGCTCTGGTTTGATGGAAGGGGCAGACACAGTCAGCGGGGGGACTAGAAGTTAGGGTGCTGGAAGTTGATGGAAGTTTTGACCTAACAGAAATGAGGTCATGGAGGCGGGCTGTGGGAAAGAAGCTCTAACGGGCTTCATGAGATAAAAAGTGCTGATTTTGTGTTTATTATTCACCACAGGTGTTGGTGATGTTCTTGTCGGCTCTGGGCTATTAGCTGAGGCCCAGGCAGCTGAGGTCACGTAGCCTGAGGTCGGTCATGGCCCAACCGGCTTTGACCCCAGTGATTCAGCAGGTGAGCCACTGACCTCACGTCCCAATACGCAGGTGTGTGTGCCTGGACTGGACCCCCGCAGAGCCCCCAAGTCAGGCACGGTGAGGGCCCCCAGCCGGGCCTGGTCCCTAGCCCCACTTGCTCTGGCTTTGCTGCCGACCTCTCCAGCCGACTCACACCCTTCCTTTCCCTTCTGCCGTGTTTGTTGTGTCAGTCATGCTGGGAAGGGGGTGAGGGAAGGTTCTTCCTGAGGACAGCTGCAGGCCCTTGGACGGGATGCTGGCGTCCCCTGCACGGAGGGGCCCCGCCAGCCGCAGCAGCAGCAATGGTGGCGCCAGTGTCATCTGCTGGGCGCCGCCCTGGTCTCACCTCCCTTCCTGCTCGCGACAGCATCCCGCGCTAGGCGTTATTAAGCCCGTTTTGCAGATGAGAAGACCAAGGCAGAAAGGCAAAGAGCTGGCCCAGGGTCACACGGTGAGTCAAGGTGTGGCCCTAGGAGTGTCCGACTCGGCGGCCCTGCTCATCTCACTGACTGGCCTCAGAGGCCGGAATGTCAGGCCCAGCCAGGCGCATCGTCTGTGTCACGGCCCTGAGCTTCCACGACAAGCTCTGCTGTGGGGCCGATGCCACCAGCCATGTGGGGGACGGGAAGGCCACCTGTCACAGTCGTGTGGCTGGAAGCGGGGAGCCGGGGTGAGTCCCGAGCCCAAGCTGCCTGGCGGGGAACCGTCCGGGCTCCAGGGCCTGTGGCTGGCGGGTGCTCGGGGAGCGGGTTCTGAGGGGCTGGAGAAGCCATGTTTCTCCTTGGGGAAGGTCCACTCCCCAAACCTCTGCTCCCTTGGGGTCTCCTCTGCCTGGCCGGCAGGGCTGTGGCACACAGGAGACGGTGGGGACAGCAGCCCCAGATGCACCTGCTCAGATTGCCACGAGGACCCTGGCTCTGCGGAGCCCCGGCCTCCCCTCGGTCTCAGAGACGACTCTCGTCAGCTGGGCTCTTGCTAAGGGCTTCGTGCACTCTGCCTCACTCGGGCCTGCGGCAGGAGCTGCTGGCCGTGTCCTGTGGAGGAGAGCAGAGCTGCAGGACTCGCCTCCCCAGCCGGCGAGGGGAGGGCCCGGCGGGACCTGCGTCCTGCTCTTTCCTCTCAGAGCCATTGCTGTGGAGGGGCGGAGGCCTGCGGAGAGGACGGGTCTCACCCTGGTCCCCCAGTGCCTGAACGAAGAGCCAGGACCCAGCATGGTGACAGAGGGATGAGGATGAGCCCACGTCCTGGGCGAACCCTTCGCATCCCCGGGGACTCGGTTTCCCCACCTGGCAGACAGGACGCTGAGGGCATCTCCTCAGGATGCAGAGCGGTTTGAAGGTGACGTGAGTAGAGACACGTCAAGCATCTGAGCAGCACCTGGTGCGTGTGGCGCCGGTGAAGCCCCTGTCGGGGGCGTGTTCATAACTGGCCTGGATGCAGTGCCGGGTGTCGGTTCCCACGGAAACCCGACGAGGCAGGGCGCACCCTTCAGTTTACAAGCCCGCTCCCCAGGCGCAGGGTCAAGGCGATGGCCTGAGGCCCCTGAACCAGGAACGCGGGGACGTGGCCCCGTCACCCCAGCCCCGCCAGCGGCGAGCGTCCCCTCACCGCATTCCCTGGCCTCAACCGGCGCCGGCCCGGCGGGGACCGGACGTGTGCCTCGGACACTTTGGGGTGACACCCTGGTGGCCGGTGGGGCTGCCCAGCAGTGACTTTACGGGGGAGGGGCCCCCTCACGTTTCGCTGACCAGAAAACTAACAGCGGTGATAAACACGCACGTGGCTCTAGCGCTGCACCAGGCTCGTTCTCACAAGCACGTGGGGCCGCTCTGCGGGGGGGCCAGTTCCACGGTTGCTGGGCAGCAGGGCTGGGCTTGAACCCTGGGCAGGGGGCTTGGAGGCTGTACCTCAACCGCCCACGGTGGGGCAGGTAGTTTTAGCATCACACATTTACTATTGGGGAAACTGAGGCACAGAGAGGTCTTGCGTCTTTTCCAGGGCTCCCCAGCCATGAAGTGGCTCTTGGAGGCTGCCCCGGGCCCCAGCCAGCCCCCTTGAGCTCACCCCTCCCTATCAGCTCGCTGGCCACTTCATGTGTTCACCTCAGGACCAGGCCAGCGTGTGTGACTTTCGGTGGAGGGTAATCTCCCCAGGCCTCAGTGTGCCCATCTGAGAAGTGGCCTTGCAGCCCCACAGGGCAGGGCAGGATGGGGTCTCCAGGCCTCCCGCTGCACCCTCCTGGGCCCAGACACACCTGGCCCTTCCCATCCTGCGGCTCCCTTGTCACCCCTCCTCTCCCCCCCCGCCCCCCACTGCAAGCACTTCTCTTCCCTTTGAACTGTCTGTCTTGCTGTGGAGGAAGCTATTCATAGCTGAGATGATGCAAAATTTATAAAGCACGGTTGGTAGGGCTGAATCCGCCCCCGGCACAGGCCACGCTGCCCGTCCCCTCCGGGCAGCTCTTTCTGCATGTGTCCGTGTGTGAGTGTGTGTGCGCGTCCATGTGTGCGCGTGAGGGCCAGCTCCCTCCCCCGCCCTCTCCCCCCAGCCGCCTTCCTTCCTGGCCTCCCCTCTCCGCCCAGCCCGCCTGAGTCTCCACCCTTGGGCAGACTTGGGCTTAGCGCAGCCAGGCTACCTGGCATGGAGCCGCCCAGCCTGTGGCCCCGTTGCACATTCCAGCCTGACCCTCTGTCTCTTCACCTGAAGAACAGGGGTTGTAAGACTTAGACGTTTGACCCACACCTGTGGAGCCAGTGCCACGAGTCAGGACTCATGCAGGCCTCCCGGCACCCCACAGAGTGGCTGAAATTATTACCCACATTTACAGGTGGGGAGACTGAGGCAGGGAGCCACTGACTGTGGCAACTGGGTCCCGAGGGCGGAGGGCTGCGCAGTGGGGGAGCTGGGATTTGAACCCTCCCCTGTTGCGTCATCCCCGCTGCTGACCCCGTGAGGCTCCGGGAGCAGAAAGGTCCTGGGGCTGGGAGCTCTGCAGATGGCTGGTGTCTGGTCCCTTCACAGACGGGTGGGCAAAGCCCCAGACGGGTGGGCAAAGCCCAGGGACGAGACGCCAGCTGACCAAGGATGCGGAGGGACGGTCGCTGTGGCTCAGATCTTGGCCACTGGGGGTGGGGTGGCCGTGGCCGCAGACATGGTCTGGGGCAGCTGGGAGCCTCGCCCACCCAGGGCAGCCAGGCTCAGATGCTGTGGCCCTTGCTGGTGGTGGTAATGCGGCAGCAGGCCTGCTCCAGACACGCCCACTTGTCCTCCCCGCAGTCCTGGAGCTGGTGTGTTCTCCTCTCCCCAGGTGGAGAAATGGGGGCTCAGAGAGGGAAGGAACGTGCCCAAGGTCACACAGCCGGCAGGTGGCAGGAGGCAGTTGCGCGCGGGCATCTGCTCACCGTGTCACCTGCTGTTGCTGCCGCGGTCCTGCCGTGGCCCTGGTGGTTCCCCCCCTTTTTATTGAGGTAAAAGTTACACAACATGAAATTACCCAAAGTGTACAGTTCAGCGGTGTCGAGTATGTTCAGTGTCGTGCAAACGTCTCCACGCTCTAGTTGCAGAGCATTTTCGCTCTGCAGAAGGAGCGCCCTGTGCCCGCCAGCAGTCACCCAGCCCCGGGCAGCCTCCAGGCTGCTTTCTGTCTGAGGATTTGCCTGGTCTGTATGCTGCGTGTAAGGGGTCATCGTTTTTGTCCTTCGCGCCGTCTCAGTTGACATAATGATCTCCAGGTTCATCCACATTGCAGCCTGGCCAGAACTTCATTCTTTCCGGGGTGGAGTAATATTCCACCGTGTGGACAGATCACCTTTTGTGTGTCCGTTCATCTGTTGACAGACCCTTGGTTTGTGTCCCCCTTTGGCCATTGTGGGCAGTGCCGTTCTCAACCTTCTCAGATGGTTTTTTAAAAAAAATTAATTAATTTTTATTTTTGGCTGCGTTGGGTCTCCGTTGCTGCGTGCAGGCTTTCTCTAGTTGCGGTGAGTGGGGGCTACTCTTTGTGGCAGTGTGCGGGCTTCAGTAGTTGTGGCACGCGGGCTCAGCAGTTGTGGCTCGTGGGCTCTAGAGCGCAGGCTCAGTAGCTGTGGCGCACGGTCTTAGTTGCTCCGTGGCATGTGGGATCTTCCCCGACCAGGGCTCAAACCCGTGTCCCATGCATTGGCAGGCAGATTCTTAACCACTGCGCCACCAGGGAAGTCCCTCTCAGATGGTTTTGTGAGAACACGGGATTCAGTTCTTTCAGGCAGAGACCTTGGAGGGCGTTGCTGGGTCACCGTCCCTGGTGTTTGGAGGGTTCAACCTCCTTCTGTCCCCAGCAGGCTGCACTCTGCTCCTTCCTCCCTTATCCAGGGGACTGCGGCCGGGGACCCGGGGCTCTGAGGAACCAGGTCACAGACAGAGAGGTCGGGGACCACAGGGGAGCTGTGGCCCAGTAACCAAGGCGCGCGGGACACCCGGTCCTGGCTCTCCCACTGTCACTGTGTGTCCTGGGGCGGCCTTACCCTGGAGGAAGCCACGCCGCAGGGCACTCACGACCCCAGTAACCAAGGCGCGCGGGACGCCCGGTCCTGGCTCTCCCCCTGTCACTGTGTGTCCTGGGGCGGCCTTACCCTGGAAGAAGCCAGGCCGCAGGGCACTCACGACCCCAGTAACCAAGGCGCGCGGGACGCCCGGTCCTGGCTCTCCCGCTGTCACTGTGTGTCCTGGGGCGGCCTTACCCTGGAGGAAGCCACGCCGCAGGGCACTCACGACCCCTCTGCTTGGGGCATCGGCTTCCCTCGAAAATCCAGGGCAGGACGTGACACCTCCTGTGAGAACAAACGTCGGGCAGATTCTGCAGCGGAACGCCAGCCTCGCGTGGGTTTTTCGTCGTCAGTCAGAGGCAGCCAAGAAACATCAAGACACACCAGGGACAGGGCCCTGGCTGCTCAGTGACCAGGGTGTGACTGACACTCCGGACAGGCTCCCGGGATGCGCGTGTGGGAGGGGTCTCTGCATCCCCTTCCTCCTCCAAAGAGAGGCGCTGCCCAAGCTCACCTGGCCTCCCTGAAGCCTCAAGGTGGCAGGGAAGGAGACCCGCCGGCACGGGCGCAGCCCCCTGCCTGCGGCGCCAGCGTGGTTGGGACCGTGGCGGTGACGTTCCTTCTTCCAGATCCCGGACCCCATGCAGTTTGCAGCTCCCCCGACCCTCTGATCAGCCGTGGACACTTGATAAACATCGAGCTGACCAATGAGTCTGTCCCCCTGGCCTGGCCAAGGGAGCCCCTGAGTGCCCCCGAGGGGCTGTATTTACCACTCCCCTCACTGTGCAGGTGGGGAAACTGAGGCCTCCAGTGGGGTGACCCACTAAGGGTGAGGGGTGGGGATGGGCCTGGTGAGCAGCCCAGGATTCGGGCCGGGGTTGTCCGCCCCGTGCTCAGTAGCCCTGAGCTGACGTTCTCACTGGGGAAACATAGTAAAATGCCAGGCAGAGGCGAGCACCGTGGGAATAACACTGGGAAACGGGAAGGCGAGTAACACAGGGAAGGAAGCCCTCTCAGAGGAGGTACCACCTGAGTGGACACCTGAACACGGTGAGGTCTGGAGGAAGAGCTTTCCAGGAAGGGGAGGGCGAGTGCAAAGGCCCTGAGGTGGGCACGGTTGAGGAAGTTGCCCACGACGCGGCCCCGTTGCAGGGACAGGTGAGAACGAGGGCTCCAGGGGGTAGTGGGGCAGAGAGGGGCCTGATGCACCCATGGCTCACCTCGACGGTCCTGGCGTTCCAGGGGAGACCTTCCCTCAGAGAGGAGAGAGCCAGCTTTGTGGAGGACACGCACTGTCTCAAGGCCACCAGTGAGGGGGTCAGGGCGGCAGACACCAGCTGCCAGCCCTCTGATGATGTCACACCTGGGGGTGTCACTTCTGGTCTCTCCTGGAGGGGGCGGGACCAGGGCAAGTTCAGCAGGCAGGCTCAAGGGCGTCATGAGGAGCCAGCCCCCTCCCCCTGCCCTGAGCGCGGCCCCTGGAGGCCCCTCAGTGGCGCCTCATGCGTGCAGGATGCATCCTGCAGCCCCAGCAGACACCCCCTGAGGTCCAGTGTCCAGGGCTGGGCGCTGCCCACACAGCAGCTCGGGCGGCTGCGAGGGAGACCCCGGCCCTCCAGTCTCTGGGCAAGGAGACTGGCCCAGCCAGCAACGCTGCCTCGACCTCGTTCTCCTGCCCTCTCGGAAGCAGGCGTGCGGGGCTCTGGGCCCCGGACCCGGGACCCCTCCGCACTCTTGACGGACTCGGAGACTCGCAGCCCTCAGGCCTAACTTACTCCCTGGGCCCCGCCCATTTTTAGGGCCAGGTGTGTGGGGCTCAGAGGGTCTGTTCTGTGGCCTCAACTCTGCGTCCCAGGGCTTGTAGCTGAGGCTACAGGAACTTCTCACCCCAGCAGCTCCAGGAACCCTGAAGGGCCTGGCCCCTGAGCTCATAGGGTCCTGTTACACACTCTGACAAGGCTGCCCAGAGAGGCTGAGCCACTTGCCTGGGGTCACACAGCACCTGCCCTTGCTGTGCTCTGCCTCCAGCCCCTCCCAGCCCCTCACTCCTTTCCTCTCCTCCTCTTTCCCCAGAAGCTCGGAACTCGGGGGCCAAGTGGGTCCCAAGCACTCAAATTGAACGTGCCCATTCTGCTGGGGGTCACCTGGCAGGTGGGACCCCAGAGACCGTGAGTCCACCACCTCTGCAGGGCCGGGTCCTCAGAGGGCGCCGGCAGGACCCCGTCTGTGGAAGGAGGGGCGCAGTGTGGCGTGTGTGGGTGACTAGCCTTTCAAAGCTCCTCGCAGCCCCCGTCTGTCCCCCGACCAATTTCTCCGTGTGGTTGTGAGACTGGGAGGAGCGGTGGGAGTGTGTTTCTGTGAGGCCGATTTGGTTGTGCGGGGACAGCGGGGGGGCCTGTCTCTGAGCCCAGAGTGGAGGCCGCTAATGTGAGTGGAGCGGCCGGCTTCAGGGACGGCAGCCTGCAGGGTGGGCCAGTAGTGGGGCCCGAGCTGGGTGCTTCCCTCGTGCCCAGCCCCGTGGTAGGGACAGTGACGGTCAGGTGTGGCCTTGTCCTGGAGGAGCCCGCAGGAGGGACCTGTCTGTGGGGTCACGCACAGGACAGCATGCAATGCTGTTTGATGCCCCCTGCCCACGAAGCCCAGGCTGTGCTAGGGTAAGCTCGGGGGTGCCGTGGGGGCCCGGCTCAGCCTGGGGGGCAGTGAGCCTGGGGTAGGGCCTTTTTTTGAAACGTCTTTATTGGAGTATAATTGCCTTACGTTGTTCTGTTAGTTTCCACTGTATAACAAAGTGAATCAGCTCTGCGTATACATACATCCTCATATTCCCGCCCTCTCGCGTCTCCCTCCCACCGTCCCTACCTCACCCCTCTAGGTGGTCACAGACCACGAGCTGCGCTCCCCGCGCTGTGTGGCTGCTTCCCACCAGCTCTCTGTTTTACATTTGGTCGCGTATATGCGTCCACGCCACTCGCCGGGTGGGGGGGGAGGTCCTTTTACCCCCACCAGCCATACACATTCTCAAAGGCACAGAGAAAACAAGGAGAAGATACCAACGATGCGGGCCCAGGGCTAAGCTTGCCCTCCAGACACTTCTCTCTGCACCTGAGCACATCTTACTCTCCTTCTGTGATACCTGCAGTCTGCCTTCCTGCTTACTGGCTGTGCGGGGCGCCGTTTACGCCGTTGGGTCCTGTGTGGATGGTGGTCAAGGCTGCCACAGCCCTGCCGCACACATGCCAGACACTGTCCCCTGCTGCCGGACGTCGGGCCCTTTCCACCTCTTAGCCATTAAAACAAACCCTGAGGTTACAACTTTGCGTCTTAATTATTTCTAGAGGGTTTGCGCACCGTTGTAAAATCCCTGTGTCAGTGGGTCAGCAGGTTTCTGTTTACTCAGTTTTTACATTGAGTTTGTAACGGACACATGGGGACGGAGTCTGAGGGAGCAGCGTGGATGCCTCCTCCAGCCCCGCACTTCTCCCTTCTAGAGGCAACCACTGGGTTTCCTGTGTGTACTTCCGGAGGCTCCCATACGCACACAGCACTGATACAAAATCTTTTTTGTGGTTCTTATTTTGAACAGAAAAACAGCATGTGTGAACGCTGTTCCACACCTTACAGTTTTTTCACTCGTTACCTTTGGAAGTGTCTCTTGTCCTGAGCGATCGGCTCTGTAACCTTCTGTGTCTGAGGGCACCAGTGTTTGTCCCATCAGTGCCCTGCAGTGGGCATCCTGGCTGTGCAACGTCTTGTTCTTGCAAACAGGCTGCGGGAAGCATCTTTGCTCAGGTGTTTCACACATGTGCAAGGAAGTTCATGAGCTAAAGGCTTCAGTGGGTCGGTGGTTTCTGGTGAGCTTGCCTGAATGGCCCTCTGGGGGTGGTGGCTGTCTGGCCCGCGAGGAGTGTGCTGCCCACTTCCCCGTGCCCTGCTGAGGTCTTTGGAAATCCGCCGGTGAAAATGCACCTCCGGCTAGCCTGCACTGGGCTTGCACCTCTTAGAGCTGGCAGAGTGGAAGGGGGTGGAGGGAGGGACCCCTGGGCGAGCAGGCAGCCAGCCATCACACGGGGTGGCCCTCCGTGTCAGGGGCGGGCAGATCTTCCTGGAAGACTCACTTCATGGGGCCCTTGAGATGGGGGGTTATTGCCCCAGGTGAGAACGAGGCCGTGCCTCCCGACAGGTGAATCACTGCGGGCAAGGCAGGGAGGTGTGAATGGGAGGGTGGGTTTAGGGGGCAGTGAGGTTGTCAGCTGGGCAGCAGGGGACAAGGACAGGCCTGTGAGAGCCTCGGCGTGTCCGTGCGTCCTCTGGGCGCTGGCGAGTCAAGCAGGAGAGGGAGAAGGGAGGACCCAGGAAGAGCGGGCGGGGCGAGCCTAGCCTACGAGGCCCGGACACTGGGCCCAGGGCGGTGGAAGGCAGATGTTTTATTCACGCCGATGCAGAGCCATCCGTCACCGCCAAGCCGCCCAGCCCCGCCACCTCCATCATCCTGCCACCTCAGGCTATTTTGGGCTTGGGTTCGGCCTCGCCTCCCCCGTCATCCAGGCCCCTCTCCCTGCCTGGGGTGGGGGCACTCATCCTGGCTCGAGGTGACAGGCCAGAAGTGTGGGTCCGCTCCCGCCTAGCACCTGGGTAAACTGAGGTTCAGAGAGGCGTGAGGCTGCCACTAGTGCAGCCAAGGACCAGGGCCCTCCTATCCCCCGCGCAGCCCCCGAGGCAGATGGGACTTGCTCTTCCCATGCGACGGGGGAACTGGAGGCCCTCAGGTGCTGTACACAGCTGCAGATCACACAGGCCGTCAAGAGCGAGAGACGAAGCTGGTGCAGTCCCCAGCCATCACCGCTTTTCCCAGCTCTGTGCCCAGCAAGCTCCCTCTGGGAGGGCCCAGCTCCAGTGCCTCCTCCCTCATTCGTTCCATAAACGCCCCCGAAGTTCTCCTCTGTGCCAGCCCTGTGCCGGCTGGCCACTGAGGCCGTGGAGAAGGACAGCTCTGGAGCACTGCTGGGGGCCGCAGAATGTCCCCCCCCCCATCTGCTCACCACAACTGGTGAAATCCCAGAACCTCAGGGATCCTGGCTGAGCTCCCTCTAAGGACCAACCAGCTCCAGGCTCAGAGAGGGAGGAAATCCACCCAAGGTCACACAGCATGGCACTGGCAGGGAGGGGAGAGAGCACATATAATCTGTTCTTACTCTGTGCCCATGGTGTTGAGGCCACATGGCTGCCTGAACCTTGGTCGGTCCTCACAGCAACCCCGGAGATCTCGGGGATGCGCCTGAGACACCGCCAGAGCAGGGCACCCGGCCCTCCCAGCCTGGGGTTGAGGGGCCGGAAGAAGCAAAGAGACAAATGTGAGCGCCCTTGCCGCCCAGCTTCCCGCCTGCCACTTGGAGACGCCGTGAGTGGGCAGGAGCCACGGAGCTGGCTGCATTGCTGGGGCCCATGGGCTTCTCCCAGCGGGGTCCCCCAGGCTCCCAGGGCGGCCGGAGCAGTTACTGCAAACCAGCTGTGGGGGCACCACATTCCCACATGTCTGAGGGAACGTCGGGAGCGCTCCCCCAGTGAGGTCCAGGCAGAGGACAGGTGGGGTCCCCCGTGCGCCGACCCCGGTGTGCCAGGCCTGGGGCGTCAGCCAGCAGCACCCCGTGTTCCGCTTCTCTCCTTCCCGGCCCTGAGCATGCCTGAGCCGTCCCGTTTTTCATGGCCACACTGGCATGTTTATGTCTCGTCTTCCCTGGGGAGTGTTGCTTCCAGGACGCCAGGGACGTTGTCTGATGTGCTCAGCCCTCCGTGCCCAGAGCAGTGCCTGACACATGGTGGGCGCTGGGTAAATGCTGTCGAATGAAGGAATTGGATGAATGAATGACTGTCAGTTCTGTGCTCACTGACTTCTGCCCGCCAAGCCCATTCCCTGTCAGCCTTCCCTGGTCTGTGACACTCGCTGGGCACCTATGGTGTGCCAGTCCCTGTGCAAGGGGCTAGGGACCAAGTGGTGATAGAACAACAGCCCCGCCTTCGTGGAGTTGACATTCAAGCTGGGGATTAATAAATACCAGGGGGAGACAGTGCCTTGAGAAGAAAACGGCAGGAGAGAGGGGCCCGTACTGCTGGGGCGGAGTCTGGGAAGGCCTCCCTGAGCAGGTCACAGCCGAGCAAAGACTTAACAGGTGAATGACTGAAGGAGAACCCGTTTGGGGAAGAGCATTCCTGGCAGCGGGAACAGCAGGTGCAAAAGCCCTGAGGTGGGATTTCACCGGCTTGCTTCCCCTTGCCCCGTACCCCACCCCTCAGTAAACCCTGCCGTTCCACCTGCTAAGTTCCAAAGCTCCTCCTGCCACCATCGCTTCACTGGATGTGGCCAGTGGCTGCCTCGCGGCCTCCCTGGGCCACACTTGTCCGCTAACCTCCTCTTTGCATGGCAACTGGGCACGTGACCCATGTCTGGGAAATGCTGGGGTAACAGGGGCTATTTCCTGTCCTTAGGCCTCCGTCCCTGAGGAGAGATCCCGGCGCCCAGGGCTCACGTCTGGGTGGAGACTGTTTCAAACACAAGACCAAGGGTCTTGTGGGAGCCCAGATGAGGTGCTGAGCCATCCCTGAAGGACTTCCTGGAGGAGGAGAGGGTGAGTGGTGCAGGTTCCGGAAAGGGTTTCTCCTGCAGAAGAAACCACCTGAGCATGGCCCTGGAGGTGGGGAAATGGAGACCTGGAGGCTGAGCCAGGCTGGAGGGAGGTGGGGAAGAAAACAGGGCCCCCAGTGAGTCATCAGGCCTTCCTCTGGGGCCCCATTATGACTTTTAAGCACCCCAGCCACTTTTGCCTTCGTGAGCCCCGCGTCCTCCGTGAAAAGCAATGAAAATTAGCTTCTATGACTGAATTGGTATAAAGATGAATTTTAATCTGTTCATTGTCTACTCACCTGTTCATCCGTGCCTCCCTCTTGAGCCACCTGCTCACCCCATCCAGTTGTCCATCCTTCCCTTACATACACTCACCTCTCTGTTCGCTCATCCATCTGTTCACATGTCCATCTGTTTTATCTCTCCATCATTTACTGTGTCAGTCTCTACATTCCTCTCTTGTCTCTAGAGATTCTCCCAGCATCCGACCCCAACCTTCCCAGCACAAACCCCCCCTCTTCACCTCCTACTGCCAACAGATCCAAGCCACCCTTCAAGCTTCGCTGGGCTTCAAGATCCTGCCAAGTTGCCTCTTCTCCTCCCTCACTGCTCGCACCGTTCATCCTAGAAGCTGTGGGCCCGGGGCACTGCAGCTACTGTGCCCAACGGGTACGTTGTCCTCAGATGTCCCCCCTGGCCTGGGTTGGACGCTGTTCCTGAGGGTCTGTGGCTGGGCTCCTGCAGCCCAGAGAGGAGGGGTGAGCCATGATCACAGGGGCTGGAGGGGAGGGGACGAATGGAAACAGGTTGGTGCACCGGGCCTCGCTTTTCTCACTTGAAATGAGGGGGAAGAGCGCGGTGTCGTCCCCCCACATTTTAAGCTGGTTTCTAGACTCCCTAGGCTGCCTGAGTACCAGGGTGGTGGGGGGGGGGCTTGCTCTTTCCTTCCCTCCCTGCCACTTATCCACTTAACAGCCCGGGAGGGGAAGGCCTGCTTCTGGAGGGGGCATCTCAGCCCCATTAGCACTGTTAACAGCCCCTGCGGAAGCAGCGGCCACCAGGGTCGCCGTTGCTTGGCCGTTAGCCCCATCCCAACCCTCACTCCAGCCTTAGGGCCTGCACTTCCTGGCAGAGCTTCTGGCCCCTCACACCAACCCCTGCAGGCCTCAGAGGCCCCCACCTCTGGTCAAGGACCGGTCGGCCTGTACAGGGCTGTGGAGAGCAAAGGCAAGGGAGAGCCTGGCAGCCGTGAGCTGGTGGCTGGACCCACAGAGCAGGTGGTGATGGCAGGTGGAGAGGTGTGGGTCGTGGGGCCAGCCACTCAGCACAGTCCCCTCTGTCCCTTTGCCAAGTAGGAGTTGTGCGCTGTCCTCTGCTTTCTCCCCTCCAGTATATGTGAAGTGCCTTTTATCCAGGAGCAGCTGTGCCAGGTCAGGCAGTCAGTCAACAAACGCCCACTGAGCTAACAACCAACAAAGTTCTATCACGCCCTGCGTGCGAGGGCAAGACTTAGGCTCCCCTAATTACAGAATTCATTCATTCACCAACACGTATTTATTGAGCGCCCACTGTATGCCAGGCCCTGAGCACAGCGGTGAAAGAGACAAATACTCTGGGCCTGGGGGATGAAAAATGAACATGTGAAGGAACAAATGGGACAGGTTTCACGTGACACAAAGGCGGGTGGCTTCTGTGGTCTGAGGACTTGCGGGGAGGCTCTTGAGGAGGACACCTTGGAGCTGAGGCCGGGGTGGTGCGGAGCCTGGTGAGTGGAGAGCTAGGGGGAGAGTGCTACAGGCAGCGGCAACAGCAAGTACAAAGGTCCTGAGGTGGGGACGGAAACAAGGAAGGCAGTGAGAGGGAGAGAGAGAGGTGGGAGGGGGCACAGGGAGGACTGAGGGGACCCAGGGGTCTGGCTTCCTGTTACGCACAGGACAGTTGCTGGCCAGCTCAGAGCACGGGGGACGCGATCCAGCCCAGGTTTCCTGGGACTCGTCTGCCTGTACGTGGCTGGAAAGGGGCCGGCAGGGAGGCTGAGGGGTGGCTTCTGCCTGAGTCTAGGTGAGCCTCACGGGCTCCAGCCAGCAAGGAGAGCGGAGCGTGGGGGTTGCGTGGACTCCCAGTCATCAGGAATTAGAAGCCTCAGGAATCTCAGAATTTGATTCCCCCAGTTAGGGCGAGAACGGGAAGCCTTGCGACGTCTTGGCCTTAGATGCTGGCAGGAAGCTCAGGGAGACCCGGTCCCTTGCCTTGCGGCCTCAGCCCCTGGGCCCACCCCGACCAGCGTCCCTCGTGGGAGGGCGGCCCGTGGCCCAGGCTGCCCGCGCTGAGCGCTTCGTTAATATTCCCTTACTGGCTCCTCGTGAGGTCCTGGCGAGGTGCGGGCCGCTCTCCTGCCGGCTTCGTGGAGGACGGAACCGAGGCTCAGCGATGGTCCGGATCCGGCCTCCGCTTGCTCGCCGGCCTCGGGACAGGCGGCAGAGGGGCGTGAGTGGGCTTGGCGGGAGGGTGGCCGCGTACCTGCCCTGCCTCCGGGGTTGTGGGGGGCGGCAAGACGGTCTTGAAGGGAGGAGGTGGTGTCTGTCTAATTGGGACGCTCGAGGAGAAAAACTGTTACAAGTGCTCAGTTATCTTACACCGAGCCCGCCGGTGCAAGCAGAGAGCCCCAGACGTTGGCAAAGCTGATGTGTGTGTGGGGGGGGGGGGGGGGCGCACAGGTGTTGGTGGCGGGAGGGATGGAGGTCCTTCCTTCTGGTTGCGAAGCCAGGAGGGTCCTCCTGCCCCACAGTTCACTCCCTCATGAGCCTCTGGTGGAGGAATTTCAGGCGTCGTGGGGGACACTTTGGTGAGGATTCCAGACCCTCTCTCCTTGACGGCGCTGGGTGGAAAGGGTGGCACCCTGGGGAGGACAGACCCCCGTTTATCTCTGTCTGGGTCACTACCAGCTTACCACCTTCCAGGGCCCCCCAGCGCCCTCCTGATGAGGTCCCGGCTCCACCGGCGGGAGTGGTGCTCGGCAGCCTGCCTCACAGCCTCCCTCAGGCGCTGCCCGCTCCCTGCTCTGAGCCACTCTGATTCTTAACCAGGCCTGGGAGGTTCCGCCGCCTGGACCTCCACCTTCCTTCTGTTCATACCTGGAGAACCTTACGTCTTCTTTCCTGGCTTGGTTCAACTTTTCTCGTCAGTAAACCGTCTTGTGTATTTCACCTGCTGGCTGGAGTCCCTGGTATGTCCTTGGGTAAACCAACCCCTGCCAGGGCCTCACTTACCTCATCTATTCACCTGGGGCGGGGGTTGGGCTGAAAATTCGGAATACTGGAGCGCCTGTGCCGGGAAAGACAGGATCTCCAGCCCACAGGCCCCGAGAAGGTTTCCACAGCGGCTGGCCAGAGATCAGGCACCCTCAGGGGCTCTGCCCCCAGCAGAGCCTGGCCCTGGGCAGGCGGTCAGGATGAGTGAGGCAAAGGTGAACATTACGGTTT
This sequence comes from Leucopleurus acutus, assembly GCF_964270905.1. Taxonomy (NCBI): domain Eukaryota; kingdom Metazoa; phylum Chordata; class Mammalia; order Artiodactyla; family Delphinidae; genus Leucopleurus; species Leucopleurus acutus. The sequence continues at coordinate 60,610,152 of NC_139161.1, forward strand.
CCATTTTACAATTAAATTTTAAATTTCAAACTAAGTTTTGAAAACATGATTTTGCCTTCGCAAATATGTCTGGGAATGGAACGGTGGCTGGGAGATGGGAACCTTATGGAGAGAAATTGCTGGGGGCTCTCAGGAGCCAGCCCCAGGGACCTCCACTTCTCCATCTGTGAAATGGGAACACTGACTGCCTCCTTAGTCCTGGGGCCAAAATGAAGCCTCCAGGGACCGCTGAGCTCTATGAAAGAGGCTCAGTGTTTCTGACAGTAGCTGTAATGGTCTGGGGGTGGAACGTGTGAACAGCCCTGTACCTCAGAGGCAGGGCGGGGGGCTCCTTGGAGTCTTTCCCAATATCCCTCCCTGGTCCACGATCAGCAGCCTGGATGCAGCTGCTGGAGCCGCAGGACAGGATTCTGCTGGAGAAACGCACATGTCCCCAAAGGCCCATGAAAGCTAAAGGCTGCAGCTTGACGCTGCCAGGGGCCCTGAGACCTGCAGCCCTGGGTGGGGGCATTGTTCCATTTTACAGGTGAGCAGTGGGGGCCTCAGCTGTCAGGGAAGCCGAGGAAGGCAAGGAGGGAGAGCAGAGACCCTTATGCCCTCCTGCCTTCCTGGCCTCCCTCCCTCCTTCCCTCCCTCCCTCCTTCCCTCCCTCCTTCCCTCCCTCCTTCCCTCCCTCCCTCCCTCCTTCCCTCCCTTCTTCCCTCCCTCCCTCCTACCCTCCCTCCCTCCTTCCCTCCCTCCCTCCTTCCTTCCCTCCCTCCCTCCCTCCTTCCTTCCTTCCCTCCCTCCTTCCTTCCTTCCCTCCCTCCCTCCTTCCTTCCCTCCCTCCCTCCTTCCTTCCTTCCCTCCCTCCATCCCTCCTTCCTTCCTTCCCTCCTTCCCTCCCTCCCTCCCTCCTTCCCTCCCTCCCTCCCTTCCTCCTTCCTTCCCTCCCTCCCTCCCTCCCTCCTTCCTTCCTTCCCTCCCTCCCTCCCTCCTTCCCTCCCTCCCTCCCTTCCTCCTTCCTTCCTTCCCTCCCTCCCTTCCTCCTTCCTTCCTTCCCTCCCTCCCTCCCTCCCTCCTTCCCTCCCTCCCTCCTTCCCTCCCTCCCTCCCTCCCTCCCTCCTTCCCTCCCTCCCTCCCTCCCTCTCTCCTTCCCTCCTTCCCTCCCTCCCTCCTTCTCTCTTTCCCTCCCTCCCTCCCTCCCTCCTTCCCTCCCTCCATCCCTCCCTCCCTCCTTCCCTCCCTCCCTCCCTCCCTCTGTCCTTCCTTCCTTTCTTGTCTTGCTCACATCACCCCTTCTTCCCTCCCTTCTTTATTTCAGTAAACGTTCCCCAGTTCCTACTGTGCACCAGACAGCTTGCGGAGCGTTGGGGACAACTGGACAGACACAGGCTCCGCCCTTAGGCCCCTGCAGCTGGTGGGGGAGAGTGGGGAGAGGCAGATTCTCAAGCACCTTCCAGGAACTGTGGGTGAAAATCCACAATTACAGCCACCAGCCCCCTTGAGTGACCTGGGGGAGGAGCCCAGGGGCCTTGCCTGTCAGGCTCACATGTTTGCTCCAGAGGCTTCTCCTGCCTCCCTTTTGGAACCTAAGTCAGCTCAGGTCACCCTTCAGCTCAAAACCTTCCCATAGCTCCGCCTCCCTCGGAGACGAAGGCACAGATTTCTCAAGGCTCCAGAGGAGCCCCTCCCGAGCCCCCACCCCTCTTGCCCCCTCTGCTCAGCCCCGTGGGCTTCTGGAGCTCGCCTGGCGAGTGCCACCTCAGGGCCTTTGAACATGCTGCTGGCTCTGCAGGCTGCTCTTTCTCCAGTTATCCTCACGGCCCCTCCCTCACCTCCTTCGCAGTGAAACTTTTGTGACCCAACCTAACATTGCACCCCCCCGGCCCCTGCTCTATGTTTCTCCATAACACTTGACATTCTAAGTCCTCTCTCAGCTTGTTTATTCCCTGTCTCCTGCACTAGCGCCTCAGCTGCTCAAGGACAGGGATTCTGTTTGTATTGTTAGTGCCCTGTCCCCAGCAGGTGGCACAGTGCCGACACACAGTGGGTGCCCAACGACCGTGACTGGAATGAATGGACGGTTGATTGATTGATTGATTGCCTCCAGGGCACCCTGCCTGCTCTAGCTGCCAGTCTGGGCTTAGCTGGAGAAGAGTGTGAAGGGCTGAGGGTGGGCAGTGGCCCTCCCTCCTCCTCTGCCCTCTCCCACCATGTCAGCCCCAAGGCCTCCACTGCGTCCAGAAGGTGGAGATTCAGGTAAGTGTGAAGTGTGGCTCTGACCATGTCAGCAGTGAGTGACAGAGAAAGGGTTTGTACTAGGAAAGTTGAGGTCAGATGGGGGTGAGAGATGAATGAAAAAACGGATGCCCTAAATGATGAAGAAAGGAAACCGATGGAAAGGTAGGTGAATGAGAGGGCGGATGGATGGACAGATGGATGGGTAAATGGATAGATGAATGGATCAATAGGTGGCTGGATAGATGGACAAATGAGTTGATGGATGGACGGACAAATGAGTGATGGATGGGTCAATCGATGAGTGGTTGGGTGGGTGAACAGATGGCTCGGAGAAGGATGAGAAGAAGCAGCTATTATGTCCTGAGTGATTCCTTTGTGCCCTGCCTGCATTTCACACAATCAATCGCATTTAATTCCCATTACAACCCTGTGAGGGAGGCATTTATCTCCCCATTTTACGGACGAAGATAACCGAGTCTCAGGGATGTGAAATGACTTACTAAGGCCTCACGGCTGAGGAGAAGTTGAGGCCAGATTGGTACCCAGGTCAGCTTAGCCTTAAGGGCCGCCTTGCTCTTGATGGGGTCTTCACCACACAAGCGGGCACCCTCTGGGGACGGGCAACCCATCTGGGCATCTCTGAAGCTCCCTCCAGCTGGCCTCTGGGGGAGGAAGTCTCTGTGAAGACCTGTAGGCTCCAGTCTGATGTTTACAGCGTCGTTTGGCCCCATAGGAGTGAGGTTGTGAGAGCAGCTCACCCACAGCCAGGTTGTCACCCAGCGCCCTGCCTCCAGGAAAGGGGGTGTGGGTGGGAGGGCGACAGGCGTGATTCGCGGCAGACAAAGGGAGCCTGTTTCATCTGGCCCCGCCATCCCAGGGCCGGTGCTTCAGCCAGCCCCGTAGCCTCAGAGCCCCGAGCCTCAGTGCCCAGTGGGTACAACAGGCATCCTGCTGCCCAGCTCGCTCCCTGGGATACTGGGAACGTACTGTGAGATGATGAATGTGAAGCGAGTGGCACGCAGTCGGTGCTCAGCTTCTAGTGACGGTGATTCCAACCAGTTCTGCCGTGTTCTGCCGGGAACTCTGGCCAAGTCACTTCTCCCTGAGCCTGTCACCTTCTCTTTAAAACAGGGATGTGGATGCCTCCTCTGCAGCTCTATTGAGAAGATTCTATCCGTTGAACAAAGCTTTATTTTCCCAGGTAACTCTAGGTGCTGGGAATGCAGCAGAGAATAGAACAGACAAACGTTCTTGCCTTTGGGGCGAGATAACATAACAAATAAGTAAATTAGACACCATATTATGTGGGGTTTAGTGGTACAGAGAAAAGTACAGCTGGGAAAGGGGTGATGGAGTGGGGAGGGGTACAGTTTTAAGTAAACATCCGGAAAGGCATATCCCTGAGAAAAGACATGTGAATAGAGACCTGAGGCTGGTGAAAAAGGGAGCCCTGCGGAGATGTGGGGGAAGAGACTCCTGGGAAAGGAAGCGGCAAGTGCGAAGGCCTGGGGTAGGCAGGACCTGGTGTGTTCTAGGAATAGCAAGGGGGTGTGAGAGGAGGGGGTAGGAAATAAGATCGAGAGGTAGTGGAGGTCTTGAGGCTGCGGCTGAGTGGGGAGACGTGGGAGGGTTTTGAACAGAGGGTTTCACGGGCTGCCGAGTCTGTGATGCGTGAGGAAAGGGCCATTTCTCCCCAGCAGAAAAGCCCTTCTCCTGGGCTTTTCAGAGGCTCAGCCCTGCCCTCCCGGCTCTCACCCCATCCGCTCACCCCCGGTGACCCCTGTGGAGGCTGCAGGAAGCTGGCGGCTGCCCCTGACCAGGGCTCAGGCAAGGCTGGCATCAGGAGCCCACGAGCCCCAGGAGCCAGATGGAGACAGCTCCTACATCAGCCCCTCACCTGAGACCCCCAACCTGCAAGGAGGAGACTGCGATGGGCCGGAGGGCAGGTGCCTGGAAGCGGCTGCCCGGCTCCACGCCTAACCCGCGTAACCCAGTGTCACCTTCAGGAACTTTATCTTTTCCATTTGGAAGTGGTTTGTGGTCCAGGTTTTTCCCGAGGCAGAAACCCCTAAGGATGTGCATGACACAGCCGGGCATAAACCGAAACGGTTTCTAAAGCGAAACGACAGAAATCCTTTCTCAGTCTCCCTCTGCGCTCCTCAAATGATGCTGGGGGTAGGGGTGTGCCCAAGCTTCAGAGCCCCTGAGACTGGCGAGGCTGAAAGGGCCCCACCCAGGATGGGGGGCCCGGGTGGGGGGCAGTGCCTGCTTCAGCCAGCGTGAGCTATGTGCTGACACAAAGCCCTGAATTCCGCATCTTGCTTCCCTCAGTGCACCCATTTTGTGCCTAAGCCCTGGCTCGACTGAAGGCCCAGGAGGGATCCCAGGACAATGGTGCCCCAGCTCCGGGCACTGACCTCGTGGCCATGCATGGACAGGCTCAATCTCTGCACACCCCACATCCCGCTACACACACACACACACACACACACACAGACACACACACATGCACACACACACACACACACACACACGAGACAAATTGACCAGAGTCCCCGCCCAGATATCTGCAGCCTGCTGCGCAAGGACAGAAGGGTCCTGGCTGCTTGCACACCTCTTGTGATAATGGTACTCACTACCCCTCACGGCAGCTGTGTCTGGCTTTGAGCTGCTAGGGTCGCAGGAACGCTTCGCTCTTTCTTCTGCAGAAAGAACGGAAGAGAAAGAGGCTGAGCTGTGGCCTCCGAGAGACCTTGATTCCACACACACTGCCTGGTCCCACCGCCCGCCCTTTGTCCTTACTCTTCTCTCTGCCCCAAATGCCCTCCCCGCGCCCATTCATACAGTGATGCTGGACCTTTAGGCACCCGAGGACTGCGGGGAACTTGGACCCTGAAACTTCATTCCTCGGGCAAGGGAGCAGTGCAGCTGTTACGAGCATTGAGTGTGGAGTCAGCTGCTTCGTGGCTGCGTGACATTGGACTCCACATCTCTGCGCCTCGGTTTCCCTCAGCGTAAGCTGGCCAAGATGCTCTAACTGGGAGAATGGAGATGTGGGTGGAGAGGCTGCCTGGAGAATGCAGTGTGTGGGACCCAGGGCTGAGCTGAATCGCCCTGAGGTCTTGGGGCCTCCCCAGGAGGCAGGGGTTTGGGTCTCCATGTTCAGCTGAGCTGCCTGCTTTGGGAATTCGGGGAGGGGGCTGTTTCTCCACGCAGCCCACCTGCTCCATTCCAGAGCCCCTTACTGTGGACAGCTCCTGCATCTTCCCGGCCTCCTGATTGGGAGGGGCTCCCCCGCCCAGACCCTCTGGTCCCTCTCCCTAACTCGTCTTCTGAGTGCCAGTTTCAGGTGCTGGAGATGCTGGCGTTCCAGGGGCTTCTGGAGTAGCCAGAGGCATCGGGAGCCTCGGCCCAGATGCCGGGGAGGGACTGAGACCTGCGGCTGGGTAGGAGGGCTCCCCGGCAGACTCGGAAATGGCGAGGCCAGGAGTGAATGTGTGAGGCCTCTCGGGGCCCCCCCAATGACAACACCCCGCCCGGCCCCCAACCCCAGGGCTCAGACATCCCCTCTTGGTCTGACCCCCTGAAGGGGCGTAGGGACACTGGAGCTTGTGCAGATAGATGCGCAAGGCCCGGATCAAGGAAGGGTGAGCTTGGAGCTCTGAGGCACGTGGCCACAGGCCTAGGACCGGAGTTGTGGCGTCTCGGCAGGGGTGTGGCCGGTGGGTCCAGCACCTTCGTGGTGCCGTCCCTCTGGGGGCTTCGGGCCCACTCCTGTGCCTTAGGCCCCTCCTCAGAATCTTGGTCTTAAAAGCATCACGTGACGCCCAGGATGCCGAAGGAGCCAGTTATCACAGTGGCTAAAAAGCACGTTTGTGATATGGTAAGATGTGTGCTTTTTTCTGAACGCATCGATGATAATGTTGAGTGGCAGATTTAATCCCCACCATAATTTGGGGCCAGAGATGGATGTAAATGACGCTTGCAGAGGTCTGTAACACCAAGAGTGGGATATGAATACATCTGTGACTTTTCTGGGTAATGAAGTCCTAGGCGCTGCCGCTGACACCAGCGTTTGCTGCCTCAATTTACAGTGGAAGGAAACAGTACATTTCAGCGGTGCCTGGTAGAAATAGTGATACTCTTCCCATCAAACACACGTCCCCGAGTTCCATCCCTGACATTCCGCCTGCTCCCGCCCGCCCTGCCAGGAGGAGTGGCGACACCAATAATGCCACAGTCAGGGATGGACGGTGACAAGTGGCACCATCACTGGTCTTTATGGGGGCTTTGCGCTGCGCCTCACGGCAGCTGTGTCTGCTCTTCCTGCATCTTATCCTCACCACAGCCCTGCAGGGCAGGCACTAGTACGGTCCCCATTGTGCAGAGGAAGAAACGGAGGCACAGAGAAGTTAAATGACTTGCCCAAGGTCACACAGCTTGTAAGTGATGGTGTCAGGATTTTAACCCAAGCCTGTCTGACCCCAGGACCTGTGGTCGTTACTGAATCCTCTGTGTTCAGAGGGACATTCCCTGGGGCTGGGCTGGGCTCCGTGGATATGCAGCTGATTCTGTGTTTATCATCCCCATCCCTAGGCAGGCTAATGGATTCCAGACGGAGGCGATACGATTGTCCCCGTGCTGTGGATGGCCCAGCCTGGTGGGAGGGATTCCTCCAGCTCTGAACAGAGACCTGCACTGAACCTACTGCCACGATGCCAGTCGGGGTGGCGCCCCGGGGCCAAGGGAACAGGGGGGCAAAGGTGTGTCAGGACCCTATAGACCACCGGGGGACCGTGCACGTCCCTCAGACCAGTGGGTCCTCCTGGCCCCTGGCACTAGGCGAGGCTGTCCCCGAGGAACTTCCGTGAGATTCAGGTCATCACAGAATGTGTATTAATCCCACGGACAGGATGGGGTCGGGCAGCTCCTCAGGGAATCTGGAGCTGAAGGAGCTGGGCATGGGAAGGAGTGAGGGGGCGGGTTCAGGATGGCTTTCTGGACCAGCCTCCAGGGCAGCTGAGAGCCCCAGAGTGGGGAGTCTCCCTCTCCCCTCAGCTCTGGGCTACTTTTTAAATGAATTAATGTGGCGGGGTGGGGGGGGACGCACAGAACCCTTGAAGGTGGTGTAAAGGCACAACGAACTCACAGAGAGCAGCTCACCTCCCTCCTGTCCCCTAACCTCCCAATTCTCTTCTTGGGAGCCAGTTTCTGGTGTCTTTCCAGAAGATTCTATCCAACACCCTAGGGGGTGTGTGTGTGTGTGTACGTATCCTGCTTAAATAAAATCCTAATGATGGCATTCAATCCCCTCTCTTCTGCATTGTGCTTTTTCACTCTATCTTAAAGAATTTGCCTCATTAGATCCATTCAACAAAAGTTTATTGAGCAGCTACTAAGTGCTGTCTTGTGGCCGACAGACCAGACCTCTGTCCTCATGGAGCCCAGTCCTTGCTCCCCACAGCTGTGTGCCCCCGCCCCGGTGCCATGGTGTCCTCCCCTCTCCAGGGAGCAGTGCAGAGCGGTGCTACTACAGAGCGGGAACTTCTGAGGTACGTCTTGGTACCCGTGTGCAAGCACGTCGGTGGGATGAATTCCCAGCATCAAGGGAGGTGTCTTCTTCACTTGGCCAGCTGTGGCCAGATCGTGGTTGAAATGTCAGGGCCTGGACTGAGGCAGGGAGGTGACCCAGGCTGGAGGTGATGCCGATTCTGGTGGAGAGCGAGATACGGAAGCTGGAAGTGGGACGTGTTGGGGGAGGGGAGAAGCCCCCTCTGGCCTCAGGGAGCCCCCAGTTTGAGGGGTAGGCAGGCTTGGAGAGGGACAGTGATGTGATGTGGGAAGCCTGGGAGGCTGTGGGTGCCCAGAGCAGGTGTGGGACCCAGCCGGGGAGGGCAGGGTACCAGGGAGGCCGCAGGAGCCCCCACTGTGCTGGACGCGTCTGAGCACTGTCGCCGGGAGAGCTGCGTCCTCTGTCCACTCGTCCAGTGAATCCCCCGAGGGCCTCCCAAGCGCCAGGCACCGTACTCGGGCAGCACTGTACCCATTCTACAGCAGAGGAAACGGAGGCTTGGACGGGGAAGGCAGGAGCTGAGGCCCCAGAAACCCAGTCTCCTCCTCCCCCCCACTCCGCCCCCTGTCCCTGAGAAGAGCCCAGGCTGTGGGTGCTCCTTAAACAGGAGCTTCCACCCGGACTGACCCCTGGACTGGACCTCAGGACACCAGGGAGCTTCGTCCACCCCGTCGCTTTATTACATCTACAAGGTAACTTGAGTTAAAAAATGCTGCAGTGATAAATGCTTTCTGCACAGAGTTAAAGAACCAAACAAAAGCAGCCCTGAAGCCCCCCGTCCTGAGTGTGCGAACTACTCTCGTTACTCGGAGTGGAGGTTGCGCTCTGCTGAGGTGCCCAGCGGGGACCCACCAGCTGGGCCTGAGCCCAGAACACTCAGGAAGCAGGTGTAGACGTTTGCTTCCACGCAGAAGTGAACGAGGGGCACAGTCTCCAAACCTCCAGGGTTTTTGCTTTGCTGATGCAAATATATCTGTCGTTTTTCTTAACAGAAATAGGATCATGTAATGGGCCCTATGCTGCCTCTTGATTCTTGGCGAGGGGCCGCGAGGAAGGGGAGTCGGGGTGTCTTGGCCAATTCACTCTCCGTTGGCAGGCCTTACAGACCTACTTCTATTTCGGAGTCAGGCCCAATTCAGAGAGGAGACCGACCGAGGCAGCGGGCTCCAGCCCTGCCCCCTTGTAGGATGGAGGGGTGAGGGGCTGGTCCTGGGGACAGAGGCCCCATCCGTGGGGATCTCGATGGGCAGGCACAGGGAAGAGGCGGGCAGTGCCTACCTGGAGTGGAGGGGCTGGTAATTGGCTGGGTTATCCCAGCGGGGAGGCCTCCCTGGGGAAAGCTATTTTTAACTCTGAGAGCTGAAGCCACTTCCCTCTCTCCCTCTGTTGCCCTTTATTCCCGTCATCCTGGGGCCTGCAGGCCATCCCAGCCCCTCTGGAGGAGGGGAGAAGGTGAACGGGAAGGGCAGCAGGTGGCCTCACCTGCACCGAGTCCTTTACCCTCAGGTTCTGCCCAGGAAGAGGAAAGAGGTTTGGGAAGTTTGCGGGGCTTTGTGGAGGCCTTGCTGGTCTTCTTACATCCACCAGCAACCCCTCGAGGGCGTGGAGAGGAGTCTTAGAACCCACCTCAAAAATCTCTCAAGTTACAAAAGGGCTTATTGCCGTTGCAAAACTCGAAGTTCAGGGATGGACCTAAAGGGCCCCATAGGCCGTGTCTGGAGTCTGTTTCTTGCACCCTCACCTCTGCTTTCCTCTGGGTGGGGGTCCTCTCAGGTGGGCTCAGCCCACATTGGGGCAAAGGTGTTCCCAGCAGCCCCTGGGCGTAGAGTTCCTTTCCCGGCTGATCCAGCCAAAGTCTTAGGGCCGGTTCTCCTTGGCTGGCTTTGATCACATGTCCACACCCCCAACCAATCACAGTAAAGCTCACAGCCAGGCCTGGGTCACCTGCATCCGGGGCCGGCTGTGGTCCCAGCCATCCCTCCAGCAAGCAGATGGTAGAGGGCGTGGGTAGGTGTGGGTAAGGTTCTCAGGAGAGGGGCTTAAACAGTGGGAGAATGTGGACCACTGATGCCCCCAAAGTGGCCCAGCCAGGACAGCACCCGCCCAATGCACAGAAGGTATTGGATCCAGCGGCCTTCACCCCGGTGCTGCCCCCTGGCCTCCAGAGAGCTGCAGCTCCAGGGGCGCGGGGAGGAGGCCGCGTGCTGAGCCTGTGCAGGAGGGAAGCGTCAGCCGGCCAGCTCCAGGCTGAGATCGATGCCGGCTTCCTGACGGGGTGGGCGGGACTCAGTGTCCTGTTTCCAGGGCTGCACTCCGTTCCTGAAGTTCTGCTCTCCTCAGATCGATGCCGTAGGGTCAGCCCGGGGCCTGCAGGTGCCTGGGGACCGGGAGCGCAGGGCCGGGAGCTCGCAGGCTGTCACTTTCTTGACCTCTCCCTGCCATCGTGTCTCCGCGGCACCCCTGACAAAGGGCCTCGGCCTGCACACCTGTCATGTCTTCCCCAGGCAATCTCTTCCCACTGTTTTGGGGGCCCTGGGCTGTGAGCATGCTGGGCGGACGTTGCCCCTGCCCTCATACAGCTGACAGACCTTGGAGGAGACAGACAGTAAACGAGATGCCGAGATGCCGCAGAAAGTGGCCATCTGGGAAGAAAGTAAAACGGGGGATGGGAGACTGTGTGCAGACCTCTCCAAGAGGGGCCCTGAGCTGCCCCCGAAGGAAGAACAGTCTGGGGAGAGAGCCCAGCAGCAGAACCAAGCTGGCTGGCCGGTGTGTTGGGAACAGGGGGGCTGACGAGGGGGTGCACTGGAACTTTGGTTCTCAGTCGTGCCCTGGGAGGCCATGAGCCATTTTTATGTTGCGAGGGTCTCCTGCTGAGGAAGGAGAAACCCGGGCAGGCTCCTGGGAGGAGGCAGCCCTCGGGGCTGTGGAGCTCGGAAGGGTCTTGGGGGCATCGAGGCAGCAGCCTGATGGGTGGGGTGCCCAGTTTTCACATCTCAGTCAGTGGTTAATTTATGCTGGTGTCATCATATTAAGATACAAGTATTACAGGAGCCGGCACCTCTGAGCGTGTGGCCACTCAGACCAGTAAACCCCAGCCTGCGGGGGGCCCCCTACCCACCCCACCCCTGCTCCTCATGGCTTTGTGGACTCGGGAGCAGTCTCCCGTCTCTGGGCCTCACATTCCTCAAATGAAGGAGTGGTTCCAGAGGGACCAGGGGCTCTTTGCCTCCTGGCCTGTGGCTCTGAGAATGCCCAGCTCAGCAAATGTTTTCCTGAACAGCTACTGTGTGCTCCGCCCAGGGCTGGGAGGGCCTGGGTCCCACCCTGGAGAGGGGAGAATTTCAGGGTTCGGGAAAGCTGGGCACATTCAGAGGGTGCTGGGAAGGGCCGTCTGTAGCCAGAACTCCCGCTGTGTGCAGGACACCTACCTCCTCTGTCTCACTGGCTTCTCATGCCTGGGAGGGCGTCCTGGGAGGGCGGGTATTTTACGGAGAAGGAAGTGGGACCTCACAGGCAACATGTCCAAGGTCCCTCTACCGGCCCTGCTTGGCCTTCCTCCACGCCACAGGGAGGTGTGATGCCCCCCACTGCTCTGGGCAGTGCCCTGGGAGGGCCGAGAGCCCTCTGCCCACACACCGGAAGCCCTGGGCCCCTCTGTGCTCCAGTTCCTGCACTGGGACGAGGGCGAGTCCCTGCCCCCCCGGCCGCCCTCCCCCCGGGAAGCTGGTTCCCCTTGTTGTGCAGTCAGGGACTGTGTGTCCAGGGAACAGCGACTGCTGGTGGGGTGCGTTTAGGGTTAGGAATTGAGTTCCCACCCAGCTGGTAGGTCGGGAGGGAGGGGTGCAGAGCCTGGAGGCCAGCAGCCTAAGGAGTTAGGCTCACACCTCTGCGGCACCTTCTTTGCTGGGTGACCTTGGGGAAGATACTCGCTGTCTCTGTGAAATGGGTCTGATGATGGCTCTGGGGGAGGCTCGGGGCCCGGGGGGATGACCAGCTTGCCTCACGCTGGCCTTCTTGGTGAGCAGCTGGGTGAGGTCTCTGTGTGTGGGAGGTGTTCCGGGGCCGAGGAGGCCCTGGGTACACCCCCTTGTCCCAAGAGCTGCCAGAATCCTAGACCCAGTGTTGCCCCAAGGTACTCCTGTCCATTCCCCAGCTGAGACCATTTGCTGGAAGCGTCTCCCAGCTGAGGGGCATCCCGGCTCCTCTGGGGACCCTGGGTGGGGTCTCACAGGATGGGTATCTTGGGGCCCCTTCCTCCTACGGTAGAACCGTGTCCTCTGGGAAACTGGGCAGGGGAGGGTGGGGAGCTGAGCCACTTCCCTTCGTGGTCACTGTGAGAGGGAGAGGGAGGAAAAGTTTCCTGAGAGCTTTTGGTCTCCTGGGAGCTGGCCTCTGAGGAGGAGAAAACCAGGACACTGCCTACCAGCCGGGCAGGACAGGTTGGGGGCATGGGGCTGGAATCTACTGGGATGCCCCTTCTCTCTGCCGTAGCCCCTCGCAGCCATCAAGGCAAGGGGCAGGGGCTCTCATACTGGGGACAGATATGCTCCCGAACTTGTGAAATAGGGCCACTGTCGTGGTGACAGTGAAGTGTCTTCGAGAGCGAGCGCTTGGTCAGCGGTCGGCATCTACCCAGCCGTGAGCCTGCCAAGGCCGTCAGGTGTGCTCTGTCCTCAGTTCTCACTGCAGCTGCAGGACGAAGGCGAGGAAAGTGAGGCACGGAGAGGCGAGGGGATGTGCCTCTGCAGCTGGACAGAGGACATGGTGTGGCTCCAATTCTGGACAGCCTGGGGTGAGTTTTCCGGGTGGCCTCGGCCAGGCCGAACCCACCAGCTGCCTGGGGCCGGGAGCCTGGGGCTGGTGGGGACTGCAGACCACTCTGTCTGAGCCGTCAGCGATCTGGGCGGCGGCCAGAAAGCCGTCCTCCTTGGTTAGAATCCTGCAGCCAGTCTCCCTGCTGTGCAGACACATAATTATATTTCACATTAAAGGGGAAGCTGGAGGCTGAGGGGGCCAGAGAGCCCTTTGAGGCTTGTGTGCTGAGCACAAACCTGCCTCCTTGGCCGAAATCTGTGGCCCCAGAGCTGAGCAAGGGGTCGGACTGGTGATAAAATGGGGTCTCCCTAGGCCAAGGCCCAGCTGGGCAGGTCTGCCTGCCGGGATGAAAGGCCTGGGCCCTGCCCAAGGCTGAGAGATCTGAGGCCCAGACAATAGGCCCCAGGAGGCTTGGAGGGCAGGGCTTGTGGGGACAGGCTGGGAAGAGGCAGAGGCAGGGGTGGCAAGAGAAGAGGGTCACATGGGGGTCAGGTCTGCAGAGAAAGCGGGCAGGGGGAGGAGCACAGAGAAAGCAGGAGAGGAAAAAGCCAAGCAGAGCGTCAGATGAGGAGAGAGATGCTATTAAAGAGGGGGAAACGCTTGTGTCCGAGTGTGCATGCCTGGGGTGCAACGGGAAAGGAGTCCATGGGGATGTACAAGCTGGGACCTGTGTGCACATGTGCCCTCCTGCAGCTGTCACCCTTGCACGTGCATGTATGAGTGTGTATTGCACCTGCAACCATCATGCATGTCACGGCATGCATTTTGCATGTGTGGATCCAGACGCCTGAGCTTGTGTACTCGGCTGTGTGCACACGTGTGTGTGCAAGATTTCCTTTCCTGTGTGTGCGCTCGCCATGCACCTGTGTGGGTCTCTGGGCGGACATGCCTCCGTGTGTGTGTGTGCACGCGCGCGCGCGCTCCAGTGCGCAAGTGGCTGGCCGTGTGTCTGTGTGTGGAGGGGGGCCGGGGCCGGGGACGCCGGGCCAGGCCTGGGCTGGGTGGGCGGGGGCAGCGGCGGCGCGGCGCGGGGCGGGCGTTCTCTCCGCGGAGAGTTAGAGTTGTTGCCGAGCTGGGTTCTGGTGACAGCCGGGCGCGGAGCTGGGTGCGCGCCGAGCCTCAGCTTCCCGCCGCCTCCTCGCCCTCCATTGCGCTCTCCCCGCCTTCTCCGGGCCTTGCCGCTGCCACCGCCTTCCCGGGAACGGCAGCCGAGGGCGAGGGCGAGTAGCCGGAGGGGCCGGAGCGGGCGTGGAGACGCGGGGCGCCTGGGCGTGGGGGAGCGCGCCCGGCCCAGCCCGGGATCAGATAACAGCCGGCGGGGGAGGGGGTGGGTCGGCCGCACGCGCCGCGGGACGGAGGGACGGACGCCAGCCGCGCCGACCGGAGCGTGCGCCCCGCGACCGGGGGCGCCGTCCAGGCGCGCGCCCCCGCCCCGCGACCGGACCGGGGCGATTGGCGCCCCGCACAGACGCTCCCCTCAGCATGGAGCGCCCCCGGGGGCTGCCCTGAGGCGGCGGCGGCGATGCAGGCAGCGCGGCGGCTGCCGGGGCCAGGAACGGCCGCCCGGAGCTCGGAGGACGCGGAGCGCGCCGCGCCCGGGGCACTGACCGAGGTAAGCGCCGGGGGACCCGGCTCCAGCTCCTCGCGGGCCCCCTTCCCGGCCGAGCGAGCACGAGGAGGTGCAGCAATTGGGAAGGTGGGGCGGCGGGGTCTGTTCGACCTCTCGTTTTCTGCTATTTTTTTTTTTCTTCCCCCTCCCTGGTGAGCGTTAGCAGGAAATGCTGACTGCGAGCTTTTCTCCTCTGCCATGTCTCCAGCCACCGCCGCCAGGGAACTTTGCTCCTTGCTAACCTTCGTCTTGGGGGCGCTCTGGGAAACTTTGAGGCGCCCTCGGCCCCCCTCTGAACGCCTCGCACGAGGGGGCTGGGGAGGGAGCGTGGGGAGGCGCTTCCGCAGGCGGTGTCAGTCTTACGAGTGACCTTCCCCGGAGACCCCCCGACCGGGGCGCGGACTACGGGCGGCCCGGCAAATGCCCCCAGGCCCAAGGGCTGCGGGTCCTTGGAGTCGTCGGTCTTTCCCACCTCCTGCGCTCTGTTGGAGTAAAGATATTCTGGAAACGGTGTGGTCCTCTGGCACTCGAGGGAGCCAGCCGAGGAGTCCAGCCGCACCTTTTTTCGCTTGTACAAGTCGGCCTTGATCGCTCAGGGGTGGTCGCTCGGCTGAGAGGCCCCGCGGGTTTCAGGGCCGGGGTCCCCTCACAGTGCTGACGTCTGCTCTGGTTGTCCTGGGGCGCGGGGAGGGGCGCGGGGCGGGGGAACCAGCGGCAACTGGGTGGGGAGTTCCTGCGGGGCTTCGCATGGGATTTGAGGCCCCAGTGGGTGTCTGTGCTGCCTGTTCCGGTGGAGTGTGCACATGTCATGTGAACATTTTTAAAACCTGTGTTCAGGACTGGAGGTCACAGGAAAGTGTCTCTTTGGAGGTGGTCTTTGGTTCTGGGAGGTTCTTCTGCCTCCCCGCGGCCTGGATCTGCTGAGACCGGGGCCACCCTGCTCCCCGTTTCCCCAGCAGCTCTTCATCCGGGAGCCCTGCACTGCCTGGGACCTTTGCTCCGTTCTTCTCTGCTCCCCGTGCCCAGGACGGACCCTGGAATAAAGTGCTGGGGACCTCCAGCCCCCCATATCCGCGTCGCGGAGCCCGGGTTCGCAGGCTCCGTCTCCGGGGAGCGCAGAGGCGCCCACACGCCGCTGAAATCAGCAGCCGCCTCCTCGAAGGTGCGAACCCAGAAGGCGGTAGCCTCCAGCCTACCCCTCGCCCGCTGCCTAGGTGCCGAGGACGGCCAGGCCCCGGCTGCCGCCCCATTCGGACCTCAGCCTCTGCCTGTGCTCCTCTGCAGCCCCTCATCGCAGGTCTCCGCCCTGGACCGCCACCGCGTGGCTGGAGAGCGCCAGGGAGGGGAGAGCCCGAGGAGCGGTGGGGGCGTGTGGTCTCTTTGCGGCCAGCTCCTCCCCCCGTTGTGAGAAGAGCGCCCTCAGCGCGCGCTGGGACCCCCAGAGAAACTCCTCAGCGTGATCCGCCCCTCAGCCTTCTGGCGGCCCCTCCCCTCCAGGTAGGGGGCCGGGTGTCGGCAGCTCCAGGAGGGGGCCTCGGAAGGGCTCCAGTCATGTGGGCCCCAGACCCCTGAGGGAGAGCAGGGCGCTTGGGCGCCCCTGGGGACAAGAAGGGGCCTCCAGCGTGCTGGACAACAGGGGAGGGCCCTCCTCTCTACGGGTGTGCCGCTGAGCGCGTGTACTGGGCATTCTATAGATGCTGGGTGTTGGCACTCACCTGGCAGACCCGAATTTCCAGTCCCGGACTCCCTCCTTGTGCCCCCCTCTCCAGATGAGGGCACAGCAGAGCCCCCTCCCAGCCCTGAAGGGGAGGGACCTTCCCTCGGGCAAAGGGGCAGAGCCTAAGTTTGTCGGCCTATCCCTGGACGCCCCTCCCATGCCCAGTTGCCATGTCAGACCCCGTCAGGCTTCCGGTTGCTTAGGAGGCGACCCCTCCTTGAGGTGTGTGCCTGGTGGAAGGATGTTCAGTGAACTGTGCTGTGCTGTGAGGACAAGGTGCCCAGAGAGGGGCAGAATCTTGCCCAAAGCCACACAGCAAACCAGGGCTTTGAGCGGAAGCCTCCACCTAGCTCTCTCCAGGCCAGAGGCCCGCCCTGCCAGGCTTCCTGCCCCAGGGCCATGGTGTCCCTCCTCTCAAGTCTGCCCAGAGCAGGACAAGGTAGCACTGGTGGCCCTGAGGCAGTGAAGTAATAGTGACAGCGGTGGTAACAGTAACAACACTAACGGTGACAGCAGCGCCCTGCAGTTATGCAGCACTGGGACCGGCTCTGCCTGCGGGCAGGCCTCTGGCCTGGCGAGGCCTCCGGTGCCCTGGGCCACGGCTGGCAGCACCGGGCCCAGCACCAGGAGGCCTTGGCACAGCGTCTAGGGTGGAAGCAACTGCATCGTCACTCCCAGCAACCTCTGTGGCCCTTGTCTGGCTCCAGGCCGGAGGCTGCTGGAGCCCCCTCGGGGCCCACCTGCTGTCCACTCTCGGGCTCACTGCTCCCAGCTCGGGCTGGGCCGTCCCTCCGACAGGTGCAACTGGTGCCTGTTGCTGGGTCCCTGCCGGGGCTCTTGCTGTGAGTGACGCCTGGGCACACCTGCCCCTGCCCTGGGGCTGCAGCTGGAGCCCTGTCTCGGGCCGGCATGGAGGAGAGGCTGGGAGAGAGGCAGCTCGTGGGCAGCAAGAGGGGTAGAGGCTGGCTGGCCACTCGGAAGGTGTGCGACATGTGGGCTCGGTCCACGGGATGGCTGCTCCAGGGGAGTTGGCAGTGTGGCAGGGAGGCAGCCAGGGGAAGGCCAGAGATGAAAGAAAGCCAGGCTGAAACTGGGCCGCAGGCAGGGCAGGAGGCCTGGAGGCTTCAGAGGAGCTGTGGGGCTGGGGCTGGGGGTGGGGCTGGCCAGGCAGGAGGGTTTTCCAGAGGATCTGGGGCCGAGGGCAGAACTGGAGCCCTCGCTGGGCACTGGCTGAGGGCCCAGTACTCTGCCGGCTGATTTAATTTCCTAATGGTCTGCTAGTGCAGAGGATGGCAGTAGCTCCGTGAGGCCCAGGGAGGCTCTGGGAGAGACTGGAACGCGGCTCGGACCCAGAGCCCACCTTCCTGCATCCCACAGACAGCCTGCGCAGAATGCATCCGTGTGCCCCGCTGTCTGTGGGGGCTGCCCCCCTACGGGCCCTGGTGCCTGCCTGCCATCCCAGATCCCAGGTTGCTGTGTCCTCGGGACCTGGTTAAGGCCTGGCATGTAGTAGGTGCTCAGTAAATAATTGGTGGGTCTGTGTCTGGGCTGTTTTCTCTGCTGCTGAGGCCTCACTGGGGGCTGTGGTGGGGCTGTGAGCTCCTGGGGTGGAGGCCCTGTGGCCCGCTGCTCAGCTGTGGCCCCAGTGCAGTGTCTGGCATACAGAAGGTGCCTAATAAATGGGTGTTGAGTAAATGGAGACCTGGCCCTTGACCTGGCCGCTTGTCTCATTCTTTCGGGGGAGACTTTAGGGCAGACAGCTAGGGTGAGCGAGGCCGGGGGTCTGACTGTGGCCCGGTCACTTCTCTTGGGTCTCAGTTTATCATCTGGGAAGTGGGATCAGAGCGCCAGGTGGGGAGGCTTCTGAGAGCACCCAGGATGGGAGAGTGGAAATGTGAACCTCTGTGTGTGCCTTTGGGGGAGTCTCAACAGAAATGGGGTGCGGAAAGGCGGGGCTCCATGGAGGAGGGCATGTGAGCCTCTGCGACGCCAGAGCCTTGGTATCCGCCATCCAGTCCAGCCTTCCCTTGGACAGGGGGGAAACTGAGGCCCAGAGAGGGTAGGCGAGGGTTCTGTGGGAGAAGAGGGCCTCCCCCTCCTAGTGTGTCAGCTCTACCCCCTCCCCAACCCACTTCCTCCTGTCACCCCACCGATGTTCTGCATCTCGAGGCTTCCTGCCCAGCTGCTGAAGTAGCAGCTGCAAAGGCCGCGTGAGGCTGTGGGCGCCCTGGGGACCCTGGTCCAGCCCCTGACTAGCCTTCAGCCCTGCAGCGCCAGCCACGTTTACCTTGGCGTGGCCTCTAGGGCCTTGGGGTCTGGACCCTCCTCACCCCGGTCAGCCGGGCCCGCAGCTTGGCCCTGTTGCCGCCGCCACTCCCCTCTTCCGCCCAGGCCGCCGGCCTCCCGCCCGCGGTGCCTCCTCGGCCTGGCCCTTGCCCCGTGCCCCCAGCTGCCCTCGCCGGAGCTCCACAGGGCCCTCCCTCACTGCTCTCAGCTCCTGCCCAAACGCCGCCTGCTCCCCGCGCCTTCTCGGCTTTCTTCCCCGTGGAACTCGGCGCAGTCTGCCACGCTGCGTTTTCTCTCGTTTGTTGTCGGTCTCCCTTGGGCGCAGGGCAGGCTCTGTCTCCTGAGCTCCCCTCTGGGGCGGAGCCGGGCCCCCTGCAGCTCGCCTGGGGCTGTGGCCCCACGTTGTGACGGACGTCCCCGCGGTGGGAGTGGGCAGCCTGCGGCCCGAGAGGGCAGCCCCGGCCAGAGGTGGCAGCAAGTGGGGGACAGCGCCTGGGACCCTCTGCCCCTGAAGCCTCCTCACAGCTGCTTGGTGGCTTCGCCAGCAGAGCTGGGCTGGTGCGGGGGGGCGGGGGGGACATGTGGAGCTAGCGAGGTACCGAGCTCTGTGTGTGTGCACGCACGCGTGTGTGTGCGTGTGCATGAACGGCCGAGGTCACGGAGGGGCTGTGCGCCCCCCACCCTGCCCACCTCCCTCTCCTTCCAGCTGCAGCCCAAGCCCCCTGAGCTGGCGGCTCCAGCCCTGCAATTCTCCGGCACTTAAGGCAAAAATAAATCGCTGCTGGCAGCTGGCGTTCTGGGAGGTAGCAGCCGCGCCACCCCCCTGCCCCCGACCCTGTGCCTGTGGGCTCTTGGTTCCAGGCCAAGCCGGGCCAGGGGGGGCTAGGAGGACTGGGGGCCCCGCGGGGAGCTGGCTCCGTCCAGCCCCTTCTCAGGAGGAGAGGTTGGCAAGGCCCAGAGAGCGCGGGGCCTGGCTGGGTCGCGCGACGAGCAGAGGTGGATGGAAGCCGGCGACTCCCGAGGGGACCGGGATCCGGGGCAGGTGAGGGGGCTCAAAGGTGGGGCTTCGCAGGGGCCTGGCCCGTGGCCTTGTGGAAGCAGGGTGTGGGCAGGGCCCTGGACCCCCTCGCACAAGGCCCTGGGGACCAGCCCCTGGACATGTCCTTCCCTGCTGGCCTCTCCCTTTCCTTCTCAGAGAGCCCTAGAGGCCTCTGCCTGGCGAATCTTAGTGACACAGGCCCTGAGGAGGTCAGAATTCAGCCTTATTCATGCTTTTGACTGTTGAGTCTGGAGCCGGTATCTTTGCTTTTACCCTGTGCCTGGGGCTGGGGGCTGGGAACTGATGTCTGGATTGGGGGAGGGTAAAGAAACCAGTGAACAGACACTTAGGGAAGCACAGAGTTTGTCATATTCTCTTGCTAATTATCACAGTTTTTAATGACAAGAGTGTTAACATGCTCACGGTAAAGCATCGCAGGATTGTAAGGACAGAAAATGAATTTCTTTTTCTCAAACCTTGTCTCCCCCTCACCCCCACCCCAAAGCTTTATGCTTTTGAGGGGACTCATTAGAGAACCTTTTAGGTTGTCTGAGTGTTTAACAAACATGTGGATGTAGTTGTGCACACCTGCTAGCAGCTGCAGCGCCCTCTCTCTGTCTGTCTCCCCCTCCCTGTTTCCGTGTTTTCTCATCTTCCCGTCCCTGCTGTCCCTGCTGCCGCCCCAGGCCCCATACTCAGGGGCTTCATCCTCTCTCCTTTGATTGACCTGAGGGCTGAGTCTCAGAGTCTTGGGACCACAGAATCTTAGCTGTGGAGTCTAGGAAAGCACTCAGCCACCCGAGTTCCTGGGCGATGGGCTGAGTCGTGGAGTTGTGGCCTCTTTGGGACAGAGAACCTGGCATTGCAGAATTGGCGTGTCTTACTCCCGGGAGAGGTGCTGGGTCTTTGCTGGGGTCCCTCCTTCCTCAGACCCCTCGGGAAGCGGTTGGAGAATGCAGATCTCCTGGCTCCGTCCCCAGAAATTCTGGCTCCGAGGGCCTGGGGTGGAGCCTGGGAACCTGCACTTTTCAGTCTCCCCAGCAGTGCAGCCACCACGGGGAGGTCACCCTGCTGCAGCCCAGTCCTTGACCCTGGGCTGGCCCCGTCCCCTCTGGCCTCAGGGCCCACCCGGCCCAGCGTGGACAAATTTGAGGCTGTGCTCGAGTCCCGCAGGGAAGGCGCAGGCCAGGCTGCGCGTCCGAGGTCCTCGGCAGGGGCAGGCCTCTGCTGGGGACTCGGTCCCCCCCCCACCTCTGAGCTTCCTGTCGGGTGCCAGCACCGTCACTCCTGTCACCTGGAAGAGCCGCCCCGCCCGGCTCCACTGAGGGCCCCTGTGGAAAGGGTCTGAGAGGCTAAGTTCGAGGGGGTGTTGGTCACCCCTGTGCTGGCCCCGGGCCTCAGTGACCCCGCGTGTGAAGTGGACGTGGGCATCGTGCCCCGTCTGGGCATCTGCTTTCTCATCCCTTTGCCACTTCAGCTCTGCGGTCAGGGCAGCCAGGGCAGCCTCCGCTCTCCCTGCCCCCGGCCCCTCTGCCACACAGGCCGGAGGCTCACCCGTGCCCATCACCTCGGCCTGCTGTGCCTCAAGCTGTCGGAAGCACCTGCCCGGCTGGGGCAGCCAAGTTGCCCCCACCCCCACCCCGGGCCCCAGGAGCCTTCAGAACCACTGGAGGCAGTGCCTCCGAAAGTCCCCGGACAGCCCCGGAACGGCCCAGCCCCTCCCTCGGGGCTTCACAGCAGAGGAGACCCGAGCCACCCTCTTCCTTTCCTCTGCCGGCCCTGCCAGCCAGAGCCTTGCGGCACCTGTGGGCTCTGGCCCCGATCCTACAGCAGATGCCCCAGCCCTGAGGCTCCAGAGCCAGGTGACCAGGCCCTGGGTCCTGTCCTGACCCAGCTGCCCTCCTGGTGGGCTTCAGGGGTCCCCCAGTCACCCTGCCACAGATCAAGCACTGGTGGATGGGGAGTGAAGGGGGAGCCGCGCCCCTGGGGGCTGTGACCCGAACCCTTGGTCTCAGTCTCCTCCTCTGGGAACTGGGGACACGAGGGGAGGTGGTTGAACAAACCCACACACCCGACGTGTCTGCCCTGCCCTGCGAGGGGCAGCCGTCCTGTGGGGTGGTCCATCAGCCAGGTCCAGAGGAGAAGACAGAAGTGGGATGACGGGGGGAGCGGGTGGGGTCTGTACTACTTTCATACCAAGTCACCACAAACCGGGGGGCTTAAAACAGATTATCGTCTCTCCGTTCTGGGGGCCAGAGTCCGAAATCGAGATGTCGGCAGGGTCGCTTCCTCCGAGGATCCACCCCGGGCCCCTCTCCCGGCTCCCGGGGCTGCCGCGGCCCTCGGGGTTCCTTGGCGTCCCTCCAGTCTGCACCTCTGTCTTCACGTGGCCTTCTGCTCCCTGTGTCTTCTCTCCTGTCATGAGGACACTTGTCATTGGACTCAGGGCATCCTTATCCAGGACGGTCTCATCTCCACATCCTTAGTTATACCTGCAAAGACCCTTTCTCTAAACAAACTCACATTCAGAGGCACTGGGCTGGGTGGACATACATTTTGGGGGAGCCGTCACTCAACCTGTTACACGTGGTCAACCTGGATTTGCTGCCCTGTGTCTCGACTTTTTCTTTTTTAAGAAAAACATATTTTTTAGCAACGTATCTTGGAGACACGAGCAGATACGGTATGCTTGGTCTGTGCCGCTTACCAGCTGTGTGTCCTTGGGCAGATTGCTTGACTGTTCTGTGTCTCAGTTTGCTCATCTGCAAAATGGAGGCATTAACGGTTCTTCCCCCCATCGGGCTGCTGGGGGCGATGAAAGGGTGTGCACAGGAGAGGTGTAGTAGGTGACCCCTTTGATCAGTACATCAACCAGCAGAACGGTTTTAAGGTCTGCCCAGTATTCCCTGCACTGGGCTGGATTTCTTTTTCGTGAGCCTGCTTCGTTCTGGGGCCCCTCCAGCCCTCGGCTGTTATCACGTGTAACGCTGCCATGATCACCTGGGTACTGAGGTCCTCGTGCCAGCGCTGTCCAAGCAAGAAGTCCAGAAGCAGCCCTGCTGGGTCGGAGGGCTTGTGCCTTTGTAGCTTTTAGAACTACCACCGCTGCGCCCTCCCGGGGTGGTCCCCGCCCCTTGGAGAGTTGAGCGTGCCTGGGTCCCACCGTGGCCTCCACCGCGTCTGTTTTAGAGCCAGTGCAGCGTTTCTTCCTGTTGAAACCCCTTTCTGTCGTTCCCTTCCTGGCAGAGTGGTCACTTCCCTGACCTTTGCCCTCCCCCAGGTTGAGGTCTTTGGGAGTTGGGTGGGTGCCCCTGCCATATATCCCGTTGGGTCCTCATGGCTAGCCCCAGGGGTGGGAAGCAGCTGCCCTATTTCCAGATGCCAACACTGGGCCTCAGAGAGATCGCATAGCTGCCCAGCCCATCTCTAGCAGTCTGTCTGCGCCTGGAGCCCGAGGGGCCTCCTCAGGTGTCTTGGTTTCCCTGCAAGCTTCCCTGGTGGCACAATGGTTAAGAATCTGCCTGTCAAGGCAGGGGACACTGGTTCGACCCCTGGTCCGGGAAGATCCCACATGCCGCAGAGCAACTAAGCCCGTGCGCCACAACTACTGAGCCTGCGCTCTAGAGCCTGCGAGCCACAGCTACTGAGCCCACGTGCCACAACTGCTGAAGCCCGTGCGCCTAGAGCTGGTGCTCGGCAACAAGAGAAGCCACCGCAGTGAGAAGCCCGCGCACCGCGTCGAAGAGTAGCCCCTGCTCGCCACAACTAGAGAAAGCCTGCGCGCAGCAACGAAGACCCAGTGCAGCCAAAAATAAATAAATAAATTTATTAAAACCCCCCCAGCACTCTCCTCACTGGAGGGAGAGGGCTGGGTTTCACTCCTGCTGGCCCCCCTGCCCTGCCCCATCCCTGGGCCACCAGGCAGAGTCCCTCTGGAGATGGCTGGTGAGCTGACAGGCCACTGTGACACCCTGGACTGAGGCCGTGTGCCCCGGGGGCCTGGGTGTCCTCAGCCCCCTCCCTCGGCTCCTGGCAACCGGCAGGATATTTTGGGGGCTCCAGCAAAATGCCCGCCTTGGTGGTGGATTCAGCAGCCTGTGGTGTCACTGGGCGCCTTTATTTCTCAGGGAGTGCCGCGATGTTTCACTGAGACTTGGCGCCCAAGACCATGAAAATGACTGTTTACTTGGTGTCTTCTGGTGCCAGGCGCTGCGCTCAGTGCTTTCCCGAACATCATCTCATTTAATTCTCAAAATGTACTGGCCAGGAGTGGAGCAGGGATTGAGAGATGGGGTGCTGAGGGAGGCAGGTGGCCAGACCGGGGAGCCCCACGGCTGGGCCCCCGGCGCCTCCAAAGGCACAGGCGCCTTTAAGAAGGGCTCTCCCTTGAGGGCAGGCCGAGACCTGGGCTGAGGATCTGGGAGGTGCAGTGTTGGGCATGAGCCAGGTTAGCCTGGATTTAAATGGGGCAGCCCCCCATGCCCCCCTGCTGTGTGACTCCAGGCAAGCAGCTTCACCTCTCTGAGCCTCACTTCCCTACTCTGAGAAATGGGGCCAAGTTTGCCCCGTTCAAACTGTGATTGTGTGTGCCCGGTGTTAGAACTGTTTCAGAAATCTAGATGATGGAGGAGGGTTCTCAGAGTCCTGTCCACTTTACAGGTGGAGAGACTGAGGCCCCAAGGGGGGAGGGACTAAATGACCTGCCACCCTCCATCCCCTGTGACCTCAGCCACAGGACATGGGGCTGGTCCAGTCTCCCTCGTTTTTACCCTCACCGGACTAGGATAGAAAGACAGACCCGTTATTTGAGTGCCTGCTCTGTACTGGGAGGCTCGTGCAAGGGAAAGATTTAAGTTCTCGGCGTGCGGGTCGTGCCCCCTCTGTCCATTTCTTAGGCAGCGGTGGGGCTCACATCTGTCCGAGAGCCCCATGTCCCGGGAGACCCCCCCACTCCCGTGGCTGCGTCGTGGGCATGCTGGGCTTTCCACAGACCTGCACGCGAACCTTTGCTGCTTGGGGAGACAGCAGGGGGGCCGATTCACTCACCGCTCAACTTTGGACCTGGGGGAAATGCCTCCGCGTGGCCTGAGCGAAGTCTCTGCAGAAGTGGGGATGCTGGGGCTTGTGGAGCAGAGAAGGTGCCCCAGGGGAGGGGCTCTGGCCTGGCCCAGCAGGAGGCCTCCCAGGGTGAGTGTCCAGCCAGTGGACCTTAGAGAGCCCTTCAGAACCACCCCTGGTGCCCTGGTCCCCTGCCATCTGCCTCCTGAGCCCACCTTATCCCTCCTGGACATGCAGGAAACCAGACTTAAAGGACGTGAGCCCCTGAGTCCAGTTGCAGCCTGCACTGCCCTGGGGCGTCATGGACCCCTCTCTTGCTTCCAAGCTTGGGGCTCTGGCCCCAGACCTCCCCCCGTTTCCACCCAGAACCTGGCCTCTTGGTCCGGGGGCCCTGCCTCCTGAGACTCTCCAGGGTCCTGGAGTCTCCGCCGACAGTGTGGCCTCCTCATTACTGAGAAAGTCAAAGGAGAACCTTGCAGCTCCCACCTCCCGCCACCTGTGTCCCCTCACCGTGCCTCCATCCCTTTCCTGTGGATGGGTTGTTGTCCCCCACGGCCACTTGGCCCCTCTGCCTTCACCCACCTAAGGCCATTGCTGTGGTGTCTCCCTCTCCCTGCTAGCCCCTTCCCTACACCCTGCACCTGTTCCTTCCAAAGGAGATCACGGAGGGCCTGCCATGGGCTGGCACTGCCTCCAAGCACCAGGACACGCCAGGGGACAAAACAAAGCCCTGCCGCCATCCATCTGCAGTAAAAACTCTCAGTAAACTAGGAACAGAGGGAAACTTTCTCAACTTGGTAAAGGCACCTACAAAAATCCCGGAGCTGACATCATACTTAATGATGAGAAGCTTGGCTTTCCCACTAGGAACAAGGCAAGGAAGTCCTCTCTCACCAGTGCTTTTCAACATCGTACTGGAAATCCTGGCTGATGAGATAAGACAAGAAAAGGAAATAAAAGGTATACACATTGGGGAGGAAGACACAAAACGGTCTCTATTCACGAATGACATGATCATCTATGTAGAAAATATGAAAAAATCGACAAGAAAACTCCAGGAACTAATAAGCAGTTATAGCAAGGTTGCAGGATACAAGGTTAACGTACAAAAGTCAATCAGTTTCCTATATACCAGCAGTAAACAAGTGAAAAGTGAAATCTAAAATTAAAATCACAATACCATTTCTATTAGCACCCCCCCCCCCAAATAAACCACCGAGGTATAAATCCAACAAAACCCTGATGAATGAAATCAAAGAAAAACTAAATAAATGGAGAGATAGTCCATGTACATGGATAGGAAGACTCAATATTGTTAGACATCAGTTATTCCCAACTTGATCTATAGATCCAATGCATTCCCAATCAAAATCCCAGAAAGTTATTTTATGGATATCGACAAACTAATTCTAAAGTTTATATGGCGAGGCAAAGGACCCAAAACAGCCAACACAGTACTGAAGGAGAAGAACAAAATTGTAGAACTGACACTAACTGACTTAAAGACTTACTATAGGGACTTCCCTGGTGGTGCAGTGGTTCAGAATCCGCCTGCCGATACAGGGGACACGGGTTCGAGCCCTGGTCCGGGAGGATCCCACATGCCGCGGAGCAACTAAGCCCATGCGCCACAACTCCTGAGCCTGTGAGCCACAACTACTGAGCCCGCATGCCACAACTACTGAAGCCCGTGCGCCTAGAGCCTGTGCTCCGCAACAAGAGAAGCCACCGCAATGAGAAGCCTGCGTACTGCAACGAAGACCCAACACAGCCAAGAATAAATAAATTTTAAAAATAATAAATAAATTTATTTTTAAAAAAAGACTTAACTATAAAGCTACAGTGATCAAGACGTGTGGGGTTTGCAACAGGACAGACAGATCAATGGAGCAAAGTAGAGAGCCCAGAAATAGACACACACAAATATAGTCAACAGATCGCTGACAAAGAAGCAAAGGCAACACAGTGGAGCAAGGATGGTCTTTCAACAAATGGTGCTGGAAGAACTGGATGTCCACACGCAAAGAAGTTAATCTAAACACGGACCACACACCCTTCACATGAATTAACTCAAAATGGATCATAAATGTACGTAAAGCACAAAGCTATGAAATTCCTAGAAGATAGAGAAGGAGAAAACCTCGATGACCCTGGGTATCGATATGCCTTTTTAGATACAATATCAAAGGCATGATCTATGAGAGAAATAATTGACAAGCTGGACTTCATGAAAATTGAAAACTTCTGCCTTGGGAAAGACAACGTTGAGAGAATTAGAAGACAAGCTACAGACAGGGAGAAAATATTTACCAAAGACACATCTGATGAAGGGCTGTTATCCAAAACAAAGAACTCTTGAAACTCAACAGTAGAGAACAAATGACAAACAGACAATAGGAAAAAATGGGCCGAAGATGTGAACAGACACCTCGGCAAAGAAGATATACAGATGGCAAGTAAACATATGAAAAGATGCTCTAGAGACTTCCCTGGTGGGCCAGTGGTAAAGAGTCCGCCTTCCAGTGCAGGGAACGTGGGTTTGATCCCTGGTCAGGGAACTAAGATCCCACATGCCACAACTACTGAGCTTGTGCACATCAACGAGAGAGCCCGCGTACCTCAAACTACAGAGCCTACGCGCTCTGGAGCCCGCGTGCCACCACTGGAGAGAGAAAAACCTGCACGTCACAACTAGAGAGAAGCCCGCATGCCACAAAGAGAGATCCCGCGTGCCTCAACGAAGATCCCATGTGCCTCAACTAAGACCCCATGTGGCCAAATAAATAAATATTAAAAAAAAAAAAGAAGAGATGCCCCACATCATTTGTCAGCAGGGAAATGTAAGTTAAAACAACAGTAAGATACCACCACATACCTTCAGAATGGCTGGTGAAGACGTGGAACCCTCATCACTGCTGATGGGAATGCAAAACGCTGCAGTCACTTTGGAAGAGTTCAGCAGTTTCTTACAAGACTAAGCATACTTTACCGGGTGACCCAGCAACCCTAACTCTAACCCTTGGTATTTACCCAAGGAAGCTGAAACTTACATCTACACCAAACGCCGCAGGCAGGTGTTTACAGCAGCTTTATTGGTTATTGTCAAAACTTGGAAGCAACCAAGATGTCCCTCAGTAGGTGATGGATAAATAAACCGTGGTCCATCCTGACAGTGCAGTATCTTTTAGCACTAAAAAGAAATGAGCTGTCAGGCCATGGAAACACGTGGAAGAACCCTAAATGCGTATGACGAAGTGAAAGAAGCCGGTCCTAAAGGGCTACATGCTGTGTGATTCCAGCTATATGATATTCCGGCAAAGGCAGAACGATGGAGACAGCAGGCAGATCAGCGGTTGCCGGGGTGGCGAAGGGGAGACGGACAGGCAGAGCACCGGATATTTAGGGCAGTGAGCTGTTCTGTGTGACACTGTCATGGTGGATACAAGTCTTTGTACATTTGTCCAAACCCACAGAAAGTACAGCACCAAGGGTGAGCCCCGAGGTAAACTGTGGACTTCGGGCGATGCTGACCTGTCAGCGCAGGTTCACTGATGGCGGCGAAGGTCCCGCTGTGTGGACGGGTGTTGCCAGCGGGGAGGCTGTGCGTGTGCGGGGTCGGGGTGTGTGGGAAATCTCTGTGCCCTCTCCTCAGTTTTGCTGTAAACCTAAAACTGCTCTAAAAACCACTCTTGAGAAAAAAAGAGAATCCCTGCCCTCGCATGTCCGTGGGCAACTGAGCATAGACTCCTGAATTAGTGATCAGGGAACATGTGAGAGGGTAGGGCCGTCTGAGCAGAGACCCTCGTGGAATTGGGGAGGAGCTGGCCGGGGTCTGGCGGGCTGCAGCTGGGCTCATGTCTCTTTCACGTGTCTCCTCATAAAAGTGGATCGCAGTGAACCAAGGTGATCTGTGTCGAGGGGCTGAGCCCCCTGAGCCCGTGGGCGTGTGGTGGGAGTCACGCCACCCGCTCCGGGTCCCAGTGGAGCCGTGGGACCCCGGGGTCCCGCAGGCCTGGCACACAGTAGGTGCTCAGTGTGTGCTCAGTTGAGGGGCACAGATGTGGACGTGTGTGTGCCCAGCAGGCATGGATGGGCTCCCCAGGGAAGGGGGGGTCTGCCTGCTGCTGGGAGGACAGAAAGGCTGGCAGGGGACAGGAGCCCCTCCCTCTGCACCCCACAAAGGCTGCAGCTGCTCCGGGTGGGAGGCGGGGGCACAGCTGATCCCCCGCCCCCTAATCAGCCTGTCAGTGCCGAGGAGCCTGCAGGAGCTCCCATCAGGGCTGTGCCGGTGGCTGGATTCGGAGGGAGTCCCGCCACCTGGTTCCCCTTGGTCTGGGGGCTGGCGCTGCAGGAGTGGAGGGTCTCATGGACCCCCACCCTCCTTTCTGTGCCCCTCCTTACAGCACAGCATCCTCAGGGCGTGGAGCCCAAGCACGTGGGTTCAGAGGGTGGGCCTGGGACCAGCCGTGTAGGCGGGGTCGGGCCATCTGAATGGCAGGCTGCGGGCGTGCAGGCTCCTGACTGTGTGGCGGGCGCGTGTCTGAGTGTGTAAGCGGGCATGAGGAGCGCGTGCGCTGTGACCAGTGAGGCGGGTATGACCGATGGCACGGGTGGGGAAGGGCCGTGCCGCCCCATGCTCTGTGTTTTGACCCTCGGTAACTTTTAGGTCCCCGTGTCTTTCGTGGTCTCCTGCCCCATCACTCTGCTCCCAGTGTCTCCCTGGCTCGTGGGTTCTGTGGCTCCCGTCACCCCGCCTCAGGATCCCCCCACACCCCTGGCTGGAGGGAGGGTGTGGGCTCTGGGGTCTCAGGAAAGGACGTTCCTGGAAGCTCGCGCTGCTTCGGACTTTGGTGGATGTTGACACATTGCTTTGCTGTGGTGACCCCGGAAGGCGCCAGTACTCTCTTTATCCCCGTTTACAGAGGAAAGCATGAGGCTCAGAAAGGTTAAGGGGTTTTCTGGGGCCCGAGGTGCTCCTCTGAGCCTGTCTGGGAGTGTGGCTGTGGCTGATGGGGAAGCCGTCAGAAGGCCAGCTTCAGGGCCGCACGCGGTCTGCCCCCGCGTCGCTGCTCACCCCCGCCCCTGTGCCGCCCTTCCTCGTGGGCACAGAGTCTCTGCGACTCCCTGCCTTTGTGCAAGGCCTGGGGTGCCTTTTCTTCCTTGCTTATGGGGCCATCACTGTCCGATGGCCATCAATCTGGTGCTGGGACCTTGAATGCCCCTCTGGGGGCCCCAGACCCCTGCCTGGGTTGACCTGCCAGTAGGAGGTGGAGGCTTGAGTGGCGGGAGACTGGTGGGCGCTGGGCCGTTAGGGCCCCTCCAGCCCTCCCTTCCATAGCTGATGGCTGAGTGCCCACTTGGCCAGGTGCCAGGCTGGTCCCTACCACCCATTATACAGATGAGGCTTCAGAGGCCGGGAGTGCAGCCCCCATGCACCTACTGCTCCACCTTCCAGCTGCCACGCCGAGCACTGAGGGCCCTGCGTTTGGGCCAGGACGTGGCTCCCCAAAGCTCGGGGCCGGGGGTGCCACTGAGAGTCAAGGGAGCCGTCCCCACTGCAGGGCATTGCCGGTCACTAGTGCTCGCCTCTCCTGCCACCCCACAGGCGGAACAGAGAAGGGGGTGGGGCCTGGGCCGTAGCCCACATGGTCTCCAATGTTCAGAGGCCATCTTCCTGTGCCTCGGTTTCCTCCGATGTCAAAGCAGGACTCTCGTGAGGCTTAATGAGGACATCCAGGTAAAGTCCCCGGGTTCCAGGTAGGCGTGTGGTAGATGCCCAGAGAGCATGGGCACTCCTTACCGCCATCTGCCCTTGCTCGTGCCCGGCCCTGGGCTGGGTGACAGTCAGATCTAGAGGCTCAGGGCTCCAGGCTGGGGGTGAGGGGATACGTAGCGTGGTCGCTCTTTGGGCCCCCGCGGCCAGGCCCGGGCCGAGGTGTCACTCAGAGGTCCCAGCTGCCCTGGCCTGGAGTCGGGTGGGGTGAGGGGCTGTCTGGCTCTCAAGGGCTCGCTGAGGCCGGAGCACACCTGGACAGGCCCGTGGGCAAGGCAGGGACACCAGGGCTCAGAGGGGGGCTGCCAGGTGCATGAGGCACACAACCAAGGAGTCGGAGTTGGAATTGGAACCCAGAACTGGCACCCCGCAAAGCCCGTGCAGCTCTGTGGTTCGGCAGGCGGGCCGCTTCGTGCTTTGCAGACGACGTGAAAGCCAGCGCCATGACCGCTTGCTGAGGGGTTCTTGTGTGAAGGCCTTGTGCTGGGTGCCACGTCTTGCGTGCCCACCCCACCCTCAGAGGGCCTGCTGGTGCCTGTCGTACGCATGAGGACACAGGAGCTGCGAGGCGGCCGCACTGCCCTCCGGACCTCTAGCTGGCTCCGTTCCCAGGGTCTCAGGAGAAGCCAAGGTCAGGGGTTGCCCAGGGGGTGGAGGTCGGCAGGGGCTTTCCAGAGTTCCCTGCTCTAATGCCGATGTGGCCAGGCGAGGGGCACCTTCTCCGTGAGGGTGACGACCGGAGGTCAGCGCTAGTGTTCGGTGGCCAGGCGAGGGGCACCTTCTCCGTGAGGGTGATGACCGGAGGTCAGCGCTAGGGTTCGAGGGCCCTTCACACTGTGCTGGTAGCTGGGTCCTTGGAGGTACCAGAACCAGGCAAGCTGCCCTCCCCTGGTGTCTGGAAGGTGGGCTGGGCTCTGAGGCAGGGTCGCCTCACAACGTGAAGGGGCCCCACTGGCTTCTGCTTCAGGTAGCAGTGGGGACTGACTGCCCTGAGCCATTCTCATCCCCCTGGGGCTGTTCCCTGCACGCGTCAGGGAGTTCGCGCAGGGCATGGATTGGGGCACATTATCAGTCAGGGTCACGCATCTGGCTTCCGTTCCTGGCTGTGTGACCCTGGGCAAGTCACTTCACCTCTCTGAGCCTCAGTTTCCTCTTCTGTAAAACGGGAATCATAGGGCTGCTCTGGGACTCAGTTAGGGAGGTCAAATGCTGTGCAGTAAAGGCCCAGGTTTGGGGCGGCTTGGCTGCGTTTAGTCCCCAGCTCTGCCTCCTACAGGCTGTGTGGCCTTGGGTGAGTCACTTCGGCTCTCCAAACCTCAGTTTCCTCATCTGTCAGATGGGGACAACAGCAGACTCTTCCTTACAGGGCTTTCTCAGGGCACAGGGAGGCAGGTAGGGCAAAGCCCCTGTAGATGTGAGCGCAGGCCGGTGTGAGCTCCTCGCACTTCTGCCTGGCGCAGCCCGTGTCGGGGTCTCAGCTCCTGGCTGCTCGCGGGGTGCAGAGCACCGGCGGCCCCATCCCCGTGCACGCTGTCTCATGAGATAGAAATAGCGTGCAATGTTTGCGAGCGAGATAGGGAAGCGTCTGGCCGGGCCCTCCCTCCCCACCCAGCCGAGGCAGCGAGGCTGGCGAGCTGGCCGCGGGGATGGGGAGGGGATAGGAGCTCGTGAATAAATCATCACACGATCTGGGCTAATGCACTGGCCACGAGGCAGCGCGTGCCGTTAGTGCGTTAACTGTCCAGAGAGGGTGGCTGTGTGCGGCTCGGCCCAGCGTCCCCTGGTCTGCAAAGTGCCTGGTGTCTAGGGTGCGCTCTTCCGGGGCTTGGTGAGTCTGTAGAGTGGGGGGCCCACCCAGTCCCTGACTGCTGCCATCCCT
The DNA here is from genome assembly GCF_964270905.1 of Leucopleurus acutus. NCBI lineage: Eukaryota > Metazoa > Chordata > Mammalia > Artiodactyla > Delphinidae > Leucopleurus > Leucopleurus acutus. The sequence goes on from NC_139161.1 coordinate 60,642,126, forward strand.
GGTGGGCTCCCCGGGACTCTGAAGGGACCCCCCCACACCAGGGGCTGTCCGCCCGCTGGATCCTGGGACCTGTGGCAGCCCTCGCTGGGTTGGGACAGGTGGGCCGGGGTGCGGTGGGAGCCGTGAGCGGAGCCTGGGGCTGCGCCTCACCCTCACAGCCCTCCAGCTCCTTCTCTTCTTTGTGTTCAGTGGTTTGATTTTTTTTTTTTTTTCTTTTGAAGCAAGGCTGCCCCAGCTCAGCCAGTTACCAAGGTGACCAGACCATCTCCACCACCACACAGCCACGGCCAGGGTTGGGTGAGGGGCTTCGGTGCGTGCACACGCACGTAGCCTGAACGTGTGTGCGTGCCTGTGCCATACCTTGTGCACACGTGTGCGCACACACAGCTCGCACATACGCATACACATGTGCAAGAGCAGGCGCACGGAGCCTCACCCCATGTGTCCAGCCTTGGCGTGACGTAGGCACAGATGCATTCTCGTGAGGACACAGCCCACGTGCCTTTGGTGTGTTCCCGCGGGGGAGCAGGGACGCACAGACATGCGCTGCCCGGTGTGAGCAGCGGGCTGCCAGCTTCGTCCCTTGCGCCCTGGTCTCTGTGTGAGTGCCGCCTGCGGCTGCACAGCTGTGGAGTGAAACACAGCATATCCAGACTCCAGGCCACTGCAGCCCCGCCTCCCCTGGCACTGCCTTCCCGCTGCTGCCCCTCCCTGGTCACCTCCCAGGTAAACTACCTGCCCCCAAATCCTTGACTCAGAACCTGTTTCTGGGGAAACAAAGTGAGGCCAGGTGTGTACGTACCACGACGCTCCTGGAATAACACGTACCCGCACCCCAGGCCGTGTGTCCGTGCAGGATGTGTGCACCCATGAGCACGTTGGTGTGCTGGTCCCGGCTCTGCACCCTGTGCGTAGACTAACAGCTGTACTAGGCAGGCAGTAGAATCGGGCCCCTTTTACAGACATGGAAACTGAGGCAGGCATTAGTCATGTAAACACGTGCCTTAGAGGTGAAGGAGGGCAAGCTGGAGCTGGCAGAGGTCGGGACCAGGTGTGGGGGTGTCCCACGGGCCCCCAGCCTCCCCAGGACTCCCTGCCTGAGGACGGCACAGCCCCAGGCACCGACTGGCCTGTGGCCTTGGGGCACTGCATTCTCTCTCTGACCCTGTTGCTTTCTCTTTGGGCAGTGTCTCACAGGATTGTTGAGAGGCGCACACAGTTGGTGCTAAATAAAGGCTCCAGGTGTGAGAAAGCTTTTCCTGGGGCTCTTAGTGGCCACCCTTCCTGCGCTTGGGGCAGAGACCTGCGGCTCACACCCCCTGCACCAGGAACCATGCCCCCGCAAATATACCTTCTCTTCCTGGGCGCAGGCCCAGAGAGGGCTGGTGGCTCAAGCCAAGGTCACACAGCGCAGCAGGGCCTAATAGGATCCAGACACCAGGCCCCTGCCCCGCCAGTCTTGGGCTCTCAACAGCCCCTGCCTTCCCACAGCACCAGTTAGCCATGAGGGAGAGGCAGCCAGGCAGAAGGCTTCCTGTAGGAGGTGGTCCTGAGCCCCTTGGAGAGACTGTGGTTTCTCCTGGAGACATCAGGGCCAGATATGTGCGGTCAGTTCCCGGGCCTCTGTTCCCATGGCCCTGAATCTGGGTTCAGATGAATCCCACCCAGCTCTGGGTGGACCAGCTGTGTGGCCCTGGGCATGGCGCTCACCCTCTCTGAGCCCCAGTCTGTTGCGACTGTCCGAAGGAAGCATGGTGTGAGCTGAGGTAGCACGTGTCACAGTGTTCACGTGTACAGTTCAAGTTGTGGGGCTGGAAAAGCGTGTGTGGCATGGAGGCCACAAGCGTGGGAGGCTGCGGTGGGTCAGAAGGTCAGGCGCCCTCCGGCTTGGCGCTTATCCCACACTGAGCCTCGGTCCCGGTCTCGTGCAAGGCAGGAGGTGGAAGCGGTTCCTCTGAAAGCCATTTCTGCAATGTGGGTTGTTACGGCCTCTGGCAGATGGGGAAGAGGAGGCTCGCGTGCCCCCATTGGCCGTCAGGCGTCAGGCCGTGTGTCCCAGGCAGGACGGCTCTCCCTCTGAGCGCTCCCTCCCCCGTCACCTTCTCTCCCTTCTGGCACACTCGGCTGCAGCCCCACTGCCCTCCCTTGAGTCCCTTGAACACATGGAGCAACATTCCGGCCTCAGGGCCTTTGTCCGTGCTGTTCCCACTTCTGGGAACACTGTTCCCACGTTCTCTCCTGCAGAGGCCTCGAGTCAAATGTCACCTCCTCCGAGAGGTCTTCCTATGCCCACCCTGCCTCTGGAATGACGCGGGTTCCTTTCTCCCCGGCATGTTTTTTGTCCGCCTTGTCGCACTTGGATCTCGGCCCTGAGCACCGTGTCTGCACGTAGTGGAGGCCCAGTAGGTGTCCGCTGAGTGAGTGAACGCCGAGTGCGGGTGGAGGCCCCAGGCCTTGGCAGTGCTGCCGGAGCCGAGCTGGCAAGGGGACCCTGGGTGGAGCGGTGGGTCGTCCGGAAGCCCACCCTGTTTTCCCAGACTCCTGATCTCAGAGCACGGCCTCCAGCCCGTGCCAGGGTGAACCCCAGCCCTCAGAGGTCTGTCAGGCCCTCCCAGTGAATCTTCTGTTCCCCAAATGAAGCCAGATTTACACAGTGAGGAGGGGAAGAGGAGGGAAGCTGAGAAAGCAACTGTCCCTGTGCTCCCCCAGCAAGCGGCCGGGGGTCAGGCCGTGTTCTGCCTGGCCTTTGCCTGTCAGGCCTCGTGCTGGCCCCAGCCTGCTGTGAAGCTAGGCAGCCCCTGGCTGAGAGGGCTCCTTAGGAAGGAGGCGGCTGGATGCAGAGGGACAGAGGCCAGACCCCTGGGTGCTGGGCTTGGAGCCGTGGCTCATAGCCTGGTGACTGTGGACACACGTGCTCTTTTCCGTGACTTACTTCCTCCTTGGTCAGAGACGCTTGGGCCATCTCACCCGGAACATTCTCGGGTGCAATGCCAGGCACTCACGGAAGCTAGGCATTTGGTTCCAGGGGTCCAAGAAAGATGTTGTGGGGACCCGGCAAGGAGTAGCAGCAGTTCCGGGGAAACCTCGGAAGGCTTCCTGGAGGAGGCATCCTTTGAGCTTGAAAGATGAAAGGCAGAGAGGGGCTTTCCATGGTGAGGGGCCAGCTCAGGCTGAGGCTTGAGGTGTGGACATTCCTGAGACGTCACCCACTGAGGATCGCAGGATCGCACGATCATTCCTACTGTGTGCTTTTCTCTTGTTGATTTATAAGAACCCTTTATACATTAAGTACATCAATCCTTTTCATAACAGACATGTTATCATTTCCCTTTTATTTAGCTTATAGTGGGTTTTGATAAGCAATCTCATAAATATTTTTACGTTGGCAAATTTTCCAGCCTTTTCTTTCATGGTCTTTCTTGTCCCAGGCTGTTTCTTGTCACTGTCTCAGGTCCATGCTCTCCTCTGCGCACTTAGAAAATGTCTGAGGCTCGAATTAAGTTGAAGCTTGAAAAATTACAGCCGTAAGAAAAATAGACACCATGGTGCCTTTGTGCACTGGGTCCCTCCCATCCTGTCCATCTGGTCTCTCCTTCCTGCTTGGAGGTAAGGTCTAGTCCAGGCCCTCCAGGGACCTGTGGCCCCTCTTCAGAGTGAGTCAGGGGCTCAGAGATGTGATGAGGGTAGGGCGTGGGGGACCAGGAAATTTCCAGCTCCTTGTACTAACGATGAAACCCCATCATGAACCCATCGACAGATAACATTGTTAATCCCATCTCACAGGTGAGAAAACTGGGCTCAGAGAGGTTATATGACTTGCCCAGGGTCACCCAGGAAGGGACAGAGACAAGATTGGAACGCAAGCCGTATTGCCTCAGAATTTATACTTTCTCTGGCACCCCAGTGCCCTTGGGGTCAAGTCCGAGCTCATTGAAATGACTCCCAGGGCCTCTCCGGGCCTCCATTTCTGCAGGCATCAGTGCAACGCCTGTGCACACAGGCACTCAGCACACCTCCGCCCTCACTGTTATTAGGGTGACAGGGGGTGCCCCTGCCTGTCTCTCTATACCCGCCTCAGCCCCAAATCCTTAGAGTCCTGAATGTTGGGACCGGAAGGGCCAGCCCCCTCGTTTGCAGATGGGAACAGGGAGGCTCTGAGGTGGGCGGGACTTGCCCGAGGCCCAGTGTGTGAAGGGCAGAGCCGATGTGCACCCTGACCTGGGGGACCCCGAGTGCCCTGCGCTGTGCTGTGGTCGGTCTCAGCCGGGCTCTCTCCGGGGAGGCCCTGCCCGCGACTGGGTCAGACACCTCCCCTGGGCTCCGAGGGCTCCGACCGCGGCCCCGATCCTGCCCGTTGTGTGTGCTGCTTAACTCGCTGTCTTCCTGCCCGGTGGGGACGCCCCTGGCAGGCGGGCACTCCTGGTCCATCGCCAAGTCCCTGGTGCCCTCAGGAAAGTTTGCCTGCCAGAGGGAGGCCCAGAGAGGGACAGGGGCCTACCCTAGGTCTCACAGTGAGTTTGAGCAGAGCTGGGAGCCCCAAGAAAACCCCAGGACCCTCCAGGTCCCACTTGCTCCTGGGACCCAAGGAAGCCCAGGGATGGGGCAGTGATATAATGGCCACTCTGGCAGAGGGCACCAGGGGTCTCTGTCCTCTGCTGCTTCCAAGGGCCTGGGGCCAAGGACACCCTGTCTCTCTCCTGCCCCTACCCCCCAGGGAAGGATGTTCTCAAGATAAAAATACCCTCGGAAACATTCCCTGGTGCCTGGCGTGACCTGTCATCCGCCGTGGGGGCCAGAACTTCCTGCCCTGGCTTCACCTCGGGGCTCGGAGAGTGGACACCTGTCCCTCCCGGCCGCTTGGCGCAGCCTAACCTTGTGTCGGTGCGTGCAGCCTGTCTCCAGGCCGTGGAATCTGAGGGGCCGTGGTCACTGTGGTTGCTGTGGCCAGCGTTTACTGGGCGCCCCTGCCAGCGATGACACCCCTGGCACAGAGGAGCGGGGCGGCCAGGCCCCTGCACCCGCAGAGCTCAGCCTGTTGGGTGCGTCCTGAGAGCATCACACCAGGCTGCGCGGGAGGGTCCGGGGTGCCCCAGCTTCCCATCGTGTCGGGCGCCCCGATGGTTGTCAGAGCAGGAAGACCCCTCAGGCAACGCTGGGAGGACCGGTGCTTACCGCGCGTCTGCTGCTCACCGGACGCTGCGGCAGGGCCTCGGTCTACCTTCTTCACAGCCTCCCCAGGCAGGTGGGATCTACCCATTTTGCAGATGAGAAGCCTGAGGCCCAGGGAAGTTCCCACTGGGAGCTGGGGAGCGGTCAGGCCTCGAATGCAGGGCTGGGAGCTCACTGGAGCCTGGGCCCCACCGCTCCGGGGGAGGCTGTGATGGTGGTGACCGAGCCACCTGGTGCCAGGCCCGTGCTCAGCGCACACCTCCCCCCAGGTTGAATTTCACAGGCACATCCTTGGGGAGGCCGGGCAGGAAACGGAAGCGCCTCGCCCCAGGCTGACAGGACGGCCCTTGCTGGGAGGCTGAGGGACAGTCTCACTGTCACATCCAGTCACCCCTGTCACCTGCAGGCGTTGCCCCTGTTCCGGCCCCCCCTGTCCAGGACTGTGACCGCCACCCAGGAAAGTGTTTGGTGAACTTCAGAGGGTTGGGGGTCACGTCTCGTGGGCCATGGCCACTGCAGGGGCAGGGGGAGCGCTGGATGGGGTGTCAGGTCCTGGGCTCTTGTCTCCAAACTGCCATTCACTCTGTGGCTTTGTGGCCTTGGGCGAGGCCCTTCTCTGATCTGAGCCTCTGTTTCCTGCTGTGTAGAGCGGAGCTGGTGTTGCTTCCCTCCTAGAAGAACGCCCCTTCCAGGAAGCAGGGAGTCAGAGGCTGAGGGGCTTGGGGCAGGCGGGCTGAGTGACCACGGGAAGCGGGGAGGGCAGGCGCTCCCCTGCTTACCGCCCCCTTCCCTCCCCACGGCCCTGTGACACCTCCTCTGCTCTCCGAGACCCGGCACGAGGGACCTCACCTCCCCCAGCCTCAGTTTCCCCGTCTGTCCCTCAGGGTGGGCTGCACAGGTTGGAATGACTGAAGCCGAGACCCAGCACACAGGGCCGGGCACAGCGGGTGTCCACTCCAGGGCAAGGACAAGGTCAGTGACCCGGGAACGGGTCCTCGCTGTGGGGAGTCCAGCTGCGCGATGGGGTCTGGGATGGAGCCTCTATTGGCTTTAGAAGGAAACGGCTGAGAGCGGCCAACGGCAGGGCCACTGGCTGCTGCTCTAGGAGCAACGAGGGCGGGGAAGCAGGGCCTGAGGACTGGGCGTCTTGCGGTGGGAGCCTGGAGTGAAGAGGGACCAGCCAGGCCACCGCTACCAGAGCGAGCAGAAGCCCTGAGCCGGGAAGTGACGCACCCAAGGTCACACAGCTCGTGAGGGGCGGAGCTGCGGCTGGAACCCAGGTCCGTGTGCTTCTAAACCCACTGCTGGCGCTGCCCCAGGAGACTTGTGATGTGGGCCGACTCACAGCAGTGCCCTTAATCCCAGCTGGAAAATCCAGTGCCACTGTGGACTCCCGCCGGCGTCGGCTGCGAGAGGGTGACCCGCATGGACGCCGTGGCCGGGAGGGCAGAGGTGACGGGGCATCTCGGGCTGGCTCGCCTCCGAGGCTCCCGAGCCCCTTCCCGCTGCTCTCTGCCCTGACCTCACAGCGCACTGCCGTGGAGGGCGGGGGCCGTCCGCCCACAGCGGGGCCCGTGGGGGGCGTGGGGAAGGCTCTGCAGGTGGCCAGGCGCACAGGCTGGGCCCCGAGGTCCTCTGTGGCCTGAGGAGAGTTCCCACAGTGCCCACACCTCTGGAACGGGAACAGCAGCGGGTCCAACTTCTTGGGGCTGTCATGAGGCTTGCCTGAGTTGGCGTCCGTGAAGCAGCTACCAAGTGTCTGGCATGCAGTGGGCACTCGGTAGCTACCAGCGGTCATTTTCTCTGGGGGCATGCCTTGTTCTGCCCTCCTCTGGTTCTGAAGGGCTGTTATGGACAGGCTTGTGGGCTGTGAAGCTTTGGGGCACTGGGGTGGGCTGGAGGCCCCCTCTACCTCCCCTGGGGTGCTGGGAGGGTCCGGGGGACAAAGCAAGCAGAAATGGGGGTTTGTGTGGAGGTTGATGACTGTGGAGCTCCCCCAAGGAGAGTGGTGACTGTGCTCTGTTAACTTCAGGGTCTTCCAGCCGCTGAGTCCGCTCCAGCTGGCGCCTGGGAAATGGCGGCCTCTGCTAGTGCAGCCTTGAAGACAGTCACTTGCCTGGTGAGCACCGTTACTTAGAAGATAGGATTCCAGAGGTAAGATTAAGGTCACGGATATGCACCTGTCCACGCAGTCACGCTCATCTGTGCCTCCACCCACCCACTCATCTCTGTCCACCTACCCGCGCACCCATCCACCCGCCTGTTCGACCTCTCATTCACCCATTTTCCATCCATTAGTTCCACACATCCCCCCATCCATCTAACTGTCCACCCACGCACCCAACCCAGCCAGCCATCTTTCCATCCATTCATACCCCCAGCCATGCAGCCACCCACCTACCCATCCATCTATTCATGTGTCCATCCACCCACCCAATCTATCCATCCATCCATCCATCCATCCACTCGTCCGTCCATTCACTCACCCGTCCGTCCGTCCATCCATCCACCCACCCATCCATCCATCCATCCACCCACCCACCCATCCATCCATCCATCCATCCACTTGTCCATCCATCTATTCATCAGTCCATTCACTCATCCGTCCGTCCGTCCATCCATCCACCCATCCATCCATCCATCCATTCACTCACCCGTCCGTCCGTCCGTCCATCCACCCATCCATCCATCCATCCATCCATCCACTCATCCGTCCATTCACTCACCCGTCTGTCCGTCCGTCTATCCACCCACCCATCCATCCACCCATCCATCCATCCACTTGTCCATCCATCTATTCATCCATTCACTAATCCGTTCGCCCAACTCATCTAAGCAGTTTTCACGCACCTAAACGAACCATGCCTCTGGTCACCCGCATCCATCCATCCCCGTCCGTCAGCCCTGTTCATCTGGCCACACGCTTGACCCCCCACCTGTACGTGTAACTGTCTCCTCAGCCATCCCTCTGTTCAGCAGCTCATTCCCTCGTCTTTGTCTGAACACTGAGCATTTCCTGGGTGCCCCCGCCGTGCCAGGCCTGCACCAGCCTCTCTGGACCTCTGAGGTTGGCCCGAGGTGGGGCCCAGGCAAGGCCAACTCTCACACAAGGCGGAAAGTAGCTTCTGGTCCTAACAGAAGCCCAGGGCCAGAGAATGTAAAAGGGCTTTGTGAAAGCGGTGGGCTTCTGCTGACTCCCGACCGATAGGGGGATTTCCAGCATTCCCATTGGCTGTGACTGGGGGGTTGGACAAGGCTCGCCACAGGAAAACCCTCAGGAACCTGTTGCTGTGTAGGTAGGAACGGCCTGGACAGGAGGTGTGTGTGGGCAAGGAGTGGGCGGGCAGCTTCCGTCATTCAGGAGCTAAAATACACAGGACCTGGGAAGGGAGTGGATCTGGGGGCTAAAGGAGAGGGAGGAGGCCAGGCGTGGGGCTGGGCTAGCTGGGGCAGTGGCTGGACTGCCCAGTGACCCCACAGGGGGGACGAGTGGAGGGAAGAGGGGAGGAAGCTTTGGAGGAGAGGGGGAGCATGTTGGCCACGTGGCCTGGGAGGGGGGCCCAGGGGCTGAGGGGCCTCGGGAGGCCGAGTAGAGCAGGTGCCCCGAGTATGCCCGTCGTGGCAGGCAGCTGCTCCTGGGGCATTAACTCCCTGGCATGCCGGTGCACGGGCAGAGTGGAAAGACTGGTGTTGGTCTTTTGGGTGGAAAGACTGGTGTTGGTGGTTGGAAGCTGGGCAGGTGGGCCTCGAAGTGGTGAGGGCCCGGGGACAGCCAAGCACCGGCCATTCCCATGCCCAGCACAAGGCAACACGTCTCTCCTCCGGCCTCACAGGGGCCTTGCAGGGGCCTGGCCCAGGAGGTCTGCACGGTGTTGACCCCAAACGTTTGCAGGCCATGGGTGACCGAGGCCGGCTGAATGTTTTGGGGAGGGGAGGGAATGTGCCTGGGAAAGGTGGGTGGGCACAGGAGATGGCCGTGTCTCCCCAGAGTGTGAGAACAGAAGTGTCGGCCCCCTAACCCGCCACCTCCTGTCCAGGCCAGCTCTTGGCTCTCCTCAGCCAGCCTCAATCTTCACTGGACCCTGAGGTGCCAGCCTGTTCTCCCCTCCCCCCAGGCGTGCCCCCCCGCCCCCACTCTGCGCCCCAGTCCTTGGAGCCTGCCGCCCCTGAGCTGCCCCGTCTCACTGCAGTGCAGCCTCCAGGCCTGGCCCACGCCTCTCACTTCCTGCGTGGCTGAGCAAGGGCGCCCTTCTTGGAGCCTCTGTCTTCCCGCCTGCAGATGAAGGATTGGGTTTTGCAAGCTCTCGGGCTGAGTGTGATGGGCAGTAACTGGATAAGGATCCTGTGGCCACCACGGGGCGCAGTGCGAAAGCGCTCTGTGACGGATTAGTATGTCTGCCTCGGGCATGGGCTGGGGGGAGGTGTATGTGGCTGCACGCTGGCTTTCCCTGAAGCAAGTGATTTTTAAGGAGAGACCATGGACTTGGAAGGACTTGACCATGAGGTAGTGAGTGCCCTGTCCCTGGATGTTCCAAGCAGGGCCTGAATGGCCACAGATCAGGAGTGCTGGTGAGGGTCTTACCTCTGCTTTCACGGGCTCAGATTGGGGTTATTTGTGTCTCATCACCATGTGGCGTTGCAGGGACCCTGAGGACCGAGGCTTGGACCACAGTGTCATGTCCACAGTCTGGCCTAGGGGAATGGGGGGGGGTTGAGTTCTCTCCTACCCCCCCCAGACCAGGAGCTCACTCCTGAAAGGCTGTGTGACCCTGGGTAAGTGACTCAGGCTTTCTGAGCTTCAGTTTCCTCATCCAGAAAGTCACACTAAGGGATTACGTGAGCTACTGGAGCTCTTAGCGCCCGGCAGGTAGTAAGCACTTGGCTACTCTGCTCATCCCTGTGAAGGGGTCCTGCCGCCTGGGAGGCCTCCCGAGGGAGGGGGTCACTGAGCTTCTCCTCGGTGCCCCCTCCATTGATCCGACTAGTCCGCGCCTTCTTGGCCTCGGCCTGGTCTCCTCCGGACGTTGCTGAAACCTGAGGCCCAGAGCCTCGGGGGACCTGGCATGGGGTGTCCCGCTCCATCCGGGGGCACTTTGCGATGACTCTTGGCCCTCGGGTCATGTGTTAGCTGCCTCCCTAAAAGCTCCCAGCCCAGGCCCTGCTGGTGCGCCAAGCCTGCCGGGTGCCGGGCCCTGGAGACGCCGGGCTCGGGACAGCTCCCCCTCCCCTCGGGGTCTCTGGGTCCAGCCTGCTGGGCCTGCCTCACTCCCAGTCTCCAGTGCTGAAGTTGCCTAGGCTGGCTCAGGTAGGGGACCCTAGTGCCTCTCTCCCCTTTCCCTCCCAGCGACGCCTGGGACCCCCACTGGCCAACCTGGGCGTCCGACCAACGTAGTCTTAATTACTGTCTTTACCATCTATCTCATCCTGGCCCACAAGGTGTTTTGTGACCTGGGGCAAGTCTCAGCCTCGGTTTTCTCATCTATAAAATGGGGAGCCGGCCTCCTTGCTTGCTACAGCCTCTCCAGCAAAGCAAATCTAATTTCCTTTCTGTCTGATCCGTGTGCACCCGTTGGACAGGAGCCACACCGGGCCGCACATGGCTGGTTGAGAATCTTGTCCCTCATTTCTTTTTCTTTTTCTTTCTTTCTTTTTTTCTTGGTCATGCTACATGGCTTGCGGGATCTTAGTTCCCCGACCAGGGATCACACCCGGGCCCCCTGCAGTGGAAGCGCAGAGCCCTAACCGCTGCGCCACCAGGGAAGTCCCCCACATTTCTTAAACCGAGTCCTTAAAGACCACAGAGCCCCGTAACCTTCCTGCCTTGGGTGTGCAGAGGGTCGCTGGACGTTTGGCAAGTTTGTGGTGCCGGAGCTGCTACCGTGGATCCTCTTCTCGGTCTTTCTCTCTGGTGGTGTGTTCACCAAGCGCCCGCGAGGTACTGCCCCCACCCTTGGCATCTCATGCACGCATACGTATGCACACATGCGTGCACACAGAGCCGCCCGCTGTGTCTGCTCCTTGGCTTCGGGGGACTTTGCACAGGTGACTTTGCTCCGAGTACCAGTTTCCAGCTCTGAGAAGTGGGGGAGTGGCTGCGAATGTGACCTGTTGATTTTGGCTGTGGCTTTAGGAGGAAGACCAGTAGAAGAGGGGTTCCCAGGACTGTGCAGCACAGTCTGGGTGCGGCCCAGGCGCCCAGCCCAGGCAGAGATGCCAGTGGTCACTGCGAGCTGGCCAGGTGGGAGGCTGCCCAGCTGCTGGGAGCAGTGTGCCAGGCTGGGCTCCTCTGTCCTTCGAGTCTTGCGATTCTGTCCCCCGCAGGCCTCGAGCTGCTCAGAGCCCCACCTGGGGCAGCCATGACCCGCTGGACGTCCCTCAAGGCCTCCTGGCCACACAGACCTGCCCCTGGTGATCCGGTGGCCTGCTGCTGGCATCGGCGTGCCCCAGACCTGGCCACCTCCCCCTGGAAGGCCCAGGAGTCTAGGGCTGAGCTGTCTTCCTGGCACAGTCCACGGGGTTCCCACCACCACCGGCTCCTGGACCAGGCGGGAGCCGTGTCCACCACTATGGCCTGAGGCCTCAGCTCCTCAGACTCAGGGTGAGGCTGTCAGCTGCAGCAGCCGTGGGGGAAGGATGGCAGCCTGAGCAGAGGCCGCCGCAGAGCCTGGGGTCCCCACGGTGGGAGGCCTTGTGTTAGACAGAAGTGGTTCTGTGCCCAGCTCTCCTGCCTAGTGGTTGTGTGGCTTTGAGGAAGTCACTTGACCTCTGAGCCGCCATCCAGAGCGTAGAAGTAGCCACGGTAGCTACCTCCTTGGGCTTCCGAGCGGGTGACACACGAGCGTTTGCGGACAGGTCTGGCCTGCTGTCCCTGTGGATGGATGAGCTGGTCCGGGCAGCAGGGAGCGCCCTGCACCTGCCAGACCTGGGGATGCGGTGGCTCCAGCGACCAGGCAGGCCCTGGGCGGGGTCTGCAGCCTGGCTGGCCGTGTGGGTTTGGAACAGAGGTCAGAGGTCACCCCGTCCCACAGACCAGGGCTGGGTCGCAGTGCTGCCGCCTCCTCTCTCCTGGCCTGGCCGCCCTGGACCTTCTCTGGGGCCTCGGTGTCTCATCACACGTGAGCACCCCGAGGCTCAGCTAGCTCTGACCTCGTCGGGCGACTGGTGGGGGTCGGGGGGCGTGGGGTCCATCCGTAGGGGGCGCAGGCCCACCTCTTCAGCGCCCTGCCACGCCATTCCTGCGGGGCACCCGGTGCGGACGGCCGGACGGCCTCAGTGCCCGCGGGGCCAAGTGGTGTCGGGGTCTCCGGTCTGCGGATGCCTCAGCCTGGCACTGACAGGCCAGCCCAGAGCCGGCGGGGCACCGGGGGAGGGGTGGCCACCGGCCTGCGCGTCTGGGGCTGGGGTGCCTGCCCCCAGCTGTGAGAACGGGGAGCGGTGCTGTGGAGCGTGCCCCGTGTGTGAGGACGTGCGCCGGCCCGGTGCTCCGCCAAGGGGGCTGAGGCTCCCCACCTGCTCTTGTTCAGCGCTGAGGAAGGCGGGGTGGCGGGGGCCCCTGGGCTGAGGTCCGGGGTCAGCGAGCCCCCTGGTGATGGGGTGGCCACGAGCACAGCATATGGGCAGCGAGAGTGGGCGCCTGCGGGGACAGCGTGAGCCTCAGGAGGACGGGTGGGGCCCGGCTTGAGGCGTCTGTCATGCCCAGGTCTAGGCCCTGGGGGTGAGACAGCAGCGAGCAAACAGCAAACCGCCCGCGCTCAGGGGCTCGCGGTCTCGTGGTGGGACGGCGGGTGCAGCCCCAGCGAGCCATTGCTGTCGTTATTACTATCGTTACGAGGTCAGAGGCCGGTGCAGCGGGATTACCGTGGCGTCCTCGGTGGGGTGCACAGTTTGCCCAGGTGCAGGGGGGCCCTGAGACACCCTTGTGGCCTAGAAGCCAGGGCCTGGGAGGACGGTGTCCGGGTGGGCCTGGGGCGAGCAAGGGTGAGACTGGAGGTGAGGTCTGAGGGGTCCCAGCAGAGGGCGCACTGACTCCTGGCGGCTGCCGTGGGCACTGGCACCGGCGTGGGAGTGGGGAGGCTGGCGAGGTGGCCGTCATGCTGCTCTCGGCGGGTGATGCCAGGGACTCAGGCCGGGAGGTGGGAGGAGGGGCTGGACCCTGAATATCTTTGCAGGCAGAGCCCTTGGTGGGGGAAAGGGAAACTGAGGAAGAAGCCAGGCTTCCCGTCTGGAGCAGCCGGGAGAGGGGAGGTGGCCGAGGAGCTGGCTGGGGTGAGGCCGGGTCGGGGCGGAGGCGCAGGTCGGGTGGCTGCTCTGCCGGCCTCACTGCCAGCCTGCTGTCCCCTCTGTTGCAGGAGCTGCCCCGCCTGGAGCCGGCCCGGGGGCAAGCTGGGGTCCCACCGCCCCCGCCCCCGGGATGACCGCATCTGGCCGTGCCAACCCCTACAGCATCGTGTCGTCCGAGGAGGACGGGCTGCACCTGGTCACCATGTCGGGCGCCAATGGCTTCGGCAACGGCAAGGTGCACACTCGGCGCAGGTGCCGGAACCGCTTCGTCAAGAAGAACGGCCAGTGCAACATCGAGTTCGCCAACATGGACGAGAAGTCGCAGCGCTACCTGGCCGACATGTTCACCACTTGCGTGGACATCCGCTGGCGCTACATGCTGCTCATCTTCTCGCTGGCCTTCCTCGCCTCCTGGCTGCTGTTCGGTGTCATCTTCTGGGTCATCGCCGTGGCCCACGGGGACCTGGAGCCGGCCGAGGGCCGCGGCCGCACGCCCTGCGTGCTGCAGGTGCACGGCTTCATGGCGGCCTTTCTCTTCTCCATTGAGACGCAGACCACCATTGGCTACGGGCTGCGCTGCGTGACCGAGGAGTGCCCGGTGGCCGTGTTCATGGTGGTGGCGCAGTCCATCGTGGGCTGCATCATCGACTCCTTCATGATCGGCGCCATTATGGCCAAGATGGCGCGGCCCAAGAAGCGCGCGCAGACGCTGCTGTTCAGCCACAACGCGGTGGTGGCGCTGCGCGACGGCAAGCTGTGCCTCATGTGGCGCGTGGGCAACCTGCGCAAGAGCCACATCGTGGAGGCCCACGTGCGGGCCCAGCTCATCAAGCCCCGGGTCACGGAGGAGGGCGAGTACATCCCGCTGGACCAGATCGACATCGACGTTGGCTTCGACAAGGGCCTGGACCGCATCTTCCTGGTGTCGCCCATCACCATCCTGCACGAGATCGATGAGGCCAGCCCGCTGTTTGGCATCAGCCGGCAGGACCTGGAGACGGACGACTTTGAGATCGTGGTCATCCTGGAGGGCATGGTGGAGGCTACGGCCATGACCACACAGGCCCGCAGCTCCTACCTGGCCAACGAGATCCTGTGGGGCCACCGCTTCGAGCCGGTCCTCTTCGAGGAGAAGAACCAGTACAAGATCGACTACTCGCACTTCCACAAGACGTACGAGGTGCCGTCCACGCCCCGCTGCAGCGCCAAGGACCTGGTGGAGAACAAGTTCCTGCTGCCCAGCGCCAACTCCTTCTGCTACGAGAACGAGCTGGCCTTCCTGAGCCGCGACGACGAGGACGAGGCAGACAGAGAGCAGGACGGCCACGGCCCCCAGGCCAGGCGCGACTTTGACAGACCCCAGGCCGGCACCGCCCTCGATCAGCGGCCCTACAGACGGGAGTCCGAGATCTGAGCCGCCAGCGGCCAAGGTGCAGCATCCGCCCCGCCGGGGAAAGGCCCCGAGTCCCGCGAGGGCCCCGGGCCAGAGCGGAATGGGCTTGGGCCCTGGTTGCAGACTCAGTAGCGTTTTAGATGTTTTACGTTTCTTCACGGCGGCCTGGGAATGTTGGTGGAAGAGTGGGTGGCCTGAGTGGCCTCTGAGGCCAGAGCAGGCCTGGGGGCGGGGAGGTGGCCTCCCGGGGGGGCCGGGCCACAGGAGCTGGGGGCTTCTGCCTCAGCGGGGAGCCACAGCCTGTCCAGAAGCGGCTCACCAGCTGCCCGGCCTCTGTGGGCGAAGGCCGGCGGGCTGCAGTGCACCTCGCTGGTTTTTAACTTGGGGAGAAACACCGGGTTTGGGCTTTCTCGACCTTAGTTTAAGACTGTTTACAAAAAAAAAATTAACATGTGATTGAAAAAAAGTTTTATAATTTGAGGGGGGGTGGGAAAGGACAATTAGAATTCCATTAGTCTGCCAGGATGCAAGTAGCTGGGGGGGTTTCCAGAAGGTCCCCGAGGCTGGGCTGGCCTCTCTTCCGTGAAGGCCGGGCACGCGCCCGACGCCACGGCCTGAGGGCAGGCATGGAGGTCAACCCCACCTCCCCACCCCGCTGTGCTTTACGCGCACGGGGTGAACTGGATTTCCTTTGGGATGGCAAACCAAGACCTTGTTAATGATCATAACAAGAGCTTTTCGGTGTCACTGGGCTGGGAGTCAGGGCCGGGAAGAATCCAGTCTGAGCTTTTTAAGTTTGACTCTGTACCTCCTTTGAGGTGCATCTCAGGGCCGGGATGGGACCTGCCTGCGGTGGAAGGTCTGCTCCCCCCCTCCCCCCAGCCCCACCCCCCCTCCACGACCCCAGCCCGCCGGATTCTCCCTCCTTTTCTGCCCTGTGGCCTCCATCCCCTTCCCCAGAGAGGGGCAGCTGGGGAACGTAGGGGTGGTTCCATGGGAAGGGGGGCCAGCTTCCCCGACTCCAAGGAAGTGTTTCAGCCCAGTCCCCACGGGGCCCAGCATGAGTCGTGCCTTAGAGACCCTGGGGGGGAGGGGGTCTGGCTCCAGTTGTCACTGTTTTTATGGGACTCACCCGTCCTCCCTGCTGCCCCCGACTCCACCATGGCCCTCTGTCTGCGGAGGCCAGGCCGGGCCGGCGCCCCATCCCCCCCAGGTGGGCAGCAGAGGTGAGCCTGGGTGGGGCTCAGCCAGGCTGTGCCCTGGTGCCGAACGCACAGGAACGTCCTAGGAGAGCCGTGGGCTGGTCAGCACACACGTCTGGGCACCTCGGTCAGGTGGCGGCTCGGGCCCCCTGATTTGTCACTGGCTCTTGCCTCCGCCAGCCCAAGGGCTGCCCAACGCAGGCTCGTTCCTGGCGAAGGGAACAGCCGTCAGGGCGGCGCCTGGGCCCTTCCCAGGGCTGCTGAGAGTGTTTTCCTCACAAATGACCAAGCCGGTCAGTCATTAGAGAGCCCCAGCCTGCCTGTCCAGGCTGGCGCGGGACAGCTCACCACCAGGAGACGCCAGGGCTCCGGCCCAAGTTAGGAGACAGAGGCCGAGTGCAGATGCGCGAGGGGCAAGGAGAGGCCAGGGGCTGCAGTGGGGGCTTCTGCCTCTCCCCTCCTCCAACCCCTGCAACAGTGGGAGGCCTGGCCCTAAAGTCAGGGGCCGTGCAGGGTCCGGGCACCGGCTGTGTATTCCCACCCAGAAAGCCCTGCCCTGGCCTCAGACGCCACCCTAACTTCCGGTCAGGAGGAGTCAGAAGGGTCAGCCCGAGGCAGGTGGAGGCCTCGTTCCTCTCAGGATCCGCTGGACAGGCCTCTGCTCCTTCCTGGCCTGAGCCCCTGCTGCCTTGGCGTCAGTCCTGGGCGGTGATGCGGAGTCTCTGTGGTTGCCGGGGGGGTGGCAGGTGGCCCTGGTCGCTCGGGGCTGGCACGTGGTCCCGTTGGGCCAGCCCTCCACTCACCCCACCAGGGCAGAGCCCCGGGGCCCTGGGTCCCCCAAGGCCCGAGCTGTCTCGGGTGGCCGGGGGCGCTTCCTCTCAGGCCTGTCCCCCTCCCAGGCCCACGCCGGACGGCTCAGGCCGCAGACCCTGCAGGAGGGCCTTCCCGAGCTGCCTTTCATCTCTCACCAAAGGCAGATGCTGCGTTTTCAAACTCCGCTGCCCTCTTTTTGCCTCCTGTGTGTATTTATTTATTTATTTATTTATTTATTTATTTATTTATTGCTTGTGCTAAAGACCAAAATAGCCTCCCTCCTTAGTGCCCTTGAAGCGGGAGGGCGGATGGGAGGAGCCGTGTGTGCAGAGGCAGGATCACGTGGCCCCTGGGGCGCGTGTGCCTGTGTGTGGGGCGTGGAACATGTGAACCCAGCGAGTGTGCGGTGTGCCGTGCGTTGTGTGTGCGCTGAGCACGTGTGTATGTTACGTGTGGCCTGTGTGCTGAGCGGGTGGGTGTACAAACCTGCTTCTGACCCCGCCGGCGCCCCCTGCCCCCCCCCGCCCCGTACCTACTGGTGCTGTGTTACCCAGTCCCGGCAGTGGTATTTGCAGGAAGTTTCTCGACAGCCTGGACCCAGTGGTGCAGAGGCTGGAGCTGGCTGAGGCGCCCTCTGCCCTGAGACACTGAGCTGCGTACGTGGGGAGGGGCCTGGGGATAACATACGTGTGTGAGCACCGAGGCGTGAATTCCTGTGTGGAATCATCTCATCCGTGTGCCAGTGAAACGTGTCCAATTGTGGCTTTTCCTGTAAGTGCACGAGTGTACGTGGGAGTGCTGTGCAGATGTGTGCCCACGACGATCTCCGTACATGTGTGAACCCGGGCTGATGGTGTCCATACACGATGTGTACATGTGTGTAACTGCACACAGGCTCACACAGTTATGTGTATATCTACCCATAGGTCTGTTTGTGTGCTCGTTGTGTATGCAGGCGTTGGTTTAAATGTTTACCAGGCTGTGGGGCTGGGCACACAGTACTCAGGACGGACACCGGCCGTGGTCCCACCAGCCCTCTGCCCCGATTCTGTCCACGTGGGCAGGCGTGGAGCACGTGTGACAGGATGACGCTTCTGTGTACCTGGGCACAAGGTACACGTGTGTGTGAGGACATGGCCTCCAAAGGCGAGCGTTTGCACACAGTTGCACGTAGGAGGCCTGTGTGCACTTGTCCACGAACGCACGTGCGTGTGTGTGCCGGGCTCCGTCAGCAGGGCTGCTGCCTGCCTGCTGGGGGTGGCGTGTGTGCGTTCGTGGACCCGCCCGGGTCCCGGAGGTTGTGCGTCCAGATGGGCGAGTGTCTCAGAGCACGGTGCCCCCTGCCCCCCACCCCACCCCCCCGCCCCGTACCTGCGGGCGCTGTGCCACCCAGTCCCTGCCGCCCTAGGGTCCTGGTGGGGGCAGGGGGCCTGGTGGGAAGGAGGCCCCTGCACAGGTCATATCGATGTCAAATCTATTTTAAATGGTGAAACTGGAGAATTTTCATGTTATTTTCAATACACAGCAGTATCTAAAGACGTAGGCCACAAGACTAGACCGCATTAAACCATTTTGATCTCTCGGAGTGCCACTGCGTGCAGACGTGTGTTTGAAAGGCCCCGCCTGGCCCGGCGGGGGAGGGGAGAGAGGACAGAACTGGCCTCCTCGAGGACCCCCGCGTGCTTTTCAGGCCGTCGCACATGCCCTCACCCTCCCGCCCCCCGCCACCACCGTCCTCTCCACACGGCCCGGGTGTGCCAGACCGCCCGCCTTGCCTGGACTTGCGCCCCTGCCTTGCCCTCTCCGGGCCCGTGCCTCCCCTTTCCTTTCTTCTGCAAGGGTTTGATGAGGGCAGGGCAGGCGCGGTCTGGGCCCCGAGCTCGAGGCAGCCCTGCTTCTCACCGGCGGACAGGAAGCCGGGTGGCGTGCGGGCGCTGGGGCGATGGCGCCGGAGGGCAGGCAGGTGCCGCCGTCGTCGGGGAGAGCAGCGTGCACGTGCACAGCCCGTTCCGGGCAAAGGAGAACGTCATCGCCCCGAGGGCTTCGGTGGCTTCTGGAAGTAGCCCCCAGGGAGAAAGTCCTTCCCTTTGCCCAAACGTTCCCTGAGTGGAGACCTCCTCTGTGTCAGTGAAGGACCGGGGCCCTCACGCCGTGGGGTCCAGGTGACATCCCAGACCACAGGATAAGAAGCCGGGTGACGGGAGGAGCTGGGGTGTTTGCGAAGACTTCTTGGCGGATGTCCCGTGAGTCGGACCTGGAGATGCTCGGCCTTATGTGGGCGGGGCTTTCCCTGCCTGGCCCTGAAGCTTCCCCCACGACCCCAATACCAGAGTCTAAGCCAGTTGTGGCCTCCCCCGCTCCCCGGAGAGCTATTTCCACAGCACTGACAGGTCCGGCCTCTGGGCAGGAAGACCTGGCCCCGGCGGGAGCTCAGGAGTCCCTTGGGGCCCGTCCTGGCTGGGACTCCGGGTCAGACGCCAGGCCGCGCACTTGTTCAGTGATCTTGAGAAGTGACTCCCCGCCCCGCCCCGGCCCCAGTCTCTCCGTCGGTGGAAAAGGGTGTTCCCAGCAACGGCCAGCCTGCAGACTTGTTGAAAAGAATGGAGGAGAGAAGCCCTTTGTGCAGCGAGTGCTTTGGACCCCTGCCCTCCTGTGTGGACACAGGTCTTCGGGTAGGGGCGACGCAGCCAGGTCCCCTCTGTGCGTGGCCGTCACCACTGGCTCCCTCTGCACTTTCCTGCCTCCCTGAGGATGAGAGAATCTGCATGAAAACCGGTACATGGGGTGGGCGGGCAATCAGGACCAGGGCCTGAGGAAGTCAGTTCAGGGTCAGCGAGGGACTTGCCCAAGGGCAATGGGAGGGTAGTTATCTGAGCTGGGGTCGGAGCTAGGCCTCAAGCCCCCAGCACCCCCTGCGGACTTCACGTCCGCTCCTTTGACCCAGATGCCTCAGGGATAGCCCGGCCAGAGGGTCTGCCCCGGTTTATCCTCCCCGGGTCCACCTCCTGTGACTTGGGAGGAAGTCGGAAGTGGGCTTCTCTTCAGTGTCAAGGGACCAAGGTCAGAGCGGTGGGGCCTCAAAGGGCACCCCCATCCCTCCACGGCCCACCCTCCACCCAGGACCAGAGGGGTCTCAAAACCAGAATCAGGCCTCTTGACCCCGCTGCCTGAAACCCCCCCTGTCTTCCTTGAACACTGGAACTAAAGTCCCCACTGTTTCTCCAGCCCTGGAATCCTGCCCATCCTGCCCCCTCTTCTGCTCCAGACACCCTGCCTCGCTCTAGCTCCTTGAGAGCACGTTTTTGCCCCTACCCCAGGACCCTTGCAAGGGCTGGTCCCTCTGCCTGGATCCCTCTTCCCCCAGACCTGCCTCTGCCCCTTCCCGGCCCCCGTGCAGAGGCTCCCCAAGGGCAGGGATGGCCGTGTCTCTCGTCCACTCCTGGGTGCCCAGTGCCAAGAGCAGGGCTAGGCCCTGTGTATTCGTCTGACGGATGGTGGGTGGATGGAGGGCAGGCCCTGTGGGCTTCACCACCCAGAGAAGTGTCTTCAGGCCTCACCAGCCTGCAGCCCCCCCCTTCACCTTCCCACTGACCCAGCTGGGCATAGCCCGGCCACCAGCCACGCTGAGGAGCGAGCAGCTCGGCCTGGGGCAGGAAGGGTGGAGAGCTTGGTGCTACGGGGGATTTGAGCCCACCGAGGGCTCCGGGCCCTACTTTCTTCCCTCTCAGTGCTGCCGAGAAAGCACAGAAGCCTGGACTGGGGTCTCGAAGGCCTTCTGCCTCCTAAATGCTTATGACCGGCCAGCTCTGGGCCTCACTTTCCCTACGTGAGAAATGGGAGCTCCACCCATTCCTTCAACAAGTGTTTATGAATTGCCACTGTGTGCCAGGCAGGCATTGGCCCTCTGGGAGGAGGCAGGACAGGCCCAGCCCCTGACGTCAGTCTAGGGGCTCAGGGGACAGGCGTTCAACCATGTGAGTCCCCAGAAGTAGAGCCTGCAACAGGGATTCGTGTGCCCGTGATTCACTGGGGGGTTGGGGGCAGGGAAGCAGCAGAAGCAGGGGAGGAGCTGAAGGGCCGAGGTGGGTCCAGCCGACGGCCAGCTGGCCTGACCCTGGGCTCGGGAATGTGAGCTGCCCCACCTGCCGGCGGGGGCTGGGCTTTTGTACCCTCAGCAGCCAGCCTGTGGCTACTGCCACCCTGCCGAGCGGGGAGGTGCAGCCTCTCAGCCATTTCGGGCCAGGGTGGCTCCTGTTGGCCCAGAGTGGTTCTCCAGGGAGGGGGCAGCTGAGCGCCATTAGCAAATGACACAGCACCTGGGCGCCGGGCTCATCACGGTAAAGGGGTCCAGGTGGCGCACAGCCACGCCTGCTGCAGCGGTAGCGATGCAGCGCAGTCCCTGAGTGAGGGACGCCAGAGGGTGCCGTGGTAAGGCAAGGGGAGGCCTTGTGGCAGGGACCGAGGCGGGGGGTCCTCCAAGGAAGTGACGTTTCCTCTGAGATCTGAAGGGTGGGTAGAGGTTTGCCATGTATGTGGGGAGGAGCTTCCCAGAGAGAGAGAGAGAGAGAGAGACCGGCACCAGCAAAGGCCCTGGGGTAGGAGAGCACAGGGAGAAGCAAAAGGAGCAGCTTGGCTGGGGCAGGGAAGACCACCCAGGGCCCGTGGGCCCCACGCTGGGCCCGGGCTCCTTCCCCAGCACTCAGCTTCCCTCAGGCCTCCCTGGCAGCCTTGCTGCATGGCCCTCCTCCTCCTGCAAAGTCAGCTTCTCCGGAGCGGGAACTTCGGTTCCATCTTGTTCGCGACGGAGACCCAGCACCCAGAACACCGGTGCCGGCGCCCTGTAGGGGCTCAGCTTTGGCTACTCCCGCGAGATGTGAAAGAAGTGCGGGAGGTAAGATGTCAGTAGCTGTTCTTGGCCTGTCCTGCGAGGGGCCTGGGGCCTTGCCGCAGGGCTGGCGGGGGTGGGAGGGTCCAGGAGGCCTCGTCCGCGTCAGCCCAGGCTGTGGGGTGCCGGGGAGCCACTGCCTGCAGACTTTAAAATTTTCCTATGCCGTGGTCTTCTTCTCAGAATAACATTTTGAAATGCACAAAATGAAATACCTGTGGTTGCAGAGGAAACCCATCCTTGTGCAAAGCAGTTACCAAAAGACAAACGAAAAAATTTGTGGGATATTAATAACCACATTTCCTCACTAACCGCTGATGCCAGCTTCCTGGTGGTGAGCACAACCTCACTGTCGGGGGTCCCAGAAAGTCACTGACGAAGAACACCCCCCCCCCCCCGCCTCCTTCTGCAGGCAGCAGAATCGCCTCCATCCATAGACGAAGAGGATGGCTAATTTCCATCTGAGGTGAGCAGCACGGAGACGGGCATGTTTCTCGTCCCGGTACACATGCCCCCGGGTTTTCCCCTGAGCCCTGGTGGGCGTGCGGGCCCGGGTTCAGGCCCTGCAGGCCCAGTGGTTTGGAGACAGGCTTACTGCTGTCAGGCAGGACAGGGGAACTTTGCCGGCAGAGGCCCGAGAATAAATACCGTAGGCTTTGTGGCCGTGAGGTCTCTGGAAGCGGCGTGGCTCTGTGGTGGCATGAAAGCAAACCCGTTAGTTATTAGTTACTGTGTTCAAATAAAACCTCATTTATGGACGCTGACATCCGAATTTCATATATTTTTCACATGGCGCAAACTATGACTCTTCCTTTGATTCTGCCCCCACCCCACAATCATTAAAAAAATGCAAAAACTATTCTTAGCTAAAGGGCCATACAGAAACAGGCTGTGGGCGACACCAGAACCTCCCCGAGGGCTTCTTTAAACTCACAGCGCTGTGAGTTCTGATTCATCTGGCCGGTGGCAGTCCCCAGATGTGCATTTCTAACAAGTTCCCTCACCTTGAGAACTGCTGTTAATTCTGCCTGGGGGATGGAGCCCCGGAGCTTTGCGTGTTGACCCCCTGCCCTGGCTCCCTCACACGGTTATAACCCATTCCGGATAGGTGGCCGGTGTTCCCTACAGAGGTGTCGAGCTGAGGTGGCCCCTCTCTGATGTAGGAGAGGAAAAAGATTGTTTTCCCGTCTATCCTCCTGGGTCCTTCAGCTGGTACCCTGCAAAGTGGACTGACAAAAGACAGATGAACAAGGAAAAAACAAGCAGGAGTTTATCAACATATCCATAGCACATACACATGGGAGAACTCAGGGATGAGTGGCGGACAAGGATGGTTAGAATTTAGAATCTCAACAGTGCTTTGCAGATGAGGAAACTGAGATTCAAGGAAAAGAAGGAGTGGGCCGGCCTCTCAGTGCTCAAGGCAGATCTCTGCACCTCGTTTTTGATGCACCCTTTCTCTCCCTCACCTCCCACTCTAGTGCAATACCCTGACCTTTTACATTTTTAAAATTTTAAAATTTCAGCCCCAATACGTTTCTCCATCCCGCTGCCACCACCCGGTCCAGGCCACTGTCATCACTGACTTGGATGACTTCAGTTATCTCCTCTCTGGTCCCCTGGGCCCCCTCGCCCTTCTCTACCTGCACAAAACTATTAGAGTCCCCTGGGTTTTGGTTCTGGGTGACCTGGGCTCCCTGACCCTGATGGGTCCACTGGGGTACTGCACGAAGGCTCCACCAGCAGGCAGACAGCTTGTCTGGGCCAAAAGGAGCACACGAGTTGCCTGGATCCTGGCACCATCCTCTCTGAGCGGCCTGCCAGCCCCAGACCCTCCTGGAAACCTCAGTTTCTGACACATGAGGAATGGTGCTCTCTGAGGCCCTGAGTCAGGCTCGCATGCTGAAGGGCTCTTCCTTCCCCTTCCTGGGTCAATGCCCCTTCAGTGCTGAGGCCTGGGACTGTCCTTATTCCCTAGTGAGGCCCAGTGCAGAAAGCGAGCTGGAGCTTGGAGACCGCAGCCCTGGGCCAGGGCAGGGCCCGAGGTTGTGTACTGTACAACCCCAGGGTGCCACTCACAACCTACTCAGCCGTGCACAGCAATGGCAACCGCTGAGGCCTCTTGCCTCTCCTTGCTGCCCCGCGGGCTCCGTGGGGAGGGAGCCACAGCACGTGTGGAAAGTGTGGTTTGGGATGCCCGGGGCCCAGATGGGAGCTGCTACTGCAGACACCGACAATGTTTCTTTGTGAACCTACTGGCTAGCTGGAAAGTGAAAGGGTGGTGCGGCCTCATTCCAACACACACACATAACCACATACAGACCCACACATACACATGCACACACACCTAAAATGTACAGAAACACATACACGCACTAAACACACACAACAGTGTACGTCGTATTACACAGTAGTGCAGAGGAGCAGCCCCTGATGCGTGCACCAGCGTGAAGGGGCCTCACGGTCACAGATGGAGACTTGCTCGAGTTCTAGGATAGACATGAGTCTGTGGGAGGTTGCCTGTGGGAGCAGGTGGGCCAGTAGCTGAGTGCTGGGGGCAGAACTTGGCGGATTTGGGCTCAGAGAACAGGCAGCACCTGGATCTGGAGGGACGGCCCGACAAGGAGAGGTTTTGGGTCCATGTGTCCTGCCCAGCAAAGAGCAGGTTTTTATCAATATGTGCATCGCACACACACACGGGACAACTCGGTGAGGAGAAAAGATAGATATATATGTATATAGAGAGATAGACAGACAGAAAAAGCAGACACAGAGACAGATAAAGTGACAGAACAAAAAACATACAGCCTGATAGATGGACAAAGAGATAGAATCAGAAGGACGGACAATAAACAGATATATTAACAAAAAGACAGAAAGACAGATGGACAACACAGAGAAAGACAGGCAGGACAGGTAGACATGTACACACACATCTGTACATAGAGTCATACACACACAGACGTAGATACAGAGAGAGATGCACAGCCAGTGGAACGGAGGGGCAGACGGCTTTTTTTCTCTCTTTTTAAAATTTTTTTCTGCCTTTGAACAGAGTTCCTCTACTGGGGCCTCTGGGGACGAGGCGCTGTGTGGGGCACGGGCCCGAGAAAGCCACGCCCACAAGAGGCGGCGCCATTATGAGCTCACTGTTGACTGGGAGCCTTGGATTCTGGGTGAAACGTTTTGATGACTTCGAATGATGTGAAGGGCAAAACGATGTAGCTCTGACATCTCGTGTGGGATCAGAGCGCGTTCTGCTCTTTGAATATTTGACTAAGGATATACATCAAGGACTGTCATATTTTTATTTGTGCTTGTTGTGTGTTTAAGAGGAAACATCCAGAAAAATTCTACCCTGCAGCCTTTTTCCTGGAATGTATCTACTGGAACCAGCAGAGGGCAGGAAATCATTAGTCACTAGATGGTGTTGCTTGGCCTGTGGATAGTAAACTCAAGGTTTTCTTGTGTCTTTGCTTCTTGAGCATTTGGTTAGTTAACTCCAGGACCTGCGCACACCCATCCACCCTTAATGAACGTGCCGAGTCGTCAGTATTTATAGCATTCAGAGTCTGTGCTCTTTCTTAGCGATGAGATATCAGAGGACACAGCTGTTCTTCAAAGCAGGGTGGAAAATCAACGAATATCCACTCAGTATTAACTTTATGGATTGTCCAATGGGGTTATATTGGATAGAATAAATAACAACCCAGAATGAATATCCTACTGAGATTACCGACTTTAAGCTTATTCTTTTTCCTTTATATTGCATCATTTACTAAATTCTGCATTCACAGAAATAAGTTGGCTGTTCAGAAAGAACGACTTTTGGAAGATAAGGAATCAAAGTGTATCTGAGCTCGTTACAATCGACGACCCCCCAGCAATGTGGTCTCTTCATCCAGTTGCTGGCAACAATTAGACATGTACTCATCAGTATTTACGGGTGACCCCTCACACCTCCACCGCCCCCCCACCCCACCCCCGTCATCTCTAATGTAATTTGCAATTATAAATGCATCCTTAAGTTTTTACGACTTTGGAATAAGTAGGGATAGGCTGATCTTATCATACGAATAAGATCAAGCATGTTTCTCTTTGAACACGGAAATTACGAAACAGAAGTATTCCCATTAAAATTAGCTTAGAGTCAATAAAGTCTGCTGGAATACTGATGAATGTGAAGAGTTAAGAAACAAACAGGAGGACTCAGGCTAGAACACCGAGCAGACCGTACGGTGCTTCAGGTAAAGGGAGGCCCTCTGTGCCCTCTGAATGAACCTCACCCTGTCCCAAAGCTAGACACACTTGTATTCTCTATTGGGCTTTGCCAGTTTCTGGACCTCCAAGCAATGCAAACACACATTAGGTACCTGTTTTTTTGGTTTTTTTTTTGGTTTTTTTTTTGCGGTAGGCGGGCCTCTCACTGTTGTGGCCTCTCCCGCTGCGGAGCACAGGCTCCGGACGCGCAGGCTCAGCGGCCATGGCTCGCAGGCCCAGCCGCTCCGCGGCATGTGGGATCCTCCCGGACTGGGGCACGAAACCGCGTCCCCTGCATCGGCAGGCGGACTCTCAACCACTGCGCCACCAGGGAAGCCCCCCAGGTACTTTTTCATATCTAGCTTTTCCACTCAAGGTTACGTCTGTGAAACTCATCCGTATTATTTCATGCAGCAATCATTCATCATTGCTATGCACTATTGTTTGACTATATCAAAATATATGTATCTGTTCGATTACTGGCGTAAAATTTTTAATTGTCTAATTTTTCTAGCTTTTGCGTACTTGAACGTCTTTTTGTGGACATAAGCCATAATCTCTGTTAGGCTGTGTCAGAGGGGGTATGTATGTATGCTCAGCTGTATAGATACTGCCAAGCAGTTTTCCAAAGTTGTTGTACTAATTTACACTCCCATCAGCAATGCTTATCTTGCCAGTTTTAAAATATTTTATTTAGTCTGTTTAATTTTAGTCATTCTGATGTGTGTGCTGTATATGACATATTCGTTTGAATTTCCTGAACAGCAATGCTGTAGAATTGGCTGTCCGAGGCTTCTTAGCCATGTGGATATCATCTTTTCTGAAGGGCTTGTTCAAACTTTTGATTATTTTTAAATGGGCTCTCTTTAAAAAGAAAATTGATTTGTAGCAGTTCTTTAGATGTCCTGGGTATGAATCCTCTATGGGATAAATGCATTGCAAATACATCGTTCCCGTTTGTGTCTATTGTTTTGACCTAAAGTTCTTAATCTTAACTAAGTCCAATTTAGCAATCTTTTACTTTATGGTTATTGCATGTTTTGGGTCCCATGTGAGAACGCTTTTCTGACACCAAATTCACAGATGCTGTAACAGAAAGAAAACACACTCCTGTGTTTTCTTCGAGAACCTCTGTAATCTCACCTTTCGCCTGGGCAGGACCTTCTCCAAGGTCTGCGTCCCGGCTCTGAGTAGCCCTCTGCCTGCCCAGCCACAGAGGTCTCAGCGCAGCCAGGTGACGGCCCTTCCCCAAGGGCGTGGGCTCTGGAGCCCGAGCCCTGTCCTTTGTTCCTGCGACCTCGCGGGCGGCGCCAGCTCCCCGAGTGGGGTGTTTCTTGTCTCTGGTCCCCCCTGCGAGCTTCTCTAGCTCCCTACGTGCACTGGACAATGAAGAAACCATTACTAACCTGGAAAATGTAAACTGAAGCTACTTGAAGTTCTCGTTACCTGTCTGATGGGTAACAACTGAGAAGATCAGCAATATCTAGGGGTGGTCAAACCATGGGTAAATATATATACTTCTACACTATTTTGAGTACATATGAGTGCTATTTTTTGAGGAGCCATTCAGCAGTACATGGTCATATTACAATGTGTATGGATTTGACCAGCAAATTTTCCTTCATGCCACCCCTGCCTCTAGAGAAAGATGCTCACCTGAGTAGGAAGACGCTTACTGGCACGATCACCTACACGTGGTTTGGATGTAAATCGTCATAACGGGACAGTTGTCAAACTGGCACCTCCGATGTACAACGTGAGGTGACTCTGTACGGACCGAACAGGACAGATAGGGTATGAAAGTGTTGATCTGTACAGAGAAGCATCTGGTATAATTGTATAAAATGATGGCCCACACATTATCTTGTCCTGCTGAGAGTTCCAGGCACTAACCACTCAGTTCAGTAGATGAGTGGTGCCCTAGGTCATCTGATGTTTGTAGGGGACCGGAGCTCTCGTGGGGATGCTGCTGGACCAGGGGACCACCCAGCTGTGTAGCCCCTGCAGCACGGCTGCTGGCCAAGCCCATAAATTCAACACTGCTCAAAATCTTTACTTGGTTGTTCTGGTCACCCTGATCATGCCGTGAGCAAGTATGTCCCCGGGTAGTCTGAGGGCGGGGACACAGGATACAAGGAGACTGCTGAAGGCCCAGCAGGCAATGCACAGCGGCGTCCGTGGACAGCTGGCGACACGGAGAAGTCTGCCTCCCAGGGTGGCTGCCCCTGCTGCTGCTCCTGTGATTATGTCATTTCACAGAGCAAAGGGATTTTGCGGATGTAACTAAAGTTCCTCATCAATGACCTTCGGAGGGATAAGACCCCGGTGGGCCTAATCTAATCACACGAGCCCTTGCAAACTGACTGCTGTCTCTGGCTACAGGCACAAGGGCAAGTCCGGAGCGCCAGGAGCTCAGCGGAGAGGGAGCTGAGCTGTTAGGTGTAGGCGATTAAAGCCACAAGCCGCAAATGGAAGCGCTAAAGCTTTAATCACTTACTGTGATGAACGACGCACGCATCTACAGCTGTTCCGTTTCCCCCCAGGAAATGGTGCGCCTGTTGAGGGCTATGCAGAGCAGAGCCTCGTAGGGGCCGTCTTACTGCAGGCGGAGGCCCAGCAAAAGGTTCTGTCGGTTCTACGGACCCAAGGATGAGGGTGGGTGTGAGGGGGTGGGCTCGGAGTGGAAACGTTCTGGGTGCCAAGTCAGAGTGGGGAAAGCGCCTTCAAGGTTTCCCCTCCTCCCCGCAGAGGCCTCATAGAGGCGCCTGGAGAAGACCCCTGTCCAAGGCTTCAGATAAAGGGACCTGGGAACGGAAGTGCTGGGGCTAGAAATGTACATCTGTGAAGAGCAGTCAGCCAGGGGGCCTGAGTCCTTGACTGTGTAGGGGAGCAAAGTCTGTCATCCCAAAATGTATCTCTCTGGCATGAGGATTCATTTAGGCTGATTATTTTAAGAAACAGAAGACTCAGGAAGTGTTTTTTTTTTTTTTTTTTTTACCTCCCTCTTAGCTGCCTGTTGAATTTAGATAAAGGGTCTGTTCCTGGAACAGAGCTGTCACCAGAGAAATCTGCAAAGAACGTGGGCTATGTGTGGTGGGGAAACTCAGCAGAGCCTGGAGACCAGAGTCCAATCTGCGTCCCACTGCCTCAGCAGGGCCCAGGAAACGGTGATTTACCAAACATCTGCTTTTCTGTCACCAGGTGAACTGTCTGCATTCCCTTTGAAGCCCCAGATCCCTACCCGACATCTTCTATGGTCTTTAGCTGAAGATGGTATTTAAGGGGAAGGTTTGGCCACTGGCGAGTTACTCAGTTTCCCTGGGTCTCTCCCATATATACATGTTATTAAACTTGGTTTGATTTTCTCTTGTTAATCTGCCTCATGTCAATTTAATTCTTATACCAACCAGAAGAATCTAGAAGCGTAAAGGAAAATCTTCCTCCCGGACAGCTATTTCATTATATCTATATCTATATGTATATATACGTGTCTCACATTTTCTTTATCCACTCATCCATCGACGGACACGGGTTGTTTCCATATCTTGGCTTTTGCGAGTAACGTGGCCGTGAACGTGGGGCACAGATATCTCTTTGAGATACTGATTTCATTTCCTTTGGATATATACCCGGAAGTGGGACTGCTGGGTCATATGGTAGGTCTTTTCTAATTTTTTAAGGTACCTTCCTACTGTTTTCCACAGTGGCTTCACCAATTTACACTTCCACCAGCAGGTGCACAGGAGTTTCCTATTCTCCCAAGTGAGCGTTTTCAATCTGGGGAGATCATCAGTGATGCCTCCACAGAACCTCCCTGCTGGTTCCTTCTGGGTCTGAGCACCAGACTTCCCAGCATCGCTGCCTTGGAAGAGACCTGTGGGCCAGAGGGAGCTTGTTCTGCAGAGAGAAGCAAAGGCTGTGGGGATGAGATGCAGGACCCGTGTGGGGAGGGGCAGGGAGGCATCACCACCGCCTTCAGCTGCAGCTCGTTGAAGGGCCCTGGAGGGTGCAGACACGGCCTGGTGCTGTCGCCTTGAGGGGTTTACTCCATGTGGGTGGCTGGGGTCTCAGTGAAGTCTTGGGGGCACTGGAGTCCATTGCAGGCCGCTGGGAGAGCAGCCCCATGTCCCCCCTGCCCTGGGCCTGTCTCCTCCATGCTGGTGGACACCCACCCTGGTCCCAGATGCACACCTACCCTGAAAACACCTGCTTCACGTGCTTTCAGACTGGAAAACATCTGATTTGGACTTTCCTGGGTAAGTCAAAGTTCCTCTTTCATTTTTACCTATGTTAGCCATTATTTCAACGAAGCATGTCCCTTGTGGCTGGGGGACTGAGGTCTCTAAGAATAAAGGACCATAGTTGAAAGGTTTTTCCTCTTCTTCCCGTGCCCCTACCATGTGATCATGAACTTGTAGAAATACGTTGGCAACTCATGTGTGTCTTTTGCTGCATCCAGAGAGATGGTTGTATCCATGCTCTAGCATGTGAGTAGATACGCATGCGTAGAACATTGCTTCCGGCTGTCACCTGCTAATAATGGACATCTAGTAAATGCTAGCTTTTTATTAAGTGGCTACAATGCACGTAAGTCGATCTTTAGGATAATGAATGTGACAGGTGTTGTATGTTCTTTATCAAGACACTTTGCAATGCCTTTTAAAATAAATGTGTTAAATTCTATAATTAATTTACCTAGACCTCGTTAGCGGGCTGACATTTTCAGTCAATAAAGAGCAGTAAGGTCTTCCCTGGTGGCGCAGTGGTTGAGAGTCCGCCTGCCGATGCAGGGGACACGGGTTCGTGCCCCGGTCCGGGAAGATCCCACATGCCGCGGAGCGGCTGGGCCCGTGAGCCATGGCCGCTGAGCCTGCGTGTCCGGAGCCTGTGCTCCGCAACGGGAGAGGCCGCAACAGTGAGAGGCCCGCGTACCGCAAAAAAAAAAAAAAAAAAAAAAAAAGAGCGGTGAGATGTGTCAGATCCCTTACTCGGACCCCACTTAGGAGCAGCTCCATTAATTCAGCGGTTCTTTATTGAGCACCTACTGTGTGGCAGCTTCTGTGTTTGTCTCTGGCCCTGGTTAGCTCCTGTTTAATAGATGCTTAGATCTGCGGCTGGAGGACAAAGGCCAAGTGGTCTTGGGGATGTTGAGCCCATGAATGAGTTCTTTTTTCTCCTACACTACCTTCCTGTGTTCACTGCTTTCAGGAAGCACATCCAGGTTTGGGGGGAGATGGGCGTTCCCCATGGAAACCTGGCCCCTACTTGAGGTCACTGTTGCCTGACATCAGAACCCGGGGCCTGTCCCCAGGCTTGGTCCACAGTTGTCACGTAACTTGTCTTGCATGTGCAGAACCAGGCACCTGTTCACATCTATTCTACAGTCTTTGTGTTCTTCTCATCTCAGGAGCACCGTTGCGTGAGCATCTTCTCTTGGTGTGCAAAGGTTCCAGAGCGTTCCTTTATTAGTGCCATGCTGCTGGATATTCCATTTTTTAAGCTATAATAAATAACATTAACCTTCTAAAAAATACATTCGAGTAGTATTCGGGATGAAGATATCATCTCAATAGGTATCCAATTGCTTCACCTGATTTTGCTTATCTTTTCCAAATAAAGGGTCCGTGGTGTGGGCTCCTCTCCTTGTGGAAGAGCACACGCCCAGTCCAGGCAGGGAGGCGGGACGCCCTGCCCTCCTCTCTTTTTTATTTTTTTATTTTGCGGTACACGGGCCTCTCACTGTTGTGGCCTCTCCCGTTGCGGAGCACAGGCTCCAGACGCGCAGGCTCAGCGGCCATGGCCCACGGGCCCAGCCGCTCTGTGGCATGTGGGATCCTCCCGGGCCGGGGCACGAACCCGTGTCCCCTGCATCAGCAGGCGGACTCTCAACCACTGCACCACCAGGGAAGCCCTGGGCTCCCTCTCTGACTCAGACACAAGGCCCCAATGGCATCTGTCCCTCATGGTTGTGGACCTCAGGAGATGGTCACCTGGCGTACAGGTGTGCAGCCTCCCTGAGATCAGACGTTTTGTCTAATGAGACAAACAAGGGCAAGGAACAGCAGGCACTCGGGTACGTGCACGTGACCAGGTGACACACGTGTGCAGCTGACCCAGACGTCCAGGAAGCCCTAAGGAGCCACACCACATCTCGACGGTCACAGTAAGGCCACCGCTTCGCTCACGGTGTGCTCACAAGGCACTTGTTCTCTGTGCTCTGTTATAAAATGTTCAGCTGCAGCGCGGCTGGAGCACAGAGGATGCAAGGCAGGAGGCATCTGCTGCTGTAGGAGAGGCATGCTGGCAGCGGTGACCAGAGGAAGAGACCGGGAGACTGAGCAGGGGATCTGAGAAATGAAAAAGCCCAGCACACAGGGCAGGTGGTGTCAGGGCTGCTTCCTTGGGTCCAAGAGCCGTCCTTGCACTATTGTTCAGTGAGCTGTGGCCTGATCTTGCAGACGTGCGTGTCATGGCCCCCCGTGGGCAAGGGATTTCCCAGGCCCTGTGCCAGGTACCTGGCAGCTGTGACTCAGCTGGTGCCCTTGTCACTGTCCGAGGGACAAGAGCATCAGTGGTCTCTGCAAACTGCACCCCAGGCCTCCAGGCCTCCGGGGGCTGCAACAGAGACGAGGCCCCCAGTGCAGCGCTCTCACGGGGTCCCCTCCTCGGCAACCTGTGTGCACTTTGGAAATGGGCCTGACGTTAGCTAATGCAACCTCATCAACGTTAATAAGATCAGATTGGGTTCTATCATATTACATTAGTTGGCAGCAAATCAAAGTAGATATTTTTGAAAATCTGAGTTGACAGAGAAGGCTGCCCCCACAAGTAAGTTTTCCAGAAAATAAAGCCACGACTTATGGAGCAGCAACTCACAGCCCAGTGACTTGGCTTGTAGCTGAGAACCTCCTATAAACTCCCCTCCATGGCTTGAGTCACACTTCCTGCTGCTGCTGCCGGGTGGCGATCAACTCCTAGGGCTGGCCTCCGTCCATGGCACGTACATGGCCTGAGCACGACAAGATGGGTCGCTGGCATGGAAGCTGGAATGGAGAACTAACAATCTCTGAGCCCAGATATAATTTCTAAGGGGATCCAGCCCGCAGAGCAGAGCTACCTGGGTGTGTGGCTCTGACACTAGGAGACATCCGTGGTGCTGAAATGACCCCCTTGGCCTCCCGCTACCCCACCTCCTCCTGTCATAAACGGATGACTAGGAATTCCAGTTCTAGGTGAGTGAGGGGGTATTAAGCCCGGGAGGTGGACTGCAGCAAACTGCCCCAGGTCCGACTTCTCCCCACTCTGGCCCATCCCTGGCAACATCAAGTCATCTTTGGCCCCAATCTTCTGCTTCAGGACCAGAGGGAAGGAAACCACTTGAAAAAGCCAACCTTACAGAATCAGCATTTCTTTCCAAGACTCCAAGTCATGTCTGAGAAAGGGAAGACCGGCTACAAGGCAAAGAGGAGGGAAAAGCCTGCCAAGCTGTCTTACAAATTAGCTGAACGTGCATTCCACCGGTAAGCAGGGAGAGTTCCTGTTGTTCCTCACTTTGCAGTAACTGGCATTGTCATTTTCTTGGGGTTCAGCAGTTCTAATAGATGTACAGTGATATCTCATTGTTGTATTGATTCGTAATTCCCTAATGGTGTATGATACTGAGCACTTTTTATACTGTCTGTATATCTTCTTTGTCCAGGTGTCTGTTCATATCTTTATCTGTTTTTAGTGGGGTTGCTTGTGTTAGAGGTCTTTGTATATTTGAGACAAATCCTTTATTAGATATGTGTTTTCAAATATTTTTCTCCCAGCTTCTGGCTTGTCTTTTGATTTTCTGAATAAGGTCTTTCACAGAGTAGAAATCTTTAAGTTTATAAAGTCCATGCTATTACTTGCTCTTTTTTCGTGGATTTCCTTTTCGTGTTGTGTGTTAAAACCCAAAGATCATGATCTACCTAATCAAACACAAGTTCATGTAGATTTTCTCCTATGTTTTCTTCTATAATTTTGAAGTTGTGCTTTTTAAATGTGTCTAAGAATAATTTTGAATGAGTTGGCATAAGTTGTAAAGTTCGTGTCTACCTCCATTTCATGTCATACGGTTTCCAGTTAACGGTTCCTGAACTATTTTTGGAGAAGTTATGGGACACAGTCTCCGTGTCAGTGGACGCCCAAAGTTGAATGGGTTCCGCAGTTCTGCCTGCAGGGAGCGCTGTGTCCTGTGAACTGTGAGGGACGCGCGGCCTGCAGTTCCTTCACTGACCACACGGTGGCGCTGAGCTGGCCTCTCCGACCCAGGGCGCATGCGTGTTCCCCCTCCCTGCCCGCAGCTGAGAGGAGTTGTGTCTCCTCGGGCACCGCCGAGGCTTCGGCTGGGACGCCCGGCTCAGCGTCTCTGCTGACAGCAATTCAGTCTCCTTAGGACTCGCTGGGGTTTCGGTTTCAGGACGACGCAGG
This sequence comes from Leucopleurus acutus, assembly GCF_964270905.1. Taxonomy (NCBI): domain Eukaryota; kingdom Metazoa; phylum Chordata; class Mammalia; order Artiodactyla; family Delphinidae; genus Leucopleurus; species Leucopleurus acutus. The sequence goes on from NC_139161.1 coordinate 60,676,585, forward strand.
GCTGTGTCCTCGCTGACGGAAGCTGGGTTTCCTGAGGACCCAGGCGACGCCGGGAGATAAAGGTGAGAAGTGGGGAGACGCTTCCTGGCGGGACTGACGGCTGACGGGGGTCCGTCTTCATGCGACCCAGGAAGGGCTTGGTGTGCGAAGCCGGGTTTTCGGTCACTTCGGCGTGCCGTGTAGCCAGCATGTGGTGTGGGGTGTCCAGTTTTCCCAGCACCATTTATTGCGGGGCCTGCCCTTCCCCTCGGTGTGTCCTTGGCCCCTTTGTCATCAATTAACGGGGCCCGCGCGTGCGGGCTGGATTCTGGGCTCTGCGGACGGGCCCGTGCGCCTGTCTCTGTGCCAGTTCCGCACTGTTTGGGGACTGCAGCTTCTCCGCAGAGTGTGGAGCCAGGAGGGAGATGCCTCCAGCCCGTCCTCCTCGCTCAGGGTCGCTTCGGGGTCCTTTGTGGCTCCACACATGTTAGGAGGATCTGCTCTGTTTCTGTGAAAACTGCCATTGGAATTTCGGCAGGAGTTACGCTCGCTGTGTACATTGCTTTGGGAAGAGTGGACATTTTAACACGATGAATTCTTGCGTTCCATGAGCTCGGGATAGCTTTCCATTGACTTGTGTCTTCAGTTTCTTCAAGTTTTCAGTGTGCGGGTCTTTCACGTCCTTCGTTAAATTTATTCTAGGTATTTTGTGCTTTTTGATGGAATCGTAAATAGCTTTTGTTTTTTCCCTCTTTCTGATGGTTCGTGATTAGTGTTTAGAAACGCAGTGGACTTTCTGGGTATTGATTTTGTAACTTCACTGAGTTCATTTATTATTTCTAATAGGTTTTTGGTAGAGCGATGTAGAAGACTGGAACTCGAAAATCCCACTGTTTCTGTCATATTTAGGTCATCCACAACACCAAAGACACAGTGTCTCCTACTAGAATCTTCCCACAGTGCCTGTCAATTCCATGTGGACTCCTATAAGGGCAGTTAGGTTCATGACTTAGCGTGAAGTGGATCTGGGTTAAGGCTTGGCCTCTATAAGAAAGTGTAATATTTTCTCTGCCTTTCTGGTGTGGTCTTGACATGGTGTTTTGGAAAGTTATTGACTTTGCAGTAACTCCAGACCTACAGAAACTTGGGATAGCAGAACAAGGTACTGTGTATCTGCACACTCAGATTACCCAGACTTCCTTGCTTTACTGCTTTAGCCACTGAACACAAAATACTCCAGTGCATTTTACCCAAAACGGGGCCCTCCTTCCAGGGAACCACCACGTAACCTCCAAATGAGGAAATTATGATGGTTTCCACATTGCAGTCCAATCCACAGGCCCACTTCAGCTTTCACCAGCTGCTCCAGCTCTAGGGAAATGTCTTTTCCCATTCCGATCCAGGTTTCTTTTTCTGGAACAATGACTGATACTTCCCCTCATTTTCACAACCTTGATGGATTTAAAGCACACAAGATGAGTATGATCTGGGTGGCTTTTCTGTATTGTCACATGTATCAGTACTTCATTTATTTTGTGTGTGTGTGATTAAAGGTACCAATCATTTACCATTTAAACTATTTTAAGTACACCATTCTATGGCATTAACCACACTCACATTGTTGTACAAGTATCCTCACCATCCACATTCAGATCTTTTCAGTTTTCACCGGTGAAACTCTGTAGCCATTAAACACGAATTCCCCTCAGCCCCTGAGGGCAACCACATTCTACTTTCTCTCTCTGAATTTGACTTTTCTGGGTCCCTCATATAAGTGGAATCATATCATTTTTGTCCTTTTGTGACGGAGTTATTTCACTTATCTTTTTTTTTTTTTTTTTTTTGGTACGCGGGCCTCTCACTGCTGTGGCCTCTCCCGTTGCGGAGCACAGGCTCCGGACGCGCAGGCTCAGCGGCCATGGCTCACGGGCCCAGCCGCTCCGCGGCATGTGGGATCCTCCCGGACCGGGGCACGAACCCGTGTCCCCTGCATCGGCAGGCGGACTCTCAACCACTGCGCCACCAGGGAAGCCCTATTTCACTTATCTTAATGGCTTCAAGGTCCATATATGTTGTAGCACGTGTCAGAAGTTCCTTAATTTTTAAGGCCGAATGACATTCTTTTGTGTGTATACCACATTTAGTTTATCCACTCATCCTTCAATGGACACTTGGATCGCTTCCACCTTTGGCTATTGTGATTAATGCTGCTGTGAGTATGGGTGTACCCTTATCTCTTCCAATCCCTGCTTTTAGTCTTTTGGGTATATACCGTGATGTGGAACTGATGGATCATATGTTAATTCTGTGTTTACCTTTTTGAGGAGCTGCCATACTGTCTTCCACAGGGGCTGCACCATTTCACTTTATTCCTTTCATGGCAGAATAACATGGCGGTTTATGGATCGACCCCATTATGTTTATCCATTTACCCACTGATGGACGTTTGCATTGTTTCTTCCTTTTGGCTCTTGTGAACAGTGCGGCTATCAATATATATGTACACCTGTTTTCAGTTCTTTGGGGTCTCTATCTAGGAGTGGAGGTGTTGAACCATATGGTAATTGTACATTCATATTGTAAACATAGGTTGTACCCTTTTCCATTTCCACAAGTCATGTTTAAAGGTTCCAGTTTCTCTGCATTGTTGCCAACATTTGTTATTTTTAATTCTCTTGATGATAACCATTTTACAGTGTGTGAAGGAGTTATTGCAAATTGTGGTTTTAATTTGCATTTCCCTCCTGTCTTGTCATCTACTTGTTGACCATTTTCATGTCTTGTGCAAAGAAGGGTCTATTTAAGTCCTCTGTCCATATTTAAAATTGGGTTGTTTGTTTTTGTTGATGAGTTATGAAAGTTCTTGATATACACTGGATAAAGAAAGACTCATCAGATATATAATGTGGAAATATTTTCTTCCATTATGTGGGCTGTCTTTTCACTTTCTGGATTGCATCTGGTCATTGTCAAGCCACGGAGAGAGGCTTGACAGACAGAGCTGTGAGGGACAATTATGTTTGACTTGGCCAACATGTCAAATCGACTTGGCCGACACGTCACATTTCCTTCAAGCCTCCAGATCTGTGAGATAGTAAATTTCTATCGCATCTAGCTGCTCAGTGTGTGCTATTTCATATGGCAGCCCTAGAAAATAATAAAGATTTTGGTATCAGGAAGAGGAAGGCTGCTTAACACTTACCTACACATGTGGAAATATTTTTAGATTTGGGTAATGAAAAGAGGCTGGTGTTGGTGTGCTTAATAGGAAAAGCTCAGATGGATTGGAAGACCTGTTGGTAGAAAATGTGCATTGATGGAGATTATGGTGAGGGATCAGAAATGAAAGAGGAAAGCTGAGAGAAAGCTTCTGTAATCTTAGAAATACATATATAAGCATAAACAAATAAATGTTGGTGATATCTCAGATGGAAATGGAGAACATGCCATTGAAAACATGTGGAAAGGTGAATCTTGTAATAAAGTGGCAGAAAACTTTTCTGAGTAGTATTAGGTTGCATATACAAATTAGAACTTGAGTGTGATGATTTTGGATGTTTAGCTGAAGAGATTTCTAAGCAAAGTATTGAAGAAAGTATGGCCTGATTTCTTCTTGCTGCTTGCAGTTATGAGAAGAGAAAGTGAACTGAAGAGACAATTATTAAGAATAGCAGAAAGAAATCCTGAAGTTTTGGAAACATCTCAGTCTATCCAGATAACCTACTTTTGAAATAGAGCCAAGGGTGTGCCTGGAAGAACTTTCGCTAAAGGGTTGATGCATGTGATTCATACAGTCAGCCATCTCAGCAGAACCAGGAATAGCTATGTGGTCATACAGGAAAGGCCTGTGGAGGATCCCCTTGTCTGGTGACCTGAATCTCATGAATTGCATAGAAGGCCAAGAAGGGTTTTGAGAGTCTGACAGTAGCAGACACAATGTTCCTCTGGACTGAAATAACCAAATGGGATGAAGTAGAGAAAGATTGATTTGAGGACAGGGACAGACGGAGTGGCTCGCTTGGTTGCTACTGCCACCCAGTGTTCAGAGGGCACAGGCTGAGGTGCCAGGGTCACAGACAGGTGGGCCCAGAGGACAGAGCATGCAGATGAAAGGGAGCAAAATTTGCCACCCCAGTGTGTCTCATTGTCTTGAGGATTAAATTAAGGTTATTCTTTTTAAGAACAGAAGAGTCAGGAAGAAATTTTGACCTCCCCCTTAGCTACCTATAGAATTTAGATAGAGGACCTGTTACCAAAATAGAGCTGTCAGCAGAAATACGTGCAAAAAACATGGGCTAGGTGTGGTGGTGTGGGGGCCAGGAGACTCAGCAGGGCCTAGAGATCAGAGTCCACTCTGTGTCCCATTGTCTCCACTGGCCCAGCAAACATTTATTTATCAAACATCTACTTTTCCATTTTCATGTGAATTGCCTTCTTCCCCTTTGAAGTCCCAAACCACTAACCCCAACCTGCTCTTTCGTCTTTACCTTAAGATGATATTTAAGGTGAGTTACTCAGGTTTCCTGGGTCTCTCCCATGTATACATATTATTGAGTGTTTATTGGAATTTTTCCTTTTAATCTGTTTCATGTCAATTTAATTTTTAGACCAGCCAGAAGGACCTAGAAACGTAGAGGAAAATTTCTTCCTCCTTGATAGAGCCAATACATTTTTTTTTTGTTATCTTAAAATCCAATAGAATTTGCTCTGTTTCTTTCTGACTTGCTTGACACCTTGTTTACATCATTTTCCTTTTTTGCTTTGGGAATGGGAAACTCTATCCTATGCCTGCCCCACCAGTGTAATTTGAAAGCAAAGAACTTGGGTTAAAGAACAACAAATTATAAAACTTATAAAAATAGCAAATGAGACTTTATTCAATACTACTGCAACACGAGGCAGACTGGACTAAACTCCAAATACAACAGGGACAAGTGGGGATTTATACCAACTGGCAGAGTGATCAGATGGAAACTCACTTATAGGAGGTAACAAAGGTCAGAGGATCTTCTTAAACTGGCTTAAGAGGTTCTTGCTAAATGCAGTCAAGGTCTTGTATCTCAAAGGTGGAAGGTCAGGAATTTGATCACATATCAAGGGTGGAGAAATTCTCAGTAAATTAACTTAGCAGGAGTCTTACTAAAGGCAGGCCAAGGTTGAGGTCTCCTCAAGAAGGGAGTTCAGAGGAGCGTCACTAAAGTTTGACCAAGGAGGGAGTCTTTGTCAATCCACCCTTCTGGCTCAAGGTAAGAAGAGGCATTCTTCTTTCCTCTGTACAATAGAAGTCCACTTCTTGTTCAGTGGGTTTTTGATTGTTAAGGGCCTCCTGTACTGTGTGTTGAGAGTTTATAGTAGAGGATATTGTTTGTACAGTGTGAGCCTTTAAACCTGCAATAAGGGGGATTATCAAGAGAGTAAAATAAAAGCAAAGATTAATGGTTGATTTTTGTGTTTATTTCCATTTCTCTAGGAGGTGGGTCAAAAAGGATCTTGCTGTGATTTATGTCATAGAGTGTTCTGCCTATGTTGTCCTCTAAGAGTTTGATAGTGTCTGGCCTTACATTTAGGTCTTTAATCCATTTTGAGTTTATTTTCATGTGTGGTGTTAGGGAGTGTTCTAATTTCATACTTTTACATGTACCTGTCCAGTTTTCCCAGCACCACTTATTGAAGAGGCTGTCTTTTCTCCACTGTATATTCTTGCCTCTGTTATCAAAGATAAGGTGACCATATGTGTGTGGGTTTATCTCTGGGCTTTCTATCCTGTTCCATTGAGCTATATTTCTGTTTTTGTGCCAGTACCATACTGTCTTGATTACCGTAGATTTGTAGTATAGTCTGAAGTCAGGGAGCCTGATTACTCCAGCTCCATTTTTCGTTCTCAAGATTGCTTTGGCTATTCGGGGTCTTTTGTGTTTCCATACAAATTGTGAAATTTTTTTGTTCTAGTTCTGTGAAAAATGCCAGTGGTAGTTTGATAGGGATTGCATTGAATCTGTAGATTGCTTTGGGTAGTAGATTCATTTTCACAATGTTGATTCTTCCAATCCAAGAACATGGTATATCTCTCCATCTATTTGTATCATCTTTAATTTCTTTCATCAGTGTCTTATAATTTTCTGCATACAGGTCTTTTGTCTCCTTAGGTAGGTTTATTCCTAGATATTTTATTCTTCTTGTTGCAGTGGTAAATGGGAGTGTTTTCTTAATTTCACTTTCAGATTTTTTCATCATTAGTGTATAGGAATGCCAGAGATTTCTGTGCATTAATTTTGTATCCTGCTACTTTACCAAATTCATTGATTAGCTCTAGTAATTTTCTGGTAGCATCTTTAGGATTCTCTGTGTATAGTATCATGTCATCTGCAAACAGAGACAGCTTTACTTCTTCTTTTCCAGTTTGGATTCCATTTATTTCTTTTTCTTCTCTGATTGCTGTGGCTAAAACTTCCAAAACTATGTTGAATAATAGTGGTGAGAGTGGGCAACCTTGTCTTGTTCCTGATCTTAGTGGAAATGGTTTCAGTTTTTCACCATTAAAAGCTTTTGCACAGCAAAGGAAACCCTAAACAACACCAAAAGACAACCCTCAGGGGCTTCCCTGGTGGCGCAGTGGTTGAGAGTCCGCCTGCCCATGCAGGGGACACAGGTTCGTGCCCCGGTCCTGGAAGATCCCACATGCTGCGGAGCGGCTGGGCCCGTGAGCCATGGCTGCTGAGCCTGTGCGTCCGGAGCCTGTGCGCCACAACAGTGAGAGGCCCGTGAGCTGCAAAAAAAAAAAAAAAAGAGTAATGTACCAAAGTGTTCATTGCAGCTCTGTTTACAATAGCCAGGACATGGAAGCAACCTAAGTGTCCATCAACAGATGAATGGATAAAGAAGATGTGGCACATGTATACAATGGAATACTACTCAGCCATAAAAAGAAACGAAATTGAGTTATTTGTAGTGAGGTGGATGGACCTAGAGTCTGTCATACAGAGTGAAGTAAGTCAGAAAGAGAAAAACAAATACCGTATGCTAACACATAGATATGGAATCTAAGGGAAAAAAAAAGATCATGAAGAACTTAGGGGCAAGACGAGAATAAAGACACAGACCTACTAGAGAATGGACTTGAGGATATGGGGAGGGGGAAGGGTAAGCTGTGACAAAGTGAGAGAGTGGCATGGACATATATACACTACCAAATGTAAAATAGATAGCTAGTGGGAAGCAGCCGCATAGCACAGGGAGATCAGCCGGGTGCTTTGTGACCACCTAGAGGGGTGGGATAGGGAAGGTGGGAGGGAGGGAGACGCAAGAGGGAAGAGATATGGGAACATATGTATATGTATAACTGATTCACTTTGTTATAAAGCAGAAACTAACACACGATTGTAAAGCAATTATACTCCAATAAAGATGTTAAAAAAAAGATTAATGGTTGAGGCAGACTGAAATGACAATTTCTTAGTCCAGAGTGCAGCGAATCAAGAAAATTTCTAGACATTTGGCACAAAATATCTTTAGATGGTGGAGTGCCAACATCAGTGCCAGTCTGATGGATTTCTTGGATGGATTTACTGAATGTTCCAGGTGGTGGCATAGACATCAGAGGGATTTTGATAAGATTGTCCAGAGTCATGGTATTTCCTGGAGCAGAGACTAAAAGGTGCAGAAATTAGGTGAGCTTCCTGAGGAGCCTACACAGCAGCAGCTCCAGGCACCAAGGTTATTCGCATACCATCTTCTGAAGTTTCTTTGAAGTTTTTGTCACACGGCTTCGTTAGGTACCGGGGGGGGGGGGGGGGGGGGGGGGGGGGGGGGGGGGGATCAGCTACAGACAGCTTAGAGTCACAGTGAGGATCTGGGTAGTCACGGTTTGGTTCTTCATGATGCGGATTCTGGAGGGTGGGATAAAATCCGGAACGTTACTTTGGAGAGACGTGGCCAGATAGTGAAGGCAGCCGCAAGAGGCGAGAATTTGTTAAGGGCCAACTAAATATGAGAAACGGCAGGATCAAGACAAACTTACAGGTAGACAAATGCCTTCTCAGAAAGTTAACCAGGCTGGGATCTGATAACCCGATAGGGCTGGCTGTGGTCTCCCACTGAGACAGAAAAGCTCTCCGCATAGCCACCCTACCTGTGATCGAACCTTAACAAAGTAAGGTTACCCTTTTCTACAAAATTCATCTGTTCTAATTAGATTTGGCCTGATTATTCACACATGCTCAGCAAGAATGATTACTGACCACATGAACATTTTAGTTTGTTTTGGTTGAAGTTTTCTTAAGGAATCTCAGGTGGTAGTCTTAAAAGCCTCTTGAGGTTAGGAAGACATGCCAAGACCTTACCACCAGACCTCGTATGCAGTAGCTATAGATTTGGGTGAATTCCTCTCTTCTGTCATCATTATCTCTTCTATAAAATATTCTAAGGTTCCTGGTCCCATCAAGAAGTGCCTTTCCTTACTTTCCTGTAAGGCTGGGTACCACGTGAGCCAGGATGCAGGCCAGTTATCCTGAGATGTCTTTGTAACCATTGGCAATAAAAATCAACCTTAGTGTCTTGAACTCTCAGGACACATCTGATTTTATACACATCACTCTAAAATATGACAGTCCAGTCAAAGCCTTGGTTACATGGCCACTATTTCCAGGTATGTTCTGTTATAAGGAGGGTAGATTCTGAATAAACCCATGCAAAAAATCAAATTCTGGCAGGAAGTGGAGCATTACAAACTTGGAAGACATTTTAACAGTTTCTTATGGAGTTAAACATACACTTACCATGCGACTGAGGAGTGGGCTACAAAGTACTTACCCAACTGAGTTAAAATTTTATGTTTGGACTCTTCTGGTCGCACAGTGGTTAAGAATCTGCCTGCCAATGCAGGGGACACGGGTTTGAGCCCTGGGCCGGGAGGATCCCATGTGCTGCGGAGCAACTAAGCCCGTGTGCCACAACTACTGAGCCCGCGCTCTAGAGCCCGTGAGCCACAACTGCTGAGCCTGCGTGCCACAACTAGTGAAGCCCGCGTGCCTGGAGCCCATGCTCCACAACAAGAGAAGCCATTGCAATGAGCTCATGCACCACAACGAAGAGTAGCCCTCGCTTGCCTCAACTAGAGAAAGCCCACGCACAGCAACGAAGACCCATCATAGCCAATAAAAAAAAAAAATTTTTATGTTCACACAAATGCCTTCATGGGAATGCTTATATCAGCTTTATTTATTTGAACCATTTTCCAGTCTCTGAATTTTGCTCATATGGTGATTGGTTTATGGAAAATTTCCAAAATAATTAGTGAATACTCATATCTATTGGGTAATTTCAATTGCATCAACCCATTTTCTGAGGCACCTTCAACCTAAACATCTCTGTCACCTCCTCAGCCCCAGCACAGCCAACCTCTCCCTCGGGGTTTCTGACATACTCAGGAGGAGGTTTCAGCCCAGGGACTGGGAGGTTTCTCACACGTAGCCGCTGGTGCCAGAAGAGGGCCTGCCAGTCCAGCCTGTGGTGGGGGCTGAGAGACTCCTGTGGAGGATGCTGCGTGGCTGTGGGGTGATGCTCTCAGGGCAAGACATACCCGTATTTAACCTAGGGTGTCTCAACTTATTTGCCCATTGACGAGGCAGAATATTTCATATCCAGGGCCTGTCTAGCCAAGGAAAGATGGATATCCCATGGGCCATACTCAGTGGGATGCCAAAGGCCCAAGTCCTAATCCTCGTTGAGAATATGTGTCCCCCATCACATCCTTGACCTCTGTGCAGACAGAGTTCTTCAAACTGAGAAAGAAGCCCCAGAGGACATGCCTCTCTCTCTCTTTTTTTTTTTTTCTTTTTTGCGGTATGCGGGCCTCTCACTGTTGCGGCCTCTCCCGTTGCGGAGCACAGGCTCCGGACGCGCAGGCTCAGCGGCCACGGCTCACGGGCCCAGCCGCTCCGCGGCATGTGGGATCTTCCCGGACCGGGGCACGAACCCGCGTCCCCTGCATCGGCAGGCGGACTCTCAACCACTGCGCCACCAGGGAAGCCCCATGCTTATCTTTCTGAGCCCACCTTTGAATGACAGGGAAACAACCTGAACATGTTCTGAGCTTTGAAAACTAAATGTTACTCCTAGGGTCAGACTGTCTCCGCAAACTGTGCAACCATTGGATTAAAAAAAATCCTGTTTTCCACTTCTAAGAATTAGGATATCTAGAAGGCCTACAAATCTACCTGTTAAGCACAGTTCTCATTGCCTTATTGAGTTGGGTATGTGTTCCCAATAGAATCCAGTATTAATCACACAGGAGTAAGCAGTCCTTAACAAGCCTTAATTTAGATTTGTTTTAGCTGAAAAGAGAAGACTCAGTCCCTGAGAGGAAACCACTCCTCAGTTCCTTCTGCATCTTCTCCTGGGACTGCAATCCTGTGCTGGGTGGGTCCTGAGCACCCCCAGTACCACCCTGCAGGGAAGGGTCCTGCCTGGTCTCACACTGTATTTACCTCAGTATCTCTAGTCCAGTATTCAATGGCTGTGCCCTGCCTTCAGAATCCTTTTACAGTGACACCATATTCTTTCTACATCATCTCTTGAAATAGTGAATCGGCCTTACTAAACCCACATACTTTACAGGGAGACCCCAAGCAAGAATTTTATGAAACCACAAGGGAGCCCTTTCCCTGGAGGTGCCAGATGCATTGATACAGTTGACAGCCGCGTGAGTCAATCAGGGGCTTTGGGGGTTCCTCTCATTTCCTTTGGGCTCCTCTGGTTTAATATTATGTCAGAGAACACCTGCACATAGAAGCCATGGATCTCAATGCACACATAACATCTAATATTCCAATAATACAGACACACACGCACACACGACACAAACAAACAGTGGCTAATTATCATAGTAAAGCACTTGAAATTTCTTCTTTTTTATAACTTGCACATGGGCAGTGCCCTCTGTGCCCTGACACACACTGACCCTAGGCTTGAGTGTGTGACTTGCTTTGACAAACAAAAGCAAACACAGTAAAGTGGAGACTGGAGTGTGCATGCATGTTGGGTTTGCCTGTTCTTGAAGAATCTGGACACTGCAGTTGCCCCATGGGAAGGGTACAGGCTTGCCCCACATTGTCAGAAGTGGGGCACAATCACAACATTTCTCACTCATAGTGCTGCACCTGAGGGACCCCAGAGACCCCCACCTGCAGGAAGGAGGACCCTGAGAAGTCTGAGGAGGAAGAGGCAGCGTTGTTGTCAGCTGACTCAGGTGATGCTGTTCTACTGGGTCACCAGGTAGGTGGGACAGTAGCAGGAAGATGAGCTAGGTCAGCTCCGTGAGGGATGCCCTGGCTTTTGCAGGACATCTCATCACCAGGTTTCTCCATCCTCGGGCTCAATCCTGCTGGCCATCTTTCCTCTTGACCGCCTGCCCTGTGGACCTAAGACCCCAGCATCTGACAGGTACATAGACCCACTGCTTAATCACCCACAACTGCGCCAACTGTGGGAAACCTGCGTCGTCTTCTACGTCTCTGGTGGAACCCGGATTGTGATTACGCCTGGGTCCACCAAAAACTCCTGGAGGAGGAGGGAAACTTTGTCACAGAACACTAAGGAAAGAGAGAAGAACAGACTGAGGCTGACGAGCGAGGATCCTGAGTCTGGTCTGTAGGCTGCAGGTGTCAGAGGCTTCAGCCTGATCTCCTGTTCTGGACTTTGTCTCACTGTGGTCTCTGGGCATCCCTAAGTTCTCCTCCTTGGAGGGTCTGTGTCTTGTAGCACTTACAGCTTTCATCCACTAGTGTTATCCTGGAGCCTCAGCACTGTGCTAGTCGTCTGGGGGAGAGGGGTCTTATATATTCTTATGATTACATCTCAGCGAGGCAGTTATCCCAGGTCGCTAATCTGTGATTCTCACAGGGTTTCTGCGGTGGTGTCAGGGTGGGACTTGTTCCCTTCTGATTAACCACCTGATTCACAGAAAATTATGACCAGGGAGCTTCTCGTTGCAGTGGCTTCTCTCGTTGCAGAGCACAGGTGCTAGGTGTATGGGCTTCAGTAGTTGTGGCACACGAGCTCATTAGTTGTGGCACGAGAGCTCTAGAGCGCAGGCTTAGTAGTTGTGGCGCATGGGCTTAGTTGCTCCGTGGCACCAGGGCTCGAACCCGTGTCCCCTGCATTGGCAGTCGGGTTCTTAACCACTGCGCCACCAGGGAAGTCCCTTTGGTCCACTTTTTAATCAGGTTTTCTGTTTTCATATTGTTGAGTTTCAAGCGTTCTTTGTATAACTGGGTAACAGTACTTTACCAGATGAATCTGTTACAGATAATTTATCCTAGGCTGTGGCTTGTATTCTCATTTTCTTGACATTGTCTTCCACAGAGCAGAAGTTTTTAAATTTATTAGAATCTAGCTTATCAAAGATGTATTTTATGGATCCTAAAAAGTCATCATTCATCCTACCCCAAATCATCTAGTTTTTCTCCTGTGTTATCTCATGGAGGTTTTAGTTTTGAATTTTACATTCAGCTCTGTGAACCATTTTACATTCAGCTCTGTGAACCATTTTCAGGAAAGTTCTGTGAAGACTATAAGGTCTTTGCCAAGATTCACTTTTTTGCATGTGGATGTCCAGTTGTTCCATTTGCTAAAAAGCCACGTTAATTTTCAGAACGGCACAGATAGGAGTAATGTCTTCCAGACTTTGCTTTAATCTTGGGAAAATGGGGATGTACATTGTGGCAGAGAGCAAGGATTATACTAGGGTTGTGGTCTAAGCAGAGGGTGAGCCCACACACATAACAGAAATCCCAATATCAAAAGAAGAAAAGCAGTAAAGGTTCTGTGTTCATCATTTGTGTTTTAAGAGGGAACGTCCACAGGCTTTACTGGGGCTCAGGATTTAGCATCCAGGATGAAGTCATCACCAATGGGAAGGTCTTGAGTTGGACAGGTATCATCTGGGATGGGGACTGGAGAACCTCCAAGTGAGTTCCTGTTGCAGTGGATGTGGGTCTCAGCATTTGCCATGGTTGTTTGAAGCAGCGTCTCTGGCAGAGTGGGCTTCCAATTATAATTTACTGAAAACAACTAGACCGTTACTAAGTAGATCAGCAATCATCAGGATGATGTGAGCTGTGCTTGACCGGTCTCTGTTATTGTTGTTGTTTGTGGACATATAGGGTCCTGTATCAAATGAGCCACCTGCCCTGTAGGACAGGTTATGGTTAGTGCTTCCAGGAGAGTACGTGCCCTAGATCTGGTGTCCAACCCTTTTGGTATGGGGGAAAGATAGTAAAATATATTAAAAAATAAATCAAGCCATGGGGAAAGGGAGAGAAACATTCAGGGGATTATGGAATTTGGAAAGGAATTATTTGAGAAGAGCATTATGTTTCTAATATCAAACATCTGCCTAGGACCTATCAGGGACATGATGGTTCTATTGAATGATATTCCAAGACCCTACATTGTGTGTATTGAAAATAAAATGTGTAGTTTAGTTACTATTAGTAAAGTCTATAACTCCAAAGGAAATAAATACTGCCCTAGTAAGGCATTGTAGGTCTTAGCGTACATGGAAATATGTGTCATTTTGATTTATGTTTTAGGTATCTTTGAGGCAAGAGATTCCCAGATACTTTTACACCAAAGGGGACAGTTTTTGGACAATGGCCCAATAGTTTATTATAAATGAGAAGATGGGGTTATTTGTTGTCCAGGGTATCTACTGCTAAGGCCACTGCACCTGCCCTGTCCCTGAGACTAGACCTCGTGCTCCTGAATCCAGAGAACTCCTTGGTGTCCTGATTACACCCTGCAGCCCAGCCCCTCCTGTCTCCCTGCAGGGAGGTTTGTGTCTGGACTCACACTGATCTCCCTTTATTGTGTCTCTTGCACAGTAATGCATGGTTCCTGTCCACGGCTCTCAGGCTGTCCGTTTGCAGATATAGCATGTTCCTGGCGTTGTCTCTGGAGATCACAAATCAGTCCTTCACAGAGTCTGCATAGTTAGTGCTACCAGTACCAGTATTAATGGATGAGACCCACTCCAGCCCCTTCCCTGGAGCCTGGCACACCCAGCTCATCCAGTAGCTACTGAAAGTGACTCCAGAGGCTGCACAGGAGAGTCTCAGAGACCCCCCAGGCTACACCAAGCCTCCCTCAGACTCCACCAGCTGGACCTCTGCAAACACAGAGACGTCCTGGTCAGGAGACTGTCACACATCCACTGATTCCCTCACTCGTATCCCCTCACATCCTCAGTATCTCTGTTCTCCATCAGTCACCTTGTAAAATAGCAACAAAGACAAAGCAGCTCGGCCCAGACTCCACGGTGAGGTGTCTGTATTCAGTCCTTGCACAGCTGATGCCGAGGCAGGGCCGTAACAGTGAGGTGTGGGGGTCCTCCGAAGGACGACCTGGGCTCGAAGATGCCCCAGCTGGTCCTTCCTTGGACTGAAGGACACTTGGTGTCCCATCCAATCTTACTTCTCTCTCTGTCACTCAGGGTCAGAGCTGCATCAGGGCTGACGTCACTCTCAGCATCACAAACATACTTTCCTAAAAACAAATTCCATGCACATGGAATCCATTTTCGATGACTGCTTTTCAGGTGACCTGAAATAACTGAAAAAATACCTCAGCATAGTTATTGATAATATGAACCTGCTTCTTTAGGCAAATATAAAATAACAACGGCAATGGTCAGTTTTATGTGTCAGCTGGCCTGGGCTCCCTCTCCAGTTATTTAGTCAATCCCTAATCCAGGTGTTACCCCGAAGGTATTTTGTAGATGTTGTTAAATTCTGTCATCATTTTACTCTAACCTAGAAATAGTATCCTAAATAACCTGGTTGGGCTTGGTTCGATCACAGCAGACCGGAAGAAGATGCAATTCCACGGTGGACGGCAGCTTCATCTGCTACTCGAGATTTCCAGCCTGGCCTTCCTGACTGACGTCTGGCCCCAAGAAGGTTGTATGTCTCCAACCGGCCGCACAGCCTCCATCCTCCAGAGCTCCCAGCACAGCGGAGCGTCCATCAGGCTCTGCTGGAAGCCACAGGCCAGGGTGGTGACCCCACAAGAGTTTGATCAGGACAAGTTCAAACTCCACATCCCGTTGTGTCTAAACAAACATCACTCCCTTGAGTACTCGTGTCCACGTAGCTTCCCCAGCGAGTGCACGTGCAAAGGACAGCAGGCACGTCCTGGTCCACAGCAAGTCTGAAAGTCCCATCACACCTTCCCAGGTGCCTGCAGGAGCCACAGCCTGGGCCACACCTAAGCTCCAGGTAAAGGGTCTGCCCCTGGGGTTTAGACCACAGAAAGGTCACGACCCCTTTTCAGAGAGTGGAAGGAGAAAGGGTTTGGGGACAAAAAGATGAAGCAGAAAGAAAACTGATTCACAGAAGAAGAGACAGCCTGATGAGTGTTCACTGTTCAGCGTTGAGTCTGGTGAGAGGAAGGTTAGATTGAATATCCATCAGCTTCTCTCAGGGACTCGCCCAGCCTTAGGCTCCGTCTGGCTGGGACCAGGACGGCAAAGACTGTCCTTGTCCAGGATTTCTGTTGAGGTCTGTTCTCCCAGTCTGATAGGAAAGCAGCAGCCAGGCCTCACACATCCCTCATCCCACACATCCTCAGGCCTCCTCACATCCCTCCTCCCACACATCCTCAGGCCTCCCCACATCCCTGCTTCTGGTGGCCGTGAGCAGTCATTACTGGCTCCGTAGGTGGGACTCTGCATTGGCGCACGTGAGACTGTGTGCTCGTGTTAGAGCAGAAGCTTCTAATCAGAGATCTATGGTTGGCAAACAATTACAAACGTACAGAGGGTCTACGAGAGATGGTGAGACGCAGAGGGAACCACAGGCTCTGGCAGGAAACCTCCGCCTTCATCCGCACCTGCTCGTGTGGCTGGTCTCTGTGCTCAGTGGGTCCTGAGCACCCCTGGGGGCCTCAGCCCTGCTTCATGGTCCTCAGTGAAACCTGCAGCCCAGACCCTCCTGTCTCCCTGCAGGGAAGTTTCTGTCTGGGCTCACCCTGACCTCACCTCCCTGTGTCCCTCGAACAGTCTGCAGCCATGCCCTCGGTGGTTACAGAGCTCAGCTGCAGAGAGAACTGGTTCCTGGGTGTGTCTCTGGAGATGGGGAGTTAACTCCTAGGGGCTGGGGCTGGGGCTGTGTCATCTTTCTAGCGTATTCCTGATGACCAGTGCAGCCCCTACCCCAAGGGCTGATGGATCCCAGCTCCAGCAATAACCACTGGTTGGGATGAGGAATCCAGAGACAGCACAGGTGAGGGAGAGGGTGTGCAAGGTGCGGTCCTGGGCCCAACTCCTGTACCTGCACCTGGGACAGGACACCTGGCAACAAGGAGAATCAGTCGCTGTCAGTCATCCCCACAGCCCCGTGTCTGACACCTGCGACCCTTGTCAGGTGACACCTGACACCTGGGGAGGTGTCACCAGGCAGAGGAGAAGAACCCACAGCCTCCTCTTCTTCCGGACCACAGCTCTGCCTTCCCCAGGGACCTCAGCCCTGTCTGCGGAGGGAGCTGTGAGCTCCTGCAGCCCATGGGTGGACTTTACCCTTGAGCTTGAAGAGGAATTTTCATATTGGAAGCCTTGTCCTTAGAAGTGGGGAGAGACTGAAGAACTCCTTTTCTGCTATTTCTTATTATTGCTAACCAACATATAATCATTCTCCCCACTTTCTAAGGACTCGGATTGTTTTCTATCCATAACGGCCCTTTTCTCCTTTCTTTTCAGTTAGTTTTTGCAGGTGTTAAGTGGAAGAAATAGTCCTACTCTATCTTCTGCTGTTTGAGAGCTGACACCTTAAAGTTCACTCCTCTCTTCTTCCTCTGCCCACTGCTGGGAAATTTGGTAAGAAGCACAGCTTCTCCCTCCTTCCATGCAGGTGGGAGATCAAAACCACGTGAGCCCCGCCTGTGAGCACAACACTTAACCCCCCCACACCCAGGAACCACATTAAAAACCCTAATCCGTCTCCATTGCTGGTGCTCTCAAACCGTTTCTGATGTTCTTGAGAGGTCTGCCCTGCTCTCAACAGACACCTCAATAATGGAGGTGATACAGTTTTCAGATTCCTTTCCTGTGTGCCTGCGGCATCATCAGACTGAACTTCTATATGGAGCTTTGGGGGGGGATGGGTGTCACCATGCATCGCCTTGATGTCCACTGTTAATGCTGTTGGTGCTGTGAGCGTGGTGTCAAGTCAGTAACCGCCACCACCAGGGCCTGCCTCCTCTCGCTTTGGGTGTGTGATGCCGCTGTCGCCTGATACCCGTCATGCACTTTAAGGTGCGGCTCGCTGGCTAGTTGTGCTCTGAGCTGCGCCGTGTAGTGCTGCGTTGCTGACTGCAGCAGAGCCTCTTGTATGGATTTAGCCAACTTACTTCAGAAGTTTTGAGAGTTAACTGGTATTTATGGACAGGAGTAAACAGTCGTGAGGGACTCTGCCTTCTGTGCATGGGAGTGTTTTCCTCCTATGGCAGCACATCTTCCTGATTCAGAGGTTTTAGAGTTAAGCATAGAATCACGAGGCAGAGATGGGCTGGGGGAGACTGCTCTAAGGAGAGGAAGCCCCAGACCCCGGCAGGGAGCAGCCCTGAACCTCCATCTGCGCCTGCTCCTGCGATCAGCCTTGCGTTGGCAGAGCTGACCTCCCTCTGAGGCCCTGAGATCTCCTGGGAGACCCTGACTGTTACCCGCAGCCCCCACACCTGCCCCTGCGAGGAGGCTTGTGTCTGGCTCACCACGCACTCGGACTGCAGTGGCTCGGGCACAGCTGTACCTGCCTGCACTCCTGGCCTTGGAGCTGCACAGCTGTGAGAACACTTGCCTCTTGGTTGTGTCCCTGGAGATGCTGACTCAGGACTGGAGGTCATGCTGTCCTGAGTGTGCCCCTGAGCCCAGGCCACAGCAGCCTCTCCAGCCCCTTCCCTGGGTGAATGTGGATCCTCCACAGGGGATATTCTGAAATTGGGAACATGTGGACGACACAGGTGAGGCCGAGCCTCTCCATGGAGACCACCTCTCCCTCATGCCTTTGTACAATGTGGTTCTCAGCCTGGGTACCTGGGAAGAGAGAAAAATCCTGAGTCACACGGGCACATGGCCTCATCCCATCATCCCATTTCTGAAGGAAAAGTCTGATTCTCTTCAAGTGGTTTAAGATATGTAGTTAAGTCAGACTTCTCATCATGATGTGTAGGCAGACAGGGCTTGTGGCCTCCGGATTCTGAGGGGGGAATTAGTGCAAGTCTGTAGTACTGTACCTATGAGACTGGGCCTTAAGAAAGCATTCCATGCTGAAGAAAGTACTTTAATGGAAGACATAGTATGAAAAAACAAGTTAGAGTCCATTGTCAGCTAACAGGCACCAAAGGAGATTGTGAGATATAATTTTACAGTAAAATGAAAACAGGCCCAGATAGAAGATGGGAGAAGAAGAAAGAAATGAGAAGCAAAAAGCTAAAAGCCGTATGTGTAAGCATAATTAAATGGTGAATAGAGGGAAAAGAGTACATCATCTTGTACAGGGTATAAATTAATTAAAGAGTAGAATTAACATTCAGAAGGTCAGTGGGAATTCGTTTGAGACAGCAGAGCTGGGAGCACGTAGGGTGAAGCCCTGGGACTGCACAGGGGGTAAGGGAAACGTCGTTAGATTTCTATGCGTCAATCATCCTCATCCTGTGCTCTGCGAAAACCCTAATGTGGAAGTGAACGAGCGTCTAACTCTCGCCCTCTCAGAGGGGAAAATTAGCCGGTGTGTTAGATCCATCAGGGATGAGCAGGCCCAGTTGGGATGGGGAGGAATACAGAACAGCAGGCAGAAGGCAAGGGGTAAATGTCCTCCCTTGGAAGTTCATCCCCGATCACATCCGGTTTAAACGGCAGGGAAATATTCGTAGTCTGGAGGACAATGGAATTTTTCTTCTGATCATGACCTGATAACTAGATTTTTTTCCTCCCCTCAAAACAAGTACGCAATTTCACAAGAGTGAAATATTTGTTCTCTCACATTGGGAACCAACAGAGAGAAGGGATCAGCACTTGCGCAGGAGGAACCTACCGCCGTCCAGGAAAGAACCACAGAGAAGGACTAGAGGGCGCACCCCTGGGGCTCTCGTGGTCAGGAGCAGGGGCTCTCCTCACCCGCTGGGGCAAGGAAAATAAAATCTGATAAATAAGGGAGCCCCAGATGGTGGCCTCTGAAGGGTTTTACAGAGCATTGAGGAACGATGCTGACCCCGTGAGCCCTCAGTTCCACGGTAGCACTCATGGACATAGTCCTCCGCTCTCCCACCTCAGCCCTGGCTGAGTTCATATCCAGACCTACCCACTGCCACGCCCTGGGACTGTTACCTAATCCCATTAGGAGACCCACCCAGTGACCTCTTTTGCTCTTTCCCTGTCTCCTTTTTGGGAAGTGGCCACAGCAGATGGTGTCGACCTGGCTCCTCTGGGATCCTGCTTTTAACTCATTGGCAGATGTCCCTGAGCAGAGCCCCAAGGCTGGCAGAGGGCCAGGTCACTCTGGGGGCAGCCGTCTTGCTGCTTGGACTCTGGGCAGTACTGGCTCCAGTCCAGTGCTCTCAAGGCCGTCCCTCGTGGCGCTACATCTCTTCGGAGTTGGTGATACCCAGGAACGAGTTGCACCGAGGCAAAGGTGTTCAGACGCCAGGCTGGCTCTCCCACAGCCTGCGTTTTGGGGGCCAGAGGCACGTTATCCACATGCGGCGCAAGAAATTATTTTGGCCCGGACACCTGCTGCTGATGACTCAGGATGACCAAGGAGGCTTGCAGATGGACTACCCCTTCGTCCCTTCAGATTGTCACTACCTCGGCTACCTGGAGGAGATTCCTTTTTCCATGGTCACCGTGGACACGTGCTATGGGGGTCTTGAAGGTATTATGAAGTTGGATGACCTTGCGTATGAAATCAAACCCCTCAAGGATTCGGAAAGGTTTGAACATGTGGTTTCTCAGATAGTGGCAGATGCCAGTGCAACAGGACCTGCATATGGACCGGGACACAAGGAGGATAGACACCCACTGTTCCCTGAAGCAGATGTCAGTGTAGCCCCCAGGAGTGGTGCTAGGGTGTTTGCAGCACATAAGGGAATTATGAAAGGATTTGTTCACTATTCTAATCCAGTGTATCGTCTATACAACAATGTGTCTAAGTGTGTGGAAACCCTGGTACACATGTGTAGTATAGTGGACTCCTTTCAACAAGGTCTTGCTGTCAGGTTCTATCTAGTCGCAGTGGCACTATTTAATGAAAGAGATCCAACTGTCATGGATGACTGTAGAGTACCAGGTGGTGCATACGCTCGTTATCACGCAAAGAATTTCAGACGAGTCATAGAAAGCACTTCGTCCTTGATGGTAATCCGTGATGGACCACGGCCAGGCCAGTTTGAGCCAGAGACCTATCCCGTGTGTAACACCAGTCGTAGCCTGCTCTTCGTTGGTTATCTAGGCAGACATTACTTAATATTAGCTATTGTGTCAACCCAACTCATTGGGAGAAGTTTTGGTCTGTGGTATGACGGTGATAACTGCTATTGCATGCGAAGGACCACCTGCCTTATGGCAAAATACCCAGGCTTGACAGATGCCTTCAGTGACTGCTCCATCGGGCACTGGTGGAACATAGTAGCGATACGGGGCAGTTGTATATTTAACACGACGGTGAGCTATTTTAATGAAAGCCTGATAAAGACGCGTTGTGGAAACTACATAGTAGAGGATTGGGAGCAGTGTGACTGTGGCCCCTTCAAGCAGTGTTATAGCAACAAATGCTGCGAGTATGACTGTATGTTGGCGGAAGGGGCTACTTGTAATGAAGGACTATGCTGTACAGACTGTACCTACTCTGAACCTGGGACACTCTGTAGACCAATCCAAAATACATGTGATCTTCCAGAGTACTGTTTTGGAACAACCAGTCAATGCCCGGAAGACTTTTATATGCAGGATGGAACGCCCTGTACCGAAGAAGGCTACTGCTATCGTGGAAACTGCACTGACCGCACCATGCACTGCAGAGAAATCTTTGGAAGACACGCTGCTAACGCTCATGATGTCTGCTATACAATAAATCGAAAAGCCAATCGATTTGGACACTGCACAAGAAATGATAGGGTGTTGAACCATGCTGCTTGTGGAGAAGCAGACATAAAATGTGGAAGGCTGCAGTGTAGCAATGTCACTCATGTTCCCCGGTTGCAGGAACATGTTTCATTCCATCAGTCAGAGATCTCAGGGGTCTGGTGTTGGGGAGTAGGCCGTCACTATTCCCCAGAAACAACTGATGTTGGTCATGTGAGAAGTGGTACCCCCTGCGCTCCTGAGAGATTCTGTCTCAATAGCACCTGCAGTGCTCGTATAGATGCAATAACTTATGACTGTCCCCCTAAGAAATGCAATCATAGAGGAATTTGCAACAATAGAAGGAATTGCCATTGCTGTGTAGGCTGGGAGCCTCCACTGTGCTTAAAGAGAGGTCCTGGCGGGAGCATGGACAGCGGACCCAGCTCAAGGAGAATTCGCTCAGTAGAAACAAGCCAAGCCTCGATCCTATATTTGAAACTGGTCTTTGGTCGCATTTATGCCTTCATAGCTGCACTCCTCTTTGGTGTGGCCGCCAGTGTTAAAAATGTCGAGACCTCCAGAGTTAAGGA
This sequence comes from Leucopleurus acutus, assembly GCF_964270905.1. Classification (NCBI taxonomy): domain Eukaryota; kingdom Metazoa; phylum Chordata; class Mammalia; order Artiodactyla; family Delphinidae; genus Leucopleurus; species Leucopleurus acutus. The sequence continues at coordinate 60,698,263 of NC_139161.1, forward strand.
AGTGTAGTAGGTGATAAATAAATTATAAACCAGCCTCCCGACCCCTGTACAACCACTGGTAATGTAGAAGTAATATCAATATATATGATGAAATCAGTAATAAGATGGCAAAGGTGAATATCATGTTCTTGAAGTCTGCAGGAGATGACGGCGGGTTTCCGGACATCAGGGGCGGTCGAGAGGCATCGATGTTCTCACATCAGGTCTCTTTGAGGGGTCGCTGATCAGCGCTCCGAAATAAATCTTGAAAAACCACTTGTTGGTGCCCTGTAATCTTTTGTAAACTCTAAGAGAGCAAATTGAGCCTGAGACTTTGGCCCGGAGAGAGACCTGAGTCAGCAGCTGGGTCTTGACCTGAGTTCACTGGTCCCAGTAATAAAAATTTTCATGGGCTTCTTTCGGGGCAGCTTCATGACATTTCTCCAAATCAGTGCTCTTGAACACTGGGGTTTTCTGCTTCCTCTATTTACTCTCTTCTTCTCTAAACCCAAAGTGGGTTCAGGGTAATAGAGGGCCCCTCCCAACCAGCACTGTCTGTCTCCTTCTGGGGTGGCTGTGGTCTGTGGGGTGAGAGTGATGTGGGCTCCATTCCCACCAAGCATAAACTAGGACACTCTGGAGAGCATATTTCCCAAGGTGGGACACGGAGATCAGGAGGCTGAATGTAGCATTCACTGAAATTCCAGCAGAAAGTTAGGTAGAAATGCCTATCAGTTACTCTGGCATTCAGAGGGAGTCCTGTGAATGTTAATCCTTCCCTTCCTTCTTGCACCTACATTTCAGTGCACTTTCAGTGAATGTGTGCTGAGGAATTCCTGATGAATAACAGACACTAGTCTTTTTTATTTTATTTTTTATTTAACATTTTTGTTGGGGTATAATTGCTTCAATGTTGTGTTAGTTTGTTGTGTTAGTTTCTGCTGTATAACAAAGTGAATCAGCTGTACGTATACATATATCCCCATATCCCCTCCTCCCTCTTGCATCTCCCTCCCACCCTCCCTATCCCACCCTTCTAGGTGGTCACAAAGCACGAGCTGATCTCCCTGTGCTGTGCGGCTGCTTCCCACTAGCTATCTATTTTACATTTGGTAGTATGTATATATATATATAAGTCCATGCCACTCTCTCACTTCATCCCAGCTTACCCTTCCCCCTCCCCGTGTCAAGTCCATTCTCTACGTCTGCATCTTTATTCCTGTCCTGCTCCTAGGTTCTTCAGAATGGTTTTTTTTTTTTTTTTTTTTTTTTTTAGATTCCATATATGTGTGTTAGCATACGGTATTTGTTTTTCTCTTTCTGACTTACTTCACTCTGTATGACAGACTCTAGGTCCATCCACCTCACTACAAATAACTCTGTGGCCTTGCTGTCCTCTCTTAGGGACTGTGGCATCGTCTCCGTAGAAGGAGGTGGGGCAGCTTGAAGCCCGCTTCCCTCTTCCGCACGTTTCTTCTTTCTCTCCCAGCGATGGTGCCGGCCGAGCTGTGCCAGAGCAACCAAGGCAAAAGGGTCGCGCAGGGAATGACTGGGGACTCTGGCCAGGTGCCGTGGGCTCCGCAGAGGCAGTGGCCCAGGACTGAGGCCCCACAGCCTCCTTCTGAGTGTCGTGGCCCCGGTGCCCCTCTCACGGGAGTTGCTGTCAGGCTTGATGGTTGAAGCAGCCATGGGATCGATACCTCACTGGTAGAAACTATTCCTTTTCTTCCCTGGGAGAAGCAGGTGTCCTTCTACTTTGTTGGGGGAGACCACCTTTTTAATAAAGAATAATGATAAGCTGTAAGTACATATTAAGGATTAGGTTATATACAAGTAAAAGATAATCATAAAGATCAAGAAACAGAACCTGGTGAGTGCCCTTCCCTCGTCCCAGCCTCCCCCCGCCGTGAGGTAGCTGCTCTCCCGATGTTGTGTCAGTGACTTGTCCTCATAGCTTACGCCCAAGCGCGCGTCCCTAAACAACGCAGCCCAGCTTTGCCTAGTTCCAGTGTCCGTAAGTGGGTGGACCGTGCTTGCCCAGCTTTGCCTAGTTCCAGTGTCCGTAAGTGGGTGGACCGTGCTTGCCCAGCTTTGCCTAGTTCCAAAGTCCATAAGTGGGTGGACCGTGCTCGCTGCTTTATTGCTCTTGATGGCTCAGCATTGTGGCCATGAGATTCTTTCATCTTGTGAATATAGTTTTTTAAAAAATAATTTTTATAGTTTTACTACCTTTAAACACAATGTACTCCATTGCTGTGGAATATTCCTTCCTAGGAGCGTGCATGGTTCATTTCTGCATCTGCTTGTGATGGCCTCCAGGTGCTTTCAGGTTTGGCTCCTGTGGCTGTGGAGTCCATGTCCGTGTGTCCTGGTGCAGGGCTGGGGGGTTTGTGTTCAGCTGGGAGGAACACTGTGGGTCTGTGTGCACGGAGTGTGCTCTCTGAGGCCCGATTATTTCAGAAGTGGTTGCACTGCCCGCTGCGCACCAGGCTCTCCATTGCTCCACGTCCTGCTGATATTTGATCCTGTGTCTTCATGTCTGCCATTCCGGTAGGTGTGTGCACAGTAGGTTTCTTATGGTTTTAATCCCTCGGTTGTTAGTGAAGTTGTGCATCTTGTGGTATTCATGGACTACTTCCTGTTGTTTTTTAAAATGTTTTAAAAATTGTGGTCAAATACACGTAACATAAAATTTACTGTCTTAACCATTTTTAAGTGCACATTTCAGGGTCATGAAGTAATTCGCACTGTTGTGCAACCCTGACCGCCATCCTCCTCCAGAACTTTCTCATCTTGCAAAACTGAAACAGTCCCCGTTAAACACTCACTCCCCATGGTCCCTCCCTCAGCCCCTGGCACCCACCACCCTACTTTCTGTCTCTATGTTTCCGACTGCTCTAGGGGCCTTGTATGAGTGGGTCAAGCACTGTTTGTTTTTCTGTGTCTAGCTTACATCACTGAGCATAATGCCCTCAAGGTTCATCCCTGCTGCAGCCTGTGTCAGAATTGCCTTCCTTTTTAGGCTGAATAACATTCCCTTTTATGGATGGACCATGTTTTGCTTCTCCATTCGTCCATTAATGGACACATGTAATATCTACGTTCATTTCTCATGTCTTATAATATTTGTGGAGTAACGTCGGAAAGTCCTATGAATCAAAAGTCATTTGCCATTAACTTTTTTCTTAAACTTTTTTATTGTGAAAATCATCAAAGCTAAGAAAAAGGGAAGAATACATGTCAGCCTCACTTGTGTTCAGGAATTAATGCTTTACGGTATTCACTTTATTCCCTGTGTGTGCGCTATGCATGTGCATGTGCCTGTTTGCATACATGTGCATAGGTATGTGCACTTGCACACGTTAGTGTGTGCATGGGCATATGCGTGCGTGTGTGTTCATATGCTAGTGTGTGAATATATTTGTGCTGTGCACCTGCATATGTTTGTGCTGTGCTTGCCTGTGCGCACACTGTGTGTTTTCTGGAACCACTTGCAAGTTGGTTGCAGACTGAATTGTGCCCCAGATATGTCCGCACGCACCTGCTCTAACAATCCTGTGTAGCCACGTAGAGGTCACAGATCTCAGGGATTTAAATGGATGGAGCAGGATGTCCTGACACAGAGTCTGTCTTCCAATGACTGTCACTGTCTCAGTAACATCCTTCACACCTTCTTTAAGCCCCATTCAGGGTGCAGTTTAGACCCCCATCACAGTCAGTCACCTGCCCCAGGTCCCCTAAATCTACAATGTCACAATGGGAGAGCCCGGCCAGGGCCTGGGGTGCCCCTCCTGTTGGCCTGGCCTCCAGGCCCTGCACTTGGCTCCTGTGTTCCCATCTCTCAGCCAGGCCCCGGCTTGGTTGGGGCCGCCACCTCTTTCTTCACAGGGTCCCATCGCCCAGTCAAGGGGGTTCATTCTCCCAAACTCAGCATCAGGAGGGGGGTGACAGCCCCACTGGGTCTCCTTCATGTGAGACCCTGTGCTTTTGAAAGAGCAGGTGCCCTGCCCTCGGGGGTGGGGGTCTGGGGGGTGACATGCGGCCCATGATGGGCAGGCGGGTCCCCAGGTGGGGCAAGCCAGTGTGCAAGGAGTTCTGCGATGGGTTCTCCTCTCCAAAGGCTTCTGTGCCCCTACCTCTCCCCGTGCCTCACCTCGAAGACAGCGCGGTGCCTGGGACGGGAGCCATAGGAGCCGTCAGCCACCGCCCCCTCTACACACAAACGCACACGCGCACACACACACACACGCACGCACGCACGCGCGCGCGCGCACACACACACACACACACACACACGCACACGCTGCAGGGAAGCAGGACATGAGTGCAGGGCTCTCAGCGGCCCTGAGCGCCCCGCCCGGAATCGGCCAGCAGAATGGACAGACCGGATCTCCCGGCCCGGACCATGCAGGACTGTCCTGCCTGGGCTTCCATTGTGGCCGCCTCCTTCTGGAAGCCTGGGAGGCTGGAATCAGGCCCCTTCTTGTCTGTCCTGGCAGCAGACTGAGCTGCACTCTAAGAAGTTTGTGACTCACCCGTGGACCCTGACCATCAGGTGGCCAGAGAAATTGGTAACATCTCTGTTTTGCCTGTTGAAATGTTTAATGACAAAGATTTGTTCAGTTTCCTGATGTGGGTGTCCAAAGATGAGAGACCCATGTGTGTGACCTGTATCTCCTATGAGATCAGCCCTAAGCTAGTTTAAACATGATCAAGTCCTGTCTACACGGTAGATTTAGACCTCTGCCTGTCCTGTCTGCTGCTTATGTTTAGAGCTGACCATGTGTTGTCTATAATAAGAAGATTTAGACCTCACCATGTTCTGTGTACGCTAGGACTATGGGGACCTGGGTAGAAACCCGGCCTGGCCTCAGTACTGGGAAGCTCCGTGCCTGCATCTGAAGGTCAGTGCTTAGATGTCTGGGGTCTGGAGCTGAGGTGGGCTTGTCTACATAACAGCCTCTCTTCTGAGTGTGGTTACCTGGTCCTCCCAAGTGTCAGTGCTGTGGTCGGGGCCTTAGTCTTAATCCCTGCAAGGTTCACCTTCCCTGGGGCTTGTGGAGGATCTGCAGGGGGGCTACCTGCCGATGATTCCAATTCACCAGCACGTGCATGGTGCGTAGGGAGGCAGGTTTAGCTGGTGAATTGACTGCAGGGCACGCAGATCGGGCAAAAGGCCGATGGGTAACAGCTGAGGCTGCTGCTGAGCTCTCCTTCCAGTCTCCCGTCCCTACTCAGCAGCGGCCAGAGCTGCCCCTCGGCTTTCAGCCCTGCTGTCCTGTGAGTTATCTCAACAAGTATGTGAGACAAGAAGGGACTGAGCCTGCCAGAACCAAGCAGTGTGTTCACCTCTAGCATGAAAGCTTTAAACACAGGTAAAATCAACAGAACCAAAGGGAAAGAGGAGGACTTCTCTGGGACAAGTGTGGGCAGAGGAGACCCACCTGACACTTCTTTTGCCATCCCAGGAGTTCCCAGGAGCCCAGCTTGTTTCCACATTACGGGAGCCGCCAGCAGATCCATGGTGTCCTGACCAAGGGGACGTGTGACCCCCAGGTGCAGGGTCTGGGGAGGTGGAGTCACCTGGTGAGTGTGGACCTGTGACCCCAGGTGGGGGGGTCTGGGGAGGTGGGGTCACCTGTTGAGTGAGGACGTGTGACTTTAGGTGCAGGGTCTGGGGAGGTGGGTCACCGTGGTGAGTGTGGATGTGCGACCCCAGGTATAGGGTGCGGGGACTGTGTGGGTCTCACCACATCTGCATGGGTCAGGATCATGTACGGGGAGACAGCATATGTGCTCTTTGCCTGCAGTGTGTCTTGTCCCCTTTGACATTTCCAACCTCTGCATTAAGGGTGTTGCCCTGATTAACCTGTGGTACCTTTTCTTCTCTTAATCTTGTCACATTCATATGAGGTCAGGCATGTTTGAGTGGGCTGCTGCCCTGTGTTCTGGTGAGTGACAACGCTTGGTGATATCATATTAATATCATAGCATATCATATGTCTAATCTATGGGGGTCTCCACTGCCTGAGTCCCCCTGGACAGAGGTCAGGTGAGCACAGACTAGCCCCCCACTAAGAATGGTCCCCCACGTGCCATGTGAGGGTACCATGTTGGCCCCTAAGTTGGGGGACTGTGTCTGGGCCTCCAACAATTGTGATGAAGGGGAGTCGAAATGGAATCTCAATTAACAAGACATTATTTTAGGAATTTATTTTAAGTGAAATAAAACACACGTCACATCCCTTTACCATCGTCACCATGTTAAGTGCACGTTTCTGAGGCATCAGATATTCTCACCTTCTCGTGGAGCCGTCACCACCATCCCTAGGACTTTTCACCTTGCAAAACCAAAATTCCACAACCGTGAAAGTCTCACTCCCCGTTCCCTCCCACTGCCCCTGGCACCGACATCCACTTCAGTCCCTGAGTTGTCGACTCCAGGGCACCCACTGGAGTGGGATCCTGCAGTGTTTGCTGACGGGTCACTTTGGAAGAGCTGACTTTCAGTCTGAAGCTCTGCCTGTTTGCATCTGAAGCATCTGCATTTAAGGAGAGGGTGTATGAGGAAGGGGGTGTATGAGGGACAAAGGCGTCTGGGGTGCAGATGAACCAGGACCTGACCAGCTGCCTGTTGGGTCCTCTGGTTCCACCTCTTGGCCTGGGCCTCATCTGCATCATCACTGGCCCCGCTGGCACCCCTGCGGTGTTGTCTGAGTGAGATTCCCCTGGTGCCCCGCTCTCCTCCCCTCCTCCTGCTGGTTGGGGAGCGAGCTGCTTGCTGTGTGGTCTCTACTCCTGAGGCACGAAGGACCCTGCAGCATGGACCTGCAGAGTGTGGGTGTGGTCCCAAGAGCATGGGGCCCACATAGGACACAGCATTGGGGCATGACAAGTGCTAGGGCTGCCTCATCACTGACAGGGAACGTTGCCAAGTTGCTGCTTGGGAGGGCGTGGTGGGTGGCCTGGGACCCCGGAGGCCCCATTCCTATCCTGGAGCTTGGACAGTGCATCCCCATGGGCTCCAGACTCACCCCATATCTCAGCCATATCCCTCTGTCCTGTCTTTGAACTCAGGAAAACGAGCTCCCTTGTCCACAACATTGGCCTGGTCCTGTTGGTATTAGTGTTCTTTAATTTAGGCGTCCTGGGATAGCAGCTCTTTTTAGGCCTGAGAAGGAACAGCTCAGGAGTGTACAGCAATTTCAGATGAAACTAATATTCAGTGACTATCTCTATACTGCTGGGTTGTTGACTTCTGTTAGTCATTATTCTCCTGGTTTTAGCTCTGATGTGGGGATTACAGAGGAGTCAACATTTAAATCTTCATAATCTGTGTATTTGTAGCTTCAGTATCATTACTGACCCATAGTTTGTATGGTTTGGGAAGAGTTATTGCTTTCATGTATCATGTAGAGGAAATGGTTAGGTCGACAGAGGCTCCTGCGTGGGCCACACTGCAGGCTAGAGCTGAATACACGGCTCCACCTGTGCCAGAACCAGCTTCTATTGGTGATATGAGTAGGAGTAAGAATGATGGGGGAAGTAGTCAAAAGTTTATATGATTTATTTGAGGAAATGTTACCTCAGGTGCCCCAGTTATTAGTGGCCCAAGTCAGTTTTCAAACCCTGCAATATAATGGGTACAACTATAAAGAAAATTATTACAAGTGCAGGGACTGTTATGACTACCTTACAGATTTGGGCATCTCCAAGTAGCGCTCCAGGTTAGCATAGCTCAGCCTGGATTAATATACTTAAGGTGCTGCCTGGTACTCCAGCTCAAGCACCAAATAGTAAATATAAAACGCCGATATCTTTGTGATTTGTTGAAAATAATCAGCAGTGTATGAACAGAGGTACAATGACTGAGCTAGCTTTAGACTGTAAACCTAGAGACAGAGACTGAGCCCTCTGCTCTTGTCCCGTCTAGCTGTGGATCTAGATGGGGTCAATGCAGGTTGCATCACAGCCCCTGAACGAATTTTCTAACAGTTTCTCCCTGTGTTTTTTTTTTTTTATTTATTTTTGTAATGGGGTGTAGCTCATTTTGAATGCTGTCTTTCTTGCTGCTGCACATCCACTTGATTCACTTACAGAGAGACATCCATAAATTCTTTTTCAGATTCTTACCGGTCGTATATATTCTTTCCTGGTGACTAGAGTGTGCTGAGTCCAGTTCTTTGAGCTATAGAGTAGGTCTTGTCGATTACCTCTTTGGTCTTTGGAACGGTATCTGTGCTTATTTCAAGCCTCTGGTTTATGCCTTACCCCACCCCACCTTTCCCCTTTAGCAGCCATAAGTTTGTTTTCTAAATGTGTGACTCTGTTTGTTTTGTAATTTAGTTCATGTGTAGCCATTTTTAGATTCCACTTATAAGTGATATCTTATGCTAAGTGTCTTTTTGTGTCTGACTTATGTCACTTAGAATGATCATAACTAAGTCCACCTGAGTTGCTGCAACTGGCCTTATTTCATTGATTTCATGGCTGAGTAATATTCCATTGTACAGAAGTACCATATCTTCTTTATCCATTTTTTGCTTCCAAGGACATTTACATTGTTTCCAAGTCGAGACTCCTGCAAAAGGGCTGCACTAATAGTTGAAGTTCCTGTGTCCTATGGATTTATGGTTATCCCGAGATATACACCCAGGACTAGAAGTGCCGTATGCTCTGTAGCTCTCTTTTTTTAAATTGATTCATTTTTTTGCCTGTGTTGGGTCTTTGTTATTGCACGTGGGCTTTCTCTAGTTGCAGCAAGTTGGGGATACTCTTCGTTGAAGTGCGTGGGCTTCTCATTGCACTGGCTTCTCTTCTTGTGGAGCACAGGCTCTAGGCATCGGGCTTCAGTAGTTGTGGCACACGGGCTCAGTAGTTGTGGCTCATGGGCTCTAGAGCACAGGCTCAGTAGTCGTGGCACACGGGCTTAGTTGCTCCGTGGCATGTGTTATCTTTCCGCACCAGGGCTCGAACCTGTGTCCTCTGCATTAGCAGTTGGATTCTTAACCACTGCGCCACCAGGGAAGTCCCTATAGCTCTGTGTTTTAGAATTTTTAGGAAACATCATACCCTTCTCCAGCGTGGCTGTTAGCAGTTGACATTCCCACCATCAGCGCAGCAGCGTTCCCTTTTCTCCACGTCCTCTCTTCCATTTCTGGTTTTTACACACTGTGAGGGTGGCCATTCTGACTGGGGCAAAGTGACACATCTTTGTAGTGTTGATTTGTATTTCCCGCATGTTTGGTTGGCACAAGGGCGTATGGATTTACACCTTTACGCACTTTTTGGCCAACTGACCCGTAGGCAATGTTGAGCACCTTTCATGTGCTTTAACGGCGAGTCCAATCTACCTCTTGCAAGCCGGTTCCTGCAATTCTGCCTTGTTTTCAAGTCCTTTTCAATTACTTACCCCAAGACATTTTTCCACCATAGTTGTCATTTACAGCCCTGCAGGCGTTGTGGATTGCAGTGCCCCTGAGCACCTGTCTTCAACATGTTTCTGGAACCGGCCACAAGGTGGCAGGATCGCTTCAAGCCCCATTCTGGTTACGGGGGCGGCCTGAGCCTTTGGGAAATTCCTCTTCCTGATGGGAAATTAGAGTGGCATGTGCCGTCCAAACACATAGAGCTTGTTTCTCATTCTCCCCCTTCCCCTTCATCCTCCGGACAAATTCCAAGCCGTGCACGACCAGCTGTTGAGTGTGTCGACTTCCCCAGGTGGGGAGACTCTAAGGAACGAGGCTGGAGCGGGGACCCCTCCCCCAGGACATGTGGAGATAAGGTGACTTTTCCAAACTCTTCCTGCCCATCCGGGCCCCCATCCTCTGGGGTTCTGTCCGGACACTGCATGGTTTCCAGCGGTGCGGGGCTCTGGCGCTGCCCTGCAGGGAGCAGCCCTGCTACCCGCGCCTGCAGCGCCGCCTGCTGGTCTCTCCGTCCTACCGCCGGGCACAGTCTTCACCTTCCCCGCTGCCTCGGATGCACTGTCTCCGCACTGTCCTGTGATCAGCCCCTCGTCCCCACCACCATCACCCCCAGCTCCACACCCCTCGTCCAGCCTCAGGGATGACCCAGGACCCTTCCTGGGCTCCCCGCCTGCCCATCCTTCATCGGTATCCTCAGTCCACCTCTGCAGACAGGTGAGGATCCCCTCCAGAGGCTCCCAAACGCTTCACCCCTACATCCTTCCCGGGGTCGGCCTGTGTCCTGTTGGGATGTTCCACCCTCAGCAAGACCCCAAGTACATGGCAAGGGCAGGCATCAGGCCTGCTGCGTGCACTGCTGTGCGTCCTGCTGTATACACAGGCATGACCCTGCCCAGGGTGCAGGAAAGGCAGCCTTACCTCGGGACGTGGGGAGAGGGGCTGCCCACAGGGTGGACGTCAGCTCTCGGCTCACCAGGCAAGGGCAGCCGGACCATGACCCGGCTTTGTTCCCACCCCCGTTGTCCCTCCATCGGCCTCGCTCTTGTGAGCAGAGCAGGACAGTGTGGTCTGTGGTCACAGGCTGAGACACACAGACACTGGCTGACCCGCGTGCTCCCATGCTGACCCCACGGAACGGGCACTGCACCAGGGCCTGTGTGGTGTGGGTTCACCTGCCCACTGAGAGGCCGGGCCTCTGTCCTGGCTCCAGAGGTCACCTTGAGTCTGACGGGAGTGTCCATGCTCCGTGGGCCTCGCTCCAGGCTGGTCTGTGCTGACGGCGTGATACACGGTGGGGCTTCCTGAGTCGCCCCCGGGGGGGCTGGAGGCCAAGGTGAGGCACATGGTGGTCCCCACATTGACGTGACAGACCCCAATAATCCCTGCACTTCAGGACTCAGGTGGGCTTCCCTGGGCTGCCACAGCCGAGGAGGCTGGACCCTGCTCGTCCCCCTGTCCTCGCTGATTTTAACTTGCATCCTTCACCATAATAAACCCTGGGTATAACAGCTTCAGGGAATTCTGGGAGCCTCCAAGAGAAAAGAAGCCGGGGAGGGGTTCTCTGGGTCCCCAGCTCTGCAGTTGGGGTCAGAAGTCGGTGGGGAGGATCTTGGAGCCCTGGAATCTGGAGGGCCCCCCTACCAGGGAAGGGGTAGGAGACCCCGGGTGGTAGTTAAGCTGAGTCCAAGGCCCTCCTGCGTAGGAAGCATCCTAGCCCCGGGGATCCTGAAGCGGCCGGCTCCCTCCTCCCCTCCACCTCCAGGCCTGGTCCCTGCTCTTGAGAGATTCCCTAGGGTGGGGTCCTGGTGCTGGAGGTGCCCCGATGCTGTGGCCTCCTGAGTCTCCAGTGAGGATAACGGGAGTGGGGGAAGACCTGTTCACAGAAAGGGAGCTTCTGCCGGAACAGAGCCTGGGTCTGCTGCCCCCGACCCCAGGTGCACTGGGGCAGGAATGTGAGAGCGAGGCTCCCTCCCCTCCCAAGACACACAGGACACATGGGCGCTGGTGGCTGGACTCCCGCACAATATTGAAATCTCCCACGCAGGCCTGATGGGTGAGAGACACTATTTAAAGACTATTAATGGGACCAGGGGGGCCCAGGGAGTGAGGCTAATGTGGGGAGAGTTGGGAAATCACCCAAGGACACACTCTCCCTGCAGCGACCCCCCAGGTGAGCCCAGGTGGAGGTGGACCCATCAAGTCAGAGCCCACATCCTGGGTCTTTGGAGGACAAATAGCCAAGCACCCCCAGTCCTTGCCTCCACCTGCTGCAGTTAGGGCCTGCCCTGTCTTCTTCATGGTCAAGTTCTCACCCCTCCCAGAAGGCCTCTTGGGGGTTAATGCGATGGGGATGTCCATGGCAGGACTGAAGGGTCTGTGGTGGGCTGGAAGCCACATGGCAGGCAGGCGGGCTCCCACCGATCCTGCCGGTCCACACCTCCTGGTCATAGGCCCGCACAGAGTCCACCAGGCTGTGGATGTGGTAGAAGGTGCCGGGGACCGGTCCAGCCCATGCAGGTGTCTGACCATCGAGCGGTCAGTGTGGAGTATTCACAGGGAGCCCTGGCCGTGCTCGTACCCTCCCAGGAAGGACACGTCAGCATGGTCCCTGGAATGACTGGGAGGTCAGCCGGCAATGCCACCCACCCAACCTCACTGTTACCACAAGAAACAAGAGACAACTCCATGCAGAAAGACAGAACATCACCAGCCTGATGCTGTCCTGAGGAAGGTCGGCTGGCATCTGGGAACTGGGTGCTATAGTGGGTTGAATGGGGGGGTCCCCCCAAAAGTTATGTCCACGTCATGGCTCCCAGAATCTGAGAATGGAACTTATTTGGAAGTAGGGTCTTTGCAGGTATAATTAGTTACGGATCTGAAGATGAGGTCATCCTGGATCCGGGTGGCCCTGAATAAGTGACAGTGTCCTTCTAGAGACAAGAGGAGAGACGCAGACACACAGGAGACACCATGTGAAGATGGAGGCAGAGATGGGAGGGATGCGGCCACAAGCCCAGGGACGCCTGGAGCCCCCAGAAGCTGGAAGAGGCAGGCAGGACCCTCCCCTGGAGCCTCTGGAGGGAGCGCGGCCCTGGGACACCTTGACCTCAGATGTCTGGTCTCCAGGACTGAGAGAGGACAGGTTTCTGTTGCTCTGAGACTCTGTTTGTGGTCATTTGTCACAGCTGCCCTGGGAAGCTAATGCAGCTGGTGAGCAGCTCCCCGGCCTGATTTAAACCTTCCCTCCTCCCGTTAGGGGCAGCCCGCTGCGCCTGTGCTGTTTGCACAAACCATGTGGCTCACGCTGAACCCCGGCTCCCCTTCTGGGCACTGGCATTTTGGAGGGTGAGGGCAGACAACACCATGTGACCAGCCCCCAGCCGGGTGCCAAGTCTCTAGTGAGCTTCCCTGTGGTCACGGGGGTGCGGGTAACTGTCGTGGTTCTGCCCTTTGTCGCTGGGGGAAGAGAGACCCTAGAGACTCTCGAGGGAAAGAGGGTGCATGAAGGGTCATGAGCTGACCGGAGCAGGGGCCCTCCCTCCCGGGCATCCCTACTGCGTGCTGTGACCCATCTCAGCTGTGAGCACACAAGCCACAAGCATGTGCTGGGTCCTGTGAGCCTCCCAACCAGTCCCTGAAGGTGAGGGCGGCCCTGCAGACCCCAGCCCTCTCCTCCACGTCTAGTAGGTGGAAGACCCACTTCTGCTTGCCATTCCAGAAGTGGTTCTGGGGCTGTCCTGGGAGGGCTTGTGGGGTTACGCAGGCTGAGCCCCTGTTGCTAAGCCCTCACTTCCCCACAGGAGACCCAGAGCAAGCAGTTTGCCCTGTTGCCTGAATGACCGTCCACCAGTTTTCTCAGGAAAGAATCGGGTTTCTGTGGCAGCGTCCGCAGGCAGCTCTGCATCTGGGCCCATGTTCACATCTTCTGTGTAAACACCGAGAACCTTCCCTGACACGTGCTCCCGGCTGACCACCTCCACATGCCGACCACAGGCCCCAGTGTGGGCGTCAGACTTACCGCCCGACTCAGCCTCCTCTTGCTGTCAGAGCTGCTCCAGGCCCTGCTCAAACCCCGTGCACCCACCTCTCACAGGGCTGTCCTGCACCCCCACCTTCAGCAGGAGTTCACCTAAGTATTTAAGTGAAGGGGTCCAGAGGTAAGAAAGGAAGCCAGAAACAAACAGATGGAACCAGCTGGGACCAAGATGGCAACGAATATGACCTCCAACCGACCCCGAGTCTCATCACGTGTTGAATTTACGATATCGGCATATTAGGTGACACACCCACTGGCGGCCATGGCTGGACATGAAGGACCAGAAACAGGTAAAAGGAGGTGGTACCCCCAGCTCCTTGGAAGAAGCCCCGCCCCTTCCCCCGGAAGGCTTCTTCATCCCATCACTAGCCTCCCTCCTCCTCCCTTTGTCTTTACTCTTTAAAATTAAACCTCTCTCTCCAGGGGGGCGAGAAGGTGACCTTTGAACTCAGTTCCCGCTTCTCCACTCTTTGGCCACTGAATGGAGCCTGTGCTGTGTTGGTCTCGGCTTTGGTTCTGTTATTTGCCTACTTGAACCCACGTGGGAAAAGGAAACCTTCCCCGCTGGGGCAGAGCGCCTCGCAGGCTGGGGCCCGAGCAGGGTGCACATGACTTCACCTGGTAACAGTCTGTAAGGGGACGGTGGTCTCTGCCCGCAGGGTGGGGGAGGGAACACCTACAGCCACAGCACCGGCTCCGTGGACGGCACGGCCCCTCGTGGGCCTGGACCGTGTGCTCTCATCCCCCCCCCGCCTGACACCCCCTGACAGTCGTGACGTGGTGACACTGGCTGCTGGGCGTCCAGTCAGGAGGGACCAGAGGCAGCACCTGGTTCCAGGTGAGACGTGCGTTTTCACGGGCAGGGGACATAGGAGATATTAGGACTTTGTGTCTAGAAAACAAACCAAGCGGCTAGAAGCTGATCTGAGCCGTGGACTTGAAACCCACGTGCGAGGTGAGGGCTCCCACTGGACACTGGCTCGGGAGCTTCCGCACAGGCGAGACCACACCCGTGCTTCCCGCCCGACCCCTCCAGGCCTCCCTGTGGGCACAGCTGGGCCTGCGCCCCTCAGGCTCCCCGACCCAGAGCCTGGAGGGCCGATGCTGCCAGGGCCTGGGGACGTGAGGGGTCCCTCCACCAACGCTGCTCGGCCCCTCCTGCCCAGTGACCAGGGGAGGGAAGCCCCGTGGAGTGTGAGGCCCGGCACAGGCGAAACTTGCACGCCCCGCCCCCCCAGCAACCCAGGCCCCGCCCTGCTTCCTCAGGCCCACCACCTGCCCCTCCCGGTGCCCGCGTCCCACCGACCCCCATTCCCGGTGTGGACGTCCACGTGCACAAGCCGCTCCGTGTCCTCTTCCCACATGGGACACCCCCATCCCTGCTTCTCCCTAATGACGGCCTGGATCCCGAATGTTCTGGGCAGGAAGAGGGCAAGGAGGACGCCGGCCTGTCCCGCCTGCCTCCCGGGGGCCCAGACATAGGGCTCGGGGCTGCTGGGCCTTGAGGTCTGGATGCTCTCAGGTGTGGGATGAAGCTGCCACTGCCCGCTGGGGCTGCCCCTTCCGAGACTCAGGAAACAGGGGGACCCACCAAACGGAGCCCGTCCCCAGGCTCTGCTGCCAGTCTGCTCGGCTTTGCTCTCCCGATCCTGAAGACAGACCTGCGGGAAACAGGGCCTGCGATTCCCACACTGACGGTGTTCTGTGGAATTTCCACTAGACCCCTTCCTACCCTGTTCTGAGCAAATTACTAGTCAGTCCATGCTACCATCACCCTACGAGCAGACCAGGAAGCTGAGGCTCCGAGAAGCCAAGTAATCCAGCCGGAAGCACAGCTGTGGGACACGGAGTGGGGTCTGCACCCGCCGCCCGCCCAGGGGGACTGCCCGCTCCCCGCAGCTTCCACGCCTGTTCCCTTCACCCCCTCCCGGGACCAGCTCACAGAGCCTCCTCTTGGGCAGATTCACTTACCTTCTTCTAACAGGATCCGTCTCACTGTCCTGTTCTGGGATCACCCGGAAGGCTTGTCACTCTGAAGCACGTTCAGCCTCACGTCACCAGGGCAGCTTTCCTGGATCATACGCACCACCTGCACGTCCACTCCCAGCTCAGACCCAGAAAGGCCCCCTTGGCCCCGAGCCCCATGGCTCTGCCTGGGCTCCCACCCCCTCCTGCCTGGTCCATCCCTCCCATGTCCCCTTCAGGGTAACCAGGAGCTCCCACCTGCCCCAGGCAGGCTGTCTGCTCTGTCCAGGGAGGGCCTCCGTGGTGTCAGGGGGACGACACAAGAGGTACCTGTGGGGCCTCCCTCACGCAGCACAGTGGCCAGCACCTGCCTACTCACCTCATCCCTCTAGATGGACAGGGGTTCAAGGGGTCTGTGGTATCTCCTGGTTCTCATTTCATCCCAGCACTGCCCACAGGGAAGTTGCTAAGCAACTCTGTGCCGGCTGCACAGAGAGGATGCTCATACACACGCCCCCCCTCCCAGCACACGGGGCTCTCGTGGTCAGGCCCCTCCCAGGGTATGGAGCTCACCTGGGCAGGCACCCAGCAGCCCACGGGGCTCTCGTGGTCAGGCTCCTCCCAGGATATGGAGCTCACCTGGGCAGGCACCCAGCAGCCCACGGGGCTCTCGTGGTCAGGCCCCTCCCAGGATACAGAGCTCCCCTGGGCAGGTACCCCGGCAAGGCTGGGCACACAGGAACCGTGCATGTAGCCCTCATTTCAGAGCACCCCCAGCTCACCTGTTCGTCAGAGCTGACCCTGAGCATCTCAGAGCAGGACCTGAACTAACAAACAGCAGCTCCGACAGGTCTGTGACCCTGGCCTTCACTCTGTGTGGCCTCCTTCCGCCTGGTCTTCCAGAGGCTTCCACTGCAGCCGGGGCACCAGGCCTCCGTCTCCACCCACCACCCCTCCTCTCCCTGACTCCTGGGTTCCTCTCATTAGGAGAGGGTCTTCTTGAAGTTGTCTCCCACTCATGGACCAGATAAAATGATTAGAAAACAAGCCAGAGCTGCAGCCCCTTGTCTATCCTGACTCAGGAGCCCACACCTGTTCCTTGGACCTGGCCGGTGCAGCAAGGCCCATTTTCTGCAGCTATGAGCCCCTGAGGGGCGAGGATTGGCTGACCTGGGCAGCCTGACCGTGCGGGCCAGCCCTCCCCAGGTGTGCCTGGGTTGAGGTCAATATAAACCGCTCCAGGCAGCAAGAGCCCCTGCAGCTGTGCCTGACGCCATATTCTCTGCCCCGTCAGCAGTGTCAGGGCTGGGCTGGTGGGAGGGAGTGAGGGGCCACGGCTTTGTGGGTGACCCGGTGTGAGTGGGGCTCTGCTGGACTTTCTGCAGGAGTTGCCAGGCTGCCACCTGATAAAGAAGAGGATGTGTCACCCATAACTGCCGCTGGAATTTCTCCCCGGGCAGAGGTAAGGAGGGAAAAAAGCAGTGGGGGCCGGGACAGGAGGGTTACCTCAGGCAGGGAAATGGAAATCTTCCAGAAGAGCGCCTGGGGCCAGGACCATCCTGGCTGGCCTGCAGGCACCAACTCGGCTGGTGTGCTGTCGCTGGGGTGGCTCCACGGCCCTTCCTCTAGGCTTTCAAGTCCTTGTATATATTCAGGTGTTTTACCTGGGACGGGTGGGAACAGTTCAGCAGCAGCTGGCCTGGGGCTCAGCTCACGTTTACTCACAGACGCCTCGGCACGGTGCCCCAGCTTTGCAATGAGGACGCTCCTTGCGGGGGTGGGGGGCTGCTGGCTGCATGCGAGACGATTCCCCACCTCTGACCAACTTCAGAATTGTTTACCACTGGAGCAAGTGTCCTGATAGGGTTTTCATCTGTGTAACTAGTGGGTTCTTAATTAGCAACGTGAACGGTGACATCAGAAGTCCTGAATCAGGATGGAAATACTTATCCCCAGCATGTACAGGCATAAAAACCTGGGGAGGCCGTGTGCAGCCGTCACCCTTAGGGATGGGCTTCTGACTGACCCCTCAACATTCTGGTGTCCATCCACTGCTTTACGATTTCTGGGGCCCAGTGCTGACTTTAAGGGTTCTGCAGTCCAACCTCTGTCGGCCTTTAGTGAGACCGGCACTTCCATGATCCTACAGAGCAGGGTCTGTGTGACCATTCTGTGGCTTCTGTAACAAATGACCACAAGCTGGGTGGTTCAGAACAACAGGAATTCATCCTCCCCCAGTCCTGGAGACCAGACATCTGAGATCAAGGTGTTGCAGGACAGAAGTCTCTCCAAAGCCTCCAGGATAGGGTTCTTCCTACCTTTTCCAGCTTTTGGGAGCTCCAGGCATCCCCAGGCTTGCGGCTGTATCCCTTCCATCTCTGCCTCTGTCTTCACGTGGCTTCTCCTCTGTGTCTGTGTTTCTCCTCTTTTGTCTCTCATAAGGACTTTCTCAATTGGATTGAGGGCCACCCTAACCCAGGATGACCTCATCTCTAGATCCTTAACTACATATACAAAGACTCTTTTCCCTGATATGGTCCTGTTCACGTGTTCTGGGGGGCACATCTTTTGGGGCCAGCATTCAACCCATTACCTGTGTATAAAATAACCCTCATTTTAGGAGATTGCCAAGGTCCCGTATGGACTGGCACAGACAGTAGCCATGTGGGTTGGGGTGGGGAGAATGAGGACCCTGGAATCACCTGGAAGGGATAAAGTCCTGGCTGCATTAGGTGAGCTTTTCCACCACGGGGTCCGTGGAAACAGCCACTCCACTCTGTCCGTGGAAAGGGACCCAGTGCCGAGTCCAGAAATGGTTATATTGCTAAGCTGACTCTGGGATTTCATCATCAATAGCATCATGTGACCAATAACTACGGGCTTGGAGGAGTCACTCTCTGGCACGTGATGACAGCACTGTCACTTTAGGCTCATCAAGCCTAGAATAGGAATGTTTGAAGGAGAAGAGTTTGGGAGGTTGCCAGGCTTGGTTGTCAAGGAAACTGAGCAGGTTTGTCAAGGTTGTCAAGGAAACTTCTCGCTTAAACTGAAGGCAGGGCTGGGAGAGCTGAACTCCAGGGATCTTTTAAAGGGGCTGCTCTGAAGCACCATCACCTGAGAGGAGGTGTCAGCGTGAGCTGGGGTTTGAGATGTGTGATGAGATTAAACCTCTCTGTGACAGCTGGGGAGGGGTTTGTAAAGCAACTTGGCTTTTAAGGCAAAGTTTGTTGCTGGAACAGTGTCTCCCCAAACTGGGCTGGAGGTCAAGATGTGTCTGTCCCCTTCTTGTGAGAGTCCAGGGCAGGTGGGTGTCAGGTCCCAGGCTCTGTTCCGCTGGTTTCTCCTCCCTGCTTCCAGGTGAGGGCTCCAACCAGCAGGGTGCAGTGAACAGCTGGGCATCATGCCCTCCGTCGTAGGATGCAGGCTGGTCAAGGCCCTCACCACCTCCACCCATTTCCCTTGGTAACATGAGACACTGCGCCCCAGCTGGAAGGGGTGGGAATGCTGGGAGGTGCAGGGTAGCTGTGAACAGGGAAAGGGAAATGGGTTCTGATGGGCGGCTGTGCGGCTCTGCTGTGAGGGTCACCTGGACGGTAGCGCACAGACACTGGGTCCTGTGGAGCTTCGGTGCTTTGTGGTTCTGGAAATCCTATAGGAGACGGTCCACAGCAGGTGAAGCTAATGCTTTCAGTGGAGGTGAGAGATCTGCCAGAGATCTGCAGTTCAGACTGAAGGTGCCGATGTACATACAGGACAAAACCATCTCGTGTGATTGGACTTCAGGCACGTTTAACATGAATGCAGCCATGTTAATGCCTAGCATCTTCTATCTTGTGCCTCCCCTCAGGGAACCCTCCTCAGTTCCTGGGGTTCCTGTAACCCACGTATAGGGGGATGGAGAGTGGGCTCTGTCCAGTCTGAGCCCTGAGTTACCCTGTGTGTGAGTCTGCTCACGACCGCCGTAACATATAGCACAGACAGGGCAGCTTGGGTAACAGACCTATCTCCCAGTCCTGGATGCTGTCCGAGATCAAGGTGTGTGCACGCTGGCTTCTCCTGAGGCCTCTCTCCTTGGTGCTTAGACAGCCATCTTCTCCCCAGGTCCTCACATGGTCTCCCCCTGTGCCTATCTGTGTCCTAATCTCTTCTCGTAGGACATCAATCCTATTGGATTAGGATCCACCCTAGTGAACTTATTGTTACCTTGATCACCTCTTTAAAAATCCCATCTCCAAATACAGCCATGTCCTGGGGTCCTGGGGGTTAGGGATCCAGCATGTGAATTTGGAGGGATGTGACTGAGCCTATACCATCCTCCTTAGGAACCAGGTGTGCTTCAGTCCTTCCTTCCCTCAAGTCACACGAGGTGATGTAATGGCTCAAGGAGAGGCCACTCGTGCAGAGTTTGTGTCCCAGCTGGGGAAGCCTTCTCTGCTCTCTTTGATGAGGCCGTGGCAGTGCCGGCCCAGTTCTGAGGTGAGCAGTTCTGGGGTTTCCTGCCGTGTCGCCTGGCCTGCTGAGGTGCTCATTGTCAGGGAACTCAGGAGCCAGCAGCCTAGTGGGGATGCCGGGGACTCTCAGGGCCTTGGCAGGTGTCTCTCCCGGCAGATACCCTAGCGAAAGTGGGGAAACATTTGGGGGATTACAGGCGGGAGAGAGTCAGTCTCGTTTATGCTTCAGAAAGACCAGGTTGGGGTGGGATGTGAGACGCACCGTGGGGCAGGGAGCTTTGTCAGGCCTGATGGAGGAACCAGGCACCAGATGGCTTGGGCCAGGGCTGTGGGCATAGAGGGGAATTAGTGTGGGAACTGGCCACAGACTGTTGTCGAAATCTCGGCTTCCCTGTGCACCAAGGCCGAACAGAAATACGGAGACAGGGATTTTGGAGGAAGAGAGAGATGGCTTTATTTTTCTGCTAGGCAGAAGGAAAGACACAGCTGGCTAGTGCCTCAAGAACTGGGCACCCCTCCTTGAGAATCAGGGAAGATTTTATATGTGGGGCTCTCGCAGTCGGGGGTATAGGATGAGGATCAAAGTAGTGAAGGTCTTGCATTCCTCCTTTCCTCTGCATTATTTCAAAACTGTCATAGCTGGCATCGGGCCGCCTGGTAATTGGGTCCAGCAGTCTGGTAATTGGGTCCGTTTGCCTCTGGTTTATCGACGGTGACCTCGTTTCTGAAATGCGAAAACTATAGGGAGTGATTTGTTAGGAGGGCCATATAGAATGTAAGTGCTGGACATAATAGGGTTAGGGAGTGAGAGGCAGGGGATGTAAGTCACACAGAGTCAGGGGTGATGGGTGCCGAATGTAAATCACATAGTGTCAGGGAGTGAGGTTAGCTTTGTAAAGTACAAATCTAGTTACTACAAATGAGTGGCAAAGTAAAACAAGGAGTGATGAACTCTTTCAGGCCAGGTTAGGTTTCTTCTCTAGCCTGTTCACTGTTCCCTTTGTTTTCCTGGTTCTCAGGGGAGGGGAAATCTTCATTTCTCTTTTTGCTGCAACAAGACTGGAGGAGCAGATGACAGTCAGTGGGGCACAAGGAGGGTGGGAGCCTGGGAGGCCCCAGTGTTACCAAACAAAACGTGGGTCCCCTTGCCCGAGTGCAGTAAAGCCAGTCTACTGACACCCGGTGTGGTGGAGGAAAATGCAGCTTTAATTGTCAAAGTGCCAATACCAGGAGGCCAGGTGGCCTGTGCTCTAAAACCCCAAGCTCCCTGAAGGATTTCAGCAAAGCAATTTCAAAGGCCAGATGAAGGAGGGGAGTCGCAGGGTATGTGATCAGCTGGTGCACAATTCTCTGGTTGATGGTGAGGTAACAGGCGGTTAACATTATAAATTCTTAGGCACCAGAAGCTCTGGGGCTACCTGTTCATGATCATCAAGTAGTTAATTTCTTCCACCTGGTGGTGGTTTTAGCATCTGTAAAACAACTCAGGAAGCGTGAATCAGATACTGTTATCCAGGTACTTCAGAGAGGAGCTACAGCAGAGGATGTGGGGGAGGGTTCTGCCCTGGGAAGGCCCCGTAGGGTCCTGCTCGGTTACACCCGGTGCCTGGGCTCGGCAACCTGGGAAGGTGGGGCTGCTCCTGGGTGTGGGGAGCTGTGGGATCCCAGTCCCCTGAGGGGCCTGTTAGCCCCAAAGGTGAGATGGGGGTGCAGTGACTGGACAGAGGCGTCTGGCCTGGGAGAGGGGTCCAGGCTGGAAATGTCACTGGAATCATCGCAGGGAGGGAGAGGAAAGGCAAAGTGCGGGCAGATGGATCACAGCAGACCAAGTGCAGGTGACTGCGGTCCTGGTAGAAGCAACTCAGCCAGAAAGGAGTGGCCGTCAGGGGCTCAGCTCCATTCTCTTGTTCCTTTGTAAAACCGCTGTGTCAGAGTTTGAGACACAGCCAGGAGACGTCTGGGCCCAGTGCTGCCATGGCTTCATCAAAGGGCCCAGGGGGAACAGAGAGCCACTGCAGGCCCCGCCCATGTCCTCACTGGGAATGAACCCCATCAGGGCACCGGGGCTCACAGACTTGAGGGAACCTCTGTCCTCAGGACCGGTCTTCCTCCCTCCTCTCACCTGCTGGTCAGAGGCCCAGGAACCCCCAACCTGGCTCCACCCCCAGGGTCTGGATTCAGAGGCCCAGGAACCCCCATCCTGGCTCCACCCCCAGGGCCTGGATTCAGAGACCCAGGAACCCCCAACCTGGCTCCACCCCCAGGGCCTGGATTCTGGGACAGCTTAGGGCTAAGCAAGACCCTCATGTTCCTTTATCTGCCTGGGGGTGAGAATGTCTTAAACGCTGCAATTGACTGATTATGGAGGGCTGAGTGTTTCTAGCAGGTATGGGTGGAAAGATGGGGTGGGAAATTCCTATGTCTTCAGGGTCTTCCCAGCGTGAAGATCTGTGTGTTTCCTTCGGCCCGTCAACATCCTCCCAGGAAGCCCAGATCCAGGATTACGAGGGCAGAGGCTCTCCCCTTGCTTATCTGTAACTTCCCACTCCCACAGCAAGGCTGTGGCTGGCTCCCTGGCTCCCACCATCCGCCATTTATCTGTGCATTGCTCCTTTCCAGGTTACATGTGCAGAGGTTTCAGAATTGTTAGCTACTGCACCCTGGAAAGAACTTCGTAGAATAAAGCCCACTGTTTATATACGGTCCATTTTGCCTTTAGTCTGCAGATTCCATTCATTTCCAAAGGTAACTTAGGTCAGCAGCTTTTATCCCAGCCCCTACAGTGAGTTGCTTCCATATATTTCTAATACACTTAGATTCTATGATATTATGCGTTCCATTCTGCAACACTCCTACATCCTAAATAACTAAATTTGAATAGATTATGATTGGCCCCTTGGGCTATGCACATCTATGGGTTTAGACAAATGCATAGTGACAGGTATCCACCCTAGAGTATCACATGGACTACTTCAAACCCCCACCCCATGATCTGCTTATCATCTATGTAGCTTTGCCTTTCCCGGAATGTCATCGATGGGGTCATACTGTGTGCAGCCTCTGTAGACTGGATTCTTTCACTTGGCAGTATATACTGAAGATTTATCCATGTCTTTCCATAGGTTGGTGGTGCATTCCTTTCTGCTGAGTAGTATTCCACTGCACGTGTATGGGAGGAAAAACAATTTTCCCTCTACTTTTCTAGGTTTTTGGTTGAGGCCCCCTGCCCCTGTAATAAAAGACAGATTACCAGGAGAAAAGCAGAAGTTTAATAACATGTATACCTTCTGAATACAGGGGGGATGCCACGGAAAACTGAGTCACTCCCTGAAATGGCCAAAACCATCCCCTTAAATACCGTTTTCAGCTAAAAACAGCAGTAAGATGCTGGGGAAGGGGGGAAGGCCAGTTATGGCAGGTTATCATGCAAAGTATAGTAAACAAGGGTATGACTGTATGCACATTTAAGTCAGGACTTCTCCACTGAAAAGAGTTACTTAAGATTATCCTTCTATGTTTGGTGCAAAGAGGGACATACCCTCAGATATGGAGATTTCTCTGTTGTAAATGTCCTTCATAAAACGGCAATCTCAGTTTCCTGAGATTTTTAAAAAAATTTATTATTTTATTTTTGGCTGCATTGGGTCTTCGTTGCTGTGTGCAGGCTTTTCTCCAGTTGTGGTGAGCAGGGGTTACTCTTCATTGCGGTGCGTGGGCTTCTCATTGTGGTGGCTTTTCTTGTTGCGGAGCACAGGCTGTAGGCGTGCGGGCTTCAGTAGTTGTGGCAGGCGGGCTCAGTAGTTGTCGCTCGCGGGCTGTAGAGCTCAGGCTCAGTTGTGGCGCACAGGCTTAGTTGCTCTGCGGCATGTGGGATCTTCCCGGACCAGGGCTCAAACCTGTGTCCCCTGAATTGGCAGGCGGACTCTTAACCACTGAGCCACCAGGGAAGCCCGTTTTTTTAAGCAGACCAATAATCCTTATGCCAGAGAGACATATTTTGGGGTCGCATATTCTACTCGCCTTGACATGGATGTACCCCAATTTGCTTATGCATTCATCTTTTGAAGGATATCCTGATTTCTTCAAATTTTTAGCCATTATGAAAGTGCTGCTGTGCATAATTGCATCCTTGTTTGCATTTGGACATAGATTTTCAAAGCAGTTGCCTAAATACTGGAAGTGTGATTGTTGGATCCCAACGTGAGACTTGTTTAGCTTTGGAAAATCTGCCAAATTGTCTTACAAAGTGGCCACACATGCATCCCCCCAGCTATGAGGAAGAGTTCCTTTTGCTCCTCACCCTCTAGCAATTGGTATTGTCATATTTTTGGAGCTTAGCAGTCCTAATAGGTGTGCTGTGATAGCTCATGATTTTAATTTGTAATTCCCTAATGGTATGATGTTGAGCTTGTTTCTGTATGACTTTTACTGTCTGTATATCTTTTTTGGCGGGATGTCTGTTCAGATCATACTGTTCACGTTCATGCTGAGAGGAGCCCTGTCTCCTCAGGACCTGCTGGGGCTTTGGCTTCTGGAACACGCGGGGCTGAGTCCACGCTGATGGCCGAGCTTCGGGACAAGCTGGGGTCGAGTCCACACTAACAGAAGCCGGGTCTCCTCAGGACCCACTGGGGCTTCAGCTTTGGGACACCGTGGGGTCCAGTTCATGCTGACAGGAGCCTGGTCTCCTCAGGACCTGCCGGGAGGTGATGCCACTGAGGGAAAATGTGAGGAAAAGTGGGGAGAAGGTTCCTGTACGTTGCTGACCGCTGAGGGCGTCTGTCTTCAGAGGACCCAGGAGAGGAAGGGCTTGATGTGGAAAACTGGGTTTTTGGCCCCTTTTGTGTGTGGTGTAGACAGAATGAAGTGTTGTTCTTTGGTGTGTGGCGTCTGGTTTTCCCAGCATCGTTCATTGAGGGGACTGTCCTTTCCCTGGTGTGTGTTCTTGGCTCCTTTCTTGTGAATGAACTGACCACATACCTGTAGGTTTATTTCTGGTCTCTCTGCTCCGTGTGCCTGTTTTTGTGCCAATTCCACACTATTTTGGGACTGTAGCTTCGTAATGTAGTGTGGAGTCAGGGAGCGAGATGCCTCCAGCCTGTTCTCCTTCCTCAGGGTCGCTTTGGCTCTTCTGGGTCCTGTGTGGCTCCACACAAATGTTAAGATCGTTTGTTCTGATTCTATGAAATGTCATTGAATTTTGGTAGTGGTTGCGTGTATGTGTACATTGCTTTGGGTATCATGGACATTTTCACAGTATTTTCACCCATGCGCGCGGGATATCTTTCCATTGATTTGTGTCTGTTCAGTTTCTTTCATCAATGTCTTAGTGTTCAGTGTGCAGGTCTTTCAAGCCCTTGGTTGAATTTATTCCTAGTTTTTTGGGGGATGAGATTATAAATGGAATTGTTTTCTTAATTCCTCTTTCTGATAGTTCATCATTAGTGTATAGAATCACAAAAGATCCTGCAGTTTTACTGAATTCATTTTTTTAGTTCTGAAAGTTTTTTTGGTGGTTTTATGTGGAAATCTAGAATTCAGAAATCCCACTGTTTTCCACTACACCCAGGTCATCTACAGCACCCAAGACCTAGTGGCTCCTAATACCATCTTCCCACGGTGCCTCTCAATACCATGTGGACACAGTGATTAGCATCACCACTTTGGTTGAATTTGGTCTGGGTAAGTCTTGACCTCTCTAGCAGTGTTTGATGTCATCTCTGATTTTCTGTAATGTTACTGACATGGTTGTATTGAAAGGTATTTTCTAGTAAATTTCAAATTTAAAGTTTAAATAGCAGTACAAAATTTTCTACATTCACACCAAATACTGCAGTGTGTTTTAGCCAACACAGGGCCAGTCTCCCAGGGAATGAGGACAGAACCCCCAAAGGAGGGATAATTATGGTTTCCACATTATAATCCTATCCACAGGACCACTTCAGCTTTCACCAGCTGCCCCAACCTTGTGGAAATGTCTTTTTCCATTCTAATCCAGGTTTCTTTTTCTGGAACCATCACTGGGCTTTCCCTCATTTAAAAAACCTTCATGGATTGAAAGTGTACAAGATGAGTATGATCTGGGTGGCTTTTCCTGTATGGCTTCTTTCACTTAGGATGTTTTCAATGTTTATCCATATTGTAACATGTATCATTTTTTTCATTGTGATTGAAAACACATAACATTTATCATTTAAGTCATTTTAAGTATACACTTCTATAGCATTAAATACATTCACATTGTTGTAAAAACGTCCTCACCACCCATCTCCAGAACTCTTTCATTTTCCCCAAGTGAAACTATAACCATTAAACACTTATTCCCCTCAACCCATGGCAAACTTATTCTACTTTTTGTCTTTGAATTTGACTTATCTGGGTACCTCATACTAGTGCAATCATAGAATGTTTGTCCTTTTTTGTCTGGCTTGTTTCACTTAGCATAATGACTTCAAGGTTCATCTGCATTGCAACCTGTGTGAGAATTACCTTAGTTTTAAAGGTTAAATCATATTCCATTGTGTATATACAACCCTGTACTTATGCATTCATCTGTTGAAGGACACTTGTGTTGCTTCCACCTTTTGGCTATTGTGAGTAATGTTGCTGTGAATATGGGGTACAGATATCTGTTCCAGTCCTTACTTTCTAATATCTTGGGTGTATACCCTGGAGCAGAATTGAGGGATCATACGTTAATTCCACGTTTAAGTTTTTGAGGAGCCGCCATACTGTTTTCCACAGCGGCTGCACAATTTGACTTTATTCCTTCATATGACAGAATAACGCAGCTTATGGACCTACCTTATTTTGCTTATCCATTCACCCGTTGGTGGACATTTTAATTGTTTCTACCTCGGGCTATTGTGAACGGTGCTGCTATGAATATTGGTGTATAAGTTTTTATTTGAACACTGTTATCCGTTCTTTGGGTATATATCTAGGAGTGGAGTTGTTGAAACATGATAATTACATTTTTATGTTTTTGAGAAAATGCCAAAGTTTTGTACACATAGATTGCACCATTTTGCATTTCCATAAGTAAAGTTTAAGGGTCCCCATTTCCCTACATTGTTGCCAACATTTGTTATTTTTATTTATTTTTGATACAGCCATTCTAGTGTGTGTGAAGGGCTATCACATTGTGGTTTTAATTTGCATTTCCATCACGACTACTGATGTGTGACATCTTTTCATGTGCTTGTGGACCGCTTGTATGCCTTGTGTGGAGAACAGTCCATGCAAGTCCTTTGTGCATTCCAAAAATTGGGTTGCCCTTTTACTGAGCGGTAAAAAGTTCTTGATATATTCTGGATAAAGACTGTTATTAGATATATGATGTGCCTGTGTTTTGTTCCATTCTGTGGGCTGTCTTTTTACTTTCTGGAGAGCCTCTTTTGATGTACAAACGTTTGTAATTTTGAGGAACTCCAGATTATCTGTTTTTTTTTCTTTCATTGCTTGTGTTTTAGTGTCAGATCTGAGAAACTATTGCTAGATGCAAGGTCATGAATCCCTTGGTTTATTCCAGAGAACCATCATCCCTCGGTATCCCCCGGGCTAGGGTTTAGGTCTGGGGTTTGAGTCAGGTCAGGGTTTAAGGGTCAGGGGTCAGGGTTTGAGAGTCAGGGTAGAGGGTCTAGGGGACTGGGGTTGGGGTGTTAGGGTTAGAGGTTAGGGTTCCTTAGGGTTAGGGTTAGGTTTAAACATAACTGGCCCCCATGGCCCTTCCTTTATCTTCTCTGAGGTCTCTAGGATGGATAGGATTTGCCCAGGGTCACTGAGTCAGGGAGATGAGCTGGACCACTGTCTTTCTACCCTCCAGTCCTGGGCTCTGAGAGAAGAATGAAATGTCTGTACTGTCTATGAGTGTTTCACATTGAACTCGATGTCAGTCACGGGTTGTGGAGGGTGTCTAGAGTCATGCATGGTTCCTTCCTGCCCTCCCATCTGGGAAAGGTGGTGTTGGCCCTGCTCTGCCTGGGCAGCCCCAGTTCCGGCAGAGTGCCCAGACAGGAGGGCACTCAGTGGACATGTGTGGATTAATGCAGGACTGGGTGTAGCAACCTGCCAGCCCCCTGCCTACTTGAGGGCTGGTGGGGCCCTCCTGGGACTGCAGACATCCTTTGTCCCATCTGAGTGGGTAGCAATAGACAATCAAGTCTCATGCAGGACAGTCCTTGGCCTCTGACCATTCAGGCAGGCATCTGTGGTCCTCTAGCTCAGTTCAGCCTGGGCCCTGTCAAGACCCCACGGACAATTAGTGAGCTGACCATTGCTGCTGAGTAATGGAACAGCTACCTGGGCAGTGTAGACATTCCTTTGAGATGTTTCAACTACCAACATCCATGTGGTTGAGAAAAGGGCCTCCCCTTCACAGCCTGCACAGCCTCATAGCCTGCCAAGAGAGGTAATAACCCTCTAAATATTTGAGTGTGTCCCTGACACAACAACCATACAGCACACCATGGCCCTTCAATCCTTCGTCCTTTTAGGTGTTAGAAATTTTTTAAAAATTATAATGGAATTTTATTAAGAATTTATGTTCATCAAGACAATCATAATAGTGTCTAAAAGCAACCCATGGGCAGAAAAAAAATATTGTGTATTTATCTGACAAAGAACTTATACCCATGATATATTAAAAAGAACTCCTACAAATCAGTAATCTCTTGCAAATTACACAACACATAAAAAACTGTACCAAAAGTGTTGAACCCTTCTCACAAGAGAATGTCCAAATGCTTAATAAACATAAAAAGATGTTGAACTTCATGAGCCACAAAGGAAATGAAAATTAAAACACCCACAATGGAAGATGATATATTTGTAATACAGTTGCATGCCACAAAACTGATACCCAGAGTATAATAAAGTATTTCTGAAGATCAAATCAGTAAGACAGACTCTACCCAATAGAAAAATGGGCAAAAGACTTGAACAGACTTTTCACAGAGGAGAAAATTCAAAGGACCAATAAACCAGTAAAGGTGTTCAACTTCCCCCAGCATCAGGGAAATAGAAGTTAAAAACTACAATGAAATATTGCGACATAATGACTAGTCAAGTAAAGTCTACCAATAACAAGTGTGGGTAATAATTTAGAACTAGTTGTTAGAAATTTTGACATTCATATTCATTAAGAATCAAAGTTATGGGAGAAACTGGGCCTCCCAATGGGAGGTTCACACTGAGACTGGATTGTCCTGGAGAGCCATATGCATCCACGTGGCCTCTGGAGAGCCTGCCAATTATGGGTTCCATGGCATGGAATAATTCTCAAGCCTCCCGTTACTTCATTGCACAAGAGTTTCCTTACCACCCTAGCATTTGGTTTCTTCCTCTTAGTAAAGGAGAGAGAAGAAACTGGAAAAGGAGCAGTATTGTTTTTCAGGGATGGGTAGTTAATATGGCCAGGGAGACGGCATAGCTCAGGGCTCCCTCCTCTCAGGGGCAGGAATGAGGTGTGTGTGTCTTCTGAGGGCACATGGGCTGCTCTGGGCCAGCCTCTGAGATGTGAGGACCTGGTGCCCAAGGAAAGAGACTTGAGTTTACCACCACCAATGATCCTGCCTTTTCAGCAAGTGAAAGAACTTCTTGCAGTCTTGGGAGGGACAGTAAGAGCCCTGGATGAGTCGCTGCAGCCCCTGACCCTAAGTGAACCCCTTTCTTCCTTTTGTGTCAGATTCTGTGCTGTGCAGTGAGCCGTCATTGACATAGAATCTGTTGCTTTCTCCCAGCCAGCAACTGTTCTCAGGCCCAAGTGCCTCAGTTTTCCTTTGGGAATTACATCCCACCTGTTTCCAGTCCAGATAGTTCCAGAAGGATGAGCCCATGTTCCCCCCAGCTCGAAGATGGGTTTACAACCCACATCTAGCCAGTCCCATTTTCCATCTTCTGGTGATGGGTCAAGGATGAGAGTTAAACCCAAGCCAGACCAAAGGTATTCAAAACCATGACTTTTCTCAGAACCCAAGAAAAGGAGAAACTTTTTCTTGGAAAAAGGATGGTGAGTGGTTGTCAGCCTAGAACTGCTGTTGGCCCAAGTGCAGTGAGAGAGCCTGTGCCTGTGAATGGGGTCCCCCAAAGGCACTGAGCGGGACAAAGGTTTGGAGAGAAATAAGGTCACCCTGAGAG
This sequence comes from Leucopleurus acutus, assembly GCF_964270905.1. Taxonomy (NCBI): domain Eukaryota; kingdom Metazoa; phylum Chordata; class Mammalia; order Artiodactyla; family Delphinidae; genus Leucopleurus; species Leucopleurus acutus. The sequence goes on from NC_139161.1 coordinate 60,728,259, forward strand.
AGTGTGAGACACTGGACCTGCCAGTTGCAAACCCATTCTTCAACTTGCCACTTGCAAGTATTAAATTATTTCTACCCTTACAATAAATACTAATTTATTTTACTTCAGTAAGTGTGTCCATTCGCTGAGAATAAAAAAAGTCCTAGTTGAAACAACTGAATCAATAATCCCTGGTCCATCCTCAGGTGTCCTCACTGGGTAGGCGTGGCTGGGGGAGGTGAAGACACTGGGTTGGGTCATAAACTAGGGGAGCTGGCAAACAGCTCTGTCCCTGCTCCTTCCCTGTCCCAGGAGAGGGGAAGCCAGGAACAGTGATAGGATAGCCAGTAGGGGAAGAGGTTCCTCAGTGGTTAATTGACCTTTTTGTGTTTTCCTTCATTTAGGGTCCATTTTGGTAATGTGTTTTTACAAAGAAATCACCCTTTTCCTCTAGATTTCCAGTTTGTTACAGTAGGTTTCTCTTATTTGACTTTTAATTTTTCCAGTCTGATTTTCTACAGAATCATCACAAATAATGAACAAATACTGATACTTACTATTAACTGAAGTCCCTATTCACGTTCCCTTTGTTATACCTTTCCTTGTTCCAGGGTCTCCTGGACATGGGGTCATCATGCGTGTTTAGTCTCCTCTGGGCTCTGACAGTTGCTCAGACTCTCCTTGTTTCCATGACCTTGACAGTGTGGAGGAGGGCTGCTCAGGTATTGTATAGACTGCCGGGCGCTGGGATTTGCTTGGTGGTTTTGTTGTGGTTAGACTTGGCTTTGAAAAAGCAGACCACAGAGGTGAAGTGCTTCCTCTTCACTATATATCAAGAGGACAGGCTCTTAAGGGAACTTCTCACTTATATTCTTAACTTTGGTCACCAGGCTGAGGTAGTGTTTGTCAAGTTTTCCCACAGTGAGGTTACTTCTTTCCCATGTCCATCCTGTGTGTCTTATGTAGGAGGCAGTCATAATGCAGAAGCCACACTTGAGGAGAGAGGGGTGAACTTCACATCCTGATGGACAGCTGAGTGGCTCTATACATTGTTTAAAAGCTTTCTGCATAGGACATTTCTATTTAACACCATTCATCAAAAACTCTGCCACTTATTTTTTTACCAGTTTGGACACGTGAATATTTATTGTAAACTTTTGGTCATAAGCCGGCTCTACATTATTAGACTGCTTAGTTCATTCTTGCTTTGGCTGTTGAGAGCGTCTTCCATTTGCTCCTGTTTCCATTTTATATAATTTTTCTTTTGTGGGTTTTTTAAATTGTTGGTACTTCTTTACTTTCTGATATTTTAAGATTATCCTGTTTCATATATTTACTGTCTCAGTCCTAGCATCAGCCCTTTCTTCAAAGACCCCTTGTTCCTTTTATTAGAGAATAGTATTAAAGACTTACATGTGGGAGCTAAATATGCTCAGCTGACAGTGCATGGAAATATATGCATGTATCCCAGCCTATGCATATACGCATAATTATAAAGATTTCCGTGTGGAACTATGTGCATCTCTGTTAGGCTAAAGATAGTTTATACTGATGTCTCCAACCTGATCTGTTATGACATGGATATTGCAACCTTCCTTTGTTGGTGACTTCTCACTCCAGTGGTTAAGAAACCTGGCTTCCACCATTTGTCATTAAATTCAGTGCTTGTTCCATCCGATGACTGATATAGTAGTTTCAGTACTGTTAGCTGCTACCCCTCCAGGGAAAGAGCTTACAGAGTCCACTGTGTATATACGGCATATTTTGCCTTTGGCCTACAGAGTCCTCTCATTTCCAAAGTTAACTTAGGTTGGCCCATTTTGTCCCACCACCAACAGTGAGTTTTTTTCATACTTTTCTAAATCAGTTAGATTGTTTGTTACATTCTGTATGCCAGTCTTTGACACTCCCATATCTGAAGTAACTAAATTTGAATAGATTATAATTTACTTGTTGGGCTATAAAAAAAAATCTGTGGGTGTAGACAAGTGCATAGTGACAGGTATTCACTATTAAAATATCATATGGACCTTTCAATCACATATTCCATAAACTGTTTACCATGTCTGTTTTGCCTTTTCTAGAAAATGTCATATAAATGAGGTCATAGAGTGTGTAGCACTTCAGACTGGATTCTTTACTTAGCAATATAAGTGTTAGATTCATCTATTTTTTTTTTGCATGGGTTGATGATTCATTCCTTTATATCTCTGAATATTATTGCATTGCATGTATAGGAGAGGAAAAATAATTTTCCCTCTACCCTTCTATGTTCCTCATTGAGATCCCCCTTGTAATGAAAGGGAGATGAACTGGAAAAAAACAATCAGTAGATTAATATACACTATACATACCTCCTGTATACTTGAAAGACACCCAGAAAAACTTAGTCTGGCCCAAGCCATTACCTTAAAGGCTACCTTCAGCTAAGAACAGAAGAAAGATGTTAGGGAATGGAGGACGCCATTTAAGGGAGGTTTTAGGCAAAGCACAGTAAACAAGGGGATGGTTGTTATGCAGATTTACATCCAGACCTATTTCATTGACAAGGTTTTTTTTAAAAATATTTATTTATTTGGCTGCACTGGGGTTAGTTGCGGCATGTGGGATCTAGCCCCCGTGACCAGGGATCGAACCCAGGCCCCTGCATTGGGAGTGTGGAGTCTTAACCATTGGACCACCAGGGAAGTCCCGACAAGTCTTTTTTGATATTTAGTCATCATTCAATTCCTGGTCCAGAGAGGGACATACCCTTACAAATGGAGATATCCTTAATAAATGTAAATTTACCTCATAAAAGGGCATTTTCTGCTTGGTTTTCAAAAATTCTCCTGGGTCTGCTCTTTTTAAAATTAATCAGTCTAAAATAATCCTTTTGGCAAAGGGAGATATATTGGGGTGGTATATTCTGCCCCCCTTGACATGGATGTGCCCTAATTTGCTTATGAATTCATCTACAGAAGGACATCCAGACATCTTTAAGTTTTTAGCCATTATGAATAGAGCTGCTGTGCATTACTTGATCCTAGTTTTTGTTTGAACACAGGTTTTCAAAGCAGTTGTCTAAACACAAGACGTACGCTTCTTGGATCCTAAGGTAAGACTATTTAGATTTGGAAAAAACTGCCAAACCATCTTCCAAGCTTGGTTGTACATGCATTCCACCAGCATCTTGAGTATATTCTTGTCTGCTTTTTTAGTATCTGTTTTTCTTCTTTGGCCAGGTGTGTGTTTCAATCCTTACCAAATTTTAATGGCACTGTTTGGTATAATTTGAGTACAAACCTTTTATCAGATATGTGTTTTGGAAATAGTTTCTTCCAGTTTGTGGTTTGGCTTTTGGTTTTCTGAATAAGTTCTTTCATAGAGTAGAAATTTTGAATTTTATAAAGTCCACATTATCAATTATTTTTCTTTTGTTGATTGACTTCTGGTGTTATGTGTTTAAAAGGCATCACCAGACCCAAGGTCATGTAGATTTTCTTTTTTTTAAAAAAAATAAATTTATTTATTTATTTTTGGCTGCGTTGGGTCTTCATTGCCATACGTAGGCTTTCTCTAGTTGCGGCGAGCGGGGGCTACTCTTCATTGCTGTGCACGGGCTTCTCATTGTGGTGGCTTCTCTAATTGTGGAGCATGGGCTCTAGGTGTGCCGGCTTCAGTAGTTGTGGCACGTGGGCTCAGTAGTTGTGGTGCGTGGGCTCTAGAGCACAGGCTCAGTAGTTGTGGCCCACGGGCTTAGTTGCTCTGCGGCGTGTGGGATCTTCCCGGAACAGTGCTCGAACCTGTCTGTGTCCCATGCATTAGCAGGCAGATTCTTAACCACTGCACCACCAAGGAAGTCCTAGATTTTCTTTTTCCTTTTAGAATTTTTATAGTTTGGTAATTTAAATTTGTCTATGGGTACTTCGGACGCACAGGCTCAGCGGCCATGGCTCACGGGCCTAGCCGCTCCGCGGCACATGGGATCCTCCCGGACCGGGGCACGAACCCGTGTCCCCTGCATCGGCAGGCAGACTCTCAACCACTGCGCCACCAGGGAAGCCCTATGGGCATTTTTGAGTGAATTTTGGTTTACGTTGTAAAGTTTGTGTCTACATTCATTTCCTTACGTATGGTTTCTAATTAATTGTTCCTTAACCATGTTTTGAGAAGATACAGTGAGATACTTGGCTCCATTTCAGTTTGGATTTCCAAACTTAGTATAAACAGCAGAACAGCATTGAGGATGAGGCCTCTGGGTTTGTGAGTGTGGCGCTCCCGGTACTTCTCTGATGTCCCACAGGGGGCTATGAACACACCTGTCTGACCCTGGGGGCACAGGTGTATCTGGCCCACAGACTTTGCTCTGTGACAAGATGACGGGAGCTTTGTCTCCTGTCAGGGCTTAGGTTTCTGGACCATGGGGCAGTGTCTATACTGACTGGAGCTGACTTTTCTCAGGACGCACTGGTGAGGAGATGTCACAAGAGGAAACAATGAGAAAGTGTGGAGAATCTTCCTGTGCAGCTGACTGTGGGGTAGGTGGGGTGCATCTTCAGGGGACTCAGGAGAGAAAGGGTTTAATGTGGAATACTGTGGGCTTTTAGTTTTATGTGCAGTGTAGATGGTGACAAGTGTTGTTCTTTGGAGTCTGGTGTCTGGTTTTCCTGGTTCTGTTTGTTGATGGCTTTGGGTAGAATAAACATTTTAACAATAGTCATTTTTCTGATGCATGAGCATGGAATATTTTCTATTGTGTCTTTAATTTCTTTATCAATGCTTTATAGTTTCCTGAGTATAGGTCTTTCATGTCCTTGGTTAAATTTACTCCTAAATAGTTTGTTCTTTTTGATGGAGTTGTAAATGGGATTGTTTTCTTAATTTTTCTTTCTGATGGTTCGCTAAGTGTATAGAAACAAAACTGATTTGTGCGTATTGATTCCGTGTTTTGCAACTTTACTGAATTTATTCTTTTAACGTTTTTTTGAAGTAATGTGAAAACTTTTAATGCTAAAATCTCACTCTTTCTACTGCATCCCAGGTAATCTGCAGGACCGAAGACTTGGTAGCTACTAATATACTCCTCTCATGGTGTCTTTTTTTAAAAAAAATTATTTATTTAATTTATTTTTGGCTGCGTTGGGTCTTCGTTGCTGTATGCAGGCTTTCTCTAGTTGCGGCGAGAGGGGGGCTACTCTTCGTTGCAGTACGCGGGCTTCTCTTGCTGTGATGCATGGGCTCTAGAGCGCAGGCTCAGTAGTTGTGGCCCATGGGCTTAGTTGCTCCGTGGCCTGTGGGATCTTCCCGTTCCAGGGGTTGAACGTATGTTCCATGCATTGGCAGACAGATTCTTAACCACTGCGCCACCAGGGAAGTCCCTCCCTATGTGCCTCTTACTACCATGTGGACTCCTACAAAGGAAATACCAGTCACAGTTTTGGTTGAACTTTGTCTGGGTAAGTCTTGGCCTCTATAACAAAGTTTGTTGACTGTCTTATCTGATTTTCTGACATAGTACTCACATGGTTGTTTTGAAAAGTAATTTACTTTCCAGTAATTGAAAATGTACAGAAAAGGTTCAGTAATGGCAAAAGTACTCACATTTGCCACTTCACACAAAATGCTCACAAAACCATGACTCGTTCTGGAGAAGCCATGGGATAGGGAGAGGGACACTCTCCTGAGGAATCAACACATAACCCCTAAATGAGGAAATCATGATGTCTACATTAGAATTTAATACTCAGACCCACTTCAAATTTCACCTGTTGTCCCAACTGTATGAAAATGTCCTATTCCATCCCGATCCAGTTTTCTCTTTCTGGACCCATGACTGAGTTTTTCCCTCATATGGACAACCTTGATCAGACAAGATGAGTATGGGATCTGGGTGGCCTTTTCTCTATGGCTTTTTTCACCAAGGATGTTTTTAATGTTCATTTACGTTGTAAGAAATGTCAGCACTACACTTTTGTTTCTTTGTCATTAAAAATACAAAACGTGCCATTTACCATTTAATTCATTTTACGTATAGAGTTTTGTGGTATTAATTACCTTCATATAGTTGCACAAACAAGTGAACTAACATGTGTACCTCCTGTGTGCATGGGAGATACCCAGGAAATTGAGTTACACCCGGACATGGCCCAAGACATCACCTTAAATACCATCTTCATCTAAAAGGAAAAAAAAAAGGAAGGGTATAGTTGTTCCTGTCTACATTCATTGGATTGCATATGGTTTCCAATTGATTGTCGTATGACTAGTTTTGGAGAAGTCATGGGATAGTTGGCTTCATTTCAGTTTGAATTTCCAAATTTAGTGGATTCTGCAGGCTTGATACAAGGTTTACAAACGTGATATTGGATCAGGACATCCCATGGTGTAATTGGTATTAATGGTTCAACAATTAAAGTTCTGTGTGATATGAGTTCAAACTGGAGTAATCCTGGTTAGTTTCTATCTGTTATACATTTGACCCAGAATGAAAGGACAAGAAAAATAAGGCCTACTTTATAAAAGTGTCTTCAAACTAATTGATGGTATAATCTCAGCCTAATTTTTTAAAAATTTATTTCATTGAAGTATAGTTGACTTACAATGCTGTGTTAATTTCTGCTGTACAGCAAAGTGATTCATATATATATATATACACACACACACACATTTACTGTTTATTACATATATACATATGGTTTATTACAGGGTACTGAATATAGTTTCCTGTGCTGTACAGTAAGACCTTGTTGTTTATCCATCCTATATATAATAGTTTGCTAATTCCAAAGTCCCAGTCCATCCCTCCCCCACCGCCCTTCCTCTTGGCAACCACAGATCTGTTCTCTGTGTCTGTGAGTCTGTTTCTGTTTTGTAGATTTATTTGTGTCTTATTTTAGATTTCACATATAAATGATATCATATGTTCTTTGTCATTCTCTGTCTGACTTAATATGATAACTTCTAGGTCCATCCATGTAGATGCAAATGACATTATTTCACTCTGTTTTATGGCTGAGCAATATCCCATTGTATATATTTATCACATCTTCTTTATCCATTCATCCGTTGATGACATACAGGTTGCTCTCATGTCTTGGCTATTGTGAATAGTGGTGCTATGAACATAGTGGTGCATGTATATTTTTGAATTATAGTTTTGTCTGGATATGTGCCCAGGAGTGGGATTGCTGGTTCATATGACAATTTTATTTTTATTTTATTTATATTTTTATAAATTTATTTATTTTATTTTTTATTTTTGGCTGTGTTGGGTCTTCATTGCCGTGTGCGGGCTTTCTCTGGTTACGGCAAGTGGGGGCTATTGGTTGCAGTGTGTGGACTTCTCATTGCATTAGCTTCTCTTGCTGGGAGCATGGGCTCTAGGCACTCGGGCTTCAGTAGTTGTGGCATGTGGGCTCCGTAGTTGTGGTTCATGGGCTCTAGAGCGCAGGCTCAGTAGTTGTGGCACATGGGCTTTGTTACTCCGCAGCATGTGGGATTTTCCTGGGTCAGGGCTCGAACCTGTGTCCCGTGCATTGGCAGGCGGATTCTTAACCACTGTGCCACTAGGCAAGCCCCAGCAACTCTGTTTTTAGTTTTTTTAGGAACCTCCATACTGCTTTTAATAGTGGCTGCACCAATTTACATTCCAACCAACAGCGTAGGAGGGTTTCCTTTACTCCACACCCCCTCCAGCATTTATTGGTAGACTTTTTATTGATGACCATCTTGCCTGCTATAAGGTGATACCTCATTGTAGTTTTGATTTGCATTGTTCTAATAATTAGCAATGTGGAGCATCTTTTCATGTGCCTATTGGCCATCTGTATGTCTTCTTTGGAGAAATGTCTATTTAGACCTTCTGCCCACTTTCTGATTTTTTTTTCAGTTGTATGAGCTGTTTGTATATTTTAGAAATTAGGCCCTTGTTGGTCACATCATCTTCAAATATTTTCTCCCAAACAATTAGCACAGGTGCTGGGACAGCTGGATACCCACACGCAGAAGAATAAAGTCGGACCCTTACCTCCCCCCCGATCCCGTATACAAAATCAACACAAAATGGATCAAAAGCCTAGATGCAAGAACCAAAATTCTAAAACTGAGAGAAGAAAACATGAGAGTAAATCTTCATGACTTTGGATTTGGTCATGATTTCTTAGATCTGCTACTAAAAGCACAAGCAGCGAAAGACAAAATAGATGAATTGGACTTCCTCAAGATGAAAAACAGTTGTATATAAAAGGAGCAAGGAATAAGATAATCCACCATCCAAAATGGCACAAGATGTTTGCAAACCATGTATCTGATAAAGGACTGTAGCCCAGCAGCCAAGCCCCCGGTGGTCCAGTGGAGTGTCTGTGCGGCCCCTCCCATCCTTGGTGATCAGGGGATTTCAGGCCCCACAGCACCCGAGGGGTGGACACGGGTCATCCTCAGCACCCTCAGGGAGTGAGTGCTGGATGGTTTTGAGCCCAGATGCCCTCCCATTACTGCCCTCAAAGGCTGAAGGCTTCAGCATGCCTCCAGAAGGACACAGAGTATTTGCAAGTCTTTGAGAACCAAGGGGACAGTCTTCACTTTTCGGAAAGGGCATCTTATTATTTCACAGCATGACCATTCTCAATCTGGCTCTCAGGGTGCCCCCCAACTTCTTGATTTCTCTGAGAGTGGCCATGGGGGTTTGGCTGTCCCCAGTCCCCACACCAGGTGACAAGGCCAGTGGGGCCAGACCCTGGTGGTCCTTAGCTTCGCTGGAGACTAACCCAGACTCTCAGCCTGCGATTGAACGTGGATGCCCCTGCTTCTCCCCATCACCTATTCTCATCTCTTCCTCTGTCTCCCTTCCTCTTGCTTTTCAGTCTCAGGTTTACCTGACGGCCACCACTCACAGCTCCCGCAGAGCCCAGAGATTTCTCCTGGAAGGAAAGGTTCTGGAAAATCAGAGGGAAAATAAAGGATGCAGCTGATTCCCACCTGTGCTGATGCCCAAGAGGGTGATGAGAATGAGTGTTTTCATTAGAATTTTAAATCCTCCAAGTAATAGATCACTGGGGGGGCATGCTGTGTCTTTCTGCTCATTCTAATAATGTCATTCCTGAATTTTAATGTGGCAAATAATTTATATTATAAATATGCTAGAGGGAGATCAGTTTTAAAAATGTTAAAGGTAACTCCAAGAGTTTTTACAACAAACAAGGACACAGAACTCTGTGTCCAGACACTGGCTGAGTGATTCCTACCCTGAGCCTCAGTCCCCTGGCAGGCAGAGTGGCCATGACCCTCCTCCTGCAGGTGAGCCTACTCAGGCCCATCCCACATGGGACCACTGCATCGCAGAATCTTAGAGTGGCCAATGGCAGGCAGCTGGCTAGAGATGCGGACAAGAGAACACTGCCCAGCAGCCTGGGACAACCCTGGGGTGAGGCCTTAGTAAGGGCCAGTGTCAGGTCATTAGTTATGGCCAGCATATCAGGGCTGGAGTTAGGACCAGTGTCAGGGCATTAGTGAGGAATATAATTAGGGTGTTAGTTAGGTAAGAGCCAGGTCATTAGTTACAGGTAGAGGCTTCATCAAGGCCTTAGTTAAGAAGAACATTGGGGCTTCAGTTAAGGAGAGCATCAGGACGTTAGTTAGGGCCAGCAACCAGGCCTTAGTTAGGGATAGTGTCAGGACCTCAGAAAACTTGAGGGCCTTAGTATAAGACAGTTCAGGCCGTTAGTAAAGGACACATCAGAGACTTTCTTAGGGACATATTCAGGGCCTTGGTAATGGTCAGGATCAGAACATTATTTAGTGACAGTATATGCTATGAGGGATAGCATCAGGGCCTCAGTCAGAGATAACTTACGGCCTTAGTAAGAGAGTTCAGGCCGTTAGTTAGAGATATCATAAGAGACTTTCCTAGGGACATATTCAGGGCCTTAGTTATGGACAGGATCAGGGTGATAGTGTTGGATATCTCAGTCTATTAGGGTCACCGTCAGGGACTTAGAAATAGTTCACGCTGTTCCTTAGGTATATTCTCATGGACTTAACGCCAGAATCAGAGCTGTAGGTAAGGCCAGTGTCAGGGTGTTATTGTGGGTTGTCTGCAGCTATTAGGGCCATTGTCAGGGCATTAGTTAGGGGCAGCTTCAGGGCCTTAGTAAGGGACAGCATCAGGGCCTCTGTTAGAGAAAACTTGAAACCCCTAGTAAGAGACAGTACAGGTGTTAGTTAGGGACACTGTCAGGGCCTTAGTTAGGGACAGTGTCAGGGACTTAGGGATAGCGTCAGGGCATTAGTTATTGACAGTATCAGGGCCTACGTTAGGGACAGTGTCAGTGTCTATTTAGGGACATGTCAAGGCCTTAGGGCCAGTGTCATAGCGTAATTAGGGAAAAAGTTAGGCCATTAGTTAAAGACAGACTTAGGGAATTAGAGACAGCGTCATGGCCTTAGTTAGGACCAGTGTCAGGACATTGGCTAGGGATAGTGTCAGGACCTTAGTTATTGACAGCATCAGGGCCTACATTAGGGACAGCATCAGCATCTAGTTAGGGTCAGCATCAGGGCCTTAGTTAGGGACAGTGCCTCAGCCATTATACGAATAAAACATTCTGATGTTTATAAACTACCAAGTCTCTGGTATTTCATTTTAGCAGCCAAAGAGCTGGCTGAGGATAAATGTCTCTGAGCTTGAGTACCTACCAAGAGAAAACTTCAAATCTCAAAACAAAAGAGAAAATGGGCTGGAAAGAAATCAACAGAACAAAATAATAATTGTGGAACAACTAAAAATGCTATAACATACACATAATGGGTATAGCAAGAGAAAAATAAAGATGGAAAACGGAAAAAAAAATATATTTTTGTGGTACGTGGGCCTCTCACTGTTGTGGTCTCTCCCGTTGCAGAGCACAGGCTCAGCTGCTCCACGGCATGTGGGATCTTCCCAGACTGGGACATGAACCCATGTGCCCTGCATCGGCAGGCGGACTCTCAACCACTGTGCCACCAGGGAAGCCCAAGAAAATATTTTTTAAATGACTGAGAATTTCCTCAAATGAACGTCTGACACCAAAAACACAATGTGGGAACTTAGACGAAAATGTGAATAGTAAAGAAAACTACTGACTAATATCTCTCCGGAACTTAGATGCGAAACTCCTCAAAAAAGTATTAACGAATAGAATCCAATAATGTTTTGACAGAATTGTATACCATGAATGAGAAGGATTTACCCCAGGTATGCAAGGCCTGTTCCGCAATCTAAAATCAAATAATTACAGCCATCATATTAACAACCTAAAGAAGAAAACTATATTATCATATCAATAGATGCAGAAGACTTTTTTAAAAAGTTCAACACTCATTCTTCATGAAAACTCTCAGTAAAATAGAAATAAATAGGAGTTTTCTCAAGTTGATAACAAAAATCTACAAAAACTTTCACCTCACATTGTGCTTAGTGGTAAAAAAAAAAAATGAAACTTTCCCACTAAATTCAGTTAAAAATCAAGGATATCCCTTGCTCATGCAATAAGGCAAGAAAAGAAATAAAATACAGATTGGGTACGAAAGAAGAAAAGCAGCTCAGTGTAAAAGTGGACCAAAAAAAAAAAAAAAAAAAGTGGACCAACGCAATTTAAAGCCACCTCATCAGAGAATACACACACTTTGCATGTAAGTATATGGAAGAATAATCCAGATTACATGCTGTCATTAAAATGCAAATAAAAAATACAATGATACACCACTACGTAACTCTTAGACTGGCCAAAATGTGGAACAATGACAGCAACAAACGCTGTAGAGGATGTGGAGCAATAGGAACTCTCTTTTGTTGCTGGTGGAAATGAAAAATAATAGATCTACTTTGGAAGACAGATTGACACTTTCTACAACATTGAACATACTCTTACTGTACAATCCAGAAAGTGTTCTAATGGATGTATACTGAAAGTTAAAAACATTTGTCCACACAAAATCTGAATATGGATATTTTTAGCACATTGATTCAACATTGCCAAAATGTGAATGAAACCAAGGTGTCCTTCAGTAGATAAATGGAAAAATATACTCTAGTATATTCTGGGAATGAAATAATATTCAGCACTAAAGCAGTAAGCTATCAAGCCATAAAAATATATGGGAAATTGTTCTCTCTCTTTTGAAGTATAAATGATTTAAAATAATGTTAGTTTCTGTTGTACAGCATGCTGATTTTTTTTTGCAGGTTATAGTCCATTATAGGTTATTATAAGGTATTGAATAAAATTCCCTGTGCTATACAGTAAATCCTTGTTGCTTATCTATGTTATGTCTAATAGTTTGTATATGTTAATTCCATACCCTAATTTGTTCCTTTTCCCCTCCCTTTCCCCTCTGGTAATCATAAGTTTTATCTGTCTGTGAGTGTGTTTCTGTTTTGTATATAAATTTATGTATTATTGTTTTAGATTCCACCTATAAGTGATCATACAGTATTTGTATTCCTCTGTCTTATTTCATTAAGCATAATGTTCACTAGGTCCATCCATGTTGCTTTAAATAGCATTATTTTATTATTTTTTATGGCTGAGTAATATTCCATTATACAGGTACATACACCACATCTTTTTTTTCTTAACATCTTTATTGGAGTATAATTGCTTTACAATGGTGTGTTCGTTTCTGCTTTATAACAAAGTGAATCAGATATACATATATCCCCATGTCTCTTCCCTCTTGCATTTCCTTCCCTCCCACTCTCCCAATCCCACCCCTCTAGGTGGTCACAAAGCACTGAGCTGATCTCCCTGTGCTATGTGGGTACTTCCCACTAGCTATCTATTTTACGTTTGGTAGTGTATATATGTCCATGCCACTCTCTCACTTTGTCACAGCTTACCCTTCCCCCTCCCCATATCCTCAAGTCCATTCTCTAGTAGGTCTGTGTCTTTATTCCTGTCTTGCCCTTAGGTTCTTCATGACCATTTTTTTAGATTCCATATATATGTGTTAGCATACGGTATTTGTTTTTCTTTTTCTGACTTACTTCACTCTGTATGACAGACTCTAGGTCCATCCACCTCACTACAAATAACTCAATTTCGTTTCATTTTATGGCTGAGTAATATTCCATTGTATATATGTGCCACATCTTCTTTATCCATTCATTTGTTGATGGACACATAGGTTGCTTCCATGTCCTGCCTATTGTAAATAGAGCTGCAATGAACATTTTGGTACATGACTCTTTTTGAATTATGGTTTTCTCAGGGTATATGCCCAGTAGTGGGATTGCTGGGTCATATGGTAGTTCTATTTGTAGTTTTTTAAGGAACCTCCATACTGTTCTCCATAGTGGCTGTACCAATTCACATTCCCACTAGCAGTGCAAGAGTGTTCCCTTTTCTCCACACCCTCTCCAGCATTTATTGTTTCTAGATTTCTTGATGATGGCCATTCTGACTGGTGTGAGATGATATCTCATTGTAGTTTTGATTTGCATTTCTCTAATGATTAGTGACGTTGAACATTCTTTCATGTGTTTGTTGGCAGTCTGTATATCTTCTTTGGAGAAATGTCTATTTAGGTCTTCTGCACATTTTTGGATTGGGTTGTTTGTTTTTTTGTTATTGAGCTGCTTGTAAATTTTGGAGATTAATCCTCTGTCAGTTGCTTCATTTGCAAATATTTTCTCCCATTCTGAGAGTTGTCTTTTGGTCTTGTTTATGGTTTCCTTTGCTGTGCAAAAGCTTTTAAGTTTCATTAGGTCCCATTTGTTTATTTTTGTTTTTATGTCCATTTCTCTAGGAGGTGGATCAAAAAGGATCTTGCTGTGATTGATGTCATACAGTGTTCTGCCTATGTTTTCCTCTAAGAGTTTGATAGTTTCTGGCCTTACATTTAGGTCTTTAATGCATTTTGCGTTTGTTTTCTGTATGGTGTGAGGGAGTGTTCTAATTTCATTCTTTTACATGTAGCTGTCCAGTTTTCCCAGCACCACTTATTGAAGAGGCTTTCTTTTCTGCACTGTATATTATTGCCTCCTTTATCAAAGATAAGGTGACCATATGTGTGTGGGTTTATGTCTGGTCTTTCTATCCTGTTCCATTGATCTATATTTCTGTTTTTGTGCCAGTACCATACTGTCTTGATTACTGTAGCTTTGTAGTATAGTCTGAAGTCAGGGAGCCTGATTCCTCCAGCTCCGTTTTTCTGTTTCTCAAGATTGCTTTGGCTATTCTGGGTCTTTTGTGTTTCCATACAAATTGTGAATTTTTTTGTTTTAGTTCTGTGAAAAGTTCCACTGGAAGTTTGATAGGGATTGCATTGAATCTGTAGATTGCTTTGGGTAGTATAGTCATATTCACAATGTTTATTCTTCCAATCCAAGAACATGGTATATCTCTCCATCTATTTGTATCATCTTTAATTTCTTTCATCAGTGTCTTATAATTTCTTCATATAGGTCTTTTGTCTCCTTAGGTTTATTCCTAGATATTTTATTCTTTTTTTTTTTGCAATGGTAAATGGGAGTGTTTTCTTAATTTCACTTTCAGATTTTTCATCATTAGTGTATAGGAATGCCAGAGATTTCTGTGCATTAATTTTGTATCCTGCTACGTTACCAAATCCATTGATTAGCTCTAGTAGTTTTCTGGAAGCATCTTTAGGATTCTCTATGTATAGTATCATGTCATCTGCAAACAGTGAGAGCTTTATTTATTTTTTTCCAATTTGGATCCTTTTATTTCTTTTTCTTCTCTGATTGCTGTGGCTAAAACTTTCAAAACTATGTAGAGGGGCTTCCCTGGTGGCGCAGTGGTTGAGAGTCCACCTGCCGATGCAGGAGACACGGGTTGGTGCCACGGTTCGGGAAGATCCCACATGCCGCGGAGCAGCTGGGCCCATGAGCCATGGCCACTGAGCCTGCACGTCTGGAGCCTGTGCTCTGCAATGGAGAGGCCACAGCAGTGAGAGGCCCGTTTACCCACACCCCCCCCAAAAAAAGCTATGTAGAATAATAGTGGTGAGAGTGGGCAACCTTGTCTTGTTCCTGATCTTAGTGGAAATTTTTTCAGTTTTTCACCATTGAGGACAATGTTGGCTGTGGGTTTGTCATATATGGCGTTTATTATTTTGAGGAAAGTTCCCTCTTTGCCTACTTTCTGGAGAGTTTTTTATCATAAATGGGTGTTGAAAGCTTTCTCTGCAACTATTGAGATGATCATATGATTTTTCTGCTTCAATTTGTTATTATGGTGTATCATGTTGATTGATTTGCGTATATTGAAGAATCCTTCCATTCCTGGGATAAACCCTACTTGATTATGGTGTATGATCCTTTTAATGTGCTGTTGGATTCTGTTTACTAGTATTTTGTTGAGGATTTTTGCATCCATATTTATCAGTGATATTGGACTGTAGTTTTCTTTCTTCGTGACATCTTTGTCTGGTTTTGGTATCAGGGTGATGGTGGCCTCATAGAATGAGTTTGGGAGTGTTCCTCCCTCTGCTATATTTTGGAAGAGTTTGAGAAGGATAGGTGTTAGCTCTTCTCTTAATGTTTGATAGAATTCGCCTGTGAAGACATCTGGTGCTGGGCTTTTGTTTGTTGGAAGATTTTTAATCAGTTTCAATTTCAGTGCTTGTGATTGGTCTGTTTATATTTTCTATTTCTTCCTGCTTCAGTCTCGGAAGGTTGTGCATTTCTAAGAATTTGTCCATTTCTTCCAGGTTGTCCATTTTATTGGCATAGAGTTGCTTGTAGTAATCTCTCATGATCCTTTGTATTTCTGCAGTGTCAGTTGTTACTTCTCCTTTTTCATTTCTAATTCTGTTGATTTGAGTCTTCTCCCCTTTTTTCTTGCTTAGTCTGGCTAATGGTTTATCAACTTTGTTTATCTTCTCAAAGAACCAGCTTATAGTTTTATTGATCTTTGCTATCCTTTCCTTCATTTCTTTTTCACTTGCTTCTGATCTGATTTTTATGATGTCTTTCCTTCTGCTAACTGGGGATTTTTTGTTCTCCTTTCTCTAATTGCTTTAGGTGTAAGGTTAGCTTGTTTATTTTAGATGTTTCTTGTTTCTTAAGGTAACATTGTATTGCTATAAACTTCCCTTTTAGAACTGCTTTAGCTGCATCCCATAGGTTTTGGGCAGTTGTGTTCTCCGTGTCATTTGATTCTAGGTATTTTTTGATTTCCTCTTTGATTTCTTCAGTGATCTCTTGGTTATTAAATAGTGTATTGTTTAGCACCCATGTGTTTGTATTTTTTACAGATTTGTTTCCTGTAATTGATATCTAGTCTCATAGCGTTGTGGTCAGAAAAGATACTTGATACGATTTCAATTTCCTTAAATTTACCAAGGCTTGATTTGTCACCCAAGATATGGTCTCTCCTGGAGAATGTTCCATGAGCACTTGAGGAGAATGTTTATTCTGTTGTCTTTGGATGGAATGTCCTATAAATAACGATTAAGTCCACCTTGTTTAATGTATCATTTAAAACTTGTGTTTCCTTATTTATTTTTATTTTGGATGATCTGTCCATTGGTGAAAGTTGGGTGTTAAAGTCCCCTGCTATGATTGTGTTACTGTCGAGTTCCCCTTTTATGGCTGTTAGTATTTGCCTTATGTATTCAGGTGCTCCTGTGTTGGGTGCATAAATATTTACAATTGTTATATCTTCTTCTTGGATTGATCCCTTGACCATTATTTAGTGTCCTTCTTTGTCTCTTGTAATAGTCTTTGTTTTAAAGTCTATTTTGCCTGGTATGAGAATTGCTACTCCAGCTTTCTTTTGATTTCCATTTGCATGGAATATCTTTTTCCATCCCCTCACTTTTAGTCTGTATATGTCCCTAGGTCTGAGGTGGGTCTCTTGTAGACAGCATATATACAGGTCTTGTTTTTGTATCCATTCAGCCAGTCTATGTCTTTTGGTTGGAGCATCTAATCCATTTACATTTAAGGTAATTATTGATATGTATGTTCCTATTACCATTTTCTTAATTGCTTTGCGTTTGTTATTGTAGGTCTTTTCCTTCTCTTGTTTCCTGCTTAGAGAAGTTCCTTTAGCATTTGTTTTAAAGCTGGTTTGGTGGTGCTCAATTCTCTTAGCTTTTGCTTGTCTATAAAGGTTTTAATTTCTCCATCAAATCTGAACGAGATCCTTGCTGGGTAGAGTAATCTTGGTTGCAGGTTTTTCCCCTTCATCACTTTAAATATGTCCTGCCACTCCCTTCTGGCTTGCAGAGTTTCTGCTGAAAGATCAGCTGTTAACCTTATGGGGATTCCCTTGTGTGTTATTTGTTGTTTTTCCCTTGCTGCTTTTAATATTTTTTCTTTGTATTCAATTTTGGATAGTTTGATTAACATGTGTCTTGGCGTGTTTCTCCTTGGATTTATCCTGTATGGGACTCTGTGTGCTTCCTGGACTTGATTAACTATTTCCTTTCCCATATTAGGGAAGTTTTCAACTATAATCCCTTCGAATATTTTCTCAGTCCGTTTCTTTTCCTCTTCTTCTTCTGGGACCCCTATAATTCGAATGTTGGTGTGTTTAATGTTGTCCCAGAGGTCTCTGAGACTGTCTTCAATCTTTTTCATTCTTTTTTCTTCATTCTGCTTTGCAGTAGTTATTTCCACTATTTTATCTTCCAGGTCACTTATCCGTTCTTCTGCCTCAGTTAATCTGCTCTTGATCCCTTCTAGAGAATTTTTAATTTTATTTATTGTGCTGTTCATCACTGTTTGTTTGCTCTTTAGTCCCTCTAAGTCCTTGTTAAACTTTTCTTGTATTTTCTCCATTCTATTTCCAAGAGTTTGGATCATCTTTACTGTCATTACTCTGAATTCTTTTTCAGGTAGACTGCCTATTTCCTCTTCATTTGTTAGGTCTGGTGGGGTTTTGCCTTCCTCCTTCATCTGCTGTGTGTTTCTCTGTCTTCTCATTTTGCTTAGCTTACTGTGTTTGGGGTCTCCTTTTCACAAGCTGCAGGTTCATAGATTCCATTGTTTTTGGTGTCTGTCCCCAGTGGCTATGGTTGGTTCAGTGGGTTGTGTAGGCTTCCTGGTGGAGGGGACTAGTGCCTGTGTTCTGATGGATGAGGCTGGATCTTGTCTTTCTGGTGGGCAGGTCCACGTCTGGTGGTGATTTTTGGGGTGTCTATGGCCTTATTATGATTTTAGGCAGTGTCTCTGCTAATGGATGGGGTTGTGTTCCTGTCTTGCTTGTTGTTTGGCAAAGCGTGTCCAGCCCTGTAGCTTGCTGGTTCTTTGAGTGGAGCTGGGTCTTGGCATTGAGATGGAGATCTCTGGGAGATTTTCACCATTTGATATTACGTTGATCTGGGAGGTCTCTTGTGGACCAGTGTCCTGAACTTGGCTCTCCCACCTCAGAGGCACAGCCCTGATACCTGGCTGGAGCACCAAGAGCCTGTCATCCACACGGCTCAGAATAAAAGGGACAAAAATGGGCTTCCCTGGTGGCGCAGTGGTTGAGAGTCCACCTGCTGATGCAGGGGACACAGGTTCATGCCCTGGTCTGGGAAGATCCCACATGCCACAAAGTGGCTGGGCCCGTGAGCCATGGCCACTGAGTCTGTGCATGCGGAGCCTGTGCTCCGCAACGGGACAGGACACAACAATGAGAGGCCCGTGTACCGCAAAAAAAAAAGGGGGAGAAAAAAAAGAAAAATATAAAATAAAGTAAAATAAGATAAAGTTGTTAAAATAAAAAATAATTATTAAAATTTTTTTTTAAGTAATGAAGAAAAGAAAGAAGAGAGCAACCAAACCAAAAAACAAATCCACCAATGATAACAAGTGCTAAAACCTATACTAAAGAACAGAAGCAAAGAGAAACAAAAAGCGGACAGACAGAACCCTAGGGCAAATGGTAAAAGCAAAGCTATACAGAAAAAATCACACACAGAAGCACACACATACACACTCACAAAATGAGGTAAAGGGAGAAAAAAGAATATGTCGTTGCTCCCGAAGTCCACCTCCTCAATTTGGGTTGATTTGCTGTCTATTCAGGTATTCCACAGATGCAGGTGCATCAAGTTGATTGTGGAGATTTAATCCGCTGCTCCTGAGGCTGCTGGGAGAAATATTCCTTTCTCTTCTTTGTTCCCACAGCTCCTGGGGTTCAGCTTTGGATTTGTCCCTGCCTCTGCATGTAGGTCACCTGAGGGCATCTGTGCTTCACTCAGACAGGATAGGGTTAAAGGAGTAGTTGCTTCAGGGGCTCTGGCTCACTCAGGCCGGGAGGAGGGAGGGGTACGGATGCAGGGTGAGCCTGCGGCGGCAGAGGCCAACATGACGTTGCAGCAGCCTGAGGCGTGCCATGTGTTCTCCTTGGGAAGCTGTCCGTGGATCATGGGACCCTGGCAGTGGTGGGATGCATAGGCTCTCGGAGGCTAGGTGTGGATAGTGACCTGGGCTTGCACACAGGCTTCTTGGTGATGCAGCAGCAGCCTAAGCGTTTCTGGGGTCTGCACTGATAGCTGTGGCTCACGCCCATCTCTGGAGCTCATTTAGGTGGTGCTCTGAATCCCCTCTCCTCACGCACCAGAAAAAGACTTGCCTCTTCGGCAGCCCCAGACTTTTCCCCACACTCCCTCCCAGGTAGCCATGGTGTAATAGCCCCCTTCAGGCTGCATTCACGCAGCTAACCGCAGTTCTCTTCCTGGGATCCGACTTCCGAAACCCGAGCCTCAGCTCCCAGCCTCCGCCCGCCCCAGCGGGTGAGCAGACAAGCTTCTCCTGCTGGTGAGTGCTGGTCGGCACCGATCCTCTGGGCAGGAATCTCTCCGCTTTGCCCTCCGCACCCTTGTTGCTACGCTCTCCTCCATGGCTCCAAAGCTTCCTCCCTCTGCCACCCACAGTCTCTGCCCGTGAAGGGCTTTCCTAGTGTGTGGAAACTTTTCCTCCTTCACAGCTCCCTCCCACTGGTGCAGGTCCCGTCCGTATTCTTTTGTCTCTGTTTTTAATTTTTTCTTTTGCCCTACCCAGGTACGTGGGGAGTTTCTTGCCTTTTGGGAGGTCTGAGGGCTTCTGCCAGCGTCCAGCAGGTGTTCTGTAGGAGTTGCTCCACGTATAGATGTATTTCTGGTGTATCTGTGGGGAGGAAGGTGATCTCCGCATCTTACTGTTCCGCCATCTTGAAGCTCCTTCTCCAAGGATTTTAAAAGCACTGTTCACAGCTGACTTGGTTTTCAGTTCCCTAAACAGCAGTTTTGAGCTGTCCAAGCTATTTAAATTATTCTGCTTAACTAAGACAAAACTCTATTCTTTTGAAAAACTAACATGAATTCAGAGAAAATATGCTTTTCGCCTCATTCCATCGATCTGCTGTGCACTTGGCAGATACAGGATTGGATACCAGACACCTCTGACTCTCTGGCCCAAACTGGGTCCCTTCACAGAAGGGACATAGGTCTGCTATCAGTATCCGATTGTGAACTTACATCCTGGTTGGGTGGCACAGTGGCCAGACACTGTGGCATGCTCTCTGCACTATGACTGCCTTTGTTTTCACCAGAGGCAGGATTCTGGACTCAGAAATATCTTGTTTGAATCTTGGGCTCACAGTTTACTCACCGCAGTCCTGTGTGAGTGTTTGAACCTGGAAAACAGGGCAGGTGGTTGTGAATGTGGAACATATAAAACCAGTGGTATTTTTGATGGTGGGCTGTACTCCATCCTGTGCCCAAGCTCTCCAGAGTTCTCCCCAAACATCTTTCTTCCCTTTTCTCCCGAGCCTGTTCCTTCTGTCTACACATCCCTGACCTAAGCAGAAGGGTCTCACTTACTTATCTGTTGCACCATCAGTGATCACAACCTGTATGCTCAGAGCTATGTTCAGTGCTGGGATCAACGTGAAGCTCCTGACTTTTGAAGGTGCAAGTTTCAGGGGCAGATTCTGAGTTCATACAGGGTCAGCTAACTTAAAGTTTGTGGAGCTGATTTAAAGCTGTTCAGTGAGGTACAAGGGTCAGCTGGTTGATTTAAAGCCTGAGCACGTGACTTGCAGGGTGGTGGTGTGGAGAAGCCCCAAAATGTTGATTTTCTCTCTCTTTCCCAGAACATTATATTTATAACTTTTTTTTTATGACTTAGAAAACTAGAGCTGTTTCTCCCTGGACACAAAAGGATAAAAATACAGTATTTCAGGTTCATTTTAGAAAAAAAAAACTTATCAGGGTAAGGTGATGGTGACATGGTCAAGATCAAATGTCTTGGTGGCAAACTAGGGAAAATCATAGAAGATACCAGGCCTGTTGTCTGTCAGCTTGGCAATGATGCTTGAGGAATGACCAATGTGCGTGAGTGCAGCTGGTGAGGGAATAATGATAATGATATCATCCTGTCCTTTTTCTGGTCCAAAAGTTGAGAGAAAAGAGCTCAGTACAGAGCTCTTGATGTAAGGTTGTGCACGGCAGATGGCCCTCATATCAAGTGTCTTGAGTGGTGGATGACTTATGACAACAAGTTCTTGACAAATTTTTTAGTGACTGTGTGGACAGTAATTGGTTTGGAAGGATGCTGTGGGAGAAGACACCACAAATATACAGTATATTCAAATTGCCTCTCAGTCAAGAGAAAATATAGAAGCAACCAAATAAAAATATTTGGAACCTATGAAATTAAATTTCACTGAAAAAGAAATAAAAACAATCATTTTACATATGAAGAGGCAGGGAACCCCAATGATGGTCAGGGAAAATAAATTACAATGCCAATGTAATCAGTTTATTTTCCATTATATTGAAAACTTAAAGTGCTGTTGTAGCATCTGTTGTCATCATCAGAGGAAACAAGACATCTGATGTACTCTTACAGGGAGTAGATATAATTAATATCCCTTCTGAGGCAGTTTATCTCCTCTTTTGCTTCTTCAGGATCTGGGCTTTAGGGGGTCTGTGGGGCTGATGTTTGTGTAATGACCTTGATATTTCCTGTGTACTTGGGCCTCTGGTCAGTCTCCTTCAGGCATTGATAATTTGATATTGCTACAATTTATGTCAAGGAGTGTTCTCCCTATGTTCTCTCCTACGAGTTTTATGGTTTGGTGTATTACCTTTAGGTGCTTAATCCATTTTGACTTTTGTGTCTGGTGTGAGGAAATGTTATGAATTCATTATTTTACATGTAGCCCTCCAGTTTTCCCAATACAACTTATTTAAGAGAGTGTCTTTTCTCCATTGTATATTCTTGCCTCCTTGGTGGTAGATTTATTCACCATTAAGTGTGTGGGTTCCTTTCTGGGCTCTCTATTCTATTCCCTTGATCTATGTGTCTGTTTTGTGATTATTGTAGCTTTGTAGTCAGGGTGCATTCTATCTCCAGCTTTGGTCTTTTTTTTCAGGATTGCTTTGGCAGTGTGAGTATTTTGTGGTTCTATATTTATTTTGGGATTATTTGTTCTGTTTATGAACAGTTTCATGGGTATTTTGATAGGGATTGCTTTAAATCTGTAGGTTGCTTTGAGTAATAGGGCTATTTTAAAAGGATTAATTCTTCTGATCCAAGAGCATGGGCTATCTTTTCATTTATTTGTGTCATCTTCAATTTCCTTCATCACTGTCTTATAATTTTTAATATATAAATCTTTCACCTCCATGGTTAAATTTATTCCCAGGTATTTTATTACTTTTTGGTACAGTTGTAATTTTTTTCTTAATTTCTCTGATAGTGTGCTATTAGTGCAGAGAAAAATAACAGATTTCTGTATATTAATTGCATATACTTCAATGAAAATAAAAACAAAAATTAACAAATGGGACCTAATTAAACTTAAAAGCTTTTTTGCACAGCAAAGGAAACCATAAACAAGACGAAAAGACAACACTCACAATGGGAGAAAATATTTTCAAATGAAGCAACTGACAAAGGATTAATCTCCAAAATATACAAACAGCTCATGTAGGTCAATATAAAAAAACAAACAACCCAATCAAAAAATGGGTGGAAGACCTAAATAGGCATTTCTCCAAAGAAGACATACAGATGGCCAAGAGGCAAATGAAAAGATGCTCAACACCATTAATTATTATGGAAATGCAAATCAAAACTGCAATGAGGTATCACCTCACACCAGTCAGAATGGCCATCATCCAAAAATCTACAAACAGTAAATGCTGGAGAGGGTGTGGAGAAAAGGGAACCCTCTTGCACTGTTGGTGGGAATGTAAATTGATACAGCTACTATGGAGAACAGTATGGAGGTTCCTTAAAAACTAAGGATAGACCTACCATAAGATACAGCAATCCCATTACTGGGCATATACCCAGAGAAAACCATAATTCAAAAATACACATGCACCCCAATATTCACTGTGACACTATTTACAATAGTCAGGACATGGAAGCAACCTAAATGTCCATCAACAGGGTAATGGATAAAGAAGATGTGGTACATATATACAATGAAATATTAACTATAAAAAGGAACGAAATTGGGTTATTTGTAGAGATGTGGATGGACCTAGAGAGAGTCATACAGAGTGAAGTAAGTCAGAAAGAGAAAAACAAATATTGTATATTCACACATATATTTGGAATCTAGAAAAATCTTATAGATGATTTAGTTTGCAAAACAGAAATAGAGACACAGATGTAGAGAACAAACATATGGACACCAAGGGGGGAAAGGGGGGATGGGAGAAATTGGGAGATTTGGATTGACAGATATACACTATTGATACTATGTATAAAATAGATAACTAATGAGAACCTACTGTATAGCACAGGGAACTCAGTGCTCTGTGGTGACCTTAATGAGAAGGAAATCAAAAAAAGAGTGTATATATGTGTACATATAGGTGCTTCACTTTGCTGTATAGTAGAATCTAACACAACATTGTAAAGCAACTATACTCCAAAAAAATTTAATTAAAAAAATTGTGTATACTTCAAATTTACTGATTTTATTTATGCTAATAATTTGTTGGTGAGGTCTTTAGGGTTTTCTCTACATATTATCATGTCATCTGCAAACAGTGACGGTTTTACTTCCTTTACAAGTTAGATCCTATTTTGTGTTTTTATTTTTGTTTTTTGGCTGTGGCTAGAACTATTAATCCTGTGTTGAATAAAAGTGGTGAGAGTAGGCATCCTTGTCTTGTTCCTATTCTTAGAGGAGGTGCTTTCAGCTTTTCACCATTAAGTATGATGTTAGGTCTGCTTTTGTCATATATACCCTTTTTTATTTATTCATTCATTCATGCTGCACCGCACGGCATGGGGGACCCTATTTCCCTGACCAGGGATTGAACCCACACCCCCTGCAGTGAAATCGCGAATTCCCAACCACTGGACTGCCAGGGAAGTCCCTGTCCTTTATTATAAAAAGGTATGTTGCCTCTATACTCACCTTGTTGAGAGTTTTTATCATAATTCAAATGTTGAGTTTTGTGAACTTTGGCAAATCCTTTGCTGGAGGTATGAAGATGATCATATGATTTTATCCTTTGTTCTGCTAATCTCTTGTGTCACTTAATTGATCTGCATAGACTGAGTCATTCCTGCGTTGCTGAGATGATCCATTTGATCATGGTGTATGATTCTTTTAGTGTATTGTTGGATTCAGTTTATGAATATTTTGTTGAGGGTTTTTGCATCTATGTTCATCAGGGATATTGGCCAGTAATTTACCTTTTTGGTAGTGTGTTTATCTGGTTTTCATATATGGGTGATACTCGCCTCAGAAAATAAGTTTGGAAGCACTCCTTCATCAATTGTTTGGAATTGTTTGCTTGAGAAGGATAGATGTTAACTGTCCTTTAAATGTTTGGTAGAATTTATTAGTAAAGCCACCTTGTCCCAGAAATTTATTTATTGAGAGATTTTTTAAGAAAATGTTGGGGGTAGGAGTCTATTTATTTATTTATTGTTGCTGTGTTGGGTCTTTGTTTCTGTGCGAGGGCTTTCTCTAGTTGTGGCAAGCGGGGGCCACTCTTCATCACGGTGCACGGGTCTCTAACTATCGTGGCCTCTCTTGTTGCGGAGCACAGGCTCCAGACGCACAGGCTCAGTAGTTGTGGCTCATGGGCCTAGTTGCTCCGCGGCACATGGAATCATCCCAGACCAGGGCTCGAACCCGTGTCCCCTGCATTAGCAGGCAGATTCTCAACCACTGTGTCACCAGGGAAGCCCTATTGAGTTTTTTGATTATTGACTGATTTCATTTCTAGTAATTGCTCTGCTTAGATTTTTTATTTATTGCTAACTCAGTCTTGGAAGATTTATGTTTTAAGGAATTTACCCACTTCTTCTAGGTTGTCCCATTTGTTGGTGTATAATTGTTTGTTGTAATCTCTTAGGATACTTTGTATTTCTGTGGTGCCTGTTGCACCTTCATCTCTTTCATTTCTGATTTATTTGGGGCCTCTCTCTTTTTTTTTTTTTTTTTTTGGCGGTACACGGGCCTCTCACTGTTGTGGCCTCTCCCATTGTGGAGCACAGGCTCCAGACGCACAGGCTCAGCAGCCATGGCTCACGGGCCTAGCTGCTCCGCGGTATGTGGGATCTTTCCAGACCGGGGCACAAACCCATGTCCCCTGCATGAGCAGGTGGACTCTCAACCACTGCGCCACCAGGGAATCCCGGGGCCCTCTCTTTTTAAAAAAACATACTACAATTGTCTTTTATTCTTTGCAGAAGCTTAATAAGTGTTTGATCTTCTACCCTTACTCTGTGTATACATTTTGCAGTGCGAGTTTTACTTTTGTTTGTTTTCTTGTTACTATCAATAATTAGTGAGACTTCTTTTAAGCTTAAGTAAATTCCTTCAACATTGCTTATAAGGCTACTTTATTAGTGATGAACTCTTTTACCTTTGCTAGTCTGGGAAACTCTTGATCTCTCTTACAATTCTTTTTTTTTCATGAATTTATTTTGGCTGCATTGGGTCCTCATTGCTGCACTCGGGCTTTTCCCTAGTTGTGGTAAGCGGGGGCTACTCTTCATTGCTGTGCACGGGCTTCTCATTGCAATGGCTTCTCTTGTTGCAAGGCATGGGTTCTAGGTGCTTGGGCTTCAGTAGTTGTGGCTTGCAGGCTCAGTAGTTGTGGCACATGGGCCCTAGAGCACAGGCTCAGTAGTTGTGGCACACAGGCTTAGTTGCTCCACGGCATGTGGGATCTTCCCAGACCAGGGCTAGAACCCATGTCCCCTGCATTGGCAGGTGGATTCTCAACCACTGCGCCACCAGAAAAGCCCTCTCCTTCAATTCTGAATAACAATCTTGCTGGTAGAGTATTCTTGTTGTAGGCTTTTTCCTTTTAGCCCATTGACTATATCCTATCATTCCTTCCTAGTCTGAAAAGTCTGCTGAAAAGTCAGCTGGCAGTCTTAGGGGAATACCATGAACATAACTAGATGCTTTTATTTCACTGCTTCTGTGATCCCTCTTTTATTTTCTTTTAGCATTTATTTATTTATTTTCACATCTTTATAGGAGGATAATTGCTTTACAATGGTGTGTTAGTTTCTGCTTTATAACAAAGTGAACCAGTTATACATATACATATGTTCCCATATCTCTTACCTCTTGCATGTCCCTCCCTCCCACCCTCCCTATCCCACCCCTCTAGGTGGTCAGAAAGCACCGAGCTGATCTCCCTGTGCTATGAGGCTGCTTCACACTAGCTATCTATTTTACGTTTGGTAGTGTATATATGTCCATGCCACTCTCTCACTTTGTCCCAGATTACCCTTCCCCCTCCCCATATCCTCAAGTCCATTCTCTAGTAGGTCTGTGTCTTTATTCCTGTGTTACCCCTAGGTTCTTCAAGACATTATCTTTCTTAAATTCCATATATATGTGTTAGCATATGGTATTTGTCTTTCTCTTTCTGACTTACTTCACTCTGTATGACAGGCTCTAGGTCCATCAACCTCATTACAAATAGCTCAATTTCGTTTCTTTTTATGGCTGAGTAATATTCCATTGTATATATGGGCCACATCTTCTTTATCCATTCATCTGATGATGGACACTTAGGTTCTTTCCATGTCCTGGCTATTGTAAATAGAGCTGCAATGAACATTTTGGTACATGACTTTTTTTTTTTTAACATCTTTATTGGGGTATAATTGCTTTACAATGGTGTGTTAGTTTCTGCTTTATAACAAAGTGAATCAGTCATACATAAACATATGTTCCCGTATGTCTTCCCTCTTGCGTCTCCCTCCCTCCCACCCTCCTTATCCCACCCCTCCAGGCTGTCACAAAGCACCGAGCCAATATCCCTGTGCCATGCGGCTGCTTCCCACTAGCTATCTACCTTACTACGTTTGTTAGTGTGTATATGCCCATGATTCTCTCTCGCCCTGTCACAGCTCACCCTTCCCCCTCCCCATAACCTCAAGTCCATTCTCTAGGAGGTCTGCGTCTTTATTCCTGCTTTACCCCTAGGTTCTTCATGACATTTTTTTTCTTAAATTCCATATATATGTGTTAGCATACGGTATTTGTCTTTTTCTTTCTGACTTACTTCACTCTGTGTGACAGACTCTAGGTCTATCCACCTCATTACAAATAGCTCAATTTCGTTTCTTTTTATGGCTGAGTAATATTCCACTGTATATATGTGCCACATCTTCTTTATCCATTCATCCGATGATGGGCACTTAGGTTGTTTCCATCTCCGGGCTACTGTAAATAGAGCTGCAGTGAACATTTTGGTACATGACTCTTTTTGAATTTTGGTTTTCTCAGGGTATATGCCCAGTAGTGGGATTGCTGGGTCATATGGTAGTTCTATTTGTAGTTTTTTAAGGAACCTCCATACTGTTCTCCATAGTGGCTGAACCAATTCACATTCCCACCAGCAGTGCAAGAGTGTTCCCTTTTCTCCACACCCTCTCCAGCATTTATTGTTTCTAGATTTTTTGATGATGGCCATTCTGACTGGTGTGAGATGATATCTCATTGTAGTTTTGATTTGCATTTCTCTAATGATTAATGATGTTGAGCATTCTTTCATGTGTTTGTTGGCAGTCTGTATATCTTCTTTGGAGAAATGTCTATTTAGGTCTTCTGCACATTTTTGGATTGGGTTGTTTGTTTTCTTGTTATTGAGCTGCATGAGCTGCTTGTAAATTTTGGAGATTAATCCTTTGTCGGTTGCTTCATTTGCAAATATTTTCTCCCATTCTGAGGGTTGTCTTTTGGTCTTGTTTATTGTTTCCTTTGCTGTGCAAAAGCTTTGAAGTTTCATTAGGTCCCATTTGTTTATTTTTGTTTTTATTTCCATTACTCTAGGAGGTGGGTCAGAAAGGATCTTGCTGTGATTTATGTCATACAGTGTTCTGCCTATGTTTTCCTCTAAGAGTTTGATAGTTTCTGGCCTTACATTTAGGTCTTTAATCCATTTTGAGCTTATTTTTGTGTATGGTGTTAGGGAGTGATCTAATCTCATATTTTTACATGTACCTGTCCAGTTTTCCCAGCACCACTTATTGAAGAGGCTGTCCTTTCTCCACTGTACATTACTGCCACCTTTATCAAAGATAAGGTGTCCATATGTGCATGGGTTTATATCTGGGCTTTCTATCCTGTTCCATTGATCTATCTTTCTGTTTTTGTGCCAGTACCATATAGCCTTGATTACTGTAGCTTTGTAGTATAGTCTGAAGTCAGGGAGCCTGATTCCTCCAGTTCCTTCTTTCGTTCTCAAGATTGCTTTGGCTATTCGGGGTCTTTTGTGTTTCCATACAAATTGCAAAATTTTTTGTTCTAGTTCTGTGAAAAATGCCAGTGGTAGTTTGATAGGGATTGCATTGAATCTATAGATTGCTTTGGGTAGTAGAGTCATTTTCACAATGTTGATTCTTCCAATCCAAGAACATGGTATATCTCTCCATCTATTTGTATCATCTTTAATTTCTTTCATCAGTGTCTTATAATTTTCTGCATACAGGTCTTTTGTCTCCTTAGGTAGGTTTATTCCTAGATATTTTATTCTTTTTGTTGCAATGGTAAATGGGAGTGTTTTCTTGATTTCACTTTCAGATTTTTCATCATTAGTGTATAGGAATGCCAGAGATTTCTGTGCATTAATTTTGTATCCTGCCACTTTACCAAATTCATTGATTAGCTCTAGTAGTTTTCTGGTAGCATCTTTAGGGTTCTCTATGTATAGGATCATGTCATCTGCAAACAGTGACAGCTTTACTTCTTCTTTTCCGATTTGGATTCCTTTTATTTCCTTTTCTTCTCTGATTGCTGTGGCTAAAACTTCCAAAACTATGTTGAATAAGAGTGGTGAGAGTGGGCAACCTTGTCTTGTTCCTGATCTTAGTGGAAATGCTTTCAGTTTTTCACCATTGAGGATGATGTTTGCTGTGGGCTTGTCATATATGGCCTTTATTATGTTGAGGAAAGTTCCCTCTATGCCTACTTTCTGCAGGGTTTTTATCATAAATGGGTGTTGAATTTTGTCAAAAGCTTTCTCTGCATCTATTGAGATGATCATATGGTTTTTCTCCTTCAATTTGTTAATATGGTTTATCACATTGATAGATCTGTGTATATTGAAGAATCCTTGCATTCCTGGAATAAACCCCACTTGATCATGGTGTATGATCCTTTTAATGTGCTGTTGGATTCTGTTTGCTAGTATTTTGTTGAGGATTTTTGCATCTATGTTCATCAGTGATATTGGCCTGTAGTTTTCTTTCTTTGTGACATCCTTGTCTGGTTTTGGTATCAAGGTGATGGTGGCCTCGTAGAAGGAGTTTGGGAGTGGTCCTCCCTCTGCTATATTTTGGAAGAGTTTGAGAAGGATAGGTGTTAGCTCTTCTCTAAATGTTTGATAGAATTCGCCTGTGAAGCCATCTGGTCCTGGGCTTTTCTTTGTTGGAAGATTTTTAATCACAGTTTCAATTTCAGTGCTTGTGATTGGTCTGTTCATATTTTCTATTTCTTCCTGATTGTCCATTTTATTGGCATAGAGTTGCTTGTAGTAATCTCTCATGATCTCTTTTATTTCTGCAGTGTCAGTTGTTACCTCTCCTTTTTCATTTCTAATTCTATTGATTTGAGTCTTCTCCCTTTTTTTCTTGATGAGTCTGGCTAGTGGTTTATCTATTTTGTTTATCTTCTCAAAGAACCAGCTTTTAGTTTTATTGATCTTTGCTATTGTTTCCTTCATTTCTTTTTCATTTATTTCTGATCTGATTTTTATGATTTCTTTCCTTCTGCTAGCTTTGGGTTTTTTTTGTTCTTCTTTCTCTAATTGCTTGAGGTGCAAGGTTAGGTTGTTTATTCGAGATGTTTCCTGCTTCTTAAGGTGGGCTTGTATTGCTATAAACTTCCCCCTTAGAATTGCTTTTGCTGCATCCCACAGGTTTTGGGTCGTTGTGTCTCCATTGTCATTTGTTTCTAGGTATTTTTTGATTTCCTCTTTGATTTCTTCAGTGATCACTTCATTATTAAGTAGTGTATTGTTTAGCCTCCATGTGTTTGTATTTTTTACAGATCTTTTCCTGTAATTGATATCTAGTCTCATGGCATTGTGGTCAGAAAAGATACTTGATACAATTTCAATTTTCTTAAATTTACCAAGGCTTGACTTGTGACCTAAGATATGATCATTCCTGGAGAATGTTCCATGAGCACTTGAGAAAAATGTGCATTCTGTTGTTTTTGGATGGAGTGTCCTATAAATATCAGTTAAGTCCATCTTGTTTAATGTATCATTTAAAGCTTGTGTTTCCTTATTTATTTTCATTTTGGATGATCTGTCCATGGGTGAAAGTGGGGTGTTTAAGTCCCCTACTATGAATGTGTTACTGTCGATTTCCCCTTTTATGGCTGTTAGTATTTGCCTTATGCATTGAGGTGCTCCTATGTTGGGTGCATAAATATTTACAATTGTTATATCTTCTTCTTGGATCAATCCCTTGATCATTATGTAGTGTCCTTCTTTGTCTCTTTTAATAGTCCTTATTTTAAAGTCTATTTTGTCTGATATGAGAATTGCTACTCCAGCTTTCTCTTGGTTTCCATTTGCATGGAATATCTTTTTCCATCCCCTTACTTTCAGTCTGTATGTGTCTGTAGGTCTGAAGTGGGTCTCTTGTAGACAGCATATATAAGGGTCTTGTTTTTGTATCCATTCAGCTAATCTGTGTCTTTTGGTGGGAGCATTTAGTCCATTTACATTTAAGGTAATTATCGATATGTATGTTCCTATTCCCATTTTCTAAATTGTTTTGGGTTCGTTATTATAGGTCTTTTCCTTCTCTTGTGTTTCTTGCCTAGAGAAGATCCTTTAGCATTTGTTGTAAAGCTGGTTTGGTGGTGCTGAACTCTCTCAGCTTTTGCTTGTCTGTAAAGGTTTTAATTTCTCCATCAAATCTGAATGAGATCCTTGCCAGGTAGAGTAGTCTTGGCTGCAGGTTTTTCTCCTTCATCACTTTCAGTATGTCCTGCCACTCCCTTCTGGCTTGTAGGGTTTCTGCTGAGAGATCAGCTGTTAACCTTATGGGGATTCCCTTATGTGTTATTTGTTGTTTTTCCCTTGCTGCTTTTAATATGCTTTCTTTGTATTTAATTTTTGACAGTTTGATTAATATGTGTCTTGGCGTGTTTCTCCTTGGATTTATCCTGTATGGGACTCTCTGTGCTTCCTGGACTTGATTAACTATTTCCTTTCCCATATTAGGGAAGTTTTCAACTGTAATCTCTTCAAATATTTTCTCAGTCCCTTTCTTTTTCTCTTCTTCTTCTGGGACCCCTATAATTCGAATGTTGGTGCGTTTAATGTTGTCCCAGAGGTCTCTGAGACTGTCCTCAGTTCTTTCATTCTTTTTTCTTCATTCTGCTCTGTGGTAGTTATTTCCACTATTTTATCTTCCAGGTCACTTATCCGTTCTTCTGTCTCAGTTATTCTGCTATTGATCCCTTCTAGAGTATTTTTAATTTCAATTTATTGTGTTGTTCATCGTTGCTTGTTTCCTATTTAGTTCTTCTAGGTCCTTGTTAAATGTTTCTTGCATTTTCTCTATTCTATTTCCAAGATTTTGGATCATCTTTACTATCATTATTCTGAATTCTTTTTCAGGTAGACTGCCTATTTCCTCTTCATTTGTTAGGTCTGGTGGGTTTTTATCTTGCTCCTTCATCTGCTCTGTGCTTTTCTGTCTTCTCATTTTGCTTAACTTACTGTGTTTGGGGTCTCCATTTTGCAGGCTGCAGGTTCGTAATTCCTGTTGTTTTTGGTGTCTGTCCCCAGTGGCTATGGTTGGTTCAGTGGGTTGTGTAGGCTTCCTGGTTGAGGGGACTAGTACCTGTGTTCTGGTGGATGAGGCTGGATCTTGTCTTTCTGGTGGGCAGTTATACATCTGGTGGTGTGTTTGGGGGTGTCTGTGGACTTATGATTTTAGGCAGCCTCTCTGCTAATGGGTGGGGTTGTGTTCCTGTCTTGCTAATTGTTTGGCATAGGGTGTCCAGCACTGTAGCTTGCTGGTCGTTGAGTGAAGCTGGGTGTTGGTGTTGATATGGAGAGCTCTGGGTGATTTTTGCCATTTGATATTACGTGGAGCTGGGAGGTCTCTTGTAGACCAGTGTCCTGAAGTTGGCTCTCCCACCTCAGAGGCACAGCACTGACTCCTGGCTGCAGCACCAAGAGCTTTTCATCCATACGGCTCAGAATAAAAGGGAGAAAAAGTAGAAAGAAAGAAAGAGGATAAAAGACAATAAAATAAAGTAAGGTAAAATAAAATAAGGTTATTAAAATAAAAAAATAATTATTAAGAAAAAAATTTTTAAGTGAAAAAAAAACAAACGGATGGACAGAACCCTAGGACACATGGTGAAAGCAAAGCTATACAGACAAAATCTTACACAGAATCATAAACATACACACTCACAAAAAGAGGAAAAGGGGAAAAAATAATAAATCTTGTTCTCAAAGTCCACCTCATCAATTTGGGATGATTTTTTGTCCATTCAGGTATTCCACAGATGCAATGTACATCAAGTTGATTGTGGAGCTGTAATCCGCTGCTTCTGAGGCCGCTGGGAGTGATTTCCCTTTCTCTTCTTTGTTTGCACAGCTCCTGGGGCTCAGCTTTGGATTTGGCCCCGCCTCTGCCTGTAGGCCACCTTAGGGCATCTGTTCTTCGCTCAGACAGGATGGGGTTAAAGGAACCACTGATTTGGGGGCTCCGGCTCACTCAAGCCGGGGGGAGGGAGGGGCACGGAGTGCACGGAGAGCCTGCGGTGGCAGAGGCCGGCATGACGTTGCACCAGCCTGAGGCGCACCGTGCGTTCTCCCGGGGAAGTTGTCCCTGGATCCCGGCACCCTGGCAGAGGCAGGCTGTACAGGCTCCCCAGAAGGGGTGTGTGGATAGTGGCCTCGCACACAGGTTTCTGGTGGCAGCAGCAGTAGCCTTAGCATCTCATGCCCGTCTCTGGGGTCCGTGCTTTTAGCCGCGGCTCGCGCCCGTCTCTGGAGCTCCTTTAAGCAGCGCTCTTAATCCCCTCTCCTTTTGCACCAGGATACAAAGAGGGAAGAAAAAGTCTCTTGCCTCTTTGGCAGCTCCAGACTTTTCCCCAGACTCTCTCCTGGCTAGCCACGGCACACTAATCCCTTCAGGCTGTGTTCACGCCACCAACCCCAGTCCTCTCCCTGCGCTCCAACCGAAGCCGGAGCCTCAGCTCCCAGCCCCGCCCACCCCAGCGGGTGAGCAGACAAACGTCTAGGGTTGGTGAGTGCCAGTCAGCACCGATCCTCTGTGCGGGAATCTCTCCACTTTGCCCTCCACACCCCTGTTGCTGCGCTCTACTCTGCGGCTCCGAAGCTTTCCCCCTCCACCACCCGTAGTCTCTGACCACGAAGGGGCTCCTAGTGTGTGGAAACCTTTCCTCCTTCACTGCTTCCTCCCACTGGTGCAGATCCCGTCCCTGTTCTTTCGTCTCTGTTTATTCTTTTTTCTTTTGCCCAACCCATGTACGTGGGGAGTTTCTTGCCTTTTGGGAGGTCTGAGGTCTTCTGCCAGCGTTCAGTAGGTGTTCTGTAGGAGCTGTTGTGCGTGTAGATGTATTTCTGGTGTATCTGTGGGGAGGAAGGTGATCTCCACGTCTTACACTTCCGCCATCTTCCCCCTCTCTATGATCCCTCTTTACCTTAAATTTTTGGCACTTTATAATATGTCTTCATGTGAACCTGTTTGTCTTCATCTTGTTTTGGTCTCTGTGTTTCCTTCCCCAGGTTAAGAAAGTTATCAGTTACTATATCCTCTAATAAGTTCTCTGCCCCTTTCTCTCTTCTCCTCTTTCTGAGACCCTTGTAATGTTCATGTTAATATTCTTAATGTTGTCTCAGAGGTCCCTTTACGTATAGTCTTAATTCTTTTTTCTTCATGCTATTCAGCTTGGGTGATTTTCACTACTCTGTTTTCCATTTCACTGATCTGTTCTTCTGTATCATATAATATAATGTTGCTTCCCTCGTGTGTGTGTGTGTTTTAATCTCATTTACTGTATTTTTCAGCTGTTTGGTTCTTTTTGACATTTTATTACTCTTTGTTGAAGTTCTATGTCCATGTATGCTTCTCCTGACTTGGGTGAGCATCTTTATAATCATTACTGTGAACACTTTTTTTTATCAGGTAGAATGCTTATCCCTATTTTATTCAGTTCTTTTTCTGATGTCGTGTCTTGTTACTTCATTTGTAACATATTCCTCTATTTCCTTATGTATCCTAATTCTCTGTGTATTTCTATGCATTAGGTTCAGGTTGTTACATTCCCGGGTCTTGGAGAAGTGGCCTTATATAGGAGATGACTGATAGGTCCCAGCAGCACGCTGTCCTCTCCCAGCAGAGCCACATGCTCCAGGGGTGTCCCCTGTGCACACATCTTTCTCTTATGGCAGAGCCAACTTCTGTGGACTAGCTGGTAGGCGGTATTGGACCCTGGCCTAAATGGCTGTAAGGCCCTGCAGTATGTGATTGCCGTGGGTGTGGTGGTAGCCAAGGCAGCCCTTCCTTATGGGTGGCTGTGTGGTGCTCCAGGTGCTTAGGTGGACAGAGTAGACCCCCAGTGTGTCTGGTTGTGAGGCCTTGTGGTGCAGGAGTGCTGTGGGCATCGTGGTAAATGGGGCAGGCCCCTGATTCTAATCAGCTCCAGGGAAGACTCTAAAATGTTGCTTGCCAATGTCTCAGTTCCTAGCGGGAATCCCAGCTGCCTCTTGCCTTTTCAAGAAGCTCTCTGAGATTAGCAAGTGGGTCTGACCCAGGTTTCTTTCACACTACTAGCTCTGCACAGGGACTGAGAACGTGTGAGATTTGTGTGTGCCCTATGAGAGCAAAGTCTCAGTTTTCTTTAGCCTCCAGCTTTCCTGAAAGTAAGCCCTGCATATTTCCAAATCCAGACCTGCTGTGTTTTTTTCTTCCCAGTGCAGGAACCCTGAGCTAAGCAGCCTGATGCAGGGCTCAGACCAGTCCTTCCCTGTGGAGGACCGATGCAATTGTGATATCTTCCAGCTGTGGGGCACTGTGCTCGAGGTGTGGGTTCCAAGTCCTCCTACCTGCCTTGTGGTTTCTCCTTCCTTATATCTTTAGTTGTGGAAAAACTTCCCTGCTAGTCTTCAGGTCATTCTCAGAGATAATTTCCTTGTAAGTTGTTGTAATTTGGGTGTGTCCATGGCAGGAGGGGAGCTCAGTATCTTCCTACTCTATCACCTTGATCCCCTCAAGAATGTTTTTTAAATATATGCATTTATTACTGTAAACATAACTCTTTGAATTACACTGTTTTTCCTGTATTCCATAAATTTAAGTACTTTGTGTTCCCTATTTTGTTTGCTTTAGGACTTTTTAAAAAATTTCCCTTTTGATTTATTCCTGTATGCATTGGCTATTCTGAGCTTATTGTACAACTTCTAAGTGTTCTTGAATTTTCAATTATTCTTTTTAATATTGAATTTCAATTTCATACCATTGTGGTTGGAAATGATCCTTGATATGATTTCAATATTCTTCGATTTTTGAAGACTTGATTTGTGGCTTAACATAGGATCTACCATAGGAAATGTTCTATGTGTACCTAAGAAGAATGGAAGTTTTGCTGCTGTTGAGTGGAATGTACTGTATATGTCTGTTAGGTTCATTTGATATCAAGTGTGTGTTCAAGTTCAGTGTTTCCTGATTGATATTCTGTCTGGATGATCTATACAGTGTTGAAAGTTGGGTATTGATGTTTCTTACCATTATTTTATTTCTGCACATTTTCCCCTTCATGTGGGTTAATATTTTCTGTATATATTGAGAGGCTCAAATGCTGGATACATACATATTTATAATTGTCATAATTTCTTGATGAATTAATCCCTTTATCATTATATGATAACCTTCTTTCCTTTGAGAGGTTTGATTCAAGTCTTTTTGCCTGATAATAGATTAGTCAGGCAAGTATCATTTTCATGGAATACCTTTTTTCCAGTCATTCAATTTTATGCTATATATGGATTTAAAGTTAACATGAATCTCTTGTACACAATATATAATTGAACTTTCTTTAATCCATTCAGCCACCCTATGGATTATTTAAATTGAAGTATAGTTGATTTACAATATTACATTAGTCTCAGTGGTACAACATATGGATTGAATATTTTTATAGATGCTCCACTTGAAGTTATTACAAAATAATGGCTATATTTCCCTGTGTTGTACTATATAACCTTGTTTGTTTGTTTCATCCATAGGGGTATTGGGTTTAGAGAAACAAACTACTGTCTTTCTCTCCCCTCTTCACTCGCCCCACCAGTAACGTGTAATTTGTTCTCTGTGAGTCTGGTTCTATTTTGTTATATACATTCCTTTCTTGAATTTTTTAGATTCCACAGAGAAGTGAGAACATAGGGTATTTGTCTTTCTCTAACTTATTTAAGTAGGTACAAATATTCCAGGCCTATCCACATTGTTGCAAGTGGCAGAATTTGATCTTTTTAATGGCTGAGTAATAGTCTATTGTGTATACAAAACACAACTTCTTTATCCTCTCATCTGCTTCTGGACATGTAGTTTGCTTCCATATGTTGGCAATTGTAAATAATGCTGCTATGAACATTGGGATGCATGTATCTTGTCAAATTGGTGTCTTCATTTTCTTTGGACATACGAAGCAGTGGAATTGTTGGCTAATATGATAGTTCTACTTTTACCTTTTTTCAGGACCTCCATATTGTTTTCATAGTGGGTATACCAGTTTACAATCCCACCAACAGTGTACTAGGACTCCCTTCTCTCCGTGTCATGAACAACATTTCGTATTTGTAGACTTTGGAATAATAGCCATGTTGAGAGGTGTGACGTGATGTCTCATTGTGGGTTTTTTTGTGGGTCATTCATTAAATTTAATTTACAAAAGAAGGTGATAGTCTGGATGTGATCTCCAGGTTGAGTTTGCTAATGCCTGGTATAGGTTAATTTGATGAGAATTAATACCTTTACAATGTTATTTATTGCTTAATTCTTTCAGGTTGACATTTAATGATCAGTAACAGATATAAAAAATTTTCTCCCTAGAGGTTATCTGAAGTCTGTTTGTTTCTGTTTTATAAATTAGTTCATTTCTATCATTTTTTTAGACTCCACTGTGATGTCATAGGATATTTGTCTTTTTCTATCTGACTTCACTTAGAATGAAATAAAGCCATTTGCAGCAACAGGAATGGACCTAGAGATGATCATGCTTTTTCATTTCTGAGTAATAATTGACTGTCTACATGGACCACTTCTTCTTTATCCATTCATCTGTGGATGGACATTTTGGTTGCCTCCATGTCTTGGCTACTGTAAATAGTGCTGCAGTGCATGTTTGGGTTTGGGTGCATTTGTCATTTTCATTTCTGGCTTTCTGCAGATGTACGCCCAGAAGTAGGACTGCTGGATGATAGGGTAGCTCTATTTTTACTTTTTAAAGGCATCTCCATACTGTGCATTATAGTGGCTGTTACCAGCTTACATCTCACCAACACCATAGGAGGGTTTCCTTTTCTCCATGTCCTCTCCAGCATTTATGGTTTGTAAACTTTTTGATGATGGACATTCTGACTGTACGAGGTGATACCTTGTTGTAGTTTTGATTTGCATGTGTCTCATAATTCGGGATGTTGAGCATCTTAGCATGTGTTTTTCTTAAATACTGTGAGAAAAAATTTACAGCTGACATTGGCTTTTTGAAAATCTGACTCTTTTGAATTTCTGTTCGATAACTACCACAGGACCTTTGTTAAGGGCAGGTGTCATTTACACCCTGGCAGACCTTGCGACTATTAAGTGCCCATAAGCATATGTTTTAAAGTTGCTCTTGTGGGAATGGGCACAAGCGGCAGGATTTCCTTCATGCCCCTCTCTGGTTACTTGGGACACCAGAGCCACTGTGGAACATGGGCTCCTGGATCGTAAGTTAGTGTGGACTTTGCCAGAACAAACACCCAAAATCTTGTGTTTTTGTGTTTTGTTACTTCTTGTTTTTTTAAAATTTAATTTTTCTTTTTTATTGGAGTAAAGTTGATTTAAAATATTTTGTGTTTGTGGTAGGCGTACAGACCTTGTTCATTATGTATATTCATATGTCTTGATCTTCAGATTCTTTTTCCATATAGGTTATTAGAGAATGTTGAGTAGACTTCCCTTTGTCATACAGTAGATCCTTGTTGATGATCTATTTTACATGTATTAGTGTGTAAATGTTTTTCCCAACCTTTTGATTTATTCCTTCCCCTCACCTTTCTCATTGGGTAATCATAAGTTTGTTTTCTAAGTCTGTGAGTCTGTTTCTCTCTCTTTTATTTTATTTTTTTGGCTGCACTGCAAGGCATACGTGATGTTAGTTCTCCCAACACCAGGGATCGAACCCATGCCCCCTGCAGTTGAAGCTCAGATTCTTAACCATTGGAGCACCAGGAAAGTTCCTGTTTCTCTCTTGTAAATTAGTTCATTGGTACCAATTTTTATTTTCACCTATAAGTGGTATCATATAATATTTGACTTTCCCTTTCTGACTTCACTTAGAATGTATCTCTAGGTCCATCTATGATGCTGCAAATGTCATTCCTTCATTCTTTTTCATTTCTGAGTAATATTTCACTGTGAACATGTACCACTTCTTTATCCATCCATCTGCCGATGGATATTTTGGTTGTTTCCATGTCTTAGACATTGTAAATTGTGTGTGGTGCATATATGGGCGCATGTGTGTTTTCCAGTTGTTTTTCTCTTGTTATACGCCTGGGAGTGGGACTGCTGGATCATATGGTGGCTCTAATTTTACCTTGTAAAGGCACATCCATACTGTTATTTATAGTGGCTGTTACCACATTAGATCCCAACAGCAGCATAGGAGGGTTCCCTTTTTTCTACAACCTCTCAAGCATTTATTGTCTGTAGACTTTTCGATGATGGCTGTTCTGACTCACGTGAAGTGATCCCTCCTTGTACTTTTGATTTCCATGCCACTAATAATACAGAAATTAGAGCATCTTTTCAAGTGCTTTTCTTTTAAACGGTATAAGATTTACCTATGGAAATAGGATCTTGAAAGTCTGTTTATTTTGATTTTTTTTTTTTGCTTACCTACCCTGGACACTTCCTGATTGCAGGTGTCATTTACAGCCCTACAGTCCTTGTGAATATTAAGTACCCATAAGCATTGGTTTTGAAGTTGCAGTTGCAGGAAATGGGAACAAGGCAGTGGAATTTCTTCATATTCAATTTGATTGCTAGGGCAAAGAGAGCCTTAGTGGAACTCCTGTTCCTAGGTTGTAAATTAGAGTGTAAAGTGCCAGGACAAATACCCAAAAGCTTGTGTCGCATAACTTCTTGTTTAATTTAATTTTTATTTCTTATCAGAGTAAATTTGATTACAATGTTCTGTTTGTTCTAGGAGTACAGAATCTGGTTCATTCACACATATACATATATCTAATCAGGTTTACATTCTTTCCTATGTCGGTCATTACAGAGTAGACCTCCCTTGGCATGCAGTAGGTCCTTCTTCATCATATATTTTTTATGTATTATTAAATGTATATTAACCCCAACATCCTAATTTTTCCATTCCTTTCACCTTTTTCTAAGTCTGTATGGGTCCTTCTCTGTGGAAATATGTTCATGGGTATCAGCTTTTAGATAACGCCAGTAAATGATATCATTGGATATTTGTCTTTCTCTTTCTGACTTACTTTACATAGTATGATTATCTCTAGGCTCATCTGTGGTGCTGCAGAAGACATTGTTTCCTCTTTTCTATGGCTAATATCCCATCGTGTACGTGTACCACCTCCTCTGTGTCCATTCATCTGTACGTGGACATTTTGGTTGCATCCATGTCTGGCTATAGTAAATATCGCTGCAGTGCATGTTTGCATGCCTGTGTCTTGCTGAAT
Source organism: Leucopleurus acutus (assembly GCF_964270905.1). NCBI lineage: Eukaryota > Metazoa > Chordata > Mammalia > Artiodactyla > Delphinidae > Leucopleurus > Leucopleurus acutus. The sequence goes on from NC_139161.1 coordinate 60,768,615, forward strand.
TCTGGTCTTCTCAGGTTATAGGCCCATTAGTGGTTTGGCAGAATCATATGGTAGCTCAATTAACTTTCAAAGGCACCTTCATTCTGTTCTGATTAGGGGCTGTTACCAGTTTACATCCCAGCAGCAGCATAGGAGGGTACCCATTCTCGGAAGTGCATTCAGCATTTATTGTCTGCAGACATTTTTTTCTGATGGCCATTCAGACTAGTGTGAGGTGATACCTTTTTGTAGGTTAAATTTGCATGTCTCTAATAATTCTTGATGTTGAACATTTTTGCATGTCCTTTTGAAAAAAAAAACAGTGTGAGCAAATTTACCTCTTGAAATGGTCTTCTCGAGAGTTTGCCGTGTTTTGAATATTAATGTCCATTCCTGACTGCAGGACATTTTTTGAGGGCAGGTGTCTTTTAAAGCCCTGCTGTCCTTGTGAATATTAAGTGACCATTAGCACTGGGTTTAAAGCTGATGTTGTGGGAAATGGCCACAAGGCTGCAGATTTCTACATTCCCAGCTTTGGTTACAAGGGCAGCAGAGCCTTCCTGTAAGTCGTGTTCGTAGGTTGCAAATTAGAGTGGAACGTTCCAGGACAAACCCCCAAAAGCTTATGTCTCCTTACTTATGTTTGCTTTTTAAATTTAATTTATATTTTTTATCAGAGTAAATTTGATTAGACTGTTGTGATTGTCTGGGTGTACAAAATCTGGTCAATTATTCATACATATATCTGTTCATCTTTGGATCCTGTTACCATGTAGGTTATTACAGAGTGTTGAGTATCCCTACCCTGGTATTTGGTGATTATATATTTCATGTGTATTAGTGATTATATAGTTTATATATTTTATATGTTATATGTTTATATACAAATAAGGTACATTAGTATGTTAACCCCCTAATCCTAATTCATCCATCCTCCCACCTTTCATTTTGGTTAACCATTAGTTTGTTTTATAAGTCTGTGTCTTTTTCTGTGGAAATATGTTCATTGGTAGCAATCTTAGGATAACATTGATAAATGATATCATAGTATATTTGTCATACCCTTTTGACTTACTTAACGTAATATGATTATTTCTGGGCTCACCTGTAGTCATGAAAACAGCATTGTTCATTTTTTTCCAAGGCTAATATTCCATTAGGTACATGTACCACTTCTTTGTCCATTTATCTGTTGACAGGCATTTCGTTTCCTGCCATGCCTTGGCTATTGTAAATACGGCTACAGTGCATGTTTGCCTGGCTGTGTTTTTCCGATTCTGGTCTTCTTAGGTTATAGGCCCATTAGTGGATCAGCCGGGTCATGACACCTCAATTTTTACCTTTTAAAGGCAGCTCCATTCTGTTCTCATTATTAGCTGTTACCAGTATATATCCAAACAACAGCATATAGTGGGTATGCATTTCTCCACAAATCCTTCAGCATTTATTGCTTGTAGACATTTGCTGATGGCATTTTGAATGTTGGGTGGTGATGCCTTTCGGTAGTTTGGATTTGCATGCAACCAATAATTCCTGATATTGAGCTTTTATCCATGTACTTTTATTTAAAAAAGAGTGAGTAAAACTTACATCTTCAAATTATTTTCTTGAAAAATTTTTGCTGTTTTGAATTTTTCTGGCCATTACATACACCAGGATATTTTTTGAGGGCAGGTGTCATTTACAAGCCATGCAATAATTATGAATATTAAGTGATCATTAGCACTGGGTTTAAAGCTGCTGTGATGGGAAAAGGCCACAAGGCGGCAGCATTTCTCCATTCCTGTATCTCGTTACTAGGGCAGAAGAGCCTCCGTAGAAGCTGTGTTCCTAGGTGGTAAATTAGAAATGAATGTGCCAGGAAAGGCATCCATAAGTTTATGTCTCATTACTTGTTGTCCGTTGTTCTAATTTTTTTTTTTTTTGCGGTACACGGACCTCTAACTGTTGTGGCCTCTCCCGTTGCAGAGCACAGGCTCAGGACACGCAGGTTCAGCGGCCATGGCTCACGGACCCAGCCGCTCCGTGGCATGTGGGACCTTCCCGGACCGGGGCATGAACCCGTGTCCCCTGAATGTGCAGGCGGCCTCTCAACCACTGCGCCACGAGGGAAGCCATAATTTAATTTTTTAAATTGGGGTAATGATTACAATACTGTTTGTTCTAGGTGTACACAATCTGGTTCATTTGTACATTATATATATCTATTCATGTACAGATCCTCTTCCCATGTACATTATACAGGTGTTCCATAGACCTCCCTTGGTACATGATCAGTCTTTTTAATATAAGTATTTAATAAGTATTTGTATACGTATGGTAAACCTAATCTTAATTTATCCATTCCTCCCACCTTTCCTTTTAGATAACCATAGTTTCCTTTCTAAGTCTGTGAGTGTCTTTCTCTGTGGAAATGTGTTCATTTGTGTCAGTTGTTAGATAACGACTATAAGTGATATCATAGGATATGTCTTTTGCTTTCCGACTTACCTCATGTTCTGTGATTATCTCTAGGCTCATCTATGGTGCCTCAAAGAGCAGTGTTTCATTGTTTTCCATGGCTAATATTCCATTGTGTACATGGACCACTTCTTCTTTATCCATTCATCTGTTGATGGACATTTTAGTTGCTTCCATATCTTGGCTATTGACAATATGGCTGCAGTGCAGCTGTTGCAGCCTGTGTCTTCTTGATTCTGGTCTTCTCAGGTGAGAGGCTCAGCGCTGGGCCTGCTGAATGGAATGGTAGCTCAGTTTTTACTTTTAAATGCAGCTCCTTTCTGTTCTCAGTACTGGCTGTTACCACTTTACATCTCACCAGCAGCTAGAGGGTACACAGTTCTCTAAAACCCCTTCAGCATTTATTGTTTGTAGACTTTCTGCTGATGGTAGTTGACTTGTGTGAGCTGAAACCTTTTTGTAGGCTAGATTTGCACGAGTCTAATAATACTTGATGTTGAGCTTTTATCCATTTTCCTTTTTTAAAAAAGAATCGTGAGTAAAACTTACCTCTTCATACTATTTCCTTGAAACATTTGCCAGTTTTGAATTTTTTTGGCCATTCCCTACCTCATGACATTTTTAGAGGGCAGGTGTCCCTTACAGCCCTGAGTCCTTGTGAATGTTAAGTGACCCTTAGCTGTGGTTTCGAAGCTGCTCTTGCGGGCAACAGCCACAAGGCGGCAGCATTTCTACATTTCCAACTGTGGGGTTTTGGGCAACAGAGCCTTCCTGGAAATCGTGTTAGTGGGCTGCAAATTAGAGTGGAATGTGCCAGGGCAAACCCCAAAGAGCTTATATCTCCTTACTTCTTGTTTGTTTTTTTAATTCAATTTTTATTTATTATCAGAGCAAATTTGAGAAAAATGTTGTGTGTGTTCTAGGTGTACAGAATGTGGTTCATTATGTTTCGATCTATTCATGTTTGGATCCTTTCCCGTGTAGGTTAATACAGAGTGTTGAGTAGACCTCTCTTGGTATTCCATAGGTATTTTGTGATTATATATTTCATATGTATTAGTACATGTCTGTTAACCCCCATATCCTAATTCATACATTCCTTACACCTTTCCATTTGGTTCAACATAATTTGGTTTTCTGAATCTATGAGTGTCCTTCTCTTGGAAATTATTTCATGGGTATCAATTTTTACGTAACACCTATAAGTGATGTAATAGGATACCTGTCTTTCGGTTTCTTCCTTAGTTCAAGTTGGGTGATTATCTCTAGATCCTTCTATGGTGTTGCCAACGGCACTGTTTCATTCTTTTCCATGGCTAATATTCCATTATGTACATGGACCACCTCTTCTTGGTGCTTTTTTCTGTTGATGGACATTTTGGTTTCTTCCAGGTCTTGGCTATGGTACATGTGGCTGCAGTGCAGGATTGCCAGCCTGTGTCTTTTTGATTCTGATCTGCTCAGGTGATAGGCCCATCAGTGGGCCTACGAGATCACACGGTAGCTCAGTATTTACCTTTAAACGCACCTCCATTCTGTTCTCACTATTGGCTGTTACCAGGTTACATCCCTCCAGCAGCTAGAGGTACGCAGTTCTCTAAAACCCCTTCAGCCTTGATTCTTTGTAGACTATTTGCTGATGATCCTTCTGACGGCTGTGAGGTGAACGTTTTTGTAGACTGGATTTGCATGGCTTTATTAATTCCTGATGCTGAGCATTTTTCTATGCCCTTTTCTTTAAACAACAAGAAAAAGAAGAGATAAAATGTGCGTAAACTATGCCTCGTGAAAATGTCTTCTTGAAATGTTGACGTCTTTTGAATTTTTTGCTCGATTTACGACCCCAGAAGGTTTTTTCAGGGCAGGTGTCATTACAGGCTGGTGATTATTTTGAATATTAAGTGACCATTAGCATTGGGTTTAAAGCTGCTGTTGTGTGAAATGGCCACAAGGTGGCAGCATTTCTCCTTTACCAAAACTCGTTTCTAGGGAAACAGAGCCTTAACGAACTCGTGTTCTAGGTTGTAAATTAGAATGGAATGTGCCAGGAAAAGACCCTTAATTTTTATTTTTTATGACAACAAATTTGATTCCAGTGTTTTGTTTGTTCTAGGTGTGCAAGATGTGATTCTTTACACATATCAATTCTTCTTGGGATCCTTTTCCCATGTAGGTTATGACACAATGTTGAGTAGTCTTCTCTTGGTATTCTGTAGGTCTTCGGTGATTATATATTTCACATGTGTTTGTGTATCTCTGTATCCAATCATCACACCTTTCCATTTGGTGAACAGTAAGTTTGTTTAATGAATCTGATTGCCTTTCTCTGTGGAAATATCTTCATTGGTATCAATTTTTAGGTAACACCTATAAGTGATATCATAGGATATGTGTCTTTCACTCTCTGACTTACTGTAACTTGCGTGATTACCTCTAGACACATCTATGGTGCTGCAAATGGCATTGTTTCATATTTTTCCTTGGCTAATATTCCATCTGTACCTGTACCAGTTCTTCTTTGTCCTCTCATCTGTTGATGGACTTTTTGGTTGCTTCCATGCCTTGGCTATTGTAATACTGCTGCAATGCAGATTTGCCTGCCTGTGTCTTTCCAACTCTGTCTTCTTAGGTTATCGGCCCAGGAGTGGGCCTGCTGGATCATATGGTAGCTCAATGTTCACCTTTTAAAGGCACCTCCATTCTGTTCTCATTAGTGTATCTTACCAGATTATGTCTCACTTAAAGTTGAGGGTATGCATTTCTCCACAAGCACTTCAGAATTCACTGTTTGCAGTTTTTTTCCTGATGTTTTTTCTGACTGGTTTGAGCTGATGTATCTTTGTGGTTGCAGTTGTATGTGTCTAATAAGTCTTTGAAATTGAGCTTTAAGGCATGTCCTTTTTTTTTCTTAAACTGTGAGTACATCTTACCTCTTCAAATTGTTTTCTTGAAGTATGTGCCACATTTTGAAATATTTTGGCCATTACATCCCTAATGGCATTTTGAGGGCAGGTTTCATTTACAGCCATCCATTAGCTGTGCACGTGAAGTGACCATTAGCACAGGTTTTAAAGCTGATGTTGCAGGTAACGGCCAGACGGCAGCAGCATTTCTACAATCCCCACTCTGATAACTAGGGAAACAGACCTTCCTGCCAGTGGTGTTCCTCGGTTATACATTAGGGTGGAATGTGCTCGGATAAACACCCAAAATCTTATGTCTCCATACTTGTGTTTCTTTTTAAATTGAATTTATATTTTTTTCCTGAAGTAATATTCCATTGAGTACATGGACCATTTCTTCTTTGTGAATTCATCTGTTATCGATATTTTCGTTGCTTCTAAGAGTTGGCTGTGGTAAATACTGCTGGAGTGCAGGACTGCCAGCCTGTGTCTTTTGGATTCTCATCTTCTAAGGTGACAGGCCCAGCAGTGGGTATGCTTGATTGAATGGTAGCTCAGTGTTTACCTTTTCAAGACATCTCCATTTTGTTTTCATTAGTGGCTCTTACCACGTCCCACTTAGAACCGAGGGTACGCATTTCTCCACAACCCCTTCAGCATTTATTCTTTGCAGAATTTTTGTTGATGGCCATTCTGACTGGTGTGAGCCGATAGGTTTTTATAATTTATATTTGCATGTCTTTAATAATTCCTAATGTTCAGCATTTTCCCATGCCTTTTTCTTTTTTGTTAAAAAAAATTGTGAGTAAAATATACCTCTTGAAATTGTCTTATTGAAAGGTTGCCCTCTTTTAATTTTATGGTCAATTTTCGACCCCAGGACTTTTTAGAGGGCGGATGTCTTGTTTTGTTTTGTGGTACGCGGGCCTCTCAGTGTTGTGGCCTCTCCCACTGCAGAGCAACAGGCTCTGGACACGCAGGCTCAGCAGCCATGTCTCACGGGCCCAGCCACTCCACGGCATGTGGGATCCTCCCAGACTGTGGCACGAATCTGTGTCCCCTGCATTGGCAGGCGGACTCCCGACCACTGCGCCACCAGGGAAACCCGAGAGCGGGTGTCTTTTACAGGCCTGAAATGATTGTGAATATTTAGTGACAATTACCACTGGGTTTTTTTAAAATTTATTTATTTTTGGCTGTGTTGGGTCTTCATTGCCGAGTGCAGGCTTTCACTAATTGCAGCGAGAGGGGGGTAGTAGGGGTTATGCTTTGTTGTGGTGCGTGAACTTCTCATGTGGTGGCCTCTGTTGTTGCAGAGCACTGGCTCTTGGCACGTGGGCTGCAGTAGTTGTGGCTCGCAGGTTCTAGAGTGCAGGCACAGTAGTTGTGCTGCACGGGCTTAGCTGTTCAGTGGCATGTGGGATCTTCATGGAACGGGGCTCGAACCGTGTCCCCTGCATTGGCAGGCGGACACTTAACCATTAAGCCACAAGGAAGTCCAGACCACTGTGTTTTAAAGCTGCTGTTGTGGGCAACGGCCACAAGGCAGCAGCATTTCTCCATTCACAAATTTGGTTACAATGGCAGCAGAGCCTTTGTGGAAGTCATGTTCGTAGGTTGCATTTTAGAATGTAAAGTGCCAGGAATAACCCCCATAAGTTTATATCTCGTGAGTCCTTGTGTGTTGTTGTAATTTTTTTAAATAGGGTAATGATTACAATATTGTTTGTTCTAGGTGTACACAATCTGGTTCATTTCTACGTTATATATATTCATGTACAAATCCTCTTCCCATGTGTATTATTAAAGAGTGTTTAGTAGACCACACTTGCTAAATGGTTGGTCTATTTAATATATGTATTTAATATGTATTTGTATAAGTAGGGTAAACGTAATCTTAATTTATCCATTCCCTCCACCTTTCGTTTTACATAAACATAGGATGTTTCATAATTCTGCGTGTATCTTTCTCTTTGAAAATATGCTCACTGCAGCACTATTACACTAGCTAAGACATGGAAGCACCCAAAATGACCATCAACACATGAATGGATAAAGAAAAAGTGGTCCATGTATACCATGGAATATTAGCCATGGAAAATAATGAAACACTGTTCTTTGAGGCACCATAAAGGAGCCTAGAGATAATCACATAACATGCGGTAAGTCGGAAAGCAAAAGACATATCGTACAATATCACATATAGGCGTTATCTAACAACTGACACAAGTGAACATATTTCCACAGAGAAAGGCACTCACAAACTTAGAAAACAAACGATGCTTATCTAAAAGGAAAGGTGTGGGGAATGGATAAATTAAGATTAGGGTTACCATATGTGTACAAATACATATATAAAAAAGACCGACCATATAGCAAGGGAGGTCTGGGGAACACTCTACAATAATTTACATGGGAAAAGGATCTGTACATGAATATATATATATGTAATGTACAAATGAAGCAGATTGTGTACACATAGGACAAAGAATATTCTAATAATTACCCCTATTTAAAAAAATTTAAAAATGAACAAGAAATAATGGGACGTAAACTTACGGGGGGTTTTCTGGCACATTCCGTTCTCATTTACAACCTGGGAATAGGACTTCCAGAAAGGCTGTGCCGCCCTAGTAACCACAATTGGGAATGGAGAAATGCTGCCACCTTGTGGCTATTTCACACAACAGCAGCTTTAAACCCAGTGCTAATGGTCACTAAATATTCACACTCATTGCAGGCCTGTAAATGACACCTGCCAAAAAAAAGTATCCTGGGGTCGAAAATCGACAAAATAATTCAAAAGAGGGCAGGCTTCCCAGAAGACAATTCAAGAGGCTTACTGTACTCAGGTTTTTAAAATTTTTGTTTAACACAAATTTTAAAAAGGCGTGGAAAAATGCTGAACATTAGGAATAATTAAAGACATGCAAATCCAAATTACAAAACCCTATCACCTCACACCAGTCAGAATGGCAAACAGCAAAAATTCTGCAAACAGTAAATGCTGAAGGGGTTGTGGAGAAATGCGTACCCTCGGTTCTGATCAAGCATACCGACTGCTGGGCCTATCGCCTGAGAGGATGAGAATCAAAACGACACAGGCTGGCAATCCTGCACTCCAGCAGTATTTACCATAGCCAAGATTTCAAAGCAAAGAAAGTGACCATCAACAGAGGAATGCAGGAAGAAGAAGGGGCCCATGTACACAATGGAATATTACTCCAATAAAAACAAATATAAATTCAATTTTAAAAACCAAACATAAGTAAGTAGACATCAGCTTTTGGGGGTTTATCTGGGCACATTCCACTCTAATGTATAACCGAGGAACACCACGGGCAGGAAGGTCTGTTTCCCTAGTTCTCAGAGTGGGGAAAGCAGAAATACTACCGCCCAATGGCCGTTACCTGCAACAGCAGCTTTAAAACCTGTGCTAAGGGTCACTTCAAATGCACAAGTACTGGAGGGCTGTAAATGAAACCTGCCCTCAAAATGTCTTCAGGCAGGTAATGGCCAAAATATTTCGAAATGTGGCACATACTCCAAGAAATCCATTTGGGGAGGTAAGATGTACTCACAGTTTGAAGAAAAATAGGGCATGCCTGAAAGCTGAATTTCAAAGGATTATGAGACGCATGCAAATCCAACGACAAGGAGGTATCAGCTCACACCAGTCAGAATAAACATCATCAGAAAAACTACAAAAAATAAGTGCTGAAGGGGTTGTGGAGAAGTGCATACCCTCAACTTTAGGTGGGACGTAACCTGGTAAGAGCCACTAATGAGAACAGAATGGAGGTGCCTTTACAAGGTAAACATTTGGCTACCATGTGATCCAGCAGGCCCACTCCTGGGCCTATAAGTGAAGAAGACAGAATTGGAAAGACACAGTCAGGCAAATGTGCATTGCAGCAGTATTACAATAGCCAAGACATGGAAGCATCCAAAAAGTCCATCAACAGATGAGCGGACAAAGAAGAACTGGTACAGGTACAGATGGAATATTAGCCAAGGAGACAAATGACACAATGCCATTTGCAGCACCATAGATGACTCTAGAAGTAATCACACAACTTGAAGTAAGTCAGAAAGCAAAAGACACATAACCTATGATATCACTTATAGGTGTTATCTAAAATATGATACCAGTGAAGATATTTCCACAGAGACAGGCAATGAGACATTCATTAAACAAACTCTGGGTTCACCAATGGAAAGATGTGAGGATTGGATACATTAGGATGTGGGGTAAACAGAGATATACAAACACAGGTGAAGAATATAATCACCGAAGACCTACGGAATACCAAGAGAAGACTACTCAACATTGTGTCATAACCTACATGGGAGAGGGATCCAAATAACAATGGATATATATATATATATCTGTTTGTGTGTAAAACAACCACATCGTGCACACCTAGAACAAGCAAAACATTGTAATCAAACTTGCTGTGATAAAAAATGAAAATTAAATTTACAAAACGAACAAGAAGTAGTGAGATATAAACTTATTCCTGGCACATTCCATTCTTCTTTACAACCTAGAAAACGACTTCCATCGAGGCTCTGTGGCCCTAGTAACCAGATTTGGTAAAGGAGAACTGCTGCCGCCTTGTGGCCGCTTCACACAACAGCAGCTCTAAATCCAGCGCTGATGGTTCCTTGATATTCAAAATAATTGCAGGCCTCTAAATGACACCTGCCCTCTAATCAAATCCTTGGGTCGTAAATCGAGCAAAAATCTCAAAAGACGTGCATATTTCAAAACGACACATTCAAGAGGCATATTATATGCACATTTTGTATTCTTTCTCTTTTTTTTGTTAAAAAATAGGGCATGGAAAAATGCTCAACATCAGGAATTAATAAAGCCATGCAAATCCAGTCTACAAAAACGTTCACCTCACAGCCGTCAGAATGATCATCAGCAAAAACGTCTACAAAGTGTAAATGCTGAAGGGGTTTTAGAGAACTGTGTACCCTCTAGCTGCTGGTGGGATGTAAGCTGGTAACAGCCAGTACTGAGACCAGAATGGACGTGTGTTTAAAGGTAAAAATTGTGCTACCATGTAATCTGGTAGGCCCAGTGATGGGCCTATCACCTGAGTAGACCAGAATCAAAAAGACACAGGCTGGCAATCCTGTACTGCAGCCACATGTACCATAGCCAAGACCTGGAAGAAACCAAAATGTCCATCAACAGAAAAATGCACCAAGAAGAAGTCGTCCAGGTACACAATGGAATATTAGCCATGGAAAAGCATGGAACAGTGCCGTTGGCACCACCATAGACGGATCTAGAGATAATCACCCAACTTGAACTAAGAAAGAACCCGAAAGACTGGTATCCTATCACTTATAGGTGTTACGTAAAAACTGATACCCATGAAATAATTTCCAAGAGAAGGACACTCATAGATTCAGAAAACCAAATTATGTTGAACCAAAGGGAAAGGTGTAAGGAATGTACGAATTAGGATATGGGGGTTAACAGACATGTACTAATACATGTGAAATATATAATCACAAAATACCTATGGAATACCAAGAGAGGTCTACGCAACACTCTGTAACAGCCTACACAGGAAAGGATCCAAAGATGAATAGATCAAAACATAGACATAATGAACCACATTCTGTACACCTAGAACACACACAACATTTTCCCCAAATGTGCTCTGATAATTAATAAAAATTAAATATAAAAAACAAACAAGAAGTAAGGAGATATAAGCTCTTGGGGGTTTGCCCTGGCACATTCCACTCTAATTTGCAGCCCACTAACACGATTTCCAGGAAAGCTCTGTTGCCCAAAAACCCACAGTTGGAAATGTAGAAATGCTGCCGCCTTGTGGCCGTTTCCCGCAAGAGCGGCTTCAAAACCACAGCTGACGGTCACTTAACATTCACAAGGACTCAGGGCTGTAAAGGACACCTGCCCTCAAAAATTGTGCTGAGGTATGGAATGGCCAAAATAATTCAAACCTGGCAAATTTTTCAAGGAGATACTATGAAGAGGTAAGTTTTACTCACGATTTTTTTTTTAAAAAGGAAAATGGATAAAAGCTCAACATCAGGTATTATTAGGCTCGTGGAAATATAGCCTAGAAAAAGGTTTCAACTCACGCAAGTCAACTACCATCAGCAAAAAGTCTACAAACAATACATTCTGAAGGGGTTTTAGGGAACTCTGTACCCTCTAGCTGCTGGTGAGATGTAAAGTGGTAAGAGCCAATAATGAGAACAGAAAGGAGCTGCGTTTAAAAGTAAAAATCGAGCCAGCATTCCATTCAGCAGGCCCAGCACTGAGCCTCTCACCTGAGCAGACCAGAGTCAAGAAGGCACAGGCTGCAACATCTGCACTGCAGGAGTTTCCACAATAGCCAACACACGGAAGCAACCAAAATGTCCATCAACAGATGAATGGATAAAGAAGGAGTGGTCCATGAACACAATGGAATATTAGCCATGGAAAACAGTGAAACACTGCTCTTTGAGGCACCATAGATGAGCCTAGAGATAATCACAGAACATGAGGTAAGTCGGAAAGCAAAAGACATATCCTATGATATCACTTATAGGCATTATCTAACAACTGACACAAATGAACGTATTTTCACAGAGAAAGACACTCACAGACTAAGAAAACAAACTATTCTTATGTAAAAGGAAATGTGGGGGCAATGGAAAATTAAGATTACGGTTACCATACCTGTACAAATACATATTAAATACATATATCAAAAAGACCGACCATATAGCAAGGGGGGTCTACAGAACACTCTGCAATAATTTACATGGGAAGAGGATCTGTACATGAATACATATATATATGTGTATATATATATAAAATGTACAAATGAACCATATTGTGTACACATAGGACAAACAATATTCTAATCATCACCCCGATTTTAAAAAGTGAAACAATGGACAAGAAATAATGGGACATATACTTACGGGGATATTTCCTGGCATGTTCCATTCTAATTAACAACCTGGGAACACCACTTCCAGAAGGGATGTGCTGCCCTAGTAACCAGTATCGGGAATGGAGAAATGCTGCCACCTTGGGGCCGTTTCCCACAACCAGCAGCTTTAAACCCAGTGCTAATGGTCACTAAATATTCACACTCATTGCAGGCCTGTAAATGAAACCCGCCGAAAGAAAAGCATCCTGGGGTCGAAATTTGACCAAAAAATTCAAAAGAGGGCAGCCTTCCCAGAAGACAATATCAAGAGGTTTATTGTACTCACAGTTTTTTTCTGTTTTGGTTTAACAGAAATTTTAAAAAGGTGTGGAAAAATGCTGAACATTAGGAATAATTAAAGACATGCAAATCCAAATTACAAAATCCTATCAGCATACAACAGTCAGAATGGCAATCAGCGTAACTTCTGCAAACAATAAATGCTGAAGGGGTTGTGGAGAAATGCGTATCCTTGGCTCTAAGTGGGACATGGTAAGAGCCAGTAATGAAAACACAAAAGAGGTGCCTTGAAAAGGAAAATATTGAGCTACCATTCAATCAAGCCTACGGACTGCTGGGCCTATCGCCTGAGAGGATGAGAATCAAACAGACACAGGCTGGCAATCCTGCACTCCAGCAGTATTTACCATAGCCAAGAATTGGAAGCAACGAAAGTGACCGTCAACAGAGGAATGCAGGAAGAAGGGGCCCATGTACACAATGGAATACTACTCCAATAAAAACAAATATAAATTCAATTTTAAAATCCAAACATAAGTAAGGAGACATCAGCTTTTGGGGATTTATCTGTGCACATTCCACTATAATGTATAACCGAGGAACACCACGGGCAGGAAGGTCTGTTTCCCTAGTTCCAGATTGGGGAAAGCAGAAATGCTTCCGCCCAATGGCCATTACCTTCAACAGCAGCTTTAAAACCTGTGCTAAGGGTCACTTCATATGCACAAGTACTGGAGGGCTGTAAATGAAACCTGTCCTCAAAATGTCTTCAGGGAGGTAATGGCCAAAATATTTTGAAGTGTGTCACATACTCCAAGAAATCCATTTGAAGAGGTAAGATGTACTCACAGTTTAAAGAAAAATAGGGCATGCCTGAAAGATGAATTTCAAGGGATTATGAGACGCATGCAAATCCAACCACAGGAGGAATCAGCTCACACCAGTCAGAATAAACATCATCAGAAAAACTACAAACAATAAATGCTGAAGGGGTTGTGGAGAAGTGCATGCTCTCAACTTTAGGTGGGACGTAAGCTGGTAAGAGCCACTAATGAGAACAGAATGGAGGTGCCTTTACAAGGTAAACATTTGGCTACCATGTGATCCAGCAGGCCCACTCCTGTGCCTATAAGCGAAGAAGACAGAATTGGAGAGACACAGGCAGGCAAATGTGCATTGCAGCAGTATTACAATAGCCAAGGCATGGAAGCAACCAAAAAGTCCATCAACAGATGTGTGGACAAAGAAGAACTGGTACAGGTACAGAAGGAATATTAGCCAAGGAAAAATATGACACAATGCCATTTGCAGCACCATAGATGTGTCTAGAGGTAATCACGCAAGTTACAGTAAGTCAGAAAGCAAAAGACACATAACCTATGATATCACTTATAGGTGTTACCTAAAAATTGATAGCAGTGAAGATATTTCCACAGAGAAAGGCAATGAGACATTCACTAAACACACTGTGGGTTCACCAATGGAAAGATGTGAGGATTGGATACATTAGGATGTCAGGGTAAACAGAGATATACAAACACAGGTGAAGTATATAATCACCGAAAACCTACAGAATACCAAGAGAAGACTACTCAACATTGTGTCATAACCTACATGGGAAAAGGATCCAAAGAACAATATATATACATATATGTATATATGTGTGTGTGTGTGTGTGTAAAACAACCACATCTTGCACACCTAGAACAAGCAAAACATTGTAATCAAACTTGCTGTGATAAAAAATGAAAATTAAATTTACAAAACGAACAAGCAGTAGTGAGACATAAACTTAAGGGGCTTTTTCCTGGCACATTCCATTCTACTTTACAACCTAGAAAACGACTTCCATTGAGGCTCTGTGGCCCTAGTAACCAGATTTGGTAAAGGAGAACTGCTGCCGCCTTGTGGCCGTTTCACACAACAGCAGCTCTAAATCCAGCACTGATGGTTCCTTGATATTGAAAATAATTGCAGGCCTCTAAATGACACCTGCCCTCTAATCAAATCCTTGGGTCGTAATTTGAGCAAAAATCTCAAAAGACGTGCATATTTCAAAACAACATATTCAAAAGGCATATTTTATGCACATTTTGTATTCTTTTTCTTTCTTTTTGTTAAAAAATAGGGCATGGAAAAATGCTCAACATTAGGAATTAATAAAGCCATGCAAATCCAGTCTACAAAAACGTTCACCTCACAGCCGTCAGAAGGATCATCAGCAAAAACGTCTACAAAGTGTAAATGCTGAAGGGGTTTTAGAGAACTGTGTACCCTCTAGCTGCTGGTGGGATGTAAGCTGGTAACAGCCAGTACTGAGACCAGAATGGACGTGTGTTTAAAGGTAAAAGTTGTGCTACCATGTAATCTGGTAGGCCCAGTGATGGGCCTATCACCTGAGTAGAACAGAATCAAAAAGACACAGGCTGGCAATCCTGCACTGCAGCCACATGTACCATAGCCAAGACCTGGAAGAAACCAAAATGTCCATCAACAGAAAAATGCACCAAGAAGAAGTCGTCCATGTACACAATGGAATATTAGCCACGGAAAAGCATGGAACAGTGCCGTTGGCGCCACCATAGAAGGATCTAGAGATAATCACCCAACTTGAACTAAGAAAGAACCGAAAGACAGGTATCCTATTACATCACTTATAGGTGTTATGTAAAACTTGATACCCATGAAATAATTTCCAAGGGAAGGACACTCATTGATTCAGAAAACCAAATTATGTTGAACCAAATGGAAAGGTGTAAGGAATGTACAAAGTAGGATATGGGTGTTAACAGACATGTACTAATACATGTGAAATATATAATCACAAAATACCTATGGAATACCAAGAGAGGTCTACTCAACACTCTGTAACAGCCTACACGGGAAAGGATCCAAAGATGAATAGATTGAAACATAGACATAATGACCCACATTCTGTACACCTAGAACACACACAACATTTTTCTCAAATCTGCTCCGATAATTAATAAAAATTCAATATAAAAAACAAGAAGTAAGGAGATATAAGCTCTTTGGGGTTTGCCCTGGCACATTCCACTCTAATTTGCAGCCTACTAACACGATTTCCAGGAAAGCTCTGTTGCCCAAAAACCCACAGCTGGAAATGTAGAAATGCTGCCGCCTTGTGGCCGTTTCCCGCAAGAGCGGCTTCAAAACCACAGTTAAGGGTCACTTAACATTCACAAGGACTCAGGGCTGTAAAGGACACCTGCCCTCAAAAATTGTGCTGAGGTATAGAATGGCCAAAAAAATTCAAAACTGGCAAATTTTTCAAGGAGATACTATGAAGAGGTAAGTTTTACTCACGATTTTTTTTAAAAAAGGAAAATGGATACAACTCAATATCAGGTATTATTAGACTCGTGGAAATATAGCCTAGAAAAAGGTTTCAACTCACGCAAGTCAACTACCATCAGCAAAATGTCTACAAACTATAAATGCTGAAGGGGTTTTAGAGAACTCTGTACCCTCTAGCTGCTGGTGAGATGTAAAGCGGTAAGAGCCAATAATGAGAACAGAAAGGAGCTGCGTTTAGAATTAAAATTGAGCCAGCATTCCATTCAGCAGGCCCAGCGCCGAGCCTCTCACCTGAGAAGACCAGAGTCGAGAAGACACAGGCTGCAACATCTGCACTGCAGGAGTTTTCACAATAGCCAAGACACGGAAGCAACCAAAATGTCCATCAACAGATGAATGGATAAAGAACAAGTGGTCCATGAACACAATGGAATATTAGCCATGGAAAACAGAGAAACACTACTCTTTGAGGCACCATACATGAGCCTAGAGATAATCACAAAACATGAGGTAAGTCGGAAAGCAAAAGACATATCCTATGATATCACTTATAGGCGTTATCTAACAACTGACACGAACGTATTTTCACAGAGAAAGACACTCACAGACTAAGAAAACAAACTATTCTTATGTAAAAGGGAAGGTGGAGGCAATGGAAAATTAAAATTAGGGTTACCATACGTGTACAAATACCTATTAAATATATATATCAAAAAGACCGACCACATAGCAAGGGGGTCTACGGAACACTCTGCAATAATTTACATGGGAAGAGGATCTGTACATGAATATATGTATTCATGTACATATATATCAAATATATATATACATCATATATATATATAATGTACAAATGAAGAAGATTGTGTACACATAGGGCAAACAATATTCTAATCAGTATCCTGATTTAAAAAATTAAAACAACGAACTAGAAACAATGGGATACAAACTTATGGGGGTTTTTCCTGGCACATTCCATTCTAATTTACAACCTGGGAATAGGACTGTCCAGAAAGGCTGTGCCGCCCTAGTAAGCAGAATGGGGAATGGAGAAATGCTGCCACCTTGTGGCTGTTTCCCACAACAGCAGCTTTAAACCCAGTGCTAATGGTCACTAAATATTCACACTCATTGCAGGCCTGTAAATGACACCTGCTGAAACAAAAGAAACCCGGGGTCGAAAGTTGACAGAAAAATTCAAAAGAGGGCAGCCTTCCCAGAAGACAATTTCAAGAGGTTTATTGTACTCACAGTTTTTTTCTGTTTTGATTTAACAGAAACTTAAAAAAGGTGTGGAAAAATGCTGAACATTAGGGATAATTAAAGACATGCAAATCCAAATTACAAAATCCTATCAGCTCACACCAGTCAGAATGACAATCAGCAAAACTTCTGCAAACAATGAATGCTGAAGGGGATGTGGAGAAATGCGTACCCTCGGCTCTGAGTGGGACATGGTAGGAGCCAGTAATGAAAACACAAAAGAGGTGCCTTGAAAGGGAAAATGTTGAGCTACCATTCAATCAAGCCTACGGACTGCTGGGCCTGTCGCATGAGAGGATGAGAATCAAACAGACACAGGCTGGCAATCCTGCACTCCAGCAATATTTACCATAGCTAAGATTTGGAAGCAACGAAAGTGACCGTCAACAGAGGAATGTAGAAAGAAAAAGTGCTCCATGTACACAATGGAATATTACTCCAACAGGAACAAATATAAATTCAATTTTACAAACCAAACATAAGTAAGGAGACATCAGCTTTTGGGGGTTTATCTGGGCACATTCCACTATAATGTATAACCGAGGAACACCACGGGCAGGAAGGTCTGTTTCCCTAGTTCCCAGAGTGGGGAAAGCAGAAATACTGCCACCCAATGGCCGTTACCTGCAACAGCAGCTTTAAAACCTGTGCTAAGGGTCACTTCATATGCACAAGTACTGAAGGGCTGTAAATGAAACCTGACCTCAAAATGTCTTCAGGGAGGTAATGGCCAAAATATTTCGAAATGTGGCACATACTCCAAGAAATCCATTTGGGGAGGTAAGATGTACTCACAGTTTGAAGAAAAATAGGGCATGCCTGAAAGCTGAATTTCAAGGGATTATGAGACGCATGCAAATCCAACCACAAGGAGGTATCAGCTCACACCAGTCAGAATAAACATCATCAGAAAAACTACAAAAAATAAATGCTGAAGGGGTTGTGGAGAAGGGCACACCCTCAACTTTAGGTGGGATATAAGCTGGTAAGAGCCACTAATGAGAACAGAATGGAGGTGCCTTTACAAGGTAAACATTTGGCTACCATGTGATCCAGCAGGCCCACTCCTGTGCCTATAAGCGAAGAAGACAGAATTGGAAACACACAGGCAGGCAAATGTGCATTGCAGCAGTATTACAATAGCCAAGACCTGGAAGCAACCAAAAAGTCCATCAACAGATGAGAGGACAAAGAAGAACTGGTACAGGTACAGATGGAATATTAGCCAAGGAGACAAATGACACAATGCCATTTGAAGGACCATAGATGAGTCTAGAAGTAATCACGCAACTTGTAGTAAGTCAGAAAGCAAAAGACACATAACCTGATATCACTTACAGGTGTTACCTAAAAATTGATACCAGTGAAGATATTTCCACAGAGACAGGCAATGAGACATTCACTAAACAAACTCTGGGTTCACCAATGGAAAGATGTGAGGATTGGATACATTAGGATGTCAGGGTAAACAGAGATATACAAACACAGGTGAAGTATATAATCACCGAAGACCTACGGAATACCAAGAGAAGACTACTCAACATTGTGTCATAACCTACAAGGGAAAAGGATCCAAATAACAATGGATATATATGTGTGTGTGTGTGTGCAAAACAACCACATCTTGCACACCTAGAACAAGCAAAACATTGTAATCAAACTTGCTGTGATAAAAAATGAAAATTAAATTTACAAAACGAACAAGAAGTAGTGAGATATAAACTTAAGGGGCTTTTTCCTGGCACATTCCATTCTACTTTACAACCTAGAACACGACTTCCATTGAGGCTCTGTGGCCCTAGTAACCAGATTTGGTAAAGGAGAACTGCTGCCGCCTTGTGGCCGTTTCACACAACAGCAGCTCTAAATCCAGCGCTGATGGTTCCTTGATATTCAAAATAATTGCAGGCCTCTAAATGACACCTGCCCTCTAATCAAATCCTTGGGTCGTAAATCGAGCAAAAATCTCAAAAGACGTGCATATTTCAAAACGACACATTCAAGAGGCATATTATATGCACATTTTGTATTCTTTTTCTTTCTTTTTTTTGTTAAAAAATAGGGCATGGAAAAATGCTCAACATTAGGAATTAATAAAGCCATGCAAATCCAGTCTACAAAAACGTTCACCTCACAGCCGTCAGAAGGATCATCAGCAAAAACGTCTACAAAGTGTAAATGCTGAAGGGGTTTTAGAGAACTGTGTACCCTCTAGCTGCTGGTGGGATGTAAGCTGGTAACAGCCAGTACTGAGACCAGAATGGACGTGTGTTTAAAGGTAAAAGTTGTGCTACCATGTAATCTGGTAGGCCCAGTGATGGGCCTATCACCTGAGTAGACCAGAATCAAAAAAAAAAAAAAGGCTGGAAATCCTGCACTGCAGCCACATGTACCATAGCCAAGACCTGGAAGAAACCAAAACGTCCATCAACAGAGAAAGGCACCAAGAAGAAGTCGTCCATGTACACAATGGAATATTAGCCACGGAAAAGCATGGAACAGTGCCGTTGGCGCCACCATAGAAGGATCTAGAGATAATCACCCAACTTGAACTAAGGAAGAAACCGAAAGACAGGTATCCTATTCCATCACTTATAGGTGTTATGTAAAACTTGATACCCATGAAATAATTTCCAAGAGAAGGACACTCATAGATTCAGAAAACCAAATTATGTTGAACCAAATGGAAAGGTGTAAGGAATGTACAAAGTAGGATATGGGTGTTAACAGACATGTACTAATACATGTGAAATATATAATCACAAAATACCTATGGAATACCAAGAGAGGTCTACTCAACACTCTGTAACAGCCTACACGGGAAAGGATCCAAAGATGAATAGATTGAAACATAGACATAATGACCCACATTCTGTACACCTAGAACACACACAATATTTTTCTCAAATCTGCTCCGATAATTAATAAAAATTCAATATAAAAAACAAGAAGTAAGGAGATATAAGCTCTTTGGGGTTTGCCCTGGCACATTCCACTCTAATTTGCAGCCTACTAACACGATTTCCAGGAAAGCTCTGTTTGCCCAAAAACCCACAGCTGGAAATGTAGAAATGCTGCCGCCTTGTGGCCGTTTCCCGCAAGAGCGGCTTCAAAACCACAGTTAAGGGTCACTTAACATTCACAAGGACTCAGGGCTGTAAAGGACACCTGCCCTCAAAAATTGTGCTGAGGTATAGAATGGCCAAAAAAATTCAAAACTGGCAAATTTTTCAAGGAGATACTATGAAGAGGTAAGTTTTACTCACGATTTTTTTTAAAAAAGGAAAATGGATACAACTCAATATCAGGTATTATTAGACTCGTGGAAATATAGCCTAGAAAAAGGTTTCAACTCACGCAAGTCAACTACCATCAGCAAAATGTCTACAAACTATAAATGCTGAAGGGGTTTTAGAGAACTCTGTACCCTCTAGCTGCTGGTGAGATGTAAAGCGGTAAGAGCCAATAATGAGAACAGAAAGGAGCTGCGTTTAGAATTAAAATTGAGCCAGCATTCCATTCAGCAGGCCCAGCGCCGAGCCTCTCACCTGAGAAGACCAGAGTCGAGAAGACACAGGCTGCAACATCTGCACTGCAGGAGTTTTCACAATAGCCAAGACACGGAAGCAACCAAAATGTCCATCAACAGATGAATGGATAAAGAACAAGTGGTCCATGAACACAATGGAATATTAGCCATGGAAAACAGAGAAACACTACTCTTTGAGGCACCATACATGAGCCTAGAGATAATCACAAAACATGAGGTAAGTCGGAAAGCAAAAGACATATCCTATGATATCACTTATAGGCGTTATCTAACAACTGACACGAACGTATTTTCACAGAGAAAGACACTCACAGACTAAGAAAACAAACTATTCTTATGTAAAAGGGAAGGTGGAGGCAATGGAAAATTAAAATTAGGGTTACCATACGTGTACAAATACCTATTAAATATATATATCAAAAAGACCGACCACATAGCAAGGGGGTCTACGGAACACTCTGCAATAATTTACATGGGAAGAGGATCTGTACATGAATATATGTATTCATGTACATATATATCAAATATATATATACATCATATATATATATAATGTACAAATGAAGAAGATTGTGTACACATAGGGCAAACAATATTCTAATCAGTATCCTGATTTAAAAAATTAAAACAACGAACTAGAAACAATGGGATACAAACTTATGGGGGTTTTTCCTGGCACATTCCATTCTAATTTACAACCTGGGAATAGGACTGTCCAGAAAGGCTGTGCCGCCCTAGTAAGCAGAATGGGGAATGGAGAAATGCTGCCACCTTGTGGCTGTTTCCCACAACAGCAGCTTTAAACCCAGTGCTAATGGTCACTAAATATTCACACTCATTGCAGGCCTGTAAATGACACCTGCTGAAACAAAAGAAACCCGGGGTCGAAAGTTGACAGAAAAATTCAAAAGAGGGCAGCCTTCCCAGAAGACAATTTCAAGAGGTTTATTGTACTCACAGTTTTTTTCTGTTTTGATTTAACAGAAACTTAAAAAAGGTGTGGAAAAATGCTGAACATTAGGGATAATTAAAGACATGCAAATCCAAATTACAAAATCCTATCAGCTCACACCAGTCAGAATGACAATCAGCAAAACTTCTGCAAACAATGAATGCTGAAGGGGATGTGGAGAAATGCGTACCCTCGGCTCTGAGTGGGACATGGTAGGAGCCAGTAATGAAAACACAAAAGAGGTGCCTTGAAAGGGAAAATGTTGAGCTACCATTCAATCAAGCCTACGGACTGCTGGGCCTGTCGCATGAGAGGATGAGAATCAAACAGACACAGGCTGGCAATCCTGCACTCCAGCAATATTTACCATAGCTAAGATTTGGAAGCAACGAAAGTGACCGTCAACAGAGGAATGTAGAAAGAAAAAGTGCTCCATGTACACAATGGAATATTACTCCAACAGGAACAAATATAAATTCAATTTTACAAACCAAACATAAGTAAGGAGACATCAGCTTTTGGGGGTTTATCTGGGCACATTCCACTATAATGTATAACCGAGGAACACCACGGGCAGGAAGGTCTGTTTCCCTAGTTCCCAGAGTGGGGAAAGCAGAAATACTGCCACCCAATGGCCGTTACCTGCAACAGCAGCTTTAAAACCTGTGCTAAGGGTCACTTCATATGCACAAGTACTGAAGGGCTGTAAATGAAACCTGACCTCAAAATGTCTTCAGGGAGGTAATGGCCAAAATATTTCGAAATGTGGCACATACTCCAAGAAATCCATTTGGGGAGGTAAGATGTACTCACAGTTTGAAGAAAAATAGGGCATGCCTGAAAGCTGAATTTCAAGGGATTATGAGACGCATGCAAATCCAACCACAAGGAGGTATCAGCTCACACCAGTCAGAATAAACATCATCAGAAAAACTACAAAAAATAAATGCTGAAGGGGTTGTGGAGAAGGGCACACCCTCAACTTTAGGTGGGATATAAGCTGGTAAGAGCCACTAATGAGAACAGAATGGAGGTGCCTTTACAAGGTAAACATTTGGCTACCATGTGATCCAGCAGGCCCACTCCTGTGCCTATAAGCGAAGAAGACAGAATTGGAAACACACAGGCAGGCAAATGTGCATTGCAGCAGTATTACAATAGCCAAGACCTGGAAGCAACCAAAAAGTCCATCAACAGATGAGAGGACAAAGAAGAACTGGTACAGGTACAGATGGAATATTAGCCAAGGAGACAAATGACACAATGCCATTTGAAGGACCATAGATGAGTCTAGAAGTAATCACGCAACTTGTAGTAAGTCAGAAAGCAAAAGACACATAACCTGATATCACTTACAGGTGTTACCTAAAAATTGATACCAGTGAAGATATTTCCACAGAGACAGGCAATGAGACATTCACTAAACAAACTCTGGGTTCACCAATGGAAAGATGTGAGGATTGGATACATTAGGATGTCAGGGTAAACAGAGATATACAAACACAGGTGAAGTATATAATCACCGAAGACCTACGGAATACCAAGAGAAGACTACTCAACATTGTGTCATAACCTACAAGGGAAAAGGATCCAAATAACAATGGATATATATGTGTGTGTGTGTGTGCAAAACAACCACATCTTGCACACCTAGAACAAGCAAAACATTGTAATCAAACTTGCTGTGATAAAAAATGAAAATTAAATTTACAAAACGAACAAGAAGTAGTGAGATATAAACTTAAGGGGCTTTTTCCTGGCACATTCCATTCTACTTTACAACCTAGAACACGACTTCCATTGAGGCTCTGTGGCCCTAGTAACCAGATTTGGTAAAGGAGAACTGCTGCCGCCTTGTGGCCGTTTCACACAACAGCAGCTCTAAATCCAGCGCTGATGGTTCCTTGATATTCAAAATAATTGCAGGCCTCTAAATGACACCTGCCCTCTAATCAAATCCTTGGGTCGTAAATCGAGCAAAAATCTCAAAAGACGTGCATATTTCAAAACGACACATTCAAGAGGCATATTATATGCACATTTTGTATTCTTTTTCTTTCTTTTTTTTGTTAAAAAATAGGGCATGGAAAAATGCTCAACATTAGGAATTAATAAAGCCATGCAAATCCAGTCTACAAAAACGTTCACCTCACAGCCGTCAGAAGGATCATCAGCAAAAACGTCTACAAAGTGTAAATGCTGAAGGGGTTTTAGAGAACTGTGTACCCTCTAGCTGCTGGTGGGATGTAAGCTGGTAACAGCCAGTACTGAGACCAGAATGGACGTGTGTTTAAAGGTAAAAGTTGTGCTACCATGTAATCTGGTAGGCCCAGTGATGGGCCTATCACCTGAGTAGACCAGAATCAAAAAAAAAAAAAAAGGCTGGAAATCCTGCACTGCAGCCACATGTACCATAGCCAAGACCTGGAAGAAACCAAAACGTCCATCAACAGAGAAAGGCACCAAGAAGAAGTCGTCCATGTACACAATGGAATATTAGCCACGGAAAAGCATGGAACAGTGCCGTTGGCGCCACCATAGAAGGATCTAGAGATAATCACCCAACTTGAACTAAGGAAGAAACCGAAAGACAGGTATCCTATTCCATCACTTATAGGTGTTATGTAAAACTTGATACCCATGAAATAATTTCCAAGAGAAGGACACTCATAGATTCAGAAAACCAAATTATGTTGAACCAAATGGAAAGGTGTAAGGAATGTACAAAGTAGGATATGGGTGTTAACAGACATGTACTAATACATGTGAAATATATAATCACAAAATACCTATGGAATACCAAGAGAGGTCTACTCAACACTCTGTAACAGCCTACACGGGAAAGGATCCAAAGATGAATAGATTGAAACATAGACATAATGACCCACATTCTGTACACCTAGAACACACACAATATTTTTCTCAAATCTGCTCCGATAATTAATAAAAATTCAATATAAAAAACAAGAAGTAAGGAGATATAAGCTCTTTGGGGTTTGCCCTGGCACATTCCACTCTAATTTGCAGCCTACTAACACGATTTCCAGGAAAGCTCTGTTGCCCAAAAACCCACAGCTGGAAATGTAGAAATGCTGCCGCCTTGTGGCCGTTTCCCGCAAGAGCGGCTTCAAAACCACAGTTAAGGGTCACTTAACATTCACAAGGACTCAGGGCTGTAAAGGACACCTGCCCTCAAAAATTGTGCTGAGGTATAGAATGGCCAAAAAAATTCAAAACTGGCAAATTTTTCAAGGAGATACTATGAAGAGGTAAGTTTTACTCACGATTTTTTTTTAAAAAAGGAAAATGGATACAACTCAATATCAGGTATTATTAGACTCGTGGAAATATAGCCTAGAAAAAGGTTTCAACTCACGCAAGTCAACTACCATCAGCAAAATGTCTACAAACTATAAATGCTGAAGGGGTTTTAGAGAACTCTGTACCCTCTAGCTGCTGGTGAGATGTAAAGCGGTAAGAGCCAATAATGAGAACAGAAAGGAGCTGCGTTTAGAATTAAAATTGAGCCAGCATTCCATTCAGCAGGCCCAGCGCCGAGCCTCTCACCTGAGAAGACCAGAGTCGAGAAGACACAGGCTGCAACATCTGCACTGCAGGAGTTTTCACAATAGCCAAGACACGGAAGCAACCAAAATGTCCATCAACAGATGAATGGATAAAGAACAAGTGGTCCATGAACACAATGGAATATTAGCCATGGAAAACAGAGAAACACTACTCTTTGAGGCACCATACATGAGCCTAGAGATAATCACAAAACATGAGGTAAGTCGGAAAGCAAAAGACATATCCTATGATATCACTTATAGGCGTTATCTAACAACTGACACGAACGTATTTTCACAGAGAAAGACACTCACAGACTAAGAAAACAAACTATTCTTATGTAAAAGGGAAGGTGGAGGCAATGGAAAATTAAAATTAGGGTTACCATACGTGTACAAATACCTATTAAATATATATATCAAAAAGACCGACCACATAGCAAGGGGGTCTACGGAACACTCTGCAATAATTTACATGGGAAGAGGATCTGTACATGAATATATGTATTCATGTACATATATATCAAATATATATATACATCATATATATATATAATGTACAAATGAAGAAGATTGTGTACACATAGGGCAAACAATATTCTAATCAGTATCCTGATTTAAAAAATTAAAACAACGAACTAGAAACAATGGGATACAAACTTATGGGGGTTTTTCCTGGCACATTCCATTCTAATTTACAACCTGGGAATAGGACTGTCCAGAAAGGCTGTGCCGCCCTAGTAAGCAGAATGGGGAATGGAGAAATGCTGCCACCTTGTGGCTGTTTCCCACAACAGCAGCTTTAAACCCAGTGCTAATGGTCACTAAATATTCACACTCATTGCAGGCCTGTAAATGACACCTGCTGAAACAAAAGAAACCCGGGGTCGAAAGTTGACAGAAAAATTCAAAAGAGGGCAGCCTTCCCAGAAGACAATTTCAAGAGGTTTATTGTACTCACAGTTTTTTTCTGTTTTGATTTAACAGAAACTTAAAAAAGGTGTGGAAAAATGCTGAACATTAGGGATAATTAAAGACATGCAAATCCAAATTACAAAATCCTATCAGCTCACACCAGTCAGAATGACAATCAGCAAAACTTCTGCAAACAATGAATGCTGAAGGGGATGTGGAGAAATGCGTACCCTCGGCTCTGAGTGGGACATGGTAGGAGCCAGTAATGAAAACACAAAAGAGGTGCCTTGAAAGGGAAAATGTTGAGCTACCATTCAATCAAGCCTACGGACTGCTGGGCCTGTCGCATGAGAGGATGAGAATCAAACAGACACAGGCTGGCAATCCTGCACTCCAGCAATATTTACCATAGCTAAGATTTGGAAGCAACGAAAGTGACCGTCAACAGAGGAATGTAGAAAGAAAAAGTGCTCCATGTACACAATGGAATATTACTCCAACAGGAACAAATATAAATTCAATTTTACAAACCAAACATAAGTAAGGAGACATCAGCTTTTGGGGGTTTATCTGGGCACATTCCACTATAATGTATAACCGAGGAACACCACGGGCAGGAAGGTCTGTTTCCCTAGTTCCCAGAGTGGGGAAAGCAGAAATACTGCCACCCAATGGCCGTTACCTGCAACAGCAGCTTTAAAACCTGTGCTAAGGGTCACTTCATATGCACAAGTACTGAAGGGCTGTAAATGAAACCTGACCTCAAAATGTCTTCAGGGAGGTAATGGCCAAAATATTTCGAAATGTGGCACATACTCCAAGAAATCCATTTGGGGAGGTAAGATGTACTCACAGTTTGAAGAAAAATAGGGCATGCCTGAAAGCTGAATTTCAAGGGATTATGAGACGCATGCAAATCCAACCACAAGGAGGTATCAGCTCACACCAGTCAGAATAAACATCATCAGAAAAACTACAAACAGTAAATGCTGAAGGGGTTGTGGAGAAGGGCACACCCTCAACTTTAGGTGGGATATAAGCTGGTAAGAGCCACTAATGAGAACAGAATGGAGGTGCCTTTACAAGGTAAACATTTGGCTACCATGTGATCCAGCAGGCCCACTCCTGTGCCTATAAGCGAAGAAGACAGAATTGGAAACACACAGGCAGGCAAATGTGCATTGCAGCAGTATTACAATAGCCAAGACCTGGAAGCAACCAAAAAGTCCATCAACAGATGAGAGGACAAAGAAGAACTGGTACAGGTACAGATGGAATATTAGCCAAGGAGACAAATGACACAATGCCATTTGAAGGACCATAGATGAGTCTAGAAGTAATCACGCAACTTGTAGTAAGTCAGAAAGCAAAAGACACATAACCTGATATCACTTACAGGTGTTACCTAAAAATTGATACCAGTGAAGATATTTCCACAGAGACAGGCAATGAGACATTCACTAAACAAACTCTGGGTTCACCAATGGAAAGATGTGAGGATTGGATACATTAGGATGTCAGGGTAAACAGAGATATACAAACACAGGTGAAGTATATAATCACCGAAGACCTACGGAATACCAAGAGAAGACTACTCAACATTGTGTCATAACCTACAAGGGAAAAGGATCCAAATAACAATGGATATATATGTGTGTGTGTGTGTGCAAAACAACCACATCTTGCACACCTAGAACAAGCAAAACATTGTAATCAAACTTGCTGTGATAAAAAATGAAAATTAAATTTACAAAACGAACAAGAAGTAGTGAGATATAAACTTAAGGGGCTTTTTCCTGGCACATTCCATTCTACTTTACAACCTAGAACACGACTTCCATTGAGGCTCTGTGGCCCTAGTAACCAGATTTGGTAAAGGAGAACTGCTGCCGCCTTGTGGCCGTTTCACACAACAGCAGCTCTAAATCCAGCGCTGATGGTTCCTTGATATTCAAAATAATTGCAGGCCTCTAAATGACACCTGCCCTCTAATCAAATCCTTGGGTCGTAAATCGAGCAAAAATCTCAAAAGACGTGCATATTTCAAAACGACACATTCAAGAGGCATATTATATGCACATTTTGTATTCTTTTTCTTTCTTTTTTTTGTTAAAAAATAGGGCATGGAAAAATGCTCAACATTAGGAATTAATAAAGCCATGCAAATCCAGTCTACAAAAACGTTCACCTCACAGCCGTCAGAAGGATCATCAGCAAAAACGTCTACAAAGTGTAAATGCTGAAGGGGTTTTAGAGAACTGTGTACCCTCTAGCTGCTGGTGGGATGTAAGCTGGTAACAGCCAGTACTGAGACCAGAATGGACGTGTGTTTAAAGGTAAAAGTTGTGCTACCATGTAATCTGGTAGGCCCAGTGATGGGCCTATCACCTGAGTAGACCAGAATCAAAAAAAAAAAAAGGCTGGAAATCCTGCACTGCAGCCACATGTACCATAGCCAAGACCTGGAAGAAACCAAAACGTCCATCAACAGAGAAAGGCACCAAGAAGAAGTCGTCCATGTACACAATGGAATATTAGCCACGGAAAAGCATGGAACAGTGCCGTTGGCGCCACCATAGAAGGATCTAGAGATAATCACCCAACTTGAACTAAGGAAGAAACCGAAAGACAGGTATCCTATTCCATCACTTATAGGTGTTATGTAAAACTTGATACCCATGAAATAATTTCCAAGAGAAGGACACTCATAGATTCAGAAAACCAAATTATGTTGAACCAAATGGAAAGGTGTAAGGAATGTACAAAGTAGGATATGGGTGTTAACAGACATGTACTAATACATGTGAAATATATAATCACAAAATACCTATGGAATACCAAGAGAGGTCTACTCAACACTCTGTAACAGCCTACACGGGAAAGGATCCAAAGATGAATAGATTGAAACATAGACATAATGACCCACATTCTGTACACCTAGAACACACACAATATTTTTCTCAAATCTGCTCCGATAATTAATAAAAATTCAATATAAAAAACAAGAAGTAAGGAGATATAAGCTCTTTGGGGTTTGCCCTGGCACATTCCACTCTAATTTGCAGCCTACTAACACGATTTCCAGGAAAGCTCTGTTGCCCAAAAACCCACAGCTGGAAATGTAGAAATGCTGCCGCCTTGTGGCCGTTTCCCGCAAGAGCGGCTTCAAAACCACAGTTAAGGGTCACTTAACATTCACAAGGACTCAGGGCTGTAAAGGACACCTGCCCTCAAAAATTGTGCTGAGGTATAGAATGGCCAAAAAAATTCAAAACTGGCAAATTTTTCAAGGAGATACTATGAAGAGGTAAGTTTTACTCACGATTTTTTTTAAAAAAGGAAAATGGATACAACTCAATATCAGGTATTATTAGACTCGTGGAAATATAGCCTAGAAAAAGGTTTCAACTCACGCAAGTCAACTACCATCAGCAAAATGTCTACAAACTATAAATGCTGAAGGGGTTTTAGAGAACTCTGTACCCTCTAGCTGCTGGTGAGATGTAAAGCGGTAAGAGCCAATAATGAGAACAGAAAGGAGCTGCGTTTAGAATTAAAATTGAGCCAGCATTCCATTCAGCAGGCCCAGCGCCGAGCCTCTCACCTGAGAAGACCAGAGTCGAGAAGACACAGGCTGCAACATCTGCACTGCAGGAGTTTTCACAATAGCCAAGACACGGAAGCAACCAAAATGTCCATCAACAGATGAATGGATAAAGAACAAGTGGTCCATGAACACAATGGAATATTAGCCATGGAAAACAGAGAAACACTACTCTTTGAGGCACCATACATGAGCCTAGAGATAATCACAAAACATGAGGTAAGTCGGAAAGCAAAAGACATATCCTATGATATCACTTATAGGCGTTATCTAACAACTGACACGAACGTATTTTCACAGAGAAAGACACTCACAGACTAAGAAAACAAACTATTCTTATGTAAAAGGGAAGGTGGAGGCAATGGAAAATTAAAATTAGGGTTACCATACGTGTACAAATACCTATTAAATATATATATCAAAAAGACCGACCACATAGCAAGGGGGTCTACGGAACACTCTGCAATAATTTACATGGGAAGAGGATCTGTACATGAATATATGTATTCATGTACATATATATCAAATATATATATACATCATATATATATATAATGTACAAATGAAGAAGATTGTGTACACATAGGGCAAACAATATTCTAATCAGTATCCTGATTTAAAAAATTAAAACAACGAACTAGAAACAATGGGATACAAACTTATGGGGGTTTTTCCTGGCACATTCCATTCTAATTTACAACCTGGGAATAGGACTGTCCAGAAAGGCTGTGCCGCCCTAGTAAGCAGAATGGGGAATGGAGAAATGCTGCCACCTTGTGGCTGTTTCCCACAACAGCAGCTTTAAACCCAGTGCTAATGGTCACTAAATATTCACACTCATTGCAGGCCTGTAAATGACACCTGCTGAAACAAAAGAAACCCGGGGTCGAAAGTTGACAGAAAAATTCAAAAGAGGGCAGCCTTCCCAGAAGACAATTTCAAGAGGTTTATTGTACTCACAGTTTTTTTCTGTTTTGATTTAACAGAAACTTAAAAAAGGTGTGGAAAAATGCTGAACATTAGGGATAATTAAAGACATGCAAATCCAAATTACAAAATCCTATCAGCTCACACCAGTCAGAATGACAATCAGCAAAACTTCTGCAAACAATGAATGCTGAAGGGGATGTGGAGAAATGCGTACCCTCGGCTCTGAGTGGGACATGGTAGGAGCCAGTAATGAAAACACAAAAGAGGTGCCTTGAAAGGGAAAATGTTGAGCTACCATTCAATCAAGCCTACGGACTGCTGGGCCTGTCGCATGAGAGGATGAGAATCAAACAGACACAGGCTGGCAATCCTGCACTCCAGCAATATTTACCATAGCTAAGATTTGGAAGCAACGAAAGTGACCGTCAACAGAGGAATGTAGAAAGAAAAAGTGCTCCATGTACACAATGGAATATTACTCCAACAGGAACAAATATAAATTCAATTTTACAAACCAAACATAAGTAAGGAGACATCAGCTTTTGGGGGTTTATCTGGGCACATTCCACTATAATGTATAACCGAGGAACACCACGGGCAGGAAGGTCTGTTTCCCTAGTTCCCAGAGTGGGGAAAGCAGAAATACTGCCACCCAATGGCCGTTACCTGCAACAGCAGCTTTAAAACCTGTGCTAAGGGTCACTTCATATGCACAAGTACTGAAGGGCTGTAAATGAAACCTGACCTCAAAATGTCTTCAGGGAGGTAATGGCCAAAATATTTCGAAATGTGGCACATACTCCAAGAAATCCATTTGGGGAGGTAAGATGTACTCACAGTTTGAAGAAAAATAGGGCATGCCTGAAAGCTGAATTTCAAGGGATTATGAGACGCATGCAAATCCAACCACAAGGAGGTATCAGCTCACACCAGTCAGAATAAACATCATCAGAAAAACTACAAAAAATAAATGCTGAAGGGGTTGTGGAGAAGGGCACACCCTCAACTTTAGGTGGGATATAAGCTGGTAAGAGCCACTAATGAGAACAGAATGGAGGTGCCTTTACAAGGTAAACATTTGGCTACCATGTGATCCAGCAGGCCCACTCCTGTGCCTATAAGCGAAGAAGACAGAATTGGAAACACACAGGCAGGCAAATGTGCATTGCAGCAGTATTACAATAGCCAAGACCTGGAAGCAACCAAAAAGTCCATCAACAGATGAGAGGACAAAGAAGAACTGGTACAGGTACAGATGGAATATTAGCCAAGGAGACAAATGACACAATGCCATTTGAAGGACCATAGATGAGTCTAGAAGTAATCACGCAACTTGTAGTAAGTCAGAAAGCAAAAGACACATAACCTGATATCACTTACAGGTGTTACCTAAAAATTGATACCAGTGAAGATATTTCCACAGAGACAGGCAATGAGACATTCACTAAACAAACTCTGGGTTCACCAATGGAAAGATGTGAGGATTGGATACATTAGGATGTCAGGGTAAACAGAGATATACAAACACAGGTGAAGTATATAATCACCGAAGACCTACGGAATACCAAGAGAAGACTACTCAACATTGTGTCATAACCTACAAGGGAAAAGGATCCAAATAACAATGGATATATATGTGTGTGTGTGTGTGCAAAACAACCACATCTTGCACACCTAGAACAAGCAAAACATTGTAATCAAACTTGCTGTGATAAAAAATGAAAATTAAATTTACAAAACGAACAAGAAGTAGTGAGATATAAACTTAAGGGGCTTTTTCCTGGCACATTCCATTCTACTTTACAACCTAGAACACGACTTCCATTGAGGCTCTGTGGCCCTAGTAACCAGATTTGGTAAAGGAGAACTGCTGTCGCCTTGTGGCCGTTTCACACAACAGCAGCTCTAAATCCAGCGCTGATGGTTCCTTGATATTCAAAATAATTGCAGGCCTCTAAATGACACCTGCCCTCTAATCAAATCCTTGGGTCGTAAATCGAGCAAAAATCTCAAAAGACGTGCATATTTCAAAACGACACATTCAAGAGGCATATTATATGCACATTTTGTATTCTTTTTCTTTCTTTTTTTTGTTAAAATATAGGGCATGGAAAAATGCTCAACATTAGGAATTAATAAAGCCATGCAAATCCAGTCTACAAAAACGTTCACCTCAGAGCCGTCAGAAGGATCATCAGCAAAAACGTCTACAAAGTGTAAATGCTGAAGGGGTTTTAGAGAACTGTGTACCCTCTAGCTGCTGGTGGGATGTAAGCTGGTAACAGCCAGTACTGAGACCAGAATGGACGTGTGTTTAAAGGTAAAAGTTGTGCTACCATGTAATCTGGTAGGCCCAGTGATGGGCCTATCACCTGAGTAGACCAGAATCAAAAAAAAAAAGGCTGGAAATCCTGCACTGCAGCCACATGTACCATAGCCAAGACCTGGAAGAAACCAAAACGTCCATCAACAGAGAAAGGCACCAAGAAGAAGTCGTCCATGTACACAATGGAATATTAGCCACGGAAAAGCATGGAACAGTGCCGTTGGCGCCACCATAGAAGGATCTAGAGATAATCACCCAACTTGAACTAAGGAAGAAACCGAAAGACAGGTATCCTATTCCATCACTTATAGGTGTTATGTAAAACTTGATACCCATGAAATAATTTCCAAGAGAAGGACACTCATAGATTCAGAAAACCAAATTATGTTGAACCAAATGGAAAGGTGTAAGGAATGTACAAAGTAGGATATGGGTGTTAACAGACATGTACTAATACATGTGAAATATATAATCACAAAATACCTATGGAATACCAAGAGAGGTCTACTCAACACTCTGTAACAGCCTACACGGGAAAGGATCCAAAGATGAATAGATTGAAACATAGACATAATGACCCACATTCTGTACACCTAGAACACACACAACATTTTTCTCAAATCTGCTCCGATAATTAATAAAAATTCAATATAAAAAACAAGAAGTAAGGAGATATAAGCTCTTTGGGGTTTGCCCTGGCACATTCCACTCTAATTTGCAGCCTACTAACACGATTTCCAGGAAAGCTCTGTTGCCCAAAAACCCACAGCTGGAAATGTAGAAATGCTGCCGCCTTGTGGCCGTTTCCCGCAAGAGCGGCTTCAAAACCACAGTTAAGGGTCACTTAACATTCACAAGGACTCAGGGCTGTAAAGGACACCTGCCCTCAAAAATTGTGCTGAGGTATAGAATGGCCAAAAAAATTCAAAACTGGCAAATTTTTCAAGGAGATACTATGAAGAGGTAAGTTTTACTCACGATTTTTTTTAAAAAAGGAAAATGGATACAACTCAATATCAGGTATTATTAGACTCGTGGAAATATAGCCTAGAAAAAGGTTTCAACTCACGCAAGTCAACTACCATCAGCAAAATGTCTACAAACTATAAATGCTGAAGGGGTTTTAGAGAACTCTGTACCCTCTAGCTGCTGGTGAGATGTAAAGCGGTAAGAGCCAATAATGAGAACAGAAAGGAGCTGCGTTTAGAATTAAAATTGAGCCAGCATTCCATTCAGCAGGCCCAGCGCCGAGCCTCTCACCTGAGAAGACCAGAGTCGAGAAGACACAGGCTGCAACATCTGCACTGCAGGAGTTTTCACAATAGCCAAGACACGGAAGCAACCAAAATGTCCATCAACAGATGAATGGATAAAGAACAAGTGGTCCATGAACACAATGGAATATTAGCCATGGAAAACAGAGAAACACTACTCTTTGAGGCACCATACATGAGCCTAGAGATAATCACAAAACATGAGGTAAGTCGGAAAGCAAAAGACATATCCTATGATATCACTTATAGGCGTTATCTAACAACTGACACGAACGTATTTTCACAGAGAAAGACACTCACAGACTAAGAAAACAAACTATTCTTATGTAAAAGGGAAGGTGGAGGCAATGGAAAATTAAAATTAGGGTTACCATACGTGTACAAATACCTATTAAATATATATATCAAAAAGACCGACCACATAGCAAGGGGGTCTACGGAACACTCTGCAATAATTTACATGGGAAGAGGATCTGTACATGAATATATGTATTCATGTACATATATATCAAATATATATATACATCATATATATATATAATGTACAAATGAAGAAGATTGTGTACACATAGGGCAAACAATATTCTAATCAGTATCCTGATTTAAAAAATTAAAACAACGAACTAGAAACAATGGGATACAAACTTATGGGGGTTTTTCCTGGCACATTCCATTCTAATTTACAACCTGGGAATAGGACTGTCCAGAAAGGCTGTGCCGCCCTAGTAAGCAGAATGGGGAATGGAGAAATGCTGCCACCTTGTGGCTGTTTCCCACAACAGCAGCTTTAAACCCAGTGCTAATGGTCACTAAATATTCACACTCATTGCAGGCCTGTAAATGACACCTGCTGAAACAAAAGAAACCCGGGGTCGAAAGTTGACCAAAAAATTCAAAAGAGGGCAGCCTTCCCAGAAGACAATTTCAAGAGGTTTATTGTACTCACAGTTTTTTTCTGTTTTGATTTAACAGAAACTTAAAAAAGGTGTGGAAAAATGCTGAACATTAGGGATAATTAAAGACATGCAAATCCAAATTACAAAATCCTATCAGCTCACACCAGTCAGAATGACAATCAGCAAAACTTCTGCAAACAATGAATGCTGAAGGGGATGTGGAGAAATGGGTACCCTCGGCTCTGAGTGGGACATGGTAAGAGCCAGTAATGAAAACACAAAAGAGGTGCCTTGAAAAGGAAAATGTTGAGCTACCATTCAATCAAGCCTACGGACTGCTGGGCCTGTCGCCTGAGAGGATGAGAATCAAACAGACACAGGCTGGCAATCCTGCACTCCAGCAATATTTACCATAGCCAAGATTTGGAAGCAACGAAAGTGACCGTCAACAGAGGAATGCAGGAAGAAGAAGTGCTCCATGTACACAATGGAATATTACTCCAATAAAAACAAATATAAATTCAATTTTACAAACCAAACATAAGTAAGGAGACATCAGCTTTTGGGGGTTTATCTGGGCACATTCCACTATAATGTATAACCGAGGAACACCACGGGCAGGAAGGTCTGTTTCCCTA
The DNA here is from genome assembly GCF_964270905.1 of Leucopleurus acutus. Lineage (NCBI taxonomy): Eukaryota > Metazoa > Chordata > Mammalia > Artiodactyla > Delphinidae > Leucopleurus > Leucopleurus acutus. The sequence goes on from NC_139161.1 coordinate 60,804,406, forward strand.
GTTCTCAGAGTGGGGAAAGCAGAAATACTGCCGCCCAATGGCCGTTACCTGCAACAGCAGCTTTAAAACCTGTGCTAAGGGTCACTTCATATGCACAAGTACTGAAGGGCTGTAAATGAAACCTGACCTCAAAATGTCTTCAGGGAGGTAATGGCCAAAATATTTCGAAATGTGGCACATACTCCAAGAAATCCATTTGGGGAGGTAAGATGTACTCACAGTTTGAAGAAAAATAGGGCATGCCTGAAAGCTGAATTTCAAGGGATTATGAGACGCATGCAAATCCAACCACAAGGAGGTATCAGCTCACACCAGTCAGAATAAACATCATCAGAAAAACTACAAAAAATAAATGCTGAAGGGGTTGTGGAGAAGGGCACACCCTCAACTTTAGGTGGGATATAAGCTGGTAAGAGCCACTAATGAGAACAGAATGGAGGTGCCTTTACAAGGTAAACATTTGGCTACCATGTGATCCAGCAGGCCCACTCCTGTGCCTATAAGCGAAGAAGACAGAATTGGAAACACACAGGCAGGCAAATGTGCATTGCAGCAGTATTACAATAGCCAAGACCTGGAAGCAACCAAAAAGTCCATCAACAGATGAGAGGACAAAGAAGAACTGGTACAGGTACAGATGGAATATTAGCCAAGGAGACAAATGACACAATGCCATTTGAAGGACCATAGATGAGTCTAGAAGTAATCACGCAACTTGTAGTAAGTCAGAAAGCAAAAGACACATAACCTGATATCACTTACAGGTGTTACCTAAAAATTGATACCAGTGAAGATATTTCCACAGAGACAGGCAATGAGACATTCACTAAACAAACGCTGGGTTCACCAATGGAAAGATGTGAGGATTGGATACATTAGGATGTCAGGGTAAACAGAGATATACAAACACAGGTGAAGTATATAATCACCGAAGACCTACGGAATACCAAGAGAAGACTACTCAACATTGTGTCATAACCTACAAGGGAAAAGGATCCAAATAACAATGGATATATATGTGTGTGTGTGTGTGCAAAACAACCACATCTTGCACACCTAGAACAAGCAAAACATTGTAATCAAACTTGCTGTGATAAAAAATGAAAATTAAATTTACAAAACGAACAAGAAGTAGTGAGATATAAACTTAAGGGGCTTTTTCCTGGCACATTCCATTCTACTTTACAACCTAGAACACGACTTCCATTGAGGCTCTGTGGCCCTAGTAACCAGATTTGGTAAAGGAGAACTGCTGCCGCCTTGTGGCCGTTTCACACAACAGCAGCTCTAAATCCAGCGCTGATGGTTCCTTGATATTCAAAATAATTGCAGGCCTCTAAATGACACCTGCCCTCTAATCAAATCCTTGGGTCGTAAATCGAGCAAAAATCTCAAAAGACGTGCATATTTCAAAACGACACATTCAAGAGGCATATTATATGCACATTTTGTATTCTTTTTCTTTCTTTTTTTTGTTAAAAAATAGGGCATGGAAAAATGCTCAACATTAGGAATTAATAAAGCCATGCAAATCCAGTCTACAAAAACGTTCACCTCACAGCCGTCAGAAGGATCATCAGCAAAAACGTCTACAAAGTGTAAATGCTGAAGGGGTTTTAGAGAACTGTGTACCCTCTAGCTGCTGGTGGGATGTAAGCTGGTAACAGCCAGTACTGAGACCAGAATGGACGTGTGTTTAAAGGTAAAAGTTGTGCTACCATGTAATCTGGTAGGCCCAGTGATGGGCCTATCACCTGAGTAGACCAGAATCAAAAAAAAAAAAAAGGCTGGAAATCCTGCACTGCAGCCACATGTACCATAGCCAAGACCTGGAAGAAACCAAAACGTCCATCAACAGAGAAAGGCACCAAGAAGAAGTCGTCCATGTACACAATGGAATATTAGCCACGGAAAAGCATGGAACAGTGCCGTTGGCGCCACCATAGAAGGATCTAGAGATAATCACCCAACTTGAACTAAGGAAGAAACCGAAAGACAGGTATCCTATTCCATCACTTATAGGTGTTATGTAAAACTTGATACCCATGAAATAATTTCCAAGAGAAGGACACTCATAGATTCAGAAAACCAAATTATGTTGAACCAAATGGAAAGGTGTAAGGAATGTACAAAGTAGGATATGGGTGTTAACAGACATGTACTAATACATGTGAAATATATAATCACAAAATACCTATGGAATACCAAGAGAGGTCTACTCAACACTCTGTAACAGCCTACACGGGAAAGGATCCAAAGATGAATAGATTGAAACATAGACATAATGACCCACATTCTGTACACCTAGAACACACACAACATTTTTCTCAAATCTGCTCCGATAATTAATAAAAATTCAATATAAAAAACAAGAAGTAAGGAGATATAAGCTCTTTGGGGTTTGCCCTGGCACATTCCACTCTAATTTGCAGCCTACTAACACGATTTCCAGGAAAGCTCTGTTGCCCAAAAACCCACAGCTGGAAATGTAGAAATGCTGCCGCCTTGTGGCCGTTTCCCGCAAGAGCGGCTTCAAAACCACAGTTAAGGGTCACTTAACATTCACAAGGACTCAGGGCTGTAAAGGACACCTGCCCTCAAAAATTGTGCTGAGGTATAGAATGGCCAAAAAAATTCAAAACTGGCAAATTTTTCAAGGAGATACTATGAAGAGGTAAGTTTTACTCACGATTTTTTTTAAAAAAGGAAAATGGATACAACTCAATATCAGGTATTATTAGACTCGTGGAAATATAGCCTAGAAAAAGGTTTCAACTCACGCAAGTCAACTACCATCAGCAAAATGTCTACAAACTATAAATGCTGAAGGGGTTTTAGAGAACTCTGTACCCTCTAGCTGCTGGTGAGATGTAAAGCGGTAAGAGCCAATAATGAGAACAGAAAGGAGCTGCGTTTAGAATTAAAATTGAGCCAGCATTCCATTCAGCAGGCCCAGCGCCGAGCCTCTCACCTGAGAAGACCAGAGTCGAGAAGACACAGGCTGCAACATCTGCACTGCAGGAGTTTTCACAATAGCCAAGACACGGAAGCAACCAAAATGTCCATCAACAGATGAATGGATAAAGAACAAGTGGTCCATGAACACAATGGAATATTAGCCATGGAAAACAGAGAAACACTACTCTTTGAGGCACCATACATGAGCCTAGAGATAATCACAAAACATGAGGTAAGTCGGAAAGCAAAAGACATATCCTATGATATCACTTATAGGCGTTATCTAACAACTGACACGAACGTATTTTCACAGAGAAAGACACTCACAGACTAAGAAAACAAACTATTCTTATGTAAAAGGGAAGGTGGAGGCAATGGAAAATTAAAATTAGGGTTACCATACGTGTACAAATACCTATTAAATATATATATCAAAAAGACCGACCACATAGCAAGGGGGTCTACGGAACACTCTGCAATAATTTACATGGGAAGAGGATCTGTACATGAATATATGTATTCATGTACATATATATCAAATATATATATACATCATATATATATATAATGTACAAATGAAGAAGATTGTGTACACATAGGGCAAACAATATTCTAATCAGTATCCTGATTTAAAAAATTAAAACAACGAACTAGAAACAATGGGATACAAACTTATGGGGGTTTTTCCTGGCACATTCCATTCTAATTTACAACCTGGGAATAGGACTGTCCAGAAAGGCTGTGCCGCCCTAGTAAGCAGAATGGGGAATGGAGAAATGCTGCCACCTTGTGGCTGTTTCCCACAACAGCAGCTTTAAACCCAGTGCTAATGGTCACTAAATATTCACACTCATTGCAGGCCTGTAAATGACACCTGCTGAAACAAAAGAAACCCGGGGTCGAAAGTTGACCAAAAAATTCAAAAGAGGGCAGCCTTCCCAGAAGACAATTTCAAGAGGTTTATTGTACTCACAGTTTTTTTCTGTTTTGATTTAACAGAAACTTAAAAAAGGTGTGGAAAAATGCTGAACATTAGGGATAATTAAAGACATGCAAATCCAAATTACAAAATCCTATCAGCTCACACCAGTCAGAATGACAATCAGCAAAACTTCTGCAAACAATGAATGCTGAAGGGGATGTGGAGAAATGGGTACCCTCGGCTCTGAGTGGGACATGGTAAGAGCCAGTAATGAAAACACAAAAGAGGTGCCTTGAAAAGGAAAATGTTGAGCTACCATTCAATCAAGCCTACGGACTGCTGGGCCTGTCGCCTGAGAGGATGAGAATCAAACAGACACAGGCTGGCAATCCTGCACTCCAGCAATATTTACCATAGCCAAGATTTGGAAGCAACGAAAGTGACCGTCAACAGAGGAATGCAGGAAGAAGAAGTGCTCCATGTACACAATGGAATATTACTCCAATAAAAACAAATATAAATTCAATTTTACAAACCAAACATAAGTAAGGAGACATCAGCTTTTGGGGGTTTATCTGGGCACATTCCACTATAATGTATAACCGAGGAACACCACGGGCAGGAAGGTCTGTTTCCCTAGTTCTCAGAGTGGGGAAAGCAGAAATACTGCCGCCCAATGGCCGTTACCTGCAACAGCAGCTTTAAAACCTGTGCTAAGGGTCACTTCATATGCACAAGTACTGAAGGGCTGTAAATGAAACCTGACCTCAAAATGTCTTCAGGGAGGTAATGGCCAAAATATTTCGAAATGTGGCACATACTCCAAGAAATCCATTTGGGGAGGTAAGATGTACTCACAGTTTGAAGAAAAATAGGGCATGCCTGAAAGCTGAATTTCAAGGGATTATGAGACGCATGCAAATCCAACCACAAGGAGGTATCAGCTCACACCAGTCAGAATAAACATCATCAGAAAAACTACAAAAAATAAATGCTGAAGGGGTTGTGGAGAAGGGCACACCCTCAACTTTAGGTGGGATATAAGCTGGTAAGAGCCACTAATGAGAACAGAATGGAGGTGCCTTTACAAGGTAAACATTTGGCTACCATGTGATCCAGCAGGCCCACTCCTGTGCCTATAAGCGAAGAAGACAGAATTGGAAACACACAGGCAGGCAAATGTGCATTGCAGCAGTATTACAATAGCCAAGACCTGGAAGCAACCAAAAAGTCCATCAACAGATGAGAGGACAAAGAAGAACTGGTACAGGTACAGATGGAATATTAGCCAAGGAGACAAATGACACAATGCCATTTGAAGGACCATAGATGAGTCTAGAAGTAATCACGCAACTTGTAGTAAGTCAGAAAGCAAAAGACACATAACCTGATATCACTTACAGGTGTTACCTAAAAATTGATACCAGTGAAGATATTTCCACAGAGACAGGCAATGAGACATTCACTAAACAAACTCTGGGTTCACCAATGGAAAGATGTGAGGATTGGATACATTAGGATGTCAGGGTAAACAGAGATATACAAACACAGGTGAAGTATATAATCACCGAAGACCTACGGAATACCAAGAGAAGACTACTCAACATTGTGTCATAACCTACAAGGGAAAAGGATCCAAATAACAATGGATATATATGTGTGTGTGTGTGTGCAAAACAACCACATCTTGCACACCTAGAACAAGCAAAACATTGTAATCAAACTTGCTGTGATAAAAAATGAAAATTAAATTTACAAAACGAACAAGAAGTAGTGAGATATAAACTTAAGGGGCTTTTTCCTGGCACATTCCATTCTACTTTACAACCTAGAACACGACTTCCATTGAGGCTCTGTGGCCCTAGTAACCAGATTTGGTAAAGGAGAACTGCTGTCGCCTTGTGGCCGTTTCACACAACAGCAGCTCTAAATCCAGCGCTGATGGTTCCTTGATATTCAAAATAATTGCAGGCCTCTAAATGACACCTGCCCTCTAATCAAATCCTTGGGTCGTAAATCGAGCAAAAATCTCAAAAGACGTGCATATTTCAAAACGACACATTCAAGAGGCATATTATATGCACATTTTGTATTCTTTTTCTTTCTTTTTTTTGTTAAAATATAGGGCATGTTAAAATATAGGAATTAATAAAGCCATGCAAATCCAGTCTACAAAAACGTTCACCTCACAGCCGTCAGAAGGATCATCAGCAAAAACGTCTACAAAGTGTAAATGCTGAAGGGGTTTTAGAGAACTGTGTACCCTCTAGCTGCTGGTGGGATGTAAGCTGGTAACAGCCAGTACTGAGACCAGAATGGACGTGTGTTTAAAGGTAAAAGTTGTGCTACCATGTAATCTGGTAGGCCCAGTGATGGGCCTATCACCTGAGTAGACCAGAATCAAAAAAAAAAAGGCTGGAAATCCTGCACTGCAGCCACATGTACCATAGCCAAGACCTGGAAGAAACCAAAACGTCCATCAACAGAGAAAGGCACCAAGAAGAAGTCGTCCATGTACACAATGGAATATTAGCCACGGAAAAGCATGGAACAGTGCCGTTGGCGCCACCATAGAAGGATCTAGAGATAATCACCCAACTTGAACTAAGGAAGAAACCGAAAGACAGGTATCCTATTCCATCACTTATAGGTGTTATGTAAAACTTGATACCCATGAAATAATTTCCAAGAGAAGGACACTCATAGATTCAGAAAACCAAATTATGTTGAACCAAATGGAAAGGTGTAAGGAATGTACAAAGTAGGATATGGGTGTTAACAGACATGTACTAATACATGTGAAATATATAATCACAAAATACCTATGGAATACCAAGAGAGGTCTACTCAACACTCTGTAACAGCCTACACGGGAAAGGATCCAAAGATGAATAGATTGAAACATAGACATAATGACCCACATTCTGTACACCTAGAACACACACAACATTTTTCTCAAATCTGCTCCGATAATTAATAAAAATTCAATATAAAAAACAAGAAGTAAGGAGATATAAGCTCTTTGGGGTTTGCCCTGGCACATTCCACTCTAATTTGCAGCCTACTAACACGATTTCCAGGAAAGCTCTGTTGCCCAAAAACCCACAGCTGGAAATGTAGAAATGCTGCCGCCTTGTGGCCGTTTCCCGCAAGAGCGGCTTCAAAACCACAGTTAAGGGTCACTTAACATTCACAAGGACTCAGGGCTGTAAAGGACACCTGCCCTCAAAAATTGTGCTGAGGTATAGAATGGCCAAAAAAATTCAAAACTGGCAAATTTTTCAAGGAGATACTATGAAGAGGTAAGTTTTACTCACGATTTTTTTTAAAAAAGGAAAATGGATACAACTCAATATCAGGTATTATTAGACTCGTGGAAATATAGCCTAGAAAAAGGTTTCAACTCACGCAAGTCAACTACCATCAGCAAAATGTCTACAAACTATAAATGCTGAAGGGGTTTTAGAGAACTCTGTACCCTCTAGCTGCTGGTGAGATGTAAAGCGGTAAGAGCCAATAATGAGAACAGAAAGGAGCTGCGTTTAGAATTAAAATTGAGCCAGCATTCCATTCAGCAGGCCCAGCGCCGAGCCTCTCACCTGAGAAGACCAGAGTCGAGAAGACACAGGCTGCAACATCTGCACTGCAGGAGTTTTCACAATAGCCAAGACACGGAAGCAACCAAAATGTCCATCAACAGATGAATGGATAAAGAACAAGTGGTCCATGAACACAATGGAATATTAGCCATGGAAAACAGAGAAACACTACTCTTTGAGGCACCATACATGAGCCTAGAGATAATCACAAAACATGAGGTAAGTCGGAAAGCAAAAGACATATCCTATGATATCACTTATAGGCGTTATCTAACAACTGACACGAACGTATTTTCACAGAGAAAGACACTCACAGACTAAGAAAACAAACTATTCTTATGTAAAAGGGAAGGTGGAGGCAATGGAAAATTAAAATTAGGGTTACCATACGTGTACAAATACCTATTAAATATATATATCAAAAAGACCGACCACATAGCAAGGGGGTCTACGGAACACTCTGCAATAATTTACATGGGAAGAGGATCTGTACATGAATATATGTATTCATGTACATATATATCAAATATATATATACATCATATATATATATAATGTACAAATGAAGAAGATTGTGTACACATAGGGCAAACAATATTCTAATCAGTATCCTGATTTAAAAAATTAAAACAACGAACTAGAAACAATGGGATACAAACTTATGGGGGTTTTTCCTGGCACATTCCATTCTAATTTACAACCTGGGAATAGGACTGTCCAGAAAGGCTGTGCCGCCCTAGTAAGCAGAATGGGGAATGGAGAAATGCTGCCACCTTGTGGCTGTTTCCCACAACAGCAGCTTTAAACCCAGTGCTAATGGTCACTAAATATTCACACTCATTGCAGGCCTGTAAATGACACCTGCTGAAACAAAAGAAACCTGGGGTCGAAAGTTGACCAAAAAATTCAAAAGAGGGCAGCCTTCCCAGAAGACAATTTCAAGAGGTTTATTGTACTCACAGTTTTTTTCTGTTTTGATTTAACAGAAACTTAAAAAAGGTGTGGAAAAATGCTGAACATTAGGGATAATTAAAGACATGCAAATCCAAATTACAAAATCCTATCAGCTCACACCAGTCAGAATGACAATCAGCAAAACTTCTGCAAACAATGAATGCTGAAGGGGATGTGGAGAAATGGGTACCCTCGGCTCTGAGTGGGACATGGTAAGAGCCAGTAATGAAAACACAAAAGAGGTGCCTTGAAAAGGAAAATGTTGAGCTACCATTCAATCAAGCCTACGGACTGCTGGGCCTGTCGCCTGAGAGGATGAGAATCAAACAGACACAGGCTGGCAATCCTGCACTCCAGCAATATTTACCATAGCCAAGATTTGGAAGCAACGAAAGTGACCGTCAACAGAGGAATGCAGGAAGAAGAAGTGCTCCATGTACACAATGGAATATTACTCCAATAAAAACAAATATAAATTCAATTTTACAAACCAAACATAAGTAAGGAGACATCAGCTTTTGGGGGTTTATCTGGGCACATTCCACTATAATGTATAACCGAGGAACACCACGGGCAGGAAGGTCTGTTTCCCTAGTTCTCAGAGTGGGGAAAGCAGAAATACTGCCGCCCAATGGCCGTTACCTGCAACAGCAGCTTTAAAACCTGTGCTAAGGGTCACTTCATATGCACAAGTACTGAAGGGCTGTAAATGAAACCTGACCTCAAAATGTCTTCAGGGAGGTAATGGCCAAAATATTTCGAAATGTGGCACATACTCCAAGAAATCCATTTGGGGAGGTAAGATGTACTCACAGTTTGAAGAAAAATAGGGCATGCCTGAAAGCTGAATTTCAAGGGATTATGAGACGCATGCAAATCCAACCACAAGGAGGTATCAGCTCACACCAGTCAGAATAAACATCATCAGAAAAACTACAAAAAATAAATGCTGAAGGGGTTGTGGAGAAGGGCACACCCTCAACTTTAGGTGGGATATAAGCTGGTAAGAGCCACTAATGAGAACAGAATGGAGGTGCCTTTACAAGGTAAACATTTGGCTACCATGTGATCCAGCAGGCCCACTCCTGTGCCTATAAGCGAAGAAGACAGAATTGGAAACACACAGGCAGGCAAATGTGCATTGCAGCAGTATTACAATAGCCAAGACCTGGAAGCAACCAAAAAGTCCATCAACAGATGAGAGGACAAAGAAGAACTGGTACAGGTACAGATGGAATATTAGCCAAGGAGACAAATGACACAATGCCATTTGAAGGACCATAGATGAGTCTAGAAGTAATCACGCAACTTGTAGTAAGTCAGAAAGCAAAAGACACATAACCTGATATCACTTACAGGTGTTACCTAAAAATTGATACCAGTGAAGATATTTCCACAGAGACAGGCAATGAGACATTCACTAAACAAACGCTGGGTTCACCAATGGAAAGATGTGAGGATTGGATACATTAGGATGTCAGGGTAAACAGAGATATACAAACACAGGTGAAGTATATAATCACCGAAGACCTACGGAATACCAAGAGAAGACTACTCAACATTGTGTCATAACCTACAAGGGAAAAGGATCCAAATAACAATGGATATATATGTGTGTGTGTGTGTGCAAAACAACCACATCTTGCACACCTAGAACAAGCAAAACATTGTAATCAAACTTGCTGTGATAAAAAATGAAAATTAAATTTACAAAACGAACAAGAAGTAGTGAGATATAAACTTAAGGGGCTTTTTCCTGGCACATTCCATTCTACTTTACAACCTAGAACACGACTTCCATTGAGGCTCTGTGGCCCTAGTAACCAGATTTGGTAAAGGAGAACTGCTGCCGCCTTGTGGCCGTTTCACACAACAGCAGCTCTAAATCCAGCGCTGATGGTTCCTTGATATTCAAAATAATTGCAGGCCTCTAAATGACACCTGCCCTCTAATCAAATCCTTGGGTCGTAAATCGAGCAAAAATCTCAAAAGACGTGCATATTTCAAAACGACACATTCAAGAGGCATATTATATGCACATTTTGTATTCTTTTTCTTTCTTTTTTTTGTTAAAAAATAGGGCATGGAAAAATGCTCAACATTAGGAATTAATAAAGCCATGCAAATCCAGTCTACAAAAACGTTCACCTCACAGCCGTCAGAAGGATCATCAGCAAAAACGTCTACAAAGTGTAAATGCTGAAGGGGTTTTAGAGAACTGTGTACCCTCTAGCTGCTGGTGGGATGTAAGCTGGTAACAGCCAGTACTGAGACCAGAATGGACGTGTGTTTAAAGGTAAAAGTTGTGCTACCATGTAATCTGGTAGGCCCAGTGATGGGCCTATCACCTGAGTAGACCAGAATCAAAAAAAAAAAAAAGGCTGGAAATCCTGCACTGCAGCCACATGTACCATAGCCAAGACCTGGAAGAAACCAAAACGTCCATCAACAGAGAAAGGCACCAAGAAGAAGTCGTCCATGTACACAATGGAATATTAGCCACGGAAAAGCATGGAACAGTGCCGTTGGCGCCACCATAGAAGGATCTAGAGATAATCACCCAACTTGAACTAAGGAAGAAACCGAAAGACAGGTATCCTATTCCATCACTTATAGGTGTTATGTAAAACTTGATACCCATGAAATAATTTCCAAGAGAAGGACACTCATAGATTCAGAAAACCAAATTATGTTGAACCAAATGGAAAGGTGTAAGGAATGTACAAAGTAGGATATGGGTGTTAACAGACATGTACTAATACATGTGAAATATATAATCACAAAATACCTATGGAATACCAAGAGAGGTCTACTCAACACTCTGTAACAGCCTACACGGGAAAGGATCCAAAGATGAATAGATTGAAACATAGACATAATGACCCACATTCTGTACACCTAGAACACACACAATATTTTTCTCAAATCTGCTCCGATAATTAATAAAAATTCAATATAAAAAACAAGAAGTAAGGAGATATAAGCTCTTTGGGGTTTGCCCTGGCACATTCCACTCTAATTTGCAGCCTACTAACACGATTTCCAGGAAAGCTCTGTTGCCCAAAAACCCACAGCTGGAAATGTAGAAATGCTGCCGCCTTGTGGCCGTTTCCCGCAAGAGCGGCTTCAAAACCACAGTTAAGGGTCACTTAACATTCACAAGGACTCAGGGCTGTAAAGGACACCTGCCCTCAAAAATTGTGCTGAGGTATAGAATGGCCAAAAAAATTCAAAACTGGCAAATTTTTCAAGGAGATACTATGAAGAGGTAAGTTTTACTCACGATTTTTTTTAAAAAAGGAAAATGGATACAACTCAATATCAGGTATTATTAGACTCGTGGAAATATAGCCTAGAAAAAGGTTTCAACTCACGCAAGTCAACTACCATCAGCAAAATGTCTACAAACTATAAATGCTGAAGGGGTTTTAGAGAACTCTGTACCCTCTAGCTGCTGGTGAGATGTAAAGCGGTAAGAGCCAATAATGAGAACAGAAAGGAGCTGCGTTTAGAATTAAAATTGAGCCAGCATTCCATTCAGCAGGCCCAGCGCCGAGCCTCTCACCTGAGAAGACCAGAGTCGAGAAGACACAGGCTGCAACATCTGCACTGCAGGAGTTTTCACAATAGCCAAGACACGGAAGCAACCAAAATGTCCATCAACAGATGAATGGATAAAGAACAAGTGGTCCATGAACACAATGGAATATTAGCCATGGAAAACAGAGAAACACTACTCTTTGAGGCACCATACATGAGCCTAGAGATAATCACAAAACATGAGGTAAGTCGGAAAGCAAAAGACATATCCTATGATATCACTTATAGGCGTTATCTAACAACTGACACGAACGTATTTTCACAGAGAAAGACACTCACAGACTAAGAAAACAAACTATTCTTATGTAAAAGGGAAGGTGGAGGCAATGGAAAATTAAAATTAGGGTTACCATACGTGTACAAATACCTATTAAATATATATATCAAAAAGACCGACCACATAGCAAGGGGGTCTACGGAACACTCTGCAATAATTTACATGGGAAGAGGATCTGTACATGAATATATGTATTCATGTACATATATATCAAATATATATATACATCATATATATATATAATGTACAAATGAAGAAGATTGTGTACACATAGGGCAAACAATATTCTAATCAGTATCCTGATTTAAAAAATTAAAACAACGAACTAGAAACAATGGGATACAAACTTATGGGGGTTTTTCCTGGCACATTCCATTCTAATTTACAACCTGGGAATAGGACTGTCCAGAAAGGCTGTGCCGCCCTAGTAAGCAGAATGGGGAATGGAGAAATGCTGCCACCTTGTGGCTGTTTCCCACAACAGCAGCTTTAAACCCAGTGCTAATGGTCACTAAATATTCACACTCATTGCAGGCCTGTAAATGACACCTGCTGAAACAAAAGAAACCCGGGGTCGAAAGTTGACAGAAAAATTCAAAAGAGGGCAGCCTTCCCAGAAGACAATTTCAAGAGGTTTATTGTACTCACAGTTTTTTTCTGTTTTGATTTAACAGAAACTTAAAAAAGGTGTGGAAAAATGCTGAACATTAGGGATAATTAAAGACATGCAAATCCAAATTACAAAATCCTATCAGCTCACACCAGTCAGAATGACAATCAGCAAAACTTCTGCAAACAATGAATGCTGAAGGGGATGTGGAGAAATGCATACCCTCGGCTCTGAGTGGGACATGGTAGGAGCCAGTAATGAAAACACAAAAGAGGTGCCTTGAAAGGGAAAATGTTGAGCTACCATTCAATCAAGCCTACGGACTGCTGGGCCTGTCGCATGAGAGGATGAGAATCAAACAGACACAGGCTGGCAATCCTGCACTCCAGCAATATTTACCATAGCTAAGATTTGGAAGCAACGAAAGTGACCGTCAACAGAGGAATGTAGAAAGAAAAAGTGCTCCATGTACACAATGGAATATTACTCCAACAGGAACAAATATAAATTCAATTTTACAAACCAAACATAAGTAAGGAGACATCAGCTTTTGGGGGTTTATCTGGGCACATTCCACTATAATGTATAACCGAGGAATACCACGGGCAGGAAGGTCTGTTTCCCTAGTTCCCAGAGTGGGGAAAGCAGAAATACTGCCGCCCAATGGCCGTTACCTGCAACAGCAGCTTTAAAACCTGTGCTAAGGGTCACTTCATATGCACAAGTACTGAAGGGCTGTAAATGAAACCTGACCTCAAAATGTCTTCAGGGAGGTAATGGCCAAAATATTTCGAAATGTGGCACATACTCCAAGAAATCCATTTGGGGAGGTAAGATGTACTCACAGTTTGAAGAAAAATAGGGCATGCCTGAAAGCTGAATTTCAAGGGATTATGAGACGCATGCAAATCCAACCACAAGGAGGTATCAGCTCACACCAGTCAGAATAAACATCATCAGAAAAACTACAAACAGTAAATGCTGAAGGGGTTGTGGAGAAGGGCACACCCTCAACTTTAGGTGGGATATAAGCTGGTAAGAGCCACTAATGAGAACAGAATGGAGGTGCCTTTACAAGGTAAACATTTGGCTACCATGTGATCCAGCAGGCCCACTCCTGTGCCTATAAGCGAAGAAGACAGAATTGGAAACACACAGGCAGGCAAATGTGCATTGCAGCAGTATTACAATAGCCAAGACCTGGAAGCAACCAAAAAGTCCATCAACAGATGAGAGGACAAAGAAGAACTGGTACAGGTACAGATGGAATATTAGCCAAGGAGACAAATGACACAATGCCATTTGAAGGACCATAGATGAGTCTAGAAGTAATCACGCAACTTGTAGTAAGTCAGAAAGCAAAAGACACATAACCTGATATCACTTACAGGTGTTACCTAAAAATTGATACCAGTGAAGATATTTCCACAGAGACAGGCAATGAGACATTCACTAAACAAACTCTGGGTTCACCAATGGAAAGATGTGAGGATTGGATACATTAGGATGTCAGGGTAAACAGAGATATACAAACACAGGTGAAGTATATAATCACCGAAGACCTACGGAATACCAAGAGAAGACTACTCAACATTGTGTCATAACCTACAAGGGAAAAGGATCCAAATAACAATGGATATATATGTGTGTGTGTGTGTGCAAAACAACCACATCTTGCACACCTAGAACAAGCAAAACATTGTAATCAAACTTGCTGTGATAAAAAATGAAAATTAAATTTACAAAACGAACAAGAAGTAGTGAGATATAAACTTAAGGGGCTTTTTCCTGGCACATTCCATTCTACTTTACAACCTAGAACACGACTTCCATTGAGGCTCTGTGGCCCTAGTAACCAGATTTGGTAAAGGAGAACTGCTGTCGCCTTGTGGCCGTTTCACACAACAGCAGCTCTAAATCCAGCGCTGATGGTTCCTTGATATTCAAAATAATTGCAGGCCTCTAAATGACACCTGCCCTCTAATCAAATCCTTGGGTCGTAAATCGAGCAAAAATCTCAAAAGACGTGCATATTTCAAAACGACACATTCAAGAGGCATATTATATGCACATTTTGTATTCTTTTTCTTTCTTTTTTTTGTTAAAATATAGGGCATGGAAAAATGCTCAACATTAGGAATTAATAAAGCCATGCAAATCCAGTCTACAAAAACGTTCACCTCACAGCCGTCAGAAGGATCATCAGCAAAAACGTCTACAAAGTGTAAATGCTGAAGGGGTTTTAGAGAACTGTGTACCCTCTAGCTGCTGGTGGGATGTAAGCTGGTAACAGCCAGTACTGAGACCAGAATGGACGTGTGTTTAAAGGTAAAAGTTGTGCTACCATGTAATCTGGTAGGCCCAGTGATGGGCCTATCACCTGAGTAGACCAGAATCAAAAAAAAAAAGGCTGGAAATCCTGCACTGCAGCCACATGTACCATAGCCAAGACCTGGAAGAAACCAAAACGTCCATCAACAGAGAAAGGCACCAAGAAGAAGTCGTCCATGTACACAATGGAATATTAGCCACGGAAAAGCATGGAACAGTGCCGTTGGCGCCACCATAGAAGGATCTAGAGATAATCACCCAACTTGAACTAAGGAAGAAACCGAAAGACAGGTATCCTATTCCATCACTTATAGGTGTTATGTAAAACTTGATACCCATGAAATAATTTCCAAGAGAAGGACACTCATAGATTCAGAAAACCAAATTATGTTGAACCAAATGGAAAGGTGTAAGGAATGTACAAAGTAGGATATGGGTGTTAACAGACATGTACTAATACATGTGAAATATATAATCACAAAATACCTATGGAATACCAAGAGAGGTCTACTCAACACTCTGTAACAGCCTACACGGGAAAGGATCCAAAGATGAATAGATTGAAACATAGACATAATGACCCACATTCTGTACACCTAGAACACACACAATATTTTTCTCAAATCTGCTCCGATAATTAATAAAAATTCAATATAAAAAACAAGAAGTAAGGAGATATAAGCTCTTTGGGGTTTGCCCTGGCACATTCCACTCTAATTTGCAGCCTACTAACACGATTTCCAGGAAAGCTCTGTTGCCCAAAAACCCACAGCTGGAAATGTAGAAATGCTGCCGCCTTGTGGCCGTTTCCCGCAAGAGCGGCTTCAAAACCACAGTTAAGGGTCACTTAACATTCACAAGGACTCAGGGCTGTAAAGGACACCTGCCCTCAAAAATTGTGCTGAGGTATAGAATGGCCAAAAAAATTCAAAACTGGCAAATTTTTCAAGGAGATACTATGAAGAGGTAAGTTTTACTCACGATTTTTTTTAAAAAAGGAAAATGGATACAACTCAATATCAGGTATTATTAGACTCGTGGAAATATAGCCTAGAAAAAGGTTTCAACTCACGCAAGTCAACTACCATCAGCAAAATGTCTACAAACTATAAATGCTGAAGGGGTTTTAGAGAACTCTGTACCCTCTAGCTGCTGGTGAGATGTAAAGCGGTAAGAGCCAATAATGAGAACAGAAAGGAGCTGTGTTTAGAATTAAAATTGAGCCAGCATTCCATTCAGCAGGCCCAGCGCCGAGCCTCTCACCTGAGAAGACCAGAGTCGAGAAGACACAGGCTGCAACATCTGCACTGCAGGAGTTTTCACAATAGCCAAGACACGGAAGCAACCAAAATGTCCATCAACAGATGAATGGATAAAGAACAAGTGGTCCATGAACACAATGGAATATTAGCCATGGAAAACAGAGAAACACTACTCTTTGAGGCACCATACATGAGCCTAGAGATAATCACAAAACATGAGGTAAGTCGGAAAGCAAAAGACATATCCTATGATATCACTTATAGGCGTTATCTAACAACTGACACGAACGTATTTTCACAGAGAAAGACACTCACAGACTAAGAAAACAAACTATTCTTATGTAAAAGGGAAGGTGGAGGCAATGGAAAATTAAAATTAGGGTTACCATACGTGTACAAATACCTATTAAATATATATATCAAAAAGACCGACCACATAGCAAGGGGGTCTACGGAACACTCTGCAATAATTTACATGGGAAGAGGATCTGTACATGAATATATGTATTCATGTACATATATATCAAATATATATATACATCATATATATATATAATGTACAAATGAAGAAGATTGTGTACACATAGGGCAAACAATATTCTAATCAGTATCCTGATTTAAAAAATTAAAACAACGAACTAGAAACAATGGGATACAAACTTATGGGGGTTTTTCCTGGCACATTCCATTCTAATTTACAACCTGGGAATAGGACTGTCCAGAAAGGCTGTGCCGCCCTAGTAAGCAGAATGGGGAATGGAGAAATGCTGCCACCTTGTGGCTGTTTCCCACAACAGCAGCTTTAAACCCAGTGCTAATGGTCACTAAATATTCACACTCATTGCAGGCCTGTAAATGACACCTGCTGAAACAAAAGAAACCCGGGGTCGAAAGTTGACCAAAAAATTCAAAAGAGGGCAGCCTTCCCAGAAGACAATTTCAAGAGGTTTATTGTACTCACAGTTTTTTTCTGTTTTGATTTAACAGAAACTTAAAAAAGGTGTGGAAAAATGCTGAACATTAGGGATAATTAAAGACATGCAAATCCAAATTACAAAATCCTATCAGCTCACACCAGTCAGAATGACAATCAGCAAAACTTCTGCAAACAATGAATGCTGAAGGGGATGTGGAGAAATGGGTACCCTCGGCTCTGAGTGGGACATGGTAAGAGCCAGTAATGAAAACACAAAAGAGGTGCCTTGAAAAGGAAAATGTTGAGCTACCATTCAATCAAGCCTACGGACTGCTGGGCCTGTCGCCTGAGAGGATGAGAATCAAACAGACACAGGCTGGCAATCCTGCACTCCAGCAATATTTACCATAGCCAAGATTTGGAAGCAACGAAAGTGACCGTCAACAGAGGAATGCAGGAAGAAGAAGTGCTCCATGTACACAATGGAATATTACTCCAATAAAAACAAATATAAATTCAATTTTACAAACCAAACATAAGTAAGGAGACATCAGCTTTTGGGGGTTTATCTGGGCACATTCCACTATAATGTATAACCGAGGAACACCACGGGCAGGAAGGTCTGTTTCCCTAGTTCTCAGAGTGGGGAAAGCAGAAATACTGCCGCCCAATGGCCGTTACCTGCAACAGCAGCTTTAAAACCTGTGCTAAGGGTCACTTCATATGCACAAGTACTGAAGGGCTGTAAATGAAACCTGACCTCAAAATGTCTTCAGGGAGGTAATGGCCAAAATATTTCGAAATGTGGCACATACTCCAAGAAATCCATTTGGGGAGGTAAGATGTACTCACAGTTTGAAGAAAAATAGGGCATGCCTGAAAGCTGAATTTCAAGGGATTATGAGACGCATGCAAATCCAACCACAAGGAGGTATCAGCTCACACCAGTCAGAATAAACATCATCAGAAAAACTACAAACAGTAAATGCTGAAGGGGTTGTGGAGAAGGGCACACCCTCAACTTTAGGTGGGATATAAGCTGGTAAGAGCCACTAATGAGAACAGAATGGAGGTGCCTTTACAAGGTAAACATTTGGCTACCATGTGATCCAGCAGGCCCACTCCTGTGCCTATAAGCGAAGAAGACAGAATTGGAAACACACAGGCAGGCAAATGTGCATTGCAGCAGTATTACAATAGCCAAGACCTGGAAGCAACCAAAAAGTCCATCAACAGATGAGAGGACAAAGAAGAACTGGTACAGGTACAGATGGAATATTAGCCAAGGAGACAAATGACACAATGCCATTTGAAGGACCATAGATGAGTCTAGAAGTAATCACGCAACTTGTAGTAAGTCAGAAAGCAAAAGACACATAACCTGATATCACTTACAGGTGTTACCTAAAAATTGATACCAGTGAAGATATTTCCACAGAGACAGGCAATGAGACATTCACTAAACAAACTCTGGGTTCACCAATGGAAAGATGTGAGGATTGGATACATTAGGATGTCAGGGTAAACAGAGATATACAAACACAGGTGAAGTATATAATCACCGAAGACCTACGGAATACCAAGAGAAGACTACTCAACATTGTGTCATAACCTACAAGGGAAAAGGATCCAAATAACAATGGATATATATGTGTGTGTGTGTGTGCAAAACAACCACATCTTGCACACCTAGAACAAGCAAAACATTGTAATCAAACTTGCTGTGATAAAAAATGAAAATTAAATTTACAAAACGAACAAGAAGTAGTGAGATATAAACTTAAGGGGCTTTTTCCTGGCACATTCCATTCTACTTTACAACCTAGAACACGACTTCCATTGAGGCTCTGTGGCCCTAGTAACCAGATTTGGTAAAGGAGAACTGCTGTCGCCTTGTGGCCGTTTCACACAACAGCAGCTCTAAATCCAGCGCTGATGGTTCCTTGATATTCAAAATAATTGCAGGCCTCTAAATGACACCTGCCCTCTAATCAAATCCTTGGGTCGTAAATCGAGCAAAAATCTCAAAAGACGTGCATATTTCAAAACGACACATTCAAGAGGCATATTATATGCACATTTTGTATTCTTTTTCTTTCTTTTTTTTGTTAAAATATAGGGCATGGAAAAATGCTCAACATTAGGAATTAATAAAGCCATGCAAATCCAGTCTACAAAAACGTTCACCTCACAGCCGTCAGAAGGATCATCAGCAAAAACGTCTACAAAGTGTAAATGCTGAAGGGGTTTTAGAGAACTGTGTACCCTCTAGCTGCTGGTGGGATGTAAGCTGGTAACAGCCAGTACTGAGACCAGAATGGACGTGTGTTTAAAGGTAAAAGTTGTGCTACCATGTAATCTGGTAGGCCCAGTGATGGGCCTATCACCTGAGTAGACCAGAATCAAAAAAAAAAAGGCTGGAAATCCTGCACTGCAGCCACATGTACCATAGCCAAGACCTGGAAGAAACCAAAACGTCCATCAACAGAGAAAGGCACCAAGAAGAAGTCGTCCATGTACACAATGGAATATTAGCCACGGAAAAGCATGGAACAGTGCCGTTGGCGCCACCATAGAAGGATCTAGAGATAATCACCCAACTTGAACTAAGGAAGAAACCGAAAGACAGGTATCCTATTCCATCACTTATAGGTGTTATGTAAAACTTGATACCCATGAAATAATTTCCAAGAGAAGGACACTCATAGATTCAGAAAACCAAATTATGTTGAACCAAATGGAAAGGTGTAAGGAATGTACAAAGTAGGATATGGGTGTTAACAGACATGTACTAATACATGTGAAATATATAATCACAAAATACCTATGGAATACCAAGAGAGGTCTACTCAACACTCTGTAACAGCCTACACGGGAAAGGATCCAAAGATGAATAGATTGAAACATAGACATAATGACCCACATTCTGTACACCTAGAACACACACAATATTTTTCTCAAATCTGCTCCGATAATTAATAAAAATTCAATATAAAAAACAAGAAGTAAGGAGATATAAGCTCTTTGGGGTTTGCCCTGGCACATTCCACTCTAATTTGCAGCCTACTAACACGATTTCCAGGAAAGCTCTGTTGCCCAAAAACCCACAGCTGGAAATGTAGAAATGCTGCCGCCTTGTGGCCGTTTCCCGCAAGAGCGGCTTCAAAACCACAGTTAAGGGTCACTTAACATTCACAAGGACTCAGGGCTGTAAAGGACACCTGCCCTCAAAAATTGTGCTGAGGTATAGAATGGCCAAAAAAATTCAAAACTGGCAAATTTTTCAAGGAGATACTATGAAGAGGTAAGTTTTACTCACGATTTTTTTTAAAAAAGGAAAATGGATACAACTCAATATCAGGTATTATTAGACTCGTGGAAATATAGCCTAGAAAAAGGTTTCAACTCACGCAAGTCAACTACCATCAGCAAAATGTCTACAAACTATAAATGCTGAAGGGGTTTTAGAGAACTCTGTACCCTCTAGCTGCTGGTGAGATGTAAAGCGGTAAGAGCCAATAATGAGAACAGAAAGGAGCTGTGTTTAGAATTAAAATTGAGCCAGCATTCCATTCAGCAGGCCCAGCGCCGAGCCTCTCACCTGAGAAGACCAGAGTCGAGAAGACACAGGCTGCAACATCTGCACTGCAGGAGTTTTCACAATAGCCAAGACACGGAAGCAACCAAAATGTCCATCAACAGATGAATGGATAAAGAACAAGTGGTCCATGAACACAATGGAATATTAGCCATGGAAAACAGAGAAACACTACTCTTTGAGGCACCATACATGAGCCTAGAGATAATCACAAAACATGAGGTAAGTCGGAAAGCAAAAGACATATCCTATGATATCACTTATAGGCGTTATCTAACAACTGACACGAACGTATTTTCACAGAGAAAGACACTCACAGACTAAGAAAACAAACTATTCTTATGTAAAAGGGAAGGTGGAGGCAATGGAAAATTAAAATTAGGGTTACCATACGTGTACAAATACCTATTAAATATATATATCAAAAAGACCGACCACATAGCAAGGGGGTCTACGGAACACTCTGCAATAATTTACATGGGAAGAGGATCTGTACATGAATATATGTATTCATGTACATATATATCAAATATATATATACATCATATATATATATAATGTACAAATGAAGAAGATTGTGTACACATAGGGCAAACAATATTCTAATCAGTATCCTGATTTAAAAAATTAAAACAACGAACTAGAAACAATGGGATACAAACTTATGGGGGTTTTTCCTGGCACATTCCATTCTAATTTACAACCTGGGAATAGGACTGTCCAGAAAGGCTGTGCCGCCCTAGTAAGCAGAATGGGGAATGGAGAAATGCTGCCACCTTGTGGCTGTTTCCCACAACAGCAGCTTTAAACCCAGTGCTAATGGTCACTAAATATTCACACTCATTGCAGGCCTGTAAATGACACCTGCTGAAACAAAAGAAACCCGGGGTCGAAAGTTGACCAAAAAATTCAAAAGAGGGCAGCCTTCCCAGAAGACAATTTCAAGAGGTTTATTGTACTCACAGTTTTTTTCTGTTTTGATTTAACAGAAACTTAAAAAAGGTGTGGAAAAATGCTGAACATTAGGGATAATTAAAGACATGCAAATCCAAATTACAAAATCCTATCAGCTCACACCAGTCAGAATGACAATCAGCAAAACTTCTGCAAACAATGAATGCTGAAGGGGATGTGGAGAAATGGGTACCCTCGGCTCTGAGTGGGACATGGTAAGAGCCAGTAATGAAAACACAAAAGAGGTGCCTTGAAAAGGAAAATGTTGAGCTACCATTCAATCAAGCCTACGGACTGCTGGGCCTGTCGCCTGAGAGGATGAGAATCAAACAGACACAGGCTGGCAATCCTGCACTCCAGCAATATTTACCATAGCCAAGATTTGGAAGCAACGAAAGTGACCGTCAACAGAGGAATGCAGGAAGAAGAAGTGCTCCATGTACACAATGGAATATTACTCCAATAAAAACAAATATAAATTCAATTTTACAAACCAAACATAAGTAAGGAGACATCAGCTTTTGGGGGTTTATCTGGGCACATTCCACTATAATGTATAACCGAGGAACACCACGGGCAGGAAGGTCTGTTTCCCTAGTTCTCAGAGTGGGGAAAGCAGAAATACTGCCGCCCAATGGCCGTTACCTGCAACAGCAGCTTTAAAACCTGTGCTAAGGGTCACTTCATATGCACAAGTACTGAAGGGCTGTAAATGAAACCTGACCTCAAAATGTCTTCAGGGAGGTAATGGCCAAAATATTTCGAAATGTGGCACATACTCCAAGAAATCCATTTGGGGAGGTAAGATGTACTCACAGTTTGAAGAAAAATAGGGCATGCCTGAAAGCTGAATTTCAAGGGATTATGAGACGCATGCAAATCCAACCACAAGGAGGTATCAGCTCACACCAGTCAGAATAAACATCATCAGAAAAACTACAAACAGTAAATGCTGAAGGGGTTGTGGAGAAGGGCACACCCTCAACTTTAGGTGGGATATAAGCTGGTAAGAGCCACTAATGAGAACAGAATGGAGGTGCCTTTACAAGGTAAACATTTGGCTACCATGTGATCCAGCAGGCCCACTCCTGTGCCTATAAGCGAAGAAGACAGAATTGGAAACACACAGGCAGGCAAATGTGCATTGCAGCAGTATTACAATAGCCAAGACCTGGAAGCAACCAAAAAGTCCATCAACAGATGAGAGGACAAAGAAGAACTGGTACAGGTACAGATGGAATATTAGCCAAGGAGACAAATGACACAATGCCATTTGAAGGACCATAGATGAGTCTAGAAGTAATCACGCAACTTGTAGTAAGTCAGAAAGCAAAAGACACATAACCTGATATCACTTACAGGTGTTACCTAAAAATTGATACCAGTGAAGATATTTCCACAGAGACAGGCAATGAGACATTCACTAAACAAACTCTGGGTTCACCAATGGAAAGATGTGAGGATTGGATACATTAGGATGTCAGGGTAAACAGAGATATACAAACACAGGTGAAGTATATAATCACCGAAGACCTACGGAATACCAAGAGAAGACTACTCAACATTGTGTCATAACCTACAAGGGAAAAGGATCCAAATAACAATGGATATATATGTGTGTGTGTGTGTGCAAAACAACCACATCTTGCACACCTAGAACAAGCAAAACATTGTAATCAAACTTGCTGTGATAAAAAATGAAAATTAAATTTACAAAACGAACAAGAAGTAGTGAGATATAAACTTAAGGGGCTTTTTCCTGGCACATTCCATTCTACTTTACAACCTAGAACACGACTTCCATTGAGGCTCTGTGGCCCTAGTAACCAGATTTGGTAAAGGAGAACTGCTGTCGCCTTGTGGCCGTTTCACACAACAGCAGCTCTAAATCCAGCGCTGATGGTTCCTTGATATTCAAAATAATTGCAGGCCTCTAAATGACACCTGCCCTCTAATCAAATCATTGGGTCGTAAATCGAGCAAAAATCTCAAAAGACGTGCATATTTCAAAACGACACATTCAAGAGGCATATTATATGCACATTTTGTATTCTTTTTCTTTCTTTTTTTTGTTAAAATATAGGGCATGGAAAAATGCTCAACATTAGGAATTAATAAAGCCATGCAAATCCAGTCTACAAAAACGTTCACCTCACAGCCGTCAGAAGGATCATCAGCAAAAACGTCTACAAAGTGTAAATGCTGAAGGGGTTTTAGAGAACTGTGTACCCTCTAGCTGCTGGTGGGATGTAAGCTGGTAACAGCCAGTACTGAGACCAGAATGGACGTGTGTTTAAAGGTAAAAGTTGTGCTACCATGTAATCTGGTAGGCCCAGTGATGGGCCTATCACCTGAGTAGACCAGAATCAAAAAAAAAAAGGCTGGAAATCCTGCACTGCAGCCACATGTACCATAGCCAAGACCTGGAAGAAACCAAAACGTCCATCAACAGAGAAAGGCACCAAGAAGAAGTCGTCCATGTACACAATGGAATATTAGCCACGGAAAAGCATGGAACAGTGCCGTTGGCGCCACCATAGAAGGATCTAGAGATAATCACCCAACTTGAACTAAGGAAGAAACCGAAAGACAGGTATCCTATTCCATCACTTATAGGTGTTATGTAAAACTTGATACCCATGAAATAATTTCCAAGAGAAGGACACTCATAGATTCAGAAAACCAAATTATGTTGAACCAAATGGAAAGGTGTAAGGAATGTACAAAGTAGGATATGGGTGTTAACAGACATGTACTAATACATGTGAAATATATAATCACAAAATACCTATGGAATACCAAGAGAGGTCTACTCAACACTCTGTAACAGCCTACACGGGAAAGGATCCAAAGATGAATAGATTGAAACATAGACATAATGACCCACATTCTGTACACCTAGAACACACACAATATTTTTCTCAAATCTGCTCCGATAATTAATAAAAATTCAATATAAAAAACAAGAAGTAAGGAGATATAAGCTCTTTGGGGTTTGCCCTGGCACATTCCACTCTAATTTGCAGCCTACTAACACGATTTCCAGGAAAGCTCTGTTGCCCAAAAACCCACAGCTGGAAATGTAGAAATGCTGCCGCCTTGTGGCCGTTTCCCGCAAGAGCGGCTTCAAAACCACAGTTAAGGGTCACTTAACATTCACAAGGACTCAGGGCTGTAAAGGACACCTGCCCTCAAAAATTGTGCTGAGGTATAGAATGGCCAAAAAAATTCAAAACTGGCAAATTTTTCAAGGAGATACTATGAAGAGGTAAGTTTTACTCACGATTTTTTTTAAAAAAGGAAAATGGATACAACTCAATATCAGGTATTATTAGACTCGTGGAAATATAGCCTAGAAAAAGGTTTCAACTCACGCAAGTCAACTACCATCAGCAAAATGTCTACAAACTATAAATGCTGAAGGGGTTTTAGAGAACTCTGTACCCTCTAGCTGCTGGTGAGATGTAAAGCGGTAAGAGCCAATAATGAGAACAGAAAGGAGCTGTGTTTAGAATTAAAATTGAGCCAGCATTCCATTCAGCAGGCCCAGCGCCGAGCCTCTCACCTGAGAAGACCAGAGTCGAGAAGACACCGGCTGCAACATCTGCACTGCAGGAGTTTTCACAATAGCCAAGACACGGAAGCAACCAAAATGTCCATCAACAGATGAATGGATAAAGAACAAGTGGTCCATGAACACAATGGAATATTAGCCATGGAAAACAGAGAAACACTACTCTTTGAGGCACCATACATGAGCCTAGAGATAATCACAAAACATGAGGTAAGTCGGAAAGCAAAAGACATATCCTATGATATCACTTATAGGCGTTATCTAACAACTGACACGAACGTATTTTCACAGAGAAAGACACTCACAGACTAAGAAAACAAACTATTCTTATGTAAAAGGGAAGGTGGAGGCAATGGAAAATTAAAATTAGGGTTACCATACGTGTACAAATACCTATTAAATATATATATCAAAAAGACCGACCACATAGCAAGGGGGTCTACGGAACACTCTGCAATAATTTACATGGGAAGAGGATCTGTACATGAATATATGTATTCATGTACATATATATCAAATATATATATACATCATATATATATATAATGTACAAATGAAGAAGATTGTGTACACATAGGGCAAACAATATTCTAATCAGTATCCTGATTTAAAAAATTAAAACAACGAACTAGAAACAATGGGATACAAACTTATGGGGGTTTTTCCTGGCACATTCCATTCTAATTTACAACCTGGGAATAGGACTGTCCAGAAAGGCTGTGCCGCCCTAGTAAGCAGAATGGGGAATGGAGAAATGCTGCCACCTTGTGGCTGTTTCCCACAACAGCAGCTTTAAACCCAGTGCTAATGGTCACTAAATATTCACACTCATTGCAGGCCTGTAAATGACACCTGCTGAAACAAAAGAAACCCGGGGTCGAAAGTTGACCAAAAAATTCAAAAGAGGGCAGCCTTCCCAGAAGACAATTTCAAGAGGTTTATTGTACTCACAGTTTTTTTCTGTTTTGATTTAACAGAAACTTAAAAAAGGTGTGGAAAAATGCTGAACATTAGGGATAATTAAAGACATGCAAATCCAAATTACAAAATCCTATCAGCTCACACCAGTCAGAATGACAATCAGCAAAACTTCTGCAAACAATGAATGCTGAAGGGGATGTGGAGAAATGGGTACCCTCGGCTCTGAGTGGGACATGGTAAGAGCCAGTAATGAAAACACAAAAGAGGTGCCTTGAAAAGGAAAATGTTGAGCTACCATTCAATCAAGCCTACGGACTGCTGGGCCTGTCGCCTGAGAGGATGAGAATCAAACAGACACAGGCTGGCAATCCTGCACTCCAGCAATATTTACCATAGCCAAGATTTGGAAGCAACGAAAGTGACCGTCAACAGAGGAATGCAGGAAGAAGAAGTGCTCCATGTACACAATGGAATATTACTCCAATAAAAACAAATATAAATTCAATTTTACAAACCAAACATAAGTAAGGAGACATCAGCTTTTGGGGGTTTATCTGGGCACATTCCACTATAATGTATAACCGAGGAACACCACGGGCAGGAAGGTCTGTTTCCCTAGTTCTCAGAGTGGGGAAAGCAGAAATACTGCCGCCCAATGGCCGTTACCTGCAACAGCAGCTTTAAAACCTGTGCTAAGGGTCACTTCATATGCACAAGTACTGAAGGGCTGTAAATGAAACCTGACCTCAAAATGTCTTCAGGGAGGTAATGGCCAAAATATTTCGAAATGTGGCACATACTCCAAGAAATCCATTTGGGGAGGTAAGATGTACTCACAGTTTGAAGAAAAATAGGGCATGCCTGAAAGCTGAATTTCAAGGGATTATGAGACGCATGCAAATCCAACCACAAGGAGGTATCAGCTCACACCAGTCAGAATAAACATCATCAGAAAAACTACAAAAAATAAATGCTGAAGGGGTTGTGGAGAAGGGCACACCCTCAACTTTAGGTGGGATATAAGCTGGTAAGAGCCACTAATGAGAACAGAATGGAGGTGCCTTTACAAGGTAAACATTTGGCTACCATGTGATCCAGCAGGCCCACTCCTGTGCCTATAAGCGAAGAAGACAGAATTGGAAACACACAGGCAGGCAAATGTGCATTGCAGCAGTATTACAATAGCCAAGACCTGGAAGCAACCAAAAAGTCCATCAACAGATGAGAGGACAAAGAAGAACTGGTACAGGTACAGATGGAATATTAGCCAAGGAGACAAATGACACAATGCCATTTGAAGGACCATAGATGAGTCTAGAAGTAATCACGCAACTTGTAGTAAGTCAGAAAGCAAAAGACACATAACCTGATATCACTTACAGGTGTTACCTAAAAATTGATACCAGTGAAGATATTTCCACAGAGACAGGCAATGAGACATTCACTAAACAAACTCTGGGTTCACCAATGGAAAGATGTGAGGATTGGATACATTAGGATGTCAGGGTAAACAGAGATATACAAACACAGGTGAAGTATATAATCACCGAAGACCTACGGAATACCAAGAGAAGACTACTCAACATTGTGTCATAACCTACAAGGGAAAAGGATCCAAATAACAATGGATATATATGTGTGTGTGTGTGTGCAAAACAACCACATCTTGCACACCTAGAACAAGCAAAACATTGTAATCAAACTTGCTGTGATAAAAAATGAAAATTAAATTTACAAAACGAACAAGAAGTAGTGAGATATAAACTTAAGGGGCTTTTTCCTGGCACATTCCATTCTACTTTACAACCTAGAACACGACTTCCATTGAGGCTCTGTGGCCCTAGTAACCAGATTTGGTAAAGGAGAACTGCTGCTGCCTTGTGGCCGTTTCACACAACAGCAGCTCTAAATCCAGCGCTGATGGTTCCTTGATATTCAAAATAATTGCAGGCCTCTAAATGACACCTGCCCTCTAATCAAATCATTGGGTCGTAAATCGAGCAAAAATCTCAAAAGACGTGCATATTTCAAAACGACACATTCAAGAGGCATATTATATGCACATTTTGTATTCTTTTTCTTTCTTTTTTTTGTTAAAATATAGGGCATGGAAAAATGCTCAACATTAGGAATTAATAAAGCCATGCAAATCCAGTCTACAAAAACGTTCACCTCACAGCCGTCAGAAGGATCATCAGCAAAAACGTCTACAAAGTGTAAATGCTGAAGGGGTTTTAGAGAACTGTGTACCCTCTAGCTGCTGGTGGGATGTAAGCTGGTAACAGCCAGTACTGAGACCAGAATGGACGTGTGTTTAAAGGTAAAAGTTGTGCTACCATGTAATCTGGTAGGCCCAGTGATGGGCCTATCACCTGAGTAGACCAGAATCAAAAAAAAAAAGGCTGGAAATCCTGCACTGCAGCCACATGTACCATAGCCAAGACCTGGAAGAAACCAAAACGTCCATCAACAGAGAAAGGCACCAAGAAGAAGTCGTCCATGTACACAATGGAATATTAGCCACGGAAAAGCATGGAACAGTGCCGTTGGCGCCACCATAGAAGGATCTAGAGATAATCACCCAACTTGAACTAAGGAAGAAACCGAAAGACAGGTATCCTATTCCATCACTTATAGGTGTTATGTAAAACTTGATACCCATGAAATAATTTCCAAGAGAAGGACACTCATAGATTCAGAAAACCAAATTATGTTGAACCAAATGGAAAGGTGTAAGGAATGTACAAAGTAGGATATGGGTGTTAACAGACATGTACTAATACATGTGAAATATATAATCACAAAATACCTATGGAATACCAAGAGAGGTCTACTCAACACTCTGTAACAGCCTACACGGGAAAGGATCCAAAGATGAATAGATTGAAACATAGACATAATGACCCACATTCTGTACACCTAGAACACACACAATATTTTTCTCAAATCTGCTCCGATAATTAATAAAAATTCAATATAAAAAACAAGAAGTAAGGAGATATAAGCTCTTTGGGGTTTGCCCTGGCACATTCCACTCTAATTTGCAGCCTACTAACACGATTTCCAGGAAAGCTCTGTTGCCCAAAAACCCACAGCTGGAAATGTAGAAATGCTGCCGCCTTGTGGCCGTTTCCCGCAAGAGCGGCTTCAAAACCACAGTTAAGGGTCACTTAACATTCACAAGGACTCAGGGCTGTAAAGGACACCTGCCCTCAAAAATTGTGCTGAGGTATAGAATGGCCAAAAAAATTCAAAACTGGCAAATTTTTCAAGGAGATACTATGAAGAGGTAAGTTTTACTCACGATTTTTTTTAAAAAAGGAAAATGGATACAACTCAATATCAGGTATTATTAGACTCGTGGAAATATAGCCTAGAAAAAGGTTTCAACTCACGCAAGTCAACTACCATCAGCAAAATGTCTACAAACTATAAATGCTGAAGGGGTTTTAGAGAACTCTGTACCCTCTAGCTGCTGGTGAGATGTAAAGCGGTAAGAGCCAATAATGAGAACAGAAAGGAGCTGCGTTTAGAATTAAAATTGAGCCAGCATTCCATTCAGCAGGCCCAGCGCCGAGCCTCTCACCTGAGAAGACCAGAGTCGAGAAGACACAGGCTGCAACATCTGCACTGCAGGAGTTTTCACAATAGCCAAGACACGGAAGCAACCAAAATGTCCATCAACAGATGAATGGATAAAGAACAAGTGGTCCATGAACACAATGGAATATTAGCCATGGAAAACAGAGAAACACTACTCTTTGAGGCACCATACATGAGCCTAGAGATAATCACAAAACATGAGGTAAGTCGGAAAGCAAAAGACATATCCTATGATATCACTTATAGGCGTTATCTAACAACTGACACGAACGTATTTTCACAGAGAAAGACACTCACAGACTAAGAAAACAAACTATTCTTATGTAAAAGGGAAGGTGGAGGCAATGGAAAATTAAAATTAGGGTTACCATACGTGTACAAATACCTATTAAATATATATATCAAAAAGACCGACCACATAGCAAGGGGGTCTACGGAACACTCTGCAATAATTTACATGGGAAGAGGATCTGTACATGAATATATGTATTCATGTACATATATATCAAATATATATATACATCATATATATATATAATGTACAAATGAAGAAGATTGTGTACACATAGGGCAAACAATATTCTAATCAGTATCCTGATTTAAAAAATTAAAACAACGAACTAGAAACAATGGGATACAAACTTATGGGGGTTTTTCCTGGCACATTCCATTCTAATTTACAACCTGGGAATAGGACTGTCCAGAAAGGCTGTGCCGCCCTAGTAAGCAGAATGGGGAATGGAGAAATGCTGCCACCTTGTGGCTGTTTCCCACAACAGCAGCTTTAAACCCAGTGCTAATGGTCACTAAATATTCACACTCATTGCAGGCCTGTAAATGACACCTGCTGAAACAAAAGAAACCCGGGGTCGAAAGTTGACAGAAAAATTCAAAAGAGGGCAGCCTTCCCAGAAGACAATTTCAAGAGGTTTATTGTACTCACAGTTTTTTTCTGTTTTGATTTAACAGAAACTTAAAAAAGGTGTGGAAAAATGCTGAACATTAGGGATAATTAAAGACATGCAAATCCAAATTACAAAATCCTATCAGCTCACACCAGTCAGAATGACAATCAGCAAAACTTCTGCAAACAATGAATGCTGAAGGGGATGTGGAGAAATGCGTACCCTCGGCTCTGAGTGGGACATGGTAGGAGCCAGTAATGAAAACACAAAAGAGGTGCCTTGAAAAGGAAAATGTTGAGCTACCATTCAATCAAGCCTACGGACTGCTGGGCCTGTCGCCTGAGAGGATGAGAATCAAACAGACACAGGCTGGCAATCCTGCACTCCAGCAATATTTACCATAGCCAAGATTTGGAAGCAACGAAAGTGACCGTCAACAGAGGAATGCAGGAAGAAGAAGTGCTCCATGTACACAATGGAATATTACTCCAATAAAAACAAATATAAATTCAATTTTACAAACCAAACATAAGTAAGGAGACATCAGCTTTTGGGGGTTTATCTGGGCACATTCCACTATAATGTATAACCGAGGAACACCACGGGCAGGAAGGTCTGTTTCCCTAGTTCTCAGAGTGGGGAAAGCAGAAATACTGCCGCCCAATGGCCGTTACCTGCAACAGCAGCTTTAAAACCTGTGCTAAGGGTCACTTCATATGCACAAGTACTGAAGGGCTGTAAATGAAACCTGACCTCAAAATGTCTTCAGGGAGGTAATGGCCAAAATATTTCGAAATGTGGCACATACTCCAAGAAATCCATTTGGGGAGGTAAGATGTACTCACAGTTTGAAGAAAAATAGGGCATGCCTGAAAGCTGAATTTCAAGGGATTATGAGACGCATGCAAATCCAACCACAAGGAGGTATCAGCTCACACCAGTCAGAATAAACATCATCAGAAAAACTACAAAAAATAAATGCTGAAGGGGTTGTGGAGAAGGGCACACCCTCAACTTTAGGTGGGATATAAGCTGGTAAGAGCCACTAATGAGAACAGAATGGAGGTGCCTTTACAAGGTAAACATTTGGCTACCATGTGATCCAGCAGGCCCACTCCTGTGCCTATAAGCGAAGAAGACAGAATTGGAAACACACAGGCAGGCAAATGTGCATTGCAGCAGTATTACAATAGCCAAGACCTGGAAGCAACCAAAAAGTCCATCAACAGATGAGAGGACAAAGAAGAACTGGTACAGGTACAGATGGAATATTAGCCAAGGAGACAAATGACACAATGCCATTTGAAGGACCATAGATGAGTCTAGAAGTAATCACGCAACTTGTAGTAAGTCAGAAAGCAAAAGACACATAACCTGATATCACTTACAGGTGTTACCTAAAAATTGATACCAGTGAAGATATTTCCACAGAGACAGGCAATGAGACATTCACTAAACAAACTCTGGGTTCACCAATGGAAAGATGTGAGGATTGGATACATTAGGATGTCAGGGTAAACAGAGATATACAAACACAGGTGAAGTATATAATCACCGAAGACCTACGGAATACCAAGAGAAGACTACTCAACATTGTGTCATAACCTACAAGGGAAAAGGATCCAAATAACAATGGATATATATGTGTGTGTGTGTGTGCAAAACAACCACATCTTGCACACCTAGAACAAGCAAAACATTGTAATCAAACTTGCTGTGATAAAAAATGAAAATTAAATTTACAAAACGAACAAGAAGTAGTGAGATATAAACTTAAGGGGCTTTTTCCTGGCACATTCCATTCTACTTTACAACCTAGAACACGACTTCCATTGAGGCTCTGTGGCCCTAGTAACCAGATTTGGTAAAGGAGAACTGCTGCTGCCTTGTGGCCGTTTCACACAACAGCAGCTCTAAATCCAGCGCTGATGGTTCCTTGATATTCAAAATAATTGCAGGCCTCTAAATGACACCTGCCCTCTAATCAAATCATTGGGTCGTAAATCGAGCAAAAATCTCAAAAGACGTGCATATTTCAAAACGACACATTCAAGAGGCATATTATATGCACATTTTGTATTCTTTTTCTTTCTTTTTTTTGTTAAAAAATAGGGCATGGAAAAATGCTCAACATTAGGAATTAATAAAGCCATGCAAATCCAGTCTACAAAAACGTTCACCTCACAGCCGTCAGAAGGATCATCAGCAAAAACGTCTACAAAGTGTAAATGCTGAAGGGGTTTTAGAGAACTGTGTACCCTCTAGCTGCTGGTGGGATGTAAGCTGGTAACAGCCAGTACTGAGACCAGAATGGACGTGTGTTTAAAGGTAAAAGTTGTGCTACCATGTAATCTGGTAGGCCCAGTGATGGGCCTATCACCTGAGTAGAACAGAATCAAAAAGACACAGGCTGGCAATCCTGCACTGCAGCCACATGTACCATAGCCAAGACCTGGAAGAAACCAAAATGTCCATCAACAGAAAAATGCACCAAGAAGAAGTCGTCCATGTACACAATGGAATATTAGCCACGGAAAAGCATGGAACAGTGCCGTTGGCGCCACCATAGAAGGATCTAGAGATAATCACCCAACTTGAACTAAGAAAGAACCGAAAGACAGGTATCCTATTACATCACTTATAGGTGTTATGTAAAACTTGATACCCATGAAATAATTTCCAAGGGAAGGACACTCATTGATTCAGAAAACCAAATTATGTTGAACCAAATGGAAAGGTGTAAGGAATGTACAAAGTAGGATATGGGTGTTAACAGACATGTACTAATACATGTGAAATATATAATCACAAAATACCTATGGAATACCAAGAGAGGTCTACTCAACACTCTGTAACAGCCTACACGGGAAAGGATCCAAAGATGAATAGATTGAAACATAGACATAATGACCCACATTCTGTACACCTAGAACACACACAACATTTTTCTCAAATCTGCTCCGATAATTAATAAAAATTCAATATAAAAAACAAGAAGTAAGGAGATATAAGCTCTTTGGGGTTTGCCCTGGCACATTCCACTCTAATTTGCAGCTTACTAACACGATTTCCAGGAAAGCTCTGTTGCCCAAAAACCCACAGCTGGAAATGTAGAAATGCTGCCGCCTTGTGGCCGTTTCCCGCAAGAGCGGCTTCAAAACCACAGTTAAGGGTCACTTAACATTCACAAGGACTCAGGGCGGTAAAGGACACCTGCCCTCAAAAATTGTGCTGAGGTATAGAATGGCCAAAAAAATTCAAAACTGGCAAATTTTTCAAGGAGATACTATGAAGAGGTAAGTTTTACTCACGATTTTTTTTAAAAAAGGAAAATGGATACAACTCAATATCAGGTATTATTAGACTCGTGGAAATATAGCCTAGAAAAAGGTTTCAACTCACGCAAGTCAACTACCATCAGCAAAATGTCTACAAACTATAAATGCTGAAGGGGTTTTAGAGAACTCTGTACCCTCTAGCTGCTGGTGAGATGTAAAGCGGTAAGAGCCAATAATGAGAACAGAAAGGAGCTGCGTTTAAAATTAAAATTGAGCCAGCATTCCATTCAGCAGGCCCAGCGCCGAGCCTCTCACCTGAGAAGACCAGAGTCGAGAAGACACAGGCTGCAACATCTGCACTGCAGGAGTTTTCACAATAGCCAAGACACGGAAGCAACCAAAATGTCCATCAACAGATGAATGGATAAAGAACAAGTGGTCCATGAACACAATGGAATATTAGCCATGGAAAACAGAGAAACACTACTTTTTGAGGCACCATACATGAGCCTAGAGATAATCACAAAACATGAGGTAAGTCGGAAAGCAAAAGACATATCCTATGATATCACTTATAGGCGTTATCTAACAACTGACACGAACGTATTTTCACAGAGAAAGACACTCACAGACTAAGAAAACAAACTATTCTTATGTAAAAGGGAAGGTGGAGGCAATGGAAAATTAAAATTAGGGTTACCATACGTGTACAAATACCTATTAAATATATATATCAAAAAGACCGACCACATAGCAAGGGGGTCTACGGAACACTCTGCAATAATTTACATGGGAAGAGGATCTGTACATGAATATATGTATTCATGTACATATATATCAAATATATATATACATCATATATATATATAATGTACAAATGAAGAAGATTGTGTACACATAGGGCAAACAATATTCTAATCAGTATCCTGATTTAAAAAATTAAAACAACGAACTAGAAACAATGGGATACAAACTTATGGGGGTTTTTCCTGGCACATTCCATTCTAATTTACAACCTGGGAATAGGACTGTCCAGAAAGGCTGTGCCGCCCTAGTAAGCAGAATGGGGAATGGAGAAATGCTGCCACCTTGTGGCTGTTTCCCACAACAGCAGCTTTAAACCCAGTGCTAATGGTCACTAAATATTCACACTCATTGCAGGCCTGTAAATGACACCTGCTGAAACAAAAGAAACCCGGGGTCGAAAGTTGACAGAAAAATTCAAAAGAGGGCAGCCTTCCCAGAAGACAATTTCAAGAGGTTTATTGTACTCACAGTTTTTTTCTGTTTTGATTTAACAGAAACTTAAAAAAGGTGTGGAAAAATGCTGAACATTAGGGATAATTAAAGACATGCAAATCCAAATTACAAAATCCTATCAGCTCACACCAGTCAGAATGACAATCAGCAAAACTTCTGCAAACAATGAATGCTGAAGGGGATGTGGAGAAATGCGTACCCTCGGCTCTGAGTGGGACATGGTAGGAGCCAGTAATGAAAACACAAAAGAGGTGCCTTGAAAGGGAAAATGTTGAGCTACCATTCAATCAAGCCTACGGACTGCTGGGCCTGTCGCATGAGAGGATGAGAATCAAACAGACACAGGCTGGCAATCCTGCACTCCAGCAATATTTACCATAGCTAAGATTTGGAAGCAACGAAAGTGACCGTCAACAGAGGAATGTAGAAAGAAAAAGTGCTCCATGTACACAATGGAATATTACTCCAACAGGAACAAATATAAATTCAATTTTACAAACCAAACATAAGTAAGGAGACATCAGCTTTTGGGGGTTTATCTGGGCACATTCCACTATAATGTATAACCGAGGAACACCACGGGCAGGAAGGTCTGTTTCCCTAGTTCCCAGAGTGGGGAAAGCAGAAATACTGCTGCCCAATGGCCGTTACCTGCAACAGCAGCTTTAAAACCTGTGCTAAGGGTCACTTCATATGCACAAGTACTGAAGGGCTGTAAATGAAACCTGACCTCAAAATGTCTTCAGGGAGGTAATGGCCAAAATATTTCGAAATGTGGCACATACTCCAAGAAATCCATTTGGGGAGGTAAGATGTACTCACAGTTTGAAGAAAAATAGGGCATGCCTGAAAGCTGAATTTCAAGGGATTATGAGACGCATGCAAATCCAACCACAAGGAGGTATCAGCTCACACCAGTCAGAATAAACATCATCAGAAAAACTACAAACAGTAAATGCTGAAGGGGTTGTGGAGAAGGGCACACCCTCAACTTTAGGTGGGATATAAGCTGGTAAGAGCCACTAATGAGAACAGAATGGAGGTGCCTTTACAAGGTAAACATTTGGCTACCATGTGATCCAGCAGGCCCACTCCTGTGCCTATAAGCGAAGAAGACAGAATTGGAAACACACAGGCAGGCAAATGTGCATTGCAGCAGTATTACAATAGCCAAGACCTGGAAGCAACCAAAAAGTCCATCAACAGATGAGAGGACAAAGAAGAACTGGTACAGGTACAGATGGAATATTAGCCAAGGAGACAAATGACACAATGCCATTTGAAGGACCATAGATGAGTCTAGAAGTAATCACGCAACTTGTAGTAAGTCAGAAAGCAAAAGACACATAACCTGATATCACTTACAGGTGTTACCTAAAAATTGATACCAGTGAAGATATTTCCACAGAGACAGGCAATGAGACATTCACTAAACAAACTCTGGGTTCACCAATGGAAAGATGTGAGGATTGGATACATTAGGATGTCTGGGTAAACAGAGATATACAAACACAGGTGAAGTATATAATCACCGAAGACCTACGGAATACCAAGAGAAGACTACTCAACATTGTGTCATAACCTACAAGGGAAAAGGATCCAAATAACAATGGATATATATGTGTGTGTGTGTGTGCAAAACAACCACATCTTGCACACCTAGAACAAGCAAAACATTGTAATCAAACTTGCTGTGATAAAAAATGAAAATTAAATTTACAAAACGAACAAGAAGTAGTGAGATATAAACTTAAGGGGCTTTTTCCTGGCACATTCCATTCTACTTTACAACCTAGAACACGACTTCCATTGAGGCTCTGTGGCCCTAGTAACCAGATTTGGTAAAGGAGAACTGCTGCCGCCTTGTGGCCGTTTCACACAACAGCAGCTCTAAATCCAGCGCTGATGGTTCCTTGATATTCAAAATAATTGCAGGCCTCTAAATGACACCTGCCCTCTAATCAAATCCTTGGGTCGTAAATCGAGCAAAAATCTCAAAAGACGTGCATATTTCAAAACGACACATTCAAGAGGCATATTATATGCACATTTTGTATTCTTTTTCTTTCTTTTTTTTGTTAAAAAATAGGGCATGGAAAAATGCTCAACATTAGGAATTAATAAAGCCATGCAAATCCAGTCTACAAAAACGTTCACCTCACAGCCGTCAGAAGGATCATCAGCAAAAACGTCTACAAAGTGTAAATGCTGAAGGGGTTTTAGAGAACTGTGTACCCTCTAGCTGCTGGTGGGATGTAAGCTGGTAACAGCCAGTACTGAGACCAGAATGGACGTGTGTTTAAAGGTAAAAGTTGTGCTACCATGTAATCTGGTAGGCCCAGTGATGGGCCTATCACCTGAGTAGACCAGAATCAAAAAAAAAAAAAGGCTGGAAATCCTGCACTGCAGCCACATGTACCATAGCCAAGACCTGGAAGAAACCAAAACGTCCATCAACAGAGAAAGGCACCAAGAAGAAGTCGTCCATGTACACAATGGAATATTAGCCACGGAAAAGCATGGAACAGTGCCGTTGGCGCCACCATAGAAGGATCTAGAGATAATCACCCAACTTGAACTAAGGAAGAAACCGAAAGACAGGTATCCTATTCCATCACTTATAGGTGTTATGTAAAACTTGATACCCATGAAATAATTTCCAAGAGAAGGACACTCATAGATTCAGAAAACCAAATTATGTTGAACCAAATGGAAAGGTGTAAGGAATGTACAAAGTAGGATATGGGTGTTAACAGACATGTACTAATACATGTGAAATATATAATCACAAAATACCTATGGAATACCAAGAGAGGTCTACTCAACACTCTGTAACAGCCTACACGGGAAAGGATCCAAAGATGAATAGATTGAAACATAGACATAATGACCCACATTCTGTACACCTAGAACACACACAATATTTTTCTCAAATCTGCTCCGATAATTAATAAAAATTCAATATAAAAAACAAGAAGTAAGGAGATATAAGCTCTTTGGGGTTTGCCCTGGCACATTCCACTCTAATTTGCAGCCTACTAACACGATTTCCAGGAAAGCTCTGTTGCCCAAAAACCCACAGCTGGAAATGTAGAAATGCTGCCGCCTTGTGGCCGTTTCCCGCAAGAGCGGCTTCAAAACCACAGTTAAGGGTCACTTAACATTCACAAGGACTCAGGGCTGTAAAGGACACCTGCCCTCAAAAATTGTGCTGAGGTATAGAATGGCCAAAAAAATTCAAAACTGGCAAATTTTTCAAGGAGATACTATGAAGAGGTAAGTTTTACTCACGATTTTTTTTAAAAAAGGAAAATGGATACAACTCAATATCAGGTATTATTAGACTCGTGGAAATATAGCCTAGAAAAAGGTTTCAACTCACGCAAGTCAACTACCATCAGCAAAATGTCTACAAACTATAAATGCTGAAGGGGTTTTAGAGAACTCTGTACCCTCTAGCTGCTGGTGAGATGTAAAGCGGTAAGAGCCAATAATGAGAACAGAAAGGAGCTGCGTTTAGAATTAAAATTGAGCCAGCATTCCATTCAGCAGGCCCAGCGCCGAGCCTCTCACCTGAGAAGACCAGAGTCGAGAAGACACAGGCTGCAACATCTGCACTGCAGGAGTTTTCACAATAGCCAAGACACGGAAGCAACCAAAATGTCCATCAACAGATGAATGGATAAAGAACAAGTGGTCCATGAACACAATGGAATATTAGCCATGGAAAACAGAGAAACACTACTCTTTGAGGCACCATACATGAGCCTAGAGATAATCACAAAACATGAGGTAAGTCGGAAAGCAAAAGACATATCCTATGATATCACTTATAGGCGTTATCTAACAACTGACACGAACGTATTTTCACAGAGAAAGACACTCACAGACTAAGAAAACAAACTATTCTTATGTAAAAGGGAAGGTGGAGGCAATGGAAAATTAAAATTAGGGTTACCATACGTGTACAAATACCTATTAAATATATATATCAAAAAGACCGACCACATAGCAAGGGGGTCTACGGAACACTCTGCAATAATTTACATGGGAAGAGGATCTGTACATGAATATATGTATTCATGTACATATATATCAAATATATATATACATCATATATATATATAATGTACAAATGAAGAAGATTGTGTACACATAGGGCAAACAATATTCTAATCAGTATCCTGATTTAAAAAATTAAAACAACGAACTAGAAACAATGGGATACAAACTTATGGGGGTTTTTCCTGGCACATTCCATTCTAATTTACAACCTGGGAATAGGACTGTCCAGAAAGGCTGTGCCGCCCTAGTAAGCAGAATGGGGAATGGAGAAATGCTGCCACCTTGTGGCTGTTTCCCACAACAGCAGCTTTAAACCCAGTGCTAATGGTCACTAAATATTCACACTCATTGCAGGCCTGTAAATGACACCTGCTGAAACAAAAGAAACCCGGGGTCGAAAGTTGACAGAAAAATTCAAAAGAGGGCAGCCTTCCCAGAAGACAATTTCAAGAGGTTTATTGTACTCACAGTTTTTTTCTGTTTTGATTTAACAGAAACTTAAAAAAGGTGTGGAAAAATGCTGAACATTAGGGATAATTAAAGACATGCAAATCCAAATTACAAAATCCTATCAGCTCACACCAGTCAGAATGACAATCAGCAAAACTTCTGCAAACAATGAATGCTGAAGGGGATGTGGAGAAATGCGTACCCTCGGCTCTGAGTGGGACATGGTAGGAGCCAGTAATGAAAACACAAAAGAGGTGCCTTGAAAGGGAAAATGTTGAGCTACCATTCAATCAAGCCTACGGACTGCTGGGCCTGTCGCATGAGAGGATGAGAATCAAACAGACACAGGCTGGCAATCCTGCACTCCAGCAATATTTACCATAGCTAAGATTTGGAAGCAACGAAAGTGACCGTCAACAGAGGAATGTAGAAAGAAAAAGTGCTCCATGTACACAATGGAATATTACTCCAACAGGAACAAATATAAATTCAATTTTACAAACCAAACATAAGTAAGGAGACATCAGCTTTTGGGGGTTTATCTGGGCACATTCCACTATAATGTATAACCGAGGAACACCACGGGCAGGAAGGTCTGTTTCCCTAGTTCCCAGAGTGGGGAAAGCAGAAATACTGCTGCCCAATGGCCGTTACCTGCAACAGCAGCTTTAAAACCTGTGCTAAGGGTCACTTCATATGCACAAGTACTGAAGGGCTGTAAATGAAACCTGACCTCAAAATGTCTTCAGGGAGGTAATGGCCAAAATATTTCGAAATGTGGCACATACTCCAAGAAATCCATTTGGGGAGGTAAGATGTACTCACAGTTTGAAGAAAAATAGGGCATGCCTGAAAGCTGAATTTCAAGGGATTATGAGACGCATGCAAATCCAACCACAAGGAGGTATCAGCTCACACCAGTCAGAATAAACATCATCAGAAAAACTACAAACAGTAAATGCTGAAGGGGTTGTGGAGAAGGGCACACCCTCAACTTTAGGTGGGATATAAGCTGGTAAGAGCCACTAATGAGAACAGAATGGAGGTGCCTTTACAAGGTAAACATTTGGCTACCATGTGATCCAGCAGGCCCACTCCTGTGCCTATAAGCGAAGAAGACAGAATTGGAAACACACAGGCAGGCAAATGTGCATTGCAGCAGTATTACAATAGCCAAGACCTGGAAGCAACCAAAAAGTCCATCAACAGATGAGAGGACAAAGAAGAACTGGTACAGGTACAGATGGAATATTAGCCAAGGAGACAAATGACACAATGCCATTTGAAGGACCATAGATGAGTCTAGAAGTAATCACGCAACTTGT
Source organism: Leucopleurus acutus (assembly GCF_964270905.1). Taxonomy (NCBI): domain Eukaryota; kingdom Metazoa; phylum Chordata; class Mammalia; order Artiodactyla; family Delphinidae; genus Leucopleurus; species Leucopleurus acutus. The sequence goes on from NC_139161.1 coordinate 60,845,768, forward strand.
AGTAAGTCAGAAAGCAAAAGACACATAACCTGATATCACTTACAGGTGTTACCTAAAAATTGATACCAGTGAAGATATTTCCACAGAGACAGGCAATGAGACATTCACTAAACAAACTCTGGGTTCACCAATGGAAAGATGTGAGGATTGGATACATTAGGATGTCAGGGTAAACAGAGATATACAAACACAGGTGAAGTATATAATCACCGAAGACCTACGGAATACCAAGAGAAGACTACTCAACATTGTGTCATAACCTACAAGGGAAAAGGATCCAAATAACAATGGATATATATGTGTGTGTGTGTGTGCAAAACAACCACATCTTGCACACCTAGAACAAGCAAAACATTGTAATCAAACTTGCTGTGATAAAAAATGAAAATTAAATTTACAAAACGAACAAGAAGTAGTGAGATATAAACTTAAGGGGCTTTTTCCTGGCACATTCCATTCTACTTTACAACCTAGAACACGACTTCCATTGAGGCTCTGTGGCCCTAGTAACCAGATTTGGTAAAGGAGAACTGCTGCCGCCTTGTGGCCGTTTCACACAACAGCAGCTCTAAATCCAGCGCTGATGGTTCCTTGATATTCAAAATAATTGCAGGCCTCTAAATGACACCTGCCCTCTAATCAAATCCTTGGGTCGTAAATCGAGCAAAAATCTCAAAAGACGTGCATATTTCAAAACGACACATTCAAGAGGCATATTATATGCACATTTTGTATTCTTTTTCTTTCTTTTTTTTGTTAAAAAATAGGGCATGGAAAAATGCTCAACATTAGGAATTAATAAAGCCATGCAAATCCAGTCTACAAAAACGTTCACCTCACAGCCGTCAGAAGGATCATCAGCAAAAACGTCTACAAAGTGTAAATGCTGAAGGGGTTTTAGAGAACTGTGTACCCTCTAGCTGCTGGTGGGATGTAAGCTGGTAACAGCCAGTACTGAGACCAGAATGGACGTGTGTTTAAAGGTAAAAGTTGTGCTACCATGTAATCTGGTAGGCCCAGTGATGGGCCTATCACCTGAGTAGACCAGAATCAAAAAAAAAAAAAGGCTGGAAATCCTGCACTGCAGCCACATGTACCATAGCCAAGACCTGGAAGAAACCAAAACGTCCATCAACAGAGAAAGGCACCAAGAAGAAGTCGTCCATGTACACAATGGAATATTAGCCACGGAAAAGCATGGAACAGTGCCGTTGGCGCCACCATAGAAGGATCTAGAGATAATCACCCAACTTGAACTAAGGAAGAAACCGAAAGACAGGTATCCTATTCCATCACTTATAGGTGTTATGTAAAACTTGATACCCATGAAATAATTTCCAAGAGAAGGACACTCATAGATTCAGAAAACCAAATTATGTTGAACCAAATGGAAAGGTGTAAGGAATGTACAAAGTAGGATATGGGTGTTAACAGACATGTACTAATACATGTGAAATATATAATCACAAAATACCTATGGAATACCAAGAGAGGTCTACTCAACACTCTGTAACAGCCTACACGGGAAAGGATCCAAAGATGAATAGATTGAAACATAGACATAATGACCCACATTCTGTACACCTAGAACACACACAATATTTTTCTCAAATCTGCTCCGATAATTAATAAAAATTCAATATAAAAAACAAGAAGTAAGGAGATATAAGCTCTTTGGGGTTTGCCCTGGCACATTCCACTCTAATTTGCAGCCTACTAACACGATTTCCAGGAAAGCTCTGTTGCCCAAAAACCCACAGCTGGAAATGTAGAAATGCTGCCGCCTTGTGGCCGTTTCCCGCAAGAGCGGCTTCAAAACCACAGTTAAGGGTCACTTAACATTCACAAGGACTCAGGGCTGTAAAGGACACCTGCCCTCAAAAATTGTGCTGAGGTATAGAATGGCCAAAAAACTTCAAAACTGGCAAATTTTTCAAGGAGATACTATGAAGAGGTAAGTTTTACTCACGATTTTTTTTAAAAAAGGAAAATGGATACAACTCAATATCAGGTATTATTAGACTCGTGGAAATATAGCCTAGAAAAAGGTTTCAACTCACGCAAGTCAACTACCATCAGCAAAATGTCTACAAACTATAAATGCTGAAGGGGTTTTAGAGAACTCTGTACCCTCTAGCTGCTGGTGAGATGTAAAGCGGTAAGAGCCAATAATGAGAACAGAAAGGAGCTGCGTTTAGAATTAAAATTGAGCCAGCATTCCATTCAGCAGGCCCAGCGCCGAGCCTCTCACCTGAGAAGACCAGAGTCGAGAAGACACAGGCTGCAACATCTGCACTGCAGGAGTTTTCACAATAGCCAAGACACGGAAGCAACCAAAATGTCCATCAACAGATGAATGGATAAAGAACAAGTGGTCCATGAACACAATGGAATATTAGCCATGGAAAACAGAGAAACACTACTCTTTGAGGCACCATACATGAGCCTAGAGATAATCACAAAACATGAGGTAAGTCGGAAAGCAAAAGACATATCCTATGATATCACTTATAGGCGTTATCTAACAACTGACACGAACGTATTTTCACAGAGAAAGACACTCACAGACTAAGAAAACAAACTATTCTTATGTAAAAGGGAAGGTGGAGGCAATGGAAAATTAAAATTAGGGTTACCATACGTGTACAAATACCTATTAAATATATATATCAAAAAGACCGACCACATAGCAAGGGGGTCTACGGAACACTCTGCAATAATTTACATGGGAAGAGGATCTGTACATGAATATATGTATTCATGTACATATATATCAAATATATATATACATCATATATATATATATAATGTACAAATGAAGAAGATTGTGTACACATAGGGCAAACAATATTCTAATCAGTATCCTGATTTAAAAAATTAAAACAACGAACTAGAAACAATGGGATACAAACTTATGGGGGTTTTTCCTGGCACATTCCATTCTAATTTACAACCTGGGAATAGGACTGTCCAGAAAGGCTGTGCCGCCCTAGTAAGCAGAATGGGGAATGGAGAAATGCTGCCACCTTGTGGCTGTTTCCCACAACAGCAGCTTTAAACCCAGTGCTAATGGTCACTAAATATTCACACTCATTGCAGGCCTGTAAATGACACCTGCTGAAACAAAAGAAACCCGGGGTCGAAAGTTGACAGAAAAATTCAAAAGAGGGCAGCCTTCCCAGAAGACAATTTCAAGAGGTTTATTGTACTCACAGTTTTTTTCTGTTTTGATTTAACAGAAACTTAAAAAAGGTGTGGAAAAATGCTGAACATTAGGGATAATTAAAGACATGCAAATCCAAATTACAAAATCCTATCAGCTCACACCAGTCAGAATGACAATCAGCAAAACTTCTGCAAACAATGAATGCTGAAGGGGATGTGGAGAAATGCGTACCCTCGGCTCTGAGTGGGACATGGTAGGAGCCAGTAATGAAAACACAAAAGAGGTGCCTTGAAAGGGAAAATGTTGAGCTACCATTCAATCAAGCCTACGGACTGCTGGGCCTGTCGCATGAGAGGATGAGAATCAAACAGACACAGGCTGGCAATCCTGCACTCCAGCAATATTTACCATAGCTAAGATTTGGAAGCAACGAAAGTGACCGTCAACAGAGGAATGTAGAAAGAAAAAGTGCTCCATGTACACAATGGAATATTACTCCAACAGGAACAAATATAAATTCAATTTTACAAACCAAACATAAGTAAGGAGACATCAGCTTTTGGGGGTTTATCTGGGCACATTCCACTATAATGTATAACTGAGGAATACCACGGGCAGGAAGGTCTGTTTCCCTAGTTCCCAGAGTGGGGAAAGCAGAAATACTGCCGCCCAATGGCCGTTACCTGCAACAGCAGCTTTAAAACCTGTGCTAAGGGTCACTTCATATGCACAAGTACTGAAGGGCTGTAAATGAAACCTGACCTCAAAATGTCTTCAGGGAGGTAATGGCCAAAATATTTCGAAATGTGGCACATACTCCAAGAAATCCATTTGGGGAGGTAAGATGTACTCACAGTTTGAAGAAAAATAGGGCATGCCTGAAAGCTGAATTTCAAGGGATTATGAGACGCATGCAAATCCAACCACAAGGAGGTATCAGCTCACACCAGTCAGAATAAACATCATCAGAAAAACTACAAACAGTAAATGCTGAAGGGGTTGTGGAGAAGGGCACACCCTCAACTTTAGGTGGGATATAAGCTGGTAAGAGCCACTAATGAGAACAGAATGGAGGTGCCTTTACAAGGTAAACATTTGGCTACCATGTGATCCAGCAGGCCCACTCCTGTGCCTATAAGCGAAGAAGACAGAATTGGAAACACACAGGCAGGCAAATGTGCATTGCAGCAGTATTACAATAGCCAAGACCTGGAAGCAACCAAAAAGTCCATCAACAGATGAGAGGACAAAGAAGAACTGGTACAGGTACAGATGGAATATTAGCCAAGGAGACAAATGACACAATGCCATTTGAAGGACCATAGATGAGTCTAGAAGTAATCACGCAACTTGTAGTAAGTCAGAAAGCAAAAGACACATAACCTGATATCACTTACAGGTGTTACCTAAAAATTGATACCAGTGAAGATATTTCCACAGAGACAGGCAATGAGACATTCACTAAACAAACTCTGGGTTCACCAATGGAAAGATGTGAGGATTGGATACATTAGGATGTCAGGGTAAACAGAGATATACAAACACAGGTGAAGTATATAATCACCGAAGACCTACGGAATACCAAGAGAAGACTACTCAACATTGTGTCATAACCTACAAGGGAAAAGGATCCAAATAACAATGGATATATATGTGTGTGTGTGTGTGCAAAACAACCACATCTTGCACACCTAGAACAAGCAAAACATTGTAATCAAACTTGCTGTGATAAAAAATGAAAATTAAATTTACAAAACGAACAAGAAGTAGTGAGATATAAACTTAAGGGGCTTTTTCCTGGCACATTCCATTCTACTTTACAACCTAGAACACGACTTCCATTGAGGCTCTGTGGCCCTAGTAACCAGATTTGGTAAAGGAGAACTGCTGCCGCCTTGTGGCCGTTTCACACAACAGCAGCTCTAAATCCAGCGCTGATGGTTCCTTGATATTCAAAATAATTGCAGGCCTCTAAATGACACCTGCCCTCTAATCAAATCCTTGGGTCGTAAATCGAGCAAAAATCTCAAAAGACGTGCATATTTCAAAACGACACATTCAAGAGGCATATTATATGCACATTTTGTATTCTTTTTCTTTCTTTTTTTTGTTAAAAAATAGGGCATGGAAAAATGCTCAACATTAGGAATTAATAAAGCCATGCAAATCCAGTCTACAAAAACGTTCACCTCACAGCCGTCAGAAGGATCATCAGCAAAAACGTCTACAAAGTGTAAATGCTGAAGGGGTTTTAGAGAACTGTGTACCCTCTAGCTGCTGGTGGGATGTAAGCTGGTAACAGCCAGTACTGAGACCAGAATGGACGTGTGTTTAAAGGTAAAAGTTGTGCTACCATGTAATCTGGTAGGCCCAGTGATGGGCCTATCACCTGAGTAGACCAGAATCAAAAAAAAAAAAAGGCTGGAAATCCTGCACTGCAGCCACATGTACCATAGCCAAGACCTGGAAGAAACCAAAACGTCCATCAACAGAGAAAGGCACCAAGAAGAAGTCGTCCATGTACACAATGGAATATTAGCCACGGAAAAGCATGGAACAGTGCCGTTGGCGCCACCATAGAAGGATCTAGAGATAATCACCCAACTTGAACTAAGGAAGAAACCGAAAGACAGGTATCCTATTCCATCACTTATAGGTGTTATGTAAAACTTGATACCCATGAAATAATTTCCAAGAGAAGGACACTCATAGATTCAGAAAACCAAATTATGTTGAACCAAATGGAAAGGTGTAAGGAATGTACAAAGTAGGATATGGGTGTTAACAGACATGTACTAATACATGTGAAATATATAATCACAAAATACCTATGGAATACCAAGAGAGGTCTACTCAACACTCTGTAACAGCCTACACGGGAAAGGATCCAAAGATGAATAGATTGAAACATAGACATAATGACCCACATTCTGTACACCTAGAACACACACAATATTTTTCTCAAATCTGCTCCGATAATTAATAAAAATTCAATATAAAAAACAAGAAGTAAGGAGATATAAGCTCTTTGGGGTTTGCCCTGGCACATTCCACTCTAATTTGCAGCCTACTAACACGATTTCCAGGAAAGCTCTGTTGCCCAAAAACCCACAGCTGGAAATGTAGAAATGCTGCCGCCTTGTGGCCGTTTCCCGCAAGAGCGGCTTCAAAACCACAGTTAAGGGTCACTTAACATTCACAAGGACTCAGGGCTGTAAAGGACACCTGCCCTCAAAAATTGTGCTGAGGTATAGAATGGCCAAAAAACTTCAAAACTGGCAAATTTTTCAAGGAGATACTATGAAGAGGTAAGTTTTACTCACGATTTTTTTTAAAAAAGGAAAATGGATACAACTCAATATCAGGTATTATTAGACTCGTGGAAATATAGCCTAGAAAAAGGTTTCAACTCACGCAAGTCAACTACCATCAGCAAAATGTCTACAAACTATAAATGCTGAAGGGGTTTTAGAGAACTCTGTACCCTCTAGCTGCTGGTGAGATGTAAAGCGGTAAGAGCCAATAATGAGAACAGAAAGGAGCTGCGTTTAGAATTAAAATTGAGCCAGCATTCCATTCAGCAGGCCCAGCGCCGAGCCTCTCACCTGAGAAGACCAGAGTCGAGAAGACACAGGCTGCAACATCTGCACTGCAGGAGTTTTCACAATAGCCAAGACACGGAAGCAACCAAAATGTCCATCAACAGATGAATGGATAAAGAACAAGTGGTCCATGAACACAATGGAATATTAGCCATGGAAAACAGAGAAACACTACTCTTTGAGGCACCATACATGAGCCTAGAGATAATCACAAAACATGAGGTAAGTCGGAAAGCAAAAGACATATCCTATGATATCACTTATAGGCGTTATCTAACAACTGACACGAACGTATTTTCACAGAGAAAGACACTCACAGACTAAGAAAACAAACTATTCTTATGTAAAAGGGAAGGTGGAGGCAATGGAAAATTAAAATTAGGGTTACCATACGTGTACAAATACCTATTAAATATATATATCAAAAAGACCGACCACATAGCAAGGGGGTCTACGGAACACTCTGCAATAATTTACATGGGAAGAGGATCTGTACATGAATATATGTATTCATGTACATATATATCAAATATATATATACATCATATATATATATATAATGTACAAATGAAGAAGATTGTGTACACATAGGGCAAACAATATTCTAATCAGTATCCTGATTTAAAAAATTAAAACAACGAACTAGAAACAATGGGATACAAACTTATGGGGGTTTTTCCTGGCACATTCCATTCTAATTTACAACCTGGGAATAGGACTGTCCAGAAAGGCTGTGCCGCCCTAGTAAGCAGAATGGGGAATGGAGAAATGCTGCCACCTTGTGGCTGTTTCCCACAACAGCAGCTTTAAACCCAGTGCTAATGGTCACTAAATATTCACACTCATTGCAGGCCTGTAAATGACACCTGCTGAAACAAAAGAAACCCGGGGTCGAAAGTTGACAGAAAAATTCAAAAGAGGGCAGCCTTCCCAGAAGACAATTTCAAGAGGTTTATTGTACTCACAGTTTTTTTCTGTTTTGATTTAACAGAAACTTAAAAAAGGTGTGGAAAAATGCTGAACATTAGGGATAATTAAAGACATGCAAATCCAAATTACAAAATCCTATCAGCTCACACCAGTCAGAATGACAATCAGCAAAACTTCTGCAAACAATGAATGCTGAAGGGGATGTGGAGAAATGCGTACCCTCGGCTCTGAGTGGGACATGGTAGGAGCCAGTAATGAAAACACAAAAGAGGTGCCTTGAAAGGGAAAATGTTGAGCTACCATTCAATCAAGCCTACGGACTGCTGGGCCTGTCGCATGAGAGGATGAGAATCAAACAGACACAGGCTGGCAATCCTGCACTCCAGCAATATTTACCATAGCTAAGATTTGGAAGCAACGAAAGTGACCGTCAACAGAGGAATGTAGAAAGAAAAAGTGCTCCATGTACACAATGGAATATTACTCCAACAGGAACAAATATAAATTCAATTTTACAAACCAAACATAAGTAAGGAGACATCAGCTTTTGGGGGTTTATCTGGGCACATTCCACTATAATGTATAACTGAGGAATACCACGGGCAGGAAGGTCTGTTTCCCTAGTTCCCAGAGTGGGGAAAGCAGAAATACTGCCGCCCAATGGCCGTTACCTGCAACAGCAGCTTTAAAACCTGTGCTAAGGGTCACTTCATATGCACAAGTACTGAAGGGCTGTAAATGAAACCTGACCTCAAAATGTCTTCAGGGAGGTAATGGCCAAAATATTTCGAAATGTGGCACATACTCCAAGAAATCCATTTGGGGAGGTAAGATGTACTCACAGTTTGAAGAAAAATAGGGCATGCCTGAAAGCTGAATTTCAAGGGATTATGAGACGCATGCAAATCCAACCACAAGGAGGTATCAGCTCACACCAGTCAGAATAAACATCATCAGAAAAACTACAAACAGTAAATGCTGAAGGGGTTGTGGAGAAGGGCACACCCTCAACTTTAGGTGGGATATAAGCTGGTAAGAGCCACTAATGAGAACAGAATGGAGGTGCCTTTACAAGGTAAACATTTGGCTACCATGTGATCCAGCAGGCCCACTCCTGTGCCTATAAGCGAAGAAGACAGAATTGGAAACACACAGGCAGGCAAATGTGCATTGCAGCAGTATTACAATAGCCAAGACCTGGAAGCAACCAAAAAGTCCATCAACAGATGAGAGGACAAAGAAGAACTGGTACAGGTACAGATGGAATATTAGCCAAGGAGACAAATGACACAATGCCATTTGAAGGACCATAGATGAGTCTAGAAGTAATCACGCAACTTGTAGTAAGTCAGAAAGCAAAAGACACATAACCTGATATCACTTACAGGTGTTACCTAAAAATTGATACCAGTGAAGATATTTCCACAGAGACAGGCAATGAGACATTCACTAAACAAACTCTGGGTTCACCAATGGAAAGATGTGAGGATTGGATACATTAGGATGTCAGGGTAAACAGAGATATACAAACACAGGTGAAGTATATAATCACCGAAGACCTACGGAATACCAAGAGAAGACTACTCAACATTGTGTCATAACCTACAAGGGAAAAGGATCCAAATAACAATGGATATATATGTGTGTGTGTGTGTGCAAAACAACCACATCTTGCACACCTAGAACAAGCAAAACATTGTAATCAAACTTGCTGTGATAAAAAATGAAAATTAAATTTACAAAACGAACAAGAAGTAGTGAGATATAAACTTAAGGGGCTTTTTCCTGGCACATTCCATTCTACTTTACAACCTAGAACACGACTTCCATTGAGGCTCTGTGGCCCTAGTAACCAGATTTGGTAAAGGAGAACTGCTGCCGCCTTGTGGCCGTTTCACACAACAGCAGCTCTAAATCCAGCGCTGATGGTTCCTTGATATTCAAAATAATTGCAGGCCTCTAAATGACACCTGCCCTCTAATCAAATCCTTGGGTCGTAAATCGAGCAAAAATCTCAAAAGACGTGCATATTTCAAAACGACACATTCAAGAGGCATATTATATGCACATTTTGTATTCTTTTTCTTTCTTTTTTTTGTTAAAAAATAGGGCATGGAAAAATGCTCAACATTAGGAATTAATAAAGCCATGCAAATCCAGTCTACAAAAACGTTCACCTCACAGCCGTCAGAAGGATCATCAGCAAAAACGTCTACAAAGTGTAAATGCTGAAGGGGTTTTAGAGAACTGTGTACCCTCTAGCTGCTGGTGGGATGTAAGCTGGTAACAGCCAGTACTGAGACCAGAATGGACGTGTGTTTAAAGGTAAAAGTTGTGCTACCATGTAATCTGGTAGGCCCAGTGATGGGCCTATCACCTGAGTAGACCAGAATCAAAAAAAAAAAAAAGGCTGGAAATCCTGCACTGCAGCCACATGTACCATAGCCAAGACCTGGAAGAAACCAAAACGTCCATCAACAGAGAAAGGCACCAAGAAGAAGTCGTCCATGTACACAATGGAATATTAGCCACGGAAAAGCATGGAACAGTGCCGTTGGCGCCACCATAGAAGGATCTAGAGATAATCACCCAACTTGAACTAAGGAAGAAACCGAAAGACAGGTATCCTATTCCATCACTTATAGGTGTTATGTAAAACTTGATACCCATGAAATAATTTCCAAGAGAAGGACACTCATAGATTCAGAAAACCAAATTATGTTGAACCAAATGGAAAGGTGTAAGGAATGTACAAAGTAGGATATGGGTGTTAACAGACATGTACTAATACATGTGAAATATATAATCACAAAATACCTATGGAATACCAAGAGAGGTCTACTCAACACTCTGTAACAGCCTACACGGGAAAGGATCCAAAGATGAATAGATTGAAACATAGACATAATGACCCACATTCTGTACACCTAGAACACACACAATATTTTTCTCAAATCTGCTCCGATAATTAATAAAAATTCAATATAAAAAACAAGAAGTAAGGAGATATAAGCTCTTTGGGGTTTGCCCTGGCACATTCCACTCTAATTTGCAGCCTACTAACACGATTTCCAGGAAAGCTCTGTTGCCCAAAAACCCACAGCTGGAAATGTAGAAATGCTGCCGCCTTGTGGCCGTTTCCCGCAAGAGCGGCTTCAAAACCACAGTTAAGGGTCACTTAACATTCACAAGGACTCAGGGCTGTAAAGGACACCTGCCCTCAAAAATTGTGCTGAGGTATAGAATGGCCAAAAAACTTCAAAACTGGCAAATTTTTCAAGGAGATACTATGAAGAGGTAAGTTTTACTCACGATTTTTTTTAAAAAAGGAAAATGGATACAACTCAATATCAGGTATTATTAGACTCGTGGAAATATAGCCTAGAAAAAGGTTTCAACTCACGCAAGTCAACTACCATCAGCAAAATGTCTACAAACTATAAATGCTGAAGGGGTTTTAGAGAACTCTGTACCCTCTAGCTGCTGGTGAGATGTAAAGCGGTAAGAGCCAATAATGAGAACAGAAAGGAGCTGCGTTTAGAATTAAAATTGAGCCAGCATTCCATTCAGCAGGCCCAGCGCCGAGCCTCTCACCTGAGAAGACCAGAGTCGAGAAGACACAGGCTGCAACATCTGCACTGCAGGAGTTTTCACAATAGCCAAGACACGGAAGCAACCAAAATGTCCATCAACAGATGAATGGATAAAGAACAAGTGGTCCATGAACACAATGGAATATTAGCCATGGAAAACAGAGAAACACTACTCTTTGAGGCACCATACATGAGCCTAGAGATAATCACAAAACATGAGGTAAGTCGGAAAGCAAAAGACATATCCTATGATATCACTTATAGGCGTTATCTAACAACTGACACGAACGTATTTTCACAGAGAAAGACACTCACAGACTAAGAAAACAAACTATTCTTATGTAAAAGGGAAGGTGGAGGCAATGGAAAATTAAAATTAGGGTTACCATACGTGTACAAATACCTATTAAATATATATATCAAAAAGACCGACCACATAGCAAGGGGGTCTACGGAACACTCTGCAATAATTTACATGGGAAGAGGATCTGTACATGAATATATGTATTCATGTACATATATATCAAATATATATATACATCATATATATATATATAATGTACAAATGAAGAAGATTGTGTACACATAGGGCAAACAATATTCTAATCAGTATCCTGATTTAAAAAATTAAAACAACGAACTAGAAACAATGGGATACAAACTTATGGGGGTTTTTCCTGGCACATTCCATTCTAATTTACAACCTGGGAATAGGACTGTCCAGAAAGGCTGTGCCGCCCTAGTAAGCAGAATGGGGAATGGAGAAATGCTGCCACCTTGTGGCTGTTTCCCACAACAGCAGCTTTAAACCCAGTGCTAATGGTCACTAAATATTCACACTCATTGCAGGCCTGTAAATGACACCTGCTGAAACAAAAGAAACCCGGGGTCGAAAGTTGACAGAAAAATTCAAAAGAGGGCAGCCTTCCCAGAAGACAATTTCAAGAGGTTTATTGTACTCACAGTTTTTTTCTGTTTTGATTTAACAGAAACTTAAAAAAGGTGTGGAAAAATGCTGAACATTAGGGATAATTAAAGACATGCAAATCCAAATTACAAAATCCTATCAGCTCACACCAGTCAGAATGACAATCAGCAAAACTTCTGCAAACAATGAATGCTGAAGGGGATGTGGAGAAATGCGTACCCTCGGCTCTGAGTGGGACATGGTAGGAGCCAGTAATGAAAACACAAAAGAGGTGCCTTGAAAGGGAAAATGTTGAGCTACCATTCAATCAAGCCTACGGACTGCTGGGCCTGTCGCATGAGAGGATGAGAATCAAACAGACACAGGCTGGCAATCCTGCACTCCAGCAATATTTACCATAGCTAAGATTTGGAAGCAACGAAAGTGACCGTCAACAGAGGAATGTAGAAAGAAAAAGTGCTCCATGTACACAATGGAATATTACTCCAACAGGAACAAATATAAATTCAATTTTACAAACCAAACATAAGTAAGGAGACATCAGCTTTTGGGGGTTTATCTGGGCACATTCCACTATAATGTATAACTGAGGAATACCACGGGCAGGAAGGTCTGTTTCCCTAGTTCCCAGAGTGGGGAAAGCAGAAATACTGCCGCCCAATGGCCGTTACCTGCAACAGCAGCTTTAAAACCTGTGCTAAGGGTCACTTCATATGCACAAGTACTGAAGGGCTGTAAATGAAACCTGACCTCAAAATGTCTTCAGGGAGGTAATGGCCAAAATATTTCGAAATGTGGCACATACTCCAAGAAATCCATTTGGGGAGGTAAGATGTACTCACAGTTTGAAGAAAAATAGGGCATGCCTGAAAGCTGAATTTCAAGGGATTATGAGACGCATGCAAATCCAACCACAAGGAGGTATCAGCTCACACCAGTCAGAATAAACATCATCAGAAAAACTACAAACAGTAAATGCTGAAGGGGTTGTGGAGAAGGGCACACCCTCAACTTTAGGTGGGATATAAGCTGGTAAGAGCCACTAATGAGAACAGAATGGAGGTGCCTTTACAAGGTAAACATTTGGCTACCATGTGATCCAGCAGGCCCACTCCTGTGCCTATAAGCGAAGAAGACAGAATTGGAAACACACAGGCAGGCAAATGTGCATTGCAGCAGTATTACAATAGCCAAGACCTGGAAGCAACCAAAAAGTCCATCAACAGATGAGAGGACAAAGAAGAACTGGTACAGGTACAGATGGAATATTAGCCAAGGAGACAAATGACACAATGCCATTTGAAGGACCATAGATGAGTCTAGAAGTAATCACGCAACTTGTAGTAAGTCAGAAAGCAAAAGACACATAACCTGATATCACTTACAGGTGTTACCTAAAAATTGATACCAGTGAAGATATTTCCACAGAGACAGGCAATGAGACATTCACTAAACAAACTCTGGGTTCACCAATGGAAAGATGTGAGGATTGGATACATTAGGATGTCAGGGTAAACAGAGATATACAAACACAGGTGAAGTATATAATCACCGAAGACCTACGGAATACCAAGAGAAGACTACTCAACATTGTGTCATAACCTACAAGGGAAAAGGATCCAAATAACAATGGATATATATGTGTGTGTGTGTGTGCAAAACAACCACATCTTGCACACCTAGAACAAGCAAAACATTGTAATCAAACTTGCTGTGATAAAAAATGAAAATTAAATTTACAAAACGAACAAGAAGTAGTGAGATATAAACTTAAGGGGCTTTTTCCTGGCACATTCCATTCTACTTTACAACCTAGAACACGACTTCCATTGAGGCTCTGTGGCCCTAGTAACCAGATTTGGTAAAGGAGAACTGCTGCCGCCTTGTGGCCGTTTCACACAACAGCAGCTCTAAATCCAGCGCTGATGGTTCCTTGATATTCAAAATAATTGCAGGCCTCTAAATGACACCTGCCCTCTAATCAAATCCTTGGGTCGTAAATCGAGCAAAAATCTCAAAAGACGTGCATATTTCAAAACGACACATTCAAGAGGCATATTATATGCACATTTTGTATTCTTTTTCTTTCTTTTTTTTGTTAAAAAATAGGGCATGGAAAAATGCTCAACATTAGGAATTAATAAAGCCATGCAAATCCAGTCTACAAAAACGTTCACCTCACAGCCGTCAGAAGGATCATCAGCAAAAACGTCTACAAAGTGTAAATGCTGAAGGGGTTTTAGAGAACTGTGTACCCTCTAGCTGCTGGTGGGATGTAAGCTGGTAACAGCCAGTACTGAGACCAGAATGGACGTGTGTTTAAAGGTAAAAGTTGTGCTACCATGTAATCTGGTAGGCCCAGTGATGGGCCTATCACCTGAGTAGACCAGAATCAAAAAAAAAAAAAAGGCTGGAAATCCTGCACTGCAGCCACATGTACCATAGCCAAGACCTGGAAGAAACCAAAACGTCCATCAACAGAGAAAGGCACCAAGAAGAAGTCGTCCATGTACACAATGGAATATTAGCCACGGAAAAGCATGGAACAGTGCCGTTGGCGCCACCATAGAAGGATCTAGAGATAATCACCCAACTTGAACTAAGGAAGAAACCGAAAGACAGGTATCCTATTCCATCACTTATAGGTGTTATGTAAAACTTGATACCCATGAAATAATTTCCAAGAGAAGGACACTCATAGATTCAGAAAACCAAATTATGTTGAACCAAATGGAAAGGTGTAAGGAATGTACAAAGTAGGATATGGGTGTTAACAGACATGTACTAATACATGTGAAATATATAATCACAAAATACCTATGGAATACCAAGAGAGGTCTACTCAACACTCTGTAACAGCCTACACGGGAAAGGATCCAAAGATGAATAGATTGAAACATAGACATAATGACCCACATTCTGTACACCTAGAACACACACAATATTTTTCTCAAATCTGCTCCGATAATTAATAAAAATTCAATATAAAAAACAAGAAGTAAGGAGATATAAGCTCTTTGGGGTTTGCCCTGGCACATTCCACTCTAATTTGCAGCCTACTAACACGATTTCCAGGAAAGCTCTGTTGCCCAAAAACCCACAGCTGGAAATGTAGAAATGCTGCCGCCTTGTGGCCGTTTCCCGCAAGAGCGGCTTCAAAACCACAGTTAAGGGTCACTTAACATTCACAAGGACTCAGGGCTGTAAAGGACACCTGCCCTCAAAAATTGTGCTGAGGTATAGAATGGCCAAAAAAATTCAAAACTGGCAAATTTTTCAAGGAGATACTATGAAGAGGTAAGTTTTACTCACGATTTTTTTTAAAAAAGGAAAATGGATACAACTCAATATCAGGTATTATTAGACTCGTGGAAATATAGCCTAGAAAAAGGTTTCAACTCACGCAAGTCAACTACCATCAGCAAAATGTCTACAAACTATAAATGCTGAAGGGGTTTTAGAGAACTCTGTACCCTCTAGCTGCTGGTGAGATGTAAAGCGGTAAGAGCCAATAATGAGAACAGAAAGGAGCTGCGTTTAGAATTAAAATTGAGCCAGCATTCCATTCAGCAGGCCCAGCGCCGAGCCTCTCACCTGAGAAGACCAGAGTCGAGAAGACACAGGCTGCAACATCTGCACTGCAGGAGTTTTCACAATAGCCAAGACACGGAAGCAACCAAAATGTCCATCAACAGATGAATGGATAAAGAACAAGTGGTCCATGAACACAATGGAATATTAGCCATGGAAAACAGAGAAACACTACTCTTTGAGGCACCATACATGAGCCTAGAGATAATCACAAAACATGAGGTAAGTCGGAAAGCAAAAGACATATCCTATGATATCACTTATAGGCGTTATCTAACAACTGACACGAACGTATTTTCACAGAGAAAGACACTCACAGACTAAGAAAACAAACTATTCTTATGTAAAAGGGAAGGTGGAGGCAATGGAAAATTAAAATTAGGGTTACCATACGTGTACAAATACCTATTAAATATATATATCAAAAAGACCGACCACATAGCAAGGGGGTCTACGGAACACTCTGCAATAATTTACATGGGAAGAGGATCTGTACATGAATATATGTATTCATGTACATATATATCAAATATATATATACATCATATATATATATATAATGTACAAATGAAGAAGATTGTGTACACATAGGGCAAACAATATTCTAATCAGTATCCTGATTTAAAAAATTAAAACAACGAACTAGAAACAATGGGATACAAACTTATGGGGGTTTTTCCTGGCACATTCCATTCTAATTTACAACCTGGGAATAGGACTGTCCAGAAAGGCTGTGCCGCCCTAGTAAGCAGAATGGGGAATGGAGAAATGCTGCCACCTTGTGGCTGTTTCCCACAACAGCAGCTTTAAACCCAGTGCTAATGGTCACTAAATATTCACACTCATTGCAGGCCTGTAAATGACACCTGCTGAAACAAAAGAAACCCGGGGTCGAAAGTTGACAGAAAAATTCAAAAGAGGGCAGCCTTCCCAGAAGACAATTTCAAGAGGTTTATTGTACTCACAGTTTTTTTCTGTTTTGATTTAACAGAAACTTAAAAAAGGTGTGGAAAAATGCTGAACATTAGGGATAATTAAAGACATGCAAATCCAAATTACAAAATCCTATCAGCTCACACCAGTCAGAATGACAATCAGCAAAACTTCTGCAAACAATGAATGCTGAAGGGGATGTGGAGAAATGCATACCCTCGGCTCTGAGTGGGACATGGTAGGAGCCAGTAATGAAAACACAAAAGAGGTGCCTTGAAAGGGAAAATGTTGAGCTACCATTCAATCAAGCCTACGGACTGCTGGGCCTGTCGCATGAGAGGATGAGAATCAAACAGACACAGGCTGGCAATCCTGCACTCCAGCAATATTTACCATAGCTAAGATTTGGAAGCAACGAAAGTGACCGTCAACAGAGGAATGTAGAAAGAAAAAGTGCTCCATGTACACAATGGAATATTACTCCAACAGGAACAAATATAAATTCAATTTTACAAACCAAACATAAGTAAGGAGACATCAGCTTTTGGGGGTTTATCTGGGCACATTCCACTATAATGTATAACCGAGGAATACCACGGGCAGGAAGGTCTGTTTCCCTAGTTCCCAGAGTGGGGAAAGCAGAAATACTGCCGCCCAATGGCCGTTACCTGCAACAGCAGCTTTAAAACCTGTGCTAAGGGTCACTTCATATGCACAAGTACTGAAGGGCTGTAAATGAAACCTGACCTCAAAATGTCTTCAGGGAGGTAATGGCCAAAATATTTCGAAATGTGGCACATACTCCAAGAAATCCATTTGGGGAGGTAAGATGTACTCACAGTTTGAAGAAAAATAGGGCATGCCTGAAAGCTGAATTTCAAGGGATTATGAGACGCATGCAAATCCAACCACAAGGAGGTATCAGCTCACACCAGTCAGAATAAACATCATCAGAAAAACTACAAACAGTAAATGCTGAAGGGGTTGTGGAGAAGGGCACACCCTCAACTTTAGGTGGGATATAAGCTGGTAAGAGCCACTAATGAGAACAGAATGGAGGTGCCTTTACAAGGTAAACATTTGGCTACCATGTGATCCAGCAGGCCCACTCCTGTGCCTATAAGCGAAGAAGACAGAATTGGAAACACACAGGCAGGCAAATGTGCATTGCAGCAGTATTACAATAGCCAAGACCTGGAAGCAACCAAAAAGTCCATCAACAGATGAGAGGACAAAGAAGAACTGGTACAGGTACAGATGGAATATTAGCCAAGGAGACAAATGACACAATGCCATTTGAAGGACCATAGATGAGTCTAGAAGTAATCACGCAACTTGTAGTAAGTCAGAAAGCAAAAGACACATAACCTGATATCACTTACAGGTGTTACCTAAAAATTGATACCAGTGAAGATATTTCCACAGAGACAGGCAATGAGACATTCACTAAACAAACTCTGGGTTCACCAATGGAAAGATGTGAGGATTGGATACATTAGGATGTCAGGGTAAACAGAGATATACAAACACAGGTGAAGTATATAATCACCGAAGACCTACGGAATACCAAGAGAAGACTACTCAACATTGTGTCATAACCTACAAGGGAAAAGGATCCAAATAACAATGGATATATATGTGTGTGTGTGTGTGCAAAACAACCACATCTTGCACACCTAGAACAAGCAAAACATTGTAATCAAACTTGCTGTGATAAAAAATGAAAATTAAATTTACAAAACGAACAAGAAGTAGTGAGATATAAACTTAAGGGGCTTTTTCCTGGCACATTCCATTCTACTTTACAACCTAGAACACGACTTCCATTGAGGCTCTGTGGCCCTAGTAACCAGATTTGGTAAAGGAGAACTGCTGCCGCCTTGTGGCCGTTTCACACAACAGCAGCTCTAAATCCAGCGCTGATGGTTCCTTGATATTCAAAATAATTGCAGGCCTCTAAATGACACCTGCACTCTAATCAAATCCTTGGGTCGTAAATCGAGCAAAAATCTCAAAAGACGTGCATATTTCAAAACGACACATTCAAGAGGCATATTATATGCACATTTTGTATTCTTTTTCTTTCTTTTTTTTGTTAAAATATAGGGCATGGAAAAATGCTCAACATTAGGAATTAATAAAGCCATGCAAATCCAGTCTACAAAAACGTTCACCTCACAGCCGTCAGAAGGATCATCAGCAAAAACGTCTACAAAGTGTAAATGCTGAAGGGGTTTTAGAGAACTGTGTACCCTCTAGCTGCTGGTGGGATGTAAGCTGGTAACAGCCAGTACTGAGACCAGAATGGACGTGTGTTTAAAGGTAAAAGTTGTGCTACCATGTAATCTGGTAGGCCCAGTGATGGGCCTATCACCTGAGTAGACCAGAATCAAAAAAAAAAAAGGCTGGAAATCCTGCACTGCAGCCACATGTACCATAGCCAAGACCTGGAAGAAACCAAAACGTCCATCAACAGAGAAAGGCACCAAGAAGAAGTCGTCCATGTACACAATGGAATATTAGCCACGGAAAAGCATGGAACAGTGCCGTTGGCGCCACCATAGAAGGATCTAGAGATAATCACCCAACTTGAACTAAGGAAGAAACCGAAAGACAGGTATCCTATTCCATCACTTATAGGTGTTATGTAAAACTTGATACCCATGAAATAATTTCCAAGAGAAGGACACTCATAGATTCAGAAAACCAAATTATGTTGAACCAAATGGAAAGGTGTAAGGAATGTACAAAGTAGGATATGGGTGTTAACAGACATGTACTAATACATGTGAAATATATAATCACAAAATACCTATGGAATACCAAGAGAGGTCTACTCAACACTCTGTAACAGCCTACACGGGAAAGGATCCAAAGATGAATAGATTGAAACATAGACATAATGACCCACATTCTGTACACCTAGAACACACACAACATTTTTCTCAAATCTGCTCCGATAATTAATAAAAATTCAATATAAAAAACAAGAAGTAAGGAGATATAAGCTCTTTGGGGTTTGCCCTGGCACATTCCACTCTAATTTGCAGCCTACTAACACGATTTCCAGGAAAGCTCTGTTGCCCAAAAACCCACAGCTGGAAATGTAGAAATGCTGCCGCCTTGTGGCCGTTTCCCGCAAGAGCGGCTTCAAAACCACAGTTAAGGGTCACTTAACATTCACAAGGACTCAGGGCTGTAAAGGACACCTGCCCTCAAAAATTGTGCTGAGGTATAGAATGGCCAAAAAAATTCAAAACTGGCAAATTTTTCAAGGAGATACTATGAAGAGGTAAGTTTTACTCACGATTTTTTTTAAAAAAGGAAAATGGATACAACTCAATATCAGGTATTATTAGACTCGTGGAAATATAGCCTAGAAAAAGGTTTCAACTCACGCAAGTCAACTACCATCAGCAAAATGTCTACAAACTATAAATGCTGAAGGGGTTTTAGAGAACTCTGTACCCTCTAGCTGCTGGTGAGATGTAAAGCGGTAAGAGCCAATAATGAGAACAGAAAGGAGCTGTGTTTAGAATTAAAATTGAGCCAGCATTCCATTCAGCAGGCCCAGCGCCGAGCCTCTCACCTGAGAAGACCAGAGTCGAGAAGACACAGGCTGCAACATCTGCACTGCAGGAGTTTTCACAATAGCCAAGACACGGAAGCAACCAAAATGTCCATCAACAGATGAATGGATAAAGAACAAGTGGTCCATGAACACAATGGAATATTAGCCATGGAAAACAGAGAAACACTACTCTTTGAGGCACCATACATGAGCCTAGAGATAATCACAAAACATGAGGTAAGTCGGAAAGCAAAAGACATATCCTATGATATCACTTATAGGCGTTATCTAACAACTGACACGAACGTATTTTCACAGAGAAAGACACTCACAGACTAAGAAAACAAACTATTCTTATGTAAAAGGGAAGGTGGAGGCAATGGAAAATTAAAATTAGGGTTACCATACGTGTACAAATACCTATTAAATATATATATCAAAAAGACCGACCACATAGCAAGGGGGTCTACGGAACACTCTGCAATAATTTACATGGGAAGAGGATCTGTACATGAATATATGTATTCATGTACATATATATCAAATATATATATACATCATATATATATATATAATGTACAAATGAAGAAGATTGTGTACACATAGGGCAAACAATATTCTAATCAGTATCCTGATTTAAAAAATTAAAACAACGAACTAGAAACAATGGGATACAAACTTATGGGGGTTTTTCCTGGCACATTCCATTCTAATTTACAACCTGGGAATAGGACTGTCCAGAAAGGCTGTGCCGCCCTAGTAAGCAGAATGGGGAATGGAGAAATGCTGCCACCTTGTGGCTGTTTCCCACAACAGCAGCTTTAAACCCAGTGCTAATGGTCACTAAATATTCACACTCATTGCAGGCCTGTAAATGACACCTGCTGAAACAAAAGAAACCCGGGGTCGAAAGTTGACCAAAAAATTCAAAAGAGGGCAGCCTTCCCAGAAGACAATTTCAAGAGGTTTATTGTACTCACAGTTTTTTTCTGTTTTGATTTAACAGAAACTTAAAAAAGGTGTGGAAAAATGCTGAACATTAGGGATAATTAAAGACATGCAAATCCAAATTACAAAATCCTATCAGCTCACACCAGTCAGAATGACAATCAGCAAAACTTCTGCAAACAATGAATGCTGAAGGGGATGTGGAGAAATGGGTACCCTCGGCTCTGAGTGGGACATGGTAAGAGCCAGTAATGAAAACACAAAAGAGGTGCCTTGAAAAGGAAAATGTTGAGCTACCATTCAATCAAGCCTACGGACTGCTGGGCCTGTCGCCTGAGAGGATGAGAATCAAACAGACACAGGCTGGCAATCCTGCACTCCAGCAATATTTACCATAGCCAAGATTTGGAAGCAACGAAAGTGACCGTCAACAGAGGAATGCAGGAAGAAGAAGTGCTCCATGTACACAATGGAATATTACTCCAATAAAAACAAATATAAATTCAATTTTACAAACCAAACATAAGTAAGGAGACATCAGCTTTTGGGGGTTTATCTGGGCACATTCCACTATAATGTATAACCGAGGAACACCACGGGCAGGAAGGTCTGTTTCCCTAGTTCTCAGAGTGGGGAAAGCAGAAATACTGCCGCCCAATGGCCGTTACCTGCAACAGCAGCTTTAAAACCTGTGCTAAGGGTCACTTCATATGCACAAGTACTGAAGGGCTGTAAATGAAACCTGACCTCAAAATGTCTTCAGGGAGGTAATGGCCAAAATATTTCGAAATGTGGCACATACTCCAAGAAATCCATTTGGGGAGGTAAGATGTACTCACAGTTTGAAGAAAAATAGGGCATGCCTGAAAGCTGAATTTCAAGGGATTATGAGACGCATGCAAATCCAACCACAAGGAGGTATCAGCTCACACCAGTCAGAATAAACATCATCAGAAAAACTACAAAAAATAAATGCTGAAGGGGTTGTGGAGAAGGGCACACCCTCAACTTTAGGTGGGATATAAGCTGGTAAGAGCCACTAATGAGAACAGAATGGAGGTGCCTTACAAGGTAAACATTTGGCTACCATGTGATCCAGCAGGCCCACTCCTGTGCCTATAAGCGAAGAAGACAGAATTGGAAACACACAGGCAGGCAAATGTGCATTGCAGCAGTATTACAATAGCCAAGACCTGGAAGCAACCAAAAAGTCCATCAACAGATGAGAGGACAAAGAAGAACTGGTACAGGTACAGATGGAATATTAGCCAAGGAGACAAATGACACAATGCCATTTGAAGGACCATAGATGAGTCTAGAAGTAATCACGCAACTTGTAGTAAGTCAGAAAGCAAAAGACACATAACCTGATATCACTTACAGGTGTTACCTAAAAATTGATACCAGTGAAGATATTTCCACAGAGACAGGCAATGAGACATTCACTAAACAAACTCTGGGTTCACCAATGGAAAGATGTGAGGATTGGATACATTAGGATGTCAGGGTAAACAGAGATATACAAACACAGGTGAAGTATATAATCACCGAAGACCTACGGAATACCAAGAGAAGACTACTCAACATTGTGTCATAACCTACAAGGGAAAAGGATCCAAATAACAATGGATATATACGTGTGTGTGTGTGTGCAAAACAACCACATCTTGCACACCTAGAACAAGCAAAACATTGTAATCAAACTTGCTGTGATAAAAAATGAAAATTAAATTTACAAAACGAACAAGAAGTAGTGAGATATAAACTTAAGGGGCTTTTTCCTGGCACATTCCATTCTACTTTACAACCTAGAACACGACTTCCATTGAGGCTCTGTGGCCCTAGTAACCAGATTTGGTAAAGGAGAACTGCTGCCGCCTTGTGGCCGTTTCACACAACAGCAGCTCTAAATCCAGCGCTGATGGTTCCTTGATATTCAAAATAATTGCAGGCCTCTAAATGACACCTGCACTCTAATCAAATCCTTGGGTCGTAAATCGAGCAAAAATCTCAAAAGACGTGCATATTTCAAAACGACACATTCAAGAGGCATATTATATGCACATTTTGTATTCTTTTTCTTTCTTTCTTTTTGTTAAAAAATAGGGCATGGAAAAATGCTCAACATTAGGAATTAATAAAGCCATGCAAATCCAGTCTACAAAAACGTTCACCTCACAGCCGTCAGAAGGATCATCAGCAAAAACGTCTACAAAGTGTAAATGCTGAAGGGGTTTTAGAGAACTGTGTACCCTCTAGCTGCTGGTGGGATGTAAGCTGGTAACAGCCAGTACTGAGACCAGAATGGACGTGTGTTTAAAGGTAAAAGTTGTGCTACCATGTAATCTGGTAGGCCCAGTGATGGGCCTATCACCTGAGTAGACCAGAATCAAAAAAAAAAAAAAGGCTGGAAATCCTGCACTGCAGCCACATGTACCATAGCCAAGACCTGGAAGAAACCAAAACGTCCATCAACAGAGAAAGGCACCAAGAAGTCGTCCATGTACACAATGGAATATTAGCCACGGAAAAGCATGGAACAGTGCCGTTGGCGCCACCATAGAAGGATCTAGAGATAATCACCCAACTTGAACTAAGAAAGAACCGAAAGACAGGTATCCTATTCCATCACTTATAGGTGTTATGTAAAACTTGATACCCATGAAATAATTTCCAAGGGAAGGACACTCATAGATTCAGAAAACCAAATTATGTTGAACCAAATGGAAAGGTGTAAGGAATGTACAAAGTAGGATATGGGTGTTAACAGACATGTACTAATACATGTGAAATATATAATCACAAAATACCTATGGAATACCAAGAGAGGTCTACTCAACACTCTGTAACAGCCTACACGGGAAAGGATCCAAAGATGAATAGATTGAAACATAGACATAATGACCCACATTCTGTACACCTAGAACACACACAACATTTTTCTCAAATCTGCTCCGATAATTAATAAAAATTCAATATAAAAAACAAGAAGTAAGGAGATATAAGCTCTTTGGGGTTTGCCCTGGCACATTCCACTCTAATTTGCAGCCTACTAACACGATTTCCAGGAAAGCTCTGTTGCCCAAAAACCCACAGCTGGAAATGTAGAAATGCTGCCGCCTTGTGGCCGTTTCCCGCAAGAGCGGCTTCAAAACCACAGTTAAGGGTCACTTAACATTCACAAGGACTCAGGGCTGTAAAGGACACCTGCCCTCAAAAATTGTGCTGAGGTATAGAATGGCCAAAAAAATTCAAAACTGGCAAATTTTTCAAGGAGATACTATGAAGAGGTAAGTTTTACTCACGATTTTTTTTAAAAAAGGAAAATGGATACAACTCAATATCAGGTATTATTAGACTCGTGGAAATATAGCCTAGAAAAAGGTTTCAACTCACGCAAGTCAACTACCATCAGCAAAATGTCTACAAACTATAAATGCTGAAGGGGTTTTAGAGAACTCTGTACCCTCTAGCTGCTGGTGAGATGTAAAGCGGTAAGAGCCAATAATGAGAACAGAAAGGAGCTGCGTTTAAAATTAAAATTGAGCCAGCATTCCATTCAGCAGGCCCAGCGCCGAGCCTCTCACCTGAGAAGACCAGAGTCGAGAAGGCACAGGCTGCAACATCTGCACTGCAGGAGTTTTCACAATAGCCAAGACACGGAAGCAACCAAAATGTCCATCAACAGATGAATGGATAAAGAACAAGTGGTCCATGAACACAATGGAATATTAGCCATGGAAAACAGTGAAACACTGGTCTTTGAGGCACCATACATGAGCCTAGAGATAATCACAGAGCATGAGCTAAGTCGGAAAGCAAAAGACATCCTATGATATCACTTATAGGCGTTATCTAACAACTGACACGAACGTATTTTCACAGAGAAAGACACTCACAGACTAAGAAAGGAAACTATTCTTATGTAAAAGGAAAGGTGGGGGCAATGGAAAATTAAGATTACGGTTACCATACGTGTACAAATACCTATTAAATACATATATCTAAAAGACCGACCATATAGCAAGGGGGTCTACGGAACACTCTGCAATAATTTACATGGGAAGAGGACCTGTACATGAATATATATATATATATATATATATATATATAAAATATACAAATGAACCAGATTGTGTACACATAGGACAAACAATATTCTAATCATTAACCCAATTATAAAAAGTAAAACAACGGACAAGAAATAATGGGACATATACTTACGGGGGTCTTTTCTGTCATATTCCATTCTAATTAACAACCTGGGAACACCACTTCCAGAAGGGATATGCTGCCCTAGTAACCAGAATTGGGAATGGAGAAATGCTGCCCAACAAGTAAATTATAATCTATTGAAATTTACTTACTTTAGATATGGGAGTGTCAAAGACTGGCATACAGAATGTAACAAACAATCTAACTGATTTAGAAAAGTATGAAAAAAACTCACGGTTGGTGGTAGGACAAAATGGGCCAACCTAAGTTAACTTTGGAAATGAGAGGATTCTGTAGGCCAAGGGCAAAATATGCCATACATACACAGTGGACTCTGTAAGTTCTTTCCCATGGGGAGTAGTAGCTAACATTACTGACACTACTATATCAGTAACTGGATGGAACAAGCACTCCATTTATTTATTTATTTTTAGGTTCACTTTTCTATTGATTTTTTTTTACATCTTTATTAGAGTATAATTGCTTTACAATGGTGTATTAGTTTCTGCTTTATAACAAAGTGAATCAGTTATACATATACATATGTTCCCATATCTCTTCCCTCTTGTGTCTCCCTCCCTCTCCCACCCCTCCAGGCGGTCACAAAGCACGAGCTGATCTCCCTGTGCTATGCGGCTGCTTCCCACTAGCTATCTACCTTACATTTGGTAGTGTATATATGTCCATGCCTCTCTCTCGCCTTGTCACAGCTTACCCTTCCCCCTCCCCATATCCTCAAGTCCATTCTCTAGTACTTCTGTGTCTTTATTCCTGTCTTACCCCTAGGTCCTTCATGACATTTTTTTCTTAAATTCCATATCTATGTGTTAGCATATGGTATTTGTCTTTCTCTTTCTGACTTACTTCACTCTGTATGACAGACTCTAGGTCTATCCACCTCATTACAAATAGCTCAATTTTGTTTCTTTTTATGGCTGAGTAATATTCTATTGTATACATGTGCCATGACAAGTGGTGGAAACCAGGTTTCTTACCACTGGAGTGAGAAGTCGCAAACAAAGGAAGGTTGCAATATCCATGTCATAACAGATCAGGTTGGAGACATCAGTATAAACTCTCTTTAGCCTAACAGAGATACACATAGTTCCACACGGAAATCTTTATGATTATGTGTATATGCACAGGCTGGGATACATGCATATATTTCCATGCACTGTCAGCTGAGCATATTTAGCTCCAACATGTAAGTTTTTAATACCATTCTCTAATAAAAGGAACAAGGGCTCTTTGAAGAAAGGGCTGATGCTAGGACTGAGACAGTAAATATATGAAACAGGATAATCTTAAAATATCAGAGAGTAAAGAAGCACCAACAATTTAAAAAACCCACAAAAGAAAAATTACGTAAAATGGAAACAGGAGCAAATGGAAGACGCTCTCACCAGCCAAAGCAAGAATGAACTAAGCAGTCTAATAATGTAGAGCCGGCTTATGACCAAAAGTTTACAATAAATATTCACGTGTCCAAACTGGTAAAAATAAATTACATAGTTTTTGATGAATGGTGTTAAATAGAAATCTCCTATGCAGAAAGCTTCTAAACAATGTATAGAGCCACTCAGCTGTCCATCAGGATGTGAAGCTCACCCCTCTCTCCTCAAGTGTGGCTTCTGCATTATGACTCCTCCTACATAAGACACACAGGATGGACATGGGAAAGAAGTAACCTCACTGTGGGAAAACTTGACACACATTACCTCAGCCTGGTGACCAAAGTTAAGAATATAAGTGAGAAGTTCCCTTAAGAGCCTGTTCTCTTGATATACAGTGAAGAGGAGTCACTTTACCTCTGTGATCTGCTTTTTCAAAGCCAAGTCTAATTACAACAAAATCACCAAGCAAATCCCAGCGCCTGGCAGTCTATACAATACCTGAGCAGCCCTCCTCCACACTGTCAAGGTCATGGAAACAAGGAGAGTCTGAGCAACTGTCAGAGCCCAGAGGAGACTAAACAGACATGACGACCCCATGTCCAGGAGACCCTGGAACAAGGAAAGGTATAACAAAGGGATCATGAATAGAGACCTCAATTAATAATAAAGTATCAATATTTGTTCATTATTTGTGATGATTCTGTAGAAAATTAGACTGGAAAAATTAAAAGTCAAATAAGAGAAACCTATTGTAACAAACTGGAAATCTAGAGGAAATGGGTGATTTCTTTGTAAAAACACACTACCAAAATGGACCCTAAATTAAGGAAAACACAAAAAGACTAATTAACCACTGAGGAACCTCTTCCCCTACTGGTTATCCTATCACTTCTCCAGGGTTTTCCTCTCCCGGGACAGGGAAGGAACAGGGACAGAGATGTTTGGCAGCTCCCTTAGTATATGACCCCACCCAGTGTCTTCATCTCCCCCAGCCACGCCTACCCAGTGAGGACACCTGAGGATGGACAAGGGATTATTGATTCGGATGTTTCAACTAGGACGTTTTTTATTCTCAGCGAATGGACACACTTACTGAAGTAAAATAAATTAGTATTTATTGTAAGGGTAGAAATAATTTAATACTTGCAAGTGGCAAGTTGAAGAATGAGTTTGGACCTGGCAGGTCTAGTGTCTCACACTGTCTCAGGGTGACCTTATTTCTTTCCAAACCTTTGTCCTGCTCAGTGCCTTTGGGGGACCCCATTCACAGGCACAGGCTCTCTCACTGCCCTTGGGCCAACAGCAATTCTAGGCTGACAACCACTCACCATCCTTTTTCCAAGAAAATTTTCTCTTTTCTTGGGTTCTAAGAAAAGTCATGGTTTTGAATACCTTTGGCCTGGCTTGGGTTTAACTCTCATCCTTGACCCATCACCAGAAGATGGAAAATGGGACTGGCTAGATGTGGGTTGTAAACCCATCTTCGAGCTGGGTGGGACATGGGCTCATCCTTCTGGAACTATCTGGACTGGAAGCAGGTGGGATGTAATTCCCAAAGGAAAACTGAGGTACTAGGCTTGGACATGAGAATAGATGCTGGCTGGGAGAAAGCAGCAGATTCTATGTCAATGACGGCTCACTGCACAGCACAGAATCTGACACAAGAGGAAGAAAGGGGTTCTCTTAGGGGCAGGGCCTGCAGCTACTCATCCAGGGCTCTTACTGTCCTCCCAAGACTACAAGAAGTTCTTTCACTTGCTGAAAGGCAGGATCGTTTTTGTTGGTAAACTCAAGTCTCCTGCCTTGGGCATCAGGCCCTCACATCTCAGAGGCTGGCCCAGAACAGCCCATGTGCCCTCAGAAGACACACACCCCTCATTCCTGCCCCTGAGAGGTGGGAGCCCTGAGCTATGCAGTCTCCCTGGCCATATTAACTACCCATCCCTGAAAAACAATACTGCTCCTTTTCCAGTTTCTTCTCTCTCCTTTTCTAAGGGAAGAAGCCAAATGCTAGGGTGGTAAGGAAACCCTTGTGCAATGAAGTAACGGGAGGCTCGAGAATTATTCCATGCCATGGAACCCATAATTGGCAGGTTTTCCAGAGGCCACATGGATGCATATGGCTCTCCAGGACAATCCAGTCTCAGTGTGAACCTCCCATTGGGAAGCCCAGTTTCTCCCATAACTTTGATTCTTAATGAATATGAATGTCAACATTTCTAACAACTAGTTCTAAATTATTACCCACACTTGTTATTGGCAGACTTTACTTGACTAGTCATTATGCTGTAATATTTCATTGTGGTTTTTAACTTGTATTTCCCTGATGATGGGGGAAGTTGAACACCTTTACTGCTTTATTGGTTCTTTGGATCTTCTCCTCTGTGAAAAGCCTGTTCCAGTCTTTTGCCCATTTTTCTATTGGGTAGAGTCTGTCTTACTGATTTGGTCTTCAGAAATACTTTATTATACTCTGGGTGCCAGTTTTGTGCCATGCAACTGTATTACAAATATATCATCTTCCATTGTGGGTGTTTTAATTCTCACTTCCTTTGTGGCTCATGAAGTTCAACATCTTTTTATGTTTATTAAGCATTTGGACATTCTCTTGTGAGAAGGGTTCAACTCTTTTGGTACAGTTTTTTATGTGTTGTGGAATTTGCAAGAGATTACTGATTTGTAGGAGTTCTTTTTAACATATCATGGGTATAAGTTCTTTGTCAGATAAATATACTATGTTTTTTTTCTGCCCGTGGGTTGCTTTTAGACACTATGATTGTCTTGATGAACATAAATTCTTAATAAAATTCCATTATAATTAAAAAAATTTTCTAACACCTAGAAGAAGAAAGGATTGAAGGGCCATGGTGTGCTGTATGGTGGTTGTGTCGGGACACACTCAAATATTTAGAGGGTTATTACCTCTCTTGGCAGGCTACGAGGCTACGAGGCTGTGCAGGCTGTGAAGGGGAGGCCCTTTTCTCAACCACATGGATGTTGGTAGTTGAAACGTCTTAAAGGAATGTCTACACTGCCCAGGTAGCTGTTCCATTACCCAGCAGCATGGTCAGCTCACTAACTGTCCATGGGGTCTTGACAGGGCCCAGGCTGAACTGAGCTAGAGGACCACAGATGCCTGCCTGAATGGTCAGAGGCCAAGGACTGTCCTGCATGAGACTTGATTGTCTATTGCTACCCACTCAGATGGGACAAAGGACGCCTGAGGCCCCAGGAGGGCCCCACCAGCCCTCAAGCAGCCATGGGGCTGGCAGGTTGCTACACCCAGTCCTGCATTAATCCACACATGTCCACTGAGTGCCCTCCTGTCTGGGCACTCTGCTGGAACTGGGGCTGCCCAGGCAGAGCAGGGCCAACACCACCTTTCCCAGATGGGAGGGCCGGAAGGAACCATGCATGACTCCAGACACCCTCCACAACCCGTGACTGACATCGAGTTCGATATGAAACACTCAGAGACAATACAGAAATTTCATTCTTCTCTCAGAGCCCAGGACTGGGGCATAGAAAGACAGTGGTCCAGCTCACCTCCCTGACTCATGTGTGACCCTGGGCAAATCCTATCCATCCTAGAGACCTCAGAGAAGATAAAGGAAGGGCCATGGGGGCCAGTTATGTTTAAACCTAACCCTAACCCTAAGGAACCCTAACCTCTAACCCTAACACCCCAACCCCAGACCCCTAGACCCTCTACCCTGACTCTCAAACCCTGACCCCTGACCCTTAAACCCTGACCTGACTCAAACCCCAGACCTAAACCCTAGCCCGGGGGATACCGAGGGATGATGGTACTCTGGAATAAACCAAGGGATTCATGACCTTGCATCTAGCAATAGTTTCTCAGATCTGACACTAAAACACAAGCAATGAAAGAAAAAAAAACAGATAATCTGGAGTTCCTCAAAATTACAAACGTTTGTACATCAAAAGAGGCTCTCCAGAAAGTAAAAAGACAGCCCACAGAATGGAAGAAAACACAGGCACATCATATATCTAATAACAGTCTTTATCCAGAATATATCAAGAACTTTTTACCACTCAGTAAAAGGGCAACCCAATTTTTGGAATGCACAAAGGACTTGCATGGACTGTTCTCCACACAAGGCATACAAGCGGTCCACAAGCACATGAAAAGATGTCACACATCAGTAGTCATGATAGAAATGCAAATTAAAACCACAATGTGATACCTTCACACACACTAGAAAGGTTATATTAAAAATAAATAAAAATAACAAATGTTAGCAACAATGTAGGGAAATGGGGACCCTTAAACTTTACTTATGGAAATGTAAAATGGTGCAATCTATGTGTACAAAACTTTGGCATTTTCTCAAAAATATAAAAATGTAATTATCATATGTTTCAACAACTCCACTCCTAGATATATACCCAAAGGACGGATAACAGTGTTCAAATAAAAACGTATACTTTGATATTCATAGCAGCACCGTTCACAATAGCCCGAGGTAGAAACAATTAAAATGTCCTCCAACGGGTGAATGGACAAGCAAAATAAGGTAGATCCGTAAGCTGCGTTATTCTGTCATATGAAGGAATAAAGTCAAATTGTGCAGCTGCTGTGGAAAACAGTATGGCGGCTCCTCAAAAACTTAAACGTGGAATTAACGTGTGATCCCTCCATTCTGCTCCAGGGTATACACCCAAGATATTAGAAAGCAAGGACTGGAACAGATATCTGTACCCCATATTCATAGCAACATTATTCACAGTAGCCAAAAGGTGGAAGCAACGCAAGTGTCCTTCAACAGATGAATGCATAAGTACAGGGTAGTATATACACAATGGCATATGATTCAACCTTTAAAACTAAGGTAATTCTCACACCTGCTACAATGTGGATGAACCCTGAAGTCATTATGCTAAGTGAAACCAGCCAGACACGAAAAGGACAAACATTCTATGATTCCACTAGTATGAGGTACCCAGATAAGTCAAATTCAAAGACAAAGTAGACAAAGGTTGCCAGGGGTTGAGGGGAATAAGTATTTAATGGTTACAGTTTCACTTGGGGAAAATGAAAAAGTTCTGGAGATGGGTGGTGAGGACGTTTTTACAACAATGTGAATGTATTGAATGCTATAGAAGTGTATACTTAAAATGACTTCAATGATAAATGTTATGTGTTTTCAATCACAATGAAAAAAATGATACATGTTATAATATGGATAAACATTGAAAACATCCTAAGTTAAAGAAGCCATACAGGAAAATCCACGAGATCATACTCATCTTGCACACTTTCAATCCATGAAGGTTTTTTAAATGAGGGAAAACCCAGTGATGGTTCCAGAAAAAGAAACCTGGATTAGAATGGAAAAAGACATTTCCACAAAGTTGGGGCAGCTGGTGAAAGCTGAAGTGGTCCTGTGGATAGGATTATAATGTGGAAACCATAATTATCCTTCCTTTGGGGGTTATATGTCCTGGTTCCCTGGGAGACTGGCCCTGTGTTGGCTAAAACACACTGCAGTATTTGGTGTGAATGTAGAAAACTTTGTACTGCTATTTAAACTTTAAACTTTAAATTTGAAATTTACTAGAAAATACCTTTCAATACAACCATGTCAGTAACATTACAGAAAATCAGAGACGACATCAAACATTGCTAGAGAGGCCAAGACTTACCCAGACCAAATTCAACCAAGGTGGTGATGCTAATCACTGTGTCCACATGGTATTGAGAGGCACCATGGGAAGATAATACTAGGAGCCACTAGGTCTTGGGTGCTGTAGATGACCTGGGTGTAGAGGAAAACAGTGGGATTTCTGAATTCAAGGTTTCTACATAAATCCACCAAAAAAACTGTCAGAACTAAAGAAATGAATTCAGTAAAACTGCAGGATCTTTTGTGATTCTATACACTAATGATGAACTATCAGAAAGAGGAATTAAGAAAACAATTCCATTTATAATCTCATCCCCCAAAAACTAGGAATAAATTCAACCAAGGGCTTGAAAGACCTGCACACTGAACACTAAGACATTGATGAAAGAAACTGAACAGACACAAATCAATGGAAAGATATCCCGCGCG
Source organism: Leucopleurus acutus (assembly GCF_964270905.1). NCBI lineage: Eukaryota > Metazoa > Chordata > Mammalia > Artiodactyla > Delphinidae > Leucopleurus > Leucopleurus acutus. Next base: position 60,878,716 of record NC_139161.1, read on the forward strand.
CATGGGTGAAAATACTGTGAAAATGTCCATGATACCCAAAGCAATGTACACATACACGCAACCACTACCAAAATTCAATGACATTTCATAGAATCAGAACAAACGATCTTAACATTTGTGTGGAGCCACACAGGACCCAGAAGAGCCAAAGCGACCCTGAGGAAGGAGAACAGGCTGGAGGCATCTCGCTCCCTGACTCCACACTACATTACGAAGCTACAGTCCCAAAATAGTGTGGAATTGGCACAAAAACAGGCACACGGAGCAGAGAGCCCAGAAATAAACCTACAGGTATGTGGTCAGTTCATTCACAAGAAAGGAGCCAAGAACACACACCAGGGAAAGGACAGTCCCCTCAATGAACGATGCTGGGAAAACCAGACGCCACACACCAAAGAACAACACTGCACTCTGTCTACACCACACACAAAAGGGGCCAAAAACCCAGTTTTCCACATCAAGCCCTTCCTCTCCTGGGTCCTCTGAAGACAGACGCCCTCAGCGGTCAGCAACGTACAGGAACCTTCTCCCCACTTTTCCTCACATTTTCCCTCAGCGGCATCACCTCCCAGCAGGTCCTGAGGAGACCAGGCTCCTGTCAGCATGAACTGGACCCCACGGTGTCCCAAAGCTGAAGCCCCAGTGGGTCCTGAGGAGACCCGGCTTCTGTTAGTGTGGACTCGACCCCGGGTTGTCCCAAAGCCCGGCCATCAGCGTGGACTCAGCCCCACGTGTTCCAGAAGCCAAAGCCCCAGCAGGTCCTGAGGAGACGGGGCTCCTCTCCGCATGAACATGAACAGCATGATCTGAACAGACATCCCGCCGAAAAAGATATACAGACAGTAAAAGTCATACAGAAACAAGGTCAACATCATACCATTAGGGAATTACAAATTAAAATCATGAGATATCACAGCACACCTATTAGGACTGCTAAGCTCCAAAAATATGACAATACCAATTGCTAGAGGGTGAGGAGCAAAAGGAACTCTCCCTCATAGCTGGGGAGATGCATGTGCAGCCACTTTGTAAGACAATTTGGCAGATTTTCCAAAGCTAAACAAGTCTCACGTTGGGATCCAACAATCACACTTCCAGTATTTAGGCAACTGCTTTGAAAATCTATGTCCAAATGCAAGGAAGGATGCAATTATGAAGAGCAGCACTTTCACAGTGGCTAAAAACTTAGAAGAAATCAGGATATCCTTCAAAAGATAAATGCATAAGCAAATTGGGGTACATCCATGTCAAGGCAAGTAGAATATGCCACCCCAAAATATGTCTCTCTGGAATAAGGATTATTGGTCTGCTTAAAAAAAAAAAGAAAAAAGGCTTCTCTGGTGGCTCAGTGGTTAAGAGTCCGCCTGCCAATGCAGAGAATGCGGGTTCGAGTCCTGGTCCTGGAAGATCCCACACGCCTCAGAGCAAGTAAGCCTGTGCACCACAACTACTGAGCCTGCACTCTAGAGCCCGCGAGCGACAACTACTGAGCCCGCGGGCCACAACTACTGAAGCCCGCATGCCTAGAGCCTGTGCTCCACGACAAAAACCACCACAATGAGAAGCCCGCGCACCGCAATGAAGAGTAACCCCTGCTCACCAGAACCAGAGAAAAGCCTGCACGCAGCAACGAAGACCCAATACAGCCAAAAATAAAATAATAAATTTATTTTAAAAAAATCTCAGAAAACTGAGATGCCGTTTTATGAGGGACATTTACAATAGAGAAATCTCCACTTATAAGGGTATGTCTCTCTTTGCACCAAACATAGAAGGATAATAAAATCTTAAGTAACTCTTTTCAGTGGAGAAGTCCTGACTTTAACGTGCAAACAATCATACTCTTGTTTACTGTGCTTTGCATGATAACCTGCCATAACTGGCCTTCCCCCCTTCCTCAGCATCTTTCTTCTGTTTTTAGCTGAAGACAGTATTTAAGGGGATGGTTTTGGCCATTTCAGGGAGTGACTCAGTTTTCCGTGGTATCCCCCCTGTATTCAGAAGGTATACATGTTATTAAACTTCTGCTTTTCTCCTGGTAATCTGTCTTTTATTACAGGGGCTGGGGGGGCCTCAATCAAGAACCTAGAAAAGTAGAGGGAAAATTGTTTTTCCTCCCATACACATGCAGTGGAATCCTACTCAGCAGAAAGGAATGCACCACCAACCTATGGAAAGACATGGATAAATCTTCAGTATATACTGCTAAGTGAAAGACTTCAGTCTGCGGAGGCTGCACACAGTATGACCCCATTGATGACATTCCGGGAAAGGCAAAGCTACGTAGATGATAAGCAGATCACGGGGTGGGGGGTTTGAAGTAGTCCATATGATACTCTAGGGTGGATACCTGTCACTATGCATTTGTCTAAGCCCACAGATGTGCATAGCCCAAGGGGCCAATCATAATCTATTCAAATCTAGTTATTTAGGATGTAGGAGTGTTGCAGGATGGAATGCATAATGTGACAGAGTCTAACTGTATTAGAAATATATGGAAACAACTCACTGTAGGGGATGGGATAAAAGGTGCTGACCTAAGTTACCTTTGGAAATGAATGGAATCTGCAGACTAAAGGCAAAATGGACCGTATATAAACAGTGGGCATTATTCTACGAAGTTCTTTCCAGGGTGCAGTAGCTAACAATTCTGAAACCTCTGCACATGTAACCTGGAAAGGAGCAATGCGTAAATAAATGGCAAGTGGTGGGATCCAGGCTCCTTGCTGTGGGAGTGGGAAGTTACAGATAAGCAAGGAGAGAGCCTCTGCCCTCGTAATCGTGGATCTGGGCTTCCTGGGAGGATGTGGACTGGCCGGGGGAAACACACAGATCTTCATGCTGGGAAGACCCTGCAGGCACAAGAACTTCACGCCCCATCTTTCCACCCATACCTGCTGGAAACACTCAGCCCTCCGTAATCAGTCAATTGCAGCGTTTAAGACATTCTCACCCCCAGGCAGATAAAGGAACATGAGGGTCTTGCTTACCTCTAAGCTGTCCCAGAATCCAGGCCCTGGGGGTGGAGCCAGGATGGGGGTTCCTGGGCCTCTGAATCCAGACCCTGGGGGTGGAACCAGGTTGGGGGTTCCTGGGCCTCTGACCAGCAGGTGAGAGGAGGGAGGAAGACCGGTCCTGAGGACAGAGGTTCCCTCAAGTCTGTGAGTCCCGGTGCCCTGATGGGGTTCATTCCCAGTGAGGACATGGGCGGGGCCTGCAGTGGTTCTCTGTTCCCCCTGGGCCCTTTGATGAAGCCATGGCAGCACTGGGCCCAGACGTCTCCTGGAGGTGTCTCAAATTCTGACACAGCGGTTTTACAAAGGAACAAGAGAATGGAGCTGAGCCCCTGAGGGCCACTCCTTTCTGGCTCTGAATTGCTTCCAACAGGACCACAGTCACCTGCATGTAGTCTGCTGTGACCTACCTGCCCCCACTGGCCTTTCCTCTCCCTCCCTGCAATGATTCCAGTGACATTTCCAGCCTGGACCCCTCTCCCAGGCCAGACACCTCTGTCCAGCCGCTGCATCCCCGTCTCCCTTGGGGGCTAACAGGCCCCTCAGAGGACTGGGATACCGCAGCTCCTGACACCCAGGAGCAGCCCCACCTTCCCAGGTTGCCCAGCCCAGGCACCGGGTGTAACCGAGCAGGACCCTACGGGGCCTTCCCAGGGCAGAACCCTCCCCCACATCCTCTGCTGTAGCTCCTCTCTGAAGTACCTGGATAACAGTGTCTGATGCATGCTTCCTGAGTTGTTTTACAGATGCTAAAACCACCACCAGGTGGAAGAAATTAACTACTTGATGATCATGAACAGGTAGCCCCAGAGCTTCTGGTGCCTAAGAATTTATAATGTTAACCGCCTGTTACCTCACCATCAGCCAGAGAATTGTGCACCAGCTGATCACATACCCTGCGATCCCCCTCCTTCACCTGGCCTTTGAAATTGCTTTGTTGAAATCCTTCAGGGAGCTTGGGGCTTTAGAGCACAGGCCACCTGGCCTCCTTGCATTGGCACTTTTACAATTAAAGCTGCACTTTCCTTCACCACACCCGGTGTCAGTAGACTGGCTTTACTGCACTCGGGCAAGCCGACCCACGATTTGTTCGGTAACACTGGGGCCTCCCAGGCTCCCACCCTCCTTGTGCCCCAGTGACTGTCACCTGCTCCTCCAGAGTCTTGTTGCAGCAAAAATAGAAATGAAGTTTTCCCTGCCCTGAGAACAAGGAATACAAAGGGAGCAGTGAACAGGCTAGAGAAGAAACATAATCTGGCCTGAAAGAATTCATCACTCCTTGTTTTCCTTTGTCACTCATTTGTAGTAACTAGATTTGTACTTTACAAAGCTAACCTCACTCCCTGACACTATGTGATTTACATTCGGCACCCATCACCCCGACTCTGTGTGAGTTACATCCCCTGCCTCTCACTCCCTAACCTTATTATGTCCAGCACTTACATTCTATACGCCCCTCCTAACAAATCACCTCCTATAGATTTTGCATTTCAGAAACGAGGTCACCGCCAATAAACCAGAGGCAAACGGACGCAATTACCAGACTGCTGGACCCCAATTACCAGGCGGCCTGATGCCAGCTATGACAGTTTTGAAATAATGCAGAGGAAAGGAGGAATGCAAGACCTTCGCTACTTTTATCCTTATCCTATACCCCAGACTGCGGGAGCCCCACATATAAAATCTTCCCTGATTCTCGAGAAGGGGTGCCCAGTTCTTGAGGCACTAGCCAGCTGTGTCTTTCCTTCTGCCTGGCAGAAAAATAAAGCCATCTCTCTCTTCCTCCAAACCCATCTCCGTATTTCTGTTTGGCCTCGGTGCACAGGGAAGCCGAGATTTCGACAACAGTCTGTGGCCAGTTCCCACACTAATTCCCCTCTACGCCCACAGCCCTGGCCCAAGCCCGATCTGGTGCCTGGTTCCTCCATCAGGCCTGACAAAGCTCCCTGCCCCGACCCCCACGGTGCGTCTCACATCCCACCCCAACCTGGTCTTTCTGAAGCATAAACGAGACTGACTCTCTCCCGCCTGTAATCCCCCAAATGTTTCCCCACTTTCACTAGGATATCTGCCGGGAGAGACACCTGCCAAGGCCCTGAGAGTCCCCGGCATCCCCACTAGGCTGCTGGCTCCTGAGTTCCCTGACAATGGGCACCTCAGCAGGCCGGGAGACACGGCAGGAAACCCCAGAACTGCTCACCTCAGGACGGGGCAGGCACTGCCACGGCCTCATCAAAGAGAGCAGAGGAGGCTTCCCCAGCTGGGACACAAACTCTGCACGAGTGGCCTCTCCTTGAGCCATTACATCACCTCATGTGACTTGAGGGAAGGAAGGACTGAAGCACACCTGGTTCCTAAGGAGGATGGTATAGGCTCAGTCACGTCCCTCCAAATTCACATGCTGAATCCCTAACCCCCAGGACCCCAGGATGTGGCTGTATTTGGAGGTGGGATTTTTAAAGAGGTGATCAAGGTAAAAATGAGGTCACTAGGGTGGATCCTAATCCAATAGGATTGATGTCCTACGAGAAGAGATTAGGACACAGATAGGCACAGGGGGAGACCACGTGAGGACCTGGGGAGAAGACGGCTGTCTAAGCACCAAGGAGAGAGGCCTCAGGAGAAGCCAGCGTGCACACACCTTGATCTCCGACAGCATCCAGGGTTGGGAGATAGGTCTGTTACCCAAGCTGCCCTGTCTGTGCTATTTGTTACGGCGGTTCTGAGCAGACTCACACGCAGGGTAACTCAGGGCTCAGACTGGACACAGCCCACTCTCCATCCCCCTGTACGTGGGTTACAGGAACCCCAGGAACTGAGGAGGGGGTCCCTGAGGGGAGGCACAAGATAGAAGATGCTAGGCATTAACATGACTGCATTCGTGTTAAACGTGCCTGAAGTCCAATCACACGAGATGGTTTTGTCCTGTATGTACATCGGCACCTTCAGTCTGAACTGCAGATCTTTGGCTTCACCAGCTCCACTGAGAGCATTAGCTTCACCTGCTGTGGACCATCTCCTATAGGATTTCCAGAACCACAAAGCACCGAAGCTTCACAGGACCCAGAGTCTGTGCGCTAGTGTCTGGGCAACCCTCACAGGAGAGCTGCACAGCCGCCCATCAGAACCCATTTCCCTTTTTTCTGTTCACAGCTACCCTGCACCTCCCAGCCTTCCCACCCCTTCCAGCTGGGGCGTAGCGTCTCGTGTTACCAAGGGAAATGGGTGGAGGTGGTGAGGGCCTTGGCCAGCCTGCATCCTAGGACAGAGGGCATGAAGCCCAGCTGGTCACCCCACCCTGCTGGTTGGAGCCCTCACCCGGAAGAAGGGAGGAGAAACAAGGGGGACAGAGACTGGGACCTGACACCCACCTGACCTGGACTCTCACAAGAAGGGGACAGACACATCTTGAGCTTCAGCCCAGTTTTGGGAGACACTTTGTTCCAGCAACAAACTTCTGCCTTAAAAGCCAAGGTGCTTTAAAAACCCCTCCCCAGCTGTCACAGAAAGTCAGGCTTCATCTCATCACACTTTTCTCAAACACCATTTCACACTGAGACCACCTCTCAGGTGATGGTGCTTCAGAGCAGCCCCTTTAAAAGATCCCTGGAGTTCAGCTCTCCCAGCCCTGCCTTCAGTTTAAGCGAGAAGTTTCCTTGACAACCTTGACAAACCTGCTCAGTTTCCTTGACAACCAAGCCTGGCAACCTCCCAAACTCTTCTCCTTCAAACATTCCTATTCTAGGCTGGATGAGCCTAAAGTGACAGTGCCGTCATCTTGTGCCAGAGAGTGACTCCTCCAAGCCCGTAGTTATTGGTTACACGATGCTATTGATGATGAAATCCCAGGAGAGCCAGCTTTGCAACATAACCATTTCTGGACTCGGCACTGGGTCCCTTTCCACGGACAGAGTGGAGTGGCTGTTTCCGCCGGCCCCTTGATGGAAGAGCTCACCTAATGCAGCCAGGACTTCATCCCTTCCAGGTGATTCCAGGGTCCTCATTCTCCCCAGACCCCCACCCACATGGCTGCTGTCTGTGCCAGTCTATACGGGACCTTGGTAATCTCCTAAAATGAGGGTTATTTTATACAAAGGTAATGGGTTGAATGCTGGCCCCAAAAGATGTGCCCCCCCAGAACACGTGAACAGGACCATATCTGGGAAAAGGGTCTTTGTATATGTAGTTAAGGATCCAGAGATGAGGGCATCTTGGGTTAGGGTGACCCTCAATCCAATTGAGAGAGTCCTTATGAGAGACAAAAGAGGAGAAACACAAACATAGAGGAGAAGCCACGTGAAGACAGAGGCAGAGACGGGAGGGATGCAGCCGCAAGCCTGGGAATGCCTGGAGACCCCAAAAGCTGGAAAAGGCAGGAAGAACCCTATCCTGGAGCCTTTGGAGAGACTTCCGTCCTGCAACACCTTGATCTCAGATGTCTGGTCTCCAGGACTGGGGGAGAATGAATTCCTGTTGTTCTAAACCACCCAGCTTGTGGTCATTTGTTATAGAAGGCACAGAACGGTCACACAGACCCTGCTCTGTAGGATTGTAGAAGTGCTGGTCTCACTAAAGGCCGACAGAGGCTGGATTGCAGAACCCTTAGAGTCAGTACTGGGCCCCAGAAATTGTAAAGCAGTGGCTGGACACCAGAATGTTGAGGGGTCAGTCAGAAGCCCATCCCTAAGGGTGCCGGCTGCACACGGCCTCCCCAGGTTTTTACATCTCTACATACTGGGGATAAGTATTTCCATCCTGATTCAGGGCCTCTGATGTCACCGTTCACGTTGCTAATTAAGAACCCACTAGTTACACAGATGAAAACCCTATCAGGACACTTGCTCCAGTGGTAAACAATTCTGAAGTTGGTCAGAGGTGGGGAATCGTCTCCCATGCAGCCAGCAAGACCCCCGCAAGGAGTGTCCTCATTGCAAGGCTGGGGGATGGTGCCGAGGCGTCTGTGAGTAAACGTGAGCTGAGCCCCAGGCCAGCTGCTGCTGAACTGTTCCCACCCTTCCCAGGTAAAACACCTGAATATATACAAGGACTTGAAAGCCTAGAGGAAGGGCCATGGAGCCACCCCAGCGACAGCACGCTGGCCGACTTGGTGCCTGCAGGCCAGCCAGGATGGTCCTGGCCCCAGGCGCTCTTCTGGAAGATTTCCATTTCCCTGCCTGAGGTAACCCTCCTGTCCCGACTCCCACTGCTTTTTTCCCTCCTTACCTCTGCCCGGGGAGAAATTCCAGCGGCAGTTATGGGTGACACATCCTCTTCTTTATCAGGTGGCAGCCTGGTAACTCCTGCAGAAAGTCCAGCAGAGCCCCACTCACACCGGGCCACCCACAAAGCCGTGGCCCCTCACTCCCTCCCACCAGCCCAGCCCCGACACTGCTGACGGGGCAGAGAACATGGTGTCGGACACAGCTGCAGGAGCTCTTGCTGCCTGGAGCGGTGTTTATATAGACCTCAACCCAGGCACACCTGGGAAGGGCTGGCCGGCCGGGTCATGCTGCCCAGGTCAGCCAATCCTCACCCCTCAGGGGCTCATAGCTGCAGAAAATGGGCCTTGCTGCACCGGCAAGGTCTAAGGAACAGGTGTGGGCTCCTGAGTCAGGATAGACAAGGGGCTGCAGCTCTGGCTTGTTTTATAATCATTTTATCTGGCCCATGAGTGGGAGACAACTTCAAGAAGGCCCTCTCCTAATGAGAGGAACCAAGGAGTCAGGGAGAGGAGGGGTGGTGGGTGGAGACGGAGGCCTGGTGCCCCGGCTGCAGTGGAAGCCTCTGGAGGAGAGGCGGAGGGAGGCCACACAGAGTGAAGCCCAGGGTCACAGACCTGTCGGAGCTGCTGTTTGTTAGTTCAAGTCCTGCTCTGAGGTGCTCTGTGTCCGCTCTGAGACAGGTGAGCTAGGGGTGCTTTTCAATGAGGGTTACGTGCACGGTTCCTGTGTGCACAGACTTGCTGGGTGCCTGCCCAGGTGAGCTCCATACCCGGGGAGGGGCCTGACCACTAGAGCCCCGTGGGCTGCTGGGTACCTGCCCAGGTGAGCTCCATACCCTGGGAGGGGCCTGACACAAGGGCCCCGGGGGCTGCTGGGGACCTGCTCAGGTGAGCTCCATACCAGAGGAGGGGCCTGACCACGAGAGCCCCGTGGACTGCTGGGTACCTGCCCAGGTGAGCTCCATACCTGGGGAGGGGCCTGACCACGAGAGCCCCGTGGGCTGCTGGGTACCTGCCCAGGTGAGTTCCATACCTGGGGAGGGGCCTGACCACGAGAGCCCCGTGGGCTGCTGGGTACCTGACCAGGTGAGCTCCATACCCTGGGAGGGGCCTGACCACGAGGGCCCCGGGGGCTGCTGGGGACCTGCCCAGGTGAGCTCCATATCCTGGGAGGCGCCTGACCACAAGAGCCCCGGGGGCTGCTGGGTACCTGCCCAGGTGAGCTCCATACCCTGGGAGGGGCCTGACCACGAGAGCCCCTTGTGCTGGGAGGGGGGGGGGCGTGTGTATGAGCATCCTCTCTGTGCAGCCGGCACAGAGTTGCTTAGCAACTTCCCTGTGGGCAGTGCTGGGATGAAATGAGAACCAGGAGATGCCACGGACCCCCTGAATCCCTGTCCATCCAGGATGATGAGATCAGTAGGTGGGTGCTGGCCACTGTGTTGCATGAGGGAGGCCCCACGGGTACCTCTTGTGTCTTCCACCTGACACCACAGAGGCCTCCCCAGGACAGAGCAGACAGCCTGCCTGGGGCAGGTGGGAGCTCCTGGTTACCCTGAAGGGGACATGAGAGGGACGGACTAGGCAGGAGGAGGTGGGAGCCCAGGCAGAGCCATGGGGCTCGGGGCCAAGGGGGCCTTTCTGGGTCTGAGCTGGGAGTGGACGTGCAGGTGGTGAGTGTGATCCAGGAAAGCTGCCCTTGTGACGTGAGGCTGAACGTGCTTCAGAGTGACAAGCCTTCCGGGTGATCCCAGAACAGGACAGTGAGACGGATCCTGTTAGAAGAAGGTAAGTGAGTCCCCCCAAGAGGAGGCTCTGTGAGCTGGTCCCGGGAGGGGGTGAAGGGAACAGGCGTGGAAGCTGCGGGGAGCGGGCAGTCCCCCTGGGCGGGCGGCGGGTGCAGACCCCACTCCGTGTCCCACAGCTGTGCTTCCGGCTGGATTACTTGGCTTCCCGGAGCCTCAGCTTCCTGGTCTGCTCGTAGGGTGATGGTAGCATGGACTGACTAGTAATTTGCTCAGAACAGGGTAGGAAGGGATCTAGTGGAAATTCCACAGCACACCATCGATGTGGGAATCGCAGGCCCTGTTTCCCGCAGGTCTGTCTTCAGGATTGGGAGAGCAAAGCCGAGCAGACTTGCAGCAGAGCCTGGGGACGGGCTCCGTTTGGTGGGTCCCCCTGTTTCCTAAGTCTTGGAAGGGGCAGCTCCAATGGGCAGGTTCATCCCACACCTGAGAGCATCCAGACCTCAAGGCCCAGCAGCCCCGAGCCCTGTGTCTGGGCCCGTTGGAGGTAGGCGGGACAGGCCGGCATCCTCCTCGGCGCTCTTCCTGCCCAGAACATTCGGGGTCCGGGCCGTCATTAGGGAGAAGAAGGGATGGGGGTGTCCCATGTGGGAAGAGGACACGGAGCGGCTTGTGCACGTGGACGTCCACACGGGGAATGTGGGTCGGTGGAACGCGGGCACTGGGAGGGGCAGGCGGTGGGCCTGAGGAAGCAGGGTGGGGCCGGGGGTCCTTGGCGGGGAGGTGCGAGCTTCGTCTGTGTCGGGCCTCAAACTCCACGGGGCTTCCCTCCCCTGGTCACTGGGCAGGAGGGGCCGAGCAGCGTTGGTGGAGGGACCCCTCGTGTCCCCAGGCCCTGCCAGCGTCGGCCCTCCAGGCTCTGGGTTGGGGAGCCTGAGGGGCGCAGGCCCAGCTGTGCCCGCAGGGAGGCCTGGAGGGGTCGGGCGGGAAGCACGGGTGTGGTCTCCCCTGTGCGGAAGCTCCCGAGCCAGTGTCCAGTGGGAGCCCTCACCTCGCACGTGGGTTTCAAGTCCACAGCTCAGATCACCTTCTAGCCGCTTGGTTTGTTTTCTAGACACAAAGTCCTAATATCTCCTATGTCCCCTGCCCGTGAAAAGGCACGTCTCACCTGGCACCAGGTGCTGCCTCTGGTCCCCCCTGACTGGACGCCCAGCAGCCAGTGTCACCACGTCACGACTGTCAGGGGGTGTTAGGCGTGGGGGGACGAGAGCACACGGTCCAGGCCCACGAGGGGCCGTGCCGTCCACGGAGCCGGTGCTGTGGCTGTAGGCGTTCCCTCCCCCACCCTGCGGGCAGAGACCACCGTCCCCTTACAGACTGTTACCAGGTGAAGTCATGTGCACCCTGCTCGGGCCCCAGCCTGCGAGGCGCTCTGCCCCAGCGGGGAAGGTTTCCTTTTCCCACGTGGGTTCTAGTAGGCAAATAACAGAACCAAAGCCGAGACCAACACAGCACAGGCTCTACTCAGTGGCCAAAGAGTGGAGAAGCGGGAACTGAGTTCACAGGTCACTTTCTCGCCCCCCTGGAGAGAGTGGTTTAATTTTAAAGAGTAAAGGCAAAGGGAGGAGGAGGGAGGCTACTGATGGGATGAAGAGGCCTTCCGGGGAAGGGGCGGGGCTTCTTCCAAGGGGCTGGGGTACCACCTCCTTTTACCCGGTTCTGGTCCTTCATGTCCAGCCATGGCCGCCGGTAGGTGTGTCACTTAATATGCCGATATCGTAAATTCAACACTTGATGAGACTCGGGGTCGTTGGAGGTCACATTCGTTGCCATCTGGGTCCCAGCTGGTTCCATCTGTTTTTCTGTGTGTAGCTTCCTTTCTTATCTCTGGACCCCTTATACTTAGGTGAACTCCTGCTGAAGGTGGGGGTGCAGGACAGCCCTGTGAGAGGTGGGTGCACGGGGTTTGAGCAGGGCCTGGAGCAGCTCTGACAGCAAGAGGAGGCTGAGACGGGCGGTCAGTCTGACGCCCGCACTGGGACCTGTGCTCGGCATGCGGAGGTGGTCAGCCGGGAGCACGTGTCAGGGAAGGTTCTCGGTGTTTACACAGAAGATGTGAACGTGGGCCCAGATGCAGAGCTGCCTGCAGACGCTGCTACAGAAACCCCCGATTCTTTCCTGAGAAAACTTGTGGGCAGTCATTCAGGCAACAGGGCAAACTGCTTGCTCTGGGTCTCCTGTGGGGAAGTGGGGGTGTAGCAACAGGGGCTCAGCCTGCATAACCCCAGAAGCCCTCCCAGGACAGCTCCAGAGCCACTTCTGGAATGGCAAGGAGAAGTGGGTCTTCCACCTACTAGACGTGGAGGACAGGGCTGGGGTCTGCAGGGCCGCCCTCACCTTCAGGTATCGGCTGGGAGGGTCACAGGACCCAGCACATGCTTGTGACTTGTGTCCTCACAGCTGAGATGGGTCACAGCACACAGTAGGGATGCCCGGGAGGGAGGACCCCTGCTCCGGTCACCTCGTGACCTTTCATGCCCCCTCCTTCCCTCAAGGGCCTCTAGGTTGTGTCTTCCCCCAGCGACAAGGGCAGAACCATTACAGTTACCCCCACCCCCATCCCCCCAGGGAAGCCCATTAGAGGCTTGGTACCCGGCTGGGGGCTTGTCATGTGGTGTTCTCTGCCCTCACCCTCCAAAATGCCAGTGCCCAGAAGGGGAGCCGGGGTTCAGCGTGAGCCACATGGTTTGTGCAAACAGCACGGGCGCAGCGGGCTGCCCCTAACGGGAGGAGGGAAGGTTTAGATCAGGGCAGGGAGCTGCTCACCAGCTGCATTAGCTTCCCAGGACAGCTGTGACGAACGACCACAAACGGAGGCTCAGAGCAACAGAAACCTGTCCTCTCTCAGTCCTGAGACCAGACGTCTGAGATCGATGCGTCCGAGGGCTGCGCTCCGTCTGGAGGCTCCAGGGGAGGGTCCTGTCTGTCTCTTCCAGCTTCTGGGGGCTCCCTGGGCTTGTGGCCTCATCCCTCCCGTCTCTACCTCCATCTTCACATGGTGTCTCCTGTGTGTCTGTGTCTCTCCTCTGGTCTATTAGAAGGACACTGTCACTGATTCAGGGCCACCCTGATCCAGGATGACCTCATCGTCAGATCCGTAACTAATTATACCTGCAAAGACCCTACTTCCAAATAAGGTTCAATTCTCAGATTCTGGGGGGCATGGCGTGGACATAACTTCTGGGGGACCCTCATTCAACACAGTGTAGTACCCAGTTCCCAGATGCCAGCCGACCTTCCTCAGGACAGCATCAGGCTGGTGATGTTCTGTCTTTCTGCATGGAGTTGTCTCTTGTTTCTTGTGGTAACAGTGAGGTTGGGTGGGTGGCGCTGACAGCTGACCTCCCAGTCATTCCAGGGACCATGCTGACGTGTCCTTCCCGGGAGGGTGCGAGCATGGCCAGGGCTCCCTGTGAATACCCTACACTGACCGCTCGGTGGTCAGACACCTGCATGGGCTGGACCGGTCCCCGGCACCTTCTACCACATCCACAGCCTGGTGGACTCTGTGCGGGCCTATGACCGTGAGGTGTGGACCGGCAGGATCGGTGGAAGCCCTCCTGCCTGCCATGTGGCCTCCAGCCCACCACAGACCCTCCAGTCCTGCCATGGACACCCCCATCCCATTAACCCCGAAGAGGGCTTCTGGGAGGGGTGAGAACTTAGCCATGAAGAAGACAGGGCAGGCCCTAACTGCAGCAGGTGGAGGCAAGGACTGGGGGTGCTTGGCTATTTGTCCCCCAAAGACCCAGGATGTGGGCTCTGACTTGACGGGTCCACCTCCACCTGGGCTCACCTGGGGGGTCGCTGCAGAGAGAGCGTGTCCTTGGGTGATTTCCCAACTCTCCCCACCCCCAGCTTCACCCTCTGGGCCCCCCGGCCCCATTAATAATCTTTAAATAGTGTCTCTCACCCATCAGGCCTGCGTGGGAGATTTTAATATTGTGTGGGAGTCCAGCAACCAGCGCCCATGTGTCCTGTGTGTCTTGGGAGGGGAGGGAGCCTCGCTCTCACATTCCTGCCCCAGTGCACCTGGGCTCAGGGGCAGCAGACCCAGGCTCTGTTCCGGCAGAAGCTCCCTTTCTGTGAACAAGTCTTCCCCCACTCCCGTTATCCTCACTGGAGACTCAGGAGGCCACAGCATCGGGGCACCTCCAGCACCAGGACCCCACCCTAGGGAATCTCTCAAGAGCAGGGACCAGGCCTGGAGGTGGAGGGGAGGAGGGAGCCGGCCGCTTCAGGATCCCCGGGGCTAGGATGCCTCCTACGCAGGAGGGCCTTGGACTCAACGTAACTACCACCCGGGGTCTCCTACCCCTCCCCTGGTAGGGGAGCCCTCCAGATTCCAGGGCTCCAAGATCCTCCCCACCGACTTCTGACCCCAACTGCAGAGCTGGGGACCCAGAGAACCCCTCCCCGGCTTCTTTTCTCTTGGAGGCTCCCAGAATTCCCTGAAGCTGTTATACCCAGGGTTTATTATGGTGAAGGATGCAAGTTAAAATCAGCGAGGACAGGGGGACAAGCAGGGTCCAGCCTCCTCGGCTGTGGCAGCCCAGGGAAGCCCACCTGAGTCCTGAAGTGCAGGGCTTATTGGGGTCTGTCACGTCAATGTGGGGACCACCATGTGCCTCACCTTGGCCTCCAGCCCCACCGGGGGCGACTCAGGAAGCCCCACCGTGTATCACGCCGTCAGCACAGACCAGCCTGGAGCGAGGCCCATGGACACTCCCGTCAGACTCAAGGTGACCTCTGGAGCCAGGACAGAGGCCCGGCCTCTCAGTGGGCAGGTGAACCCACACCACACAGGCCCTGGTGCAGTACCCGTTCCGTGGGGTCAGCATGGGAGCACGCGTGTCAGCCAGTGTCTGTGTGTCTCAGCCTGTGACCACAGACCACACTGTCCTGCTCTGCTCACAAGAGCGAGGCCAATGGAGGGACAACAGGGGTGGGAACAAAGCCGGGTCATGGTCCGGCTGGGTGGGAAAGGGTCCAAGGAGCGAGAACCCGGCTGCCCTTGCCTGGTGAGCCGAGAGCTGACGTCCACCCTGTGGGCAGCCCCTCTCCCCACGTCCCGAGGTAAGGCTGCCTTTCCTGCACCCTGGGCCAGGGTCATGCCTGTGTATACAGCAGGACGCACAGCAGTGCACGCAGCAGGCCTGATGCCTGCCCTTGGCACGTAGTTGGGGGCTTGCTGAGGGTGGAACATCCCAACAGGACACAGGCCGACCCCGGGAAGGATGTAGGGGTGAAGCGTTTGGGAGCCTCTGGAGGGGATCCTCACCTGTCTGCAGAGGTGGACTGAGGATACCGATGAAGGATGGGCAGGCGGGGAGCCCAGGAAGGGTCCTGGGTCATCCCTGAGGCTGGACGAGGGGTGTGGAGCTGGGGGTGATGGTGGTGGGGACGAGGGGCTGATCACAGGACAGTGCGGAGACAGAGCATCCGAGGCAGCGGGGAAGGTGAAGACTGTGCCCGGCGGGAGGACGGAGAGACCAGCAGGCGGCGCTGCAGGCGCGGGTAGCAGGGCTGCTCCCTGCAGGGCAGCGCCAGAGCCCCGCACCGCTGGAAACCATGCAGTGTCCGGACAGAACCCCAGAGGATGGGGGCCCGGATGGGCAGGAAGAGTTTGGAAAAGTCATCCCATCTCCACATGTCCTGGGGGAGGGGTCCCCGCTCCAGCCTCGTTCCTTAGAGTCTCCCCACCTGGGGAAGTCGACACACTCAACAGCCGGTCGTGCACGGCTTGGAATTTGTCCGGAGGATGAAGGGGAAGGGGGAGAATGAGAAACAAGCTCTACGTGTTCGGACGGCACATGCCACTCTAATTTCCCATCAGGAAGAGGAATTTCCCAAAGGCTCAGGCCGCCCCCGTAACCAGAATGGGGCTTGAAGCGATCCTGCCACCTTGTGGCCGGTTCCAGAAACATGTTGAAGACAGGTGCTCAGGGGCACTGCAATCCACAACGCCTGCAGGGCTGTAAATGACAACTATCGTAAAAAAAAAGTCTTGGGGTAAGTAACTGAAAAGGGCTTGAAAGCAAGGCAGAATTGCAGGAACCGGCTTGCATGAGGTAGGCTGGACTCGCCGTTAAAGCACATGAAAGCAGCTCAACATTGCCTACGAGTCAGTTGGCCAAAAAGGGCGTAAAGGTGTAAATCCATACGCCCTTGTGCAAACCAAACATGCGGGAAATACAAATCAACACTACAAAGATGTGTCACTTTGCCCCAGTCAGAATGGCCACCCTCACAGTGTGTAAAAACCAGAAATGGAAGAGAGGACGTGGAGAAAAGGGAACGCTGCTGCGCTGATGGTGGGAATGTCAACTGCTAACAGCCACGCTGGAGAAGGGTATGATGTTTCCTAAAAATTCTAAAACACAGAGCTATAGGGACTTCCCTGGTGGCGCAGTGGTTAAGAATCCAACTGCTAATGCAGAGGACACAGGTTCGAGCCCTGGTGCGGAAAGATAACACATGCCACGGAGCAACTAAGCCCGTGTGCCACGACTACTGAGCCTGTGCTCTAGAGCCCATGAGCCACAACTACTGAGCCCGTGTGCCACAACTACTGAAGCCCGATGCCTAGAGCCTGTGCTCCACAAGAAGAGAAGCCAGTGCAATGAGAAGCCCACGCACTTCAACGAAGAGTATCCCCAACTTGCTGCAACTAGAGAAAGCCCACGTGCAATAACAAAGACCCAACACAGGCAAAAAAATGAATCAATTTAAAAAAATAGAGCTACAGAGCATACGGCACTTCTAGTCCTGGGTGTATATCTCGGGATAACCATAAATCCATAGGACACAGGAACTTCAACTATTAGTGCAGCCCTTTTGCAGGAGCCTCGACTTGGAAACAATGTAAATGTCCTTGGAAGCAAAAAATGGATAAAGAAGATGTGGTAACTCTGTACAATGGACTATTACTCAGCCATGAAATCAATGAAATAAGGCCAGTTGCAGCAACTCAGGTGGACTTAGGTACGATCATTCTAAGTGACATAAGCCAGACACAAAAAGACAGCATAAGATACCACTTATAGGTGGAATCTGAAAATGGCTGCACATGAACTAAATTACAAAACAGAAACAGAGTCACATATTTAGAAAACAAACTTATGGCTGCTAAAGGGGAAAGGTGGGGTGGGGTGAGGCATAAACCAGAGGGTTGAAATTAGCACAGATACGTTCCAAAGACCAAAGAGGTAATCGACAAGACCTACTCTATAGCTCAAAGAACTGGACTCAGCACACTCTAGTCACCAGAAAAGAATATATACAACTGGTAAGAATCTGAAAAAGAATTTATGGATGTCTCTCTGTAAGTGAATCAAGTGGATGTGCAGCAGCAAGAAAGACAGCATTCAAAATGGGCTACACCCCATTACAAAAATAAATTACAAAAAAAGACAGAGAGAAACTGTTAGAAAATTCGTTCAGGGGCTGTGATGCAACCTGCATTGACCCCACCTAGATCCACAGCTAGACGGGACATAAGGCTGGACACTCGTGGGGATGAGAGTTTTGGTGAGGATGGGACAGCAAATGCAGCCCCTTTAGAGTAATACTGCCTGGTCCCCAATCCATGGGTCACAAATCTTCACGTGCAGGGGACCCTTCGTACAGCTAAAACATGCATGGGACACACAGAGGATGGTACACCATGTGATCGGGAAAGGTTTCTAAAACGCACCTCATTTTTCATCTCCTGGTGCTTGGGTTCGCCATTCCAGCCTCTTTCCTAACAATCTCCCCACTCGGAGAAGTCTGCATCTTCAACATCCTGTTTCGCACACTTTGGAATTTGTCCGGAGGATGAAGCGGAAGGGAGGAAACAATGAGAGACAAGCCCTAGGTGTTTGGACAGGCACATGCCACTCTAATTTCCAATTAGGAAGAGGAACTGACCAAACGCTCACTTTGCCTCCGGAACCAGAATAGGGCTTGAAACATTCCTGTTTTGTGGACAGATCCCAAAGAAACAAGTTGAAAAATGGAGCTCAGGGGCACTGCAATTCACAATGCTGCAGGGTTGTAAAAGATTCCTAACGTCGAAAAATGCCTTGAGGTAAGTCATGAAACCGGACTTGAAAGCAAGGCAGAATTGCAGGAAAGGGATTTAAAGAGGTAGATTGGACTCGCCATTAAAGCCCATGAAAAGGGGCTGAACTTCGCCCACGATGCCGTTGGCCAAAAAGGGTGTATGCGTTTTTCCAGAATATATTCAGGAAAAATGCATACGCCCTTTTTGGCCAACCAAACAGGTGCGCAGTGAAAATCAACAATCCAAAGAGGTATCACTTTGTATCAATCAGAAGGGCCGTCCTCACAAAGTGTAAAAACAAGAAATGCAGGATAGGACGTGGAGAAAAGGGAGACCTGTTACGATGATTGTGGGAATGTAAATTGCCAAGGGCACTCTGAAGAAGTGTATTGTGTTTCCTAAGAAATCTAAGAAACAGAGCTACAGGGCATAGGGCACTTCCACTCATGGGTGTATATTTGGGGAAACCAAAATTCGACAGGACGCAGGCACCCCAACGTTTAGTGCTGCTCTGTTTACAAGAGCCTCGACTTGGATACAACCTAAGTGTCCTTAAAAGGAAGAAATGGATAAAGAAGATGAGGTACTTATGTACAATGGAATATTACTCAGCCACGAAGTCAATGAAATCAGGCCAGTTGCGGGAACTCGGGTGGACATATGTACGATCATTCTAAGTGACATAAGTCAGAGAGAAAAAGAGACTTATCATAAGATATCACTTATAGGTGAAATCTAAAAATGACTACACATGAACTAAATGACAAAACAGAAACAGAGTCACACATTTAGAAAACACACTTATGATTGCTAAAGTGGAAAGGTTGGGTGAGGTGAGGCATAAAACAGGAGGTTGAAATGAGCACAGGTACCATTCCATAGACCAAATAGGGAATCAACAAGACATACTCTAAAGCACAAAGAACTGGATAAAGCACACTCTAGACACCGGAAGAGAATAGATACGACTGGTAAGAATCTGAAAAAGAATTTATTGATGTCTCTCTGTAACTGAATCAAGTGGATGTACAGCAGCAAGAAACACAGCACTGAAAATCACCTACACCTCATTATATAAAGATAAATTCCAAAAACAAAAACAGAGAGAGAGAGAGAGAGAGAAATTATTACAAAATTCGTCCAGGGGCTGTGATGCAACCTGGATTGGCGACATCTAGATCCACAGCTGGATGAGACCTAAGGCTGGATGCTCGTTGGGCTGAGAGGTTTCATGAGGATGAGTCAGCAAATGCAGCCCCTTTAGAGTAATACTGCCTGGTCCCCATTCCATGGGTCCCAAATCACCAGGTGCATGGGACCCTTCCTACAGCTAAAACATGCATGGGACACGCAGAGGATGGTACACCGTCGGTTCGGGAAGAGTTTGGAAAAGGCACCTCATGTCCTCATCTCCTGGTGCTCAGGTTCTGCCCACCAGCCTCCTTCCTAAAAATCTCCCCACTTGGGGAATCAGCACCTTCAATATCCTGTTTTGAACAGTTTCGAATTTGTCCAGAGGATGAAGAGGAAGGGGGGGAACCAATGAGAGACAAGCCCTACATGCTTGCGCAAGCACATGTCACTCTAATTTCCAATCAGGAGGACGAAATGACCAAAGGCTCAGCTTGCCTCCGGAACCAGAATAGGGCTTGATGCAACCCTGCTCTTTTGTGGCCAGTTCCCCAAAAAGCAAGTTATAAAATGGAGCTGAGGGGCACTGCAATTCACAAACCTGCAGGGCTGTAAATGATACCTATCGTCGAAAAATATCTTGAGGTAAGTCAACAAAAAGGATTTGAAAGCAAGGCAGAATTGCAGGAAAGGGATTTCAACAGGTACACTGGCCTCGCCCTTAAAGCACATGAAAAACGGCTGAACTTCGCTAAGAATGCAGTCGGCCAAATAGGGCGTATGCGTTTTTCCTGAATATTCAGGAAATTTTTTTTTTTCCTGAATATTCAGGAAAAACGCATACGCCCTTTTTTGCCAAACAAAAAAGCGGGTGCTTCCCTGGTGGTGCAGTGGTTGGGAGTCTGCCTGCCGATGGAGGGGACACGGGTTCGTGCCCTGGTCCGGGAGGATCCCACATGCCGCGGAGCGGCTGGGCCCGTGAGCCGTAGCTGCTGGGCCTGTGCATCCAGAGCCTGTGCTCTGCAACGGGCGGGGCCACAGCGGTGAGAGGCCCGCGTACTGCAAAAAGAAAAAAAAAAGCAGACAATGCAAGTCAACACTACAGAGCTATCACATCACAGGCGTCAGAAGGGCCATCCTCACAAAGGGTAAAAACCACAAATGCAGGACAGGGCATGGAGAAAAGGGAGCCCTGTTACGCTGCGGGGTGGGGGGGAATGTAAGTTGCCAATGGCCACTCTGGAGAAGTATATGGTGTTTCCTAAAACATCTAAAAAACAGAGCTACAGAGCCTAGGGCACTTCCACTCATGGGCGTATATCTTGGAAAACCCAAAAATCGATAGGACACAGGCACCCCAACGTATACTGCTGCTCTGTTTACAAGAGCCTCGACCTGGGTACAACTTAAATGTCCTTGGAAGGAAACAGTGGATAAAGAAGATTTAGTACTTATGTTCAATGGAATATTGCTCAGCCCTGAAACCAATGAAATAAGGCCAGTTGCAGCAACTCGGGGGGACTTAACTACGGTCATTGAGGGTGAAATAAGTCAGACAAAATGAATGTTATCATAAGATGTCACTTATAGCGGGAATCTAAAAATCGCCACACATGAACTGAATTACAAAACAGAACACAGTCACACATTTACAAAACACACTTATAGTTGCTTAAGGGGAAAGGTGCAGTGGGGTGACGCATAAACCAGGAGGTTGAAATTGGCACAGATATCATTCCATAAACCAATACTGGAATCGACAAGACCTAATCATTGCTCAAAGAACTGGACTCAGCACACTCTATTCACAGAGAAAGAATATATCTGACTAGTAGAAACTGAAAAACAATTTATTGATGTCTCTCTGTAAGTGCATCAAGTGGATGTATAGAAGCAAGAAACACAGCAATGAAAATCAGCCACAACCCATTATAAAAATAAATTTAAAAAAAAGACAGGGAGAGAGAGAGGAATTCTTACAAAATTCAGTCGGGGGCTGCGATGCAACCTGGATTGACCACATCTAGACCCACAGCT
Organism: Leucopleurus acutus; assembly: GCF_964270905.1. NCBI lineage: Eukaryota > Metazoa > Chordata > Mammalia > Artiodactyla > Delphinidae > Leucopleurus > Leucopleurus acutus. Next base: position 60,899,971 of record NC_139161.1, read on the forward strand.
GGATGGGACCCATAATCTCCTCATCTCCTGGTGCCCAGGTTCCCACCTCTAGCCTCCTTCCTAACAATCTCCCCACTTGGGGAAGTCAGCGCCTTCAAACCCTCTTTCGCACAGTTTGGAATTTGTCCGGAGGATGAAGAGAAAGGGGTGGAACCAATGAGAGACAAGCCATAGATGTTTGCACAGGCACTTGTCACTCTAATTTCCAATCAGGAAGAAGAACTGACCAGAGGCTTAGCTTGCCTCAGGAACCAGAATAGGGCTGGAAGCAACCCTGCTGTTTTGTGGCCAGTTCCCAAAAAAGCAAGTTGAAAAATGGAGCTCAAGGGCACTGCAATTCACAATCCTGCAGGCTTGTAAATGATACCCATCGTAGTAAAATATCTTGAGGTAAGTCAATGAAAAGGGTTTGAAAGCAAGGCAGAATTGCAGGAAAGGGATTTCAAGAGGTAGATTGGACTTGCCATTAAAGCCTGTGAAAAGCGGCTTAACTTCACCAATGATGCACTTGGCCAAAAAGGCGTATGCGTTTTTCCTGAATATATTCAGGGAAACCACATACGCCCTTTTAGGACAACCAAACGAACGGGCAATGCAAATCAACACTACAAAGAGGTGTCACTTCGCATCGGACAGACGGGCCAAGCTCACAAAGTGTAGAAACCAGAAATGCAGGATAGGGCGAGGAGAAAAGGCAGCCCTGCTTCGCTGATGGTTGGAATGTAACTTGCCAAAGGCAACTCTGGAGAAGTATATTGTGTTTCCTAAGAAATCTAAGAAACAGAGCTACAGAGCACACGGCACTTCCACTCATGGGCGTATATCTTGGAAAAACCAAAAATTGACAGGACGCAGGCACCCCAACGTTTAGTGCTGCTCTGTTTACAAGAGCCTAGACTTGGATACAACTTAAATGTTTTTGGAAGGAAAAAATTGATTAAGAAGATGTGGTACTTATACTCAATGGAATATTACTCAGCCTTGCAATCAATGGAATAAGGCCAGTTGCAGCAACTCGGGTGGACTTTGGTTTGATCATTCTAAGTGAAATATGTCCGACAGAAAAGAGACTTCTTATAAGATATCACTTATAGGTGGAATCTAAAAATTGCTACACATGAACTAAATTACAAACAGAAACAGAGTCACACATTTAGTAAACACACTTTTGTTTGCTAATGGGGAAGGTGGAGTGGGGTGAGGCATAAAGCAGGAGGTTGAAATTAGCACAGGATTTCATACATTCCAAAGACCAAAGAGGTAATCGACAAGACCTACCCTATAGCTCAAGAAACTGGACTCAGCACACTCTAGTCACTGGAAAAGAATATATATGACTGGTAAGAATCTGAAAAAGAATTTACTTATGTCTCTCTGTAAGTGAATCAAGTCGATGTAGAGCAGCAAGAACAGGGCATTGAAAGTCAGCTATACCCCATTATAAAAATAAATTACAAATAAAAAAACAAAGACACTGAGAGAGATAGAAGTTCATACAGAATTCGTTCAGTGGCTGTGTTCCAACCTGGACTGACCATGTCTAGACCCACAGCTGGATGGGACCTAAGGTTAGACACTCGTGGGGTGAGAGGCTTTATAAGGATGGGTACGCAAATGTAGCCCCCCTTTAGAGTAATACTGCCTGGTCCCCATTCCATGGGTCCCAAATCTCCAGGGGCAGGGGATCCTTCCCACAGACAAAACATGCATGGGACACCCAAAGGATCGTACACCGTCTGATCAGGAAAAGTCTGGAAAAGGCACCTCATCTCCTCATCTCTCTGTGGTAGGCTTTCCCCCTCGAGCCTTTCTTAATCTCCCCACTTGGGGAAATCAGCACCTTCAACATCCTATTTCACACAGTTTGGAATTTGTCCGGAGGATGAAGCAGAAATGGGGGACCAATGAGAGACAAGCCCTAGATATTTGGACAGCCACATGCCACTCTAATTTCCAATCAGGAAGAGGAATTGACCAAAGGCTCAGCTTGCCCCCAGAACCAGAATAGGGCTTGAAGCAACCCTCCTGTTTTGTGGAAAGTTCCCAAAAAAGCAAGTTGAAAAATGGTGCTCCGGGGCACTGCAATTCACAAACCTGCAGGCTTGTAAATGATACCTATTGTTGAAAAATCTCTTGAGGTAAGTCATCAAAAAGGCCTTCAAAGCAAGACAGAATTGCAGCAAAGGTATTTCAAGAGGTAGATTGGACTCGTCATTAAAGCACATGAAAAGCGGCTGAATTCGCCAATGATGCAGTTGGCCAAATGGGTGTATGCGTTTTTCCTGAATATATTAAGGAAAAACGCATACGCCCTTTTTAGCCTACCAAACAGGCGGGCAATGCAAATCAACACTACAAGCAGGTATCACTTCGCATCAGTCAGAAGGGCTGTCCTCACAAAGTGTAAAAAGCAGAAATTCAGGACAGGGCGTGGAGAAATGGGAGCCCTCTACGCTGCTGCTGGGAATGTAATTTGCCAACGGCCACTCTAGAGAAGTGTACTATGTTTCCTAAAAAATCTATAAAACAGATGTACAGAGCATACGGAACTTCCAGTCATCAGCATACATCTTTGGAAAAAAAAAATCCGCAGGACACAAGCACCACAACGTTTAGTGCCGCTCTCTTTACAATAGCCTCGAGTTGGTACAACCTAAATGTCCTTGGAAGGAAAACATGGATAAAGCAGATGTTGTACTTACGTACAATGAAATATTACTCAGCCATGAAATCAATGAAATAAGGCCAGTTGAAGCAACTCGGGTGGACTTAGGCACGATCATTCTAAGTGAAATAAGTCAGACAGAAAAAGAGACTTATCATAAGATATCACTTATAGGTGGAATCTAAAATTTGCTACACATGAACTAAATTACAAAACAGAAACAGAGTCAGACATTTAGGGCTTCCCTGTTGGCGCAGTTGCTAAGAAACCACCAGCCAGTGCAGGGGACTCTGGTTCAAGCCCTGATCCGGGAAGATCCCACATGCCATGGAGTAACTAAGCCAGTGCACCACAAATACTGAGCCTGCGCTCTACAGCTCATGAGCCACAACTACTGAGCCCACGTGCCACAATTACTGAAGCCGGCACGCCTAAAGCCTGTGCTCTGCAACCAGAAAAGCCACTGCAATAAGAAGCCCGTGCACCAAACCTAAGACCCAACGCAGCCAAAAAATTAATCAATTAATTAATTAAAAAAAAGAACAAGTTGCCAGCTGCCTTACTGTCTGGTGAGGGACCAATTTCTGGTTCACAATGTGGGTTTTCTGGCTCTGCAATGAAATGATGTAATGGGCATAAGATCTTCTGTTGCTACATTTATTAGGTCACTAATCCCATGTTTGAGGTCTCTGGCCTCATGACCTAGTCACCCCCCAAAAGCCCCATCTCCTAATACCATCAACATGGGAGCTGGGCTTCAAAATTTGAAAATTAGAGGTACAATATGTTTACACCATAACAGGGACCACAGAGTTAGATGATTTTTCTTTTCATGTTAAATGTTTTGCACATACATATTTATTATATAATCCTCAAACCCTTGTTTTCTTTTAAGATTCTTTTCCCATATAAGCCAGTGCAGAGCATTGAGTAGAGTTCCCTGTGCTATACAGCAGGTCCATATCAATACTTATCCATTTAATATATACTAGTGTGTGTATGTCAGTCCCATTCTCCCAATTTATCCCTCCCCCACTTATCCCCTGGTAACCATAAGTTTGTTTTCTATATACATGACTCATTTGTGTTTTGTAAATAAGTTCTTTTGTACCATTTTCTTTTTAGATTCTGCATATAAGCAATATCATATGATATCTGTCTTTCTGTGGCTGACTTGCTTCACTCAGTGTAACAATCTCTCGTTCCAACCATGTTGCTGAGAAACCCTTAATTGTTAGGGATAACTGTCAATTTTTTCCAGTATCATCAGCAATTCTTTCTGGCAGACATGTGATAACACTTTTTAAACAGGGATATCGAGACCAAGCCTCCTGACCTGCAAACAAACAAGACATCATTCATACAGTGAAAACTTTGAACATCAAAGGATGAAAGCTCTTGGTCTAAATCCTTTTCCACCCACTGCTGACAGAGGCAGAGGAGTTTGACTCACTAATCTTCCTTACGTGCACTTTTTCCTAATGGGGTATTCCACCTAAAACTTATAAGAAGTGGGATTGCATCATGGAACACACCAATCTCTACTACAGGTTCTGAAGCAGCAAAAAAGAAATAAAAATAAAAACATGATGAATCCTTCCAAAGTGTTCTGTCTACATTGTTACAGTAGTTTCTCTCACACTGTGAACCCTTTTCAAATCCTGTCACTTGAACCTGTTTTTATTTTTTTCAACAAAATAATGTTAATCTGCAGTCACACGCTCCAGTAATATTACACTATCCCTTGTGCAAGGATGTAGGGATTTGAGGAGCTATGGGAGGCTATCATGAGAGGTTGCCTAGAGTAATTAGGATATTTCATTTAATGTTGGCTCTTCTCCCTAAGATGTCTGCTGTCCTCTTCTTTTGTAGCTACTAGCATTGAGAAAGTGACCAAGATAAGGCCCTTCTCTTTTCTTGCCCATGAATGCAGCTCTGATTAACCCCACAGACCTTGCTGCTTCCAGAATCCCCTGAACCTACTGACCCTCCATGCATGGCACGACATAGATAAGGATGGTGACGTGTATACTTGTATAAAACATGCTATGAAATTTTCGAGTCTTCCCTTCCTCATAATTCCAAAGAATAGATTTCTTTGGATTTCTGCTTAATGCTGCTGGAGGTGGTACATAAGTTGAGGGAGGTATCAGGGCACACCAAAAGAGAGGGTAACTGCACAGAAAATACAAGCAGGTACATTTCTGTGTAGTTTCAAGCAGCTCATTTCCTATATCAACCATGGTGACAGGTTGAGCCTTCCTCTTTCCACTAGTAGTACAACAAACAAATATAAAGGATACTTAGGCTGCTTGTCTTATCCCCACCTCTCACAATTGATCTGCATTCACATATAGGACAATGAGGGGCCCGTACTACCATCCTACCCAATACTGGAGAACTAGAGAATGTCCAGATTTTTCCAGGGATTATTGTCATATTCTCCAATCAGGCCTATGAAGGAATCTTACCTATTCTGTTTAATGAAGTCATAGCTCACGTGGCACCCATCACCACCAATACTGGAAAGAAATTTGAAGGGTCTTAGATTTTACCATATTTGAAATTCCAATATTTTAGCCTGACACGTTTTTGGATTTTAGAAAAAAATATTTTAAATGAGACAAAAAATCATTTTTAGGACACAAACAGACAGCAATAGTTTTCTATTTTTATCTGTTCCACTTGCACACAAAAGTCTCATGGGGTTATGTAAAGCAGTCCTGTTGGGTGCTGTGCATGTGTAAGTATGGATTAAAGCTTAGGAATCTTAAGCTTCAGTCACCTGAAACTTTTAAAGTAGGATGCAAGCAATACTGTCCAACATTTGAACAGAGCAAGACACTGTCTTTATTTTATTTGTCAGGTAATTAATCTGTCTTTTGCCCCAGGGAGAGAAACAGCTGGCATCTTCCATCAATGTGTTGTACAAAAATCTTTGAACAGAGAGTGCAAGCAGAGGCTGATACAAGATGTGAAAAAAAGAGAGACCCTTGTGGCATTTTCTCCTAACTTATTGCAATCTCCCATTTAAAATGTGGGAATAATCAATCTTCTGAGGAAAAAGGCCCAAGGAAGGTTTTTGATTTTGTGGAATAATGGGATTGCTAAAGATTTCAGGACGTAAGAATTGGTGAGAATGACCATGAGACATCAGAGAAAAGTCAGATCCATGGATGAAGTGGTGTTTACCTCTGTGAATCAATGAGAGGTAGAAACAAATGCAAAGAAAGCTGAATACAACATTTTTTGAATAAATGTAACCTTTCAGCTGTCATAGAAAAATTAATTTTCACTATGATACAACATATTTAGTTTAGAAAGTTAACTTAAATTTAAAGCTTAATAATTAGATATATCGAAGAAATGAAAATACCTTTGTGGTTTAGAATAAATAATGTGCTCTGCTACAGATAAGAAGATTACATAAATAAATAGAAATATGACTAAAGAAGTAAATAAAGAGGAAAATAACAAATTAGATGTTATTAGCATTAAAAACTGACAATCATCTAAAGAAAGAGAGACAGAAAGAGAGGAGAACTCATATCAAACATATATAAAAAACTCCTAAATAAAAAGTCTTCAGATGTTTTTAAAAAAAAGTCTTCAATAAGAAGATAATGTAAGAGAAAACATGGGGAAAATATACCAAAAGATATTTCAAAAAAGAGAGTACAGAATGTTAAGTAAACATATCAAAAGATGCTTGGCTTCTTAGTAGTCAATGAAATGAAACAAAAGCAATCCTTGGAATTATCACTTACGAACCACAAAGTTCAAATGAAAACGACAGGTATTAACAGGTTTGACAAGAATGTGTGGAATCCTTGAATCTCGTTCACTGCTGCTGAGCATGAAAATTCATACAAATGTTTTGAAAATATTTAGAAGTATCTAAAAAGATAAACACATGAAAGTTATGACTCAAAAATTTTACTACTACATGTATACTGAACAATAATTTATACACACACCACCAAAGCTCAAGTGCTAGAATTTATATACCAGTGCTATTCTCAAGAGACACAAGCTAAAAATCACTCATATTGTAATACACGTTGGAATAAATTACTTAGTAGTTAAATGTTTACACTATGGAATCCTATGCAACAGTGTCAATACATGATCACAACAGGCAACCATATAGGTATATTCACAAACAACATAAAGAATAAAAAGCCCTGTCCAAAAGTGGTTATACTGTGTCATAGCATTTATATAAAATACAAAATACAGGTAAAGTGATCTTTTTGTTACATACCAGAACAATTGTAAACCTTAAGGGGAGCCACTAGAATGGGACCAGGGGGCCTCTGAGTGTCTGGAAATTTTCTGTGTCTTCATCTAGAAACTAGGCATAGAGTGTACTCAGATTCTGAATTTTCTGAAATTTGTCATTTTCTTACAAACCGTGTATGTTTTTAGTTGTTTTTTATACATAACAAAAAGTAAAAAATATAGACCAGGGAAGGTAATTATATTAGCACTTTAATATCCATGCTTTTCAAGGTGGAAGTGAAAGGTATTAAACACTTGACCTTGTGATTACTTCTTAAAGGTAAGCTGAAAATTTGAGATTAATAAATAAGACATACTTCTTCATATATAATACTCAAAGAGGAGGGGTAGAAAGGAGTATTATTTTTTTAATTTAATACAGAATAGTTAAGATAGAAAATAAAGGAAACAGACTAGGTTTAAAAAGGAGCACACTGGACTTCCTTGGTGGCAGAGTGGATAAGAATCCGCCTGCCAATGCAGGGGACAGGGGTTCAATCCCTGGTCTGGGAAGATCCCACATGCCACAGAGCAACTAAGCCTGTGTGTCACAACTACTGACCCTGTGCTCTAGAGCCCGCAAGCCACAACTATTGAGCCTGCATGACACAACTACTGAAGCCCATGCACCTAGAGCCCACACTCCACAAGAAGAGAAACCACCACAAGGAGAAGCCCGTGCACCACAACGATGAATAACCCCCGCTCGACACAACTAGAGAAAGCCCTGCGCAGCAATGAAGACCCAACACAATGAAAAATAAATAAAATTAAATATTTTGACTTATGAGATGACTTACTAATGTGGCTGCAGTTGGAGGCCTCAGCTCCTTGCCACATGGATCTCTACTTAGGACTGCTTGAGTGTCCTCATGACATGGCAGCTGGCTTACCCCAGGATGAGTGATCTAGCAGAAAACAAATCAGAAGCTGCAATGTCTTTTATGACCCACCTTCGGAAGCTGCACTTTGTCATTTCTGCAATGTCTTAATAGTTAAACACTCAGCCCTTTTCAAGTGTGAGGGGCCACACAGGTGCATGAAGATTGGGAGATAATTAGGGGATGATTAGGGCCATCTTGGAGGCTGGCTACCAAAGTGGCTGACTAGCCGAAGACTGAATTCTGTTTTCTTCACTTCTGGAGAGAAAATGGTCTGTGAATCCCATTGGTGGTCTTTGAGGTGTACGAAAGTTACCTCTTGCTCTCACCTCCAGCCGTGTGGCTGAAGGGTCTTGGTGCTCGGGCCGGGTGTCAGGCCTGTGCCTCTGAGGTGAGAGAGCCAAGTTCAGGACATTGGTGTACCAGAGAACTCCGGCGCCATGAAATATCAAAAGGCGAAAGCTCTCCCAGAGATCTCCATCTCAATGCTAAAACCCAGCTCCCCTCAAAGACCAGCAAGCTCCTGTGGTGGACACTCTATGGCAAACAACTACCAAGACAGGAACACAGCCCCACTCATTATCAGAGAGGCTGCCTAAAATCATAATAAAGTCACAGACACCCCAAAACACAAATGGATGCGGACCTGCCCACCAGAAAGACAAGATCCAGCCCAACCCACCAGAACACAGGCACTAGTTCCCTCCACCAGGAAGCCTACACAACCCCCTGAACCAAACATAGCCACTGGAGGCAGACACCAAAAACAACGGGACACTACGAACCAGAAGCCTGCAAAAAGGAGGCCCCAAACACAGTAAGTTAAGCAAAATGAGAAGACAGAGAAACACACAGCAGATGAAGGAGCAAGGTAAAAACCACCAGACCAAACAAATGAAGAGGAAATAGGCAGTCTACCTGAAAAGAATTCAGAGTAATGATAGTAAAGATGATTCCAAATCTGGGAACTGGAATGGAGAAGATACAAGAAACGTTTAACAAGGACCTAGAACAAAAAGGTAAACAATGATGAACAACACAATAAGTGGAATTAAAATTTTTCCAGAAGGAAACAATACCAGAATAACTGAGGCAGAAGAATGGATAAATGACCTGGAAGATAAAATAGTGGAAATAACTATCACAGAGCAGAATGAAGAAAAAAAATGAAAAGAATTGAGGACAATCTGAGACACCTCTGGGACAACATTAAACACAACAACATTCGAATTATAGGGGTCCCAGAAGAAGAAGAGAAAAAGAAAGGGACTGAGAAAGTATTTGAAGAGATTATAGTTGAAAACTTCCCTAATATGGGAAAGGAAAGAGTTAATCAAGTCCAGGAAACTCAGAGAGTCCCATACAGGATAAATCCAAGGGGAAATATGCCAAGACACATATTAATCATACTATCAAAAATTAAATACAAAGAAAAATATTAAAAGCAGCAACGGAAAAACAACAAATAACATACAAGTGAATCCCCATAAGGCTAACAGCTGATCTTTCAGCAGAAACCCTGCAAGCCAGAAGGGACTGGTGGGACATATTTAAAGTGATGAAAGGGAAAAACCTACAACCAAGATTACTCTACTAAGCAAGGATCTCATTCAGATTTGACGGAGAAATTAAAAACTTTACAGACAAGCAAAAGCTAAGAGAATTCAGCACCAACACACCAGTTATACAGCAAATGCTAAAGGAACTTCTCTAGGCAGAAAACACAAGAGAAGGAAAAGACCTACAATAACAAACCCAAAACAGTTAGGAAAATGATAATAGGAACATACATATCGATAATTACCTTAAATATAAATGGTTTAAATGCTCTTGACAAAAGCTTTTGACAAAATTAAACACCCACTTATGATAAAAAACCCTCCAGAAAGTAGGCATAGAGGGAACTTTCCTCAACACAATACAGGCCATATATGACAAACCCACAGCCAACATCATTCTCAGCGGTGAAAACTTGAAACGATTTCTACCAAGATCAGGAACAAGACAAGGTTGCCCACTCTCACCACTATTATCCAACACACTTTTGGAATTTTTAGCCACAAGAATCAGAGAAAAAAAAGAAATAAAAGGAATCCAAAATGGAGAAGAAGAAGTTAAGCTCTCACTGTATGTAGATGACATGATACTATACATAGAGAATCCAAAAGAGGCTATCAGAAAACTACTAGAGCTAATCAATGAATTTGGTAAGGTAGCAGGATACAACATTAATGCACAAATATCTCTTTCATTCCTATACACTAAAGAAGAAAAATTTGAAACAGAAATTACGGAAACACTCCCATTTACCACTGCAACAAAAAAAATAAAATACCTAGGAATAAACTACGTAAGGAGACAAAAGACCTGTATTCAGAAAACTATAAGATACTGATGGAAGAAATCAAAGATGACACAAACAGCTGGAGAGATATACCATGTTCTTGGCTTGGAAGAATCAACATTGTGAAAATGACTATACTACCCAAAGCAATCTACAGATTCAATGCAATCCCTATCAAACAACCAATGGCATTTTTTCAGAGAAATAGAACAAAAAATTTCACAATTTATATGGAAACACAGAAGACCCCGAATAGACAAAGCAATCTTGAGAAAGAAAAATGGAGCTGGAGGAGTCAGGCTTCCTGACTTCAGACTATACTACAAAGCTACAGTAATCAAGGCAGTATGGTACTGGCACAAAAAGAGAAATATAGATCAATGGAACAGGAGATATAGCTCAGAGATAAACCCATGCACATATGGTCACCTTATTTTGATAAAGGAGGCAAAAATATACAATGGAGAAAAGACAGCCTCTTCAATAAGTGGTGCTGGGAAAACTGGGCAGCTACAAAAAGAATGAAATTAGAAGACACCCTAACACCATACACAAATATAAACTCAAAATGGACTAAAACCTAAATGTAAGGCCGGACACTATAAAAGTCTTAGAGGAAAACATAAGCAGAACACTCTATGACATCAATCACAGCAAGATCCTTTTTGACCCACCTCCTAGAGAAATGGAAATAGAAACAAAAATAAAAAAATGGGGCCTAATGAAACTTAAAAGCTTTTGCACAGCAAAAGGAAAACATAAACAAGACAAACAGACAACACTCAGAATAGGAGAAAATATTTGCCAGTGAAGTAACTGACAAAGGATTAATCTCCAAACTTTACAAGCAGCTCATGCAGCTCAATATCAAAAAAACAAACAACTCAATCCATAAATAGGCAGAAGAACTAAATAGACGTTTCTCCAAAGAAGATATACAGATTGCCAACAAACGCATGAAAGAATGCTCAACATCACTAATCATTAGAGAAATGCAAATCAAAACTACAATGAGGTATCACCTCACACAGATAAGAATGGCCACCATCAAAAAAATCTACAAACTATAAATGCTGCAGAGGTGTGGAGAAAAGGGAACCCTCTTGCACTGTTGGTGGGAATGTAAATTGATACAGCCACTATGGAGAACAGTATGGAGGTTCCCTAAAATCTAAAAATAGAACTACCATATGACCCAGCAATCCTGCTACTGGGCATATAAGTTGAGAAACCATAATTCAAAAAGAGTCATGTTCCACAATGTTCATTGCTGCTCTATTTACAATAGACTGGACATGGAAGTCACCTAAGTGTCCATCAACAGATGAATGGATAAAGAAGATGTCACACATCTTCAATATACAATGGAACATTACTTAGCCATAAAAAGAAATGAAATTGAGTTATTTGTAGTGAGGTGGTTGGACCTAGAGTCTGTCATACAGAATGAAGTAAGTCAGAAAGAGAAAAACAAATACTGTATGCTAACACTTATATATGGAATCTAAAAAAAATGAAAAGAAAATGGTTGTGAAGAACCTAGGGGCAGGAGAGGAATAAAGAGACAGATGTAGAGAATGGACTTGAGGACACAGGGAGGGGGATGGGTAAGCTGGGATGAAGTGAGAGAGTGGCATGGACTTATATATACCATCAAATGTAAAATAGATAGCTAGTGGGAAACAGCTGCATAGCACAGGGAGATCAGCTCGGTGGTTTGTCACCACCTAGAGAGGTGGGACAGGGAGGGTGGGAGGGAGACGCTAGAGGGAGGAGATATGAGGATATATGTATATGTATAGCTGATTTACTTTGTTATAAAGCAGAAACTAATACACCGTTGTAAAGCAATTACACTCCAATAAAGACATTAAAAATAGATAAATAATTTATTTTAGAAAACCCAAAATTAAATCATTTTAAAAAATAAATAAATGAAAGAGAGCACACAATAACATGGTAACTCTAAACCTAAGTATTTTCAGTACTATACTAAATGTAAATGGATTAATATCTCCTATTAAAGTGTAATTTTTTACATTATGTACAACTAAATTGTTTTTAACAATATACAGGTAAAATAAAAGAATTAAATTAAAAAGAATACATTCCATGGATTTAAAAACAAGAAAACAATTAGCATATAGTATGCATCTTAGAGAAAGTAGTCTTTAAGTTCAGAATAGTTTGTCATTATTATAATTAGTATTATTATCCCAATTTCTTAAATAATATTTCGATACCTTTTCTATATGAAAAAATATTTTAATACTTTTTTCTTTGCTTTCTTGTGGTCTAATACATGGCAAATATTTAGGTGCTAACATAATCTAAAAATGTATGTTGTTTATTTACAGCCAACAAAAACTGAATCAAGAAGACATAGACAACTTCAACAGACTGATCACTAAAAGTGAAATAGAATCTGTAATTTAAAAAAACTCCCTACCAACAGAAGTCCAGGATCAAATGGTTTCACAGGCAAATTCTACCAAATATACAAAGAAGAACTTACACTGATTCTTCTCTAACTCTTCCAAAAGATTGAAGAGTAAGGAATACTTCCAAAGACATTCTATGAAGTTACCATCACCCTGCTATCAAAACCATATGGGGGGGACTTCCCTGGTGGCACAGTGGTTAAGAATCCGCCTGCCAATGCAGGATACACGGGTTCAAGCCCTGGTCCGTGAAGATCCCATATGCTAGTTAGCAACAAAGCCTGTGCGCCACAACTACTGAGCCTGAGAGCCACAACTACTGAAGCCCGTGTGCCTAGAGCCCATGCTCTGCAACAAGAGAAGCCACCAAAATGAGAAGCCCGTGTACCACAATGAAGAGTAGCCCTCGCTCGCTGCAACTAGAGAAAGCCCACGCACAGCAAAGAACACCCAATGCAGCCAAAAATAAATAAATATATTAAAAAATAAACAAACAAAAAAACAGATGAGGACTTTTCTGGCAGTCCAGCAGTTAAGATTTCGCCTTCCAGTGCAGGGGGGCTGCGGGTTCAATCCCTGGTCGGGGAGCTAAGATCCCATATACCTCACAAACAAGAAACCAAACATAAAACAGAAGCAATATTGTAACAAATTCAATAAAGACTTAAAAAAAACCACAGAGAAAGACACTACCAAAAAAGAAAATTACAGGCCAATATCTTTGATAAATATAGATGCAAAAATTCTCCACAGAATATTAGAAAACCGAATCTGACAACACATAACAAGATCATACACCATGACTAAATTTGATTCACCCAAGGGTGACAAAGTTGTTTCAACATATGCAAATCAATCAACATGATACACCCCATCAACAAAGGAAAAACAAAAAACAAATGATCATCTCAATAGATGTCGAAAAAAGCATTTGAAAAACTTCAACAGCCATTCATGGTAAAAAACGCTTACCAGGGCTTCCCTGGTGGCACAGTGGTTGAGAGTCCGCCTGCCGATGCAGGGAACACGGGTTCGTGCCCTGGTCTGGGAAGATCCCATATGCCGCAGAGCGGCTGGGCCCGTGAGCCATGGCCGCTGAGCCTGCGCATCCGGAGCCTGTGTTCCGCAACGGGAGAGGCCACAACGGTGAGAGGCCCGTGTACAGCAACAAAACAAAACAAACAAACAAACAAAATGCTTACCAAAGGGGGTATAGAGGGAACATATCTCAACATAATAAAAGCTATTTATGACAAACCCACACCCAATATAATACTCAATGTTCATAAGCTGAAAACCTTCCTGCTAAAATCTGGAAGAAGACAAGGATGCCCAATCTCACCTCTTCTCTTCAACATAGTATTGGAAGTCCTAGCCACAACAGTCAGACAAGAAAAAGAAATAAATTCTCACCAAATTGAAAGGGAAGAGGTAAAATTGACACCATATGCAGATGACATGACAATACATATAAAGGTAACCCTAAGAATCCCACACAAAAACAACTAGAACTGATAAATTCAGCAAAGTAGCAAGATACAATATTAACATACATAAATTGGTTGCATTTCTTTCTTTTTTTTAAAATTTATTTTGGCTGCATTGGGTCTTCATTGCTGTGCATGGGCTTTTTCTAGTTGTGGCCAGTGGAGGCCACTCTTCCTTGCGGTGTGCAGGCTTCTCACTGCAGTGGCTTCCCTTGTTGCAGAGCACAGGCTCTAGGCAGGCGGGCTTCAGTAGTTGTGGCACACGGGCTCAGTAGTTGTGGCTCATGGGCTCTAGAGTGCAGGCTAAGTAGTTGTGGTGCACAGGTTTAGTTGCTCCACAGCATGTGGGATCCTCCTGGACCACGGCTGGAACCCATGTCCCCTGTATTGGCAGGCAGATTCTCAACCACTGAGCCACCAGGGAAGTCCCTGGTTGCATTTCTTTACACTAACAATAAAATACCAGGAAGCGAATGTAAACAAGCAATCCCTTTTAAAAGAGCATCAAAAAAATAAAATACTTAGGAGTAAACCTCACCAAGGAGGTGAAAGATTTATATACTGAGAACTACAAAACATTAGTAAAGGAAATTGAAGATGATTCAAAGAAATGGAAAGACATCCCACACTCTTGGATGGCAAGATATAATAGTGTTAAAATGGCCATACTACCCAGGGCAATATACAGGTTTATTGTGATCCCTATCAAATTACCCATGACATTTTCCCCAGAACTAGAACAAATAATCCTAAAATGTATATGGAACCATAAAAAGCCAGAATTGTCAACACAATCCTGAGGAAAAAGAACAAAGCAAGAGGCATAACCCTCCCTGACTTCAGACAATACTACAAAGTTACAGTAAGCAAAACCGCAAGGTATTGGCACAGAAGGAGATATATGGATCAATGGACAAGAACAGAGGACCCAGAAATAAACCCCCACACCTATGGTCAATTAACCCTCGACAAAGGAGGTAAGAATATACAATGGGGAAAAGACAATCTCTTCAGCAAGTGGTGTTTTGAAAGTTGGACAGCCGTATGCAAATCAGTGAAGTCAGAACATACCCTCACACCATACACAACAATAAACTCAAAACGGCTTATATGCTTAAATATAAGATAGGACACCTTAAAACTCCTAGAAGAGAACATAAGCAAAACTTTCTCTGACATAAATCATACCAAAGTTTTCCTAGGTAGATCTCCTAGGGCAGTACAAATAAAGTAAGTCACCTACATACGAACCTTCAAATTGCAAACTTTCAAAGATGCAAACGTCCATTCGCATGTCCAATCATGTAAGTTAGTTCACGTGTCTGGCTGGCATACATTGTCATGTGTGTGCATCCTCTATAAGTGGTTGTGCTTTTGTGTAGTTTACAGTACTGTGTAGAGTACAGTAGTACAGTACCTTTATTCCAAGCCCAAGATGTCTGGAGGCAAGCGTAAAAGCAGCGGTGATGTAGCTGGTACTGCTAAGAAGCGCCACGCGATAACCATGGAAACAAAAGTGAAAGTAATTGAGAGAGTGGAGCGAGGCGAAAAGATGGTAGACGTCGCTCATTCTTATAACATGAATCATTCAACCATCGGCACGATTCTAAAGAACAAGGACAAGATCATGGAACATGTGAAGTCTGCCGTGCCGATGATGATGACAAAATATCGAAGAAGCATGGAAAAGTGATGGAGATGCAGAAACTTTTCAGTGTACGGATGTAGGATCAACATCCTGTTCAGCTTAATGCTGATTCAAGAGAAAGCTAAAAAGCCTTTACGAAGACTTGAAGAAGAAACACGGCAAAGAATCAGAGGGCAAACCTTTTAATGCCAGCCATGGATGGTTTCATCGGTTCAAGGTTAGAGCCAAACTTCACAATGTAAAAGTAAGTGGAGAGGCAGCAAGTGAAGATAGAGTAGCTGTCCAGGAACTTCCGGAAACACTTTGAGAAATTATTGATGATGGTGTGTATTTACCGAAGCAGGTCTTTAATGTCGATGAGACACAACTGTACTGGAAGAGGATGCCGGACCGAAGTTACATCAGTAAGGAGGAAAAGTTGATGCCAGGCTATAAAGCAGCAAAGGATAGGCTAACTGTTGTTTGGTGGCAATGTTTCTGGTGATATGAAGCTGAAGCCTTACTTTATCATTCAGAGAACCCAAGAACCCTTAAAAACATAGCCAAAGGCTCTCTTCCTGTTGTGTGGAAGCGTAACCCCAAAGCCTGGGTTACACAGGCCATTTCCCAGGACTGGTTTTTCCACCACTTTATTCCAGAGGTAGAGAAATACTGCTTGGAGCAGGACGTCCCAGCAAAACATTCTTTTGCTGCTCAACAATGCTCTGGGCCACACCCCATTCATGGATGACTTTCATCCCAACATCAAAGTAGTGCATCTGCCACCTAAGTTGCTCATGCAACCTACGGACCAGGGAGTTATAGCGACTTTCAAGAAATATTATTTATGTAACACTTTTTGTCAGGCAGTCAAGGTAAATGACAAATCAGGAACAACCTAGGGACAATTTTGGAAGAACTATAACATCTCCAAGGCCATAAAAACATTGACTTTGCTTGGTGTGAGGGTATGGCGGTCACCATGAATGGGGTTTGGAAGAACCTTGCCCACAGTTTGTTCATGATTTTTATGGATTTGAGAAGGTAGATGAGAAGTTCTAAGAGGTCTTCCCCAACATAATGACCCTCAGCGAGAAGCTGGAGTTAAATCTGCAAGAGGACCATTTCATTGAACTCCTTGCTGTACAACATGAGGAGCTTACTGATGGAATTGGAGGCCCAGAGAAAGGATGAAGAGGGACGGGAGGAACAAGAAGAAGTAACTGAAGAACTGAAGAGATTCACGACACAGAAAATGGCAAGCGTTTTTTTTTTTATTTGGGGAGGCACTGTTAGTTTTTGAGGTAAAGGACCTGAACATAAAATGGTACCCAAAGTTGCAGCAGCCATTCAGAATGCAATCCAGTGCTACCTTGTCATCTAGGATGAGAAAAAAAGAGCGACTACCCAGGCATCAATGGATCATTTTTTCAAGAGGGTAGATAGAATTAAATCCAGCAAGGAACCAGAACCTGTGCCATCCACGTCAGGGATGAGTGAAATGGCAGCTTGCCCTCTGTCTCCTACTGCTGACGATCCTTCACTTCTACTGTCTCCCACCTACTCTCCCTCCTCCAATCAGTAACTCTTCTCGCCTGTTCCTTCGATGCCAGCCCAAGTATCCCAGCTGTTGTACTGTATTACTGTACTTTTCAAGTTACTGTACTGTAAGATTGAAAATGTTTTCTTGGGCTTCCCTGGTGGCGCAGTGGTTGAGAGTCCGCCTGCCGATGCAGGGGACACGGGTTCGTGCCCTGGGCCGGGAAGTTCCCACATGCCGTGGAGCGGCTGGGCCCGTGAGCCATGGCCACTGAGCCTGCGCGTCCGGACCCTGTGCTCCGCAACGGGAGAGGCCACAGCAGTGAGAGGCCCGCGTACCGCAAAAAAAAAAAAAAAAAAAAAAATCAACAGAAACATAATTTTGTGTTCCCTTTCATTTATTCTGGTTCTAAGTGGTCATTCTAAACGAAAGTATTTGAGTATTTTAATGTCACCGTATAAAATCATATTTCAAATGACTACCGTCTCTCCAAAGATGAAATATGAAGAACTCATAATTAGGCTCTCCAAAGATTTACTCTCTGAATCTGTATTACCCTTCTGCTGAACTCCACACTGTTCATTATTCTCTGAGAATATTCTTTTTCTTGTATGGCCATCTCACATATTGTTTCATTTCATGTAGCTTTTTCCTACAATTTTATGCCTAGTTTATTTCTGAGAAAATGCATTATTTCAGATTGATAATTATAGACACAAAGACTTCTCTATAATTCTCTGATTGTTTCAGGAACTCCTTCTTTTTTTCCTAATACCTACATTCTGAAGCTATCCACAAAGCATTATTAAAATTGTACTTACATAAGTATCTACCTATTAATCACACAATAATGCATTTACAATTGTATTATGATTTATTGCTAACTTTGGAGCATAAACGTAGCTGTCTTATTTACCACCCTCTTGGAAATCACTTTAATATTTGCACTTAGGACTTGAAATAGAATGGATAAATAAAAATCTGAAGAATATCCAAATACAACTTGTATATTTCTCATAAAATTAGGTGATTATCAAACCTTTAGCCAGAAAAAAGAAGAGCACAGATACTCTGCAGGCATGATACTCTAGAATGTAGGGTCTTTCAGCAGGAAAACATGCAGTAATCCATGTGGCAGAGTTTACCTGTGACCAACTGGGGTTAGTGACCTATGCATTCCTTACATGCAACATATCAGGAGAGGAAAAAGGAAATTTGTCAGTTGTGGCAATAAGTATGATGAACTTTTGTAGCAGGTCATGCTCATATATTCAACACAGGTACAATCAAAATTATACTCAATTCTGGTAAATCTAAGTCTGTATCTGTTACCTTGTCTTTAACTATGAAATGTCGAAACTGACTTACAAAAAAACCAAAGTGTTTTGTTTGTTTGTTTAATTATGGTCATGGTAAGACATAGCTCAAAACAGCTAATGTGACTTAGTGATTCTCTCATCAGGAAACACAGTTTCTACTTCCTTGTTTATTCTCCACATCCTGTAGTCAGTAAAGTTTCAATGAATGATAAATCTACATGGCAAAAAGAAGAGAAAACTTACATGTGTTGATAAGATAATTTTGACAGGTTTTACCACGTACGTCAGTGTTTCTGGGGATGGACACAAGCCAGAGCTCCCTACTCGGACATTTTCTCTGATGTCATTCCCCTTGATCCACAACTTGAAAGTGGATAAAAATGTTTTCTATGTTTTCTTCTTTAAGAAATTAAATAAAGAATGCTCTCTAGACATGATCCTCTAATGATTTTTAGTCAGTGGTCATCAAGAGAGGAAAAGCACAGAATCTCATCCCCACAGAAGGGTGACATTCAGTCAGGTAAGAAAATTCTCCCCAAAATCAGAGCTTCATCTTTAACATGAAATCAAAGGCTTTCACAGGTTCTGCATCAGTCTGCAGTCAGCCCTACCATATAGGATTGGCTCTGAGAATCTCACATCAGATGACTGACAAACACGTCATAGTACACTGATCTGGTACCAGATCCTGCCTCTCTTAGTGAACTCCTGCAGGGACATTGGAATATTCTAGAAGGTTTCCTGGAGCCATATACCCTATACAGGTACACTTCCGAGTAGAAACAAGCTTTGATTCTCAATGGGACCCCTGCTCTGTCCAACCAACCTCTCTAGAAATATGATGTTCTAATATTTCCTGATTAGAACATTTCAAGGTCTCTCCCTGTGCTAATTTAGTAAAGGTAAAAGAGAAAGAAGAAAGAGCAAACTATGCAGGGAGCAATATATAGGATTCCTTTACTTAATGTATTTATCTGATATACCCAAATATTGAGAAATATAGATTCATGGTCTAGAAAAGAGGAAGAGGAACCTCCATGCCATCAGTATATATAAAATGGAATCAATACTGCATAAGCTCCAGCTTAAGCTTAGCTACGAAGTACTAACTCTTCTCATAAAGAAGAAATAACTCTCCACCATTTGAAGCACACTGAGGACTCAGACAGCTGGACACTGAGGGTGTAGTCTCCTCACTCGAATTCTGTACCTGCATCACAGAGCAATGAAATATTCCCAAAGAATTATTAAGGATGAGGTGGGGAGCCAAAATAAGAAAGATGAATCCACAGTCTGCCCTACCATCTGTTCTGCGGGATATACCACCATCGTGGCCCAATATGACCTTCCCACTTTTCTCTGGGCCTCCCTACGTTCCACCTCCATCCTCTCATTATATCTTACCTACACTTGGAAACGACTCTAGTTTTTCCACTGATCTTTATCAACAAGTAATCCAAATAGCAAGTGCGTATATAACTCCTTAGAAATCAAAGGTCTGACTCAGTAATCCATGACCTTCAAAGTCCAAAGTTTTCCTAATTCCCTTTATTATTCTGTTTTCTACTTTCCATATACTTACACTCTCAGGACCTCCACTGTTCTCGGGTTCGTCTTCCCTCCAAAATCTGTCAACCTAGACATAGACTTAAATACCAGCCTCTAATTATCTCATACGGAATCTAGTTTTTAGAAAAGCCTCAGCAAACCTTTTGGACTTTATTAAAGACTCTTTAAGATAACGCATGGGAGACAGCAGTACACCCACAGATATCTATTTACTACACCTTCAGAGTAATTTTTAATTTTTTTATAAAGTCTCTTTTGGCCAATGAAGACTCTCGCCTCTTCTTCTTCAAAATATGCAGTGTCTCACCCTTCTGACTACACTCTGCTCCATCCCAGGTCCACTCCCTTTCCTGATATTACATTCTTTCCCAATTTTTTTATGTTGGTAAAATCAAATAACATAAAATATAACATGTTAATTATTATAAAGTGCACCGTTCAGTGATATTAAATATATTCATATTATTGGGCAACCAATATCACCATTTACTAATTATTTTCTATCTTTTAAAACTGTAACTCAATAGCCTTTAAACATAACTTTCCTTTTTGTTCCATAACCACATGAAAAGCGTCATCACCCTCTCAATTTCTATAGTTTTGACTACACTAAGTATCCCATATAATTGAAATAAGTAGTTGTATTGTTATGACTCATTAAATGTCACAAAAATGGCATTTTGGGTAGCTAAATTTCCTCAAGATCCCTCCATGTTGTAGCATATTCCTAGATCTTTTCCTTCTTAAGACTGAATAATATTGTATTATATGGGTATACCACATTTTGTTTACCCAGGAACTAGTGGATGAACACTTAGGTTGCTTTCATATTTTAGCTATTGTGATTATTACTGCTATAAACATTGGAGTACAAATATTTCTTTAAGACCCTGATTTCAATTCCTTTGGGTACACCTCACAGTAGAATTCCTGGATCATGTAGTAATTCTATTTTTCAATGTCTGAAAACTTGCCATACTGTTTGGCAAAGCAGCTATATCATTCTACATTCCCACTGACAGAGCACAATGCTTCCAACTCCCTCACATCCTCACCAATACTTGTTTTCTGCTTGTGTATGTGTGTATGTGTGTGTGCTTGTGTGTGTGTGCATGCACACAAATATATAAACATGCATTTAGTGATATGGAGCATCTTTTCAAGTGCTTCGTCATTTGTACATCTTTTTGAAGAACCATCTATTCAAGTCTTTTATCCATTTTTGAATCAGGATGTTTGCTTTTTGTTGAGTTGTAGGAGTTCTCTCTATATTCTGAATAGAAATCTCTTGTCAGATAGATGGCTTTCAAATATTTTCTCCCATCTTGTGGGTTGCCATTTTACTCTGTTTCCATATCTTTGATACACATTTAAAAAAAAATTTTGTACTGAAAATTGTTTATTTTTTTGTTAGCTGTGCCTTTGTTATTCCTTCGTTTCATATTGAGGAAACACTGCCAACTCCAATATCATGAAGCTCTTGTCGTGTGTCTTCTTCAAAGACTTTTAATTTTATTAGGCCGTATATTTAGTTTCTTAATACATTTTCATTAATTTTTGCCTATGATGTTAGGTAAGGGTCCATCTTCCTTCTTTTGCATGTTGACAAGACCTCTCAGCACCGTTTGTTGAAAATACTATCCTTCCTCCTTTGAAAAGTCTTGGCAACTTGTCAAAAATCATTTGGCCATATATCAGGGTTTATTTGTGGGTGCTCTATTCTATTCCATTGGTCTTGAATAAGGGAGGAAATAGTATAACGTATCCAGGTTGATGAAGAACATAAAGAAAAACTAGGACTGAGAATCAATAGGGCAATATAAACGAGTAGGGAGTAAAAGACAGTGTGAGAGAAGATCCTGTATTTGAGAGTTCAGGGAAATACGATCATGCTAAAACCACTAACAACCTGACTGAACAATAAAGTAAATGTTTTAGCAAGAAACATATCACTTACCCAACTCTGGGAAATATAGTATGGGCATAAAGATAAACTACACACAAATATATTGAAAAGGGAAGGGTTTTCGTGGTGTGATAATATGGTGGGATTTGAAATACAATTTACTTCTGTTCTACCATTTTCTCTAAAATTTATCAAAGTGTATATACAAGCAATTCCAGTTCGGGTAATGTGCTTGACAGGTTTATATATGAACTTCAGCAGACCAGTAAATGTATATTCATAGTAGGACTGTTCCAGAAAACAAAAACCATAAAACAAAAACCGGAAAGACTATAGTTCACTTTGTCAACACACATACAGATGGAATGATGGTTAACGGTCCCAAAACAGAAGGTGAGCATGGGTGCAAGAGGTTAATCCCCAGGCTGGGGTGGGGAGCAGAGTTTGAGGGTAACACAGGTAGAAAATCCTTTTGTCCTATCCTTGATTTTTGAGGTATGGAAGTTCACAGGTCACTATCTCTATTTCAAAATGAATGAATGCACTATTCAATTTTTTAAAACAGGCGAAGTGAACATGAGTGATATAAATTTCAAACTGCCACAAATCAAACAGGATTCTAAGAAAACTTAAATAATATGATTTAAGAATGAAGTGGAGAGATGGTCCTAGATGGTAGCATAGAAAGACCCAGAGCTTGATGCCTCTCATGGGCACACCAAAGTCACAAATATTTACAGAACAACAACTGATGAAAAAGGCCGGGACCTACCATAAAAGATGTTTCACAGCTAAAGACATAAGGAAGGCACCACGACAAGACAGGAAGGAAGCGGAAGAGTCTCAATATACTCAAGACCCATACCACCAGGTGCGTGGCCGACACATGGGAGAATAATTCCAATTTCAGAGGTGCTCACAGGTAGCAAGGGGTATGAACCCAACATCAGGCTCCCAAGCGCAGGGATCCTGTGCTGGGAAGAAGAGTCCCTAGAAAGGTGGGCTTTGAACACCAGTAGTGCTTATTTTCCAGAGAGCCAGAGGGTTGTGGGAAATAGAGATTCCACTCTTAAAGGATGCTCACAAAATCCCACATGACCCGAGAATCAGAACATAAGCAGGAATTTGAACGCATCCTGGGTCACACCTACCTCCTGATCTTGGAGAGTCTCCCAGAGAGGCAAGAGGCAACTACAGCACACCCTCAGGGACATAGACACTGGCAGCAGCCATTTGGGGGAGCTCCTTCTACCTCGTGGCCACTGGTAGCAGCAGGCATAATTTCAGAATCCTCCCTCTAGCTTATCAGCCTCAGGAACGAGCCCCACCCATTGCCAACAGACTATAGACACAAGCACTAGGGGGCTGCAGGCCAAGCAGCTAACTGAGCAGGGGCACAGCCACACTCACCAGCCAACAGGTGCCTTCAGACCCTCTCAACGCACAGCTGCCCCTGGACGTGGCCCAGCCACCAAAAGCCCCAGGACCAGCTTCCACACGTCAGTGCACAGGCAGTAGATCCAAGACCCCCAGGACCCCTCAGACAGAGACCCCGGATCCCAACTCCACCCACCAGCGGACAGGCACCAGCCTCAGAATCCCTGGCCACTCTGACAAGTGAGCCTGCTCTGGCCTTGGAATCAGCCTTACCGTCGGCAGGTGATTACTGCACAGGGACTGGATGGAGCTTGGACCTACCCAACAGCGAACCTGCTCTAGCCTTGGGATCAGCCTCATACACCAACAGGCACACACCAGCTCCAGGAATACCACAGCCCAGCAGCCAGTGTAACCAGGCCACTCACTTGCAGGCCAGAAGCAGCCATGGACTCAGCTGGGTCCTGACCCTGCCCATCGGAACGCCAACACAAGATTAGGGGTACCCCAGGCCCTGAAGACAGCTGTGTCAGGAGCAGTGATCCAACACCAACTCTGTGACTCCTGGGCCCTGCAGCCAGAGCTCAGGACCTGTGTCTTCCTCCCAGTAGCCAGCATAGCCCCAGGACCAGCGACTGGGCACTAGCCCTGATATCACCTGGACTTGATCCAGCACTAGATTTGGTGTGCCCCAGCGCTGTGCAGCCAGCTGTCTTATGATTTAGTCCCAGCAAGCAACACAGACAGCCTCCATACAAGGCAGAGCCTGGAAAACAAGCAGTCTGGGGGCAGCCAGGCCTACCAGACCACCCACAGGAGTCAGCCCACCACAACAGAAGAGCCCAAGCAGCCCGCATAGGGGGTACAACTAGAACATATAGTCTAGTGACCAGGGGACAGTGGGCTGCTGGGACACATAGGACCTCTCCTACAAAAGGCCACTTCTCCAAGGTCAGGAAATGTAACGAACCTACTACATACATAGCAATAAAAACAGCAAGTTAAGAAAAATGAGGTGACACAGAAACACGATCCAAATGAAGGAACGAGATAAGAACCCAGAAGAAGATCTAAGTGAAGTGGAGACAGCCAATCTACTCAACAAAGAGTTCAAGGTAATGACTGTAAAGATGATCAAAGAACTCGGGAGAAGAACGACGACCAGAGCAAGAAGTTAGAAGCTTTTAAAAAGAGTTAGACTCCTAAGAACAACCAAACAGAGATGAGGATACAATAACTGAAATGAAAATTACACTAAAAGGAAACTACTGTAGACTCAATGATACCAAGGAATGGATCAGAAACCTGAAGGACAGAGTACTGGCCATCACTGAAGATGAACGGTAAAACAGTAGAATAAAATGAAGTGAGGAAAGGTGAACAGACCTGTGAACAACATCAAGTGTACTAACATTTGCATTATACTGGTCCCAGAAGGAAAAAGGAAAGAGAAAGGGGTGGAGAACATACCTGAAGACATAAAAGCTGAAAACTTCCCTAACCTGGGAAAGAAAACAGACATCCAAGTCCAGTAAACACAGTAAGACCAAAACAGGATGAACCCAAAGAGGACCACACCAAGACTCATTGTAATTAAAATGGCATAAAAAGACACTATTAAATGGAGCAAAGGAAAAGCAACAAGTTACAAACATGGGAACTTGCATAAAGTTATCAGTGGACTTTTCAGGATAAACTCTGAATGCCAGAAGGGAGTGGCATGGTATATTCAAACTCATGAAGGGGAAAATCCTATAATCAAAAATACTCTACCCAGAAAGGCTCTCCTTCAGATTTGATGGAGGGATCTAAAATTTCTAAAGCAAAACTAAGAGTTCAGCATCAGCAAACCAGCTTTATGAGATATCTTAAAGGGGCTATTCTAAGTGAAAGAGAAAAGGCCTCGACTGAATCATAAACATGAAAGGAAACTTACTAAAGGAAAAACCTCATTGGTTAAGGCAAATATTCAACAAAGGCAGTAAATCAACCATGTACACAGCTAGTAGGAAGGATGAAAGAAAACACTAATAAAATCATCTATATTCAAAATAAGAAGTTAAGGGACACACAAAACAAGTACATGTAAAATATAAGGTCAAATTCAGTAACTGGGGGGGGAGGAGAGTAAAAATGCAGCGTTGTTAATGTCCATTTGAAATTAAGAGCTCAGCAACTTAAAATAATTTCTCTCTCTCTCTCTCTCTCTCACACACACACACACAGACTGAAAGAAATCCAAACATAATATTAAAGATAGTCCTCACATCACAGATGAAGGGAATAAAAGGGGAAGAAAGGAACACTGAAGAAATTAATTAGGGATTCTAAAAATACCCAGAGAGAAATGAAAATGAACACACAATGATCCAAAATCCATAGGACACAGCCAACGCAGTTCACAGGGGGAAGTTATAGTGATACAAGCTTATTCTTAGGAAACAAGAAAAATATCAAATAAACAACCTAACATTACACCTGAAGGAATTAGAAAAAGAAGAAAAACCAAAACTCAAAGCTGTCAGAAAGAAAAGTTAAGAAAACAATACCATATGCAATTACACCAAAAAGGATAAGATACTTAGGAACAAACACACCTAAGCAGGTAAAAGACATGTACTCAGTAATCTATCAGCCATTGGTGAAAGAAGTTGAAGGCAACAGAAAAATGGGAAAATATAGCAGGTGCATGGACTGGAAGACTTAATACTGTTAAAATAACCATACTACCAAAGACAATCTACAGATTTAATGCAATCCCTATCAGAATACCAAAGCATTTTCACAGAACTTGAAAAAGTAATTTTAAAATTTGTATAGAAACACAAAGACCCCAAATAGCCAAAACAATCTTGAGAAAGAACAGAGCTGGAGGCTTCACGCACCTTGACTTCAGACTGTACTACAAAGCTACAGTAATCAAAGAGAATAGTACTGCAGCAAAAACAGACATAAAGATCACTGGAATAGAATAGAGATCCCAGAAATAAGCCCACACACTTATATTTAATTGATTTATGACAAAGCAGGCAATATGGAGAAAAAACTGTCTCTTCAATAAGTGGTACTGGGAAAAGGGTCAGCTACATGGAAAAGAATAAAATTACAATGTTTTAGCACACCATATATAAAATAAGCTCAAAAGTGAATAAAGACCTAAATGTAAGACCAGAACCATAAAACCTCTAGAGGAAAATATAGAACATTCTTCTACATAAACGATAGCAATAGTTTTAGGTTCAGTCTACTAAGGCTAATGAAACAAAGCCAAAAATAAACAAATGGGACTTCACTAAACTTAAAAGATTTTGCATAGCAAAGGAAACCAAAGACAATATGAAAAGACAACGTGCTGAAAGAGCAAAAATATTTGCACATGATAAGAAGTTAACACAAAAAGAGGACCAATCAAGGGTTAATATCTAAAATATAGAAACAGCACATACAACTCAATATCAAAAAAACATCCAAAATCTTTTTTAAAAAAGTGAGAAGACCTAAATAGACATTTTCCAAGGAAAAAATACAGATAGACAGCCAGAACTCACAAAGACGCTAAACATAGCTAATTGGCAGTAAGATGCAAATCAAAACTGTGAGATATCACCTCACTCTTGTCAGAATGGCTGTCATCAAAAAGATCACAGATAACAAAGGTTAGTGAGGATGTGGAGAAAGGGAAACTCTTGTACACTGTTGATGTGAATGTGAATTAGTGCAGCTACTGTGGAAAGCAGAATGGAGGTTCCACAAAAAACTAAAAATAGAACTACCATAATATCCATCAATCTCACTCTTGGGTGTATATCAGAAGAAAATAAAAACACTATTTCAAAAAAATAACTGCACCCCAAAGTTCAAAACAGTGTTATTTGCCATAGACAAGATATAGAGTCAAACTAAGTGTTCGTCAACAGGTTACTGGATAAAAAAAGATTTTTTATGATGACTTCAGCAAAAAATGAAATTTTGCCATTTGAAATGGATGGACTTGGAGGGTATTATGCTTAGTAAAATAAGTCGCAGAGAAAATAAGCCTGGTATGATATCATTTACACGTGGCATCTAAACAACTGAATACAACAACAACAACAACAAAACAGACGCACAGATTAAAGAACAGACTAGTGGTTACCATCAGGGAGAGACAGGGTGCAGGAGCAAAATAGTGGTAGGAGATTCTGAGGGAGAATCCACTACGTATAAAATCAATAGTCTACAGTGACGTACTGTATAGCATGAGGAATAGAGCCACTCTTTTATAATAAGTATAAATGAAGAAGAACCTAAACATTTATGAATCACTATGTTGTACCTCTGAAACTGATATAATAATGTAAATTAACTATAGATCAATAAAATATAAAGTAAGAAACAATAAAGGGGAGACACAGATTATTAGACAGAAATCAATTAAATAAACACAAGTTTTGGAAATCAAGAAAATAAAAAACAACATGTACGAAATAACATTGGCATTTAAAGTGTTCCATCTATTCATTTAAAAGAAATCATTTAAGTGGTAAAAAATGTTACCCATTCTCACAATTTTGTATATCTAGGGTAAATTATTATCTACAAAAATATGTTACAAATATTCACTCTAAAAGAAAGAGAAAATTTGGATTAACCAATTTTAGTGTAGAAATTTAATATCAAAGACTCTATCTAAAATTGATCTGAATAAGTTCTGTCAACGTTGAATAAGTTGTTAGCCACTTCTAGTCTCTTTGTGATGTAAAATCTTTTAAAGCATGAAAATCAACCTTTCTACATTATTCCATTAGACATACATAGAAGTTAAAGAAAGGAGAAGACAGAACAATCAACTAAGAAGGTGAGTTTACTGAGAAACAGTCATTCGTTCTCCCTCCTCCTTTTCTTTTCCTCCTTTTCCAGGTCTCTTTCGGTTCCAATCAAGAGAAGTCTTGAGAGTTCTGAGAATATTTCTTTAAGGGCTTTAAATCGCCATACCTACATCCTCTGCCACAACTACACACACGGGAACAAAAATAAACCTCTGCTATCTACTCGTGTAGGAGGGATTCATGCAAAATAAACTCTTACATGGAGACCGACAGGTGAGTTTTCTACCTGTTCTTTATAATGTCCTTCCATTATAGTAAATCCCACACATTATGAGGCAGAAGGGGTTATGTGAGCTCTTCCTTGAAGTCAAAAAACTTGCATTCATTTCAAGTACCTGGTGATCACAGGGTACAGCCAGGGAAGATGCCATTCCCCCTTGGGGGGAGGGCGGTGAATGGGCTCCCGCAGCCATGCACCTCCTGATGTACAGATTCTGCAGAAACAAAGGGCGGTCACACCGCACTCAGCCTGTCAGGCTGTCGGGCCACTGCGCAACCCCACCAACCTGGAAGTGCCCCATTAGTTGCTGAAAGCAAAACTCTGTCCCCCCTGTGAAGCCAGGCAATTTGGGCCAGAGAGTCAGAGGAGACCGGTAATCAACTCCTCCTCTCTGCTCTCCTCCTTGGGGTTACAGCAACCCCATTTCCAAACCCAAATCTGACCTGCAGTGCCAAACTGGGAGCGCAGGTGGGCTCTGCCGGTGCTTCAGCGCCCTCTGGAGGTTGTCTGCTCTAATGGCAACTCTCAGCCCTGCCTCCTCCTCCTTCCCTATTCCTGGGGGCTGCCTGGCCTCCTGCAGCTGCTGACATGATTTCATTCTTATTTTTTCTCCAATTACAATGAAGTGTCCTACAGAGGTTTGGAATCTCTTGAAGAAGGAAGATCTTTTAGTCAATACACCTTAACCGTGAGAAGCTGGTTTCAAGAATGAACCTGAAATACTGTATTTTTGTCCTGATGATTCCAAGGGGAGACAGCTCAAGTTTCCTAAATCATAAGAAAAACCAAGGTAAATATGATATTCTGAGCCAGAGATGAAAAAGCAGTTTTTAGCTCCCACTCCTCATATCATACGACTGGATTTAAATCAATCAGCTGCCACTGGTTTTTAAATCCCATGACCCAACTTTAAATCAATCAGCTGCTTACCTCTAACTCACGTGACTTGGCTTTGAATAGTTAGACATGCAGAGGTATAAAAATGATGTTCTGAACAATAAATGGAAAAAAAAATTTTATAAAGTTTTTTTCTTTTCGAATGGACGATTCATTGCATACAGAGTAAAGGATTCTCTTCTGGATTTCTTGAACTGTAAACACATACAGTGTCTCCGTTGGTGCAGTTGACTTAGTTTTTTTGTTTTTTTTCGGTGTTGCTGTTAACATCTTTATTGGAGTGTAATTGATTTACCATGTTGTGTTAGCTTCTGCCGTATAACAAAGTGAATCAGCTATTCGTATACATATATCCCCATATCCCCGCCCTCTTGCGTCTCCCTCCCACCCTCCCTATCCCACCCCTCTAGGTGGTCACAAAGGACCGAGCTGATCTCCCTGTGCTATGCAGCTGCTTCCCACTAGCTATCTATTTTACATTTGGTAGTATATATAAGTCCATGCCACTCTCTCACTTTGCCCCAGCTTATCCTTTCACCTCCCCGTGTCCTCAAGTCCATTCTCTATGTCTGCATCTTTATTCCTCAGCAGCGACTCCTGCGAGGGGTGGATACTTCCTTTTATGCTCAGGGGATATCCCCTGGTTTAAATATGATTTGAGTTTGATCCTGTGAAACCATCAGAACTTCCCACCAGAGATAAATGAGGAGATTCTGGCCTTTATTAGTACGCACGATGAACACAGGTGTCCTGGCTGTACTTGCCAACCCTCCTATTATACCCATCTAATTTTATCCACCTCCCACCCTGTGAGTACCTTTGACCAACCCTGAGCTCAGACCCCTGACTTATTAGAGTGAATTTTTCACTCTTTCTTTAAAAATGGACAGGTAATAAAATGAATTTAACCTAGAAGCAGCAGCTCAGTAAGGGAAATAAAATCACCAGAAGTTATATAATCAGAGCCACAGCCATCCAGGGCTCTTGTCTCATCTGCTGGGTCATAAGAATGGGACCTTCCTAAATTTGAAGGGCATCCAATCAAATAAGTAAAGGCGTTGCTCACCTCTGGCTCTTGGAGGGATTGCTAGGCAGTCTACCCAGTGTATACTAACTGCAAAACACTGTCATAGTTTTGAAACACCTATGTTCCAGGAAAGCTTTTTGGGGTGCATGGGGAAGTTTTATTTATTTTTTGGACATGAAGCAAAAAATAAATCACCAAGTTCTTTGTGCACAGGACTTCTTAAGAGGGCAGTAGAAGGAGGGAATGGGCAGAAAAGACGATCTCCTCTGAAGTGAAGGTCGTTTTTCCAAAAGAGTAGAATTTAGTCTCAGTTTAAGGAGAACACTTTTAAATAGCTGGGACAGCTCCAAACTGCAGTTTAGGGAACGAGTGCTTCAAAAGAACAGTGCTTTAAAAGTCCTGGCAAGGCAGCAAGAGGATGATGAGTTGGTTTTGCATAGTTTTGAACACAGGAGTAAAGAAGCAGAGGCATCTCTAACTAAAAGGCCCTGAGACCCTATGGCATCAATGGGTCAGTTGCAGGGGGCAGGGGGTGTGGGGAGCGATATTTCTCTCTCAATGTCTCCCAGGGCAGCCACCCCTCCCTACCCCACAGCCCTACTCCCTTCACCCTTCCTCCCTCCACTGTTGGGTCCCCAGGGGCAGCACTTCTTAAGCTGGAGCGCTCAGGCACCATCTCTGCAGTCTGGATTCTTCCTGGAGCCTGGCAAATTCTGGGACAAGATGGCAGGTCTGCAAGGCCACTGGGGTGCAGTCGGACCTGGAGGCCTGGAGGGGAACTGGAGCCCTGAAGCCCACCCACATCCTTGAAGCTGAGGAAAGAATACATCTTCCTAACAGTACTTCTCAGGGCTCAGCGTGCTCCCCACCCGACGGTGATCCATGCTCACTTGAGGCAGCAAGGACTGCCTCTAACTGGCCCCCTCGATTCCTCTTTGAGGGTCCTCGCACATGTGTGAGAACGCAGGCCCCGGATCTCTTTAGCCAGCTGAGGCCAGTGCTGCCAGGGTCCCTCCAGTCCCATCCCCCAGCCCCTCCCTCTGGGACTGTATCTAATAGAAGAAAGAGCACAGAGGAATTGGCTGAATCAAGGGACCTGGGAGCCTGGGTATGAGTTTGAAGACCGAGAACCTAAGGCGCAATTACATATTACTGGAAACTCTTGTGGGGTGTGTGTGGGGAGGTTAGGAGGCTGAGTCGACCTGTTGAGTCCAGCCCCAGGACACCACACAGGCGCGTCCCCCTTTCCCTGCCATCAGACAAGGGCTGCCGCAACTCCAGCCGGGACTCTGCACTTCCCCCTCCCTGATTCTTCTCAAGAAGAGCAGGTGGCCCCCCTCTGAGGGCAGCGGCAAGACAACCGACCAAGTCCCCCTGCACTAAGGCGCTACTGGAAGCTCTTCCTGAACAGCAGTGCTGGCTTGGAGTGAACCCGTGCACCGCCAAAGTTGGTCTCGTCCTGCAGCTGAGGGATGCAGGCTTTAAGTCAGCTGCCCTGGGTTTAAATCAATCAGCCCCCCTTTAAGTCAGGTGACCTGACTTAAATCACTGTGTGGCCCTCAAGCCTGAAACTTGAAAAGTTGGGAACTTCACATTGATCCCAGCAGCTCACATAGCAAAATGCACACTGTAGTCACCCCCAAGCCTGGCTTAGAGGCAGGATATAAGGTAAGGGGATGGGCGTGCACTCATGGTGATGAGGGTGTACTTCATGTACCAGAAGGGTCTAGGCACTCTGGGGTACAGCGAGCAGTGCACGATACAGCAGCTCCCTGGCAAAGCTGGTGATGCACAGGGAGAGCAGGCACACCCAGGTGTGCGGAGGGTCCAGGGCGGGAGCCGGGGCACAGCCAGCCGGGAGGGTCTGAAAGCGGAGGATCTGAGCCTTCTTGAGAAAGGCAGACACAGAGGATGGATGAGAAGCAAAGACCAGATGAAATATGGGTTTGAAAACACACCCTGCTCTTGAGATTGGGGTGGGGGCACCCCAGATTTGAATCCTCTTACTCCCCACTTGCTAGTGCTTTGGCTGTTGCCCAGTTATTTTAAAAATGTGACTGATAATATGTAACATGTAGAATACTGCATTTGTAGTCGTTTTGCGTGTTTATGTTTCTATAGTGGAATAACCTTTTCTACAAGAAAAATGTATATTTCCTGAAATAAATTAAAACCCCTTTTTAAAAAGTATTATATCGGACTTCCCTGGTGGCGCAGTGGTTAAGAATCTGCCTGCCAAAGCAGGGGACATGGGCTTGAGCCCAGGTTAGGGAAGATTCCAAAAGCCGCAGATCAGCTAAGCCCATGCGCCACAACTACTGAGCCTGAAGGCCACAGCTACTGAAGCCCACGTGCCTAGAGCCGGTGCTCCACAGTAAGCGCAGCAAGAGAAGCCACCGCAATGAGAAGCCCGCGCACCGCAACAAAGAGCAACCCCCGCTCGCTGCAACTAGAGAAAGCCCACGTGCAGCAACGAAGACAAAACGCAGCCAAAAATAAATTATTTTTTTAAAAAAGTACTATATCCTTCTGTACATGTTCTCTGGGAAGAACAGAGGGAAGGAGTGGGAGAGTGAGAAAGACCAAAACTTAGTGCACATCCATGATGCAGGTGCTCTGCTGGCTCAGATAGTTTTATCCCTACTTTTACAAAGGAGGAAATAAGCTCAGAGAGGTTTAGTAATTTTCCCAAAGCCAAACAGCTATTGAGTGGCAGAACCAGGATCTGAACCAAGTCTGTTACCTTCAAAGCCTAAGCCAGCATCACAACAAAACTCAATTAATATTTACATTTATCGAAACACATTGCAACCTGGTGATTTCTTGGCACAATCCTGAATAAGAGTGAGAAAGAAAGAAATAGCATTGTTCATACAGTCAACCAAGCAGCTGCTAGATGCCTGGCCCTGTTTGGCGTTCAGCAGTGATCAACTTGGGCGAGGGATTTCACCTTGCTGGGCCTCCAGTTTTCTCATATGGGAAATGGGTTGGGGTGTTCCTCATTTTGTGGGATTGTCCAGCCCTCACATTCTCTGATTCCATAAGAAGCATTTGTTTTCCTGTTTCTTTAAAATTCAATCAGGCCATGAGCTGTGATGAATGTCGTTAGCTGCTCCCCAAATCACTCTATTTCCACCCATTTCCTGTGATCAGGTCTTTCCCCCAACATGACTCACAATCAGTCAAGTCACAGAAGCTAAGGGGCACCCAGCAGAATTCCAGCCCTGGCTCCTCAGGAGCTCTGCGGTCTACCTGGCCAGGTAAACTTAACTCACCTGGGACAAGGTGGCCATCCCTAGTTTCGCATCAACATGATCTCAGGCACAAACCTCCTTGTTTTTCCATTTTGTCTTTAAGTTACTTGTTGAAACAACTGCACAAATATGAAAAAGATATAAAATCAGTCATTCTCTGCCCCCAGTGCCTACGAATAAATGATTTTCTGCCACTTTAATGATAAAGAGAGAACATTTCAGCATTCTGCTGCCCTTATTGTCATTTTTGTTGATATTTGTACTGAATACATCTTTCAATATTTTAACAATGGTACATTTATTTAGGTTGTTCCAGACGCAGCCTTTAGTGGTAAGGGTTTTGTTGTTATATTTCTATTATGTTTCC
The DNA here is from genome assembly GCF_964270905.1 of Leucopleurus acutus. Taxonomy (NCBI): domain Eukaryota; kingdom Metazoa; phylum Chordata; class Mammalia; order Artiodactyla; family Delphinidae; genus Leucopleurus; species Leucopleurus acutus. Next base: position 60,934,041 of record NC_139161.1, read on the forward strand.
TTTAAAAATCATTATCCTGTTTAAATGGATTAAGTCAATTTTATAGGCATTTATCTTATGATACTGATGAAATGAATACACAGAGGGCAGTAGTACAAGTTGATTGGACTTGAGAACCTCTATTAGCACAGTTACGTGTAAATATTATCTATATGTAAACCAAAGTACCTGCTGAGTGAGATTCTCCGACTCTTTTTCACTGTCTGCCCCTCAAGCCTGTGAGAAATGGAGTATTTCTTGCCATCTCAGTAAACAAAGGATGTCCCAGTCATCAGCACTTGTAGCCCTCCAGTGTGAGCCGCGAGCCCTGAGGAGCTCAGGATATGCAAATACAGAATGCAGGCCCCAGGGAGCTGAGATGCACATCAAAGGAAGGATTTCAGTGAGCCCAGACTCTGGCATCTTCGCATACGAAGAAAAGCGCTACATTCCTCCCGTCGGGAGAGCTGGTTTTCCTTAGTTAACAATCACCTTTTATGTTCCCCATTACCTGCGCCAGTCCCCTGCCCTGTCCCCTCCCCCCGGTACTTTAGCTCAGGGAGGAAGGAGCGAGAGGGGCTCGGCTGAATAAGGGGCCTGCGAGCCTCGGGAGGAGTTTTCAGCCGCTTTCCCCGCAGTCGGGAGGAGGGGCGCTGACGCTGCAGCTGGACCCTGAGCCTCCCTTGCCCCGTTTCCCCTCAGGACGCTCTGGCCCACCCCCTCCCCACGCCCCCCAGACCCCGCGAGCCAGGCCGAGGGCAGGGGCGAAAGGAGGGACTGAATTTCCCCGGGACCAGACGCTGGGGGCCGCCCTTTCTGCACAGCAGCGGAGGGTGGCAGCGAACCCCTGCCCCTCAGAAGCTGGGCTTGCTCTGCCGCCCGGGCACCGGACCAGGCGGAGGGTCGGCGCCCACCTACCCGGCCCGCCGTCCCCACGACTGTCGCGGCTTCGGCCGCCGGGGCCCCTCCAGAGCCGGCAGCCTCAGTGAGGCCGCCCTCCCCTCGGGCTCCGGGGCAGTTCCGTGACGGCGGAGGGAAGAAACCCAGAGCCGGGAGTTCCAGCTCTGCGGAAACGCGGGCTCCGTTCTGGGCGCAGCGGGTGGGACCGCTCTGCCCCGAGGCCTTCTGGGAGGGAGGGGGGCGCCGGGGGAGGGAGCCGCCAGGAGCGCAGGGCCTTGTCGGGGCTCCTGGAGGGGCGGCCCGGCCTGGGGGCCCCGCCCACTGTGACCGCAGCCCAGGCCTTTTTCCTGTAAACCTACACAAAAAATTTAGAAAGAAACACAGTCTACAGTAAATATTCACAAATGATTGTTGCTGCTGTGCTTCCTATTCTATTACACTTGTAAAATCCATAAAACACTTTAAGTTCAAGGTTACCTATGAATTTTTACCTGTCCTTATTATGTCTCTGCTATTCCCAATTGTAGTTAATGACAAAGACTGTGGCATCACTAGTTAAAAATGAGCTTGTGAAAAAAATGGAATTCAAGCCCATCAGAACTACTGGATCAGAATCTGCACTTTTACAATCTCCCCAGTGTACTTTTGTACCCATGAATAGTTGAAAGGTTCATTTCTACCTCGACATGTCTTTTGTGTCTGAGAAATACACACATTTTATCCAGTTTGATATAAATAAAACACTCAAAAATGCATATGCCTGTGTTGAAACCATCATTTTATCATTTCTTTTCCAGATAAGTATAGTCTCTATAATGGTTTTGTGGATCACATGCCATACTCTTTTCTTGTAGTTAGAAATAAGGTAGAGAAAGTTACTTTGTTATATATATATATATATATATATTAGTGGATAACTGAAGACACTCTTCTAAATTAAAACCACTTCTCTTAACTTGCTGTTTTCTCCTTGGGTCACATTATGAACTCTTCCCGTGGCCACACGGTATGTGTACTTTTAATTTCAGGGACTGCTGACATTCCAGGATGTGCCCATAGATTTCTCTCAAGAGGACTGGGAATGCCTGGCCCAAGATTAGTGGGAGTTGTACAGGGATGTGATGTTAGAGAAGTATAGGAACCTGCTCTCCTTGGGTGAGGATACCTTCCTTCCAGAATTCCTTATCCAACCACAGCGTTTAGAGTCCTCCATTTGTAGAATGTCTCCTGGAATCTTTTGCTTCCTACAATAGTGTTTCAGATTGCAACATTTCAGGAAAGATTGGGAGTTTATCGGTATAATTTATCTTATTCTTTAAAATTGCAGTCTCCCTTTTAGTATACTTTGTAACTGCTTGTGATGTGTCTATATGAACTGTGTACTATATGCTTCTTTTGTAGTCCTTATAATATTTTATTGTCTTATTTTCTGTAACAATTTTCCAAGGATTATTTGGGCTTAAGGTATATTAAAAGGGAGACTGCAATTCTGGGACTTCCCTGGTGATGCAGTGGTTAAGAATTCGCCTGCCAATGCAGGGGACACGGGTTTGATCCCCAGTATGGGAAGATCCCACGTGCCACGGAGGAACTAAGCCAGGGGGCTACGACTACTGAGCCTGCACGCCACAACTACTGAAGCCGGGGTGCCTTGAGTCCGTGTGCCATTTATTTTTTGGAAAATAAAAACACCTCTGAGTGATTAAAATTTAGACCAGCTAGTCAAAAGGCTATATCACCTGTTCTTCTAAAACACTGATCAACGGAACAAGTTTTACTAGGGATAACAGTGTAATTGTATTCTAGAGTTCATATCAGCAATATGGTTTATGATCTTGATGGTGGATCACGACATTTCAATGGTATAACTGCTATTAACTGTCTGTTCAACGATTAAAGTCTCACGTGATCTGAGTACAGACTGGAGTCATCCTGCTTGGTTTCTGTCTATTGCAGATTTCTCCCAGTATGAAAGGACAAGAGCAATACGGCTTACTTTACAAAATGTCTTCAAACTAAATGATGATATAATCTACATTCAATTAATTTTTACATACCCTACTGTAGAACAGGGTTTGTTACGGTGGCAGAGCCCGGTAATTATGTAAAACTGAAACCTTTGTCTGCACAGGTTCAAGTCCTCTTCCTAAGAATATGTTTATAATCAACATTCTTTCACAAATTACCCGATTTAATTCACCATAGCATTCCTCATATTAACTAAATGGAAAATCCTAGGCTATATACAAATCCAGAAAGGGCCAACAATCATCAGCCCGCATGGATTATTACAAACCATTGCTGAGGCATTCAAATTACATATTAAAGAGCCACTATTCCATCAACATCATCAATTTATATATTGTTGCCTCAATGCTAGCCTTAACCCTCGCTCCAACAACATGAATTCCTCTTCCCATATTTACCCACTAATTCATGTAAATGTAGGCATACTATTTATATTAGCCATATCACACCCAGCCATTTATTCCATCCTCTGATGTGAATGAGCTTCAGATTCAAAATACTCACTCACTGGAGCCCTAGGGACAGTAGAACATACAATCTCATATGAAGTAATGTAGCAGTTATTCTATTCTCAGTCTTACTGATAAATGGATCATTTGCATTTTCAACAGTAATTATTACACAAGAACACCTATGACTAATTTTCTCTTGACCGTTACCCTGAATTTGATTTTCTCCGCAGTAGCAGAAATCCAATGAAACCCCACTTGCTTTAACAGAAGTAATTGTCTTCAGTGCAGAAAAAGTAGCAGGCCCACTCACTGCGTCCTTCCTAGAGAATATGTCAATTTCTTTATAATAAACATTACCACAACGATCTATTTTTAGGAGCATTCGACAATCCCTAGGTGCCAGAATTATATACAGCCCAAGTCATCATTAAAACACATCTAACAATCTCCTTTCTATGAATTCGAGCATCCTACCCACAATTTTGATATGATCAATGTCTACATCTGTTATAAAAAGTTTTTTTTACTACTAACATTAGCCTGATGTATATGAGAGTTTTCACTACCTGTCATCATACCAGGCAACCCACCACAAACTTAAGAAATATGACTGACAAAAGAGTTACTTTAACAGAGGAAATCATAGAAGTTTCAATGCTCTTATTCCTGGAATTGAATTCTTCCTAAGAATTTTACATTCCCCATGCTACCACATTACACCACATGCTATATAGTAAGGTTCAGGCCCATACCCTCAAAATGTTGTTGTATATCCTTCCTGTACTAATAAACTCTCATGGTTTTTACTATCATTCTACTGACCATTTTCTCAGGAAATATAATTGTATAACAAGCTCACGCTGGTTAATGGTATCCCCATTCTAATAAAAAACACGAACCCGTAAGCTACAGAAGCATCCAACAAATATTTCCTAAAACAATCCACCACATCAATACTACTTATAATGGCTATTATCATTAATCTAATATACTCTGGTCAAGGAACACAGTGAATAACAAAAATCTTTAATCCAGCAGCAGCCACCCTCATGACAATCGCCCTTGTCACAAAAGTAGGGCTTTTCCCATTTCACTTCTGAGTGTCTGAAGTCACACAAGGCATCCCATGAACAGCAGGCCTGCTGCTATCAGCCTGACAAAATTGCACCCCTATCAGTTTTATACCACATGTCACCATCCATCATGCTAAATATACTATTAATCATAGTGATATTATAAATCATAGCTGGAGGCTGAGGCAGACTTAGCCATACTCACCTGGAAAAAATTACACCCTCCTCATCAATTGCCCATATAGGATGAATGACAGTTATTATAAAGTACATTCCAATTATAACAATCGTAAACATACGAATTTATATCATAACAACACTCTCTTCTTCTTAGTTATGCCCAGATCATGTACTACAAGAGTATCATTATCACACACATGAGATAAAACACCTCCCATCACAATCCTTCTCCTCACCATTATAGTATCATTAGGACATCGCCCATCACTATCAGGGTTTTTACCCAAACGAATAATTATCCAAGAGATAACAAAAATGATAACAGCATTCTACCAACACTAATAGGCATCATAGCAGTCCTCAGCATATACTTCTACTTGCAGCTAACATACTCCACATCACTATGTTCCCTTCATTAAACAACACAAAAATAAAACAATTTGAACATACAAAGAAATAACCTTCCTATCATTACCAATCATAATATCCACACGATTACTACACATAACACCCATTCTATCAGTGCTGGACTAGGAATTTAGGTCAGTTCAGACCAAGAGCTTTCATAACCCTAAACAAGTAAAATTTACTTAATTCCTAAAAATAAGGATTGCAAGACTTCATCCTACATCAATTGAATGCAAAGCAAACATTGTAATTCAGCCAGATCTTTTGGAGATTGATGAGTTTTAATCCCAGGAAACTCTAGTTAACAGGAAAATCCTCTAGTCAACTGGCTTCAATCTGCTTCTCCTTCATTTGAGAAAGAAAAAAAAGAGAAAAAAAGCAGGAAAAACCTTTGGCAGAATTGAAGCTGCTTCTCTGAAATTACAGTTCAATTTGTTGATTCACCACAGGGTTTGCTCAATCTCTGTCTTTACATTTACAGTCTAAAGCTAGCTCAGTCATCTTACCTCTGTTCATACACTGCTGATTATTTTCAACAAATCACAAAGGTATCAGCATTTTATATTTACTATTTGGTGCTTGAGCTGGAGTACCAGGCAGCACCTTAAGTATATTCATCCAGGCTGAGCTATGCTAACCTGGAGCGCTACTTGGAGATGCCCAAATCTTTAACGTAGTCATAACAGTCCCTGCACTTGTAATAATTTTCTTTATACTTGTACCTATTATATTGCAGGGTTTGAAAACTGACTTGGGCCACTAATAACTGGGGCACCTGAGGTAACATTTCCCCAAATAAAGCATATAAACTTTTGACTACTTCCCCCATCATTCTTACTCCTACTCATATCACCAATAGTAGAAGCTGGTTCTGGTACCAGTGGAACCGTGTATTCAGCTCTGGCCTGCAATCTGGCCCACACAGGAGCCTCTGTCGACCCAACCATTTCCTCCTTACATTTAGCAGGTGTCTCTTCAATTCCTGGTGCTATTACTTTTATCACTATAGTCTTTCATACAAAACCAGCAGTCGTATCCCAATACCAAACACCATTATTTGTTTAATCTTCCCCAGCTATAGCCATATTACTATAATTACCACGCTCAGTCCGAGCAGCCAGGATTGCCATACTGTTAAGAGACAGAAATCTCAACACTACCTTCTTTGACGCTGCAGGAGGAGACCGAATCCTATACCAACACCTATTCTGATTCTTTGGTCACCCTGAAGTGTGTATTCATGGCCTACCAGGCTTTGTTATAAACTCACATATCATTACATACTATTTAGGACGAAAAGTGCCTTTCAGCGATTTGGGAATGTTATGAGTCATGTCCACTGGCTTTTTAGGATTTCTCTTGTGGGTCCATCATATGTTTACCATGGGGATAGCTGTCGACTCAGAAGCATACTGTGCATCAGCTACCGTAATTACTTCTATCCCTACAGGAGTAAATGTGTCTAGTTGATTAGCAACCCTTTCTTTAATTTTCCTTTTTTTTGCTTTCGGCTGTGTTGGGTCTTGGTTGCCGCACGTGGGCTTTCTATGCTTGCGGTGAGCAGCAGCTACTCTTCGTTGTGCTGCACAGCCTTTTCATTGCAGTGGCTTCTCTTGTTGTAGAGCATGGGCTCTGGCATGTGGGCTCAGTAGTTGTGGCTCGCAGGCTCTAGAGGGAAGGCTCAGTAGTTGTGGCACACGGGCTTTTTGCTCCGTGGCATGTGGAATCTTCCCGGACCGGGGATTGAACCCGTTTCCCCTGTATTGGCAGGCCTATTCTTTACCACCACATCACCAGGGAAGTCCCTGATTAGCAACTCTTCACAGAGGTAATATTATATGACCTCCCACTATATTATGAGTTTTAGGCTTTATTTTCCTTTATACAGTAGGTGGTTTGACAGGAATCATCTTAGCCAACTCATCCCCGGACATTGTCCTCCAGGATACACACTATGTAGTAGCACACTTCCATGACGCAGTGTCCATGGGAGCAGTCTTCACTATTATAGGAGGCTTCCTACACTGATTCCCACTATTCTCAGGTTATACACTTAACTCAGCGTGAGCAAACAGTCACGTCACAGGTATATTTGCCGTAGTAAATACGACTTCCTGCAGCACTTTCTTGGCCTCTCAGGGATGTCACTACGTTAGTCTGAGTACCCTGAGGCACACACAACATGAAGTATTTTGTCTTTAGGCTCATTCGTCTCAGTAGCAGCAGTAATGCTAATAATCTTCATACTTTGAAAAGCATTTGCATCTAAACAAGAAGTCTCAGCAGTGGAAACTGCTACTCCTAACCTAGAATGGTTACACGGATGCCCTCCACCATATCCTATGTTTCAAGATCCTACCTATGTAAATGTAAAATAAGGAAGGACTCAAGTCCTTTTCAACCAGTTTCAAGCCAACACCGTAACAATTATGTCTTTCTCAACAAATGAGACAGAAGTTAAAAGTGCTGTAATTTTGTCAAAGTTAAATCCTAGGCTGAATTACCGTGTATCAAAAGGCACATCAATTTCTTCTAGGCTCTCAAGATGTAACATCACCCATTATGGAAGAACTTTTACATGTTCATAATCACACATTAATAGTTATTTTTAAAATAAGTTCTCTAGTCCTCTATATTACTTCACTAATATTGACAACTAAACTACCTCATATACATACAATAGATGCACAGGTAGAGAAAATGTGAACAATTTACCAGCCATTATTGTAATCTTAGCTGCTCCATCATCATTGTGAATCCTTTACATGATACATGAAAGCAGTAACTCTTCCCAAACCATACAAACTATGGGTCAGTAATGATACTGAAGCTACAAATACACAGATTATGAAGATTTTAACGTTGACTCCTCTGTAATCCCCACATCAGAGCTAAAACCAGGAGAATAATGACTAATAGAAGTCAACAACCCAGCAGTATAGAGCTAGTCACTGAATATTAGTTTCCTCTGAAATTGCTGTACACTCCTGAGCTGTTCCTTCTCAGGCCTAAAAAGAGCTGCTATCCCAGGACGCCTAAATTAAAGAATCCTAATACCAACAGGACCAGGCCAATGTTGTTGACAAGAGAGCTCGTTTTCCTGAGTTCAAAGACAGGACAGAGGGATATGGCTGAGATATGGGGTGAATCTGGAGCCCATGGGGATGCACTCTCCAAGCTCCAGGATAGGAATGGGGCCTCTGGGGTCCCAGGCCACCCACCACGCCCTCCCGAGCAGGATCTTGGCAACATCCCCTGTCAGTGATGAGGCAGCCCTAGCACTTGTCACGCCCCAATGCTGTGTCCTATGTGGGCCCCATGCTCTTGGGACCACACCCACACTCTGCAGGTTCATGCTGCAGGGTCCTTCATGCCTCAGAAGTAGAGACCACACAGCAAGCAGCTCGCTCCCCAACCAGCAGGAGGAGGGGAGGAGAGCAGGGGCACCAGGGGAATCTCAGACAACAACACCCCAGGGGTGCCAGCGGGGCCAGTGATGATGCAGATGAGGCCCAGGCCAAGAGATGGAACCAGAGGACCCAAAAGGCAGCTGGTCAGGTGCTGGCTCATCTGCACCCCAGACACCTTTGTCCCTCATACATCCCCTTCCTCGTACACCCTCTCCTTAAATGCAGATGCTTCAGATGCAAACAGGCAGAGCGTCAGACTGAAAGTCAGCTTTTCCAAAGTGACCCGTCAGCAAACACTGCAGGATCCCACTCCAGTGGGTGCCTTGGAGTCGACACCTCAGGGACTGAAGTGGATGTCGGTGCCAGGGGCAGTGGGAGGGAACGGGGAGTGAGACTTGCATGGTTGTGGAATTTCGGTTTTGCAAGATGAAAAGTCCTAGGGATGGTGGTGACGGCTCCACGAGAAAGTGAATAGATCTGATGCCTCCGAAACGTGCACTTAACATGGTGACGATGGTAAAGGGATGTGACGTGTGTCTTATTTCACTTAAAATAAATTCCTAAAATACTGTCTTGTTAATTGAGATTCCATTTCGACTCCCCTTCATCACAATTGTCAGAGGCCCAGACATAGTCCCCTACCTTAGGGGCCATCACGGTACCCTCAGAGCACGTGGGAGACCATTCTTAGGGGGGCTAGTCTGTGCTCACCTGACCTCTGTCCAGGGGGACCCAGGCAGTGGTGACCCCCATAGATTAGACATATGCTATGATATTAATATGATACCACCAAGCGTCATCACTCACCAGAACACAGGGCAACAGCCCACTCAAACATGCCTGACCTCATATGAATGTGACAAGATTAAGAGAAGAAAAGGAACCACAGGTTAATCAGGGCAACATCCTCAATGCAGAGGTTGGAAATATCAAAGGGGACAGGATACACTGCAGGCAAAGAGCACATATGGGGTCTCCCCGTACATGTGATCCTGACCCATGCAGATGTGGTGAGACCCACACAGTCCCTGCACCCTTTACCTGGGGTCACACATCCACACTCACAAGGGCGACCCCACCTTCCCAGACCGTGCACCTAAAGTCACACGTTCTCTCTCAACAGGTGACCCTTGCTACCCAGACCCCTCCACCTGAGTCACATGTCCACAGTCCCAGATGAATCGCCCTACCCAGACCCCCCCACCTGGGGTCACAGGTGCACAGTCTCCAGGGTGACCCCACCTCCCCAGACCCTGCACCTGGGGTCACACTTCCCCTTGGTCAGGACACCATGGCTCTGCTGGTGGCTCCCCTACTGTGGAAACAAGCTGGGTCCCTGGGACCTCCTGGGATGGGAAAAAGTGTCAGGTGGGTCTCCTCTCCCCACACTTGTCCCAGAGAAGTCCTCCTCTTTCCCTTTGGTTCTGTTGATTTTACCTGTGTTTAAAGCTTTCATGCTAGAGGTGAACACACTGCTTGGTTCTGGCAGGCTCAGTCCCTTCTTGTCTCACATACTTGTTGAGATAACTCACAGGACAGCAGGGCTGAAAGCCGAGGGGCAGCTCTGGCCGCTGCTGAGTAGGGACGGGAGACTGGAAGGAGAGCTCAGCAGCAGCCTCAGCTGTTGCCCATCGGCCTTTTGCCCGATCTGCGTGCCCTGCAGTCAATTCACCAGCTAAACCTGCCTCCCTACGCACCATGCACGTGCTGGTGAATTGGAATCATCGGCAGGTAGTCCCCCTGCAGATCCTCCACGAGCCCCAGGGAAGGTGAACCTTGCAGGGGTTAAGACTAAGGCCCCGACCACAGCACTGACACTTGGGAGGACCAGGTAACCACACCAGAAGAGAGGCTGTAATATAGACAAGCCCACCTCAACTCCAGACCCCAGATATCTAAGCACTGTCCTTCAGATGCAGGCACGGATCTTCCCAGTACTGAGGCCAGGTCGGGTTTCTACTCAGGTCCCCATAGTCCTAGTGTACACAGAACATGGTCAGGTCTAAATCTTCTTATTATAGACAACACATGGTCAGCTCTAAACATAATCAGTAGACAGGACAGGCAGAGGTCTAAATCTACCGTGTAGACAGGACTTGATCATGTTTAAACTAGCTTAGGGCTGATCTCATAGGAGGTACAGATCACACACAAGCGTCTCTCATCTTTGGACACCCACATCAGGAAACTGAACAAAATCTTTGTCATTAAACATTTCAACAGGCAAAACAGAAATGTTACCAATATCTCTGGCCACCTGATGGTCAGGATCCACGGGTGAGCCACAAACTTCTTAGAGTGCAGCTCAGTCTGCTGCCAAGACAGACAAGAAGGGGCCTGATTCCAGCCTCCCAGGCTTCCAGAAAGAGGCGGCAGCACTGGAAGCCCAGGCAGGACAGTCCTGCATGGTCCGGGCCGGGAGATCCGGTCTGTCCATTCTGCTGGCTGATTCTGGGCGGGGTGCTCAGGGCCGCTGAGAGCCCTGCACTCAGGTCCTGCTTCCCTGCAGCGTGTGTGTGTGTGTGTGTGTGTGTGTGTGTGTGTGTGTGTGTAGAGGGGGCGGTGGCTGACGGCTCCCATGGCTCCCGTCCCAGGCACCGTGCTGTCTTCGAGGTGAGGCACGGGGAGAGGTAGGGGCACAGAAGCCTTTGGAGAGGAGAACCCATCGCGGAACTCCTTGCACACTGGCTCGCCCCACCCGGGGACCCGCCTGCCCATCGTGGGCCGCATGTCATCCCCCAGTCCCCACCCCCGAGGGCAGGGCGCCTGCTCTTTCAAAAGCATAGGGTCTCACGTGAAGGAGACCCAGTGGGGGCAGTCACGCCCCTCCTGATGCTGAGTTTGGGAGAATGAACCCCCTTGACTGGGCGATGGGACCCTGTGAGGAAAGAGGTGGCGGCCCCAACCAAGTCGGGGCCTGGCTGAGAGATGGCAACACAGGAGCCAAGTGCAGGGCCTGGAGGCCAGGCCAACAGGAGGGACACCCCAGGCCCTGGCCGGGCTCTCCCATTGTGACATTGTAGATTTAGGGGACTTGGGGCAGGTGACTGACTGTGATGGGGGTCTAAACTGCACCCTGAATGGGGCTTAAAGAAGGTGTGAAGGATGTTACTGAGACAGTAACAGTCATTGGAAGACAGACGCTGTGTCAGGACATCCTGCTCCATCCATTTAAATCCCTGAGATCTGTGACCTCTACGTGGCTACACAGGATTGTTAGAGCAGGTGTGTGCGGACATATCTGGGGCACAATTCAGGCTGCAACCCACTTGCAAGTGGTTCCAGAAAACACACAGTGTGCGCACAGGCAAGCACAGCACAAACATATGCAGGTGCACAGCACAAATATATTCACACACTAGCATATGAACACACACGCACGCATATGCCCATGCACACACTAACGTGTGCAAGTGCACATACCAATGCACATGTATGGAAACAGGTACATGCACATGCATAGCACACACACACGGAATAAAGTGAATTCGTAAAGCATTAATTCCTGAACACAAGTGAAGCTGACATGTATTTTTCCCTTTTTCTTAGCTTTGATGATTTTCACAATAAAAAAGTTTAAGAAAAAAGTTAATGGCAAATGACTTTTGATTCATAGGACTTTCTGACGTTATTCCACAAATATTAGGACATGAGAAATGAATGTAGATATTACATGTGTCCATTAACGGACGAATGGAGAAGCAAAACATGGTCCATCCATAAAAGGGAATGTTATTCAGCCTAAAAAGCAAGGCAATTCTGACAAGGCTGCAGCAGGGATGAACCTTGAGGGCATTACGCTCAGTGATGTAAGCAAGACACAAAAAAACAAACAGTGCTTGATCCACTCATACAAGGCCCCTAGAGTAGTCGGAAACATAGAGACAGAAAGTAGGCTGGTGGGTGCCAGGGGCTGAGGGAGGGACAATGGGGACTGAGTGTTTAATGGGGACTGTTCTCAGTTTTGCAAGATGAAAAGGTTCTGGAGGAGGATGGTGGTCAGGTTTGCACAACAGTGTGAATTACTTCTTGACCGTGAAATGTGCACTTAAACATGGCTAAGACAGTAAATTTTATGTGATGTGTATTTGACCACAATTTTCAAAACTTTTAAAAAAAGAACAGGAAATAGTCCATTAAAACTACAAGATGCACAACTTCATTAACAATCGAGGGATTAAAACCATAAGAAAACGACTGTGCACACACCTACTGGAATGGCAGACATGAAGACACAGTATGAAATATCAGCAGGACGTGGAGCAATGGAAAGCCTGGTGCGCAGGGGGCGGTGCAACCACTTCTGAAACAATCGGGCGTCAGAGAGCGCACTCCGTGCACACAGACCCACAGTGTTCCTTCCAGCTGAACACAAAACCCCGAGCCCTGCACCAGGACACACGGACATGGACTCCACAGCCACAGGAGCCAAACCTGAAAGCACCTGGAGGCCATCACAGGCGGATGCAGAAATAAACCATGCACGCTCCTAGGAAGGAATATTCCACAGCAGTGGAGTATGTTTTGTTTAAAGGTAGTAAAACTATAAAAGTTATTTTTAAAAAAACTATATTCCCAAGATGAAAGAATCTCATGGCCACAATGCTGAGCCATGAACAGCAATAAAGCAGCGAGCACGGTCCACCCACTTATGGACTTTGGAACTAGGCAAAGCTGGGCTGCGTTGTTTAGGGACGCGTGCTTGGGCGTAAGCTATGAGGACAAGTCACTGACACTACATCGGGAGAGCAGCTACCTCACGGCTGGGAGGAGGCTGGGACGAGGGAAGGGCACTCCTGGGCGTCCACTCACCAGGTTCTGTTTCTTGATCTTTATGATTATTCTTTACATGTATATAACCTAATCCTTAGTATGTACTTACAGCTTATCATTATTCTTTATTAAAAAGGTGGTCTCCCCAACAAAGTAGAAGGACACCTGCTTCTCCCAGGGAAGAAAAGGAATAGTTTCTACCAGTGAAATCTCGATCCCATGGCTGCTTCAACCATCAAGCCTGACAGCAACTCCCGTGAGAGGGGCACCGGGGCCACGACACTCTGAAGGAGGCTGTGGGGCCTCAGTCCTGGGCCACTGCCTCTGCGGAGCCCACGGCACCTGGCCAGAGTCCCCAGTCATTCCCTGCGCGACCCTTTTGCCTTGGTTGCTCTGGCACAGCTCGGCCGGCACCATCGCTGGGAGAGAAAGAAGAAACGTGCGGAAGAGGGAAGCGGACTTCAAGCTGCCCCACCTCCTTCTACGGAGACGATGCCACAGTCCCTAAGAGAGGACAGCAAGGCCACGGAATCCAGCCTCTCTGCCTGAGGCCTGGCCACACTAGCGCCGCCCACTTCTGATGCCACAGGGAGAATTTCACAAGGTGCCCTCAGCCCACCTGGTTGGACGCACGGGGCTTTCAGACACGCAGGTCCTGTCCGACCCCGCACCTCTGGGTCACATTCTGGAGGTGGGCCTGCAAGCCTCCAGGTTTTCGCTTTTGGTAACAGCTTTATTGAGACTGAATTTCTGTACCACACAGTTAGCTCACCCACTGTAAGTATTAAGCTCAGTGGTGCTTTGCATATTCACAGGGCTGTGCAGCCACCAGCACAATGCATCTGACAACATTTCCATCATCTCCCCAAACCCCACTCTTGAGAGGTCACCCCTCATTTCCCACAGCCCCGGCATCCCCGGTCCACGTTCTGTCTCTGTGGGCTTGCCTGTGCTGGATGTCTCATGTACGTGGAATCCCTAATTGTCTTTTCCTGTCTGGCCTCTCTCACTGAGCGTCATGTTTTCAAGGTTCATCCTCATCATAGCGTGTGTCAGTGCTTCACTCCTTTTCTGTGGCTGAGTCACCCTTAGTCTCTCTGCTTTTAACTCTATAATTAATTGTGTCTCCCTGCCTGCACCACACAGGGCTGATGAGGATTTCACCTTCCATCATTCTTGGGCTGTAAGCTGAACTTTGAACCAACACCAAAGGATCTTGTGCAGAGGCTGACAGCCCAGCCCCACACGGTGCACAGTTGCCGTGTGTGACCAGAGCCCAGGAGGAAGGGTGAGATGGGCCTGCCTGTTTACAGGACCAGCGTCCTACGGTCTCATGGGAAACCCACTCACTCGTCAGCGTCTCGTGAGAGCTGCTCCCCACCGTGCCAAGCGGGCAAGACAGACTGGTCAGGGACCATGGTGCTGCCTTCAGTTCAGGCCCACTCATACTAACTGTCTAGTTGGGAAGTGCTGAGGCTCCAGGGGAGGGTCCTTCCTGCTTCTTCCAGCTTCTTGGGGCTCCAGGCATCCCTGGGCTTATGGCTGCATCCCTCCCATCTCCGCCTTCATCTTCATGGGGCTTCCCCTCTGTGTCTGTGTCTCCATCATCATATGAGGACGCAGTTACACAGGATTGGGACCACCCTAAGGCCCCTGTCTCACCTAGTTACACGACCAGGCCCTACTTCCAAATGAGGTCCTGGCCTGAGCCCCTGGGGTCAGGGCATGGACGTCTCTTCCCCTGGGGGGTACACAAGCCCCCTTCAGTCTGAGGTAACAGTAATGTTGCCCAGGAAACAAGCAAGCCCCTTACCTAAGCCAGCCCCTCGAAGAGGTCTGAGCCCGCCTGGTCTCCTGGAAACTGACTGGGCAGGAGAGTGTGGCTCCGGACCCGAGTGTGAAGCACACCAGGAAGCAGCCGTGTGAGGCTCCCCTTCGCAGCGGCAGCGCGGGACCAGCTGATGAGGTCCAGCAGGGCAACCCCGAGCTCCTTCGAGGACTCGACCCACGTGGACTGGGGGCGACAGGCAGCAGTGAGTGGACGTGTGATGAAGCGTATGTGACGGGCCTGCAGTGAGCAGGTGAGCACACCTGTGTGTGTGACATCAGGCACACGTGATGGGTCAGCAGTGAGCACACGTGTCTGAGATCAGGTGCGGTACACACCCACGTGATCAGGTTCGCATGGCGTCTTAGCGGGCAGGACACCACAGGGCTGCAGTGCTGCCACGGGCTCGAGCCACCGACCCTGCCTGGTGTGGAGCATCCCTCCCCCACCACGTGCCCCAGCAGCTCCTACGTCTGCAACTGTGCAGTGGTTGCACCTGCGCAGAGTACTTCCCCTGGGCAAGTACTTCTGGAAGAGGGTCACCTCCGTGGTGACGGCGACCTTCCTCTTCTGCTGCTTCAGTGGGGGCACCCCTGCCAGTGCATGCTTTCACCAAGGCATCCGGGCCGCAGAGGGCTGGTCCCTGCACCTGAGACCAAAGAGAAGGACTTGAGGGGTTGCGCTTTCTCCCACCAGGAGTCTCATATCCAGGGGGGCCAGTGGGGGCATGTCAGACACACAGGGCCGGACATTCTGGTTCATCTTCCCCCAACACGGTGGGCGAAAGGACAGCCACGTGGGACCTCAGACCACGTAGGACAAGGCATGTGTCGAGGACCAGTGAGTGTCCGTTGTTGCAGCACATCCATCCTTGTCGGGCCGGCCCCGCTCCCACCAAGGCTTGGTCTATTAACACAGGGGACCCTGCAAGGGAATTTTCTGTCTGCTGGCTCACTGAAGCTGGGTGTTTGGGGGGCATGGGGCAGTCTGCAGTTTTGGTGAAGACATTGTTATCTCCAGGGAAAGAGGTGAACACTCAGTCGCCTCTCTGTGGATGGTCTAGTCCTCTGGGTGTCATGTCTCTTCTTGGGGGTCACTGGGGCTTTATCCTCACTCCGTGGGGTACAGGAGGGGAGGGATGGACATGCCCCAGGCTCACTGTGCCTGGGCTCCTGGGGAGGAGCTCTCTGGCCCACATGTTCACAGGTTTCAGTCACCCCTGCTCGACACTCCCCTCCAGAGACTCGGCAAGAGGACCTGCCCTGTGAAACGGGGTGCCTGGGTCGGGGGGCTTGTGGGTCCCTTCTCAGATGGCCACACTCAGGTCTCGGGGTGGGTGTGGTGGCCTGTGGCCACTCGCCAAGTTCACCACGCTGCTGCGTCTCCTTTCTGGGGCCTGAGATGTCCCAGGGGTGGCTGGGTGAGGGGGGCAGTTTGCTGTGACAGAGAAGTGTGGGACAGGGGTCCTGGGCCCTGGGTCCCTCCTCGAGGAGGAGTGGGGGTCATGCCCAGCGGGGGGGAGGCCGGTGACGGTCCTGGGTGTCAACAGGCACAGTGCCACGCCCCGCAGGCCGGGTGTGGGATTCCTGTGGCCCCGGCACAGAACACCAGACGGGGGACAGGGTTGGGACAGGGGACTTTTTCTCTCAGGCCTGGAGCCCGAGGTCAAGGTGCTGGGGGCCCGCTCCTCTGCAGGTTCTGGGGTCAGTCGGTCCCAGACCACTCCCAGCCCCGTCTCCGTCTCTGCCATGACATCGCCTTCTCCCCCGTGTGTCTGGGTCCAAATGCCCCCCATGAGGACGCCCGCACACAGGTCAGTGTCCTCAGCTCACCCCGGGCAGCTCTGTGGTGGCCCATCTGCACACCAAGTCCCATTCTGAGGTCCCAGGGAGTCCGTCTTCTGGGGCCTCTTGAGGTGACAATCCTCGTGGTCGACACAGCTTGTGGGGGCGTGTGGGTCCCCCAGGCCGGAATCCAGGAGCCTCACGGAGGAAGCCATGTCCTGACTCAGGGAGGATGGACGGACGGGCAGAGGGGGGAGGGAGGCCGAGTGGTGGTCAACCCTGCCCTCCAGGGAGGGGGGAGTCTCTAGAGGGCCGGGCCGTCAGAGGCGGGCGGCCTGGGCTGCGACGGGTGGCGTCACTTAGGGGCAGGGACACGGGGGCCTCATGGATGCCCTCTGTCTGCTCCTACGAAGGCGGTGGGCCGTGGGCTCCCAGCCAGGTTGGGCCAAGCGTGGAGCGGTTTGAAGACACACCCCAGGGCCGCCTTTGAGAAGGGTCTTGTGCCTGGGGACATGGAGCCTCCAGCCTGCCGGGGAGTGTGTGGGCTGGTGGCACGTGGGGCTGCCTCAGGGCCCTGAGGAGCTCGAGATGCCTGCTCGAGGCCTCACCTGGTCCGGGACGGAGGGCGGCTGCCCAGGGCCTCCTGCTTCGGGCACCACCCCTGGGCTGGGCGGGGCCAGCGGGTCCCCTGACCCGTCCCTGCAGCGAAGCTGAGGCTGCTGAGCGCCCAGGGCCGGAGCACGGCCTGTGGGTGGGATGTGCGTGAGGAGGTCGCAGGACAGTGGTGGGGCACCCGCATCAACAGAGGCGGGTCGTCCACTGGACATATGACAGGAGCGAGTGGGACAGCAAGGCAGCCCGACGCCCAGCTCGGGTGGGGAGGTGGCTGCATGTCCTCCATCTTCAGCACCCAGACGTGTGTGTAGAGATGCTCGTCCAGATACCAAGGGGCTCTTTCCTCCGATGCCTCGCGTCTCATCATCTGGCAGGTGTGGGGGTCC
Organism: Leucopleurus acutus; assembly: GCF_964270905.1. Classification (NCBI taxonomy): domain Eukaryota; kingdom Metazoa; phylum Chordata; class Mammalia; order Artiodactyla; family Delphinidae; genus Leucopleurus; species Leucopleurus acutus. The sequence continues at coordinate 60,951,857 of NC_139161.1, forward strand.
TGGGGCGACTGTGACAACCTGCCGCAAGCTGGGGGGGTCACAACAGCAGAGATTTCTCTCTCACAGCTCTGGACACTGGAAATACACAATGAAGGTGTGGTTGGTTCCTTCTGGAACTTCAGGGAATATGCCCTGGCCTCTCCCGGCTTCTCTGGTCTCCAGAAGTCCTTGGGCCCGTGGACTTGGGGCTGCATCACCCCCACCTCTGCCTCCATCATCACGTGGCTTCTCCTCTGTGTCTGTGTCCAGATTTCCCTCTTCTTATAAGGACACCACCTGCTGGATTTAGGGCTCTCCCTAATCCAGCATGACCTCATCTTAACCACATCTGCAGAGACCCTGTTTCAGAAATAAGGCCTGATTCTGGGGTCAGAACGGATGTAAATTGGGGGAGGGGGGACACTACTGAACCCACAGTAGTAAGTGAGGTGTTAGCGGATGGAGGGAACGAGAAGTGCCCACTGAACTGACAGGGCATCGTCAGACTGAAAACGGAGGCAGGCAGCTCAGGTATTAACGGATCAGTTTATTATCGGGTAGTTTACCCACAGGGTGGGATTGCGATGTGGTGAACAACGACCGGAAGCGTGTGCTGCCGCGCTCTGCATGGCCAAGGGGCCACCGGGACAAGTTATGGTTAACTTGTGGGCGGGGTGTGCTTGGAAACAGGACACACATTCCTAAGTCAAGGTTCATGAATGGGTAACTGGCCTCATGGGCACCGGGGACACATCAGTGAAGGTCTTCCTTGTTTGGGGACTAACAAAGCATAGAGGCCACCTGGTCCCGATAATTACTAAACAGCCTCTATTAACTACAAAAGGCTTGAGGACAGAGAAGTGACTGACCACACAGTACAGTCCTGGGTAAGGTCAGTGGAAGGACGAGCCCAGGATGGCATCAGGTATGCTGACAGCCTTACATGGCGGGGAGGCAGGCCTGGGGAAGGTGCGGGCTTGAGTTCCGCAGGTGCCCCAGAGAAAGGGACGTGGGCTGGCAGTGGGGTGGGCCTTGCACCTCGAGTGGAACAGGGGCGTGGCCCTCAGAAGTAACCTGACACTTGTTCGTAGGGACCCCTCTGTGCAGGGTGGACACACCTGTGTCCAGGGTCATGTCCTGCTGCATGGGGCCCGACCTCTGCGTGACCTCTGCTTGCCATCCTGAGTGGGAGTATATTGTGTCAGGAGCCTCAGGTAGGACATCCTCCGGGTTTGGGGAGGACCCCCAGGAGGCCTTGGAGGTCAATTTTGGTCGGGGAGGGGTGAGGGTTCAACTCTGCCGCCGTAAGGGTGGCGTCCACACATTGAGGGGCCAGTGTTATCAGTTTACCTGAGGAAACACACTTTCAGGTACCCCTTGCGTTATGGGAAAATCCTGTCTCTAACATGCGGGTGTTCAGGTAGCTGGAAGTGCTCCAGCCTTACTCTGTGGCTAGACCCGTGCTCCTGCAGCTCCCGAAGACTGACTGCAGCACCGTTGACTTCACCTGGCAGGTCCCAGGCTTGGGGCGAGGGAGATTGGGCAACGGCCTTGGTGTCCAGGGCTGCAATCAGGCAGTGCCCGGCCACCGGCCCCATGGGGCTGTTCACAGTGCAATGACAAATCCAAATGGATTCTGTCCTATGCTGTTGGGGATGAGCCCTGGGTCTGCCTCTGGACTGTCCCTGTGTGGGGTTGTTCATGCCCTCATTTACACTCCACGGCCCCCACGAGGTCACCTGGGGTCCCAGGAATCACCTGGGAAAGCCGACAGGTTCTCTCGGCAGAAATGGAAATTCCCTGAGGTGTCAAGTTGTTGATGTGACGAATTATTTTTTTAGTTGTGATTAAAATATATGTAACATAAAATGCACCATTTACCATTAACTTGAACAACTCCGTGGTATTGATCACATTCACGATGTTGAGCCAGCACCACCTCCATCTGGTTGTAAAACATTCTCGTCCCCCACAAAAGGAGACCACTCCCCCTCCCCTAGCCCTCGGCACCACTAACCCCCTCCTGTCTCTGTGGCTTTTCCTCTAATGGACATTTCATATAAATGGAATCATAGTTTGTGGTTGTTCTTGGCTGAATGTTTGTGTCCCTCCAAAATTCACATGTTGAAATCCTTACCCCCAAGGTGATGGTATTAGGAGGTCGTGCTTTTGGGAAGTGATTAGGTCATGAGGGTGGAGCCCCTATTATGGGATTAGTGCCCTTATAAAAGAGATGTCAGAGAGCTCCCTCACATCTTCTCCATGTGAGGACACAGGGAGAAGATGCCACGTACAACCAAGAAGAGAGCCTCACCAGAACCTGACCGTAGTGGCATCCTGATCTCTGACTTCTGTCCTCCAGAGCTGTAGGAAATACATTTCTGTTGAATACCCCAGCCTGGTAGTTTCTTATGGCAGCCCAAGCGGACTAAGACAGTGTCCTTCTGTGTCTGGCTTCTCTCACTGAGCACTGTGTTCTTGAGGATCGTCAACACTGTAACGAGTGTCAGTGCTTCACTCCTTTTCGTGGCTGAGTACTATTCTATTGTGTGGATGGAGCACATTGTGTGTATCTGTTCTCTGTTTACCTGTTCATGGTCATTTGGGTGGTTTCCACGTGTTGGCTGCTGTGAGTCATGCTGCTATGAACATGCATGTACAAGTGTTTGTGTGGACGTGTGGTTTCCTTTCTCTGGGGTTTATACATAGGAGCGGAATTGCTGGGCCTTGTAGCGACTCCATGCTTGACATTTTGAGGAACTGCCAGACTGTCTTCCAAAGTTGTGGCACCATTGCACATTCCCACTGGCACTGTTTGAAGCTTCCAATTTCTTCCCCTTTTATTGTCCGTCTTTTGGATTCTAGCACCTTAGTGGGAATGAAATGCTATGTCATGGGTGTTCTGTCAGCCCATCAGACCCTCACCCCTTTTATATCAAGTACTTTGTAACGCCCCCCTCGCTTTCTGAAATCAGATGCAGAGATAAGGTAATCTTTCTACACATATAATTTAAGTATAATTATGTATATGTGTGTATGCATCTCTAGTCACAATAGAGAGAATTAAAGATAAATACATTTTATTGAAATAATACATAACTTAATAGGTGAATGCTTGGCTTCAACTACACTAAGTAATCAGGTGTTTGCTTAAATTTTTCTTCAATTTAGATTTAAGAAAAGGCAGGTAACATTCAACTCGATTCAAACTCTATACTTAATGTTTTTAAATGAGGACAAATAGGCATTGTTGTATAGAATTCGAATTACTTTGGTGACAGCAATCCTGGTGCATTTACTGACAATTCAGAAACTCTGAGCCACTTTACCAGGAGATATGATTTTCCAAAATGTCAGAGAATTCTTGGTAAAGTTCTCAATACCTGTGAGAACAAGCTTTCCTAGAATCACATGGTTGTTCTATTCCTGCAAAATTCAGTATATCTTAAAGCCATATAGAAATAACTTGTGTGTAAAGCAGAAGAGAGTCAGATTCTCAGCTCAGAAAATTACGAGCAGGTCCTTCCCAGGAAGGCCGGGCAGGCACAGGACAGTGCCTAAAACAACTGTCAAATACATAGTTCTATAAGATCAGTGATTGTAACAGTATAACTCTAGATATGGGAAGACTCTACAAGAGGGAACCATTTCCTGGACCATAACACTAGTAGGACAGGCGACCCAGCGGCTTTGGACTACTGTTAACAGGGCCTAGTCCAGTAACAGCACATTGAGTGGCCTATCGAGGAAATCCTCGCCTGAACTGGGAATGCGTATTCCAGGTGCCGTGGGATAAATTGGTCATGAAACGGCTCCTAAACCTTGGTCAAAATTAAGACCAAAAGAGAGGGGATTGTAACATAAAGAAAGTTGCCCACAATTCAGTTCTACAAGAATTAAGTCATCATCCACCACAATCGCTGACTTACAGGACACCCTGAAAGGAATTCAGGGCAAAGGTCAGGATGCGGCACTTTGTGCTCTGGGCCAGAACCGGCCCGCAGAGAGTTCGATATTTTCAGAGAAAATTTTTATGAACCTGGATTCTTGCCTCTTCCCACATTTAGAAAAGCACTAAAACCATTGAGGTATCTGTCCCTCCTGAATAGCAGTAACCTCTTCTCAAGCTGTGTGCTGGGGTGCACGCACCCCTTCACCAAATTCACGCAAATGGGTCACTTTTTAAATACAAGCAGTTCTTTTCAGTTTTCACGTAGAGAAAAGACAGTCATGAACAGCATTTCACAGGAGAGCAAACTGAATGGGCCAATTGACAGTGGTAAGATGCACGCCATGTCCTACGTGGTCTGAGGTCCCACGTGGCTGTCCTTTCGCCCACCGTGTTGGGGGAAGATGAACCAGAATGTCCGGCCCTGTGTGTCTGACATGCCCCCACTGGCCCCCCTGGATATGAGACTCCTGGTGGGAGAAAGCGCAACCCCTCAAGTCCTTCTCTTTGGTCTCAGGTGCAGGGACCAGCCCTCTGCGGCCCGGATGCCTTGGTGAAAGCATGCACTGGCAGGGGTGCCCCCACTGAAGCAGCAGAAGAGGAAGGTCGCCGTCACCACGGAGGTGACCCTCTTCCAGAAGTACTTGCCCAGGGGAAGTACTCTGCGCAGGTGCAACCACTGCACAGTTGCAGACGTAGGAGCTGCTGGGGCACGTGGTGGGGGAGGGATGCTCCACACCAGGCAGGGTCGGTGGCTCGAGCCCGTGGCAGCACTGCAGCCCTGTGGTGTCCTGCCCGCTAAGACGCCATGCGAACCTGATCACGTGGGTGTGTACCGCACCTGATCTCAGACACGTGTGCTCACTGCTGACCCATCACGTGTGCCTGATGTCACACACACAGGTGTGCTCACCTGCTCACTGCAGGCCCGTCACATACGCTTCATCACACGTCCACTCACTGCTGCCTGTCGCCCCCAGTCCACGTGGGTCGAGTCCTCGAAGGAGCTCGGGGTTGCCCTGCTGGACCTCATCAGCTGGTCCCGCGCTGCCGCTGCGAAGGGGAGCCTCACACGGCTGCTTCCTGGTGTGCTTCACACTCGGGTCCGGAGCCACACTCTCCTGCCCAGTCAGTTTCCAGGAGACCAGGCGGGCTCAGACCTCGTCGAGGGGCTGGCTTAGGTAAGGGGCTTGCTTGTTTCCTGGGCAACATTACTGTTACCTCAGACTGAAGGGGGCTTGTGTACCCCCCAGGGAAAGAGACGTCCATGCCCTGACCCCAGGGGCTCAGGCCAGGACCTCATTTGGAAGTAGGGCCTGGTCGTGTAACTAGGTGAGACAGGGGCCTTAGGGTGGTCCCAATCCTGTGTATGCGTCCTTATATGATGATGGAGACACAGACACAGAGGGGAAGCCCCATGAAGATGAAGGCGGAGATGGGAGGGATGCAGCCATAAGCCCAGGGATGCCTGGAGCCCCAAGAAGCTGGAGGAAGCAGGAAAGACCCTCCCCTGGAGCCTCAGCACTTTCCAACTGGACAGTTAGTATGAGTGGGCCTGAACTGAAGGCAGCACCATGGTCCCTGACCAGTCTGTCTTTCCCGCTTGGCACGGTGGGGAGCAGCTCTCACGAGACGCTGACGAGTGAGTGGGTTTCCCATGAGACCGTAGGACGCTGGTCCTGCAAACAGGCAGGCCCATCTCACCCTTCCTCCTGGGCTCTGGTCACACACGGCGACCGTGCACCGTGTGGGGCTGGGCTGTCAGCCTCTGCACAAGATCCTTTGGTGTGGGTTCAAAGTTCAGCTTACAGCCCAAGAATGACGGAAGGTGAAATCCTCATCAGCCCTGTGTGGTGCAGGCAGGGTGACACAATTAATTATAGAGTTAAAAGCAGAGAGACTAAGGGTGACTCAGCCACAGAAAAGGAGTGAAGCACTGACACAGGCTATGATGAGGATGAACCTCGAAAACATGACGCTCAGTGAGAGAGGCCAGACAGGAAAAGACAATTAGTGGATTCCACTTACATGAGACATCCAGCACAGGCAAGCCCACAGAGACAGAACGTGGACCGGGGATGCCGGGGCTGTGGGAAATGAGGGGTGACCTCTCAAGAGTGGGGTTTGGGGAGATGATGGAAATGTTGTCAGATGCATTGTGCTGGTGGCTGCACAGCCCTGTGAATATGCAAAGCACCACTGAGCTTAATACTTAAAGTGGGTGAACTAACTGTGTGGTACAGAAATTCAGTCTCAGTAAAGCTGTTACCAAAAGCGAAAACCTGGAGGCTTGCAGGCGCACCTCCAGAATGTGACCCAGAGGTGCAGGTCGGACAGGACCTGCGTGTCTGAAAGCCCCGTGTGTCCAACCAGGTGGTCTGAGCGCACCTTGCGAAATTCTCCCTGTGGCCTCAGAAGCGTGGGGCGCTAGTGTGGCCATGCCTCAGGCAGAGAGGCTGGATTCCGTGGCCTTGCTGTCCTCTCTTAGGGACTGTGGCATCGTCTCCGTAGAAGGAGGTGGGGCATCTTGAAGCCCGGTTCCCTCCTCTGCACGTTTCTTCTTTCTCTCCCAGCGATGGTGCCGGCCGAGCTGTGCCAGAGCAACCAAGGCAAAAGGGTCGCGCAGGGAATGACTGGGGACTCTGGCCAGGTGCCGTGGGCTCCGCAGAGGCAGTGGCCCAGGACTGAGGCCCCACAGCCTCCTTCGGAGTGTCGTGGCCCCGGTGCCCCTCTCACGGGAGTTGCTGTCAGGCTTGATGGTTGAAGCAGCCATGGGATCGAGATTTCACTGGTAGAAACTATTCCTTTTCTTCCCTGGGAGAAGCAGGTGTCCTTCTACTTTGTTGGGGAGACCCCTTTTTAATAAAGAATAATGATAAGCTGTAAGTACATATTAAGGATTAGGTTATATACATGTAAAGAATAATCATAAAGATCAAGAAACAGAACCTGGTGAGTGGACGCCCAGGAGTGCCCTTCCCTCGTCCCAGCCTCCCCCCGCCGTGAGGTAGCTGTTCTCCCGATGTAGTGTCAGTGACTTGTCCTCATAGCTTACGCCCAAGCGCGCGTCCCTAAACAACGCAGCCCAGCTTTGCCTAGTTCCAAAGTCCGTAAGTGGGTGGACCGTGCTTGCCCAGCTTTGCCTAGTTCCAAAGTCCATAAGTGGGTGGACCGTGCTCGCTGCTTTATTGCTGTTCATGGCTCAGCATTGTGGCCATGAGATTCTTTCATCTTGTGAATATAGTTTTTTTAAAAATAACTTTTATAGTTTTACTACCTTTAAACAAAACATACTCCATTGCTGGGGAATATTCCTTCCTAGGAGCGTGCATGGTTCATTTCTGCATCCGCCTGTGATGGCCTCCAGGTGCTTTCAGGTTTGGCTCCTGTGGCTGTGGAGTCCATGTCCGTGTGTCCTGGTGCAGGGCTCGGGGTTTTGTGTTCAGCTGGGAGGAACACTGTGGGTCTGTGTGCACGGAGTGTGCTCTCTGACGCCCGATTGTTTCAGAAGTGGTTGCACCGCCCCCTGCGCACCAGGTTTTCCATTGCTCCACGTCCTGCTGATATTTCATACTGTGTCTTCATGTCTGCCATTCCGGTAGGTGTGTGCACAGTCGTTTTCTTATGGTTTTAATCCCTCGGTTGTTAATGAAGTTGTGCATCTTGTAGTTTTAATGGACTATTTCCTGTTCTTTTTTTAAAAGTTTTGAAAATTGTGGTCAAATACACATCACATAAAATTTACTGTCTTAGCCATGTTTAAGTGCACATTTCACGGTCAAGAAGTAATTCACACTGTTGTGCAAACCTGACCACCATCCTCCTCCAGCGCGGTGCCTGGGACGGGAGCCATGGGAGCCATCAGCCACCGCCCCCTCTACACACAAACGCACACGTACACGCACACGCTGCAGGGAAGCAGGACATGAGTGCAGGGCTCTCAGCGGCCCTGAGCGACCCGCCCAGAATCAGTCAGCGGAATGGACAGACCGGATCTCCCGGCCCGGACCATGCAGGACTGTCCTGCCTGGGCTTCCAGTGCGGTCGCCTCCTTCTGGAAGCCTGGGAGGCTGGAATCAGGCCCCTTCTTGTCAATCCTGGCAGCAGACTGGGCTGCACTCTAAGAAGTTCGTGGCTCACCCGTGGATCCTGACCATCAGGTGGCCAGAGATATTGGTAACATTTCTGTTTTGCCTGTTGAAATGTTTAATGACAAAGATTTTGTTCAGTTTCCTGATGTGGGTGTCCAAAGATGAGAGACGCATGTGTGTGATCTGTACCTCCTATGAGATCAGCCCTAAGCTAGTTTAAACATGATCAAGTCCTGTCTACACGGTAGATTTAGACCTCTGCCTGTCCTGTCTACTGATTATGTTTAGAGCTGACCATGTGTTGTCTATAATAAGAAGATTTAGACCTGACCATGTTCTGTGTACACTAGGACTATGGGGACCTGAGTAGAAACCCGACCTGGCCTCAGTACTGGGAAGATCCGTGCCTGCATCTGAAGGACAGTGCTTAGATGTCTGGGGTCTGGAGCTGAGGTGGGCTTGTCTAAGTAACAGCCTCTCTTCTGAGTGTGGTTACCCGGTCCTCCCAAGGGTCAGTGCTGTGGTCGGGGCCTTAGTCTTAATCCCTGCAAGGTTCACCTTCCCTGGGGCTTGTGGAAGATCTGCAGGGGGGCTACCTGCCGATGATTCCAATTCACCAGCATGTGCATGGTGCGTAGGGAGGCAGGTTTAGCTGGTGAATTGATTGCAGGGCAGATCGGGCAAAAGGCCGATGGGTAACAGCTGAGGCTGCTGCTGAGCTCTCCTTCCAGTCTCCCGTCCCTACTCAGCAGCGGCCAGAGCTGCCCCTCGGCTTTCAGCCCTGCTGTCCTGTGAGTTATCTCAACAAGTATGTGAGACAAGAAGGGACTGAGCCTGCCAGAACCAAGCAGTGTGTTCACCTCTAGCATGAAAGCTTTAAACACAGGTAAAATCAACAGAACCAAAGGGAAAGAGGAGGACTTCTCTGGGACAAGTGTGGGGAGAGGAGACCCACCTGACACTTTTTCCCATCCCAGGAGGTCCCAGGGACCCAGCTTGTTTCCACAGTAGGGGAGCCACCAGCAGAGCCATGGTGTCCTGACCAAGGGGAAGTGTGACCCCAGGTGCAGGGTCTGGGGAGGTGGGGTCACCCTGGAGACTGTGCACCTGTGACCCCAGGTGGGGGGGTCTGGGTAGGGTGATTCATCTGGGACTGTGGACATGTGACTCAGGTGGAGGGGTCTGGGTAGCAAGGGTCACCTGTTGAGAGAGCACGTGTGACTTTAGATGCAGGGTCTGGGTAGGAATGGTCACCTGTTGAGAGAGCACGTGTGACTTTAGGTGCAGAGTCTGGGTAGGTGGGGTCGCCCTTGTGAGTGTGGATGTGCGACCCCAGGTGTAGGGTGAGGGTCTGTGTGGGTCTCACCACATCTGCATGGGTCAGGATCACATGTACGGGGAGACCCCATATGTGCTCTTTGCCTGCAGTGTATCCTGTCCCCTTTGATATTTCCAACCTCTGCATTGAGGGTGTTGCCCTGATTAACCTGTGGTTCCTTTTCTTCTTAATCTTGTCACATTCATATGAGGTCAGGCATGTTTGAGTGGGCTGCTGCCCTGTGTTCTGGTGAGTGACGACGCTTGGTGGTATCATATTAATATCATAGCATATCATATGTCTAATCTATGGGGGTCTCCACTGCCTGGGTCCCCCTGGACAGAGGTCAGGTGAGCACAGACTAGCCCCCCTAAGAATGGTCTCCCACGTGCTCTGAGGGTACCGTGATGGCCCCTAAGGTAGGGGACTGTGTCTGGGCCTCCGACATTGGTGATGAAGGGGAGTCGAAATGGAATCTCAATTAACAAGACATTATTTTAGGAATTTATTTTAAGTGAAATAAGACACACGTCACATCCCTTTACCATCGTCACCATGTTAAGTGCACGTTTCTGAGGCATCAGATCTATTCACTTTCTCGTGGAGCCATCGCCACCATCCCTAGAACTTGTCATCTTGCAAAAGCAAAATTCCACAACCATGCAAGTCTCACTCCCCGTTCCCTCCCACTGCCCCTGGCACCGACATCCACTTCAGTCCCTGAGTTGTCGACTCCAGGGCACCCACTGGAGTGGGATCCTGCAGTGTTTGCTGACGGGTCACTTTGGAAAGCTGACTTTCAGTCTGAAGCTCTGCCTGTTTGCATCTGAAACATCTGCATTTAAGGAGAGGGTGTATGAGGAAGGGGGTGTATGAGGGACAAAGGTGTCTGGGGTGCAGATGAGCCAGCACCTGACCAGCTGCCTTTTGGGTCCTCTGGTTCCATCTCTTGGCCTGGGCCTCATCTGCATCATCACTGGCCCCGCTGGCACCCCTGGGGTGTTGTTGTCTGAGATTCCCCTGGTGCCCCTGCTCTCCTCCCCTCCTCCTGCTGGTTGGGGAGCGAGCTGCTTGCTGTGTGGTCTCTACTCCAGAGGCACGAAGGACCCTGCAGCATGGACCTGCAGAGTGTGGGTGTGGTCCCAAGAGCATGGGGCCCACATAGGACACAGCATTGGGGCATGACAAGTGCTAGGGCTGCCTCATCACTGACAGGGAACGTTGCCAAGATCCTGCTCGGGAGGGCGTGGTGGGTGGCCTGGGACCCCGGAGGCCCCATTCCTATCCTGGAGCTTGGAGAGTGCATCCCCATGGGCTCCAGACTCACCCCATATCTCAGCCATATCCCTCTGTCCTGTCTTTGAACTCAGGAAAACGAGTTCTCTTGTGCACGACGTAGGCCTGGTCCTGTTGGTATCAGGATTCTTTAATTTAGGCATCTTGGGATAGCACCTCTTTTTAGGCCTGAGAAGGAACAGCTCAGGAGTGTACAGCAATTTCAGATGAAACTAATATTCAGTGACTATCTCTATACTGCTGGGTTGTTGACTTCTGTTAGTCATTATTCTCCTGGTTTTAGCTCTGATGTGGGGATTACAGAGGAGTCAACGTTAAAATCTTCATAATCTGTGTATTTGTAGCTTCAGTATCATTACTGACCCATAGTTTGTATGGTTTGGGAAGAGTTATTGCTTTCATGTATCATGTAAAGGATTCACAATGATGATGGAGCAGCTAAGATTACAATAATGGCTGGTAAATTGTTCACATTTTCTCTACCTGTGCATCTATTGTATGTATATGAGGTAGTTTAGTTGTTAATATTAGTTAAGTAATATAGAGGACTAGAGAACTTATTTTAAAAATAACTATTAATGTGTGATTATGAACATGTAAAAGTTCTTCCATAATGGGTGATGTTGCATCTTGAGAGCCTAGAAGAAATTGATGTGCCTTTTGATATATAGGAATTTAGCCTAGGATTTAACTTTGACAAAGTTACATCACTTTTAACTTTTATCTCATTTATTGAGAAAGACATAATTGTTATGGTGTTGGCTTGAAACTGGTTGAAAAGGACTTGAGTCCTTCCTTATTTTACATTTACATAGGTAGGATCTTGAAACATAGGATATGGTGGAGGGCATCCGTGTAACCATTCTAGGTTAGGAGTAGCAGTTTCCACGGCTGAGACTTCTTGTTTAGATGCAAATGCTTTTCAAAGTATGAAAATTATTAGCATTACTGCTGCTACTGAGACGAATGAGCCTAAAGACAAAATACTTCATGTTGTGTGTGCCTCAGGGTACTCAGACTAACGTAGTGACATCCCTGAGAGGCCAAGAAAGTGCTGCAGGAAGTCGTATTTACTACGGCAAATATACCTGTGACGTGACTGTTTGCTCACGCTGAGTTAAGTGTATAACCTGAGAATAGTGGGAATCAGTGTAGGAAGCCTCCTATAATAGTGAAGACTGCTCCCATGGACACTGCGTCATGGAAGTGTGCTACTACATAGTGTGTATCCTGGAGGACAATGTCCGGGGATGAGTTGGCTAAGATGATTCCTGTCAAACCACCTACTGTAAAAAGGAAAATAAAGCCTAAAACTCATAATATAGTGGGAGCTCATATAATATTACCTCCGTGAAGAGTTGCTGATCAGGGACTTCCCTGGTGACGAAGTGGTTAAGAATAGGCCTGCCAATGCATGGGACACGGGTTCGATCCCCTGTCCGGGAAGATCCCACATGCTGCAGAGCAAAAAGCCCGTGCGCCGCAACTACTGAGCCTGCGCTCTAGAGCCCGTGAGCCCCAACTACTGAAGCGCACGTGCCTAGAGCCTGTGCTCTGCAGCAAGAGAAGCCACTGCCATGAGAAGCCCACGCACAGCGACGGAGAGTAGCTCCCGCTCACCGCAACCAGAGAGCGCCGGCGTGCATTAACGAAGACCCAACGTAGCCAAAAAAAAAAAAAAAATTAGGGCTTCCCCTGTGGCGCAGTGGTTGACAGTCCGCTTGCCGATGCGGGGGGCGCGGGTTCGTGCCCCGGTCCGGAGGGATCCCACATGCCGCGGAGCAGCTGGGCTTGTGGGCCGTGGCCGCTGGGCCTGCGCGTCTGGAGCCTGTGCTCTGCAACGGAAGAGGCCACAACAGTGAGAGGCCCGTGTACTGCAAAAAAATAAAAAAATAAAAAAAATAAAAGAAGAGTTGCTAATCGGCTAGATACTTTTACTCCTGTAGGGATAGAAGTAATTACGGTAGCTGATGCACAGTACGCTACTGAGTCGACAGCTATCCCTGTGGTAAATATAAGATGGGCCCACAAGAGCAATCCTAAAAAGCCGGTGGACATGACTCATAACATTCCCAAATAGCTGAAAGGCACTTTTCGTCCTAAATAGTATGTAATGATATGTGAGTTTATAACAAAGCCTGGTAGGCCACGAATACACACTTCAGGGTGACCAAAGAATCAGAATAGGTGTTGGTATAGGATTCGCTCTCCTCCTGCAGCGTCAAAGAAGGTAGTGTTGAGATTTCTGTCTCTTAACAGTATGGCAATCCTGGCTGCTCGGACTGAGCGTGGTAATTATAGTAATATGGCTATAGCTGGGGAAGATTAAACAAATAATGGTGCTTGGTATTGGGATATGACTGCTGGTTTTGGATTAAAGACTATAGTAATACAAGAAATAGCAGGAAGAATTGAAGAGACACCTGCTAAATGTAAGGAGGAAATGGTTAGGTCGACAGAGGCTCCTGCGTGGGCCACACTGCAGGCTAGAGCTGAATACACGGCTCCACCTGTGCCAGAACCAGCTTCTATTGGTGATATGAGTAGGAGTAAGAATGATGGGGGAAGTAGTCAAAAGTTTATATGATTTATTTGAGGAAATGTTACCTCAGGTGCCCCAGTTATTAGTGGCCCAAGTCAGTTTTCAAACCCTGCAATATAATGGGTACAACTATAAAGAAAATTATTACAAGTGCAGGGACTGTTATGACTACCTTACAGATTTGGGCATCTCCAAGTAGCGCTCCAGGTTAGCATAGCTCAGCCTGGATGAATATACTTAAGGTGCTGCCTGGTACTCCAGCTCAAGCACCAAATAGTAAATATAAAACGCCAATATCTTTGTGATTTGTTGAAAATAATCAGCAGTGTATGAACAGAGGTACAATGACTGAGCTAGCTTTAGACTGTAAACCTAGAGACAGAGACTGAGCCCTCTGCTCTTGTCCCGTCTAGCTGTGGATCTAGGTGGGGTCAATGCAGGTTTCATCACAGCCCCTGAACGAATTTTCTAACAGTTTCTCCCTGTGTTTTTTTTTTTTTAATTTATTTTTGTAATGGGGTGTAGCTCATTTTGAATGCTGTCTTTCTTGCTGCTGCACATCCACTTGATTCACTTACAGAGAGACATCCATAAATTCTTTTTCAGATTCTTACCAGTCGTATATATTCTTTCCTGGTGACTAGAGTGTGCTGAGTCCAGTTCTTTGAGCTATAGAGTAGGTCTTGTCGATTACCTCTTTGGTCTTTGGAACGTATCTGTGCTAATTTCAACCCTCTGGTTTATGCCTCACCCCACCCCACCTTTCCCCTTTAGCAGCCATAAGTTTGTTTTCTAAATGTGTGACTCTGTTTGTTTTGTAATTTAGTTCATGTGTAGCCATTTTTAGATTCCACTTATAAGTGATATCTTATGCTAAGTGTCTTTTTGTGTCTGACTTATGTCACTTAGAATGATCATAACTAAGTCCACCTGAGTTGCTGCAACTGGCCTTGTTTCATTGATTTCATGGCTGAGTAATATTCCATTGTACATAAGTACCATATCTTCTTTATCCATTTTTTGCTTCCAAGGACATTTACATTGTTTCCAAGTCGAGACTCCTGCAAAAGGGCTGCACTAATAGTTGAAGTTCCTGTTTCCTATGGATTTATGGTTATCCCGAGATATACACCCAGGACTAGAAGTGCCGTATGCTCTGTAGCTCTATTTTTTTAAATTGATTCATTTTTTTGCCTGTGTTGGGTCTTTGTTATTGCACGTGGGCTTTCTCTAGTTGCAGCAAGTTGGGGATACTCTTCGTTGAAGTGCGTGGGCTTCTCATTGCACTGGCTTCTCTTCTTGTGGAGCACAGGCTCTAGGCATCGGGCTTCAGTAGTTGTGGCACACGGGCTCAGTAGTTGTGGCTCATGGGCTCTAGAGCACAGGCTCAGTAGTCGTGGCACACGGGCTTAGTTGCTCCGTGGCATGTGTTATCTTTCCGCACCAGGGCTCGAACCTGTGTCCTCTGCATTAGCAGTTGGATTCTTAACCACTGCGCCACCAGGGAAGTCCCTATAGCTCTGTGTTTTAGAATTTTTAGGAAACATCATACCCTTCTCCAGCGTGGCTGTTAGCAGTTGACATTCCCACCATCAGCGCAGCAGCGTTCCCTTTTCTCCACGTCCTCTCTTCCATTTCTGGTTTTTACACACTGTGAGGGTGGCCATTCTGACTGGGGCAAAGTGACACATCTTTGTAGTGTTGATTTGTATTTCCCGCATGTTTGGTTGGCACAAGGGCGTATGGATTTACACCTTTACGCCCTTTTTGGCCAACTGACCCGTAGGGAATGTTGAGCACCTTTCATGTGCTTTAACGGCGAGTCCAATCTACCTCTTGCAATCCGGTTCCTGCAATTCTGCCTTGTTTTCAAGCCCTTTTCAGTTACTTACCCCAAGACATTTTTCCACCATAGTTGTCATTTACAGCCCTGCAGGCGTTGTGGATTGCAGTGCCCCTGAGCACCTGTCTTCAACATGTTTCTGGAACCGGCCACAAGGTGGCAGGATCGCTTCAAGCCCCATTCTGGTTACGGGGGCGGCCTGAGCCTTTGGGAAATTCCTCTTCCTGATGGGAAATTAGAGTGGCATGTGCCGTCCGAACACGTAGAGCTTGTTTCTCATTCTCCCCCCTCCCCTTCATCCTCCGGACAAATTCCAAGCCGTGCACGACCCGCTGTTGAGTGTGTCGACTTCCCCAGGTGGGGAGACTCTAAGGAACGAGGCTGGAGCGGGGACCCCTCCCCCAGGACATGTGGAGATAAGGTGACTTTTCCAAACTCTTCCCGCCCATCCGGGCCCCCATCCTCTGGGGTTCTGTCCGGACACTGCATGGTTTCCAGCGGTGCGGGGCTCTGGCGCTGCCCTGCAGGGAGCAGCCCTGCTACCCGCGCCTGCAGCGCCGCCTGCTGGTCTCTCCGTCCTCCCGCCGGGCACAGTCTTCACCTTCCCCGCTGCCTCGGATGCTCTGTCTCCGCACTGTCCTGTGATCAGCCCCTCGTCCCCACCGCCGTCACCCCCAGCTCCACACCCCTCGTCCAGCCTCAGGGATGACCCAGGACCCTTCCTGGGCTCCCCGCCTGCCCATCCTTCATCGGTATCCTCAGTCCACCTCTGCAGACAGGTGAGGATCCCCTCCAGAGGCTCCCAAACGCTTCACCCCTACATCCTTCCCGGGGTCGGCCTGTGTCCTGTTGGGATGTTCCACCCTCAGCAAGCCCCCAACTACGTGCCAAGGGCAGGCATCAGGCCTGCTGCGTGCACTGCTGTGCGTCCTGCTGTATACACAGGCATGACCGTGCCCCAGGGTGCAGGAAAGGCAGCCTTACCTCGGGACGTGGGGAGAGGGGCTGCCCACAGGGTGGACGTCAGCTCTCGGCTCACCAGGCAAGGGCAGCCGGACCATGACCCGGCTTTGTTCCCACCCCTGTTGTCCCTCCATCGGCCTCGCTCTTGTGAGCAGAGCAGGACAGTGTGGTCTGTGGTCACAGGCTGAGAGACACAGACACTGGCTGACCCGCATGCTCCCATGCTGACCCCACGGAACGGGTACTGCACCAGGGCCTGTGTGGTGTGGGTTCACCTGCCCACTGAGAGGCCGGGCCTCTGTCCTGGCTCCAGAGGTCACCTTGAGTCTGACGGGAGTGTCCATGGGCCTCGCTCCAGGCTGGTCTGTGCTGACGGCGTGATACACGGTGGAACTTCCTGAATCGCCCGCGGGGACTGGAGGCCAAGGTCAGGCACATGGTGGTCCCCACATTGACGTGACAGACCCCAATAAGCCCTGCACTTTAGGACTCAGGTGGGCTTCCCTGGGCTGCCACAGCCGAGGAGGCTGGACCCTGCTTGTCCCCCTGTCCTCGCTGATTTTAACTTGCATCCTTCACCATAATAAACCCTGGGTATAACAGCTTCAGGGAATTCTGGGAGCCTCCAAGAGAAAAGAAGCCGGGGAGGGGTTCTCTGGGTCCCCAGCTCTGCAGTTGGGGTCAGAAGTCGGTGGGGAGGATCTGGAGCCCTGGAATCTGGAGGGCCCCCCTACCAGGAGAGGTGTAGGAGACCCTGGGTGGTAGTTACGCTGAGTCCAAGGCCCTCCTGCGTAGGAGGCATCCTAGCCCCGGGGATCCTGAAGAGACCAGCTCCCTCCTCCCCTCCGCCTCCAGGCCTGGTCCCTGCTCTTGAGAGATTCCCTAGGGTGGGGTCCTGGTGCTGGAGGTGCCCCGATGCTGTGGCCTCCTGAGTCTCCAGTGAGGATAACGGGAGTGGGGGAAGACCTGTTCACAGAAAGGGAGCTTCTGCCGGAACAAAGCCTGGGTCTGCTGCCCCCGACCCCAGGTGCACTGGAGCAGGAATGTGAGAGCGAGGCTCCCTCCCCTCCCAGGACACACAGGACACATGGGCGCTGGTGGCTGGACTCCCGCACAATATTAAAATCTCCCACGCAGGCCTGATGGGTGAGAGACACTATTTAAAGACTATTAATGGGACCAGGGGGGCCCAGGGAGTGAGGCTGATGTGGGGAGAGTTGGAAATCACCCAAGGACACGCTCTCTCTGCAGCGACCCCCCAGGTGAGCCCAGGTGGAGGTGGACCCATCAAGTCAGAGCCCACATCCTGGGTCTTTGGGGGACAAATAGCCAAGCACCCCCAGTCCTTGCCTCCACCTGCTGCAGTTAGGGCCTGCCCTGTCTTCTTCATGATCAAGTTCTCACCCCTCCCAGAAGCCCTCTTGGGGGTTAATGCGATGGGGGTGTCCATGGCAGGACTGGAGGGTCTGTGGTGGGCTGGAGGTCACATGGCAGGCAGGCGGGCTCCCACCGATCCTGCCGGCCCACACCTCCTGGTCATAGGTCTGCACAGAGTCCACCAGGCTGTGGATGTGGTAGAAGGTGCTGGGGACCGGTCCAGCCCATGCAGGTGTCTGACCACCGAGCGGTCTGTGTGGAGTATTCCCAGGGAGCCCTGGCCGTGCTCGCACCCTCCTGGGAATGACACGTCAGCATGGTCCCTGGAATGACTGGGAGGTCAGCCGGCAATGCCACCCACCCAACCTCACTGTTACCACAAGAAACAAGAGACAACTCCGTGCAGAAAGACAGAACATCACCAGCCTGATGCTGTCCTGAGGAAGGTCGGCTGGCATCTGGGAACTGGGTGCTATAGTGGGTTGAATGGGGGGGGTCCCCCAAAGAGTTATGTCCACGTCATGGCTCCCAGAATCTGAGAAAAGAACCTTATTTGAAGTAGGGTTTCTGCAGGTATAATTAGTTATGGATCTGGAGATGAGGTCATCCTGGATCTGGGTGGCCTTGAATCAGTGACAGTGTCCTTCTAAGAGATTAGAGGAGAGACAAAGACACACAGGAGATACCATGTGAAGTTGGAGGCAGAGACAGGAGGGATGAGGCCACAAGCCCAGGGACGCCTGGAGCCCCCAGAAGCTGGAAGAGGCAGGCAGGACCCTCCCCTGGAGCCTCCGGAGGGAGCGCGGCCCTGGGACACATTGATCTCAGACGTCTGGTCTCCGGGACTGAGAGAGGACAGGTTTCTGTTGCTCTGAGCCTCCGTTTGTGGTCGTTCGTCACAGCTGCCCCGGGAAGCTAATGCAGCTGGTGAGCAGCTCCCTGCCCTGATCTAAACCTTCCCTCCTCCCGTTAGGGGCAGCCCGCTGCGCCTGTGCTGTTTGCACAAACCATGTGGCTCACGCTGAACCCCGGCTCCCCTTCTGGGCACTGGCATTTTGGAGGGTGAGGGCAGAGCACACGACGTGACCAGACCCCAGACGGGTACCAAGCCTCTAATGAGCTTCCCTGGGGGGACAGGGGTGGGGGTAACTGTAATGGTTCTGCCCTTGTCGCTGGGGGAAGAGACATCCTAGAGACCCTCGAGGGAAGGAGGGGGCATGAAGGGTCACGAGGTGACCGAAGCAGGGGCCCTTCCTCTCGGGCATCCCTACTGCGTGCTGTGACCCATCTCAGCTGTGAGGACACAAGTCACAAACATGTGCTGGGTCCTGTGAGCCTCCCAGCCGATACCTGAAGGTGAGGGCGGCCCTGCAGACCCCAGCCCTGTCCTCCACGTCTAGTAGGTGGAAGACTCACTTCTGCTTGCCATTCCAGAAGTGGTTCTGGGGCTGTCCTGGGAGGGCTTCTGGGGTTACGCAGGCTGAGCCCCTGTTGCTACGCCCCCACTTCCCCACAAGAGCCTCCAGAGCAAGGAGTTTGCCCTGTTGCCTGAATGACCGTCCACCAGTTTTCTCAGGAAAGAATCGGGTTTCTGTGGCAACATCTGCAGGCAGCTCTGCATCTGGGCCCATGTTCACATCTTCTGTGTAAACACCGAGAACCTTCCCTGACACGTGCCCCCTGCTGACCACCTCTGCATGCTGACCACAGGCCCCAGTGCGGGCGTCAGACTGACCGCCCGTCTCAGCCTCCTCTTGCTGTCAGAGCTGCTCCAGGCCCTGCTCAAAACCCGTGCACCCACTTTTCACAGGGCTGTCCTGCACCCCCACCTTCAGCAGGAGTTCACCTAAGTATTTAAGTGAAGGGGTCCAGAGATTAGAAAGGAAACTACAAACAAACAGATGGAACCAGCTGGTACCAAGATGGCAATGAGTGTGACCTCCAACCGACCCCGAGTCTCATCACGTGTTTACTATATCGGCATATTAGGTGACACACCCACTGGCGGCCATGGCTGGACATGAAGGACCAGAAATGGGTAAAAGGAGGTGGTACCCCCAGCCCCTTGGAAGAAGCCCCGCCCCTTCCCCCCGGAAGGCCTCTTCATCCCATCACTAGCCTCCCTCCTCCTCCTTTTGTCTTTACTCTTTAAAATTAAACCACTCTCTCCAGGGGGGCGAGAAGGTGACCTGTGAACTCAGTTCCCGCTTCTCCATTCTTTGGCCACTGAATAGAGCCTGTGCTGTGTTGGTCTCGGCTTTGGTTCTATTATTTGCCTACTTGAACCCACGTGGGAAAAGGAAACCTTCCCCGCTGGGGCAGAGCGCCTCGCAGGCTGGGGCCCGAGCAGGGTCCACATGACTTCACTTGGTAACAGTCTGTAAGGTGACGGTGGTCTCTGCCCGCGGGGTGGGGGAGGGAACGCCTACAGCCACAGCACCGGCTCCGTGGACGGCATGGCCCCTCGTGGACCTGGACCGTGTGCTCTCGTCCCCCCACGCCTAACACCCCCTGACAGTCGTGACGCGGTGACACTGGCTGCTGGGCGTCCAGTCAGGGGGGACCAGAGGCAGCACCTGGTGCCAGGTGAGACGTGCCTTTTCACGGGCAGGGGACATAGGAGATATTAGGACTTTGTGTCTAGAAAACAAACCAAGCGGCTAGAAGGTGATCTGAGCTGTGGACTTGAAACCCACGTGCGAGGTGAGGGCTCCCACTGGACACTGGCTCGGGAGCTTCCGCACAGGGGAGACCACACCCGTGCTTCCCGCCCGACCCCTCCAGGCCTCCCTGTGGGCACAGCTGGGCCTGTGCCCCTCAGGCTTTCCGACCCAGAGCCTGGAGGGCTGATGCTGCCAGGGCCTGGGGACACGAGGGGTCCCTCCACCAACGCTGCTCGGCCCCTGCTGCCCAGTGAACAGGGGAGGGAAACCCCGTGGGGTCTGAGGCCCGGCACAGGCGAAGCTCGCACACACCCCCAGGACCCCCGGCCCTGCCCTGCTTCCTCAGGCCCACCGCCTGCCCCTCCTGGTGCCCGCGTCCCACCGACCCACATTCCCGGTGTGGACGTCCACATGCACAAGCTGCTCTGTGTCCTGTTCCCACATGGGACACCCCCATCCCTGCTTCTCCCTAATGACGGCCTGGACCCGGAATGTTCTGAGCAGGAAGAGGGCCAAGGAGGACGCCGGCCTGTCCCGGCTGCCTCCCGGGGGCCCAGACACAGGGCTCGGGGCTGCTGGGCCTTGAGTTCTGGATGCTCTCAGGTGTGGGATGAACCTGCCCATTGGAGCTGCCCCTTCCAAGACTTAGGAAACAGGGGGACCCACCAAACGGAGCCCGTCCCCAGGCTCTGCTGCAAGTCTGCTCGGCTTTGCTCTCCCGATCCTGAAGACAGACCTGCGGGAAACAGGGCCTGCGATTCCCACATTGATGGTGTGCTGTGGAATTTCCACTAGACCCCTTCCTACCCTGTTCTGAGCAAATTACTAGTCAGTCCATGCTACCATCACCCTACGAGCAGACCAGGAAGCTGAGGCTCCGAGAAGCCAAGTAATCCAGCCGGAAGCACAGCTGTGGGACACGGAGTGGGGTCTGCACCCGCCGCCCGCCCAGGGGGACTGCCCGCTCCCCGCAGCTTCCACGCCTGTTCCCTTCACCCCCTCCCGGGACCAGCTCACAGAGCCTCCTCTTGGGCAGATTCACTTACCTTCTTCTAACAGGATCCGTCTCACTGTCCTGTTCTGGGATCACCCGGAAGGCTTGTCACTCTGAAGCACGTTCAGCCTCACGTCACCAGGGCAGCTTTCCTGGATCACACGCACCACCTACACGTCCACTCCCAGCTCAGACCCAGAAAGGCCCCCTTGGCCCCGAGCCCCATGGCTCTGCCTGGGCTCCCACCCCCTCCTGCCTGGTCCGTCCCTCTCATGTCCCCTGCAGCATCACCAGGAGCTCCCACCTGCCCCAGGCAGGCTCTCTGTCCTGGGGAGGCCTCTGTGGTGTCAGGTGGAAGACACAAGAGGTACCCGTGGGGCCTCCCTCATGCAACACAGTGGCCAGCACCCACCTACTGATCTCATCATCCTGGATGGACAGAGGTTCAGGGGGTCCGTAGCATCTCCTGGTTCTCATTTCATCCCAGCACTGCCCACAGGGAAGTTGCTAAGCAACTCTCTGCCGGCTGCACAGAGAGGATGCTCATACACACGCCCCCCCCCTCCCAGCACACGGGGCTCTCGTGGTCAGGCCCCTCCCAGGGTATGGAGCTCACCTGGGCAGGTACCCAGCAGCCCCCGGGGCTCTCGTGGTCAGGCCCCTCCCAGGATATGGAGCTCACCTGGACAGGCACCCAGCAGCCCATGGGGCTCTAGTGGTCAGGCCCCTCCCCGGGTATGGAGCTCACCTGGGCAGGCACCCAGCAAGTCTGTGCACACAGGAACCGTGCACGTAGCCCTCATTGAAAAGCACCCTTAGCTCACCTGTCTCTCAGAGCGGACACAGAGCACCTCAGAGCAGGACTTGAACTAACAAACAGCAGCTCCGACAGGTCTGTGACCCTGGGCTTCACTCTGTGTGGCCTCCTTCCGCCTGGTCTTCCAGAGGCTTCCACTGCAGCCGGGGCACCAGGCCTCTGTCTCCACCCACCACCCCTCCTCTCCCTGACTCCTGGGTTCCTCTCATTAGGAGAGGGTCTTCTTGAAGTTGTCTCCCACTCATGGACCAGATAAAATGATTAGAAAACAAGCCAGAGCTGCAGCCCCTTGTCTATCCTGACTCAGGAGCCCACACCTGTTCCTTGGACCTGGCGGGTGCAACAAGGCCCATTTTCTGCAACTGTGAGCCCCTGAGGGGCGAGGATTGGGTGACCTGGGCAGCCTGACCCTGCCGGCCAGCCCTCCCCAGGTGTGCCTGGGTTGAGGTCTATATAAACACCGCTCCAGGCAGCAAGATTACCTGCAGCTGTGTCCGACACCATATTCTCTACCCCGTCAGCAGTGTCAGGGCTGGGCTCGTGGGAGGGAGTGAGGGGCCACGGCTTTGTGGGTGGCCCGGTGTGAGTGGGGCTCTGCTGGACTTTCTGCAGGAGTTGTCAGGCTGCCACCTGCTAAAGAAGAGGATGTGTCACCCATAACTGCCGCTGGAATTTCTCCCCGGGCAGAGGTAAGGAGGCAAAAAAGCAGTGGGAGTCGGGACAGGAGGGTTACCTCAGGCAGGGAAATGGAAATCTTCCAGAAGAGCGCCTGGGGCCAGGACCATCCTGGCTGGCCTGCAGGCACCAAGTCGGCCGGCGTGCTGTCGCTGGGGTGGCTCCACGGCCCTTCCTCTAGGCTTTCAAGTCCTTGTATATATTCAGGTGTTTTACCTGGGAAGGGTGGGAACAGTTCAGCAGCAGCTGGCCTGGGGCTCAGCTCACGTTTACTCACAGACGCCTCAGCACGGTCCCCCAGCTTTGCAATGAGGATGCTCCTTGTGGGGTGGGGGGCTGCTGGCTGCATGCGAGACGATTCCCCACCTCTGACCAACTTCAGAATTGTTTACCGCTGGAGCAAGTGCCCTGATAGGGTTTTCCTCTGTGTAACTGGTGGGTTCTGTGTTTTTTTTCTCCTTTTTTGGTTCAAGGTAGATTTTATTCCCCTTTTTTGTATTTATAGATATAAGCCTGGAAATAATTCATTCATATAAATACATGTATGTGAAAGGAATAACTTTTTTCCGTTTTTTAAAAAAATTTATTTTTCATTTTATTTTATTTATTTTTTATACAGCAAGTTCTTACTGGTTATCTATTTTATACATATAAATGTTTACATGTCAATCCCAATCTCCCAACTCCTCCCACCGCCACCCCCCCCCCCCACGGCTTTCCCCTCTTGGTGTCCATACATTTGTTCTCTACATCTGTGTCTCTATTTCTGCTCTGCAAACCGGTTCATCTGTACCATTTTTCTAGGTTCCACATATATGCATTAATATACAATATTTGTTTTTCTCTTTCTGACTTACTTCACTCTGTATGACAGTCTCTAGATCCATCGACGTCTCTACAAATGACCCAATTTCATTCCTTTTTATGGCTGAGTAATAGTCCATTTTATATATGTACCACATCTTTATCCATTCTTCTGTCTGTGGGCATTTATGTTGCTTCCATTACCTGGCTATTGTAAATAGTGCTGCAATGAACATTGTGGTGAATGTGTCTTTTTGATTTATGGTTTTCTCTGAGTATATGCCCAGTAGTGGGATTGCTGGATCATATGGTAATTCTATTTTTAGTGTTTTGAGGAACCTCCATACTGTTCTACATAGTGACTGTATCAATTTACATTCCCACCAATAGTGGAAGAGGGTTCCTTTTCTCCACACCCTCTCCAGCATTTGTTGTTTGTAGATTTTCTGATGATTCCCATTCTAACAGGTGCGAGGTGATACCTCATTGCAGTTTTGATTTGCATTTCTCTAATAATTAATGATGTTGAGCAGCTTTTCATGTGCGTCTTGGCCATCTCTATGTCTTCTTGGAAGAAATGTCTATTTAGATCTTCTGCCCATTTTTGTATTGGGTTGTTTGTTTTTTTAATATTGAGCTGCATGAGCTGTTTATATATATTGGAGATTAATCCTTTGTCCATTGATTCGTTTGCAAATATTTTCTCCCATTCTGAGGGTTGTCTTTTCGTCTTGTTTGTAGTTTCCATTGCTTTGCAAAAGCTTTTATGTTTCATTAGGTCCCATTTGTTTAGTTTTCTTTTTTATGGCATTACTCTAGGAGGTGGATCAAAAAAGATCTTGCTGTGATTTAAGTTAGAGTATTCTTCCTAAGTTTTCCTGTAAAAGTTTTATACTGTCTGGTCTTACATTAAGGTCTCTAATCCATTTTGAATTTATTTTTTTGTATGGTGTTAGGGGGTGTTCTAATTTCATTCTTTTACATGTAGCTGTCCATTTTTCCCAGCACCACTGATTGAAGACACTGTCTTTTCTCCATTGTATAGTCTTGCCTACTTTGTCATAGATTAGTTGACCATAGGTGTGTAGGTTTATCTCTGGGCTTTCTTTCTTTTTTATTTTCCTTTTACACCTTTATTGGAGTATAATTGCTTTACAATGGAGTGTTAGTTTCTGCTGTATAACAAAGTGAATCAATTATACATATATCACCATATCCCCTCCCTCTTGCATCTCCCTCCCACCCTCCCTATCCCACCCCTTTATGTGGTCACAAAGCACCGAGCTGCTCTCCCTGTGCTATGTGGCTGCTTCCCAGTAGCTATCGATGTTACATTTGGTAATGTATATATGTCCATGGCACTCTCTCACTTTGTCCCAGCTTACCCTTCCCCCTCCCCGTCTCCTCAAGTCCTTTCTCTACGTCTGTGTCCTTAATCCTGTCCTGTCCCTAGGTTCTTCGTAAACTTTTTTTTCTTTAGATTCCATATATCTCTGTTAGCATATGGTATTTATTTTTCTCTTTCTGACTTACTTCACTGTGTAGGACAGACTCTAAGTCCATCCACCTCACTACAAATAACTCAGTTTTTTTTCTTTTTATGGCGAGTAATATTCCATTTATATATGTGCCAGATATTCTTTATCCATTCATCTGTCGATGGACACTTAGGTTGCTTCCATGTCCTGGCTATTGTAAGTAGAGCTGCAATGAACATTGTTGTATATAACTCTTTTTGAATTATGGTTTTCTCAGGGTAAATGCCCAGTAGTTGGATTGCTGGGTCGTATGATACTTCTATTTTTAGTTTTTTAAGGAACCTCTATACTGTTATCCCTAGTGGCTATACCAATTTACATTCCCAGCAACAGTGCAAGAGCGTTCCCTTTTCTCCAGTAAATGCCTCTCCAGCATTTATTGTTTGTAGATTTTTGGATGATTGCCATTCTGACTGCTGGGAGGTGATACCTAACTGTAGTTTTGATTTGCATTTCTCTAATGGTTAGTGATGTTCAGTATCCTTTCACGTGTTTGTTGGCAATCTGTATATCTTCTTTGGAGAAATGTCTATTTAGGTCTTCTGCCCATTTTTGGATTGGGTTGTTTGTTTTTGTGATATTGAGCTACACAAGCTGCTTGTAAATTTTGGAGATTAATCCTTTGTCATTTGCTTCATTTGAAAACATTTTCTCCCATTCTGAGGGTTGTCTTTTCGTCTTGTTTATGTTTTCCTTTGCTGTGCAAAAGCTTTGAAGTTTCATTAGGTCTCATTTGTTTATTTTTGTTTTTATTTCCACTTCTCTAGGAGGTGGATCAAAAAGGATCTTGCTGTGATTTATGTCACAGAGTGTTCTGCCTGTGTTTTCCTCTAAGAGTTTTATAGTGTCTGGTCTAACATTTAGATCTCTAATCCATTTCGAGTTTATTTTTGTGTATGGTGTTATGGAGTGTTCTAATTTCATTCTTTTATGTGTAGTTGTCCAGTTTTCCCAGCACCACTTACTGAAGAGACTGTCTTTTCTCCATTGTATATCTTTGCCTCCTTTGTCATAGATGAGTTAGCCATAGGTATGTAGGGTTATCTCTGGGCTTTCTATCTTGTTCAATTTATCTATATTTCTGTTTTTGTGCCAGTACTGTATAGCCTTGATTACTGTAGCTTTGTAATATAGTTCTGAAGTCAGGAAGTCTGATTCCTCCAGCTCTTTTAATTTCCCTCAAGACTGCTTTGGCTATCCGGGGTCTTTTGTGTCTCCATACAAATTTTAAGATTTTTTTGTTCTAGTTCTGTAGAAAAAGCCACTGGTAATTTGATAGGGATTGCATTGAATCTGCAGCTTGCTTTGGGTACTATAGTCATTTTCACAATATTGATTCTTCTAATCCAAGAACATGGTTTATACCTCCATTTGTTTATATCATCTTTGATTTCTTTCAGCAGTGTCTTATAGTTTTCTGAGTACAGGTCTTTTACCTCCTTAGGTAGGTTCATTCCTACGTATTTTATTCTTTTTGTTACAATGGTGAATGGGATTGTTTCCTTACTTTCTCTTTCTGATCTTTCATTGTTAGTGTATAGGAATGCAAGAGATTTCTGTGCATTAATTTTGTATCCTGCAACTTTACCAAATTCATTGATTAGCTCTAGTAGTTTTCTGGTGGCATCTTTAGGATTCTCTTTGTATAGTACCGTGTCATCTGCAAATGGTGACAGATTTACTTCTTCTTTTCCAATTTGTATTCCTTTTATTTTTTTTTTTCTGATTACTGTGTCTAGGACTTCCAAAACTACGTTGAGTTATAGTGGTGAGAGTGGACATCCTTGTCTTGTTCCTGATCTTAGAGGAAATGCTTTTAGTTTTTCACTATTGAGAATGATGTTTGCTGTGGGTTTGTCATATACTGCTTTTATTATGCCCTCTATGCCCACTTTTTGGAGACTTTTAATCATAAATTGGTGTTGAATTTTGTCAAAAGCTTTTCCTGCATCTATTGGGATGATCATATTTTTATTCTACAATTTGTTAATATGGTGTATCACATTGATTGATTTGTATATATTGAAGAATTCTTGCATCCCTGGGATAAACCTCACCTGATCATGGTGCATGATCCGTTTAATGTGTTGTTCAATTCTATTTCCTAGTATTTTGTTGAGGATTTTTACATCTATATTAATCAGTGATATTGGTCTCTAATTTTCTTTTTCTGTAGTATTTTTGTCTGGTTTTGCTATCAGTGTGATGGTGGCCTCATATAATGAGTTTGGGAGTGTTCCTTCCCCTGAAAATTTCTGACGAGTTTGAGAAGATTGGGTGTTAGCTCTTGTCTAAATGTTTGATAGAATTCACCTCTGATGCCATCTGGTTCTGGACTTTTGTTTGTTGGAAGATTTTAAATCACAGTTTCAATTTCGTTACTTGTGATTGGTCTGTTCATATTTTCTATTTCTTCCTGGTTCAGTCTTGAAAGGTTATACCTTTCTAAGAATTTGTCCATTTCTTCCAGGTTGTCCATTTTATTGGCATAGCGTTGCTTGTAGAGGTCTCTTAGGATGTTTTGTATTTCTGTGGTGTCTGTTAAAACTTTTCCTTTTCATTTCTAATTTTATTGATTTGAGTCCTCTCCCTCTTTTACTTGAGTCTGGCTAAAGGTTTATCATTTTTGTTTATCTTCTCAAAGAACCAGCTTTTAGTTTTATTGATCTTTGCTATTGTTTTTATTTCATCTATTTCTGCTCTGATCTTTATGATTTCTTTCCTTCTATTAACTTTGGGTTTTGTTCTTCTTTCTCTAGTTCCTTTAGTTGTAAGGTTAGATTGTTTATTTGAGATTTTTCTGGTTTCTTGAGGTAGGCTTTTATTGCTATAAACTTCCCTCTTAGAACTGTTTTTGCTGCATCCCATAGGGTTTGGATCATCGTGTTTTTGTTGTCATTTGTCTCTAGGTAGTTTTTGATTTCCTTTTTTATTCCTTTAGTGATCTCTTGGTTATTTAGAAACGTATTGTTTAGCCTCCATGTGTTTGTGTTTTTTACGTTATTTTCCCTGTAATTGATTTCTAATCTCATAGCATTGTGGTCGGAGCAGCTGCTTGATATGATTTCAGTTTTCTTAAATTTACTGAGGCTTTATTTGTGACCCAAGATGTGATCTATCCCGGAGAATGTTCCGTGTGCCATTGAGAAGAACGTGTAGTCTGCTGTTTTTGGATGGAATGTCCTATAAATATCCATTAAATCTATCTGGTCTATTGTGTTATTTAAAGCTTGTGTTTCCTTATTAATTTTCTGTCTGGATGATCTCCATTGGTGTAAGTGAGGTGTTAAAGTCCCTTGCTATTATTGTGTTACTGTTGATTTCCTCTTTTATAGCTGTTAGCAGTTGCCTTATATATTGAGGTATTCCTATGTTGGGTACACATATATTTATAATTGTTATATCTTGGATTGATCCCTTGATCATTATGTAGTGTCCTTCCTTGTCTCTTGTAACATTCTTTATTTTAAAATCTATTTTATCTGATATGAGTATTGCTACTCCAGCTTTCTTTTGATTTTCATTTGCATGGAATATATTTTTCCATCCCCTCACTTTCAGTCTGTATGTGTCCCTAGGTCTGAAATGGGTCTCTTGTAGACAGCATATATATGGGTCTTGTTTTTGTATCCATTTAGTGAGCCTGTGTCATTTGGTTGGAGCACTTAATCCATTCACGTTTAAGGTAATTATCAATATGTATGTTCCTATTATTATTTTCTTAATTGTTATGGGTTTGTCTTGGTGGGTCCTTTTCTTCTCTTGTGTTTCCCACTTAGAGAAGTTCCTTTAGCATTTGTTGTAGAGCTGGTTTGGTGGTGCTGAATTCTCTTAGCTTTTGCTTGTCTGTAAAGCTTTTGATTTCTCCATCAAATCTGAATGAGATACTTGCTGGGTGGAGTACTCTTGGTGGTAGGTTCTTCCCTTTCATCACGTTAAATTTATCATGCCACTCCCTTCTGGCTTGTAGATTTTCTGCTGAGAAATCAGCTGTTAACCTTATGGGAGTTCCGTTGTATGTTGTCATTTTTCCCTTGTTGCTTTCAATACTTTTTCTTTGTCTTTAATTTTTTCAATTTGATTACTGTGTGTCTCGGCATTTTTCTCCTTTGGTTTATCCTGCCTGGGACTCTCTGTGCTTCGTGGACTTTGGTGGCTATTTCTTTTCCCATGCTAGGGAAGTTTTCAACTATAATCTCTTCAAATATTTTCTCGAGTCCTTTCTCTCTCTGTTCTCCATCTGGGACCCCTATAATGTGAATGTTGTTGCATTTAATGTTGTCCCAGAAGTCTCTTAGTGTGTCTTCATTTATTTTCATTCTTTTTCTTTATTCTGTTCCATGGCAGTGATTTTCACCTTTCTGTCTTCCAGGTCACTTATCCATTCTTCTGCCACAGTTATTCTGCTACTGATTCCTTCTAGTGTATTTTTCATTTCAGTTATTGTATTATTCATCTCTGTTTGTTTGTTCTTTAATTATTCTAGGTGTTTGTTCCTTAATTCTTCTAGGTCTTTGTTAAGCATTTCTTACATCTTCTCAATCTTTGCCTCCATTATTTTTC
Source organism: Leucopleurus acutus (assembly GCF_964270905.1). NCBI lineage: Eukaryota > Metazoa > Chordata > Mammalia > Artiodactyla > Delphinidae > Leucopleurus > Leucopleurus acutus. The sequence goes on from NC_139161.1 coordinate 60,981,269, forward strand.
TAAGGTCTTGGATCATCTTCACTATCATTATTCTGAATTCTTTTACTGGAAGGTTACCTATCCCCACCTCATTTCGTTGTTTTTCTGAGGATTTATCTTGTTCCTTGATCTGGTATAAAGTCCTCTGCCTTTTCATTTTCTCTATCTTTCTGTGAATGTGGTTTTCCTTCCACAGGCTGCAGAATTGTATTTCTTCTTGCTTCTGCTGTCTGCTCTCCAGTGATTGAGTCTATCTGAGAGGCTTGTGCAAGCTTCCTTATGCGAGGGACTGGTGGTGGGTAGAGCTGGGTGTTGCTCTGGTGGGCAGAGCTTTAATCTGCTTGTCTGTGGATTAAATAAAAGTTTAATAAAAAGTTTAATCCGCTTGTCTGCTGATGCATGGGGCTGGATTCCCTCCCTGTTGGTTGTTTGGACTGAGGCGACCCAGCACTGGAGTCTACCTTGCTCTTGGTGGGGCTAATGGTGGACTCTGGGAGAGTTCACGCCAAGGAGTATTTCCCAGAACTTCTGCTGCCAGTGTCGTTGTCCCCATGGTGAGCCGCAGCCACACCCCACCTCTGCAGGAGACCCTCTAAAACTAGCAGCTAGGTATGATCATTCACCTACGGGGTGACTGCTCCTTCCCCTGGGTCCTGATGTGCACACTACTTTGTGTGTGTCCTCCAAGAGTGGAGTCTCTGTTGAGACTCTGAGTCTCTGAGTGCAGCTGAGACTCTGAGACTCGGAGTGGAGTCGCACAGACTCTGGGTCCTGTGAAGCTTCGATGTTTTGTGGCTCTAGAAATCCTATAGGAGACGGTCCACAGCAGGTGAAGCTAATGCTGTCATAGAGGTGGTGAAGCCAAAGATCTGCAGTTCCGACTAGATGTGCTGATGTACAAACAGGACAAAATCATCTCATGTGTATGTAGTTCAGGCACGTTTAAAATGAATGCAGTCATGTTAATGCCTAACATCTTCTATCTTGTGCCTCTCCTAAAGGACCCCCTCCTCAGTTCCTGAGGCTCCTGTAAGTCATGTACAGGGGAATGGAGAGTGGGCTCTGTCCAGTCTGAGCCCTGAGTTACTCTATGTGTATCTTAGGATACTTTGTATTTCTGTTGTGGCTCTTGTAACATCATCTCTTTCAGTTCTGATTTATTTGGGCCCTCTCTTTAAAAAAAATACTACTGTTGTCTTTTATTCTTTACAGAAGTTTAATAAGTGTTTGATCTACTACCCTTACTCTATGTATACTTTTTGCCGTGAGATTTTTACTTTTGTTTGTTTTCTTGTTACCGTCAATAATTAGTGAGAATTCTTTTAAGCTACCTTCAACATTGCTTATAAAGCTGCTTTATTAGTGATGACAGAGCTTTAATGGAAGTCGTGTTCTGGTTGTAAATTAGAATGCAATGTGCCAGCAAAAAGCCCCTTAAGTGTATGTCTCATTACTTCTTTTTCTTTTTTTCCCTCTTTTTTTCTTGTTCTTTTTTTAATTTTTATTTTTTATCAGAGCAAATTTGATTAAAATGTTTTGTTTGTTCTAGGTGTGTAAGATGTGGTTCTTTTACACATATACATGTATCTATACTTCTTCAGATCGTTTTCTCATGTAGGTTATGACACAATGCTGAGTAGTCTTCTCTTGGTATTCCGTAGGTCTTTGGTGATTATATATTTCACATGTGTTTCTATATCTATGTTAACCCCAATATCCTAATGTATCCAGTCCTCACACCTTTCCATTTGGTGAACCATAACTTTGTTTAATGAATCTGTGATTGCCTTTCTCTGTGGAAATATCTTCATTGGTATCAATTTTTAGCTAACACCTATAAGTGATATTATAGGATATGTGTCTTTTGCTGTCTGACTTAGTACAATTTGCCTGATTACCTCTAGAATCATCTACGGTGCTGCAAATGGCATTGTTTCATTTTTTTCCCTAGCTAATATTCCATCAGTACATGTACCAGTTCTTCTTTGTCCACTCACCTCTTGATGGACTTTTTGGTTGCCTCCATGTCTTGGCTATTGTAATACTGCTGCACTGCACATTTGCCTGCCTGTGTCTTTCCAATTCTGTCTTCTTATGTTATAGGCCCAGGAGTGGGCCTCCTGTATCATATAGTATCTCAGGGTTTACCGTTTAAATGCACCATGATTCTGTGCTCATTAGTGGCTCTTTCCAGGTTACATCCCACTTAAAGTTGAGGGTATGCATTTCTCCACAACACCTTCAGCACTTATTTATTTTTAACATCTTTATTGGAGTATAATTGCTTTACAATGGTGTGCTAGCTTGTGCTTTACAACAAAATGAATCAGTTATACATATACAAATGTTCCCATATCACTTCCCTCTTACGTCTCCCTCCCTCCCACCCTCCCTATCCCACCCCTCCAGGCGGTCACAAAGCACCGAGCTGATCTCCCTGTGCTATGCTCCTGCTTCCCACTAGCTATCTACCTTACGTTTGGTAGTGTACATATGTCCATGCCTCTCTCTCCCTTTGTCACAGCTCACTCTTCCCCCTCCCCATATCCTCAAGTCCATTCTCTAGTAGGTCTGTGTCTTTATTCCTGTTTTACCCCTAGGTTCTTCATGACTTTTTTTCCTTAAATTCCATGTATATATGTTAGCATACGGTATTTGTCGCTCTCTTTCTGACTTACTTCACTGTGTATGACAGACTGTATGTCTATCCACCTCATTACAAATAGCTCAATTTCGTTTCTTTTTATGGCTTCAGCATTTATTGTTTGTAGTTTTCTTGCTGATGGATATTCTGACTGGTGTGAGCTGATACCTCTTTGTGGTTGAATTTGCATATGACTCATAATCCTTTGAAATTGAGCTTTAAGGCATGTCCTTTTTATTTTTCAAACTGTGATTACAGCTTAGCTCTTCAAAGTGTTTTCTAAAGTATGTGTTACATTTTGAAATTTATTGGCCATTACCTCCCTCAAAACATTTTGAGGGCAGGATTCATTTACAGCCCTGCAGTACTTGTTCACATGAAGTGACCATTAGCACAGGCTTTAAAGCTGCTTTTGCAGTTAACGGCCAGATTGCGGCAGCCTTTCTTTGTTCCCCATGCTGATACTAGGGAAACAGAGCTTCCGGCCAGTGGTCTTCCTCAGTTATAAATTAGAGTGGAATGTGCCCGGATAAACCCCCAAAAGCTGATGTCTCCTTACTTTTGTTTGTTTTTTTAATTTAATTTATATTTTTATCGGAGTAATATTCCATTGTGTATATGGACCACTTCTTGGTGCATTCCTCTGTTGAGGGACATTTTCGTTGCTTCCAAGTGTTGGCTATATTAAATATTGTTGGAGTGCAAGATTGCCAGCCTGTGACTTTTTGATTCTCATTTTCTCAGGTGATAGGCCCAGCAGTGGGTGTGACTGATTGACTAGTAGCTCAATGTTTACCTTTTCAAAGCACTTCCATTGTGTTTTCATTAGTGGCTCTTACCATGTCTCCCTTAGAACCGAGGGTACGAACTTCTCCACAATCCCTTCAGCATTTATAGTTTGCAGCATTTTTGCTAATGGCCAATCTGACTGCTGTGACCTGATAGGTTTTTGTAATTTGGGTTTGCATGACTTTAAAAATTCCTAAAATTCATCATTTTCCACGCCTTTTTCCTTTCTGTTAAAAATCAAGTGTGAGTACAATATATCTCTTGAAGCTCTCTTCTTGGAAGGTTGCCCTCTTTTGAATTTTTGGTCGATATTCGGCCCCAGGATTTTTTTGGAGGGCAGATGTCATTACAGAACTGCAAGTTTGGTGAATATTTAGTGACCATTAGCACTGGGTTTAAAGCTGCTGTTGTGGGAAATGGCCACAAGGAAGCAGCATTTGTCCTTTCCCAAATCTGGGTACTAGAGCAGCAGAGTCTTTCTGGAAGTCGTGGTCCTAGGTTTTAAGTTAGAATGGAATGTGCCAGGAGGAACGCCCATAAGTTTATGTCTCATTACTTCTTCTTGGTTTTTAAAATTTATTTAATCGGGATAATGATTAGATATTGTTTGTCCAGATGTACACAATCTAGTTCATTTGTACAATATATATGTCTATTCATGTTCAGATCCTCTTCCCATGTAAAATATTACAGAGTGTTCCGTAGACCTCCCTTGCTATATGGTCCGTCTTTTTGATATATGTTTATAATATGTATTTGTATACGTATGGTAACGCTAATCTTAATTTATCCATTCTGCCCACCTTTCCTTTTAGATAAGCATACTTAATTTCTAAGTCTGTGAGTGTCTTTCTCTGTGGAAATATGTTCATTTGTGTTAGTTATTAGATAACGCCTATAAGTGATATCATAGGATATAGGTCTTTTGCTTTCTGACTTACCTCATATTCTGTGATTATCTCCAAGGTCATCTATGGCGCCTCAAATAGCAGTGTTTCATTGTTTTCCATGGCTAATATGCTATTCTGAGCGTGGACCACTTCTTCTTCATCCATACATCTGTTGATGGACATTTTGGTGGCTTCACTGTCTTGGCTATTGTGAATAAGGCTGCAGTGCAGCTTTTGCAGCCCGCGTCTTCTCGATTCTGGTCTTCTCAGGTGAGAGGCCCAGTGGTGTGACTGCTGCATCGAATGGTATCTCAACTTTTACTTTTAATCGTAGCTCCTTTCTGTTCTCATTATTGGCTCTTACCACGTTACATCTCACCAGCAGCTAGAGGGTACACAGTTCTCTAAAACCCCTTCAGAATTTATTGTTTGTAGACCTTTTGCTGATGGTCAGTCGACTGGTGTGAGTTGAAACCTTTTTGTAGATTAGATTTGCATGAGTCTAATAACTCCTGAGGTTGAGCTTTCACCCATTTTCCTTTTTTTAAACAAGAGAGTGAGTCAAGCTTACCTCTTCATACTATCGTCTTGAAAAATTTGCCAGTTTTGAATTTTATTGTCCATTCCCTACCTCAGCACAGTTGTTTAGGGCAGGTGTCCTTTGCAGCCCTGAGTCCTTGTGAATGTTAAGAGACCATTAGCTGTGGACTTAACGCCGCTCTTGCGGAAAACAGTCACAAGGTAGCAGAGTTTCTACATTTCCAACTCTGGGTTTTTGGGCAGCAGAGCCTTCCTGGAAATCGTGTTAGTAGGCTGCAAATTAGAGTGGAATGTGCCAGAGCACATCCCCAAGAGCTTATATCTCCTTACTTCTTGTTTGTTTTATAAATTTAATTAATTATCAGAGCAAACTTGATAAAAATATTTTGTTTCTCCTAGGTGTACAGAATCTGGTTCATTATATCAATGTATCTGTCATTTATCTTTGCATTCTTTACCGTGTAGGTTATTACAGAGTGTTGCCTAGACCTCTCTTGGTATTCCATAGGTATTTTGTGGTTATATATTTCATATGTATTAGTACATGTCTGTTAACCCTCATATCCTAATTCACACATTCCTTACACTTTTCCATTTGGTTAAACATAATTTTTTTTTCTTAATCCATGCTTTTCCTTCTCTTGGAAATAAGTTCATGAGTATCAACTTTTAGGTAACACCTAGAAGTGATGTCATAGGATATCTGTCTTTCACTTTCTTTCTTTAATTTGGGTGATTATCTCTAGGTCCTTATATGGTGGTGCAAACGGCACTGTTTCATTGTTTTCCATGGCTAATATTCCATTGTTTACATGGACCACTTCCTCTTTGTGCATTTTTCTGTTGATGGACATTTTGGTTTCTTCCAAGTCTTGGCTATGTTAAATATTCCTGCAGTACAGGATTGCCAGCCTGTGTCTTTTCCATTCTGCTCTGCTCAGGTGATAGGCACATCAAAGGACCTACCAGATCACATGGTAGCTCAATTTTTACCCTTAAACGCACCTCCATTATGTTCTCACTACTAGCTGTTACCAGTTTACATCCCCCCAGCAGCTGGAGGGTACACAGTTCTCTGAAACCCCTTCAGCATTTATTCTTTGTAGACTTTTTGCTGAAGAACATTCTGACGGCTGTGAGGTGAACATTTCTGTAATTGGATTTGCATGGCTTTATTCATTGCTGATGTTGCGCATTTTCAATTCCCTTTTATTTTAAAGAGAAAAAAAAGAAAAGACAAAATGTGCGTAAAATATGCCTCTTGACATTGTCTTCTTGAAATGTTGACGTCTTTTGAATTTTCTGGTTGATTACGACCCCAGGACATTTTTTGAGGCCCGGTGTCCTTTACAGTGCTGCACATATTTTGAATATTAAGTGACCATTACCTCTTGGTTTAAAGCTGCTGTTGTGTGAAACAGCCACAAGGCGGCAGCATTTCTCCTTTACCAAATCTGGTTACCAGGGCAACAGAGCCTTAATGGAAGTCCTGTTCTAGGTTGAAAATTAGAATGGGATGTGCCAGGAAAAATTCCTTTCAGTTTATGTCTCATTATTTCTTGTTCATATTTTTAATTTAATTTTTATTTTTTATCGCAGCAAATTTGATTACAATGTCTTATTTTTGTTCTAGGTGTGCAAGATGTGGTTCTTTCACACACATACATATATCTATTCTTCTTCGGAACCTTTTCCCAGGTAGGTTGTGACACAATGTTGAGTAGTCTTCTCTTGGTATTCCGTAGGTCTTTGGTGATTATATATTTCACATGTGTTTGTATATCTCTGTTAACCCCAATATCGTAATGTATCCAATCCTCACACCTTTCGATTTGGGGAATCATAAGTTTGTTTAATGAATCTGTGATTGATTTTCTCTGTGGAAATATCTTCATTGTTATCAATTTTCAGGTAACACCTATAAGTGATATACGTTAGGTGTCTTTCGCTTTCTCACTTACTACAAGTTGCATGGTTACCTCTAGACTCATCTATGGTGCTGCAAATGGCATTGTTTCATTTTTTTCCCGAGGTAATATTCCATCTCTACATGTAACAGTTCCTCTTTGTCCACTCATCTGTTGATGGACTTTTGGTTGCTTCCATGTCTTGGCTATTGTAATACTGCTGCAGTGCAGATTTGCCTGCCTGTGTCTTTCCAATTATGTCTTCTTATGTTATAGGCCCAGGAGTGGGCCTGCTGGATCATATAGTAGCTCAATGTTTACCTTTTAAAGGCACCTCCACCCTGTTCCCATTAGTGACTCTTACCAGGTTACGTCCCACTTCAAATTAAGGGTATGCATTTCTCCACAACCTCTTCAGCATTGATCGTTTGTAGTTTCTTTCCTGATGGTTATTCTGAATGGTGTGAGCTGATACCTCTGTGTGGTTGGATTTGCATGTGTCTCATAATCCTTTGAAATTGAGCTTTCAGGCATGTCCTTTTATTTTTCAAACGGTTATTACAGCTTAGTTCTTCAAATGGTTTTCTTGAAATATGTGCCACATTTTGAAATACTTTGGCCTTTACCTCCCTCAAGACATGATGAAGGCAGGTTTCCTTTACAGCCCTGCAGGACTTGTTCATATGAAGTGATAATTAGCATAGGTTTTAAAGCTGCTTTTGCAGGTAATGGCCAGAGGGTGGAGCATTTCATAATTCTATGAAACGTAACTGAACACACAATATATATTTTTTCTTTTAAATTTCCATTGTTACTTTTTTAAAGTACAATTTTAATTGAAGTTCTTTGTAACAAGTGAAATTTAAAAAATTAAAGGAAAAGATAATATTTTACCACTTGCCATCCTTTCCCATTTACTGAAACGACCAGCATAATGTGTAGATTTCTCATTTTATCCAGGTGTTCTATACATCTGGAACATCATGCTTCTCACTGTAGAAAAACAGATTTAGCTCTCACACTTTTTTTTTTTTTTTTTTTTTTTTGCTGTACGTGGGCCTCTCACTGTTGTGGCCTCTCCCGTTGCGGAGCACAGGCTCAGCGGCCATGGCTCACGGGCCCAGCCGCTCCGCGGCATGTGGGATCTTCCCAGACCGGGGCACGAACCCGTGTCCCCTGCATCGGCAGGCGGACTCTCAACCACTGCACCACCAGGGAAGCCCCTCTCACACTTTTTATAGGCTACATAACAGTCCATAGAACAGAAGTACCAACTATTTCAGACTTAGCTTTTTGAGGGACACTCAGGTTACTTTCTGTTTTATTTTGTTGTTCTTTTTTTTTGGGGGGGGGTAGGAGTTTATTATTTATTTATTTATTTTTGTTGTGTTGGGTCTGAGTTTCCGTGTGAGGGCTTTCTCTAGTTGTGGCAAGTGGGTGGCCACTCTTCATCTCGGTGCGCGGGCCTCTCACTATCGCAGCCTTTCTTGTTGCGGACCACAGGCTCCAGATGCGAGGGCTCACTGGTTGTGGCTTATGGGCCTAGTTGCTCCATGGCATGTGGGATCCTCCCAGACCAGAGCTCGAACCTGTGTCCCCTGCATTAGCAGGCAGATTCTAACCACTGCACCACCAGTGAAGCCCCGTATTTTGTTGTTCTGCTAGTTTGTTTTAACCTAAGAAAATATTTTTTTAAATACAAAAAAAAAAAAAAAACAAAATTAAACTAGGGGTAAGGATTAGGGTTTAGGGTAAGGTTTAGGGTTAGGATACAGGTTAGGATTATTGTACGGCTTAGAGTATGGTTTAGGGTTAGGGTTATGGTACGGGTTAGTGTTAGGGTACAGTTTAGGGTATGGCTATGGTTTAGTGTTAGGGTACGGGTTAAGATTAGGGTACGGTTTACGTTCAGGGTTATGGTTAGGTTTAGTGTATGGGTTAGTGTTAGGTACGGGTTAGGGTAAGGGTTAGGGTTAGGTTTAGTGTTAAGGAACGGGTACAGTTTAGGGTACAGGATAGGGAACAACAAAGGGTTAGGGTTAGGGTACGTGTTAGGGTACAGTTTAGTGTTAGTGTATGGGTTAGGATTAAGCTATGGTTTAGGGTAAGGTTTAGGGTTAGGGTTAGGGAACGGGTATGGTTTGGGGTACAGTTTAGGGTATGACCACGGGTTAGGAGTAGGGTAAGTGTTAGGGTACGATTTAGTGTTAGTGTACAGGTTAGGATTATGGTATGGGATAGTGTAAGGGTTACGGTTAGGGTTAGGGAATGGGTATGGATTAGGTTACAGGTTAGGGTATGACAACGGGTTAGGGTTAGGGTATGTGTTAGTGTATGGGTTAGGATTAGGGTAGGGGTTAGGTTATGGGTTAGTGTTAGGGGATGGGTTAGGATTAGGGTACGGGTTATGGTACGGTTTAGGGAAAGGGTTAGGATATGGGGTGGGGTTAGGATAAAGTTTAGTGTATGGCTATGTGTTACTGTTAGGGTACATGTTAGCGTACGGTTTAGTGTTCGTGTACAGCTTAGGGTAAGGTTTAGGGTTAGGGAATGGGTACGGTCTCAGATACAGGTTAGGGTACGGTAGTGGGATAGGGTTAGGGTACGTGTTAGGATGAGACTTCTTTGTAGTGCAGATTTGAATTTCCCGCTTGCTTTGTTGGCCAAAAAGTGCGTATGTGTTTTATCCTGAATATATTCAGGAAAAAACGCATACGCCCTTTTTGGCCAAGTGCATCATTGCCGAAGATCTGCAGCTTTTCATATGCTTTAAATGCAATTCCAATCTACCTCCTGAAATCTGTTTCCTGCAATTGTGCCCCGCTTTCAAGTCCTCTTCACAGCCTTACCTCAATATATTTTTGGACGATAGTTGTCCTTTATAACTCTGCAGGTTTGTGAATTGCAGTGCCCCTGAGCTCCTTTCTTCAACTCGCTTTCTGTGAGCTGGCCGCAAATCAACAGGATTACTTCAGGCCCTATTCTGGTTCCGGCGCGGCACGCTGAGTCCTTGGTTAATTCTACATCCTGGTGGGAAATTAGAGTGAAATGTGCCCATCCAAACACCTACAGCTAGTCTCTCATTGGTTCTCCCTATTCCCGTTCATCCTCTACAGAAATTGCAGAGTGTGCCAGACAGGAGGTTAAAGGCACTGACTCTCCAAGTGGGGAGATTGTTAGTAAAGCATCTGGAATGGCGAACCCGAGTACCAGAGGACGAATAATGAGATGCGTTTTAGAAACCTTGCCCGATCACACTGTGGACCATCCTCTGGGTTTCCCACGCATGTTTTAGCTGTAGGAAGAATCCCTTAAACCTGGAGAGTTGGGACCCATGGAATGGGTAGCACACAGTACTACTTCAAAGGGTCTGCATTTGCTCACTGAACCTCACCAATCCTCACAGTCCCAAGTGTCCAGCCTTATGTCTCACCCAGCTGTGGGTGTAGATGTGGTAAATCCAGGTTTCATCACAAGCCCTGAACGAATTATTTAAGAATTTCTCTCTCTTTCATTGTCTTTGTGTTTTGATTTTGAAATTTATTTTTATAATGGGGTTTAGCTGATTTTCACTGCTGTGTTTATGCATCTCTACACACACTTGATTCTCTTACGGAGACATATAAATACATAGATTTTAAGATTGTTAGTAGTCAGATATATTCCTCTGCGGTGAATAGGGGGTGTTGAGTCCATTTCGTTGAGCAAGGAGTAGGTTCCAAATTCCATATTTGGCTTATGGAACGGTATCTGTGCTAATTTCAATCTCTGGATGTATGCAGCACCCCAACTCACCTTTCCCCTTAAGCAAACATAAATTTGTTTTCTAAATGTAAGACTCTGTTCTGTTTTGTAATTCAGTTCATGTGTAGCCAAGTTTACATTCCCTCTATAAGTGATATCTTATGATAAGTTTCTTTATCTGTGTGACTTACTTCCTTAGAATCATCGTACCTAAATCCACTCATTATGCTCCTACGGGCCTGATGATATTGATTTCATTGCTGAGTGATATTCCATTGTACATAAGTACCACAACTTCTTTATGCATTTTCCTCTTTCTGGGATATTTAAATTGTACTGGAGTCGAGGTTCTTGTAAACACAGCAGCCCTAAACTTTGGGGTGGCTGTGTCTTGTTGATTTTAATTTTCCTAAGCTATAGGGCCATAAGGGGAAGCAACCTAGGCTCTGTAGCTTTGTTTTTTAGATGTTTCAGGAAACACCATGCACTTCTCCAGAGTGGCTGTTGGCCATTTACATCCCGCCCATCAGCATAACAAGGCTCCCTGTTCTCCATGGCCTGTCCTGCCTTTCTGGTTTTTACACTTTTTTCAGATGGCCCTTTTGACCGGTGGGAAGTGAGACTTCATTGTAGTGCAGATCTCCATTGCAGGCTTGCTTATTTGGACAAAAGGAGCGTATGCGTTTTTTCCTGCATATATTCAGGAAAAAAACGCATACGCCCTTTTTGGCCAAGTGCATCACTGTCGAAGTTCTGCCGCTTTTCATATGCTTTAAATGCAGTTTCCATCTACCTCCTGAATATATTTCCTGCAATTGTGCCGTGCTTTCAAGTCCTCTTCGCAGCCTTACCTCAATATATTTTTGGACGATAGCTGTCATTTATAACTCTGCAGGTTTGTGAATTACAGTGCCCCTGAGCTCCTTTCTTCAACTCGCTTTCTTGTGAGCTGGCTGCAAAACCGCAGGATTGCTTCAGGCCCTCTTCTGGTTTCATCACGGCACGGGCACGCTGAGCCTTTGGTTAATTCCTCTTCCTGCTGGGAAATTAGAGTGAAATTTGCCCGTGCAGACACCTCCAGCTAGTCTCTCATTGGTTCCCCCTATTCCCGTTCATCCTCCGCAGAAATTGCAAGCTGTGCCAAACAGGAGTTTTAAGACACTGACTCTCCACGTGGGGAGATTTTTAGTAAAGCGTATGGAATGGCGAACCCGTGTGCCAAGGGACAAAAAATGAGATGCGTTTTAGAAACGTTGCCCGATCACATGGTGGACCATCCTCTGGGTTTCCCATGCATGTTTTAGCTGTAGGCAGAATCCCTTAAACCAGGAGAGTTGGGACCCATGGAATGGGTAGCATACAGTATTACTTCAAAGTGTCTGCATTTGCTCACCGAACCTCACCAATCCTCTCAGCCCCAAATGTCCTGCCTTATGTCTCACCCAGCTGTGGGTGTAGATGTGGTAAATCCAAGTTTCATCACAAGCCCTGAATGAATTATTTAAGAATTTTCTCTCCTTCACTGTCTTTGTTTTTGAAATTTATTTTAATAATGGGGTTTAGCTGATTTTCACGGCTGTGTATACTGCTCTACACACACTTGATTCTCTTACGGAGACATATAAATACATACGTTTTAATATTCTTATTGTCAGATATATTCCTCTGCGGTGAATAGGCAGTGTTGAGTCTAATTTGTTGAGCAAGGAGTATATCTTGTCTATTACATATTTGGCTTATGGAATAGTATCTGTGCTAATTTCAGTCTCTGGTTTTATGCAGCACCCCAACTCACCTTTCCCCTTAAGCAAGCATAAGTTTGATTTCTAAATGTGAGACTCTGTTCTGTTTTGTAATTCAGTTCATGTGTAGCCCAGTTTACATTCCCTCTATAAGTGATATTTTATGATAAGTTTCTTTTTCTGTGTGACTTATTTCCTTTGAATCATCGTACCTAAATCCATTCATTATGCTTGTACGGGCCTGACGATATTGATTTCATTGCTGAGTGATATTCCATTGTACGTAACTACGAAAACTTCTTTATCCATTTCTCTCATTCTAGGGTATTTAATTTGTACCGTAGTCGAGGCTCTTGTAAACAGAGCAGCCCTAAACTTTGGGATGGTTGTTTCTTTTTATTTTAATTTTCCTGAGCTATAGTGCTATAAGTGGGTTTAGGGTTAGGGTTAGGGTTAGGGTTAGGGTTAGGGAACGGGTATGGTTTAGGATGCAACAATGGTTTAGGGTGAGTGTACGTGTTAGGGTACAGGTCAGAGTTATGTACTGTTTAGGATTAGGGTACGTGTTAGGGTTTTGCTTTGGGTTAGGGTTACGGTTAAGGAACAGGGACAGTTTAGGGTACATGTTAGGGTACGACAACGGTTAAGGGTTAGCATACATGTTAGGGTAAGTGTTAGTGTTAGCGTATGGGTTAGGATTAGGGGACGGGTTAGGGTAAGGCTTCGGGGAAGGGTTAGGGTTAGGGATAGGAGACGGTGACCGTTTAGGGAACAGGTTAGGGTATGACAATGGTTGAAAGATAGTGTTCGTGTTGGGGTATGGGTTAGTGTTAGCGTATGGGTTAGGATTAGGGGACGGGTTAGGGTAAGACTTCGAGTAAGGGTTAGGATTAGGGTAAGGGGATGGGGAAGGTTTAGGGTACAGGTTAGGGTACGACAAGAGTTTAGGGTGAGTGTACGTGTTAGGGTACATGTTAGTGTTAGAATTCGGGTTAGATATAGGGGACGGGTTACGGTAAGGCTTTGGGTAAGGTGTATGGTTAGGATTAGGGGATGGGGACGGTTTAGGGTACAGGTTAGAGAACGACGATGGTTTAGGGTGAGCATATGTGTTAGGGCACGGGTTAGTGTTAGCATACGGGTTAGGATTACGGGACGGGTTAGGGTAAGGCTTCGGGTAAGGGTTAGGTTTAGGGGACGGGGACGGTTTAGGGTACAGGTTAGGGTACAACAATGGTTTAGGGTGAGCATACGTGTTAGGGTACAGGTTAGTGTTAGTGTATGGGTTAGGATTAGGGGATGGGTTAGGGTAAGGCTTTGGGTAAGGGTTAGGGTTAGTGATAGGGTTAGGGTTAGGGAATGGGGATGGTTTAGGGTACAGGTTAGTGTACGACAACGGTTTAGGGTGAGCGTAGGTATTAGGGTACGGGTTAGTGTTAGTGTACGGATTAGGATTAGGGGACGGGTTAGGGTAAGGCATCGGGTAAGGGTTAGGGTTGGGACGGGGACGGTTTAGGGTACAGTTTAGGGTACGACAACTGTTAAGTGTGAGCGTACGTGTTAGGGTACAGGATAGTGTCAGCGTACGGGTAAGGATTAGGGGACAGGTTAGGGTAGGACTTCGAGTAAGGGTTACGGTTAGGGTTAGGGAATGGGGACGGTTTAGGGTACTTGTTAGGGTACGACAACGGTTTAGGGTGAGCATACGTGTTAGGGTGTGATTTAATGCTAGCGTACGGGTTAGGATTAGGGGATGGGTTAGGGTAAGGCTTCAGGTAAGTGTTAGGGTTAGGGGATGGGGATGGGGACGGTTTAGGGTATATGTTAGGGTACGACAACGGTGTAGGGTGAGCGTACGTGTTAGGGTACGTGTTCGTGTTAGCGTACGGGTTAGGATTAGGGGACAGTTTAGAAAAAGGCTTCATGTACGGGTTAGTGTTAGGGTTAGGTTTAGGGTTAGTGTTAGGGGACGGGGAGGGTTTAGGGTACAGTTTAGGGTACAACAAATGTTTAGTGTGAGTGTTTGTGTTAGGGTACGGGTTAGTGATAGCATATGTGTTAGGATTAGGGGACGGTTTAGGGTAAGGCTTCAGGTAGTGTTAGGGTTACGGTTAGGGCTAGGGGATGGGGATGGTTTAGGGTACAAGTTAGGGTACGACAACGATTTAGAGTGAGTGTACGTGTTAGGGTATGGGTTAGTGTTAGCGTACGTGTTAGGATTAGCGGACGGGTTAGGATAAGTGTTCAGGTAAGGTTAAGGGTTAGGGTTAGTGTTAGGGGACAGGGACAGGGACGGTTTAGAGTACAGCTTAGGGTATGACAACGGTTTAGGGTGAGCGTACGTGTTCGGGTAAGGGTTAGTGTTACCGTACGGGTTAGGATTAGGGGACGGGTTAGGTTAAGGCTTCGGGTAAGGGTTAGGTTTAGGATTACGGTTATGGTTAGGGTTAGGGGACGGGGACGGTTTAGGGTACAGGTTAGGGTACGTCAACTGTTTAGGGTGAACGTACGTATTAGGGTACGGGTTAGTGTTAGCTTATGGGTTAGGATAAGGGGATGGTTTTGGGTAGGGCTTTGGGTAAGGGTTAGGGTTAGGGGACGGGGATGGTTTAGGGTACAGGTGAGGGTAAGACAACGGTTTAGGGTAAGCGTACATGTTTGGGTACAGGTTAGGGTTAGTGTATGGGTTAGGCTTAGGGGACGGTTTAGGGTAAGGTTTGGGTAAGGTTTAGGTTTAGGGTTAGGGGACGGTGAAGTTTTAGGGTGCAGGTTAGGTTCTGACAACGGTTTAGTGTAAGGGTACGTGTTAGGGTATGGGTTAGTGTTGGCGTACGTGTTAGGATTAGGAGATGGGTTACAGTAAGGCTTCGGGTAAGGGTTAGGGTTCGGGTTAGGTTTAGGGTAAGGATTAGGGGATGGGAACGGTTGAGGGTTCAGGTTAGGTTACGACAACGGTTTAGGGAGAGCGTAGGTGTTAGGGTACGGGTTAGTGTTAGCGTACGTGGTAGTATTAGGGGACGGGTTAGGGTAAGGCTTCGGGTAAGGGTTAGGGTTAGGGTTAGGGTTAGGGGATAGGGACGGTTTAGGGTACAGGTTAGGGTATGACAACGGTTTATGGTGAGTGTACTTGTTAGGGTAATGGTTAGTGTTAACGTATGGCTTAGGATTAGGGGACGGGTTACGGTAAAGCTTCGGGCAAGTGTTAGGGTTAGGGTTAGGGGACGGGGACAAGGATGGTTTAGGATACAGGTTAGTGTATGGCAACACTTTAGGTTGAGCGTACGTGTTAGTGTATGGTTTAGTGTTAGCGTACGGGTTAGGATTAGGGGACGCGTTAGGTTAAGGCTTTGGGGAAGGGTTAGGGTAAGGGTTAATGGACAGGGATGATTAAGGGTACAGGATAGGGTACGACAAAAGTTTAGGCTGAGCGTACATGTTAGGGTACGGGTTAGTGTTAGTGTACAGTTTAGGATTAGGGGACGGTTTAGGGTAAGGGTTCGGGTACGATTTAGGGTTAGGGTTACGGTTAGAGGATGGGGATGGTTTAGGGTACAGGTTAGGGTACGACAATGGTTTAGGGTGAGCGTAGGTGTTACGGTATGGGTTAGTGTTAGCGTATGGTGTAGGATTAGGGGACGGGTTACAGTAAAGCTTCGGGTAAAGGTTAGGGTTAGGTTTAGGGGATGGGGACGGGCACAGTTTAGGGTACATGTTAGGGTATGACCAGAGTTTAGGGTGAGCGTACATGTTAGGGTATGGGTTAGTGTAAGAGTACAGGTTAGGATTAGGGGACGGGTTAGGGTGAGGCTTCGGGTAAGGGGTAGGGTTAGGGGACGGGGACAGTTTAGGGGACAAGTTAGGGTACGACAACGGTTTAGGGTGAGCGTACGTGTTAGGGTATGGGTTCGTGTTAGCATACGGGTTAGGATGAGGGTACGGTTTAGCAAAAGGCTTCATGTGCGGGTTAGGGTTAGGGTTAGGGTTAGGCGATGGGGACGGTTTATGGTATAGTTTATGGTACGACAACGGTTTAGTGTGAGTATATGTGTTAGGGTATGGGTTAGTGTTAGTGTACGTTGTAGGATTTGGGGACGGTTAAGGGTAAGGCTTCCGGTAAGTGTTAGGGTTAGGGTTAGGGTTAGGGATAGGGGATGGGGAGGGTTTGGGGAAAAATTAGGGTACGACAACGGTTTAGAGTTAGCGTACGTGTTAGGGTAAGGGTTAGTGTTAGCGTACGTGTTAGGTCTAGGGGACGGGTTAGGATAAGGCTTCGGGTAAGGGTTAGGGTTAGGGTTAGTGTTAGGGGACAGGGACAGGGACGGGGATGGTTTAGAGTACAGGTTAGTGTACGAAAACGGTTTAGGGTGAGCGTATGTGTTATGGTACAGGTTAGTGTTAGCGTGTGGGTTAGGATTAGGGGACGGGTTAGGGTAAGGCTTCGGGTAAGGTTTAGGGTTAGGGTTAGGGTTAGGGTTAAGGGATGGGGTCGGTTTAGGGTACAGGTTAGGGTACGACAACGGTTTAGGGTGAGCATACGTGTGAGGGCATGGGTTAGTGTTAGCGTACGGGTTAGGATTAGGGGACGGGTTAGGGTAAGGCTTCGGGTAAGGGTTAGAGTTAGGGTTAAGGTTAGGGGACGGGGACGGTTTAGGGTACAGGTTAGGGTACGACAACGGTTTAGGGTGAGTGTACGTGTTAGTGTATGGGTTAGTGTTAGCGTACGGGTTAGGATTAGGGGAGGGGTTAGTTTTGGGCTTCGGTTTAGGGTTAGTGTTAGTAGTTGTGGTTGGGGTTGGGTTTAGGGTTAGGGTTAGGTTTAGTGTTGGGTTAGGGTTTGGGGTTAGGGTTTGGGGTTAGGGTTAGGGTTTAGGGTAAGGGTTAGTGTTAGGGTTAGAGGGTTAGGGTTAGAGGTTTATGGTTAGTTGATGGTTAGGGTTAGGATTTAGCGTTAGGGGTAGGGGTAGGTGTAGGGGTTGGGGTAAGGGGTAGGGTAGGGTTAGGGTTAGGATTAGGGTTAGGGGTTATGGTTATGGTTAAGGTTAGTGGTTAGGGTTAGGGTTATGGGTTAGCGTTAGGGTTAGGGTTAGGGTTTAGGGTTATGGGTTAGCGTTAGGGTTAGGGTTTAGGGTTAGGGTTAGTGTTAGTGTTAGGGTTAGGGTTAGGGGATAGGGCTAGGTGTTAGGATTAGGGTTGTGGTTAGGTTTAGGGGTTAGGGGTTAGGGTTAGGGTTAGGGTTAGAGTTAGGATTAGAGTGTTAGGCTTAGAGGGTTAGGGTTAGGGTTAGAGAACGGGGACGGTTTATGGTACAGGTTAGGGTACGACAACGGTTTAGTGTGAGTGTATGTGTTAGGGTATGGGTTAGTGTTAACGTACGTTTTAGGATTTGGGGACGGTTAAGGGTAAGGCTTCCGGTAAGTGTTAGGGTTAGGGTTAGGGTTAGGGATAGGGGACGGGGAGGGTGTGGGGAAAAATTAGGGTATGACAACGGTTAGGGTTAGGGTTAGGAGACGGGGACGGTTTAGGGTACAGGTTAGGGTACGACAACGGTTTAGGGTGAGCGTACGTGTGAGGGCACGGGTTAGTGTTAGCGTACGGGTTAGGATTAGGGGACGGTTTCCTGTAAGGCTTCGGTAAGGGTTTGGTTTAGGGTTAGGGTTAGGGTTAGGGTATGGGGACGGTTTAGGGTACAGGTTAGGGTACAACAACAATTCAGGGTGAGTGTACGTGTCATGGTAAGGTTTAGTGTTAGCGTACGGGTTAGGATTAGGGGATGGGATAGGGTAAGGATTCGGGTAACGGTTAGGGTAGGTTTAAGGTTAGGGCTAGGGGACGGGGATGCTTTAGGGTACAGGTTAGGGTACGACAATGGTTTAGGGTGAGTGTACGTGTTAGAGTACGGGTTAGTGTTAGCATACGGGTTAGGATTAGGGGAAGGGTTAGGGTAAGGCTTCGGGTAAGGGTTAGGGTTAGGGTTAGGGGATGGGGACGGTTTAGGGTCCAGGTTAGGGTACGACAACGGTTTAGGGTGAGTGTATGTGTTAGGGTACGGGTTACTGTTAGCGTATGGGTTAGGATTAGGGGAGGGGTTAGTTTTGGGCTTCGGTTTAGGGTTAGTGTTAGTAGTTGTGGTTGGGGTTGGGTTTAGGGTTAGGGTTAGGTTTAGTGTTGGGTTAGGGTTTGGGGTTAGGTTTAGGGTTTGGGGTTAGGGTTAGGGTTTAGGGTTAGGGTTAGTGTTAGGGTTAGAGGAATAGGGTTAGAGGTTTATGGTTAGTTGATGGTTAGGATTTAGGGTTAGGGGTAGGGGTATGTGTAGGGGTTGGGGTAAGGGTTAGGGTAGGGTTAGGGTTAGGATTAGGGTTAGGGGTTATGGTTATGGTTAAGGTTAGTGGTTAGGTTTAGGGTTATGGGTTAGCATTAGGGTTAGGGTTTAGGGTTAGGGTTAGTGTTAGGGTTAGGATTAGGGTTAGGGGATAGGGTTAGGTGTTAGGGTTAGGGTTGTGGTTAGGTTTAGGGGTTAGGGGTTAGCGTTAGGGTTAGGGTTAGAGTTAGGATTATAGTGTTAGGCTTAGAGGGTTAGGGTTAGGGTTAGGGAACGGGGACGGTTTATGGTACAGGTTAGGGTACGACAACGGTTTAGAGTCAGTGTATGTATTAGGGTATGGGTTAGGGGTAGGGTTAGGGTTAGGGGTTAGGGTTTAAGGTTAGGGTTTAGGGTTAAGGTTAGCTTTAGGGTTAGGGTTTAGTGTTAGGGTTAGGGTTACAGTTAGGTTTAGGGATATGGTTAGGGTTTAGGGTTAGGGTTAGAGTTTGGGTTAGTGGTTTGGGTTAAGGTTAGGCTTAGGGTTAGAGATAGGGTTAGGTTTAGGGTTAGGGTATTAGGGTTAGAGGGTTAGGTTTAAGGTTGGGGTAGGAGTTGGGGTTGGGTTAGGTTAGGTTAGGTAAGTGTTAGGGTTAGGGGTTAGGCTTAGGGTTAGTGTTAGGATAGGGAGAGGGTGAGAGTGAGTGTGAGGGTGAGGGTTTGGGGTTAGGGGTTAGAGTTAGGAATAGGTTCAGGGTTAGGGATGAAGCTGAGGGTGAGGGTGAGGGTTGAGGGTTAGGAATAGGGGATGGAAAGAGTTTAGGGTACAGGTTAGGATACAACAACAGTTTAGGGTGAGCGTACGTGTGAGGGCACGGGTTAGTGTTAGCGTACGGGTTAGGATTAAGGGACAGCTTAGGGTAAGGCTTCGGGTAAGGGTTAGGGTTAGGGATAGGGGATGGGGACGGTTTAGGGTACAGGTTAGGGTACGACAATGGTTTAGGGTGAGCGTACGTGTGAGGGCATGGGTTAGTGTTAACGTACGGATTCGGATTAGGGGACGGGTTAAGGTAAGGCTTCGGGTAAGTGTTAGGGTTAGGATTAGGGTTTGGGTTAGGGTTAGGGGACTGGGACGATTTAGGGTACAGGTTAGGGTACGACAACGGTTTAGGGTGAGCGTACGTGTGAGGGCATGGGTTAGTGTTAGCGTACGGGTTAGGATTAGGGGACGGGTTAGGGAAAGGCTTTGGGTAAGGTTTAGGGTTAGTGTTAGTGTTACGGTTAGGATTAGGGTTAGGGCTAGGGTTAAGGGATGGGGACGGTTTAGGGTACAGGTTATGTTACGACAATGGTTTAGGGTGAGCGTACGTGTGACGGCACATGTTAGTGTTACCGTACAGGTTAGGATTAGGGGACGGGTTAGGGTAAGGCTTCGGGTAAGGGTTAGGGTTAGGGTTAGGGGACTTCAAAGGGTCTGCATTTGCTCACGAAACCTCAACAATCCTATCACTGCTGCGTTTATGCCCCTGTACACATGCTTGATTCTCTTTCAGAGACATAGCAATCCATAGGTTTTAAGATACTTACTAGTCAGGTACATACTTAGGCGTTTAATATGGGGTGTTGAGTATTTCGTTGAGCAAGGAGTAGCCCTTGTCTATTCCATATTTGGCTTAAGGAACTTTATCTGTGCTCATTTCAATCTCTGGTTTTATGCAGCACCCCAACTCACCTTTCCCCTTAAGCAAGCATAAGTTGCTTTTCGACATTTGCGACCCTGTTCTGTTTTGTAATTCAGTTCCTGTGTAGCCAAGTTTACATTCTGTGTATTAGTGACATCTTAGGATGTTTCTTTTTCTGTGTGACCTATTTCAGTTAGAATCATCGTACCTGAATCCACTCATTATGCTGCTACGGGCCTGATGACATAGATTTCATTGCTGAGTGATATTGCATTGGACGTAAGTACCACAACTTCTTTATCCATTTTTCACATTCTGCGATATTGAACTTGTACCGTAAACGAGGTTCTTGTAAACAGAGCCTTCCCAAACTTTCGGGTGGCTGTGTCTTTTTGATTTCAATTTCCCTAAGCTATAGGACCATAAGTGGAAGTGCCCTAGGCTCTGTTGCTTTGTTTTTTAGATGTTTCAGGAAACACCATACACTTCTCCGAGTGGCTGTTGGCAATTTACATCCCGCCCATCAGCATAACAAGGCTCCCAGTTCTCCATGGCCTATCCTGCCTTTCAGGATTTTACACTTTTTTCAGATGGCCCTTTGGACCGGGGGAAGTGAGACTTCATTGTAGTGCAGATTTCCTTTGCAAGTTTGCTTGGTTGGCCAAAAAGGGCGTATGCGTTTTTTCCTGAATATATTCAGGAAAAAACGCATATGCGCTTTTTGGCCAAGTGCATCACTGTGGACGTTCTGCCTCTTTTCCTATGCTTTAAATGCAATTCCAGTCTACCTCCTGAAATCGGTTTCCTGCAATTCTGTCCCACTTTCAAGTCATCTTGGCAGCCTTACTTCAGTATATTTTTGGACAATAGCTGTCATTTATAACTCTGCAGGTTTGTGAATTACAGTGCCCCTGAGCTCCTTTCTTCAACTCGCTTTCTTGTGAGCTGGCCGCAACACCGCAGGATTGCTTCAGGCCCTAATCTGGTTCCGGCACGGCACGCTGAGCCTTTGGTCAATTCTTCTTCCTGGTGCGAAATGAGAGTTAAATTTGCCCGTCCAGACACCTCCAGCTAGTCTCTCATTGGTTCTCCCTATTCCTGTACATCTTCCGCAGAAATTGCAAACTGGGCCAAACAGGAGGTTAAAGGCACTGACTCTCCAAGTCGGGAGAGTGTTAGTAAAGCATCTGGAATGTTGCACCCGAGTACCAGGGGACGAGAACTGAGACATATTGGAACACGTCTCCCGATCACACGGTTGATCATACTCTGGGTTCCACGTGCATGTTTTAGCTGAAGGCAGAATCCCTTAAACCTGGAGAGTTGAGACCCGTGGAATGGGTCCCATGCAATATGACTTCAAAGGGTCTTCATTTGCTCACCGAACCTCTCCAATCCTATCACTGCTGCGTTTATGCCCCTGTACACACGCTTGATTTTCTTTCAGAGACATAGCAATCCATAGGTTTTAAGATACTTACTAGTCAGGTACATTCTTAGGCGTTTAATATGGGGTGTTGAGTCCATTTCGTTGAGCAAGGAGTAGTTCTTGTCTATTCCATATTTGGCTTAAGGAACTTTATCTGTGCTCATTTCAATCTCTGGTTTTATGCAGCACCCCAACTCACCTTTCCCCTAAGCAAGCATAAGTTGGTTTTCTAAATTTGAGAACCTGTTCTGTTTTGTAATCCAGTTCCTGTGTAGCCAAGTTTACATTCCGTGTATTAGTGATATCTTACGATGTTTCTTTTTCTGTGTGACTTATTTCAGTTAGAATCATCATACCTGAATCCACTCATTATGCTGCTATGGGCCTGATGCCATAGATTTCATTGCTGAGTGATATTGCATTGTACGTAAGTACCACAACTTCTTTATCCATTTTTCACTTTCTGCGATATTGAACTTGTACCGTAAATGAGGTTCTTGTAAACAGAGCCGTCCCAAACTTTGGGGTGGCTGTTTCTTTTTGATTTTAATTTCCCTAAGCTATAGGACCATAAGTGGAAGTGCCCTAGGCTCTGTTGCTTTGTTTTTTAGATGTTTCAGGAAACACCATACACCTCTCCCGAGTGGCTGTTGGCAATTTACATCCCGCCCATCAGCATAACAAGGCTCCCAGTTCTCCATGGCCTGTCCTGCCTTTCTGGATTTTACACTTTTTTCAGGTGGCCCTTTTGACAGGGGGGAAGTGAGACTTCATTGTAGTGCAGATTTCCTTTGCAAGCTTGCTTGGTTGGCCAAAAAGGGCGTATGCGTTTTTTCCTGAATATATTCAGGAAAAAACGCATACGCCCTTTTTGGCCAAGTGCATCATTGTGGACGTTCTGCCTCTTTTCCTATGCTTTAAATGCAATTCCAGTCTACCTCCTGAAATCGGTTTCCTGCAATTCTGCCCCGCTTTCAAGTCCTCTTGGCAGCCTTACTTCAGTATATTTTTGGACGATAGCTGTCATTTATAACTCTGCAGGTTTGTGAATTACAGTGCCCCTGAGCTCCTTTCTTCAACTCGCTTTCTTGTGAGCTGGCCGCAACACCGCAGGATTGCTTCAGGCCCTAATCTGGTTCCGGCACGGCACGCTGAGCCTTTGGTCAATTCTTCTTCCTGGTGCGAAATGAGAGTTAAATTTGCCCGTCCAGACACCTCCAGCTAGTCTCTCATTGGTTCTCCCTATTCCTGTACATCTTCCGCAGAAATTGCAAACTGGGCCAAACAGGAGGTTAAAGGCACTGACTCTCCAAGTCGGGAGAGTGTTAGTAAAGCATCTGGAATGTTGCACCCGAGTACCAGGGGACGAGAAGTGAGACATATTGGAACACGTCTCCCGATCACACGGTTGATCATACTCTGGGTTCCACGTGCATGTTTTAGCTGAAGGCAGAATCCCTTAAACCTGGAGAGTTGAGACCCGTGGAATGGGTCCCAAGCAATATGACTTCAAAGGGTCTTCATTTGCTCACCGAACCTCTCCAATCCTATCACTGCTGCGTTTATGCCCCTGTACACACGCTTGATTTTCTTTCAGAGACATAGCAATCCATAGGTTTTAAGATACTTACTAGTCAGGTACATTCTTAGGCGTTTAATATGGGGTGTTGAGTCCATTTCGTTGAGCAAGGAGTAGTTCTTGTCTATTCCATATTTGGCTTAAGAAACTTTATCTGTGCTCATTTCAATCTCTGGTTTTATGCAGCACCCCAACTCACCTTTCCCCTTAAGCAAGCATAAGTTGGTTTTCTAAATTTGAGACCCTGTTCTGTTTTGTAATCCAGTTCCTGTGTAGCCAAGTTTACATTCCGTGTATTAGTGGTATCTTATGATGTTTCTTTTTCTGTGTGACTTATTTCAGTTAGAATCATCATACCTGAATCCACTCATTATGCTGCTATGGGCCTGATGACATAGATTTCATTGCTGAGTGATATTGCATTGTACGTAAGTACCACAACTTCTTTATCCATTTTTCACTTTCTGCGATATTGAACTTGTACCGTAAATGAGGTTCTTGTAAACAGAGCCGTCCCAAACTTTCGGGTGGCTGTGTCTTTTTGATTTTAATTTCCCTAAGCTATAGGACCATAAGTGGAAGTGCCCTAGGCTCTGTTGCTTTGTTTTTTAGATGTTTCAGGAAACACCATACACCTCTCCCGAGTGGCTGTTGGCAATTTACATCCCGCCCATCAGCATAACAAGGCTCCCAGTTCTCCATGGCCTGTCCTGCCTTTCTGGAGTTTACACTTTTTTCAGGTGGCCCTTTTGACCGGGGGGAAGTGAGACTTCATTGTAGTGCAGATTTCCTTTGCAAGCTTGCTTGGTTGGCCAAAAAGGGCGTATGCGTTTTTTCCTGAATATATTCAGGAAAAAACGCATACGCCCTTTTTGGCCAAGTGCATCATTGTGGACGTTCTGCCTCTTTTCCTATGCTTTAAATGCAATTCCAGTCTACCTCCTGAAATCGGTTTCCTGCAATTCTGCCCCGCTTTCAAGTCCTCTTGGCAGCCTTACTTCAGTATATTTTTGGACGATAGCTGTCATTTATAACTCTGCAGGTTTGTGAATTACAGTGCCCCTGAGCTCCTTTCTTCAACTCGCTTTCTTGTGAGCTGGCCGCAACACCGCAGGATTGCTTCAGGCCCTAATCTGGTTCCGGCACGGCACGCTGAGCCTTTGGTCAATTCTTCTTCCTGGTGCGAAATGAGAGTTAAATTTGCCCGTCCAGACACCTCCAGCTAGTCTCTCATTGGTTCTCCCTATTCCTGTACATCTTCCGCAGAAATTGCAAACTGGGCCAAACAGGAGGTTAAAGGCACTGACTCTCCAAGTCGGGAGAGTGTTAGTAAAGCATCTGGAATGTTGCACCCGAGTACCAGGGGACGAGAAGTGAGACATATTGGAACACGTCTCCCGATCACACGGTTGATCATACTCTGGGTTCCACGTGCATGTTTTAGCTGAAGGAAGAATCCCTTAAACCTGGAGAGTTGAGACCCGTGGAATGGGTCCCAAGCAATATGACTTCAAAGGGTCTTCATTTGCTCACCGAACCTCTCCAATCCTATCACTGCTGCGTTTATGCCCCTGTACACACGCTTGATTTTCTTTCAGAGACATAGCAATCCATAGGTTTTAAGATACTTACTAGTCAGGTACATTCTTAGGCGTTTAATATGGGGTGTTGAGTCCATTTCGTTGAGCAAGGAGTAGTTCTTGTCTATTCCATATTTGGCTTAAGGAACTTTATCTGTGCTCATTTCAATCTCTGGTTTTATGCAGCACCCCAACTCACCTTTCCCCTAAGCAAGCATAAGTTGGTTTTCTAAATTTGAGAACCTGTTCTGTTTTGTAATCCAGTTCCTGTGTAGCCAAGTTTACATTCCGTGTATTAGTGATATCTTACGATGTTTCTTTTTCTGTGTGACTTATTTCAGTTAGAATCATCATACCTGAATCCACTCATTATGCTGCTATGGGCCTGATGCCATAGATTTCATTGCTGAGTGATATTGCATTGTACGTAAGTACCACAACTTCTTTATCCATTTTTCACTTTCTGCGATATTGAACTTGTACCGTAAATGAGGTTCTTGTAAACAGAGCCGTCCCAAACTTTGGGGTGGCTGTTTCTTTTTGATTTTAATTTCCCTAAGCTATAGGACCATAAGTGGAAGTGCCCTAGGCTCTGTTGCTTTGTTTTTTAGATGTTTCAGGAAACACCATACACCTCTCCCGAGTGGCTGTTGGCAATTTACATCCCGCCCATCAGCATAACAAGGCTCCCAGTTCTCCATGGCCTGTCCTGCCTTTCTGGATTTTACACTTTTTTCAGGTGGCCCTTTTGACAGGGGGGAAGTGAGACTTCATTGTAGTGCAGATTTCCTTTGCAAGCTTGCTTGGTTGGCCAAAAAGGGCGTATGCGTTTTTTCCTGAATATATTCAGGAAAAAACGCATACGCCCTTTTTGGCCAAGTGCATCATTGTGGACGTTCTGCCTCTTTTCCTATGCTTTAAATGCAATTCCAGTCTACCTCCTGAAATCGGTTTCCTGCAATTCTGCCCCGCTTTCAAGTCCTCTTGGCAGCCTTACTTCAGTATATTTTTGGACGATAGCTGTCATTTATAACTCTGCAGGTTTGTGAATTACAGTGCCCCTGAGCTCCTTTCTTCAACTCGCTTTCTTGGGAGCTGGCCGCAACACCGCAGGATTGCTTCAGGCCCTAATCTGGTTCCGGCACGGCACGCTGAGCCTTTGGTCAATTCTTCTTCCTGGTGCGAAATGAGAGTTAAATTTGCCCGTCCAGACACCTCCAGCTAGTCTCTCATTGGTTCTCCCTATTCGTGTACATCTTCCGCAGAAATTGCAAACTGGGCCAAACAGGAGGTTAAAGGCACTGACTCTCCAAGTCGGGAGAGTGTTAGTAAAGCATCTGGAATGTTGCACCCGAGTACCAGGGGACGAGAACTGAGACATATTGGAACACGTCTCCCGATCACACGGTTGATCATACTCTGGGTTCCACGTGCATGTTTTAGCTGAAGGAAGAATCCCTTAAACCTGGAGAGTTGAGACCCGTGGAATGGGTCCCATGCAATATGACTTCAAAGGGTCTTCATTTGCTCACCGAACCTCTCCAATCCTATCACTGCTGCGTTTATGCCCCTGTACACACGCTTGATTTTCTTTCAGAGACATAGCAATCCATAGGTTTTAAGATACTTCCTAGTCAGGTACATTCTTAGGCGTTTAATATGGGGTGTTGAGTCCATTTCGTTGAGCAAGGAGTAGTTCTTGTCTATTCCATATTTGGCTTAAGAAACTTTATCTGTGCTCATTTCAATCTCTGGTTTTATGCAGCACCCCAACTCACCTTTCCCCTTAAGCAAGCATAAGTTGGTTTTCTAAATTTGAGACCCTGTTCTGTTTTGTAATCCAGTTCCTGTGTACCCAAGTTTACATTCCGTGTATTAGTGGTATCTTATGATGTTTCTTTTTCTGTGTGACTTATTTCAGTTAGAATCATCATACCTGAATCCACTCATTATGCTGCTATGGGCCTGATGACATAGATTTCATTGCTGAGTGATATTGCATTGTACGTAAGTACCACAAATTCTTTATCCATTTTTCACTTTCTGTGATATTGAACTTGTACCGTAAATGAGGTTCTTGTAAACAGAGCCGTCCCAAACTTTCGGGTGGCTGTGTCTTTTTGATTTTAATTTCCCTAAGCTATAGGACCATAAGTGGAAGTGCCCTAGGCTCTGTTGCTTTGTTTTTTAGATGTTTCAGGAAACACCATACACCTCTCCCGAGTGGCTGTTGGCAATTTACATCCCGCCCATCAGCATAACAAGGCTCCCAGTTCTCCATGGCCTGTCCTGCCTTTCTGGATTTTACACTTTTTTCAGGTGGCCCTTTTGACCGGGGGGAAGTGAGACTTCATTGTAGTGCAGATTTCCTTTGCAAGCTTGCTTGGTTGGCCAAAAAGGGCGTATGCGTTTTTTCCTGAATATATTCAGGAAAAAACGCATACGCCCTTTTTGGCCAAGTGCATCATTGTGGACGTTCTGCCTCTTTTCCTATGCTTTAAATGCAATTCCAGTCTACCTCCTGAAATCGGTTTCCTGCAATTCTGCCCCGCTTTCAAGTCCTCTTGGCAGCCTTACTTCAGTATATTTTTGGACGATAGCTGTCATTTATAACTCTGCAGGTTTGTGAATTACAGTGCCCCTGAGCTCCTTTCTTCAACTCGCTTTCTTGGGAGCTGGCCGCAACACCGCAGGATTGCTTCAGGCCCTAATCTGGTTCCGGCACGGCACGCTGAGCCTTTGGTCAATTCTTCTTCCTGGTGCGAAATGAGAGTTAAATTTGCCCGTCCAGACACCTCCAGCTAGTCTCTCATTGGTTCTCCCTATTCCTGTACATCTTCCGCAGAAATTGCAAACTGGGCCAAACAGGAGGTTAAAGGCACTGACTCTCCAAGTCGGGAGAGTGTTAGTAAAGCATCTGGAATGTTGCACCCGAGTACCAGGGGACGAGAAGTGAGACATATTGGAACACGTCTCCCGATCACACGGTTGATCATACTCTGGGTTCCACGTGCATGTTTTAGCTGAAGGAAGAATCCCTTAAACCTGGAGAGTTGAGACCCGTGGAATGGGTCCCAAGCAATATGACTTCAAAGGGTCTTCATTTGCTCACCAAACCTCTCCAATCCTATCACTGCTGCGTTTATGCCCCTGTACACACGCTTGATTTTCTTTCAGAGACATAGCAATCCATAGGTTTTAAGATACTTCCTAGTCAGGTACATTCTTAGGCGTTTAATATGGGGTGTTGAGTCCATTTCGTTGAGCAAGGAGTAGTTCTTGTCTATTCCATATTTGGCTTAAGAAACTTTATCTGTGCTCATTTCAATCTCTGGTTTTATGCAGCACCCCAACTCACCTTTCCCCTTAAGCAAGCATAAGTTGGTTTTCTAAATTTGAGACCCTGTTCTGTTTTGTAATCCAGTTCCTGTGTAGCCAAGTTTACATTCCGTGTATTAGTGGTATCTTATGATGTTTCTTTTTCTGTGTGACTTATTTCAGTTAGAATCATCATACCTGAATCCACTCATTATGCTGCTATGGGCCTGATGACATAGATTTCATTGCTGAGTGATATTGCATTGTACGTAAGTACCACAACTTCTTTATCCATTTTTCACTTTCTGCGATATTGAACTTGTACCGTAAATGAGGTTCTTGTAAACAGAGCCGTCCCAAACTTTCGGGTGGCTGTGTCTTTTTGATTTTAATTTCCCTAAGCTATAGGACCATAAGTGGAAGTGCCCTAGGCTCTGTTGCTTTGTTTTTTAGATGTTTCAGGAAACACCATACACCTCTCCCGAGTGGCTGTTGGCAATTTACATCCCGCCCATCAGCATAACAAGGCTCCCAGTTCTCCATGGCCTGTCCTCCCTTTCTGGAGTTTACACTTTTTTCAGGTGGCCCTTTTGACCGGGGGGAAGTGAGACTTCATTGTAGTGCAGATTTCCTTTGCAAGCTTGCTTGGTTGGCCAAAAAGGGCGTATGCATTTTTTCCTGAATATATATTCAGGAATATATTCAGGAAAAAACGCATACGCCCTTTTTGGCCAAGTGCATCATTGTGGACGTTCTGCCTCTTTTCCTATGCTTTAAATGCAATTCCAGTCTACCTCCTGAAATCGGTTTCCTGCAATTCTGCCCCGCTTTCAAGTCCTCTTGGCAGCCTTACTTCAGTATATTTTTGGACGATAGCTGTCATTTATAACTCTGCAGGTTTGTGAATTACAGTGCCCCTGAGCTCCTTTCTTCAACTCGCTTTCTTGTGAGCTGGCCGCAACACCGCAGGATTGCTTCAGGCCCTAATCTGGTTCCGGCATGGCACGCTGAGCCTTTGGTCAATTCTTCTTCCTGGTGCGAAATGAGAGTTAAATTTGCCCGTCCAGACACCTCCAGCTAGTCTCTCATTGGTTCTCCCTATTCCTGTACATCTTCCGCAGAAATTGCAAACTGGGCCAAACAGGAGGTTAAAGGCACTGACTCTCCAAGTCGGGAGAGTGTTAGTAAAGCATCTGGAATGTTGCACCCGAGTACCAGGGGACGAGAACTGAGACATATTGGAACACGTCTCCCGATCACACGGTTGATCATACTCTGGGTTCCACGTGCATGTTTTAGCTGAAGGAAGAATCCCTTAAACCTGGAGAGTTGAGACCCGTGGAATGGGTCCCATGCAATATGACTTCAAAGGGTCTTCATTTGCTCACCGAACCTCTCCAATCCTATCACTGCTGCGTTTATGCCCCTGTACACACGCTTGATTTTCTTTCAGAGACATAGCAATCCATAGGTTTTAAGATACTTACTAGTCAGGTACATTCTTAGGCGTTTAATATGGGGTGTTGAGTCCATTTCGTTGAGCAAGGAGTAGTTCTTGTCTATTCCATATTTGGCTTAAGAAACTTTATCTGTGCTCATTTCAATCTCTGGTTTTATGCAGCACCCCAACTCACCTTTCCCCTTAAGCAAGCATAAGTTGGTTTTCTAAATTTGAGACCCTGTTCTGTTTTGTAATCCAGTTCCTGTGTACCCAAGTTTACATTCCGTGTATTAGTGGTATCTTATGATGTTTCTTTTTCTGTGTGACTTATTTCAGTTAGAATCATCATACCTGAATCCACTCATTATGCTGCTATGGGCCTGATTACATAGATTTCATTGCTGAGTGATATTGCATTGTACGTAAGTACCACAACTTCTTTATCCATTTTTCACTTTCTGCGATATTGAACTTGTACCGTAAATGAGGTTCTTGTAAACAGAGCCGTCCCAAACTTTGGGGTGGCTGTGTCTTTTTGATTTTAATTTCCCTAAGCTATAGGACCATAAGTGGAAGTGCCCTAGGCTCTGTTGCTTTGTTTTTTAGATGTTTCAGGAAACACCATACACCTCTCCCGAGTGGCTGTTGGCAATTTACATCCCGCCCATCAGCATAACAAGGCTCCCAGTTCTCCATGGCCTGTCCTGCCTTTCTGGATTTTACACTTTTTTCAGGTGGCCCTTTTGACCGGGGGGAAGTGAGACTTCATTGTAGTGCAGATTTCCTTTGCAAGCTTGCTTGGTTGGCCAAAAAGGGCGTATGCGTTTTTTCCTGAATATATTCAGGAAAAAACGCATACGCCCTTTTTGGCCAAGTGCATCATTGTGGACGTTCTGCCTCTTTTCCTATGCTTTAAATGCAATTCCAGTCTACCTCCTGAAATCGGTTTCCTGCAATTCTGCCCCGCTTTCAAGTCCTCTTGGCAGCCTTACTTCAGTATATTTTTGGACGATAGCTGTCATTTATAACTCTGCAGGTTTGTGAATTACAGTGCCCCTGAGCTCCTTTCTTCAACTCGCTTTCTTGTGAGCTGGCCGCAACACCGCAGGATTGCTTCAGGCCCTAATTTGGTTCCGGCACGGCACGCTGAGCCTTTGGTCAATTCTTCTTCCTGGTGTGAAATGAGAGTTAAATTTGCCCGTCCAGACACCTCCAGCTAGTCTCTCATTGGTTCTCCCTATTCCTGTACATCTTCCGCAGAAATTGCAAACTGGGCCAAACAGGAGGTTAAAGGCACTGACTCTCCAAGTCGGGAGAGTGTTAGTAAAGCATCTGGAATGTTGCACCCGAGTACCAGGGGACGAGAACTGAGACATATTGGAACACGTCTCCCGATCACACGGTTGATCATACTCTGGGTTCCACGTGCATGTTTTAGCTGAAGGAAGAATCCCTTAAACCTGGAGAGTTGAGACCCGTGGAATGGGTCCCATGCAATATGACTTCAAAGGGTCTTCATTTGCTCACCGAACCTCTCCAATCCTATCACTGCTGCGTTTATGCCCCTGTACACACGCTTGATTTTCTTTCAGAGACATAGCAATCCATAGGTTTTAAGATACTTACTAGTCAGGTACATTCTTAGGCGTTTAATATGGGGTGTTGAGTCCATTTCGTTGAGCAAGGAGTAGTTCTTGTCTATTCCATATTTGGCTTAAGGAACTTTATCTGTGCTCATTTCAATCTCTGGTTTTATGCAGCACCCCAACTCACCTTTCCCCTTAAGCAAGCATAAGTTGGTTTTCTAAATTTGAGACCCTGTTCTGTTTTGTAATCCAGTTCCTGTGTACCCAAGTTTACATTCCGTGTATTAGTGGTATCTTATGATGTTTCTTTTTCTGTGTGACTTATTTCAGTTAGAATCATCATACCTGAATCCACTCATTATGCTGCTATGGGCCTGATGACATAGATTTCATCGCTGAGTGATATTGCATTGTACGTAAGTACCACAACTTCTTTATCCATTTTTCACTTTCTGCGATATTGAACTTGTACCGTAAATGAGGTTCTTGTAAACAGAGCCGTCCCAAACTTTGGGGTGGCTGTGTCTTTTTGATTTTAATTTCCCTAAGCTATAGGACCATAAGTGGAAGTGCCCTAGGCTCTGTTGCTTTGTTTTTTAGATGTTTCAAGAAACACCATACACCTCTCCCGAGTGGCTGTTGGCAATTTACATCCCGCCCATCAGCATAACAAGGCTCCCAGTTCTCCATGGCCTGTCCTGACTTTCTGGATTTTACACTTTTTTCAGGTGGCCCTTTTGACCGGGGGGAAGTGAGACTTCATTGTAGTGCAGATTTCCTTTGCAAGCTTGCTTGGTTGGCCAAAAAGGGCGTATGCGTTTTTTCCTGAATATATTCAGGAAAAAACGCATACGCCCTTTTTGGCCAAGTGCATCATTGTGGACGTTCTGCCTCTTTTCCTATGCTTTAAATGCAATTCCAGTCTACCTCCTGAAATCGGTTTCCTGCAATTCTGCCCCGCTTTCAAGTCCTCTTGGCAGCCTTACTTCAGTATATTTTTGGACGATAGCTGTCATTTATAACTCTGCAGGTTTGTGAATTACAGTGCCCCTGAGCTCCTTTCTTCAACTCGCTTTCTTGTGAGCTGGCCGCAACACCGCAGGATTGCTTCAGGCCCTAATCTGGTTCCGGCATGGCACGCTGAGCCTTTGGTCAATTCTTCTTCCTGGTGCGAAATGAGAGTTAAATTTGCCCGTCCAGACACCTCCAGCTAGTCTCTCATTGGTTCTCCCTATTCCTGTACATCTTCCGCAGAAATTGCAAACTGGGCCAAACAGGAGGTTAAAGGCACTGACTCTCCAAGTCGGGAGAGTGTTAGTAAAGCATCTGGAATGTTGCACCCGAGTACCAGGGGACGAGAACTGAGACATATTGGAACACGTCTCCCGATCACACGGTTGATCATACTCTGGGTTCCACGTGCATGTTTTAGCTGAAGGAAGAATCCCTTAAACCTGGAGAGTTGAGACCCGTGGAATGGGTCCCATGCAATATGACTTCAAAGGGTCTTCATTTGCTCACCGAACCTCTCCAATCCTATCACTGCTGCGTTTATGCCCCTGTACACACGCTTGATTTTCTTTCAGAGACATAGCAATCCATAGGTTTTAAGATACTTACTAGTCAGGTACATTCTTAGGCGTTTAATATGGGGTGTTGAGTCCATTTCGTTGAGCAAGGAGTAGTTCTTGTCTATTCCATATTTGGCTTAAGGAACTTTATCTGTGCTCATTTCAATCTCTGGTTTTATGCAGCACCCCAACTCACCTTTCCCCTTAAGCAAGCATAAGTTGGTTTTCTAAATTTGAGACCCTGTTCTGTTTTGTAATCCAGTTCCTGTGTACCCAAGTTTACATTCCGTGTATTAGTGGTATCTTATGATGTTTCTTTTTCTGTGTGACTTATTTCAGTTAGAATCATCATACCTGAATCCACTCATTATGCTGCTATGGGCCTGATGACATAGATTTCATTGCTGAGTGATATTGCATTGTACGTAAGTACCACAACTTCTTTATCCATTTTTCACTTTCTGCGATATTGAACTTGTACCGTAAATGAGGTTCTTGTAAACAGAGCCGTCCCAAACTTTGGGGTGGCTGTGTCTTTTTGATTTTAATTTCCCTAAGCTATAGGACCATAAGTGGAAGTGCCCTAGGCTCTGTTGCTTTGTTTTCTAGATGTTTCAGGAAACACCATACACCTCTCCCGAGTGGCTGTTGGCAATTTACATCCCGCCCATCAGCATAACAAGGCTCCCAGTTCTCCATGGCCTGTCCTGCCTTTCTGGATTTTACACTTTTTTCAGGTGGCCCTTTTGACCGGGGGGAAGTGAGACTTCATTGTAGTGCAGATTTCCTTTGCAAGCTTGCTTGGTTTGCCAAAAAGGGCGTATGCGTTTTTTCCTGATTCAGGAAAAAACGCATACGCTCTTTTTGGCCAAGTGCAGCATTGTGGACGTTCTGCCTCTTTTCCTATGCTTTAAATGCAATTCCAGTCTACCTCCTGAAATCGGTTTCCTGCAATTCTGCCCCGCTTTCAAGTCCTCTTGGCAGCCTTACTTCAGTATATTTTTGGACGATAGCTGTCATTTATAACTCTGCAGGTTTGTGAATTACAGTGCCCCTGAGCTCCTTTCTTCAACTCGCTTTCTTGTGAGCTGGCCGCAACACCGCAGGATTGCTTCAGGCCCTAATCTGGTTCCGGCACGGCACGCTGAGCCTTTGGTCAATTCTTCTTCCTGGTGCGAAATGAGAGTTAAATTTGCCCGTCCAGACACCTCCAGCTAGTCTCTCATTGGTTCTCCCTATTCCTGTACATCTTCCGCAGAAATTGCAAACTGGGCCAAACAGGAGGTTAAAGGCACTGACTCTCCAAGTCGGGAGAGTGTTAGTAAAGCATCTGGAATGTTGCACCCGAGTACCAGGGGACGAGAACTGAGACATATTGGAACACGTCTCCCGATCACACGGTTGATCATACTCTGGGTTCCACGTGCATGTTTTAGCTGAAGGAAGAATCCCTTAAACCTGGAGAGTTGAGACCCGTGGAATGGGTCCCATGCAATATGACTTCAAAGGGTCTTCATTTGCTCACCGAACCTCTCCAATCCTATCACTGCTGCGTTTATGCCCCTGTACACACGCTTGATTTTCTTTCAGAGACATAGCAATCCATAGGTTTTAAGATACTTACTAGTCAGGTACATTCTTAGGCGTTTAATATGGGGTGTTGAGTCCATTTCGTTGAGCAAGGAGTAGTTCTTGTCTATTCCATATTTGGCTTAAGGAACTTTATCTGTGCTCATTTCAATCTCTGGTTTTATGCAGCACCCCAACTCACCTTTCCCCTTAAGCAAGCATAAGTTGGTTTTCTAAATTTGAGACCCTGTTCTGTTTTGTAATCCAGTTCCTGTGTACCCAAGTTTACATTCCGTGTATTAGTGGTATCTTATGATGTTTCTTTTTCTGTGTGACTTATTTCAGTTAGAATCATCATACCTGAATCCACTCATTATGCTGCTATGGGCCTGATGACATAGATTTCATTGCTGAGTGATATTGCATTGTACGTAAGTACCACAACTTCTTTATCCATTTTTCACTTTCTGCGATATTGAACTTGTACCGTAAACGAGGTTCTTGTAAACAGAGCCGTCCCAAACTTTCGGGTGGCTGTGTCTTTTTGATTTTAATTTCCCTAAGCTATAGGACCATAAGTGGAAGTGCCCTAGGCTCTGTTGCTTTGTTTTTTAGATGTTTCAGGAAACACCATACACCTCTCCCCAGTGGCTGTTGGCAATTTACATCCCGCCCATCAGCATAACAAGGCTCCCAGTTCTCCATGGCCTGTCCTGCCTTTCTGGATTTTACACTTTTTTCAGGTGGCCCTTTTGACCCGGGGGAAGTGAGACTTCATTGTAGTGCAGATTTCCTTTGCAAGCTTGCTTGGTTGGCCAAAAAGGGCGTATGCGTTTTTTCCTGAATATATTCAGGAAAAAACGCATACGCCCTTTTTGGCCAAGTGCAGCATTGTGGACGTTCTGCCTCTTTTCCTATGCTTTAAATGCAATTCCAGTCTACCTCCTGAAATCGGTTTCCTGCAATTCTGCCCCGCTTTCAAGTCCTCTTGGCAGCCTTACTTCAGTATATTTTTGGACGATAGCTGTCATTTATAACTCTGCAGGTTTGTGAATTACAGTGCCCCTGAGCTCCTTTCTTCAACTCGCTTTCTTGTGAGCTGGCCGCAACACCGCAGGATTGCTTCAGGCCCTAATCTGGTTCCGGCACGGCACGCTGAGCCTTTGGTCAATTCTTCTTCCTGGTGCGAAATGAGAGTTAAATTTGCCCGTCCAGACACCTCCAGCTAGTCTCTCATTGGTTCTCCCTATTCCTGTACATCTTCCGCAGAAATTGCAAACTGGGCCAAACAGGAGGTTAAAGGCACTGACTCTCCAAGTCGGGAGAGTGTTAGTAAAGCATCTGGAATGTTGCACCCGAGTACCAGGGGACGAGAACTGAGACATATTGGAACACGTCTCCCGATCACACGGTTGATCATACTCTGGGTTCCACGTGCATGTTTTAGCTGAAGGAAGAATCCCTTAAACCTGGAGAGTTGAGACCCGTGGAATGGGTCCCATGCAATATGACTTCAAAGGGTCTTCATTTGCTCACCGAACCTCTCCAATCCTATCACTGCTGCGTTTATGCCCCTGTACACACGCTTGATTTTCTTTCAGAGACATAGCAATCCATAGGTTTTAAGATACTTCCTAGTCAGGTACATTCTTAGGCGTTTAATATGGGGTGTTGAGTCCATTTCGTTGAGCAAGGAGTAGTTCTTGTCTATTCCATATTTGGCTTAAGGAACTTTATCTGTGCTCATTTCAATCTCTGGTTTTATGCAGCACCCCAACTCACCTTTCCCCTTAAGCAAGCATAAGTTGGTTTTCTAAATTTGAGACCCTGTTCTGTTTTGTAATCCAGTTCCTGTGTACCGAAGTTTACATTCCGTGTACTAGTGGTATCTTACGATGTTTCTTTTTCTGTGTGACTTATTTCAGTTAGAATCATCATACCTGAGTCCACTCATTATGCTGCTATGGGCCTGATGACATAGATTTCATTGCTGAGTGATATTGCATTGTACGTAAGTACCACAACTTCTTTATCCATTTTTCACTTTCTGCGATATTGAACTTGTACCGTAAACGAGGTTCTTGTAAACAGAGCCGTCCCAAACTTTCGGGTGGCTGTGTCTTTTTGATTTTAATTTCCCTAAGCTATAGGACCATAAGTGGAAGTGCCCTAGGCTCTGTTGCTTTGTTTTTTAGATGTTTCAGGAAACACCATACACCTCTCCCGAGTGGCTGTTGGCAATTTACATCCCGCCCATCAGCATAACAAGGCTCCCAGTTCTCCATGGCCTGTCCTGCCTTTCTGGATTTTACACTTTTTTCAGGTGGCCCTTTTGACCCGGGGGAAGTGAGACTTCATTGTAGTGCAGATTTCCTTTGCAAGCTTGCTTGGTTGGCCAAAAAGGGCGTATGCGTTTTTTCCTGAATATATTCAGGAAAAAACGCATACGCCCTTTTTGGCCAAGTGCATCATTGTGGACGTTCTGCCTCTTTTCCTATGCTTTAAATGCAATTCCAGTCTACCTCCTGAAATCGGTTTCCTGCAATTCTGCCCCGCTTTCAAGTCCTCTTGGCAGCCTTACTTCAGTATATTTTTGGACGATAGCTGTCATTTATAACTCTGCAGGTTTGTGAATTACAGTGCCCCTGAGCTCCTTTCTTCAACTCGCTTTCTTGTGAGCTGGCCGCAACACCGCAGGATTGCTTCAGGCCCTAATCTGGTTCCGGCATGGCACGCTGAGCCTTTGGTCAATTCCTCTTCCTGGTGGGAAATGAGAGTTAAATTTGCCCGTCCAGACACCTCCAGCTAGTCTCTCATTGGTTCTCCCTATTCCTGTTCATTTTCCGCAGAAATTGCAAACTGGACCAAACAGGAGGTTAATGGCACTGACTCTCCAAGTCGGGAGTGTGTTAGTAAAGCGTCTGGAATGTTGCACCCGAGTACCAGGGGACAAAATCTGAGACATATTGGAACACGTCTCCCGATCACACGGTTGATCATACTCTGGGTTCCACGTGCATGTTTTAGCTGAAGGAAGAATCCCTTAAACCTGGAGAGTTGAGACCCGTGGAATGGGTCCCATGCAATATGACTTCAAAGGGTCTTCATTTGCTCACCGAACCTCTCCAATCCTATCACTGCTGCGTTTATGCCCCTGTACACACGCTTGATTTTCTTTCAGAGACATAGCAATCCATAGGTTTTAAGATACTTACTAGTCAGGTACATTCTTAGGCGTTTAATATGGGGTGTTGAGTCCATTTCGTTGAGCAAGGAGTAGTTCTTGTCTATTCCATATTTGGCTTAAGGAACTTTATCTGTGCTCATTTCAATCTCTGGTTTTATGCAGCACCCCAACTCACCTTTCCCCCTAAGCAAGCATAAGTTGGTTTTCTAAATTTGAGACCCTGTTCTGTTTTGTAATCCAGTTCCTGTGTACCCAAGTTTACATTCCGTGTATTAGTGGTATCTTATGATGTTTCTTTTTCTGTGTGACTTATTTCAGTTAGAATCATCATACCTGAATCCACTCATTATGCTGCTATGGGCCTGATGACATAGATTTCATTGCTGAGTGATATTGCATTCTACGTAAGTACCACAACTTCTTTATCCATTTTTCACTTTCTGCGATATTGAACTTGTACCGTAAACGAGGTTCTTGTAAACAGAGCCGTCCCAAACTTTCGGGTGGCTGTGTCTTTTTGATTTTAATTTCCCTAAGCTATAGGACCATAAGTGGAAGAGCCCTAGGCTCTGTTGCTTTGTGTTTTAGATGTTTCAGGAAACACCATACACCTCTCCCGAGTGGCTGTTGGCAATTTACATCCCGCCCATCAGCATAACAAGGCTCCCAGTTCTCCATGGCCTGTCCTGCCTTTCTGGATTTTACACTTTTTTCAGGTGGCCCTTTTGACCGGGGGGAAGTGAGACTTCATTGTAGTGCAGATTTCCTTTGCAAGCTTGCTTGGTTGGCCAAAAAGGGCGTATGCGTTTTTTCCTGAATATATTCAGGAAAAAACGCATACGCCCTTTTTGGCCAAGTGCATCATTGTGGACGTTCTGCCTCTTTTCCTATGCTTTAAATGCAATTCCAGTCTACCTCCTGAAATCGGTTTCCTGCAATTCTGCCCCGCTTTCAAGTCCTCTTGGCAGCCTTACTTCAGTATATTTTTGGACGATAGCTGTCATTTATAACTCTGCAGGTTTGTGAATTACAGTGCCCCTGAGCTCCTTTCTTCAACTCGCTTTCTTGGGAGCTGGCCGCAACACCGCAGGATTGCTTCAGGCCCTAATCTGGTTCCGGCACGGCACGCTGAGCCTTTGGTCAATTCTTCTTCCTGGTGCGAAATGAGAGTTAAATTTGCCCGTCCAGACACCTCCAGCTAGTCTCTCATTGGTTCTCCCTATTCCTGTACATCTTCCGCAGAAATTGCAAACTGGGCCAAACAGGAGGTTAAAGGCACTGACTCTCCAAGTCGGGAGAGTGTTAGTAAAGCATCTGGAATGTTGCACCCGAGTACCAGGGGACGAGAACTGAGACATATTGGAACACGTCTCCCGATCACACGGTTGATCATACTCTGGGTTCCACGTGCATGTTTTAGCTGAAGGAAGAATCCCTTAAACCTGGAGAGTTGAGACCCGTGGAATGGGTCCCATGCAATATGACTTCAAAGGGTCTTCATTTGCTCACCGAACCTCTCCAATCCTATCACTGCTGCGTTTATGCCCCTGTACACACGCTTGATTTTCTTTCAGAGACATAGCAATCCATAGGTTTTAAGATACTTCCTAGTCAGGTACATTCTTAGGCGTTTAATATGGGGTGTTGAGTCCATTTCGTTGAGCAAGGAGTAGTTCTTGTCTATTCCATATTTGGCTTAAGAAACTTTATCTGTGCTCATTTCAATCTCTGGTTTTATGCAGCACCCCAACTCACCTTTCCCCTTAAGCAAGCATAAGTTGGTTTTCTATATTTGAGACCCTGTTCTGTTTTGTAATCCAGTTCCTGTGTAGCCAAGTTTACATTCCGTGTATTAGTGATATCTTACGATGTTTCTTTTTCTGTGTGACTTATTTCAGTTAGAATCATCATACCTGAATCCACTCATTATGCTGCTATGGGCCTGATGACATAGATTTCATTGCTGAGTGATATTGCATTGTACGTAAGTACCACAACTTCTTTATCCATTTTTCACTTTCTGCGATATTGAACTTGTACCGTAAACGAGGTTCTTGTAAACAGAGCCGTCCCAAACTTTGGGGTGGCTGTTTCTTTTTGATTTTAATTTCCCTAAGCTATAGGACCATAAGTGGAAGTGCCCTAGGCTCTGTTGCTTTGTTTTTTAGATGTTTCAGGAAACACCATACACCTCTCCCGAGTGGCTGTTGGCAATTTACATCCCGCCCATCAGCATAACAAGGCTCCCAGTTCTCCATGGCCTGTCCTGCCTTTCTGGATTTTACACTTTTTTCAGGTGGCCCTTTTGACCCGGGGGAAGTGAGACTTCATTGTAGTGCAGATTTCCTTTGCAAGCTTGCTTGGTTGGCCAAAAAGGGCGTATGCGTTTTTTCCTGAATATATTCAGGAAAAAACGCATACGCCCTTTTTGGCCAAGTGCATCATTGTGGACGTTCTGCCTCTTTTCCTATGCTTTAAATGCAATTCCAGTCTACCTCCTGAAATCGGTTTCCTGCAATTCTGCCCCGCTTTCAAGTCCTCTTGGCAGCCTTACTTCAGTATATTTTTGGACGATAGCTGTCATTTATAACTCTGCAGGTTTGTGAATTACAGTGCCCCTGAGCTCCTTTCTTCAACTCGCTTTCTTGTGAGCTGGCCGCAACACCGCAGGATTGCTTCAGGCCCTAATCTGGTTCCGGCACGGCACGCTGAGCCTTTGGTCAATTCTTCTTCCTGGTGCGAAATGAGAGTTAAATTTGCCCGTCCAGACACCTCCAGCTAGTCTCTCATTGGTTCTCCCTATTCCTGTACATCTTCCGCAGAAATTGCAAACTGGGCCAAACAGGAGGTTAAAGGCACTGACTCTCCAAGTCGGGAGAGTGTTAGTAAAGCATCTGGAATGTTGCACCCGAGTACCAGGGGACGAGAACTGAGACATATTGGAACACGTCTCCCGATCACACGGTTGATCATACTCTGGGTTCCACGTGCATGTTTTAGCTGAAGGAAGAATCCCTTAAAGCTGGAGAGTTGAGACCCGTGGAATGGGTCCCATGCAATATGACTTCAAAGGGTCTTCATTTGCTCACCGAACCTCTCCAATCCTATCACTGCTGCGTTTATGCCCCTGTACACACGCTTGATTTTCTTTCAGAGACATAGCAATCCATAGGTTTTAAGATACTTACTAGTCAGGTACATTCTTAGGCGTTTAATATGGGGTGTTGAGTCCATTTCGTTGAGCAAGGAGTAGTTCTTGTCTATTCCATATTTGGCTTAAGGAACTTTATCTGTGCTCATTTCAATCTCTGGTTTTATGCAGCACCCCAACTCACCTTTCCCCTTAAGCAAGCATAAGTTGGTTTTCTAAATTTGAGACCCTGTTCTGTTTTGTAATCCAGTTCCTGTGTACCCAAGTTTACATTCCGTGTATTAGTGGTATCTTATGATGTTTCTTTTTCTGTGTGACTTATTTCAGTTAGAATCATCATACCTGAATCCACTCATTATGCTGCTATGGGCCTGATGACATAGATTTCATTGCTGAGTGATATTGCATTGTACGTAAGTACCACAACTTCTTTATCCATTTTTCACTTTCTGCGATATTGAACTTGTACCGTAAATGAGGTTCTTGTAAACAGAGCCGTCCCAAACTTTCGGGTGGCTGTGTCTTTTTGATTTTAATTTCCCTAAGCTATAGGACCATAAGTGGAAGAGCCCTAGGCTCTGTTGCTTTGTTTTTTAGATGTTTCAGGAAACACCATACACCTCTCCCGAGTGGTTGTTGGCAATTTACATCCCGCCCATCAGCATAACAAGGCTCCCAGTTCTCCATGGCCTGTCCTGCCTTTCTGGATTTTACACTTTTTTCAGGTGGCCCTTTTGACCGGGGGGAAGTGAGACTTCATTGTAGTGCAGATTTCCTTTGCAAGCTTGCTTGGTTGGCCAAAAAGGGCGTATGCGTTTTTTCCTGAATATATTCAGGAAAAAACGCATACGCCCTTTTTGGCCAAGTGCATCAT
The DNA here is from genome assembly GCF_964270905.1 of Leucopleurus acutus. Lineage (NCBI taxonomy): Eukaryota > Metazoa > Chordata > Mammalia > Artiodactyla > Delphinidae > Leucopleurus > Leucopleurus acutus. Next base: position 61,022,769 of record NC_139161.1, read on the forward strand.
TGTGGACGTTCTGCCTCTTTTCCTATGCTTTAAATGCAATTCCAGTCTACCTCCTGAAATCGGTTTCCTGCAATTCTGCCCCGCTTTCAAGTCCTCTTGGCAGCCTTACTTCAGTATATTTTTGGACGATAGCTGTCATTTATAACTCTGCAGGTTTGTGAATTACAGTGCCCCTGAGCTCCTTTCTTCAACTCGCTTTCTTGTGAGCTGGCCGCAACACCGCAGGATTGCTTCAGGCCCTAATCTGGTTCCGGCACGGCACGCTGAGCCTTTGGTCAATTCTTCTTCCTGGTGCGAAATGAGAGTTAAATTTGCCCGTCCAGACACCTCCAGCTAGTCTCTAATTGGTTCTCCCTATTCCTGTACATCTTCCGCAGAAATTGCAAACTGGGCCAAACAGGAGGTTAAAGGCACTGACTCTCCAAGTCGGGAGAGTGTTAGTAAAGCATCTGGAATGTTGCACCCGAGTACCAGGGGACGAGAACTGAGACATATTGGAACACGTCTCCCGATCACACGGTTGATCATACTCTGGGTTCCACATGCATGTTTTAGCTGAAGGAAGAATCCCTTAAACCTGGAGAGTTGAGACCCGTGGAATGGGTCCCATGCAATATGACTTCAAAGGGTCTTCATTTGCTCACCGAACCTCTCCAATCCTATCACTGCTGCGTTTATGCCCCTGTACACACGCTTGATTTTCTTTCAGAGACATAGCAATCCATAGGTTTTAAGATACTTACTAGTCAGGTACATTCTTAGGCGTTTAATATGGGGTGTTGATTCCATTTCGTTGAGCAAGGAGTAGTTCTTGTCTATTCCATATTTGGCTTAAGGAACTTTATCTGTGCTCATTTCAATCTCTGGCTTTATGCAGCACCCCAACTCACCTTTCCCCTTAAGCAAGCATAAGTTGGTTTTCTAAATTTGAGACCCTGTTCTGTTTTGTAATCCAGTTCCTGTGTACCCAAGTTTACATTCCGTGTATTAGTGATATCTTATGATGTTTCTTTTTCTGTGTGACTTATTTCAGTTAGAATCATCATACCTGAATCCACTCATTATGTTGCTACGGGCCTGATGACATAGATTTCATTGCTGAGTGATATTGCATTGTACGTAAGTACCACAACTTCCTTATCCATTTTTCACTTTCTGCGATATTGAACTTGTACCGTAAAAGAGGTTCTTGTAAACAGAGCCATCCCAAACTTTGGGGTGGCTGTTTCTTTTTGATTTTAATTTCCCTAAGCTATAGGACCATAAATGGAAGTGCCCTAGGCTCCGTTGCTTTGTTTTTTAGATGTTTCAGGAAACACCATAGACTCCTCCCGAGTGGCTTTTGGCAATTTACATCCCGCCCATCAGCATAACAAGGCTCCCAGTTCTCCATGGCCTGTCCTGCCTTTCTGGATTTTACAGTTTTTTCAGATGGCCATTTTGACCGGTGGTACGTGAGACTTCATTGTAGTGCAGATTTCCTTTGCAAGCTTGCTTGGTTGGCCAAAAAGGGCGTATGTGTTTTTTCCTGAATATATTCAGGAAAATACGCATACGCACTTTTTGGCCAAGTGCATCATTGTGGACGTTCTGCCTCTTTTCCTATGCTTTAAATGCAATTCCAGTCTACCTCCTGAAATCGGTTTCCTGCAATTCTGCCCCGCTTTCAAGTCCTCTTGGCAGCCTTACTTCAGTATATTTTTGGACGATAGCTGTCATTTATAACTCTGCAGGTTTGTGAATTACAGTGCCCCTGAGCTCCTTTCTTCAACTCGCTTTCTTGTGAGCTGGCCGCAACACCGCAGGATTGCTTCAGGCCCTAATCTGGTTCCGGCACGGCACGCTGAGCCTTTGGTCAATTCTTCTTCCTGGTGCGAAATGAGAGTTAAATTTGCCCGTCCAGACACCTCCAGCTAGTCTCTCATTGGTTCTCCCTATTCCTGTACATCTTCCGCAGAAATTGCAAACTGGGCCAAACAGGAGGCTAAAGGCACTGACTCTCCAAGTCGGGAGTGTGTTAGTAAAGCGTCTGGAATGTTGCACCCGAGTACCAGGGGACGAGAAGTGAGACATATTGGAACACGTCTCCCGATCACACGGTTGATCATACTCTGGGTTCCACGTGCATGTTTTAGCTGAAGGAAGAATCCCTTAAACCTGGAGAGTTGAGACCCGTGGAATGGGTCCCAAGCAATATGACTTCAAAGGGTCTTCATTTGCTCACCGAACCTCTCCAATCCTATCACTGCTGCGTTTATGCCCCTGTACACACGCTTGATTTTCTTTCAGAGACATAGCAATCCATAGGTTTTAAGATACTTACTAGTCATGTACATTCTTAGGCGTTTAATATGGGGTGTTGATTCCATTTCGTTGAGCAAGGAGTAGTTCTTGTCTATTCCATATTTGGCTTAAGGAACTTTATCTGTACTCATTTCAATCTCTGGCTTTATGCAGCACCCCAACTCACCTTTCCCCTTAAGCAAGCATAAGTTGGTTTTCTAAAATTGAGACCCTGTTCTGTTTTGTAATCCAGTTCCTGTGTACCCAAGTTTACATTCCGTGTATTAGTGATATCTTATGATGTTTCTTTTTCTGTGTGACTTATTTCAGTTAGAATCATCATACCTGAATCCACTCATTATGCTGCTACGGGCCTGATGACATAGATTTCATTGCTGAGTGATATTGCATTGTACGTAAGTACCACAACTTCCTTATCCATTTTTCACTTTCTGCGATATTGAACTTGTACCGTAAAAGAGGTTCTTGTAAACAGAGCCATCCCAAACTTTCGGGTGGCTGTTTCTTTTTGATTTTAATTTCCCTAAGCTATAGGACCATAAGTGGAAGTGCCCTAGGCTCCGTTGCTTTGTTTTTTAGATGTTTCAGGAAACACCATAGACTCCTCCCGAGTGGCTTTTGGCAATTTACATCCCGCCCATCAGCATAACAAGGCTCCCAGTTCTCCATGGCCTGTCCTGCCTTTCTGGATTTTACACTTTTTTCAGGTGGCCCTTTTGACCGGGGGGAAGTGAGACTTCATTGTAGTGCAGATTTCCTTTGCAAGCTTGCTTGGTTGGCCAAAAAGGGCGTATGCGTTTTTTCCTGAATATATTCAGGAAAAAACGCATACGCCCTTTTTGGCCAAGTGCATCATTGTGGACGTTCTGCCTCTTTTCCTATGCTTTAAATGCAATTCCAGTCTACCTCCTGAAATCGGTTTCCTGCAATTCTGCCCCGCTTTCAAGTCCTCTTGGCAGCCTTACTTCAGTATATTTTTGGACGATAGCTGTCATTTATAACTCTGCAGGTTTGTGAATTACAGTGCCCCTGAGCTCCTTTCTTCAACTCGCTTTCTTGTGAGCTGGCCGCAACACCGCAGGATTGCTTCAGGCCCTAATCTGGTTCCGGCACGGCACGCTGAGCCTTTGGTCAATTCTTCTTCCTGGTGCGAAATGAGAGTTAAATTTGCCCGTCCAGACACCTCCAGCTAGTCTCTCATTGGTTCTCCCTATTCCTGTACATCTTCCGCAGAAATTGCAAACTGGGCCAAACAGGAGGTTAAAGGCACTGACTCTCCAAGTCGGGAGAGTGTTAGTAAAGCATCTGGAATGTTGCACCCGAGTACCAGGGGACGAGAAGTGAGACATATTGGAACACGTCTCCCGATCACACGGTTGATCATACTCTGGGTTCCACGTGCATGTTTTAGCTGAAGGAAGAATCCCTTAAACCTGGAGAGTTGAGACCCGTGGAATGGGTCCCAAGCAATATGACTTCAAAGGGTCTTCATTTGCTCACCGAACCTCTCCAATCCTATCACTGCTGCGTTTATGCCCCTGTACACACGCTTGATTTTCTTTCAGAGACATAGCAATCCATAGGTTTTAAGATACTTACTAGTCAGGTACATTCTTAGGCGTTTAATATGGGGTGTTGAGTCCATTTCGTTGAGCAAGGAGTAGTTCTTGTCTATTCCATATTTGGCTTAAGGAACTTTATCTGTGCTCATTTCAATCTCTGGTTTTATGCAGCACCCCAACTCACCTTTCCCCTTAAGCAAGCATAAGTTGGTTTTCTAAATTTGAGACCCTGTTCTGTTTTGTAATCCAGTTCCTGTGTACCCAAGTTTACATTCCGTATATTAGTGGTATCTTATGATGTTTCTTTTTCTGTGTGACTTATTTCAGTTAGAATCATCATACCTGAATCCACTCATTATGCTGCTATGGGCCTGATGACATAGATTTCATTGCTGAGTGATATTGCATTGTACGTAAGTACCACAACTTCTTTATCCATTTTTCACTTTCTGCGATATTGAACTTGTACTGTAAATGAGGTTCTTGTAAACAGAGCCGTCCCAAACTTTCGGGTGGCTGTGTCTCTTTGATTTTAATTTCCCTAAGCTATAGGACCATAAGTGGAAGTGCCCTAGGCTCTGTTGCTTTGTTTTTTAGATGTTTCAGGAAACACCATACACCTCTCCCGAGTGGCTGTTGGCAATTTACATCCCGCCCATCAGCATAACAAGGCTCCCAGTTCTCCATGGCCTGTCCTGCCTTTCTGGATTTTACACTTTTTTCAGGTGGCCCTTTTGACCGGGGGGAAGTGAGACTTCATTGTAGTGCAGATTTCCTTTGCAAGCTTGCTTGGTTGGCCAAAAAGGGCGTATGCGTTTTTTCCTGAATATATTCAGGAAAAAACGCATACGCCCTTTTTGGCCAAGTGCATCATTGTGGACGTTCTGCCTCTTTTCCTATGCTTTAAATGCAATTCCAGTCTACCTCCTGAAATCGGTTTCCTGCAATTCTGCCCCGCTTTCAAGTCCTCTTGGCAGCCTTACTTCAGTATATTTTTGGACGATAGCTGTCATTTATAACTCTGCAGGTTTGTGAATTACAGTGCCCCTGAGCTCCTTTCTTCAACTCGCTTTCTTGTGAGCTGGCCGCAACACCGCAGGATTGCTTCAGGCCCTAATCTGGTTCCGGCACGGCACGCTGAGCCTTTGGTCAATTCTTCTTCCTGGTGCGAAATGAGAGTTAAATTTGCCCGTCCAGACACCTCCAGCTAGTCTCTCATTGGTTCTCCCTATTCCTGTACATCTTCCGCAGAAATTGCAAACTGGGCCAAACAGGAGGTTAAAGGCACTGACTCTCCAAGTCAGGAGAGTGTTAGTAAAGCGTCTGGAATGTTGCACCCGAGTACCAGGGGATGAGAACTGAGACATATTGGAACACGTCTCCCGATCACACGGTTGATCATACTCTGGGTTCCACGTGCATGTTTTAGCTGAAGGAAGAATCCCTTAAAGCTGGAGAGTTGAGACCCGTGGAATGGGTCCCATGCAATATGACTTCAAAGGGTCTTCATTTGCTCACCGAACCTCTCCAATCCTATCACTGCTGCGTTTATGCCCCTGTACACACGCTTGATTTTCTTTCAGAGACATAGCAATCCATAGGTTTTAAGATACTTACTAGTCAGGTACATTCTTAGGCGTTTAATATGGGGTGTTGAGTCCATTTCGTTGAGCAAGGAGTAGTTCTTGTCTATTCCATATTTGGTTTAAGAAACTTTATCTGTGCTCATTTCAATCTCTGGTTTTATGCAGCACCCCAACTCACCTTTCCCCTTAAGCAAGCATAAGTTGGTTTTCTAAATTTGAGACCCTGTTCTGTTTTGTAATCCAGTTCCTGTGTAGCCAAGTTTACATTCCGTGTATTAGTGATATCTTACGATGTTTCTTTTTCTGTGTGACTTATTTCAGTTAGAATCATCATACCTGAATTCACTCATTGTGCTGCTATGGGCCTGATGACATAGATTTCATTGCTGAGTGATATTGCATTGTACGTAAGTACCACAACTTCTTTATCCATTTTTCACTTTCTGCGATATTGAACTTGTACCGTAAATGAGGTTCTTGTAAACAGAGCCGTCCCAAACTTTCGGGTGGCTGTGTCTTTTTGATTCTAATTTCCCTAAGCTATAGGACCATAAGTGGAAGTGCCCTAGGCTCTGTTGCTTTGTTTTTTAGATGTTTCAGGAAACACCATACACCTCTCCCGAGTGGCTGTTGGCAATTTACATCCCGCCCATCAGCATAACAAGGCTCCCAGTTCTCCATGGCCTGTCCTGCCTTTCTGGATTTTACACTTTTTTCAGGTGGCCCTTTTGACCGGGGGGAAGTGAGACTTCATTGTAGTGCAGATTTCCTTTGCAAGCTTGCTTGGTTGGCCAAAAAGGGCGTATGCGTTTTTTCCTGAATATATTCAGGAAAAAACGCATACGCCCTTTTTGGCCAAGTGCATCATTGTGGACGTTCTGCCTCTTTTCCTATGCTTTAAATGCAATTCCAGTCTACCTCCTGAAATCGGTTTCCTGCAATTCTGCCCCGCTTTCAAGTCCTCTTGGCAGCCTTACTTCAGTATATTTTTGGACGATAGCTGTCATTTATAACTCTGCAGGTTTGTGAATTACAGTGCCCCTGAGCTCCTTTCTTCAACTCGCTTTCTTGTGAGCTGGCCGCAACACCGCAGGATTGCTTCAGGCCCTAATCTGGTTCCGGCACGGCACGCTGAGCCTTTGGTCAATTCTTCTTCCTGGTGCGAAATGAGAGTTAAATTTGCCCGTCCAGACACCTCCAGCTAGTCTCTCATTGGTTCTCCCTATTCCTGTACATCTTCCGCAGAAATTGCAAACTGGGCCAAACAGGAGGTTAAAGGCACTGACTCTCCAAGTCGGGAGAGTGTTAGTAAAGCATCTGGAATGTTGCACCCGAGTACCAGGGGACGAGAAGTGAGACATATTGGAACACGTCTCCCGATCACACGGTTGATCATACTCTGGGTTCCACGTGCATGTTTTAGCTGAAGGAAGAATCCCTTAAACCTGGAGAGTTGAGACCCGTGGAATGGGTCCCATGCAATATGACTTCAAAGGGTCTTCATTTGCTCACCGAACCTCTCCAATCCTATCACTGCTGCGTTTATGCCCCTGTACACACGCTTGATTTTCTTTCAGAGACATAGCAATCCATAGGTTTTAAGATACTTACTAGTCAGGTACATTCTTAGGCGTTTAATATGGGGTGTTGAGTCCATTTCGTTGAGCAAGGAGTAGTTCTTGTCTATTCCATATTTGGTTTAAGAAACTTTATCTGTGCTCATTTCAATCTCTGGTTTTATGCAGCACCCCAACTCACCTTTCCCCTTAAGCAAGCATAAGTTGGTTTTCTAAATTTGAGACCCTGTTCTGTTTTGTAATCCAGTTCCTGTGTAGCCAAGTTTACATTCCGTGTATTAGTGATATCTTACGATGTTTCTTTTTCTGTGTGACTTATTTCAGTTAGAATCATCATACCTGAATTCACTCATTATGCTGCTATGGGCCTGATGACATAGATTTCATTGCTGAGTGATATTGCATTGTACGTAAGTACCACAACTTCTTTATCCATTTTTCACTTTCTGCGATATTGAACTTGTACCGTAAATGAGGTTCTTGTAAACAGAGCCGTCCCAAACTTTCGGGTGGCTGTGTCTTTTTGATTTTAATTTCCCTAAGCTATAGGACCATAAGTGGAAGTGCCCTAGGCTCTGTTGCTTTGTTTTTTAGATGTTTCAGGAAACACCATACACCTCTCCCGAGTGGCTGTTGGCAATTTACATCCCGCCCATCAGCATAACAAGGCTCCCAGTTCTCCATGGCCTGTCCTGCCTTTCTGGATTTTACACTTTTTTCAGATGGCCCTTTTGACCGGGGGAAGTGAGACTTCATTGTAGTGCAGATTTCCTTTGCAAGCTTGCTTGGTTGGCCAAAAAGGGCGTATGCGTTTTTTCCTGAATATATTCAGGAAAAAACGCATACGCCCTTTTTGGCCAAGTGCATCATTGTGGACGTTCTGCCTCTTTTCCTATGCTTTAAATGCAATTCCAGTCTACCTCCTGAAATCGGTTTCCTGCAATTCTGCCCTGCTTTCAAGTTCTCTTGGCAGCCTTACTTCAGTATATTTTTGGACGATAGCTGTCATTTATAACTCTGCAGGTTTGTGAATTACAGTGCCCCTGAGCTTCTTTCTTCAACTCGCTTTCTTGGGAGCTGGCCGGAACACCCCAGCATTGCTTCAGGCCCTAATCTGGTTCCGGAATGGCGCGCTGAGCCTTTGGTTAATTCCTCTTCCTGGTGGGAAATGAGAGTTAAATTTGCCCGTCCAGACACCTCCAGCTAGTCTCTCATTGGTTCTCCCTATTCCTGTTCATCTTCTGCAGAAATTGCAAACTGGACCAAACAGGAGGCTAAAGGCACTGACTCTCCAAGTCGGGAGTGTGTTAGTAAAGCGTCTGGAATGTTGCACCCGAGTACCAGGGGACGAGAACTGAGACATATTGGAACACGTCTCCCGATCAAATGGTTGATCATACTCTGGGTTCCACGTGCATGTTTTAGCTGAAGGAAGAATCCCTTAAACCTGGAGAGTTGAGACCCGTGGAATGGGTACCATGCAATATGACTTCAAAGGGTCTTCATTTGCTCACCGAACCTCTCCTATCCTATCACTGCTGCGTTTATGCCCCTGTACACACGCTTGATTTTCTTTCAGAGACATAGCAATCCATAGGTTTTAAGATACTTACTAGTCAGGTACATTCTTAGGCGTTTAATATGGGGTGTTGAGTCCATTTCATTGAGCAAGGAGTAGTTCTTGTCTATTCCATATTTGGCTTAAGGAACTTTATTTGTGCTCATTTCAATCTCTGGCTTTATGCAGCATCCCAACTCACCTTTCCCCTTAAGCAAGCATAAGTTGGTTTTCTAAATTTGAGACCCTGTTCTGTTTTGTAATCCAGTTCCTGTGTACCCAAGTTTACATTCCGTGTATTAGTGATATCTTATGATGTTTCTTTTTCTGTGTGACTTATTTTAGTTAGAATCATCATACCTGAATCCACTCATTATGCTGCTACGGGCCTGATGACATAGATTTCATTGCTGAGTGATATTGCATTGTACGTAAGTACCACAACTTCCTTATCCATTTTTCACTTTCTGCGATATTGAACTTGTACTGTAAACGAGGTTCTTCTAAACAGAGCCGTCCCAAACTTTCGGGTGGCTGTGTCTTTTTTATTTTAATTTCCCTAAGCTATAGGACCATAAATGGAAGTGCCCTAGGCTCCGTTGTTTTGTTTTTTAGATGTTTCAGGAAACACCATACACTTCTCCCGAGTAGCTGTTGGCAATTTACATCCCGCCCATCAGCATAACCAGGCTCCCAGTTCTCCATGGCCTGTCCTGCCTTTCTGGATTTTACACTTTTTTCAGATGGCCATTTTGACCGGGGGGCAGTGAGACTTCATTGTAGTGCAGATTTCATTTGCAAGCTTGCTTGGTTGGCCAAAAAGGGCATTTGCGTTTTTTCCTGATTATATTCAGGAAAAAACGCATATGCCCTTTTTGGCCAAGTGCATCATTGTGGACGTTCTGCCTTTTTTCCTATGCTTTAAATGCAATTCCTGTCTACCTCCTGAAATCGGTCTCCTGCAATTCTGCCGCACTTTCCAGTCCTGTTGGCAGCCTAACTACAATATATTTTTGGACGATAGCTGTCATTTATAACTCTGCAGGTTTGTGAATGACAGTGCCCCTGAGCTCCTTTCTTCAACTCGCTTTCTTGTGAGCTGGGCGCAACACCGCAGGATTGCTTCAGGCCCTAGTGTGGTTCCAGCATGGCACACTGAGCCTTTGTTTAATTTCTCTTCCTGGCAGGAAATGAGAGTTAAATTTGCCCGTCCAGACACCTGCAGCTAGTCTCTCATGGGTTCACCCTATTCCTGTTCATTTTCCGCAGAAATTGCAAACTGGGCCAAACAGGAGTTTAAAGGCACTGACTCTCCAAGTTTGGAGAGTGTCACTAAAGCGTCTGGAATGTTGCACCCGAGTACCAGGGGACGAAAACTGAGACACATTTGAACAGGTTTCCCGATCACACGGTGGATCATAATCTGGGTTCCACATGCATGTTTTAGCTGAAGGAAGAATACTTAAACCTAGCGAGTTGAGACCCATGGAATGGGTACCATGCAATATGGCTTCAAAGGGTCTGCATTTGCTCACCGAACCTCACCAATCCTATCAGTGCTGCGTTTATGCTGCTATACACACGCTTGATTCACTTTTGGAGACATATCAATCCATAGGTTTTAAGATTCTTACTAGTCAGGTATATTCTTAGGCGTTTAATATGGGGTGTTGAGTCTACTTCGTTGAGCAAGGAGTAGCTCTTGTCTATTACATATTTGGCTGATGAAACGGTATCTGTGCTAATTTCAATCTCTGGTTTTATGCAGCACCCCAACTCACCTTTCCCCTTAAGCAAGCATAAGTTGGTTTTCTACATTTGAGACCCTGTTCTGTTTTGTAATTCAGTTCCTGTGTAGCCAAGTTTACATTCCATGTATTAGTGATATCTTATGATGTTTGTTTTTCTGTGTGACTTATTTCACTTAGAATCATCGTACCTGAATCCACTCATTATGCTGCTACGGGCCCGATGACATAGATTTCATTGCTGAGTGATATTGCATTGTACATAAGTACCACAACTAGTGTATCCATTTCTCGTTTTCTGTGATATTGAACTTGTACCGTAAAGGAGGTTCTTGTAAACAGAGCCATCCCAAATTTTGGGGTGGCTGTGTCTTTTTGATTTTAATTTCCGTAAGCTATAGGACCATAAGTGGAATTGCCCTAGGCTCTGTTGCTTTGTGTTTTAGATGTTTCAGGAAACACCATACACGTCTCCAGCGTGGAAAAAACGCATACGCCCTTTTTGGCCAAGTGCATCATTGTGGACGTTCTGCCTCTTTTCTTATGCTTTACATGCAAATCCAGTCTACCTCCTGAAATCGGTTTCCTGCAATTCTGCCCCGCTTTCAAGTCCTCTTGGCAACCTTACTTCAATATATTTTTGGACGATAGCTGTCATTCATAACTCTGCAGGTTTGTGAATTACAGTGCCCCTGAGCTCCTTTCTTCAACTCGCTTTCTTGTGAGCTGGCCGCAACACCGCAGGATTGCTTCAGGCCCTAGTGTGGTTCCGGCATGGCATGCTGAGCCTTTGATTAATTCCTCTTTCTGTTGGGAAATGAGAGTTAAATTTGCCCGTCCAGACACCTCAGGCTAGTCTCTCATGGGTTCTCCCCATTCCTGTTCATTTTCCGCAGAAATTGCAAACTGGGCCAAACAGGAGGTTAAAGGCACTGACTCACCAAGTGGGGAGAGTGTTACTAAAGCGTCTGGAATGTTGCACCCGAGTACCAGGGGAGGAAAACTGAGACACATTTGAACACGTTTCCCGATCACACATGGATCATACTCTGGGCTCCACATGCATGTTTTAGCTGAAGGAAGAATACTTAAACCTGGAGAGTTGAGACCCATGGAATGGGTACCATGCAATATGACTTCAAAGGGTCTGCATTTGCTCACCGAACCTCACCAATCCTATCACTGCTGCGTTTATGCTGCTATACACACGCTTGATTCACTTTCGGAGACATAACAATCCATAGCTTTTAAGATTTTACTAGTCAGGTATATTCTTAGGCGTTTAATATGGGGTGTTGAGTCCACTTCGTTGAGCAAAGAGTAGCTCTTGTCTATTACATATTTGGATTATGGAACGGTATCTGTGCAAATTTCAATCTCTGGTTTTATGCAGCACCCCAACTCACCTTTCCCCTTAAGCAAGCATAAGTTGGTTTTCTACATTTGAGACCCTGTTCTGTTTTGTAATTTAGTTCCTGTGTAGCCAAGTTTACATTCCGTGTAGTAGTGATATCTTATGATGTTTCTTTCTCTGTGTGACTTATTTCACTTAAAATCATCGTACCTGAATCCACTCATTATGCTGCTACTGGCCCGATGACATAGATTTCATTGCTGAGTGATATTGCATTGTACGTAAGTACCACAACTAGTTTATCCATTTCTCGTTTTCTGTGATATTGAACTTGTACCATTAATGAGGTTCTTGTAAACAGAGCCGTCCCAAATTTTGGGGTGGCTGTGTCTTTTTGATTTTAATTTCCCTAAGCTATAGGACCATAAGTGGAAGTGCCCTAGGCTCTGTTGCTTTGTTTTTTACATGTTTCAGGAAACACCATACACTTCTCCAGAGTGGCTGTTGGCAATTTACATCCCACCCATCAGCATGACAAGGCTCCCAGTTCTCCATGGCCTGTCCTGCCTTTCTCGATTTTACACTTTTTTCACATGACCCTTTTGACCTGGGGGCAGTGAGACTTCATTGTAGTGCAGATTTCCTTTGCAAGCTTGCTTGGTTGGCCAAAAAGGGCGTATGCTTTTTTTCCTGAATATATTCAGGAAAAAACTCATACGCCCTTTTTGGCCAAGTGCATCATTGTGGACGTTCTGCCTCTTTTCCTATGCTTTACATGCAATTCCAGTCTACCTCCTGAAATCAGTTTCCTGCAATTCTGCCCCGCTTTCAAGTCCTTTTGGCAGCCTTACTTCAATATATTTTTGGACGATAGCTGTCATTCATAACTCTGCAGCTTTGTGAATTACAGTGCCCCTGAGCTTCTTTCTTCAACTCGCTTTCTTGTGAGCTGGCTGCAACACCGCAGGATTGCTTCAGGCCCTAGTGTGCTTCCGGCATGGCACGCTGAACCTTTGATTAATTCCTCTTTCTGTTGGGAAATGAGAGTTAAATTTGCCCGTCCAGACACCTCAGGCTAGTCTCTCATGGGTTCTCCCTATTCCTGTTCATTTTCTGCAGAAATTGCAAACTGGGCCAAACAGGAGATTAAAGGCACTGACTCACCAAGTGGTGAGAGTGTTACTAAAGCGTCTGGAATGTTGTACCCGAGTACCAGGGGAGGAAAACTGAGACACATTTGAACACGTTTCCCGATCACACATGGATCATACTCTGGGTTCCACATGCATGTTTTAGCTGAAGGAAGAATACTTAAACCTGGAGAGTTGAGACCCATAGAATGGGTACCATGCAATATGGCTTCAAAGGGTTTGCATTTGCTCACCGAACCTCAACAATCCTATCACTGCTGCGTTTATGCTGCTGTACACACGCTTCATTCACTTTCGGAGACATATCAATCCATAGGTTTTAAGATTCTTACTAGTCAGGTATATTCTTAGGCGTTTAATATGGGGTGTTGAGTCCACTTCGTTGAGCAAGGAGTAGCTCTTGTCTATTACATATTTGGCTTATGGAACAGTATCTGTGCTAATTTCAATCTCTGGTTTCATGCAGCACCCCAACACACCTTTCCCCTTAAGCAAGCATAAGTTGGTTTTCTACATTTGAGACCCTGTTCTGTTTTGTAATTCAGTTCCTGTGTAGCCAAGTTTACATTCCATGTAGTAGTGATATCTTATGATGTTTCTTTTTCTGTGTGACTTATTTCACTTAGAATCATCGTACCTGAATCCACTCATTATGCTGCTACTGGCCCGATGACATAGATTTCATTGCTGAGTGATATTGCATTGTACGTAAGTACCACAACTTCTTTATCAATTTTTCGCTTTCTGTGATATTGAACTTGTACTGTAAACGAGGTTCTTGTAAACAGAGCTGTACCAAACTTTGGGGTGGCTGTGTCTTTTTGATTTTTTTCCGTAAGCTATAGGAACATAAGTGGAAGTGCTCTAGGCTCTGTTGCTTTGTGTTTTCGATGTTTCAGGAAACACCATACACTTCTCCAGAGTGGCTGTTGGCAATTTACATCCCGCCCATCAGCATGATAATGCTTCCAGTTCTCCATGGCCTGTCCTGCCTTTCTGGATTTTACAGTTTTTTCACATGGCCCTTTTGACCGGGGGGCAGTGAGACTTCATTGTAGTGCAGATTTCCTTTGCAAGCTTGCTTGGTTGGCCAAAAAGGGCATATGGGTTTTTTCCTGAATATATTCAGGAAAAAACGCATATGCCCTTTTTGGCCAAGTGCATCATTGTGGACGTTCTGCCTCTTTTCCTATGCTTTACATGCAATTCCTGTCTACCTCCTGAAATCGGTCTCCTGCAATTCTGCTGCACATTCAAGTCCTGTTGGCAGCCTTACTACAATATATTTTTGGACGATAGCTGTCATTTATAACTCTGCAGGTTTGTGAATGACAGTGTCCCTGAGCTCGTTTCTTCAACTCGCTTTCTTGTGAGCTGGGCGCAGCACCGCAGGATTGCTTCAGGCCTTAGTATGGTTCCGGTATGGCACACTGTGCCTTTGTTTAATTCCTCTTCCTGGCAGGAAATGAGAGTTAAATTTGCCCGTCCAGACACCTCCAGCTAGTCTCTCATGGGTTCTCCCTATTCCTGTTCATTTTCCGTAGAAATTGCAAACTGGGCCAAACAGGAGGTTAAAGGCACTGACTCACCAAGTGGGGAGAGTGTTACTAAAGCGTCTGGAATGTTGCACCCGAGTACCAGGGGACGAACACTGAGACACATTTGAACAGGTTTCCCGATCACACATGGATCATACTCTGGGTTCCACATGCATGTTTTAGCTGAAGGAAGAATACTTAAACCTGGAGAGTTGAGACCCATGGAATGGGTACCATGCAATATGACTTCAAAGGGTCTGCATTTGCTCACCGAACCTCACTAATCCTATCACTGCTGCGTTTATGCTGCTATACACACGCTTGATTCACTTTCGGAGACATATCAATCCATAGGTTTAAGATTCTTACTAGTCAGGTATATTCTTAGGCGTTCAATATGGGGTGTTGAGTCCACTTCGTTGAGCAAGGAGTAGCTCTTGTCTATTACATATTTGGCTTATGGAACGGTATCTGTGCTAATTTCAATCTCTGGTTTTATGCAGCACCCCAACTCACCTCTCACCTTAAGCAAGCATGTTGGTTTTCTACATTTGAGACCCTGTTCTGTTTTGTAATTCAGTTCCTGTGTAGCCAAGTTTACATTCCGTGTAGTAGTGATATCTTATGATGTTTCTTTTTCTGTGTGACTTATTTCACTTACAATCATCGTACCTGAATTCACTCATTATGCTGCTACGGGCCCGATGACATAGATTTCATTGCTGAGTGATATTGCATTGTACGTAAGTACCACAACTAGTTTATCCATTTCTCGTTTTCTGTGATATTGAACTTGTACCGTAAATGAGGTTCTTGTAAACAGAGCCGTCCCAAATTTTGGGGTGGCTGTATCTTTTTGATTTTAATTTCCGTAAGCTATAGGACCATAAGTGGAAGTGCCCTAGGCTCTGTTGCTTTGTGTTTTAGATGTTTCAGGAAACACCATACACTTCTCCAGAGTGGTTGTTGGCAATTTACATCTCAACCATCAGCATAACAAGGCTCCCAGTTCTCCATGGCCTGTCCTGCCTTTCTAGATTTTACACTTTTTTCAGATGGCCCTTTTGACCTGGGGGCAGTGAGACTTCATTGTAGTGCAGATATCCTTTGCAAGCGTGCTTGGTTGACCAAAAAATGCGTATGCGTTTTTTCCTGAATATATTCAGGAAAAAACGCATACGCCCTTTTTGGCCAAGTGCATCATTGTGGACGTTCTGCCTCTTTTCCTATGCTTTAAATGCAATTCCAGTCTACCTCCTGAAATCGGTTTCCTGCAATTCTGCCCCGCTTTCAAGTCCTCTTGGCAGCCTTACTTCAATATATTTTTGGACGATAGCTGTCATTCATAACTCTGCAGGTTTGTGATTTACAGTGCCCCTGAGCTCCTTTCTTCAACTCACTTTCTTTTGAGCTGACCGTAACACCGCAGGATTGCTTCAGGCCCTAGTGTGGTTCCGGCATGGCACGCTGAGCCTTTGATTAATTCCTCTTTCTGTTGGGAAATGAGAGTTAAATTTTCCCGTCCAGACACCTCAGGCTAGTCTCTCATGGGTTCTCCCTATTCCTGTTCATTTTCCGCAGAAATTGCAAACTGGGCCAAACAGGAGATTAAAGGCACTGACTCACCAAGTGGGGAGAGTGTTACTAAAGCGTCTGGAATGTTGTACCCGAGTACCAGGGGAGGAAAACTGAGACACATTTGAACACGTTTCCCGATCACACATGGATCATACTCTGGGTTCCACATGCATGTTTTAGCTGAAGGAAGAATACTTAAACCTGGAGAGTTGAGACCCATAGAATGGGTACCATACAATATGGCTTCAAAGGGTTTGCATTTGCTCACCGAACCTCACCAATCCTATCACTGCTGCGTTTATGCTGCTGTACACATGCTTCATTCACTTTCGGAGACATATCAATCCATAGGTTTTAAGATTCTTACTAGTCAGGTATATTCTTAGGCCTTTAATATGGGGTGTTGAGTCCACTTCGTTGAGCAAGGAGTAGCTCTTGTCTATTACATATTTGGCTTATGGAACAGTATCTGTGCTAATTTCAATCTCTGGTTTCATGCAGCACCCCAACACACCTTTCCCCTTAAGCAAGCATAAGTTGGTTTTCTACATTTGAGACCCTTTTCTGTTTTGTAATTCAGTTCCTGTGTAGCCAAGTTTACATTCCGTGTAGTAGTGATATCTTATGATGTTTCTTTTTCTGTGTGACTTATTTCACTTAGAATCATCGTACCTGAATCCACTCATTATGCTGCTACTGGCCCGATGACATAGATTTCATTGCTGAGTGATATTGCATTGTACGTAAGTACCACAACTTCTTTATCAATTTTTCGCTTTCTGTGATATTGAACTTGTACCGTAAACGAGGTTCTTGTAAACAGAGCTGTACCAAACTTTGGGGTGGCTGTGTCTTTTTGATTTTAATTTCCGTAAGCTATAGGAACATAAGTGGAAGTGCTCTAGGCTCTGTTGCTTTGTGTTTTCGATGTTTCAGGAAACACCATACACTTCTCCAGAGTGGCTGTTGGCAATTTACATCCCGCCCATCAGCATGATAATGCTTCCAGTTCTCCATGGCCTGTCCTGCCTTTCTGGATTTTACAGTTTTTTCACATGGCCCTTTTGACCGGGGGGCAGTGAGACTTCATTGTAGTGCAGATTTCTTTTGCAAGCTTGCTTGGTTGGCCAAAAAGGGCATATGCGTTTTTTCCTGAATATATTCAGGAAAAAACGCATATGCCCTTTTTGGCCAAGTGCATCATTGTGGACGTTCTGCCTCTTTTCCTATGCTTTACATGCAATTCCTGTCTACCTCCTGAAATCGGTCTCCTGCAATTCTGCTGCACATTCAAGTCCTGTTGGCAGCCTTACTACAATATATTTTTGGACGATAGCTGTCATTTATAACTCTGCAGGTTTGTGAATGACAGTGTCCCTGAGCTCCTTTCTTCAACTCGTTTTCTTGTGAGCTGGCCGCAACACCGCAGGATTGATTCAGGCCCTAGTGTGGTTACGGCATGGCACGCTGAGCCTTTGATTAATTCCTTTTCCTGGCGGGAAATGAGAGTTAAATTTGCCCGTCCAGACACCTCAGGCTAGTCTCTCATGGGTTCTCCGTATTCCTGTTCATTTTCCGCAGAAATTGCAAACTGGGCCAAACAGGAGGTTAAAGGAACTCACTCTCCAAGTGGGGAGAGTGTCAGTAAAGCGTCTGGAATGTTACACCCAAGTACCAGAGGACGAAAACTGAGACACATTTGAACAGGTTTGCCGATCACACAGTGGATCATCCTCTGGGTTCCACATGCATGTTTTAGCTGAAGGAAGAATACTTAAACCTGGAGAGTTGAGACCCATGGAATGGGTACCATGCAATATGACTTCAAAGGGTCTGCATTTGCTTACCGAACCTCACCAATCCTATCACTGCTGCGTTTATGCTGCTATACACAAGCTTGATTCACTTTCGGAGACATATCAATCCATAGGTTTTAAGATTCTTACTAGTCGGGTATATTCTTAGGCGTTTAATATGGGGTGTTGAGTCCACTTCGTTGAGCAAGGAGTAGCTCTTGTCTATTACATATTTGGCTTATGGAACGGTATCTGTGCTAATTTCAGTCTCTGGCTTTATGCAGCACCCCAACTCACCTTTCCTCTTAAGCAAGCATAAGTTGGTTTTCTAAATTTGAGACCCTGTTCTGTTTTGTAATCCAGTTCCTGTGTAGCCAAGTTTACATTCCGTGTATTAGTGATATCTTATGATGTTTCTTTTTCTGTGTGACTTATTTCAGTTAGAATCATCATACCTGAATCCACTCATTATGCTGCTATGGGCCTGATGACATAGATTTCATTGATGAGTGATATTGCATTGTACGTAAGTACCACAACTTCCTTATCCATTTTTTACTTTCTGCGATATTGAACTTGTACCGTAAACGAGGTTCTTGTAAACAGAGCCATCCCAAACATTGGGGTGGCTGTGTCTTTTTTATTTTAATTTCCCTAAGCTATAGGACCATAAATGGAAGTGCCCTAGGCTCCGTTGCTTTGTTTTTTAGATGTTTCAGGAAACACCATACACTTCTCCCGAGTGGCTCTTGGCAATTTACATCCCGCCCATCAGCATAACAAGGCTCCCAGTTCTCCATGGCCTGTCCTGCCTTTCTGGATTTTACACTTTTTTCAGATGGCCCTTTTGACCGGGGGGATGTGAGACTTCATTGTAGTGCAGATTTCCTTTGCAAGCTTGCTTGGTTGGCCAAAAAGGGCGTATGCGTTTTTTCCTGAATATATTCAGGAAAAAACGCATACGCCCTTTTTGGCCAAGTGCATCATTGTGCACGTTCTGCCTCTTTTCCTATGCTTTACATGCAATTCCAGACTACCTCCTGAAATCGGTTTCCTGCAATTCTGCCCCGCTTTCAAGTCCTCTTGGCAGCCTTACTTCAATATATTTTTGGACGATAGCTGTCATTCATAACTCTGCAGCTTTGTGAATTACAGTGCCCCTGAGCTCCTTTCTTCAACTCGCTTTCTTGTGAGCTGGCCGCAACACCGCAGGATTGCTTCAGGCCCTAGTGTGGTTCCGGCATGGCATGCTGAGCCTTTGATTAATTCCTCTTTCTGTTGGGAAATGAGAGTTAAATTTGCCCGTCCAGACTCCTCCAGCTAGTCTCTCATGGGTTCACCCTATTCCTGTTCATTTTCCGCAGAAATTGCAAACTGGGCAAAACAGGAGGTTAAAGGCACTGACTCAGCAAGTGGTGAGAGTGTTAATAAAGCGTCTGGAATGTTGCACCCGAGTACCAGGTGAGGAAAACTGAGACACATTTGAACACGTTTCCGATCACACATGGATCATACTCTGGGTTCCACATGCATGTTTTAGCTGAAGTAAGAATACTTAAACCTGGAGAGTTGAGACCCATGGAATGGGTACAATGTAATATGACTTCAAAGGGTCTGCATTTGCTCACCGAACCTCACCAATCCTATCACTGCTGCGTTTATGCTGCTATACACACGCTTGATTCACTTTCGGAGACATATCAATCCATAGGTTTTAAGATTCTTACTAGTCAGGTATATTCTTAGGCGTTTAATATGGGGTGTTGAGTCCACTTCGTTGAGCAAGGAGTAGCTCTTGTCTATTCCATATTTGGCTTATGGAACGGTATCTGTGCTAATTTCAATGTCTGGTTTTATGCAGCACCCCAACTCACCTTTCCCCTTAAGCAAGCATAAGTTGGTTTTCTACATTTGAGACCCTGTTCTGTTTTGTAATTCAGTTCCTGTGTAGCCAAGTTTACATTCCGTGTATTAGTGATATCTTATGATGTTTCTTTTTCTGTGTGACTTATTTCACTTAGAATCATCGTACCTGAATCCACTCATTATGCTGCTACTGGCCCGATGACATAGATTTCATTGCTGGGTGATATTGCATTGTACGTAAGTACCACAACTTCTTTATCAATTTTTCGCTTTCTGTGATATTGAACTTGTACCGTAAACGAGGTTCTTGTAAACAGAGCCGCCACAAACTTTGGGGTGGCTGTGTCTTTTTGATTTTAATTTCCGTAAACTATAGGACCATACGTGGAAGTGCCCTGGGCTCTTTTGCTTTGTTTTTTAGATGTTTCAGGAAACACCATACACTTCTCCAGAGTGGCTGTTGGCAATTTACATCCCGCCCATCAGCATAATAATGCTTCCAGTTCTCCATGGCCTGTCCTGCCTTTCTGGATTTTACAGTTTTTTCACATGGCCCTTTTGACCGGGGGGCAGTGAGACTTCATTGTAATGCAGATTTCCTTTGCAAGCTTGCTTGGTTGGCCAAAAAGGGCGTATGCCTTTTTTCCTGAATATATTCAGGAAAAAACGCATACGCCCTTTTTGGCCAAGTGCATCATTGTGCACGTTCTGCCTCTTTTCCTATGCTTTACATGCAATTCCAGTCTACCTCCTGAAATCGGTTTCCTGCAATTCTGCCCCGCATTCAAGTCCTCTTGGCAGCCTTACTTCAATATATTTTTGGACGATAGCTGTCATTCATAACTCTGCAGCTTTGTGAATTACAGTGCCCCTGAGCTCCTTTCTTCAACTCGCTTTCTTGTGAGCTGGCCGCAACACCGCAGGATTGCTTCAGGCCTTAGTGTGGTTCCGGCATGGCACACTGTGCCTTTGTTTAATTCCTCTTCCTGGCGGGAAATGAGAGTTAAATTTGCCCGTCCAGACACCTGCAGCTAGTCTCTCATGGGTTCTCCCTATTCCTGTTCATTTTCCGCAGAAATTGCAAACTGGGCCAAACAGGAGGTTAAAGGCACTGACTCACCAAGTGGGGAGAGTGTTACTAAAGCGTCTGGAATGTTGCACCTGAGTACCAGGGGACGAAAACTGAGACACATTTGAACAGGTTTCCCGATCACACATGGATCATACTCTGGGTTCCACATGCATGTTTTAGCTGAAGGAAGAATACTTAAACCTGGAGAGTTGAGACCCATGGAATGGGTACCATGCAATATGACTTCAAAGGGTCTGCATTTGCTCACCGAACCTCACTAATCCTATCACTGCTGCGTTTATGCTGCTATACCCACGCTTGATTCACTTTCGGAGACATATCAATCCATAGGTTTAAGATTCTTACTAGTCAGGTATATTCTTAGGCGTTCAATATGGGGTGTTGAGTCCACTTCGTTGAGCAAGGAGTAGCTCTTGTCTATTACATATTTGGCTTATGGAACGGTATCTGTGCTAATTTCAATCTCTGGTTTCATGCAGCACCCCAACTCACCTTTCCCCTTAAGCAAGCATAAGTTGGTTTTCTACATTAGAGACCCTGTTCTGTTTTGTAATTCAGTTCCTCTGTAGACAAGTTTACATTCCGTGTATTAGTGGTATCTTATGATGTTTCAGTTTCTGTGTGACTTATTTCACTTAGAATCATCGTACCTGAATCCACTCATTATGCTGCTACTGGCCCGATGACATAGATTTCATTGCTGAGTGATATTGCATTGTACGTAAGTACCACAACTTCTTTATCAATTTTTCGCTTTCTGTGATATTGAACTTGTACCGTAAACGAGGTTCTTGTAAACAGAGCTGTACCAAACTTTGGGGTGGCTGTTTCTTTTTGATTTTAATTTCCCTAAGCTATAGGACCATAAGTGGAAGTGCCCTAGGCTCTGTTGCTTTGTCTTTTAGATGTTTCAGGAAACACCATACACTTCTCCAGAGTGGCTGTTGGCAATTTACATCTCACCCATCAGCATAACAAGGCTCCCAGTTCTCCATGGCCTGTCCTGCCTTTCTCGATTTTACACTTTTTTCAGATGGCCCTTTTGACCTGGGGGCAGTGAGACTTCATTGTAGTGCAGATTTCCTTTGCAAGCTTGCTTGGTTGACCAAAAAGTGCGTATGCGTTTTTTCCTGAATATATTCAGGAAAAAACGCATACGCCCTTTTTGGCCAAGTGCATCATTGTGCACGTTCTTCCTCTTTTCCTATGCTTTACATGCAATTCCAGTCTACCTCCTGAAATCGGTTTCCTGCAATGCTGCCCCGCTTTCAAGTCCTCTTGGCAATCTTACTTCAATATATTTTTGGACGATAGCTGTCATTCATAACTCTGCAGGTTTGTGAATGACAGTATCCCTGAGCTCCTTTCTTCAACTCGCTTTCTTGTGAGCTGGCCGCAACACCGCAGGATTGCTTCACGCCCTAGTGTGGTTACGGCATGGCACGCTGAGCCTTTGATTAATTCCTCGTCCTGGCGGGAAATGAGAGTTAAATTTGCCCGTCCAGACACCTGCAGCTAGTCTCTCATGGGTTCTCCCTATTCCTGTTAATTTTCCGAAGAAATTGCAAACTGGGCCAAACAGGAGGTTAAAGGCACCGACTCTGCAAGTGGGGGGAGTGTCAGTAAAGCGTCTGGAATGTTGCACCCGAGTACCAGGGGACGAAACCTGAGATACATTTGAACAGGTTTCCCGATCACACGGTGGATCATACTCTGGGTTCCACATGCATGTTTTAGCTGAAGGAAGAATACTTAAACCTGGAGAGTTGAGACCCATAGAATGGGTACCATGCAATATGGCTTCAAAGGGTTTGCATTTGCTCACCGAACCTCACCAATCCTATCACTGCTGCGTTTATGCTGCTGTACACACGCTTGATTCACTTTCGGAGATATATCAATCCATAGGTTTTAAGATTCTTACTAGTCAGGTATATTCTTAGGCGTTTAATATGGGGTGTTGAGTCCACTTCGTTGAGCAAGGAGTAGCTCTTGTCTATTACATATTTGGCTTATGGAACAGTATCTGTGCTAATTTCAATCTCTGGTTTCATGCAGCACCCCAACTCACCTTTCCCCTTAAGCAAGCATAAGTTGGTTTTCTACATTTGAGACCCTGTTCTGTTTTGTAATTCAGTTCCTGTGTAGCCAAGTTTACATTCCGTGTAGTAGTGATATCTTATGATGTTTCGTTTTCTGTGTGACTTATTTCAGTTAGAATCATCATACCTGAATCCACTCATTATGCTGCTACTGGCCCGATGACATAGATTTCATTGCTGAGTGATATTGCATTGTACATAAGTACCACAACTTCTTTATCAATTTTTCGCTTTCTGTGATATTGAACTTGTACCGTAAACGAGGTTCTTGTAAACAGAGCCGCCCCAAACTTTGGGGTGGCTGTGTCTTTTTGATTTTAATTTCCCTAAGCTATAGGACCATAAGTGGAAGTGTCCTAGGCTCTTTTGCTTTGTTTTCTAGATGTTTCAGGAAACACCATACACTTCTCCAGAGTGGCTGTTGGCAATTTACATCCCGCCCATCAGCATAATAAGGCTCCCATTTGTCCATGGCCTGGCCTGCCTTTCTGGATTTTACACTTTTTTCAGATGGCCCTTTTGACCGGGGGGCAGTGAGACTTCATTGTAGTGCACATTTCCTTTGCAAGCTTGCTTGGTTGGGCAAAAAGGGCATATGCGTTTTTTCCTGAATATATTCAGGAAAAAACGCATATGCTCTTTTTGGCCAAGTGCATCATTGTGGACGTTCTGCCTCTTTTCCTATGCTTTACATGCAATTCCTGTCTACCTCCTGAAATCGGTCTCCTGCAATTCTACCCCGCTTTCAAGTCCTGTTGGCAGCCTTACTACAATATATTTTTGGACGATAGCTGTCATTTATAACTCTGCAGGTTTGTGAATGACAGTGTCCCTGAGCTCGTTTCTTCAACTCGCTTTCTTGTGAGCTGGGAGCAACACCGCAGGATTGCTTCAGGCCCTAGTGTGGTTCCGGCATGGCACACTGAGCCTTTGTTTAATTCCTCTTCCTGGCGGGAAATGAGAGTTAAATTTGCCCGTCCAGACACCTCCAGCTAGTCTCTCATGGATTCACCCTATTCCTGTTCATTTTCCGCAGAAATTGCAAACTGGGCCAACAGGAGGTTAAAGGCACTGACTCTCCAAGTGGGGAGAGTGTCAGTAAAGCGTCTGGAATGTTGTACCCGAGTACCAGGGGATGAAAACTGAGACACATTTGAACAGGTTTCCCGATCACACGGTGGATCATACTCTGGGTTCCACATGCATGTTTTAGCTGAAGGAAGAATACTTAAACCTGGAGAGTTGAGACCCATGGAATGGGTACCATGCAATATGACTTCAAACGGTCTGCATTTGCTTACCGAACCTCACCAATCCTATCACTGCTGCGTTTATGCTGCTATACACACGCTTGATTCACTTTTGGAGACATATCAATCCATAGGTTTTAAGATTCTTACTAGTCGGGTATATTCTTAGGCGTTTAATATGGGGTGTTGAGTCCACTTCGTTGAGCAAGGAGTAGCTCTTGTCTATTACATATTTGGCTTATGGAACGGTATCTGTGCTAATTTCAATCTCTGGTTTCATGCAGCACCCCAACTCACCTTTCCCCTTAAGCAAGCATAAGTTGGTTTTCTACATTTGAGACCCTGTTCTGTTTTGTAATTCAGTTCCTGTGTAGCCAAGTTTACATTCCGTGTAGTAGTGATATCTTATGATGTTTCGTTTTCTGTGTGACTTATTTCAGTTAGAATCATCATACCTGAATCCACTCATTATGCTGCTACTGGCCCGATGACATAGATTTCATTGCTGAGTGATATTGCATTGTACATAAGTACCACAACTTCTTTATCAATTTTTCGCTTTCTGTGATATTGAACTTGTACCGTAAACGAGGTTCTTGTAAACAGAGCTGTACCAAACTTTGGGGTGGCTGTGTCTTTTTGATTTTAATTTCCGTAAGCTATAGGAACATAAGTGGAAGTGCTCTAGGCTCTGTTGCTTTGTGTTTTAGATGTTTCAGGAAACACCATACACTTCTCCAGAGTGGCTGTTGGCAATTTACATCCCGCCCATCAGCATAATAATGCTTCCAGTTCTCCATGGCCTGTCCTGCCTTTCTGGATTTACAGTTTCTTCACATGGCCCTTTTGACCGGGGGGCAGTGAGACTTCATTGTAGTGCAGATTTCCTTTGCAAGCTTGCTTGGTTGGCCAAAAAGGGCATATGGGTTTTTTCCTGAATATATTCAGGAAAAAACGCATATGCCCCTTTAGGCCAAGTGCATCATTGTGGACGTTCTGCCTCTTTTCCTATGCTTTACATGCAATTCCTGTCTATCTCCTGAAATCGGTCTCCTGCAATTCTACCGCACATTCAAGTCCTGTTGGCAGCCTTACTACAATATATTTTTGGACGATAGCTGTCATTTATAACTCTGCATGTTTGTGAATTACAGTGCCCCTGAGCTCCTTTCTTCAACTCGCTTTCTTGTGAGCTGGCCGCAACACCGCAGGATTGCTTCAGGCCCTAATCTGTTTCCGGCACGGCACGCTGAGCCTTTGGTTAATTCCTCTTCCTGGTGGTAAATGAGAGTTAAATTTGCCCGTCCAGACACCTCCAGCTAGTCTCTCATTGGTTCTCCCTATTCCTGTTCATCTTCCGCAGAAATTGCAAATGGGCCAAACAGGAGGTTAAAGGGACTGATTTTCCAAGTCGGGAGAGTGTTAGTAAAGCATCTGGAATGTTGCACCCGAGTACCAGGGGACGAGAACTGAGACATATTGGAACATGTCTCCCAATCACACGGTTGAACATATTCTGGGTTCCACATGCATGTTTTAGCTGAAGGAAGAATCCCTTAAACCTGGAGAGTTGAGACCCGTGGAATGGGTACCATGCAATATGACTTCAAAGGGTCTTCATTTGCTCACCGAACCTCTCCAATCCTATCACTGCTGCGTTTATGCCCCTGTACACACGCTTGATTTTCTTTCAGAGACATAGCAATCCATAGGTTTTAAGATACTTACTAGTCAGGTACATTCTTAGGCGTTTAATATGGGGTGTTGAGTCCATTTCGTTGAGCAAGGAGTAGTTCTTGTCTATTACATATTTGGCTTAAGGAACTTTATTTGTGCTCATTTCAATCTCTGACTTTATGCAGCACCCCAACTCACCTTTCCCCTTAAGCAAGCATAAGTTGGTTCTCTAAATTTGAGACCCTGTTCTGTTTTGTAATCCAGTTCCTGTGTAGCCAAGTTTACATTCCGTGTATTAGTGATATCTTATGATGTTTCTTTTTCTGTGTGACTTATTTCAGTTAGAATCATCATACCTGAATCCACTCATTATGCTGCTATGGGCCTGATGCCATAGATTTCATTGCTGAGTGATATTGCATTGTACGTAAGTACCACAACTTCCTTATCCATTTTTCACTTTCTGTGATATTGAACTTGTACCGTAAACGAGGTTCTTCTAAACAGAGCCGTCCCAAACTTTGGGGTGTCTGTGTCTTTTTGATTTTAATTTCCCTAAGCTATAGGACCATAAATGGAAGTGCCCTAGGCTCCGTTGCTTTGTATTTTAGATGTTTCAGGAAACACCATACACTTCTCCCGAGTGGCTCTTGGCAATTTACATGCCGCCCATCAGCATAACAAGGCTCCCAGTTCTCCATGGCCTGTCCTGCCTTTCTGGATTTTACACTTTTTTCAGATGACCATTTTGACCGGTGGTACGTGAGACTTCATTGTAGTGCAGATTTCCTTTGCAAGCTTGCTTGGTTGGCCAAAAAGGGCGTATGCGTTTTTTCCTGAATATATTCAGGAAAAAACGCATACGCCCTTTTTGGCCAAGTGCATCATTGTGGACGTTCTGCCTCTTTTCCTATGCTTTAAATGCAATTCCAGTCTACCTCCTGAAATCGGTTTCCTGCAATTCTGCCCCGCTTTCAAGTCCTCTTGGTAGCCTTACTTCAGTATATTTTTGGACGATAGCTGTCATTTATAACTCTGCAGGTTTGTGAATTACAGTGACCCTGAGCTTCTTTCTTCAACTCGCTTTCTTGGTAGCTGGCCGGAACACCGCAGCATTGCTTCAGGCCCTAATCTGGTTCCGGCACGGCACGCTGAGCGTTTGGTTAATTCCTATTCCTGGTGGGAAATGAGAGTTAAATTTGCCCGTCCAGACACCTCCAGCTAGTCTCTCATTGGTTCTCCCTATTCCTGTTCATCTTCCGCAGAAATTGCAAAGTGGGCCAAACAGGAGGTTAAAGGCAATGACTCTCCAAGTCGGGAGTGTGTTAGTAAAGCGTCTGGAATGTTGCACCCGAGTACCAGGGGACAAAAACTGAGACATATTGGAACACGTCTCCCGATCAAATGGTTGATCATACTCTGGGTTCCACGTGCATGTTTTAGCTAAAGGAAGAATCCCTTAAACCTGGAGAGTTGAGACCCGTGGAATGGGTACCATGCAATATGACTTCAAAGGGTCTTCATTTGCTCACCGAACCTCTCCTATCCTATCACTGCTGCGTTTATGCCCCTGTACACATGCTTGATTTTCTTTCAGAGACATAGCAATCCATAGGTTTTAAGATACTTACTAGTCAGGTACATTCTTAGGCGTTTAATATGGGGTGTTGAGTCCATTTCATTGAGCAAGGAGTAGTTCTTGTCTATTAGATATTTGGCTTAAGGAACTTTATTTGTGCTCATTTCAATCTCTGGCTTTATGCAGCACCCCAACTCACCTTTCCCCTTAAGCAAGCATAAGTTGGTTTTCTAAATTTGAGACCCTGTTCTGTTTTGTAATCCAGTTCCTGTGTAGCCAAGTTTACATTCCGTGTATTAGTGATATCTTATGATGTTTCTTTTTCTGTGTGACTTATTTCAGTTAGAATCATCATACCTGAATCCACTCATTATGCTGCTACGGGCCTGATGACATAGATTTCATTGCTGAGTGATATTGCATTGTACGTAAGTACCACAACTTCCTTATCCATTTTTCACTTTCTGCGATATTGAACTTGTACCGTAAACGAGGTTCTTCTAAACAGAGCCGTCCCAAACTTTTGGGTGGCTATGACTTTTTGATTTTAATTTCCCTAAGCTATAGGACCATAAATGGAAGTGCCCTAGGCTCCGTTGCTTTGTTTTTTAGATGTTTCAGGAAACACCATACACTTCTCCCTAGTGGCTCTTGGCAATTTACATCCCGCCCATCAGCATAATAATGCTTCTAGTTCTCCATGGCCTGTCCTGCCTTTCTGGATTTTACAGTTTTTTCACATGGCCCTTTTGACCGGGGGGCAGTGAGACTTCATTGTAATGCAGATTTCCTTTGCAAGCTTGCTTGGTTGGCCAAAAAGGGCGTATGCCTTTTTTCCTGAATATATTCAGGAAAAAACGCATACGCCCTTTTTGGCCAAGTGCATCATTGTGCACGTTCTGCCTCTTTTACTATGCTTTACATGCAATTCCAGTCTACCTCCTGAAATCGGTTTCCTGCAATTCTGCCCCGCATTCAAGTCCTCTTGGCAGCCTTACTTCAATATATTTTTGGACGATAGCTGTCATTCATAACTCTGCAGCTTTGTGAATTACAGTGCCCCTGAGCTCCTTTCTTCAACTCGCTTTCTTGTGAGCTGGCCGCAACACCGCAGGATTGCTTCAGGCCTTAGTGTGGTTCCGGCATGGCACACTGTGCCTTTGTTTAATTCCTCTTCCTGGCGGGAAATGAGAGTTAAATTTGCCCGTCCAGACACCTGCAGCTAGTCTCTCATGGGTTCTCCCTATTCCTGTTCATTTTCCGCAGAAATTGCAAACTGGGCCAAACAGGAGGTTAAAGGCACTGACTCACCAAGTGGGGAGAGTGTTACTAAAGCGTCTGGAATGTTGCACCTGAGTACCAGGGGACGAAAACTGAGACACATTTGAACAGGTTTCCCGATCACACATGGATCATACTCTGGGTTCCACATGCATGTTTTAGCTGAAGGAAGAATACTTAAACCTGGAGAGTTGAGACCCATGGAATGGGTACCATGCAATATGACTTCAAAGGGTCTGCATTTGCTCACCGAACCTCACTAATCCTATCACTGCTGCGTTTATGCTGCTATACACACGCTTGATTCACTTTCGGAGACATATCAATCCATAGGTTTAAGATTCTTACTAGTCAGGTATATTCTTAGGCGTTCAATATGGGGTGTTGAGTCCACTTCATTGAGCAAGGAGTAGCTCTTGTCTATTACATATTTGGCTTATGGAACGGTATCTGTGGTAATTTCAATCTCTGGTTTTATGCAGCTCCCCAACTCACCTCTCACCTTAAGCAAGCATGTTGGTTTTCTACATTTGAGACCCTGTTCTGTTTTGTAATTCAGTTCCTATGTAGCCAAGTTTACGTTCCGTGTATTAGTGATATCTTATGATGTTTCCTTTTCTGTGTGACTTATTTCACTTAGAATCATCGTACCTGAATCCACTCATTATGCTGCTATGGGCGTGATGACATAGATTTCATTGCTGAGTGATATTGCATTATACGTAAGTGCCAAAATTTCTTTATCAAATTTTTGCTTTCTGTAATATTGAACTTGTACTGTAAACGAGGTTCTTGTAAACAGAGCCGCCCCAAACTTTGGGGTGGCTGTGTCTTTTTGATTTTAATTTCCCTAAGCTATAGGACCATAAGTGGAAGTGTCCTAGGTTCTTTTGCTTTGTTTTTTAGATGTTTCAGGAAACACCATACACTTCTCCAGAGTGGCTGTTGGCAATTTACATCCCGCCCATCAGCATAATAAGGCTCCCAGTTGTCCATGGCCTGGCCTGCCTTTCTGGATTTTACACTTTATTCAGATGGCCCTTTTGACCAGGGAGCAGTGAGACTTCATTGTAGTGCACATTTCCTTTGCAAGCTTGCTTGGTTGGGCAAAAAGGGCATATGCGTTTTTTCCTGAATATATTCAGGAAAAAACGCATATGCCCTTTTTGGCCAAGTGCATCATTGTGGACGTTCTGCCTCTTTTCCTATGCTTTACATGCAATTCCAGTCTACCTCCTGAAATCTGTCTCCTGCAATTCTACCCCACTTTCAAGTCCTGTTGGCAGCCTTACTACAATATATTTTTGGACGATAGCTGTCATTTATAACTCTGCAGGTTTGTGAATGACAGTGTCTCTGAGCTCGTTTCTTCAACTCACTTTCTTGTGAGCTGGGCGCAACACCGCAGGATTGCTTCAGGCCCTAGTGTGGTTCCGGCATGGCACACTGAGCCTTTGTTTAATTCCTCTTCCTGGCGGGAAATGAGAGTTAAATTTGCCCGTCCAGACAACTCCAGCTAGTCTCTCATTGGTTCACCCTATTCCTGTTCATTTTCCGCAGAAATTGCAAACTGGGCCAACAGGAGGTTAAAGGCACTGACTCTCCAAGTGGGGAGAGTGTCAGTAAAGCGTCTGGAATGTTGTACCCGAGTACCAGGGGACGAAAACTGAGACACATTTGAACAGGTTTCCCGATCACACGGTGGATCATACTCTGGGTTCCACATGCATGTTTTAGCTGAAGGAAGAATACTTAAACCTGGAGAGTTGAGACCCATGGAATGGGTACCATGCAATATGACTTTAAAGGGTCTGCATTTGCTCACTGAACCTCACCAATCCTATCACTGCTGCGTTTATGCTGCTATACACACGCTTGATTCACTTTCGGAGACATATCAATCCATAGGTTTTAAGATTCTTACTAGTCGGGTATATTCTTAGGCGTTTAATATGGGGTGTTGAGTCCACTTCGTTGAGCAAGGAGTAGCTCTTGTCTATTACATATTTGGCTTATGGAACGGTATCTGTGCTAATTTCAATCTCTGGTTTCATGCAGCACCCCAACTCACCTTTCCCCTTAAGCAAGCATAAGTTGGTTTTCTACATTAGAGACCCTGTTCTGTTTTGTAATTCAGTTCCTGTGTAGACAAGTTTACATTCCGTGTATTAGTGGTATCTTATGATGTTTCAGTTTCTGTGTGACTTATTTCACTTAGAATCATCGTACCTGAATCCACTCATTATGCTGCTACTGGCCCGATGACATAGATTTCATTGCTGAGTGATATTGCATTGTACGTAACTACCACAACTTCTTTATCAATTTTTCGCTTTCTGTGATATTGAACTTGTACCGTAAACGAGGTTCTTGTAAACAGAGCTGTACCAAACTTTGGGGTGGCTGTGTCTTTTTGATTTTAATTTCCGTAAGCTATAGGACCATAAGTGGAAGTGCCCTAGGCTCTGTTGCTTTGTGTTTTAGATGTTTCAGGAAACACCATACACTTCTCCAGAGTGGTTGTTGGCAATTTACATCTCAACCATCAGCATAACAAGGCTCCCAGTTCTCCATGGCCTGTCCTGCCTTTCTCGATTTTACAGTTTTTTCAGATGGCCCTTTTGCCCTGGGGGCAGTGAGACTTCATTGTAGTGCAGATTTCCTTTGCAAGCTTGCTTGGTTGACCAAAAAGTGCGTATGCGTTTTTTCCTGAATATATTCAGGAAAAAACGCATACGCCCTTTTTGGGCAAGTGCATCATTGTGGACGTTCTGCCTCTTTTCCTATGCTTTAAATGCAATTCCAGTCTACCTCCTGAAATCGGTTTCCTGCAATTCTGCCCCGCTTTCAAGTCCTCTTGGCAGCCTTACTTCAGTATATTTTTGACGATAGCTGTCATTCATAACTCTGCAGGTTTGTGAATGACAGTACCCCTGAGCTCCTTTCTTCAACTCGCTTTCTTGTGAGCTGGCCGCAACACCGCAGGATTGCTTCAGGCCCTAGTGTGGTTACGGCATGGCATGCTGAGCCTTTGATTAATTCCTTTTCCTGGCGGGAAATGAGAGTTAAATTTGCCCGTCCAGATACCTCAGGCTAGTCTCTCATGGGTTCTCCCTATTCCTGTTCATTTTCCGAAGAAATTGCAACCTGGGCCAATCAGGAGGTTAAAGGCACTGACTCACCAAGTGGGGAGAGTGTTACTAAAGTGTCTGGAATGTTGTACCCGAGTACCAGGGGAGGACAACTGAGACACATTTGAACACGTTTCCCGATCACACATGGATCATACTCTGGGTTCCACATGCATGTTTTAGCTGAAGGAAGAATACTTAAACCTGGAGAGTTGAGACCTATGGAATGGGTACCATACAATATGACTTCAAAGGGTCTGCAGTTGCTCACCGAACCTCACCAATCCTATCACTGCTGCGTTTATGCTGCTATACACACGCTTGATTCACTTTCGGAGACATATCAATCCATAGGTTTTAAGATTCTTACTAGTCAGGTATATTCTTAGGCGTTTAATATGGGGTGTTGAGTCCACTTCGTTGAGCAAGGAGTAGCTCTTGTCTATTACATATTTGGCTTATGGAACGGTATCTGTGCTAATTTCAATCTCTGGTTTTATGCAGCACCCCAACTCACCTTTCCCCTTAAGCAAGCATAAGTTCGTTTTCTACATTTGAGACCCTGTTCTGTTTTGTAATTCAGTTCCTGTGTAGCCAAGTTTACATTCCGTGTATTAGTGATATCTTATGATGTTTCTTTTTCTGTGTGACTTATTTCACTTAGAATCATCGTACCTGAATCCACTCATTATGCTGCTACTGGCCCGATGACATAGATTTCATTGCTGAGTGATATTGCATTGTACGTAAGTACCACAACTAGTTTAGCCATTTCTCGTTTTCTGTGATATTGAACTTGTACCGTAAACGAGGTTCTTGTACACAGAGCCATCCCAAATTTTGGGGTGGCTGTGTCTTTTTGATTTTAATTTCCCTAAGCTATAGGACCGTAATTGGAAGTGCCCTAGGCTCTGTTGCTTTGTTTTTTAGATGTTTCAGGAAACACCATACACTTCTCCAGAGTGGCTGTTGGCAATTTACATCCCACCCATCAGCATAACAAGGCTCCCAGTTCTCCATGGCCTGTCCTGCCTTTCTGGATTTTACACTTTTTTCAGATGACCCTTTTGACCTGGGGGCAGTGAGACTCATTGTAGTGCAGATTTCCTTTGCAAGCTTGCTTGGTTGGCCAAAAAGGGCGTATGCTTTTTTTCCTGAATATATTCAGGAAAAAACGCATACGCCCTTTTTGGCCAAGTGCATCATTGTGGACGTTCTGCCTCTTTTCCTATGCTTTACATGCAATTCCAGTCTACCTCCTGAAATCGGTTTCCTGCAATTCTGCCCCGCTTTCAAGTCCTCTTGGCAGCCTTACTTCAATATATTTTTGGACGATAGCTGTCATTCATAACTCTGCAGCTTTGTGAATGACAGTGCCCCTGAGCTCCTTTCTTCAACTCGCTTTCTTGTGAGCTGGCCGCAACACCGCAGGATTGCTTCAGGCCCTAGTGTGGTTCCGGCATGGCACGCTGAGCCTTTGATTAATTCCTCTTTCTGTTGGGAAATGAGAGTTAAATTTTCCCGGCCAGACACCTCAGGCTAGTCTCTCATGGGTTCTCCCTATTCCTGTTCATTTTCCGCAGAAATTGCAAACTGGGCCAAACAGGAGATTAAAGGCACTGACTCACCAAGTGGGGAGAGTGTTACTAAAGCGTCTGGAATGTTGTAACCGAGTGCCAGGGGAGGAAAACTGAGACACATTTGAACACGTTTCCCGATCACACATGGATCATACTCTGGGTTCCACATGCATGTTTTAGCTGAAGGAAGAATACTTAAACCTGGAGAGTTGAGACCTATGGAATGGGTACCATACAATATGACTTCAAAGGGTCTGCATTTGCTCACCGAACCTCACCAATCCTATCACTGCTGCGTTTATGCTGCTATACCCACGCTTGATTCACTTTCAGAGACATATCAATCCATAGGTTTTAAGATACTTACTAGTCAGGTACGTTCTTGGGCGTTTAATATGGGGTGTTGAGTGCACTTCGTTGAACAAGGAGTAGCTCTTGTCTATTACATATTTGGCTTATGGAACGGTATCTGTGCTAATTTCAATCTCTGGTTTTATGCAGCACCCCAACTCACCTTTCCCCTTAAGCAAGCATAAGTTGGTTTTCTACATTTGAGACCCTGTTCTGTTTTGTAATCCAGTTCCTGTGTAGCCAAGTTTACATTCCGTGTATTAGTGCTATCTTATGATGTTTCTTTTTCTGTGTGACTTATTTCAGGTAGAATCATCGTACCTGAATCCACTCATTATGCTGCTATGGGCCTGATGACATAGATTTCATTGCTGAGTGATATTGCATTGTACTTAAGTACCACAACTTCTTTATCCATTTTTCACTTTCTGTGATATTGAAGTTGTACCGTAAACGAGGTTCTTGTAAACAGAGCCGTCCCAAACTTTGGGGTGGCTGTGTCTTTTTCATTTTAATTTCCCTAAGCTATAGGACCATAAGTGGAAGTGCCCTAGGCTCTGTTGCTTTGTTTTTTAGATGTTTCAGGAAACACCATACACTTCTCCGGAGTGGCTGTTGGCAATTTACATCCCGCGCATCAGCATAACAAGGCTCCCATGTCTCCAAGGCCTGTCCTGCCTTTCTGGATTTTACACTTTTTTCAGATGGCCCTTTTGACCTGGGGGAAGTGAGACTTCATTGTAGTGCAGATTTCCTTTGCAAGGTTGCTTGGTTGGCCAAAAAGGGCGTATGTGTTTTTTTCTGAATATATTCAGGAAAAAACGCATACGCCCTTTTTGGCCAAGTGCATCATTGTGGACGTTCTGCCTCTTTTCCTATGCTTTAAATGCATTTCCATTCTACCTCCTGAAATCGGTTTCCTGCAATTCTGCCTTGCTTTCAATGCCTCTTCATAGCCTTACCTCAATATATTTTTTGAAAATAGTTGGCCTTTATAACTCTGCAGGTTTTGAATTGCAGTGGCCCTTAGCTCCATTTTTCAGCTCTTATTTTTGTGATCTTGCCTCATAACCACAGGATTCGTTCAGGCCCTATTGTTCTTCTGGGGCACCTTGCTGTGCCTTTGGTTTATTCTTCTTACTGATGTGAAATTAGAGTGACATGTGCCCATTGAAACCGCTACAGCTATTTTCTCACTGGTTCCCCCTATTCCCATTCATCCTCCGCACTAACTGCAGACTGTGGGATACCAGAACTTAAAGGCATTGACTCTCCATGTGGGGATATTTTTAGTAAAGCGGCTGGAATGTCGATCCGGAGCCCCAGGAGAGGAAAAATGAGGTGCGTTTTAGAAACCTTTCCTGATCATATGGTATACCAGTCGCTGGGTTTCCCAAGCATGGTTTAGCTGTAGGAAGATTCCCTTCAACCTGGAGTGTTGGGACCCTTGGAATGAGTAGCATGAAGTATTGCATTAAACTTTTGGCAGTTGCTCACCAAAGCTCACCAATCCTCTCAGCCCCAAGTGTCCAGCCTTATGTCTTATCCAGCTGTGGGTTTATATGTGGTCAATCCAGGTTGCATCACAGCCCCTGAGCGAATTTTTCTCTCTTTCATTGTTTCTGCGTTTTGGTTTTAAAATTTATTTCTATAATGGGGTTTAGCTCATTTTCACTGCTGTGTTTGTGCCGCTCTGCACACACTTGATTCCCTTATGGAGATATATCAATACATGGGTTTTAAGATTCTTATTACTCAGATATATTTCTCTGCGGTGTATAGGGTGTGTTGAGGCCAGTTCATTGAGCAAGGTGTAGATCTTGTCTAATATCTATTTGGTTTATTGAACGGTATCTGTGCTAATTTCAAACTCTGGTTTTATGCATCACCCCACCTCTCCTTTCCCCTTAAGCTGAAATAAGTGTGTTTTCTAAATGTGAGACACTGTTCTGTTCGGTAATTCATTTCTTGTGCAGCCATATTTACCCTCCCTCTATAAGTGATATCTTATGATATGTTTCTTTTTCTGTTTGACTTATTTCAAGTAGTATTATCGGACCTAAATCCACTCTTTATCCTTCTACTAGCCTTATTACATTGATTTCATGGTGAAGAGATATTCCATTGTACATAAGTACCACATCTTCTTTATCCATTGTTCTCTTTCCTGGGATATTTAAGGTGTACTGAAGTTGAGGTTCTTGTAAACAGAGTAGCCCTAAACTGTGGTGTGCTTGTGTCTTGTTGATTTTTAGACTTCCCTAGACATACTCCCATGATTGGAAGTGTCCTATGCTCTGTAGCTCTGTTTTTTAGATGATTTAGGAACCACCATACACTTCTCCAGAGTGGCTCTCGGCAGTTCACACACTGCCCATCAGCGTATAAAGGCTCCCTGTTCTCCATGGCCTGTCCTGCATTTCTGGTTTTTACAATTGTTTAGGATGGCCCTTTTGACCAGTGGGAAATGAGACTTCTTTGTTGTGCACATTTGCATTGCTTGCTTGCTTCGTTGCCCATAAAGTGTGTATGCGTTTTTTCCTGGATATAATCAGGAAAAAATGCATACGCCCTTTTGGGCCAACTGCATCATTGTCGAAATTCTGCCGCTTTTCATGTGCTTTAAAGACGAGTCCAATCTATCTCTTGAAATCTGTTTCTTGCAATTCTGTCTTGCATTCAGATCCTCTTCTTTGCCTTACCTCAACATATTTTTGGACGTTAGTTTTCATTTATAACTCTGCAGGTTTGTGAATTGCAGTGACCCTGAGCTCCATTTTTTAAGTTGCTCTTTTGTGAGCTGGCCTCAAACCCGCAGGATTGCTTCAGGCCCTATTTTGGCTCGGGCGAGGCGGGCTGAGCCTTTTTTCAATTCTTATTCTTAATGGGAAATTAGAGTGATATGTGCCCGTCCAAACCCCTACAACTATTCTCTCATTGGTTCCCCCTCTTCCCGTTCATCCTCCTCACAATTTGCAAAATGTGTGAAACAGAAGTTGAAATGTGC
Source organism: Leucopleurus acutus (assembly GCF_964270905.1). Taxonomy (NCBI): domain Eukaryota; kingdom Metazoa; phylum Chordata; class Mammalia; order Artiodactyla; family Delphinidae; genus Leucopleurus; species Leucopleurus acutus. The sequence goes on from NC_139161.1 coordinate 61,059,438, forward strand.
TGATTCTCCAAGTGGGGAGATTCTAAGTAACGTGGCTGGAATGGTGAACAGGAGCACCAGGAGAGGATAAATGAGCTGCATTTTAGACACATCTCCCGATCACATGGTGTACAGTCCTCTGGGTTTTCCATGCATGTTTTAGCTGTAGGAAGATCCCTTGAACCTGCAGATTTGGGACCCATTGAATGGGTACCAGGTAGTATTACTTTAAAGGGTGTGCATTTCCTCACCCAACCTCACATTTCTCTTAGTGCAAACAGTTTCCAGCCTTATGTCTCATCCTGCTGTGGGTCTAGATGTGTTCAATCCATGTTGCATCACCGGCCCTGAGGAAAAGTTGTAAGAGGTTTTCTCTGTCTCTCTGTCGTTTATTTTTTTCAATTTATTACTATATTGGTTACAGCTGATTTTCAAAGCTCTGTTTCTTGCTGCTGTACATCCACTTGATTCACGTACAGAGAGACATCAGTAAATTCTTTTTCAGATTCTTACCAGTCGTATATATTCTTTTCCGGTGACTTGAGTGTGCTGAGTGCAGTTCTTTTAGCTACCGTGTAGGCCTTGTTGATTATCAGTTTGGTATTTGGAATGGTATCTGTGCTAATTTCAACCTCCTGGATGATGCCTCACCCCTCCCCACCTTTCCCGTTTAGCAGCCTTATGCGTGTTTTCTACATATTTGACTATGTTTTTGTTTTGTAATTTATTTCATGTGTAGCCATTTTGGATTCCACCTTTAAGTGATATCTTATGATATGTGTCTTTTTCTTTTTGAATTATGTCACTTAGAATGATCATACGTAACTCCTCCGGAGTTGTTACAACTGGCCATATTTCATTGATTTCCAGGCTGAATAATATTCCACTCTACCTAAGTACCACATCTCTATCCATTTTTTCTCTCCAGAGACATTTAAGTTATATCCTAGTCGAGGATCTTTTAAACAGAGAGGGGGTAAACATTGGGGTGCCTGTGTCCTCTCGATTTTTGTTTTTCCCAAGATATACGCCCATGAGTGCAAGTGCCCTATGCTCTGTAGCTCATTTTTTAGATGCTTTCATAAACACAATACACTTCTCCAGAATGGCCGTTGGCAATATACATTTCCACTATAAGTCTCACAGGGCTCCCTCTTCTCCTTGCCCTGTCCTGCATTTCTGTTGTTTACGCTTTATGAGGATGGCTCTTCTGACTGATGCGAAGTGATATCTCTTGTAGTATTGACTTCCAGTGCCCACCTGTTTGGTTGGCTAAAAAAGTGTATGCCCTTTTCTTGAATATATACAGAAAAAAACGCATACACCCTTTTTGGCCAACTGCAATGTTGGCAATGTTCAGCTCCTTTTCTTGTGCTTAATGGCGAGTCCTTTCTACCTCCTCAAATCCCTTTCCTGCCATTCTCCCTTGCTTACAAGTCCTTTTCTCTGACTTTCCTCAAGACATTTTTCAGTGATGGATATTTTCAACTCTGCAGTTTCGTGAATTTTACTGTCCCTGAGTTCCATTGTTCAACTTGTGTTTATGGGAACTGGCCACAAAGCAGCGGGATTTCCTCAAGCCCTATACTGTTTCCATGGGCAACCCTAGCCTTTGGTCAATTCGTCTTCCTGATTGGAAATTAGAGTGACATGTGCCTGTCTGAACACCTAGGACTTGTCTCTCATTGTTCCTCATCCTTCCGCTTCATCCTCTGGACAAATTCCAAACTGTACGCAACAGGATGTTGACAGTGCTGCCATCTCCAAGTGGGGAGACTGTTAGTAAAGACGCTGGATGGGTGAACCCGAGCACCAGGAGATGAGGAGATGAGATGTCTTTTCCAAACTCTTCCCGATCAGACGGTATACCATCCTCTGGGTGTGATAGACATGTTTTAGCAGTAGGAAGAGTCCCATTCATGTAAGGAGAACACCAGGGCTTTTTCAAAATCAGTGTCTCCCCGAAACCCAAACTGGGGAATTTTTTAAGCTACGGCTACACATATGTTCATTAAGGGCCTTGGGAAGTAGGCAGAGTCCAAACTTTAGATGATTGAAGTCTTCAGGGTCAGAAGCACTCACCACCAGCTTCCCTTAGGTTACACTTTAACTGTCATTGATAGATGATGTCAATAAAAATATCTATTCTTTTTCAGATTATTTCCCCTTATAGGTTATTGCAAAATATTGAGTGTAGTTCCCTGTGCTATACAGTAGTTCCTTGTTGATGATCTATTTTATACATAGCAGTGTGTATGTGTTAATCCCAAACTGTTAATTTATCCCTCCTCCCACCTTTCCCCTTTGGTAATAATAAATTATAAGATTTTATACTTCTCAGAAATGGGGGAGCTGAAAGAGAGGTATCATTTTCAATGGAAAAGCATTTAAAACAAGATTGAAGCTTTAACCAAGATTATTAGATGTACATCCTTGGAAAGAAATCACTTCGTTTCTCTAATATTGACCTGACAAATAAGACAAACCTTTTCACTGAACTTGCTTATAATAAAGTGATGGAAATATCCAATGGAAGCGTTAGAAACATCTTATTTTACCCGAGCCTTATACACTGTTCTATGTTAACTACAGTTTGGCTCACACATCTGTTCATTGAGGTTACAATAGTCTCAATTTCTGTTACTGATCCTCCAGAGTGGACCCCAACAAGTGTCCCCCTGCACAGTGTCATTGGGGCCAACAGATCGAGACTGAGTTTGGTTCACAAGCAAAGGAAACTTTATATTTTGATCAGAAAATGGAGAGGTGAGAGCATGCACTACCCCGTGGGCTGTGGGCTGGGCTGCTGTGTAGAGATCCTGTCAGAGTCAGTGGGAGGGAGGGGGCGGAGCTCTCGAGGGCCGGGTTGGCTGCAGCTCAGGCTCTATATCGCGGAGTCTGCACTGGGCCCCAGGAGCTGAGGTGTCGACCCAGCCATTCTGCACTAGGAAATCTGGTCTGAAGTGCCGGGTGTGGAACCTCTGCATGCGGGACCCTAGGAGCACATGAAATTAGACAAAGCACAAAGGATAAAAAAGGTTAGACTTGACTTTATTGCCCAGATTCTATTTTTATCTCCCAGGGATTTTTAATGGGCTTTGCTGGGGACAAACCCCTCCTCTGCCTTTTGTCCCGTTCCTCATTCTTGGAGTGCTGAGGGTGCAGACCCTTCTTCTGTAACTGCTGAGTGCTGAGTTGGGAGCCCTCATACCAAGGGGCGAGGGTCAGAGCTTCTCCCCAGCAGCCTCCAGGTGACGTTGATTGTCCCCAGGCCCCCTGCCTCCCTGCTCGTCCACCTGAGCACCAGCATTGGAAGCGTTATAGATTCTAATGACCTTTAAGGGTCCAGGAAAGAGATGTGCAGAGACGCTGTGGGGGCCGGTTTCACCCCGCCCCACATTTGTTCGGCCACCTTAGGCTGACCGTTTCTGCCAGCCTAGATGCTCTGACCAGTAGTCTGTGCTTTCTTCAATTAGGCCCCTGAATTAACGTACAAACAGCACCAGGTGTCAGAGCCCTGCCCGCTCAACTCCCAGACAGTCCAGGGTCAGTGGTGATCAAGGACCATGATGGCCACTGAGTCAACAGCCTTTTGAAGTAAACAGGAGTCCAGCCGGTCTTATTGGCCACCATCATCACGGTGTCTGTAGGCTTTTCTATGGTGACAGTGTGATATACGGTTCCCCCGCCAAGATTATTAGCTCCCCTCTGGGTGCAGTAAGTCCTGCAAGCAGTAGTCTACTCTTTTGGGACACACTCTTGTTGTTTTATGAGAGAAACTCCAGGTCAAGTGATGTTCACACGAGTCGTCATGGTGCCCTGTTGCCCCCGGTTATCTCTCTGGATGTTGGAGCTGGAGGGCCTCCTCACTCGAGGTTGGTGTGCCCACGGAGCGAACCCTGCAACTTCAGGGCATGGTTGGTGGTTAGGATCACCACGTGGGGTCCTTTTCCCTTAGGAGGGAGGAGGCCTTTTGGGCTGCTGATTTCCAGGTTTTTAGATACCGCCAGTATCTTGGCCAGATGCGGCAGTGGGCCAAGCCCCTTGGTGACCGTAGTTTATCCTACCTGGATGGCATTCTTGCATTGTTCCATTTCAAGTGGTCCCAGTTTTTGCACTAATTCTCCAATGGCGATTCACCTTTCACCGGGAATGTAAAGGTCAAAGGGTTTAGCTAAATTAGGGAGTTCCAGGGCAAGGGTCTGAATTGACTGCTCTTTCCATTCTTGAAAGGCCACTTCTGGATTCTATTCAAAAGGATCATCATCTTTTCCTTTCAGTGTTTCATATAGAGGCCCAGCTAGTAGACTGTAGTTAGGGATCCAGAAGCAGCAAACCCTGGCCTCCCCAGGAACCCCTAAGCTGTCTTCTAGTTTTAGAAAGGAGTAAGGCCAAAAATGGTTTCTTCCCTTTCCTGGGATGGGCTTCTCCGACCTTCTGTGAGAATGAAGCCCAGGCAGGTCACCGCAGTCTGTGATATTTGAGCTTTTTCTTGGACAACTTCTATCCTTTATTGGCTTGGTAGTTCAGAGGCCTCCTTAGTAGGGCTGGCGATCAGAATGTCGTCTGCGTACTGAAGGAGGGTTTCCTTTTCCAGAGGTAGAACTTTTAGGTCTTTAGCTAAGGTTTCCCCAAAAATGGTGTGGGAATTTTTGCACCCTTGGGGCAAGACGGCCCGGAAGTATTGTTTTAGTTGTATGTTGAGTCCTGCCACTCACAAGCCAAAATTTCTTGTGACTCTGGGACTAATGGAATACAAAAGAAGGCATCATTGAAGACTAATACAGAATACCATGTCCTGGTGGTTGGTAGAATGACCAGCAGGGTGTAGGAATTAGGAGCAACTGGAGGTATATCCTCGGTGGCTTCACTGACTGTCCTGACATCCTTTACCAGGTCCCCAGCAGCCCATGGGGCTCTCGTGGTCAGACCAATCCCAGAATATGGAGCTCACCTGGGCAGGTACCCCACCCCCACCCCAGCCCACGGGGCTCTCGTGGTCAGGTCCCTCCCAGGATACAGAGCTACCCTTGCAGGTACCATGGCAGGGCTGGGCACACAGGAACCGTGCACATAGCCCTCATTGCAGAGCACCCCCAGCTCACCTGTCGCTCAGAGCTGACACAGAGCACCTCAGAGCAGGACTTGAACTAACAAACAGCAGCTGCGACAGGTCTGTGACCCTGGGCATCACTCTGTGCGGCCTCCCTCCACCTGGTCTTCCAGAGACTTCCACTGCACCCGGGACACAAGGCCTCTGTCTCCAACCACAACCCACCCCTCCTCTCCCTGACTCCTGGGTTCCTCTCATTAGGAGAGGGTTTTCTTGAAGTTGTCTCCCACTCATGGGCCAGATAAAATGATTAGAAAACAAGCCAAAGCTGCAGCCCCTTGTCTATCCTGACTCTCAGGAGCCCACACCTGTTCCTTGGACCTGGCCGGTTCAGCAAGTTCCATTTTCTGCAACTGTGAGCCCCTGAGGGGTGATGATTGGCTGAGCTGGGCAGCCTTACCGTGCCGGCCAGCCCTCCCCAGGTGTGCCTGGGTTGAGATCAATATAAATACCACTCCAGGCAGCAAGAGCCCCTGCAGCCCTGCCTGACGCCATTTTCTCTGCCCTGTCAGCAGTCTCGGGGCTGGGCTGGTGGGAGGGAGTGAGAGGCCACGGCTTTGTGGGTGGCCCAGTGTGAGTGGGGCTCTGCTGGACTTTCTGCAGCAGTTGCCAGGCTGCCACCTGCTAAAGAAGAGGATGTGTCACCCATACCTGCTGCTGGAATTTCTCCCTGGGCAGAGGTGAGGAAGGAAAAAAGCAGTGGGGGCAGGGACAGGACGGGTATCTCAGGCAGGGAAATGGAAATCTTCCAGAAGAGCACCCAGGGCCAGGACCATCCTGGCTGGCCTGCAGGCACCAAGTCGGCCGGCATGCTGTCACTCGTGTGGCTCTATGGCCCTTCCTCTAGGCTTTCAAGTCCTTGTAATATATTCAGGTGTTTTACCTGGGACGGGTGGGAATAGTTCAGCAGCAACTGGCCTGGGGCTCAGCTCACGTTTACTCACAGATGCCTTGGCACGGTGCCCCAGCTTTGCAATGAGGACGCTTGTTGCGTGGGGGTGGGGGCTGCTGGCTGAATGGGAGACGATTCCCCACCACTGACCAACTTCAGAATTGTTTACAACTGGAGCAAGTGCCCTGATACGGTTTTCCTCTGTGGAACTGGTGGGTTCTGTGTTTTTTTTCTCTTTTTCGTTTTTGGTTCAAGGTAGATTTTATTCCTCTTTTTTGTATTTACAGATAGAAGCATGGAAATAATTTATTCATATAAATACATGTATGTGAAGGGAATAATTGTTTTTTCTGTTTTATTTTTTAAATTTTATTTCTTTTCAATTTTGAATTTTATTTTATATTTTTATACAGCAGGTTCTTATTGGTTATCTATTTTATACATATAAATGTATACATGCCAATCCCAGTCTCTCAACTCCTCCCACCACCACCCCCCCAACAGCTTTCCCCCCTTGTTGTCCATACATTTGTTGTCTACATCTGTTGCTCTATTTATGCCTTGCAAAATGGTTAATCTGTACGGTTTTGCTAGGTTCCACATATATGCATGAATATACAAGATTTGTTTTTCTCTTTCTGAATTACTTCACTCTGTATGACAGTCTCTAGATCCATCGACGTCTCTACAAATGACCCAATTTCATTCCTTTTCATGGCTTGGTAATATTCCATTTTATATATGTACCACAGCTTTATGCATTCGTCTGTCTGTGGGCATTTAGGTTACTTCCATTACCTCGATATTGTAAATAGTGATGCAATGAACATTGTGGTGAATGTCTCTTTTTGATTTATGGTTTTGTCTGGGTATATGTCCAGTACTGGGATTGCTGTATCATATGGTAATTCTATTGTTAGTTTCTTAAGAAACTCCATATTGTTCTCCATAGTGAATGTAACAATTTATATTCCCAACAATAGTGGAAGAGGGTTCCTTTTCTCCACACGCTTTCCAGCATTTGTTGTTTGTAGATTTTCTGATGATGCCCATTCTATCAGCTGTGAGGTGATACCTCATTGTTGAGTCCATTTTGTTGAGCAAGGGGTAGGTCTTGTCTATTACACATTTGGCTTATGGAACAGTATCTGTGCTAATGTCAAACTCTGGTTTTATGCAGCACCCCAACTAACCTTCACCCTTAAACAAGCATAAGTTGGTTTTCTAAACTTGAGACCCTGTTCTGCTTTATAATTCAGTTCATGTGTAGCCAAGTTCACATTCCGTGAATTAGTGATACCTTATGATGTTTCTTTTTCTGTGTGACTTATTTCAGTTAGAATCATCATACCTGAATCCACTCATTATGCTGCTACGGGCCTGATGACATAGATTTCATTGCTGAGTGATATTGCATTGTACATAAGTACCACAACTTCTTTATCCATTTTTCACTTTCTGCGATATTGAACTTGTACCGTAAACGAGGTTCTTGTAAACAGAGCCGTCCCAAACTTTGGGGTGGCTGTGTCTTTTTGATTTTACATTCCCTAAGCTACAGCACCATAAGTGGAAGTGCCCTAGGCTCTCTTGCGTTGTTTTTTAGATGTTTCAGAAAACACCATACACTTCTCCCGAGTGGCTGTTGGCAATTTACATCCCGCCCATCAGCATAACAAGGCTCCCAGTTCTCCATGGCCTGTCCTGCCTTTCTGGATTTTACACTTTTTTCACATGACCCTTTTGACCAGGGGGAAGTGAGACTTCATTGTAGTGCAGATTTCCTTTGCAAGCTTGCTTGGTTGGCCAAAAAGGGCGTATGCGTTTTTTCCTGAATATATTCAGGAAAAAACGCATACGCTCTTTTTGACCAAGTGCATCATTGTTGACGTTCTGCCTCTTTTCCTATACTTTAAATGCAATTCCAGTCTACCTCCTGAAATCGGATTCCTGCAATTCTGCCCCACTTTAGAGTCTTCTTGTCAGCCTTACTTCAGTATATTTTTGAAAGATAGCTGTCATTTATAACTCTGCAGGTTTGTGAATTACAGTGCCCCTGAGCTTCTTTCTTCAGCTCGCTTTCTGTGAGCTGGCCGCAACACCGCTGGATTGCTTCAGGCCCTAATCTGGTTCCGGCACGGCACGCTGAGCCTTTGTTTAATTCCTCTTCCTGGTGGGAAATGAGAGTTAAATTTGCCCGTCCAGACACGTCTAGCTAATCTCTCATTGTTTCTCCCTATTCCTGTTCATCTTCCGCAGAAATTGCAAACTGGGCCAAACAGGAGGTTAAAGGCACTGACTCTCCAAGTCGGGTGAGTGTTAGTAAAGCGTCTGGAATGTTGCACCTGAGTACCAGGGGACGAGAACTGAGACATATTGGAACACGTCTCCCGATCACACGGTTGATCATACTCTGGGTTCCACGTGCATGTTTTAGCTGAAGGAAGAATCCCTTAAACCTGGAGAGTTGAGACCCGTGGAATGGGTCCCATGCAATATGACTTCAAAGGGTCTTCATTTGCTCACCGAACCTCTCCAATCCTATCACTGCTGCGTTTATGCCCCTGTACACACGCTTGATTTTCTTTCAGAGACATAGCAATCCATAGGTTTTAAGATACTTACTAGTCAGGTACATTCTTACGCGTTTAATATGGGGTGTTGCGTCCATTTCGTTGAGCAAGGAGTAGTTCTTGTCTATTCCATATTTGGCTTAAGGAACTTTATCTGTGCTCATTTCAATCTCTGGTTTTATGCAGCACCCCAACTCACCTTTCCCCTTAAGCAAGCATAAGTTGGTTTTCTACATTTGAGACCCTGTTCTGTTTTGTAATTCAGTTCCTGTGTAGCCAAGTTTACATTCCGTGTAGTAGTGATATCTTATGATGTTTCTTTTTCTGTGTGACTTATTTCACTTACAATCATCGTACCTGAATCCACTCATTATGCTGCTACTGGCCCGATGACATAGATTTCATTGCTGAGTGATATTGCATTGTACATAAATACCACAACTTCTTTATCAATTTTTTGCTTTCTGTGATATTGAACTTGTACCGTAAACGAGGTTCTTGTAAACAGAGCTGCCCCAAACTTTGAGGTGGCTGTGTCTTTTTGATTTTAATTTCCATAAGCTATAGGACCATAAGTGGAAGTGTCCTAGGCTCTTTTGCTTTGTTTTTTAGATGTTTCAGGAAACACCATACACTTCTCCAGAGTGGCTGCTGGCAATTTACATCCCGCCCATCAGCATAATAATGCTCCCAGTTCTCCATGGCCTGTCCTGCCTTTCTGGATTTTACAGTTTTTTCACATGGCCCTTTTGACCGGGGGGGGGGGGGGGGGGGGGGCAGTGAGACTTCATTGTAGTGCAGATTTCCTTTGCAAGCTTGCTTGGTTGGCCAAAAAGTGCGTATGCCTTTTTTCCTGAATATATTCAGGAAAAAACGCATACGCCCTTTTTGGCCAAGTGCATCATTGTGCACTTTCTGCCTCTTTTCCTATGCTTTACATGCAATTCCAGTCTACCTCCTGAAATCGGTTTCCTACAATTCTGCCCCGCATTCAAGTCCTCTTGGCAGCCTTACTTCAATATATTTTTGGACGATAGCTGTCATTCATAACTCTGCAGCTTTGTGAATGACAGTACCCCTGAGCTCCTTTCTTCAACTCGCTTTCTTGTGAGCTGGCCGCAACACCGCAGGATTGCTTCACGCCCTAGTGTGGTTCCGGCATGGCACGCTTATCCTTTGATTAATTCCTCTTTCTGTTGGGAAATGAGAGTTAAATTTGCCCGTCCAGACACCTCAGGCTAGTCTCTCATGGGTTCTCCCTATTCCTGTTCATTTTCCGAAGAAATTGCAAACTGGGCCAAACAGGAGGTTAAAGGCACTGACTCTCCAAGTGGGGAGAGTGTTACTAAAGCGTCTGGAATGTTGCACCCGAGTACCAGCGGACGAAAACTGAGACACATTTGAACAGGTTTCCCGATCACACGGTGGATCATACTCTGGGTTCCACATGCATGTTTTAGCTGAAGGAAGAATACTTAAACCTGGAGAGTTGAGACCCATAGAATGGATACCATGCAATATGGTTTCAAAGGGTTTGCATTTGCTCACCGAACCTCACCAATCCTTTCACTGCTGCGTTTATGCTGCTGTACACACGCTTGATTCAGTTTCGGAGACATATCAATCCATAGGTTTTAAGATTCTTACTAGTCAGGTATATTCTTAGGCGTTTAATATGGGGTGTTGAGTCCACTTCGTTGTGCAAGGAGTAGCTCTTGTCTATTACATATTTGGCTTATGGAATGGTATCTGTGCTAATTTCAATTTCTGGTTTTATGCAGCACCCCAATTCACCTTTCCCCTTAAGCAAGCATAAGTTGGTTTTCTACATTTGAGACCCTGTTCTTTTTTGTAATTCATTTCCTGTGTAGCCAAGGTTACATTCCGTGTATTAGTGATATCTTATGTTTCTTTTTCTGTGTGACTTATTTCACTTAGAATCATCGTACCTGAATCCACTCATTATGCTGCTATAGGCGTGATGACATAGATTTCATTGCTGAGTGATATTGCATTATACGTAAGTACCACAATTTCTTTATCCATTTTTCGCTTTCTGTGATATTGAACTTGTACCGTAAACGAGGTTCTTGTAAACAGAGCCGCCCCAAACTTTGGGGTGGCTGTGTCTTTTTGATTTTAATTTCCCTAATCTATACGACCATAAGTGGAAGTGTCCTAGGCTCTTTTGCTTTGTTCTTTAGATGTTTCAGGAAACACCATACACTTCTCCAGAGTGGCTGTTGGTAATTTACATCCCGCTCATCAGCAAAATAAGGCTCCCAGTTCTCCATGGCCTGTCCTGTCTTTCTGGATTTTACACTTTTTTCAGATGGCCCTTTTGACCAGGGAGCAATGAGACTTCATTGTAGTGCACATTTCCTTTGCAAGCTTGCTTCGTTGGCCAAAAAGTGCATATGCGTTTTTTCCTGAATATATTCAGGAAAAAACGCATATGCCCTTTTTGGCCAAGTGCATCATTGTGGACGTTCTGCCTCTTTTCCTATGCTTTACATGCAATTCCTGTCTACCTCCTGAAATCGGTCTCCTGTAATTCTACCCCACTTTCAAGTCCTGTTGGCAGCCTTACTACAATATATTTTTGGACGATAGCTGTCATTTATAACTCTGCAGGTTTGTGGATGACAGTGTCCCTGAGCTCGTTTCTTCAACTCGCTTTCTTGTGAGCTGGGCGCAACACCGCAAGATTGCTTCAGGCCCTAGTGTGGTTCCGGCATGGCACACTGAGCCTTTGTTTAATTCCTCTTCCTGTCGGGAAATGAGAGTTAAATTTGCCCGTCCAGACACCTCAGGCTAGTCTCTCATGGGTTCTCCCTATTCCTGTTCATTTTCCACAGAAATTGCAAACTGGGCCAAACAGGAGGTTAAAGGCACTGACTCTCCAAGTGGGGAGAGTGTCAGTAAAGCGTCTGGAATGTTGCACCCGTGTACCAGGGGACGAAAACTGAGACACATTTGAACACGTTTCCCGATCACACATGGATCATACTCTGGGTCCACATGCATGTTTTAGCTGAAGGAAGAATACTTAAACCTGGAGAGTTGAGACCCATGGAATGGGTACCATGCAATATGACTTCAAAGGGTCTGCATTTGCTCACCGAACCTCACCAATCCTATCACTGCTGCGTTTATGCTGCTATACACATGCTTGATTCACTTTTGGAGACATATCAATCCATAGGTTTTAAGATTCTTACTAGTCAGGTATATTCTTAGGCGTTTAATATGGGGTGTTGTGTCCACTTCGTTGAGCAAGGAGTAGCTCTTGTCTATTACATATTTCGCTTATGGAACGGTATCTGTGCTAAGTTCAATCTCTGGTTTTATGCAGCACCCCAACTCACCTTTCCCCTTAAGCAAGCATAAGTTGGTTTTCTACATTTGAGACCCTGTTCTGTTTTGTAATTCAGTTCCTGTGTAGCCAAGTTTACATTCCGTGTATTAGTGATATCTTATGATGTTTCTTTTTCTGTGTGACTTATTTCACTTAGAATCATCGTACCTGAATCCACTCATTATGCTGCTATGGGCGTGATGACATAGATTTCATTGCTGAGTGATATTGCATTATATGTAAGTACCACAATTTCTTTATCCATTTTTTTGCTTTCTGTGATATTGAACTTGTACCGTAAATGAGGTTCTTGTAAACAGAGCCGCCCCAAACTTTGGGGTGGCTGTGTCTTTTTGATTTTAATTTCCCTAATCTATAGGATCATAAGTGGAAGTGTCCTAGGCTCTTTTGCTTTGTTCTTTAGATGTTTCAGGAAACACCATACACTTCTCCAGAGTGGCTGTTGGCAATTTACATCCCGCCCATCAGCATAATAAGGCTCCCAGTTCTCCATGGCCTGTCCTGTCTTTCTGGATTTTACACTTTTTTCAGATGGCCCTTTTGACCAGGGAGCAGTTAGACTTCATTGTAGTGCACATTTCCTTTGCAAGCTTGCTTGGTTGGCCAAAAAGTGCATATGCGTTTTTTCCTGAATATATTCAGGAAAAAACGCATATGCCCTTTTTGGCCAAGTGCATCATTGTGGACGTTCTGCCTCTTTTCCTATGCTTTACATGCAATTCCTGTCTACCTCCTGAAATCGGTCTCCTGCAATTCTACCCCACTTTCAAGTCCTGTTGGCAGCCTTACTACAATATATTTTTGGACGATAGCTGTCATTTATAACTCTGCAGGTTTGTGAATGACAGTGTCCCTGAGCTCGTTTCTTCAACTCGCTTTCTTGTGAGCTGGCCCCAACACCGCAGGATTGCTTCAGGCCCTAGTGTGGTTCCAGCATGGCACGCTGAGCCTTTGATTAATTCCTCTTTCTGTTAGGAAATGAGAGTTAAATTTGCCCGTCCAGACACCTCAGCTAGTCTCTCATGGGTTCTCCCTATTCCTGTACATCTTCCGCAGAAATTGCAAACTGGGCCAAACAGGAGGTTAAAGGCACTGACTCACCAAGTGGGGAGAGTGTTACTAAAGCGTCTGGAATGTTGCACCCGAGTACCAGGGGAGGAAAACTGAGACACATTTGAACACGTTTCCCGATCACACATGGATCATACTCTGGGTCCACATGCATGTTTTAGCTGAAGGAAGAATACTTAAACCTGGAGAGTTGAGACCCATGGAATGGGTACCATGCAATATGACTTCAAAGGGTCTGCATTTGCTCACTGAACCTCACCAATCCTATCACTGCTGCGTTTATGCTGCTATACACACGCTTGATTCACTTTCGGAGACATATCAATCCATAGGTTTTAAGATTCTTACTAGTCAGGTATATTCTTAGGCGTTTAATATGGGGTGTTGAGTCCACTTCGTTGAGCAAGGAGTAGCTCTTGTCTATTACATATTTGGCTTATGGAACGGTATGTGTGCTAATTTCAATCTCTGGTTTTATGCAGCACCCCAACTCACCTTTCCCCTTAAGCAAGCATAAGTTGGTTTTCTACATTTGAGACCCTGTTCTGTTTTGTAATTCAGTTCCTGTGTAGCCAAGTTTACATTCCGTGTATTAGTGATATCTTATGATGTTTCTTTTTCTGTGTGACTTATTTCACTTAGAATCATCGTACCTGAATCCACTCATTATGCTGCTACAGGCCCGATGACATAGATTTCATTGCTGAGTGATATTGCATTGTACGTAAGTACCACAACTAGTTTATCCATTTCTCGTTTTCTGTGATATTGAACTTGTACCGTAAACGAGGTTCTTGTAAACAGAGCCATCCCAAATTTTGGGGTGGCTGTGTCTTTTTGATTTTAATTTCCCTAAGCTATAGGACCATAAGTGGAAGTGCCCTAGGCTCTGTTGCTTTGTTTTTTAGATGTTTCAGGAAACACCATACACTTCTCCAGAGTGGCTGTTGGCAATTTACATCCCACCCATCAGCATAACAAGGCTCCCAGTTCTCCATGGCCTGTCCTGCCTTTCTCGATTTTACACTTTTTTCAGATGGCCCTTTTGACCTGGGGGCAGTGAGACTTCATTGTAGTGCAGATTTCCTTTGCAAGCTTGCTTGGTTGGCCAAAAAGGGCGTATGCTTTTTTTCCTGAATATATTCAGGAAAAAACGCATACGCCCTTTTTGGCCAAGTGCATCATTGTGGACGTTCTGCCTCTTTTCCTATGCTTTACATGCAATTCCAGTCTACCTCCTGAAATCGGTTTCCTGCAATTCTGCCCCGCTTTCAAGTCCTCTTGGCAGCCTTACTTCAATATATTTTTGGACGATGGCTGTCATTCATATCTCTGCAGCTTTGTGAGTTAGAGTGCCCCTGAGCTCCTTTCTTCAACTCGCTTTCTTGTGAGCTGGCCGCAACACCGCAGGATTGCTTCAGGCCCTAGTGTGGTTCCGGCATGGCATGCTGAGCCTTTGATTAATTCCTCTTTCTGTTGGGAAATGAGAGTTAAATTTTCCCGTCCAGACACCTCAGCTAGTCTCTCATGGGTTCTCCCTATTCCTGTTCATTTTCCGCAGAAATTGCAAACTGGGCCAAACAGGAGGTTAAATGCACTGACTCACCAAGTGGGGAGAGTGTTACTAAAGCGTCTGGATGTTGCACCCGAGTACCAGGGGAGGAAAACTGAGACACATTTGAACACGTTTCCCGATCACACATGGATCATACTCTGGGTCCACATGCATGTTTTAGCTGAAGGAAGAATACTTAAACCTGGAGAGTTGAGACCCATGGAATGGGTACCATGCAATATGACTTCAAAGGGTCTGCATTTGCTCACCGAACCTCACCAATCCTATCACTGCTGCGTTTATGCTGCTATACACACGCTTGATTCACTTTCGGAGACATATCAATCCATAGCTTTTAAGATTCTTACTAGTCAGGTATATTCTTAGGCGTTTAATATGGGGTGTTGAGTCCACTTCGTTGAGCAAGGAGTAGCTCTTGTCTATTACATATTTGGCTTATGGAACGGTATCTGTGCTAATTTCAATCTCTGGTTTTATGCAGCACCCCAACTCACCTTTCCCCTTAAGCAAGCATAAGTTGGTTTTCTACATTTGAGACCCTGTTCTGTTTTGTAATTCAGTTCCTGTGTAGCCAAGTTTACATTCCGTGTATTAGTGATATCTTATGATGTTTCTTTTTCTGTGTGACTTATTTCACTTAGAATCATCGTACCTGAATCCACTCATTATGCTGCTACGGTCCCGATGACATAGATTTCATTGCTGAGTGATATTGCATTGTACGTAAGTACCACAACTAGTTTAGCCATTTCTCGTTTTCTGTGATATTGAACGTGTACCATAAACGAGGTTCTTGTAAACAGAGCCATCCCAAATTTTGGGGTGGCTGTGTATTTTTGATTTTAATTTCCCTAAGTTATAGGACCATAATTGGAAGTGCCCTAGGCTCTGTTGCTTTGTTTTTTAGATGTTTCAGGAAACACCATACACTTCTCCAGAGTGGCTGTTGGCAATTAACATCCCACCCATCAGCATAACAAGGCTCCCAGTTCTCCATGGCCTGTCCTGCCTTTCTCGATTTTACACATTTTTCAGATGACCCTTTTGACCTGGGGGCAGTGAGACTCATTGTAGTGCAGATTTCCTTTGCAAGCTTGCTTGGTTGGCCAAAAAGGGCGTATGCATTTTTTCCTGAATATATTCAGGAAAAAACGCATACGCCCTTTTTGGCCAAGTGCATCATTGTGGACGTTCTGCCTCTTTTCCTATGCTTTACATGCAATTCCAGTCTACCTCCTGAAATCGGTTTCCTGCAATTCTGCCCCGCTTTCAAGTCCTCTTGGCAGCCTTACTTCAATATATTTTTGGACGATAGCTGTCATTCATAACTCTGCAGCTTTGTGAATGACAGTGCCCCTGAGCTCCTTTCTTCAACTCGCTTTCTTGTGAGCTGGCCGCAACACCGCAGGATTGCTTCAGGCCCTAATCTGGTTCCGGCATGGCACGCTGAGCCTTTGGTTAATTCCTCTTCCTGGTGGGAAATGACAGTTAAATTTGCCCGTCCAGACACCTCCAGCTAGTCTCTCATTGGTTCTCCCTATTCCTGTTCATCTTCCGCAGAAATTGCAAACTGGGCCAAACAGGAGGTTAAAGGCACTGACTCTCCAAGTCGGGAGAGTGTTAGTAAAGCGTCTGGAATGTTGCACCCGAGTACCAGGGGACGAGAACTGAGACATATTGGAACACGTCTCCCGATCACACGGTTGATCATACTCTGGGTTCCACGTGCATGTTTTAGCTGAAGGCAGAATCCCTTAAACCTGGAGAGTTGAGACCCGTGGAATGGGTACCATGCAATATGACTTCAAAGGGTCTTCATTTGCTCACCGAACCTCTCCAATCCTATCACTGCTGCGTTTATGCCCCTGTACACACGCTTGATTCTCTTTCAGAGACATAGCAATCCATAGGTTTTAAGATACTTACTAGTCAGGTACATTCTTAGGCGTTTAATATGGGCTGTTGAGTCCATTTCGTTGAGCAAGGAGTAGCTCTTGTCTATTCCATATTTGGCCTAAGGAACTTTATCTGTGCTCATTTCAATCTCTGGTTTTATGCAGCACCCCAACTCACGTTTCCCGTTAAGCAAGCAAAAGTTGGTTTTCTAAATTTGAGACCCTGTTCTGTTTTGTAATCCAGTTCCTGTGTAGCCAAGTTTACATTCCGTGTATTAGTGATATCTTCTGATGTTTCTTTTTCTGTGTGACTTATTTCAGTTAGAATCATCATACCTGAATCCACTCATTATGCTGCTACGGGCCTGATGACATAGATTTCATTGCTGAGTGATATTGCATTGTACGTAAGTACCACAATTTCTTTATCCATTTTTCACTTTCAGTGATATTGAACTTGTACCGTAAACGAGGTTCTTGTAAACAGAGCCGTCCCAAACATTGGGGTGGCTGTGTCTTTTTGATTTTAATTTCCCTAAGCTTTAGGACCATAAGTGGAAGTGCCCTAGGCTCTGTTGCTTTGTTTTTTAGATGTTTCAGGAAACACCATACACTTCTCCCCAGTGGCTGTTGGCAATTTACATCCCGCCCATCAGCATAACAAGGCTCCCAGTTCTCCATCGCATGTCCTGCCTTTCTGGATTTTACACTTTTTTCAGATGGCCTTTTTGACCGGGGGGAAGTGAGACTTCATTGTAGTGCAGATTTCCTTTGTAAGCTTGCTTGGTTGGCCAAAAAGGCCGTATGCGTTTTTTCCTGAATATATTCAGGAAAAAACTCATACGCCCTTTTTGGCCAAGTGCATCATTGTCGATGTTCTGCTTCTTTTCCTATGCTTTAAATGCAATTCCAGTCTACCTCCTGAAATCGGTTTCCTGCAATTCTGCCCCGCTTTCAAGTCCTCTTGGCAGCCTTACTTCAGTATATTTTTGGACGATAGCTGTCATTTATAACTCTGCAGGTTTGTGAATTACAGTGCCCCTGAGCTCCTTTCTTCAACTCGCTTTCTTGGGACCTGGCCGCAACACCGCAGGATTGCTTCAGGCCCTAATCTTGTTCCGGCACGGCACGCTGAGCCTTTGGTTAATTCCTCTTCCTGGTGGGAAATGACAGTTAAATTTGCCCGTCCAGATACCTCCAGCTAGTCTCTCATTGGTTCTCCCTATTCCTGTTCATCTTCCGCAAAAATTGCAAACTGGGCCAAACAGGAGGTTAAAGGCACTGACTCTCCAAGTCGGGAGAGTGTTAGTAAAGCATCTGGAATGTTGCACCCGAGTACCAGGGGACGAGAACTGAGACATATTGGAACACGTCTCCCGATCACACGGTTGATCATACTCTGGGTTCTACATGCATGTTTTAGCTGAAGGCAGAATCCCTTAAACCTGGAGAGTTGAGACCCGTGGAATGGGTACCATGCAATATGACTTCAAAGGGTCTTCATTTGCTCACCGAACCTCTCCAATCCTATCACTGCTGCGTTTATGCCCCTGTACACACGCTTGATTCTCTTTCAGAGACATAGCAATCCATAGGTTTTAAGATACTTACTAGTCAGGTACATTCTTAGGCGTTTAATATGGGGTGTTGAGTCCATTTCGTTGAGCAAGGAGTAGCTCTTGTCTATTCCATATTTGGCCTAAGGAACTTTATCTGTGCTCATTTCAATCTCTGGTTTTATGCAGCACCCCAACTCAACTTTCCCCTTAAGCAAGCATAAGTTGGTTTTCTAAATTTGAGACCCTGTTCTGTTTTGTAATCCAGTTCCTGTGTAGCCAAGTCTACATTCCGTGTATTAGTGATATCTTATGATGTTTCTTTTTCTGTGTGACTTATTTCAGTTAGAATCATCATACCTGAATCCACTCATTATGCTGCTACGGGCCTGATGACATAGATTTCATTGCTGAGTGATATTGCATTGTACGTAAGTACCACAACTTCTTTATCCATTTTTCACTTTCTGCGATATTGAACTTGCACCCTAAACGAGGTTCTTGTAAACAGAGCTGTCCCAAACATTGGGGTGGCTGTGTCTTTTTGATTTTAATTTCCCTAAGCTATAGGACCATAAGTGGAAGTGCCCTAGGCTCCATTGCTATGTTTTTTAGATGTTTCAGGAAGCACCATACACTTCTCCCCAGTGGCTGTTGGCAATTTACATCCCGCCCATCAGCATAACAAGGCTCCCAGTTCTCCATGGCCTGTCCTGCCTTTCTGGATTTTACACTTTTTTCAGATGGCCCTTTTGACCGGGGGGAATTGAGACTTCATTGTAGTGCAGATTTCCTTTGCAAGCTTGCTTGGTTGGCCCAAAAGTGCGTATGCGTTTTTTCCTGAATACATTCAGGAAAAAACGCATACGCCCTTTTGGCCAAGTGCATCATTGTGGACGTTCTGCCTCTTTTCCTATGCTTTAAATGCAATTCCAGTCTACCTCCTGAAATCGGTTTCCTGCAATTCTGCCCCGCTTTCAAGTCCTCTTGGCAGCCTTACTTCAGTATATTTTTGGACGATAGCTGTCATTTATAACTCTGCAGGTTTGTGAATTACAGTGCCCCTGAGCTCCTTTCTTCAACTCGCTTTCTTGGGAGCTGGCCGCAACCCCGCAGGATTGCTTCAGGCCCTAATCTTGTTCCGGCACGGCACGCTGAGCCTTTGGTTAATTCCTCTTCCTGGTGGGAAATGACAGTTAAATTTGCGCATCCAGACACCTCCAGCTAGTCTCTCATTGGTTCTCCCTATTCCTGTTCATCTTCCGCAGAAATTGCAAAGTGGGCTAAACAGGATGTTAAAGGCACTGACTCTCCAAGTCGGGAGAGTGTTAGCAAAGCGTCTGGAATGTTGCACCCGAGTACCAGGGGACGAGAACTGAGACATATTGGAACATGTCTCCCGATCACACGGTTGATCATACTCTGTGTTCCACATGCATGTTTTAGCTGAAGGCAGAATCCCTTAAACCTGGAGAGTTGAGACCTGTGGAATGGGTACCATGCAATATGACTTCAAAGGGTCTTCATTTGCTCACCGAACCTCTCCAATCCTATCACTGCTGCGTTTATGCCCCTGTACACACGCTTGATTTTCTTTCAGAGACATAGCAATCCATAGGTTTTAAGATACTTACTAGTCAGGTACATTCTTAGGCATTAAATATGGGGTGTTGAGTCCATTTCATTGAGCAAGGAGTAGTTCTTGTCTATTCCATATTTGGCTTAAGGAACTTTATCTGTGCTCATTTCAATCTCTGGTTTTATGCAGCACCCCAACTCACCTTTCCCCTTAAGCAAGCATAAGTTGGTTTTCTAAATATGAGACCCTGTTCTGTTTTGTAATCCAGTTCCTGTGTAGCCAAGTTTACATTCCGTGTATTAGTGATATCTTATGATGTTTCTTTTTCTGTGTGACTTATTTCAGGTAGAATCATCATACCTGAATCCACTCATTATGCTGCTACGGGCCTGATGACATAGATTTCATTGCTGAGTGATATTGCATTGTACCTAAGTTCCACAACTTCTTTATCCATTTTTCACTTTCTGTGATATTGAACTTGTACCATAAACGGGGTTCTTGTAAACAGAGCCATCCCAAACTTTGGGGTGGCTCTGTCTTTTTGATTTTAATTTCCCTAAGCTATAGGACCATAAGTGGAAGTGCCCTAGGCTCCGTTGCTTTGTTTTTTAGATGTTTCACAAAACACCATACACTTCTCCCTAGTGGCTGTTGGCAATTTACATCCCGCCCATCAGCATAACAAGGCTCCCAGTTCTCCATGGCCTGTCCTGCCTTTCTGGATTTTACACATTATTCAGATGGCCCTTTTGACCGGGGGGAAGTGAGACTTCATTGTAGTGCAGATTTCCTTTGCAAGCTTGCTTGGTTGGCCAAAAAGTGCGTATGCGTTTTCTCCTGAATATATTCAGGAAAAAACGCATACGCCCTTTTTGGCCAAGTGCATCATTGTGGACGTTCTGCCTCTTTTCTTATGCTTTAAATGCAATTCCAGTCTACCTCCAGAAATCGGTTTCCTGCAATTCTGCCCCACTTTCAAGTCCTCTTGGCAGCCTTACTTCAGTATATTTTTGGACGATAGCTGTCATTTATAACTCTGCAGGTTTGTGAATTACAGTGCCCCTGAGCTCCTTTCTTCAACTCGCTTTCTTGTGAGCTGGCTGCAATATCGCACGATTGCATCAGGCCCTAATTGCGTTCCGGCACGGCACGCTGAGCCTTTGGTTAATTCCTCTTCTTGGTGGGAAATGGGAGTTAAATTTGCCCGTCCAGACACCTCCAACTAGTCTCTCATTGGTTCTCCCTATTCCTGTTCATCTTCCGCAGAAATTGCAAACTGGGCGAAACAGGAGGTTAAAGGCACTGACTCTCCAAGTCGGGAGAGTGTTAGTAAAGCATCTGGAATGTTGCACCCGAGTACCAGGAGACGAGAACTGAGACATATTGGAACACGTCTCCCGATCACATGGTTGATCATACTCTGGGTTCCACATGCATGTTTTAGCTGAAGGAAGAATCCCTTAAACCTGGAGAGTTGAGACCCGTGTTATGGGTACCATGCAATATGACTTCAAACGGTCTTCATTTGCTCACCGAACCTCTCCAATCCTATCACTGCTGCGTTTATGCCCCTGTACACACGCTTGATCCTCTTTCGGAGACATAGCACTCCATAGCTTTTAAGATACTTACTAGTCAGGTACACACTTAGGCGTTTAATATGGGGTGTTGAGTCCATTTCGTTGAGCAAGGAGTAGCTCTTGTCTATTCCATATTTGGCTTAAGGAACTTTATCTGTGCTCATTTCAATCTCTGGTTTTATGCAGCACCCCAACTCACCTTTCCCCTTAAGAAAGCATAAGTTGGTTTTCTAAATTTGAGACCCTGTTCTGTTTTGTAATCCAGTTCCTGTGTAGCCAAGTTTACATTCCGTGAATTAGTGATATCTTATGATGTTTCTTTTTCTGTGTGACTTATTTCAGTTAGAATCATCATACCTGAATCCACTCATTATGCTGCTACGGGCCTGATGACATAGATTTCATTGCTAAGTGATATTGCATTGTACGTAAGTACCACAGTTTCTTTATCCATTTTTCACTTTCTGCGCTATTGAACTTGTACCGTAAACGAGGTTCTTGTAAACAGAGCCGTCCCAAACTTTGGGGTGGCTGTGTCTTTTTGATTTTAATTTCCCTAAGCTATAGGACCATAAGTGGAAGTGCCCTAGGCTCCGCTGCTATGTTTTTTAGATGTTTCAGGAAGCACCATACACTTCTCCTGAGTGGCTGTTGGCAATTTACATCCCGCCCATCAGCATAACAAGGCTCCCAGTTCTCCATGGCCTGTCCTGCCTTTCTGGATTTTACACTTTTTTCAGATGGCCCTTTTGACCGGGGGGAAGTGAGACTTCATTGTAGTGCAGATTTCCGTTGCAAGCTTGCTTGGTTGGCCAAAAAGGGCGTATGCGTTTTTTCCTGAATACATTCAGGAAAAAACGCATACGCCCTTTTTGGCCAAGTGCATCATTGTGGACGTTCTGCCTCTTTTCCTATGCTTTAAATGCAATTCCAGTCTACCTCCTGAAATCGGTTTCCTGCAATTCTGCCCCGCTTTCAAGTCCTCTTGGCAGCCTTACTTCAGTATATTTTTGGACGATAGCTGTCATTTATAACTCTGCAGGTTTGTGAATTACAGTGCCCCTGAGCTCCTTTCTTCAACTCGCTTTCTTGGGAGCTGGCCGCAACCCCGCAGGATTGCTTCAGGCCCTAATCTTGTTCCGGCACGGCACGCTGAGCCTTTGGTTAATTCCTCTTCCTGGTGGGAAATGACAGTTAAATTTGCGCATCCAGACACCTCCAGCTAGTCTCTCATTGGTTCTCCCTATTCCTGTTCATCTTCCGCAGAAATTGCAAAGTGGGCTAAACAGGATGTTAAAGGCACTGACTCTCCAAGTCGGGAGAGTGTTAGCAAAGCGTCTGGAATGTTGCACCCGAGTACCAGGGGACGAGAACTGAGACATATTGGAACATGTCTCCCGATCACACGGTTGATCATACTCTGTGTTCCACATGCATGTTTTAGCTGAAGGCAGAATCCCTTAAACCTGGAGAATTGAGACCTGTGGAATGGGTACCATGCAATATGACTTCAAAGGGTCTTCATTTGCTCACCGAACCTCTCCAATCCTATCACTGCTGCGTTTATGCCCCTGTACACATGCTTGATTTTCTTTCAGAGACATAGCAATCCATAGGTTTTAAGATACTTACTAGTCAGGTACATTCTTAGGCATTAAATATGGGGTGTTGAGTCCATTTCATTGAGCAAGGAGTAGTTCTTGTCTATTCCATATTTGGCTTAAGGAACTTTATCTGTGCTCATTTCAATCTCTGGTTTTATGCAGCACCCCAACTCACCTTTCCCCTTAAGCAAGCATAAGTTGGTTTTCTAAATATGAGACCCTGTTCTGTTTTGTAATCCAGTTCCTGTGTAGCCAAGTTTACATTCCGTGTATTAGTGATATCTTATGATGTTTCTTTTTCTGTGTGACTTATTTCAGGTAGAATCATCATACCTGAATCCACTCATTATGCTGCTACGGGCCTGATGACATAGATTTCATTGCTGAGTGATATTGCATTGTACCTAAGTTCCACAACTTCTTTATCCATTTTTCACTTTCTGTGATATTGAACTTGTACCATAAACGGGGTTCTTGTAAACAGAGCCATCCCAAACTTTGGGGTGGCTCTGTCTTTTTGATTTTAATTTCCCTAAGCTATAGGACCATAAGTGGAAGTGCCCTAGGCTCCGTTGCTTTGTTTTTTAGATGTTTCACAAAACACCATACACTTCTCCCTAGTGGCTGTTGGCAATTTACATCCCGCCCATCAGCATAACAAGGCTCCCAGTTCTCCATGGCCTGTCCTGCCTTTCTGGATTTTACACATTATTCAGATGGCCCTTTTGACCGGGGGGAAGTGAGACTTCATTGTAGTGCAGATTTCCTTTGCAAGCTTGCTTGGTTGGCCAAAAAGTGCGTATGCGTTTTCTCCTGAATATATTCAGGAAAAAACGCATACGCCCTTTTTGGCCAAGTGCATCATTGTGGACGTTCTGCCTCTTTTCTTATGCTTTAAATGCAATTCCAGTCTACCTCCAGAAATCGGTTTCCTGCAATTCTGCCCCACTTTCAAGTCCTCTTGGCAGCCTTACTTCAGTATATTTTTGGACGATAGCTGTCATTTATAACTCTGCAGGTTTGTGAATTACAGTGCCCCTGAGCTCCTTTCTTCAACTCGCTTTCTTGTGAGCTGGCTGCAATATCGCACGATTGCATCAGGCCCTAATTGCGTTCCGGCACGGCACGCTGAGCCTTTGGTTAATTCCTCTTCTTGGTGGGAAATGGGAGTTAAATTTGCCCGTCCAGACACCTCCAACTAGTCTCTCATTGGTTCTCCCTATTCCTGTTCATCTTCCGCAGAAATTGCAAACTGGGCGAAACAGGAGGTTAAAGGCACTGACTCTCCAAGTCGGGAGAGTGTTAGTAAAGCATCTGGAATGTTGCACCCGAGTACCAGGAGACGAGAACTGAGACATATTGGAACACGTCTCCCGATCACATGGTTGATCATACTCTGGGTTCCACATGCATGTTTTAGCTGAAGGAAGAATCCCTTAAACCTGGAGAGTTGAGACCCGTGTTATGGGTACCATGCAATATGACTTCAAAGGGTCTTCATTTGCTCACCGAACCTCTCCAATCCTATCACTGCTGCGTTTATGCCCCTGTACACACGCTTGATCCTCTTTCGGAGACATAGCACTCCATAGCTTTTAAGATACTTACTAGTCAGGTACACACTTAGGCGTTTAATATGGGGTGTTGAGTCCATTTCGTTGAGCAAGGAGTAGCTCTTGTCTATTCCATATTTGGCTTAAGGAACTTTATCTGTGCTCATTTCAATCTCTGGTTTTATGCAGCACCCCAACTCAACTTTCCCCTTAAGAAAGCATAAGTTGGTTTTCTAAATTTGAGACCCTGTTCTGTTTTGTAATCCAGTTCCTGTGTAGCCAAGTTTACATTCCGTGAATTAGTGATATCTTATGATGTTTCTTTTTCTGTGTGACTTATTTCAGTTAGAATCATCATACCTGAATCCACTCATTATGCTGCTACGGGCCTGATGACATAGATTTCATTGCTAAGTGATATTGCATTGTACGTAAGTACCACAGTTTCTTTATCCATTTTTCACTTTCTGCGCTATTGAACTTGTACCGTAAACGAGGTTCTTGTAAACAGAGCCGTCCCAAACTTTGGGGTGGCTGTGTCTTTTTGATTTTAATTTCCCTAAGCTATAGGACCATAAGTGGAAGTGCCCTAGGCTCCGCTGCTATGTTTTTTAGATGTTTCAGGAAGCAGCATACACTTCTCCCCAGTGGCTGTTGGCAATTTACATCCCGCCCATCAGCATAACAAGGCTCCCAGTTCTCCATGGCCTGTCCTGCCTTTCTGGATTTTACACTTTTTTCAGATGGCCCTTTTGACCGGGGGGAATTGAGACTTCATTGTAGTGCAGATTTCCTTTGCAAGCTTGCTTGGTTGGCCCAAAAGTGCGTATGCGTTTTTTCCTGAATACATTCAGGAAAAAACGCATACGCCCTTTTTGGCCAAGTGCATCATTGTGGACGTTCTGCCTCTTTTCCTATGCTTTAAATGCAATTCCAGTCTACCTCCTGAAATCGGTTTCCTGCAATTCTGCCCCGCTTTCAAGTCCTCTTGGCAGCCTTACTTCAGTATATTTTTGGACGATAGCTGTCATTTATAACTCTGCAGGTTTGTGAATTACAGTGCCCCTGAGCTCCTTTCTTCAACTCGCTTTCTTGGGAGCTGGCCGCAACCCCGCAGGATTGCTTCAGGCCCTAATCTTGTTCCGGCACGGCACGCTGAGCCTTTGGTTAATTCCTCTTCCTGGTGGGAAATGACAGTTAAATTTGCGCATCCAGACACCTCCAGCTAGTCTCTCATTGGTTCTCCCTATTCCTGTTCATCTTCCGCAGAAATTGCAAAGTGGGCTAAACAGGATGTTAAAGGCACTGACTCTCCAAGTCGGGAGAGTGTTAGCAAAGCGTCTGGAATGTTGCACCCGAGTACCAGGGGACGAGAACTGAGACATATTGGAACATGTCTCCCGATCACACGGTTGATCATACTCTGTGTTCCACATGCATGTTTTAGCTGAAGGCAGAATCCCTTAAACCTGGAGAATTGAGACCTGTGGAATGGGTACCATGCAATATGACATCAAAGGGTCTTCATTTGCTCACCGAACCTCTCCAATCCTATCACTGCTGCGTTTATGCCCCTGTACACATGCTTGATTTTCTTTCAGAGACATAGCAATCCATAGGTTTTAAGATACTTACTAGTCAGGTACATTCTTAGGCATTAAATATGGGGTGTTGAGTCCATTTCATTGAGCAAGGAGTAGTTCTTGTCTATTCCATATTTGGCTTAAGGAACTTTATCTGTGCTCATTTCAATCTCTGGTTTTATGCAGCACCCCAACTCACCTTTCCCCTTAAGCAAGCATAAGTTGGTTTTCTAAATATGAGACCCTGTTCTGTTTTGTAATCCAGTTCCTGTGTAGCCAAGTTTACATTCCGTGTATTAGTGATATCTTATGATGTTTCTTTTTCTGTGTGACTTATTTCAGGTAGAATCATCATACCTGAATCCACTCATTATGCTGCTACGGGCCTGATGACATAGATTTCATTGCTGAGTGATATTGCATTGTACCTAAGATCCACAACTTCTTTATCCATTTTTCACTTTCTGTGATATTGAACTTGTACCATAAACGGGGTTCTTGTAAACAGAGCCATCCCAAACTTTGGGGTGGCTCTGTCTTTTTGATTTTAATTTCCCTAAGCTATAGGACCATAAGTGGAAGTGCCCTAGGCTCCGTTGCTTTGTTTTTTAGATGTTTCACAAAACACCATACACTTCTCCCTAGTGGCTGTTGGCAATTTACATCCCGCCCATCAGCATAACAAGGCTCCCAGTTCTCCATGGCCTGTCCTGCCTTTCTGGATTTTACACATTATTCAGATGGCCCTTTTGACCGGGGGGAAGTGAGACTTCATTGTAGTGCAGATTTCCTTTGCAAGCTTGCTTGGTTGGCCAAAAAGTGCGTATGCGTTTTCTCCTGAATATATTCAGGAAAAAACGCATACGCCCTTTTTGGCCAAGTGCATCATTGTGGACGTTCTGCCTCTTTTCTTATGCTTTAAATGCAATTCCAGTCTACCTCCAGAAATCGTTTTCCTGCAATTCTGCCCCACTTTCAAGTCCTCTTGGCAGCCTTACTTCAGTATATTTTTGGACGATAGCTGTCATTTATAACTCTGCAGGTTTGTGAATTACAGTGCCCCTGAGCTCCTTTCTTCAACTCGCTTTCTTGTGAGCTGGCTGCAATATCGCACGATTGCATCAGGCCCTAATTGCGTTCCGGCACGGCACGCTGAGCCTTTGGTTAATTCCTCTTCTTGGTGGGAAATGGGAGTTAAATTTGCCCGTCCAGACACCTCCAACTAGTCTCTCATTGGTTCTCCCTATTCCTGTTCATCTTCCGCAGAAATTGCAAACTGGGCGAAACAGGAGGTTAAAGGCACTGACTCTCCAAGTCGGGAGAGTGTTAGTAAAGCATCTGGAATGTTGCACCCGAGTACCAGGAGACGAGAACTGAGACATATTGGAACACGTCTCCCGATCACATGGTTGATCATACTCTGGGTTCCACATGCATGTTTTAGCTGAAGGAAGAATCCCTTAAACCTGGAGAGTTGAGACCCGTGTTATGGGTACCATGCAATATGACTTCAAAGGGTCTTCATTTGCTCACCGAACCTCTCCAATCCTATCACTGCTGCGTTTATGCCCCTGTACACACGCTTGATCCTCTTTCGGAGACATAGCACTCCATAGCTTTTAAGATACTTACTAGTCAGGTACACACTTAGGCGTTTAATATGGGGTGTTGAGTCCATTTCGTTGAGCAAGGAGTAGCTCTTGTCTATTCCATATTTGGCTTAAGGAACTTTATCTGTGCTCATTTCAATCTCTGGTTTTATGCAGCACCCCAACTCAACTTTCCCCTTAAGAAAGCATAAGTTGGTTTTCTAAATTTGAGACCCTGTTCTGTTTTGTAATCCAGTTCCTGTGTAGCCAAGTTTACATTCCGTGAATTAGTGATATCTTATGATGTTTCTTTTTCTGTGTGACTTATTTCAGTTAGAATCATCATACCTGAATCCACTCATTATGCTGCTACGGGCCTGATGACATAGATTTCATTGCTAAGTGATATTGCATTGTACGTAAGTACCACAGTTTCTTTATCCATTTTTCACTTTCTGCGCTATTGAACTTGTACCGTAAACGAGGTTCTTGTAAACAGAGCCGTCCCAAACTTTGGGGTGGCTGTGTCTTTTTGATTTTAATTTCCCTAAGCTATAGGACCATAAGTGGAAGTGCCCTAGGCTCCGCTGCTATGTTTTTTAGATGTTTCAGGAAGCACCATACACTTCTCCTGAGTGGCTGTTGGCAATTTACATCCCGCCCATCAGCATAACAAGGCTCCCAGTTCTCCATGGCCTGTCCTGCCTTTCTGGATTTTACACTTTTTTCAGATGGCCCTTTTGACCGGGGGGAAGTGAGACTTCATTGTAGTGCAGATTTCCGTTGCAAGCTTGCTTGGTTGGCCAAAAAGGGCGTATGCGTTTTTTCCTGAATATATTCAGGAAAAAACGCATACGCCCTTTTTGGCCAAGTGCATCATTGTGGATGTTCTGCCTCTTTTCCTATGCTTTAAATGCAATTCCAGTCTACCTCCTGAAATCGGTTTCCTGCAATTCTGCCCCGCTTTCAAGTCCTCTTGGCAGCCTTAATTCAGTATATTTTTGGACGATAGCTGTCATTTATAACTCTGCAGGTTTGTGAATTACAGTGCCCCTGAGCTCCTTTCTTCAACTCGCTTTCTTGTGAGCTGGCCGCAACACCGCAGGTTGCTTCAGGCCCTAATCTGGTTCTGGCACGGCACGCTTAGCATTTGGTTAATTCCTCTTCCTGTTGGGAAATGGGAGTTAAATTTGCCCGTCCAGACACCTCCAGCTAGTCTCTCATTGGTTCTCCCTATTCCTGTTCATCTTCCACAGAAATTCCAAACTGGGCCAAACAGGAGGTTAAAGGCACTGACTCTCCAAGTCGGGAGAGTGTTAGTAAAGCATCTGGAATGTTGCAGCCGAGTACCAGGGAACGAGAACTGAGACATATTGGAACACGTCTCCCGATCACACGGTTGATCATACTCTGGGTTCCACATGCATGTTTTAGCTGAAGGAAGAATCCCTAAAACCTGGAGAGTTGAGACCCGTGGAATGGGTACCATGCAATATGACTTCAAAGTGTCTTCATTTGCTCACCGAACCTCTCCAATCCTATCACTGCTGCGTTTATGCCCCTGTACACACGCTTGATTCTCTTTCAGAGACATAGCAATCCATAGGTTTTAAGATACTTACTAGTCAGGTACATTCTTAGGCGTTTAATATGGGGTGTTGAGTCCATTTCGTTGAGCAAGGAGTAGTTCTTGTCTATTCCATATTTGGCTTAAGGAACTTTATCTGTGCTCATTTCAATCTCTGGTTTTATGCAGCACTTCAACTCACCTTTCCCCTTAAGCCAGCATAAGTTGGTTTTCTAAATTTGAGACCCTGTTCTGTTTTGTAATCCAGTTCCTGTGTAGCCAAGTTTACATTCCGTGTATTAGTGATATCTTATGATGTTTCTATTTCTGTGTGACTTATTTCAGTTAGAATCATCATACCTGAATCCACTCATTATGCTGCTACGGGCCTGATGACATACATTTCATTGCTGAGTGATATTGCATTGTACGTAAGTACCACAACTTCTTTATCCATTTTTCACTTTCTGCGATATTGAACTTGTACCGTAAACGAGGTTCTTGTAAACAGAGCCGTCCCAAACTTTGGGGTGGCTGTGTCTTTTTGATTTTAATTTCACTAAGCTATAGGACTATAAGTGGAAGTGTCCTAGGCTCTGTTGCTTTGTTTTTTAGATGTTTCAGGAAACACCATACACTTCTCCTGAGTGGCTGTTGGCAATTTACATCCCGCCCATCAACATAACAAGGCTCCCAGTTCTCCATGGCCTGTCCTGTTTTTCTGGATTTTACGCTTTTTTCAGATGGCCCTTTTGACCAGATGGAAGTGAGACTTCATTGTAGTGCAGATTTCCTTTGCAAGCTTGCTTGGTTGGCCAAAAAGTGCGTATGCGTTTTTTCCTGAATATATTCAGGATAAAACACATACGCCCTTTTTGGCCAAGTGCATCATTGTGGACGTTCTGCCTCTTTTCCTATGCTTTAAATGCAATTCCAGTCTACCTCCTGAAATCGGTTTCCTGCAATTCTGCCCCACTTTCAAGTCCTCTTGGCAGCCTT
Organism: Leucopleurus acutus; assembly: GCF_964270905.1. Taxonomy (NCBI): domain Eukaryota; kingdom Metazoa; phylum Chordata; class Mammalia; order Artiodactyla; family Delphinidae; genus Leucopleurus; species Leucopleurus acutus. The sequence goes on from NC_139161.1 coordinate 61,089,529, forward strand.
ACTTCAGTATATTTTTGGACGATAGCTGTCATTTATAACTCTGCAGGTTTGTGAATTACAGTGTCCCTGAGCTCCTTTCTTCAACTCGCTTTCTTGTGAGCTGGCCGCAACACCGCAGGATTGCTTCAGGCCCTAATCTGGTTCCGGCACGGCACGCTGAGCCTTTGGTTAATTCCTCTTCCTGGTGGGAAATGAGAGTTAAATTTGCCCGTCCAGACACCTCCAGCTAGTCTCTCATTGGTTCTCCCTATTCCTGTTCATCTTCCACAGAATTTGCATACTGGGCCAAACAGGAGGTTAAAGGCACTGACTCTCCAAGTCGGGAGAGTGTTAGTAAAGCATCTGGAATGTTGCACCCGAGTACCAGGGGACGAGAACTGAGACATATTGGAACACGTCTCTCGATCACACGGTTGATCATACTCTGGGTTCCACATGCATGTTTTAGCTGAAGGAAGAATCCCTTAAACCTGGAGAGTTGAGACCCGTGGAATGGGTACCATGCAATATGACTTCAAAGGGTCTTCATTTGCTCACCGAACCTCTCCAATCCTATCACTGCTGCGTTTATGCCCCTGTACACACGCTTGATTCTCTTTCAGAGACATAGCAATCCATAGGTTTTAAGATACTTACTAGTCAGGTACATTCTTAGGCGTTTAATATGGGCTGTTGAGTCCATTTCGTTGAGCAAGGAGTAGTTCTTGTCTATTCCATATTTGGCTTAAGGAACTTTATCTGTGCTCATTTCAATCTCTGGTTTTATGCAGCACCCCAACTCACATTTCCCGTTAAGCAAGCAAAAGTTGGTTTTCTAAATTTGAGACCCTGTTCTGTTTTGTAATCCAGTTCCTGTGTAGCCAAGTTTACATTCCGTGTATTAGTGATATCTTATGATGTTTCTTTTTCTGTGTGACTTATTTCAGTTAGAATCATCATACCTGAATCCACTCATTATGCTGCTACGGGCCTGATGACATAGATTTCATTGCTGAGTGATATTGCATTGTACGTAAGTACCACAATTTCTTTATCCATTTTTCACTTTCAGTGATATTGAACTTGTACCGTAAACGAGGTTCTTGTAAACAGAGCCGTCCCAAACATTGGGGTGGCTGTGTCTTTTTGATTTTAATTTCCCTAAGCTTTAGGACCATAAGTGGAAGTGCCCTAGGCTCTGTTGCTTTGTTTTTTAGATGTTTCAGGAAACACCATACACTTCTCCCCAGTGGCTGTTGGCAATTTACATCCCGCCCATCAGCATAACAAGGCTCCCAGTTCTCCATCGCATGTCCTGCCTTTCTGGATTTTACACTTTTTTCAGATGGCCTTTTTGACCGGGGGGAAGTGAGACTTCATTGTAGTGCAGATTTCCTTTGTAAGCTTGCTTGGTTGGCCAAAAAGGCCGTATGCGTTTTTTCCTGAATATATTCAGGAAAAAACGCATACGCCCTTTTAGGCCAAGTGCATCATTGTCGATGTTCTGCTTCTTTTCCTATGCTTTAAATGCAATTCCAGTCTACCTCCTGAAATCGGTTTCCTGCAATTCTGCCCCGCTTTCAAGTCCTCTTGGCAGCCTTACTTCAGTATATTTTTGGACGATAGCTGTCATTTATAACTCTGCAGGTTTGTGAATTACAGTGCCCCTGAGCTCCTTTCTTCAACTCGCTTTCTTGGGAGCTGGCCGCAACACCGCAGGATTGCTTCAGGCCCTAATCTTGTTCCGGCACGGCACGCTGAGCCTTTGGTTAATTCCTCTTCCTGGTGGGAAATGACAGTTAAATTTGCCCGTCCAGATACCCCCAGCTAGTCTCTCATTGGTTCTCCCTATTCCTGTTCATCTTCCGCAAAAATTGCAAACTGGGCCAAACAGGAGGTTAAAGGCACTGACTCTCCAAGTCGGGAGAGTGTTAGTAAAGCATCTGGAATGTTGCACCCGAGTACCAGGGGACGAGAACTGAGACATATTGGAACACGTCTCCCGATCACACGGTTGATCATACTCTGGGTTCTACATGCATGTTTTAGCTGAAGGCAGAATCCCTTAAACCTGGAGAGTTGAGACCCGTGGAATGGGTACCATGCAATATGACTTCAAAGGGTCTTCATTTGCTCACCGAACCTCTCCAATCCTATCACTGCTGCGTTTATGCCCCTGTACACACGCTTGATTTTCTTTCAGAGACATAGCAATCCATAGGTTTTAAGATACTTACTAGTCAGGTACATTCTTAGGCGTTTAATATGGGGTGTTGAGTCCATTTCGTTGAGCAAGGAGTAGCTCTTGTCTATTCCATATTTGGCTTAAGGAACTTTATCTGTGCTCATTTCAATCTCTGGTTTTATGCAGCACCCCAACTCACGTTTCCCGTTAAGCAAGCAAAAGTTGGTTTTCTAAATTTGAGACCCTGTTCTGTTTTGTAATCCAGTTCCTGTGTAGCCAAGTTTACATTCCGTGTATTAGTGATATCTTCTGATGTTTCTTTTTCTGTGTGACTTATTTCAGTTAGAATCATCATACCTGAATCCACTCATTATGCTGCTACGGGCCTGATGACATAGATTTCATTGCTGAGTGATATTGCATTGTACGTAAGTACCACAATTTCTTTATCCATTTTTCACTTTCAGTGATATTGAACTTGTACCGTAAACGAGGTTCTTGTAAACAGAGCTGTCCCAAACATTGGGGTGGCTGTGTCTTTTTGATTTTAATTTCCCTAAGCTTTAGGACCATAAGTGGAAGTGCCCTAGGCTCTGTTGCTTTGTTTTTTAGATGTTTCAGGAAACACCATACACTTCTCCCCAGTGGCTGTTGGCAATTTACATCCCGCCCATCAGCATAACAAGGCTCCCAGTTCTCCATCGCATGTCCTGCCTTTCTGGATTTTACACTTTTTTCAGATGGCCTTTTTGACCGGGGGGAAGTGAGACTTCATTGTAGTGCAGATTTCCTTTGTAAGCTTGCTTGGTTGGCCAAAAAGGCCGTATGCGTTTTTTCCTGAATATATTCAGGAAAAAACTCATACGCCCTTTTTGGCCAAGTGCATCATTGTCGATGTTCTGCTTCTTTTCCTATGCTTTAAATGCAATTCCAGTCTACCTCCTGAAATCGGTTTCCTGCAATTCTGCCCCGCTTTCAAGTCCTCTTGGCAGCCTTACTTCAGTATATTTTTGGACGATAGCTGTCATTTATAACTCTGCAGGTTTGTGAATTACAGTGCCCCTGAGCTCCTTTCTTCAACTCGCTTTCTTGGGAGCTGGCCGCAACACCGCAGGATTGCTTCAGGCCCTAATCTTGTTCCGGCACGGCACGCTGAGCCTTTGGTTAATTCCTCTTCCTGGTGGGAAATGACAGTTAAATTTGCCCGTCCAGATACCTCCAGCTAGTCTCTCATTGGTTCTCCCTATTCCTGTTCATCTTCCGCAAAAATTGCAAACTGGGCCAAACAGGAGGTTAAAGGCACTGACTCTCCAAGTCGGGAGAGTGTTAGTAAAGCATCTGGAATGTTGCACCCGAGTACCAGGGGACGAGAACTGAGACATATTGGAACACGTCTCCCGATCACACGGTTGATCATACTCTGGGTTCTACATGCATGTTTTAGCTGAAGGCAGAATCCCTTAAACCTGGAGAGTTGAGACCCGTGGAATGGGTACCATGCAATATGACTTCAAAGGGTCTTCATTTGCTCACCGAACCTCTCCAATCCTATCACTGCTGCGTTTATGCCCCTGTACACACGCTTGATTCTCTTTCAGAGACATAGCAATCCATAGGTTTTAAGATACTTACTAGTCAGGTACATTCTTAGGCGTTTAATATGGGGTGTTGAGTCCATTTCGTTGAGCAAGGAGTAGCTCTTGTCTATTCCATATTTGGCCTAAGGAACTTTATCTGTGCTCATTTCAATCTCTGGTTTTATGCAGCACCCCAACTCAACTTTCCCCTTAAGCAAGCATAAGTTGGTTTTCTAAATTTGAGACCCTGTTCTGTTTTGTAATCCAGTTCCTGTGTAGCCAAGTCTACATTCCGTGTATTAGTGATATCTTATGATGTTTCTTTTTCTGTGTGACTTATTTCAGTTAGAATCATCATACCTGAATCCACTCATTATGCTGCTACGGGCCTGATGACATAGATTTCATTGCTGAGTGATATTGCATTGTACGTAAGTACCACAACTTCTTTATCCATTTTTCACTTTCTGCGATATTGAACTTGCACCCTAAACGAGGTTCTTGTAAACAGAGCTGTCCCAAACATTGGGGTGGCTGTGTCTTTTTGATTTTAATTTCCCTAAGCTATAGGACCATAAGTGGAAGTGCCCTAGGCTCCGTTGCTATGTTTTTTAGATGTTTCAGGAAGCACCATACACTTCTCCCCAGTGGCTGTTGGCAATTTACATCCCGCCCATCAGCATAACAAGGCTCCCAGTTCTCCATGGCCTGTCCTGCCTTTCTGGATTTTACACTTTTTTCAGATGGCCCTTTTGACCGGGGGGAATTGAGACTTCATTGTAGTGCAGATTTCCTTTGCAAGCTTGCTTGGTTGGCCCAAAAGTGCGTATGCGTTTTTTCCTGAATACATTCAGGAAAAAACGCATACGCCCTTTTGGCCAAGTGCATCATTGTGGACGTTCTGCCTCTTTTCCTATGCTTTAAATGCAATTCCAGTCTACCTCCTGAAATCGGTTTCCTGCAATTCTGCCCCGCTTTCAAGTCCTCTTGGCAGCCTTACTTCAGTATATTTTTGGACGATAGCTGTCATTTATAACTCTGCAGGTTTGTGAATTACAGTGCCCCTGAGCTCCTTTCTTCAACTCGCTTTCTTGGGAGCTGGCCGCAACCCCGCAGGATTGCTTCAGGCCCTAATCTTGTTCCGGCACGGCACGCTGAGCCTTTGGTTAATTCCTCTTCCTGGTGGGAAATGACAGTTAAATTTGCGCATCCAGACACCTCCAGCTAGTCTCTCATTGGTTCTCCCTATTCCTGTTCATCTTCCGCAGAAATTGCAAAGTGGGCTAAACAGGATGTTAAAGGCACTGACTCTCCAAGTCGGGAGAGTGTTAGCAAAGCGTCTGGAATGTTGCACCCGAGTACCAGGGGACGAGAACTGAGACATATTGGAACATGTCTCCCGATCACACGGTTGATCATACTCTGTGTTCCACATGCATGTTTTAGCTGAAGGCAGAATCCCTTAAACCTGGAGAGTTGAGACCTGTGGAATGGGTACCATGCAATATGACTTCAAAGGGTCTTCATTTGCTCACCGAACCTCTCCAATCCTATCACTGCTGCGTTTATGCCCCTGTACACACGCTTGATTTTCTTTCAGAGACATAGCAATCCATAGGTTTTAAGATACTTACTAGTCAGGTACATTCTTAGGCATTAAATATGGGGTGTTGAGTCCATTTCATTGAGCAAGGAGTAGTTCTTGTCTATTCCATATTTGGCTTAAGGAACTTTATCTGTGCTCATTTCAATCTCTGGTTTTATGCAGCACCCCAACTCACCTTTCCCCTTAAGCAAGCATAAGTTGGTTTTCTAAATATGAGACCCTGTTCTGTTTTGTAATCCAGTTCCTGTGTAGCCAAGTTTACATTCCGTGTATTAGTGATATCTTATGATGTTTCTTTTTCTGTGTGACTTATTTCAGGTAGAATCATCATACCTGAATCCACTCATTATGCTGCTACGGGCCTGATGACATAGATTTCATTGCTGAGTGATATTGCATTGTACCTAAGTTCCACAACTTCTTTATCCATTTTTCACTTTCTGTGATATTGAACTTGTACCATAAACGGGGTTCTTGTAAACAGAGCCATCCCAAACTTTGGGGTGGCTCTGTCTTTTTGATTTTAATTTCCCTAAGCTATAGGACCATAAGTGGAAGTGCCCTAGGCTCCGTTGCTTTGTTTTTTAGATGTTTCACAAAACACCATACACTTCTCCCTAGTGGCTGTTGGCAATTTACATCCCGCCCATCAGCATAACAAGGCTCCCAGTTCTCCATGGCCTGTCCTGCCTTTCTGGATTTTACACATTATTCAGATGGCCCTTTTGACCGGGGGGAAGTGAGACTTCATTGTAGTGCAGATTTCCTTTGCAAGCTTGCTTGGTTGGCCAAAAAGTGCGTATGCGTTTTCTCCTGAATATATTCAGGAAAAAACGCATACGCCCTTTTTGGCCAAGTGCATCATTGTGGACGTTCTGCCTCTTTTCTTATGCTTTAAATGCAATTCCAGTCTACCTCCAGAAATCGGTTTCCTGCAATTCTGCCCCACTTTCAAGTCCTCTTGGCAGCCTTACTTCAGTATATTTTTGGACGATAGCTGTCATTTATAACTCTGCAGGTTTGTGAATTACAGTGCCCCTGAGCTCCTTTCTTCAACTCGCTTTCTTGTGAGCTGGCTGCAATATCGCACGATTGCATCAGGCCCTAATTGCGTTCCGGCACGGCACGCTGAGCCTTTGGTTAATTCCTCTTCTTGGTGGGAAATGGGAGTTAAATTTGCCCGTCCAGACACCTCCAACTAGTCTCTCATTGGTTCTCCCTATTCCTGTTCATCTTCCGCAGAAATTGCAAACTGGGCGAAACAGGAGGTTAAAGGCACTGACTCTCCAAGTCGGGAGAGTGTTAGTAAAGCATCTGGAATGTTGCACCCGAGTACCAGGAGACGAGAACTGAGACATATTGGAACACGTCTCCCGATCACATGGTTGATCATACTCTGGGTTCCACATGCATGTTTTAGCTGAAGGAAGAATCCCTTAAACCTGGAGAGTTGAGACCCGTGTTATGGGTACCATGCAATATGACTTCAAAGGGTCTTCATTTGCTCACCGAACCTCTCCAATCCTATCACTGCTGCGTTTATGCCCCTGTACACACGCTTGATCCTCTTTCGGAGACATAGCACTCCATAGCTTTTAAGATACTTACTAGTCAGGTACACACTTAGGCGTTTAATATGGGGTGTTGAGTCCATTTCGTTGAGCAAGGAGTAGCTCTTGTCTATTCCATATTTGGCTTAAGGAACTTTATCTGTGCTCATTTCAATCTCTGGTTTTATGCAGCACCCCAACTCACCTTTCCCCTTAAGAAAGCATAAGTTGGTTTTCTAAATTTGAGACCCTGTTCTGTTTTGTAATCCAGTTCCTGTGTAGCCAAGTTTACATTCCGTGAATTAGTGATATCTTATGATGTTTCTTTTTCTGTGTGACTTATTTCAGTTAGAATCATCATACCTGAATCCACTCATTATGCTGCTACGGGCCTGATGACATAGATTTCATTGCTAAGTGATATTGCATTGTACGTAAGTACCACAGTTTCTTTATCCATTTTTCACTTTCTGCGCTATTGAACTTGTACCGTAAACGAGGTTCTTGTAAACAGAGCCGTCCCAAACTTTGGGGTGGCTGTGTCTTTTTGATTTTAATTTCCCTAAGCTATAGGACCATAAGTGGAAGTGCCCTAGGCTCCGCTGCTATGTTTTTTAGATGTTTCAGGAAGCACCATACACTTCTCCTGAGTGGCTGTTGGCAATTTACATCCCGCCCATCAGCATAACAAGGCTCCCAGTTCTCCATGGCCTGTCCTGCCTTTCTGGATTTTACACTTTTTTCAGATGGCCCTTTTGACCGGGGGGAAGTGAGACTTCATTGTAGTGCAGATTTCCGTTGCAAGCTTGCTTGGTTGGCCAAAAAGGGCGTATGCGTTTTTTCCTGAATACATTCAGGAAAAAACGCATACGCCCTTTTTGGCCAAGTGCATCATTGTGGACGTTCTGCCTCTTTTCCTATGCTTTAAATGCAATTCCAGTCTACCTCCTGAAATCGGTTTCCTGCAATTCTGCCCCGCTTTCAAGTCCTCTTGGCAGCCTTACTTCAGTATATTTTTGGACGATAGCTGTCATTTATAACTCTGCAGGTTTGTGAATTACAGTGCCCCTGAGCTCCTTTCTTCAACTCGCTTTCTTGGGAGCTGGCCGCAACCCCGCAGGATTGCTTCAGGCCCTAATCTTGTTCCGGCACGGCACGCTGAGCCTTTGGTTAATTCCTCTTCCTGGTGGGAAATGACAGTTAAATTTGCGCATCCAGACACCTCCAGCTAGTCTCTCATTGGTTCTCCCTATTCCTGTTCATCTTCCGCAGAAATTGCAAAGTGGGCTAAACAGGATGTTAAAGGCACTGACTCTCCAAGTCGGGAGAGTGTTAGCAAAGCGTCTGGAATGTTGCACCCGAGTACCAGGGGACGAGAACTGAGACATATTGGAACATGTCTCCCGATCACACGGTTGATCATACTCTGTGTTCCACATGCATGTTTTAGCTGAAGGCAGAATCCCTTAAACCTGGAGAATTGAGACCTGTGGAATGGGTACCATGCAATATGACTTCAAAGGGTCTTCATTTGCTCACCGAACCTCTCCAATCCTATCACTGCTGCGTTTATGCCCCTGTACACATGCTTGATTTTCTTTCAGAGACATAGCAATCCATAGGTTTTAAGATACTTACTAGTCAGGTACATTCTTAGGCATTAAATATGGGGTGTTGAGTCCATTTCATTGAGCAAGGAGTAGTTCTTGTCTATTCCATATTTGGCTTAAGGAACTTTATCTGTGCTCATTTCAATCTCTGGTTTTATGCAGCACCCCAACTCACCTTTCCCCTTAAGCAAGCATAAGTTGGTTTTCTAAATATGAGACCCTGTTCTGTTTTGTAATCCAGTTCCTGTGTAGCCAAGTTTACATTCCGTGTATTAGTGATATCTTATGATGTTTCTTTTTCTGTGTGACTTATTTCAGGTAGAATCATCATACCTGAATCCACTCATTATGCTGCTACGGGCCTGATGACATAGATTTCATTGCTGAGTGATATTGCATTGTACCTAAGTTCCACAACTTCTTTATCCATTTTTCACTTTCTGTGATATTGAACTTGTACCATAAACGGGGTTCTTGTAAACAGAGCCATCCCAAACTTTGGGGTGGCTCTGTCTTTTTGATTTTAATTTCCCTAAGCTATAGGACCATAAGTGGAAGTGCCCTAGGCTCCGTTGCTTTGTTTTTTAGATGTTTCACAAAACACCATACACTTCTCCCTAGTGGCTGTTGGCAATTTACATCCCGCCCATCAGCATAACAAGGCTCCCAGTTCTCCATGGCCTGTCCTGCCTTTCTGGATTTTACACATTATTCAGATGGCCCTTTTGACCGGGGGGAAGTGAGACTTCATTGTAGTGCAGATTTCCTTTGCAAGCTTGCTTGGTTGGCCAAAAAGTGCGTATGCGTTTTCTCCTGAATATATTCAGGAAAAAACGCATACGCCCTTTTTGGCCAAGTGCATCATTGTGGACGTTCTGCCTCTTTTCTTATGCTTTAAATGCAATTCCAGTCTACCTCCAGAAATCGTTTTCCTGCAATTCTGCCCCACTTTCAAGTCCTCTTGGCAGCCTTACTTCAGTATATTTTTGGACGATAGCTGTCATTTATAACTCTGCAGGTTTGTGAATTACAGTGCCCCTGAGCTCCTTTCTTCAACTCGCTTTCTTGTGAGCTGGCTGCAATATCGCACGATTGCATCAGGCCCTAATTGCGTTCCGGCACGGCACGCTGAGCCTTTGGTTAATTCCTCTTCTTGGTGGGAAATGGGAGTTAAATTTGCCCGTCCAGACACCTCCAACTAGTCTCTCATTGGTTCTCCCTATTCCTGTTCATCTTCCGCAGAAATTGCAAACTGGGCGAAACAGGAGGTTAAAGGCACTGACTCTCCAAGTCGGGAGAGTGTTAGTAAAGCATCTGGAATGTTGCACCCGAGTACCAGGAGACGAGAACTGAGACATATTGGAACACGTCTCCCGATCACATGGTTGATCATACTCTGGGTTCCACATGCATGTTTTAGCTGAAGGAAGAATCCCTTAAACCTGGAGAGTTGAGACCCGTGTTATGGGTACCATGCAATATGACTTCAAAGGGTCTTCATTTGCTCACCGAACCTCTCCAATCCTATCACTGCTGCGTTTATGCCCCTGTACACACGCTTGATCCTCTTTCGGAGACATAGCACTCCATAGCTTTTAAGATACTTACTAGTCAGGTACACACTTAGGCGTTTAATATGGGGTGTTGAGTCCATTTCGTTGAGCAAGGAGTAGCTCTTGTCTATTCCATATTTGGCTTAAGGAACTTTATCTGTGCTCATTTCAATCTCTGGTTTTATGCAGCACCCCAACTCAACTTTCCCCTTAAGAAAGCATAAGTTGGTTTTCTAAATTTGAGACCCTGTTCTGTTTTGTAATCCAGTTCCTGTGTAGCCAAGTTTACATTCCGTGAATTAGTGATATCTTATGATGTTTCTTTTTCTGTGTGACTTATTTCAGTTAGAATCATCATACCTGAATCCACTCATTATGCTGCTACGGGCCTGATGACATAGATTTCATTGCTAAGTGATATTGCATTGTACGTAAGTACCACAGTTTCTTTATCCATTTTTCACTTTCTGCGCTATTGAACTTGTACCGTAAACGAGGTTCTTGTAAACAGAGCCGTCCCAAACTTTGGGGTGGCTGTGTCTTTTTGATTTTAATTTCCCTAAGCTATAGGACCATAAGTGGAAGTGCCCTAGGCTCCGCTGCTATGTTTTTTAGATGTTTCAGGAAGCACCATACACTTCTCCCCAGTGGCTGTTGGCAATTTACATCCCGCCCATCAGCATAACAAGGCTCCCAGTTCTCCATGGCCTGTCCTGCCTTTCTGGATTTTACACTTTTTTCAGATGGCCCTTTTGACCGGGGGGAATTGAGACTTCATTGTAGTGCAGATTTCCTTTGCAAGCTTGCTTGGTTGGCCCAAAAGTGCGTATGCGTTTTTTCCTGAATACATTCAGGAAAAAACGCATACGCCCTTTTTGGCCAAGTGCATCATTGTGGACGTTCTGCCTCTTTTCCTATGCTTTAAATGCAATTCCAGTCTACCTCCTGAAATCGGTTTCCTGCAATTCTGCCCCGCTTTCAAGTCCTCTTGGCAGCCTTACTTCAGTATATTTTTGGACGATAGCTGTCATTTATAACTCTGCAGGTTTGTGAATTACAGTGCCCCTGAGCTCCTTTCTTCAACTCGCTTTCTTGGGAGCTGGCCGCAACCCCGCAGGATTGCTTCAGGCCCTAATCTTGTTCCGGCACGGCACGCTGAGCCTTTGGTTAATTCCTCTTCCTGGTGGGAAATGACAGTTAAATTTGCGCATCCAGACACCTCCAGCTAGTCTCTCATTGGTTCTCCCTATTCCTGTTCATCTTCCGCAGAAATTGCAAAGTGGGCTAAACAGGATGTTAAAGGCACTGACTCTCCAAGTCGGGAGAGTGTTAGCAAAGCGTCTGGAATGTTGCACCCGAGTACCAGGGGACGAGAACTGAGACATATTGGAACATGTCTCCCGATCACACGGTTGATCATACTCTGTGTTCCACATGCATGTTTTAGCTGAAGGCAGAATCCCTTAAACCTGGAGAATTGAGACCTGTGGAATGGGTACCATGCAATATGACTTCAAAGGGTCTTCATTTGCTCACCGAACCTCTCCAATCCTATCACTGCTGCGTTTATGCCCCTGTACACATGCTTGATTTTCTTTCAGAGACATAGCAATCCATAGGTTTTAAGATACTTACTAGTCAGGTACATTCTTAGGCATTAAATATGGGGTGTTGAGTCCATTTCATTGAGCAAGGAGTAGTTCTTGTCTATTCCATATTTGGCTTAAGGAACTTTATCTGTGCTCATTTCAATCTCTGGTTTTATGCAGCACCCCAACTCACCTTTCCCCTTAAGCAAGCATAAGTTGGTTTTCTAAATATGAGACCCTGTTCTGTTTTGTAATCCAGTTCCTGTGTAGCCAAGTTTACATTCCGTGTATTAGTGATATCTTATGATGTTTCTTTTTCTGTGTGACTTATTTCAGGTAGAATCATCATACCTGAATCCACTCATTATGCTGCTACGGGCCTGATGACATAGATTTCATTGCTGAGTGATATTGCATTGTACCTAAGTTCCACAACTTCTTTATCCATTTTTCACTTTCTGTGATATTGAACTTGTACCATAAACGGGGTTCTTGTAAACAGAGCCATCCCAAACTTTGGGGTGGCTCTGTCTTTTTGATTTTAATTTCCCTAAGCTATAGGACCATAAGTGGAAGTGCCCTAGGCTCCGTTGCTTTGTTTTTTAGATGTTTCACAAAACACCATACACTTCTCCCGAGTGGCTGTTGGCAATTTACATCCCGCCCATCAGCATAACAAGGCTCCCAGTTCTCCATGGCCTGTCCTGCCTTTCTGGATTTTACACATTATTCAGATGGCCCTTTTGACCGGGGGGAAGTGAGACTTCATTGTAGTGCAGATTTCCTTTGCAAGCTTGCTTGGTTGGCCAAAAAGTGCGTATGCGTTTTCTCCTGAATATATTCAGGAAAAAACGCATACGCCCTTTTTGGCCAAGTGCATCATTGTGGACGTTCTGCCTCTTTTCTTATGCTTTAAATGCAATTCCAGTCTACCTCCAGAAATCGGTTTCCTGCAATTCTGCCCCACTTTCAAGTCCTCTTGGCAGCCTTACTTCAGTATATTTTTGGACGATAGCTGTCATTTATAACTCTGCAGGTTTGTGAATTACAGTGCCCCTGAGCTCCTTTCTTCAACTCGCTTTCTTGTGAGCTGGCTGCAATATCGCACGATTGCATCAGGCCCTAATTGCGTTCCGGCACGGCACGCTGAGCCTTTGGTTAATTCCTCTTCTTGGTGGGAAATGGGAGTTAAATTTGCCCGTCCAGACACCTCCAACTAGTCTCTCATTGGTTCTCCCTATTCCTGTTCATCTTCCGCAGAAATTGCAAACTGGGCGAAACAGGAGGTTAAAGGCACTGACTCTCCAAGTCGGGAGAGTGTTAGTAAAGCATCTGGAATGTTGCACCCGAGTACCAGGAGACGAGAACTGAGACATATTGGAACACGTCTCCCGATCACATGGTTGATCATACTCTGGGTTCCACATGCATGTTTTAGCTGAAGGAAGAATCCCTTAAACCTGGAGAGTTGAGACCCGTGTTATGGGTACCATGCAATATGACTTCAAAGGGTCTTCATTTGCTCACCGAACCTCTCCAATCCTATCACTGCTGCGTTTATGCCCCTGTACACACGCTTGATCCTCTTTCGGAGACATAGCACTCCATAGCTTTTAAGATACTTACTAGTCAGGTACACACTTAGGCGTTTAATATGGGGTGTTGAGTCCATTTCGTTGAGCAAGGAGTAGCTCTTGTCTATTCCATATTTGGCTTAAGGAACTTTATCTGTGCTCATTTCAATCTCTGGTTTTATGCAGCACCCCAACTCAACTTTCCCCTTAAGAAAGCATAAGTTGGTTTTCTAAATTTGAGACCCTGTTCTGTTTTGTAATCCAGTTCCTGTGTAGCCAAGTTTACATTCCGTGAATTAGTGATATCTTATGATGTTTCTTTTTCTGTGTGACTTATTTCAGTTAGAATCATCATACCTGAATCCACTCATTATGCTGCTACGGGCCTGATGACATAGATTTCATTGCTAAGTGATATTGCATTGTACGTAAGTACCACAGTTTCTTTATCCATTTTTCACTTTCTGCGCTATTGAACTTGTACCGTAAACGAGGTTCTTGTAAACAGAGCCGTCCCAAACTTTGGGGTGGCTGTGTCTTTTTGATTTTAATTTCCCTAAGCTATAGGACCATAAGTGGAAGTGCCCTAGGCTCCGCTGCTATGTTTTTTAGATGTTTCAGGAAGCAGCATACACTTCTCCCCAGTGGCTGTTGGCAATTTACATCCCGCCCATCAGCATAACAAGGCTCCCAGTTCTCCATGGCCTGTCCTGCCTTTCTGGATTTTACACTTTTTTCAGATGGCCCTTTTGACCGGGGGGAATTGAGACTTCATTGTAGTGCAGATTTCCTTTGCAAGCTTGCTTGGTTGGCCCAAAAGTGCGTATGCGTTTTTTCCTGAATACATTCAGGAAAAAACGCATACGCCCTTTTTGGCCAAGTGCATCATTGTGGACGTTCTGCCTCTTTTCCTATGCTTTAAATGCAATTCCAGTCTACCTCCTGAAATCGGTTTCCTGCAATTCTGCCCCGCTTTCAAGTCCTCTTGGCAGCCTTACTTCAGTATATTTTTGGACGATAGCTGTCATTTATAACTCTGCAGGTTTGTGAATTACAGTGCCCCTGAGCTCCTTTCTTCAACTCGCTTTCTTGGGAGCTGGCCGCAACACCGCAGGATTGCTTCAGGCCCTAATCTTGTTCCGGCACGGCACGCTGAGCCTTTGGTTAATTCCTCTTCCTGGTGGGAAATGACAGTTAAATTTGCCCGTCCAGATACCTCCAGCTAGTCTCTCATTGGTTCTCCCTATTCCTGTTCATCTTCCGCAAAAATTGCAAACTGGGCCAAACAGGAGGTTAAAGGCACTGACTCTCCAAGTCGGGAGAGTGTTAGTAAAGCATCTGGAATGTTGCACCCGAGTACCAGGGGACGAGAACTGAGACATATTGGAACACGTCTCCCGATCACACGGTTGATCATACTCTGGGTTCTACATGCATGTTTTAGCTGAAGGCAGAATCCCTTAAACCTGGAGAGTTGAGACCCGTGGAATGGGTACCATGCAATATGACTTCAAAGGGTCTTCATTTGCTCACCGAACCTCTCCAATCCTATCACTGCTGCGTTTATGCCCCTGTACACACGCTTGATTCTCTTTCAGAGACATAGCAATCCATAGGTTTTAAGATACTTACTAGTCAGGTACATTCTTAGGCGTTTAATATGGGGTGTTGAGTCCATTTCGTTGAGCAAGGAGTAGCTCTTGTCTATTCCATATTTGGCCTAAGGAACTTTATCTGTGCTCATTTCAATCTCTGGTTTTATGCAGCACCCCAACTCAACTTTCCCCTTAAGCAAGCATAAGTTGGTTTTCTAAATTTGAGACCCTGTTCTGTTTTGTAATCCAGTTCCTGTGTAGCCAAGTCTACATTCCGTGTATTAGTGATATCTTATGATGTTTCTTTTTCTGTGTGACTTATTTCAGTTAGAATCATCATACCTGAATCCACTCATTATGCTGCTACGGGCCTGATGACATAGATTTCATTGCTGAGTGATATTGCATTGTACGTAAGTACCACAACTTCTTTATCCATTTTTCACTTTCTGCGATATTGAACTTGCACCCTAAACGAGGTTCTTGTAAACAGAGCTGTCCCAAACATTGGGGTGGCTGTGTCTTTTTGATTTTAATTTCCCTAAGCTATAGGACCATAAGTGGAAGTGCCCTAGGCTCCGTTGCTATGTTTTTTAGATGTTTCAGGAAGCACCATACACTTCTCCCCAGTGGCTGTTGGCAATTTACATCCCGCCCATCAGCATAACAAGGCTCCCAGTTCTCCATGGCCTGTCCTGCCTTTCTGGATTTTACACTTTTTTCAGATGGCCCTTTTGACCGGGGGGAATTGAGACTTCATTGTAGTGCAGATTTCCTTTGCAAGCTTGCTTGGTTGGCCCAAAAGTGCGTATGCGTTTTTTCCTGAATACATTCAGGAAAAAACGCATACGCCCTTTTGGCCAAGTGCATCATTGTGGACGTTCTGCCTCTTTTCCTATGCTTTAAATGCAATTCCAGTCTACCTCCTGAAATCGGTTTCCTGCAATTCTGCCCCGCTTTCAAGTCCTCTTGGCAGCCTTACTTCAGTATATTTTTGGACGATAGCTGTCATTTATAACTCTGCAGGTTTGTGAATTACAGTGCCCCTGAGCTCCTTTCTTCAACTCGCTTTCTTGGGAGCTGGCCGCAACCCCGCAGGATTGCTTCAGGCCCTAATCTTGTTCCGGCACGGCACGCTGAGCCTTTGGTTAATTCCTCTTCCTGGTGGGAAATGACAGTTAAATTTGCGCATCCAGACACCTCCAGCTAGTCTCTCATTGGTTCTCCCTATTCCTGTTCATCTTCCGCAGAAATTGCAAAGTGGGCTAAACAGGATGTTAAAGGCACTGACTCTCCAAGTCGGGAGAGTGTTAGCAAAGCGTCTGGAATGTTGCACCCGAGTACCAGGGGACGAGAACTGAGACATATTGGAACATGTCTCCCGATCACACGGTTGATCATACTCTGTGTTCCACATGCATGTTTTAGCTGAAGGCAGAATCCCTTAAACCTGGAGAGTTGAGACCTGTGGAATGGGTACCATGCAATATGACTTCAAAGGGTCTTCATTTGCTCACCGAACCTCTCCAATCCTATCACTGCTGCGTTTATGCCCCTGTACACACGCTTGATTTTCTTTCAGAGACATAGCAATCCATAGGTTTTAAGATACTTACTAGTCAGGTACATTCTTAGGCATTAAATATGGGGTGTTGAGTCCATTTCATTGAGCAAGGAGTAGTTCTTGTCTATTCCATATTTGGCTTAAGGAACTTTATCTGTGCTCATTTCAATCTCTGGTTTTATGCAGCACCCCAACTCACCTTTCCCCTTAAGCAAGCATAAGTTGGTTTTCTAAATATGAGACCCTGTTCTGTTTTGTAATCCAGTTCCTGTGTAGCCAAGTTTACATTCCGTGTATTAGTGATATCTTATGATGTTTCTTTTTCTGTGTGACTTATTTCAGGTAGAATCATCATACCTGAATCCACTCATTATGCTGCTACGGGCCTGATGACATAGATTTCATTGCTGAGTGATATTGCATTGTACCTAAGTTCCACAACTTCTTTATCCATTTTTCACTTTCTGTGATATTGAACTTGTACCATAAACGGGGTTCTTGTAAACAGAGCCATCCCAAACTTTGGGGTGGCTCTGTCTTTTTGATTTTAATTTCCCTAAGCTATAGGACCATAAGTGGAAGTGCCCTAGGCTCCGTTGCTTTGTTTTTTAGATGTTTCACAAAACACCATACACTTCTCCCTAGTGGCTGTTGGCAATTTACATCCCGCCCATCAGCATAACAAGGCTCCCAGTTCTCCATGGCCTGTCCTGCCTTTCTGGATTTTACACATTATTCAGATGGCCCTTTTGACCGGGGGGAAGTGAGACTTCATTGTAGTGCAGATTTCCTTTGCAAGCTTGCTTGGTTGGCCAAAAAGTGCGTATGCGTTTTCTCCTGAATATATTCAGGAAAAAACGCATACGCCCTTTTTGGCCAAGTGCATCATTGTGGACGTTCTGCCTCTTTTCTTATGCTTTAAATGCAATTCCAGTCTACCTCCAGAAATCGGTTTCCTGCAATTCTGCCCCACTTTCAAGTCCTCTTGGCAGCCTTACTTCAGTATATTTTTGGACGATAGCTGTCATTTATAACTCTGCAGGTTTGTGAATTACAGTGCCCCTGAGCTCCTTTCTTCAACTCGCTTTCTTGTGAGCTGGCTGCAATATCGCACGATTGCATCAGGCCCTAATTGCGTTCCGGCACGGCACGCTGAGCCTTTGGTTAATTCCTCTTCTTGGTGGGAAATGGGAGTTAAATTTGCCCGTCCAGACACCTCCAACTAGTCTCTCATTGGTTCTCCCTATTCCTGTTCATCTTCCGCAGAAATTGCAAACTGGGCGAAACAGGAGGTTAAAGGCACTGACTCTCCAAGTCGGGAGAGTGTTAGTAAAGCATCTGGAATGTTGCACCCGAGTACCAGGAGACGAGAACTGAGACATATTGGAACACGTCTCCCGATCACATGGTTGATCATACTCTGGGTTCCACATGCATGTTTTAGCTGAAGGAAGAATCCCTTAAACCTGGAGAGTTGAGACCCGTGTTATGGGTACCATGCAATATGACTTCAAAGGGTCTTCATTTGCTCACCGAACCTCTCCAATCCTATCACTGCTGCGTTTATGCCCCTGTACACACGCTTGATCCTCTTTCGGAGACATAGCACTCCATAGCTTTTAAGATACTTACTAGTCAGGTACACACTTAGGCGTTTAATATGGGGTGTTGAGTCCATTTCGTTGAGCAAGGAGTAGCTCTTGTCTATTCCATATTTGGCTTAAGGAACTTTATCTGTGCTCATTTCAATCTCTGGTTTTATGCAGCACCCCAACTCACCTTTCCCCTTAAGAAAGCATAAGTTGGTTTTCTAAATTTGAGACCCTGTTCTGTTTTGTAATCCAGTTCCTGTGTAGCCAAGTTTACATTCCGTGAATTAGTGATATCTTATGATGTTTCTTTTTCTGTGTGACTTATTTCAGTTAGAATCATCATACCTGAATCCACTCATTATGCTGCTACGGGCCTGATGACATAGATTTCATTGCTAAGTGATATTGCATTGTACGTAAGTACCACAGTTTCTTTATCCATTTTTCACTTTCTGCGCTATTGAACTTGTACCGTAAACGAGGTTCTTGTAAACAGAGCCGTCCCAAACTTTGGGGTGGCTGTGTCTTTTTGATTTTAATTTCCCTAAGCTATAGGACCATAAGTGGAAGTGCCCTAGGCTCCGCTGCTATGTTTTTTAGATGTTTCAGGAAGCACCATACACTTCTCCTGAGTGGCTGTTGGCAATTTACATCCCGCCCATCAGCATAACAAGGCTCCCAGTTCTCCATGGCCTGTCCTGCCTTTCTGGATTTTACACTTTTTTCAGATGGCCCTTTTGACCGGGGGGAAGTGAGACTTCATTGTAGTGCAGATTTCCGTTGCAAGCTTGCTTGGTTGGCCAAAAAGGGCGTATGCGTTTTTTCCTGAATACATTCAGGAAAAAACGCATACGCCCTTTTTGGCCAAGTGCATCATTGTGGACGTTCTGCCTCTTTTCCTATGCTTTAAATGCAATTCCAGTCTACCTCCTGAAATCGGTTTCCTGCAATTCTGCCCCGCTTTCAAGTCCTCTTGGCAGCCTTACTTCAGTATATTTTTGGACGATAGCTGTCATTTATAACTCTGCAGGTTTGTGAATTACAGTGCCCCTGAGCTCCTTTCTTCAACTCGCTTTCTTGGGAGCTGGCCGCAACCCCGCAGGATTGCTTCAGGCCCTAATCTTGTTCCGGCACGGCACGCTGAGCCTTTGGTTAATTCCTCTTCCTGGTGGGAAATGACAGTTAAATTTGCGCATCCAGACACCTCCAGCTAGTCTCTCATTGGTTCTCCCTATTCCTGTTCATCTTCCGCAGAAATTGCAAAGTGGGCTAAACAGGATGTTAAAGGCACTGACTCTCCAAGTCGGGAGAGTGTTAGCAAAGCGTCTGGAATGTTGCACCCGAGTACCAGGGGACGAGAACTGAGACATATTGGAACATGTCTCCCGATCACACGGTTGATCATACTCTGTGTTCCACATGCATGTTTTAGCTGAAGGCAGAATCCCTTAAACCTGGAGAATTGAGACCTGTGGAATGGGTACCATGCAATATGACTTCAAAGGGTCTTCATTTGCTCACCGAACCTCTCCAATCCTATCACTGCTGCGTTTATGCCCCTGTACACATGCTTGATTTTCTTTCAGAGACATAGCAATCCATAGGTTTTAAGATACTTACTAGTCAGGTACATTCTTAGGCATTAAATATGGGGTGTTGAGTCCATTTCATTGAGCAAGGAGTAGTTCTTGTCTATTCCATATTTGGCTTAAGGAACTTTATCTGTGCTCATTTCAATCTCTGGTTTTATGCAGCACCCCAACTCACCTTTCCCCTTAAGCAAGCATAAGTTGGTTTTCTAAATATGAGACCCTGTTCTGTTTTGTAATCCAGTTCCTGTGTAGCCAAGTTTACATTCCGTGTATTAGTGATATCTTATGATGTTTCTTTTTCTGTGTGACTTATTTCAGGTAGAATCATCATACCTGAATCCACTCATTATGCTGCTACGGGCCTGATGACATAGATTTCATTGCTGAGTGATATTGCATTGTACCTAAGTTCCACAACTTCTTTATCCATTTTTCACTTTCTGTGATATTGAACTTGTACCATAAACGGGGTTCTTGTAAACAGAGCCATCCCAAACTTTGGGGTGGCTCTGTCTTTTTGATTTTAATTTCCCTAAGCTATAGGACCATAAGTGGAAGTGCCCTAGGCTCCGTT
Organism: Leucopleurus acutus; assembly: GCF_964270905.1. Taxonomy (NCBI): domain Eukaryota; kingdom Metazoa; phylum Chordata; class Mammalia; order Artiodactyla; family Delphinidae; genus Leucopleurus; species Leucopleurus acutus. The sequence continues at coordinate 61,109,669 of NC_139161.1, forward strand.
GCTTTGTTTTTTAGATGTTTCACAAAACACCATACACTTCTCCCTAGTGGCTGTTGGCAATTTACATCCCGCCCATCAGCATAACAAGGCTCCCAGTTCTCCATGGCCTGTCCTGCCTTTCTGGATTTTACACATTATTCAGATGGCCCTTTTGACCGGGGGGAAGTGAGACTTCATTGTAGTGCAGATTTCCTTTGCAAGCTTGCTTGGTTGGCCAAAAAGTGCGTATGCGTTTTCTCCTGAATATATTCAGGAAAAAACGCATACGCCCTTTTTGGCCAAGTGCATCATTGTGGACGTTCTGCCTCTTTTCTTATGCTTTAAATGCAATTCCAGTCTACCTCCAGAAATCGTTTTCCTGCAATTCTGCCCCACTTTCAAGTCCTCTTGGCAGCCTTACTTCAGTATATTTTTGGACGATAGCTGTCATTTATAACTCTGCAGGTTTGTGAATTACAGTGCCCCTGAGCTCCTTTCTTCAACTCGCTTTCTTGTGAGCTGGCTGCAATATCGCACGATTGCATCAGGCCCTAATTGCGTTCCGGCACGGCACGCTGAGCCTTTGGTTAATTCCTCTTCTTGGTGGGAAATGGGAGTTAAATTTGCCCGTCCAGACACCTCCAACTAGTCTCTCATTGGTTCTCCCTATTCCTGTTCATCTTCCGCAGAAATTGCAAACTGGGCGAAACAGGAGGTTAAAGGCACTGACTCTCCAAGTCGGGAGAGTGTTAGTAAAGCATCTGGAATGTTGCACCCGAGTACCAGGAGACGAGAACTGAGACATATTGGAACACGTCTCCCGATCACATGGTTGATCATACTCTGGGTTCCACATGCATGTTTTAGCTGAAGGAAGAATCCCTTAAACCTGGAGAGTTGAGACCCGTGTTATGGGTACCATGCAATATGACTTCAAAGGGTCTTCATTTGCTCACCGAACCTCTCCAATCCTATCACTGCTGCGTTTATGCCCCTGTACACACGCTTGATCCTCTTTCGGAGACATAGCACTCCATAGCTTTTAAGATACTTACTAGTCAGGTACACACTTAGGCGTTTAATATGGGGTGTTGAGTCCATTTCGTTGAGCAAGGAGTAGCTCTTGTCTATTCCATATTTGGCTTAAGGAACTTTATCTGTGCTCATTTCAATCTCTGGTTTTATGCAGCACCCCAACTCAACTTTCCCCTTAAGAAAGCATAAGTTGGTTTTCTAAATTTGAGACCCTGTTCTGTTTTGTAATCCAGTTCCTGTGTAGCCAAGTTTACATTCCGTGAATTAGTGATATCTTATGATGTTTCTTTTTCTGTGTGACTTATTTCAGTTAGAATCATCATACCTGAATCCACTCATTATGCTGCTACGGGCCTGATGACATAGATTTCATTGCTAAGTGATATTGCATTGTACGTAAGTACCACAGTTTCTTTATCCATTTTTCACTTTCTGCGCTATTGAACTTGTACCGTAAACGAGGTTCTTGTAAACAGAGCCGTCCCAAACTTTGGGGTGGCTGTGTCTTTTTGATTTTAATTTCCCTAAGCTATAGGACCATAAGTGGAAGTGCCCTAGGCTCCGCTGCTATGTTTTTTAGATGTTTCAGGAAGCACCATACACTTCTCCCCAGTGGCTGTTGGCAATTTACATCCCGCCCATCAGCATAACAAGGCTCCCAGTTCTCCATGGCCTGTCCTGCCTTTCTGGATTTTACACTTTTTTCAGATGGCCCTTTTGACCGGGGGGAATTGAGACTTCATTGTAGTGCAGATTTCCTTTGCAAGCTTGCTTGGTTGGCCCAAAAGTGCGTATGCGTTTTTTCCTGAATACATTCAGGAAAAAACGCATACGCCCTTTTTGGCCAAGTGCATCATTGTGGACGTTCTGCCTCTTTTCCTATGCTTTAAATGCAATTCCAGTCTACCTCCTGAAATCGGTTTCCTGCAATTCTGCCCCGCTTTCAAGTCCTCTTGGCAGCCTTACTTCAGTATATTTTTGGACGATAGCTGTCATTTATAACTCTGCAGGTTTGTGAATTACAGTGCCCCTGAGCTCCTTTCTTCAACTCGCTTTCTTGGGAGCTGGCCGCAACCCCGCAGGATTGCTTCAGGCCCTAATCTTGTTCCGGCACGGCACGCTGAGCCTTTGGTTAATTCCTCTTCCTGGTGGGAAATGACAGTTAAATTTGCGCATCCAGACACCTCCAGCTAGTCTCTCATTGGTTCTCCCTATTCCTGTTCATCTTCCGCAGAAATTGCAAAGTGGGCTAAACAGGATGTTAAAGGCACTGACTCTCCAAGTCGGGAGAGTGTTAGCAAAGCGTCTGGAATGTTGCACCCGAGTACCAGGGGACGAGAACTGAGACATATTGGAACATGTCTCCCGATCACACGGTTGATCATACTCTGTGTTCCACATGCATGTTTTAGCTGAAGGCAGAATCCCTTAAACCTGGAGAATTGAGACCTGTGGAATGGGTACCATGCAATATGACTTCAAAGGGTCTTCATTTGCTCACCGAACCTCTCCAATCCTATCACTGCTGCGTTTATGCCCCTGTACACATGCTTGATTTTCTTTCAGAGACATAGCAATCCATAGGTTTTAAGATACTTACTAGTCAGGTACATTCTTAGGCATTAAATATGGGGTGTTGAGTCCATTTCATTGAGCAAGGAGTAGTTCTTGTCTATTCCATATTTGGCTTAAGGAACTTTATCTGTGCTCATTTCAATCTCTGGTTTTATGCAGCACCCCAACTCACCTTTCCCCTTAAGCAAGCATAAGTTGGTTTTCTAAATATGAGACCCTGTTCTGTTTTGTAATCCAGTTCCTGTGTAGCCAAGTTTACATTCCGTGTATTAGTGATATCTTATGATGTTTCTTTTTCTGTGTGACTTATTTCAGGTAGAATCATCATACCTGAATCCACTCATTATGCTGCTACGGGCCTGATGACATAGATTTCATTGCTGAGTGATATTGCATTGTACCTAAGTTCCACAACTTCTTTATCCATTTTTCACTTTCTGTGATATTGAACTTGTACCATAAACGGGGTTCTTGTAAACAGAGCCATCCCAAACTTTGGGGTGGCTCTGTCTTTTTGATTTTAATTTCCCTAAGCTATAGGACCATAAGTGGAAGTGCCCTAGGCTCCGTTGCTTTGTTTTTTAGATGTTTCACAAAACACCATACACTTCTCCCGAGTGGCTGTTGGCAATTTACATCCCGCCCATCAGCATAACAAGGCTCCCAGTTCTCCATGGCCTGTCCTGCCTTTCTGGATTTTACACATTATTCAGATGGCCCTTTTGACCGGGGGGAAGTGAGACTTCATTGTAGTGCAGATTTCCTTTGCAAGCTTGCTTGGTTGGCCAAAAAGGGCGTATGCGTTTTCTCCTGAATATATTCAGGAAAAAACGCATACGCCCTTTTTGGCCAAGTGCATCATTGTGGACGTTCTGCCTCTTTTCTTATGCTTTAAATGCAATTCCAGTCTACCTCCAGAAATCGGTTTCCTGCAATTCTGCCCCACTTTCAAGTCCTCTTGGCAGCCTTACTTCAGTATATTTTTGGACGATAGCTGTCATTTATAACTCTGCAGGTTTGTGAATTACAGTGCCCCTGAGCTCCTTTCTTCAACTCGCTTTCTTGTGAGCTGGCTGCAATATCGCACGATTGCATCAGGCCCTAATTGCGTTCCGGCACGGCACGCTGAGCCTTTGGTTAATTCCTCTTCTTGGTGGGAAATGGGAGTTAAATTTGCCCGTCCAGACACCTCCAACTAGTCTCTCATTGGTTCTCCCTATTCCTGTTCATCTTCCGCAGAAATTGCAAACTGGGCGAAACAGGAGGTTAAAGGCACTGACTCTCCAAGTCGGGAGAGTGTTAGTAAAGCATCTGGAATGTTGCACCCGAGTACCAGGAGACGAGAACTGAGACATATTGGAACACGTCTCCCGATCACATGGTTGATCATACTCTGGGTTCCACATGCATGTTTTAGCTGAAGGAAGAATCCCTTAAACCTGGAGAGTTGAGACCCGTGTTATGGGTACCATGCAATATGACTTCAAAGGGTCTTCATTTGCTCACCGAACCTCTCCAATCCTATCACTGCTGCGTTTATGCCCCTGTACACACGCTTGATCCTCTTTCGGAGACATAGCACTCCATAGCTTTTAAGATACTTACTAGTCAGGTACACACTTAGGCGTTTAATATGGGGTGTTGAGTCCATTTCGTTGAGCAAGGAGTAGCTCTTGTCTATTCCATATTTGGCTTAAGGAACTTTATCTGTGCTCATTTCAATCTCTGGTTTTATGCAGCACCCCAACTCAACTTTCCCCTTAAGAAAGCATAAGTTGGTTTTCTAAATTTGAGACCCTGTTCTGTTTTGTAATCCAGTTCCTGTGTAGCCAAGTTTACATTCCGTGAATTAGTGATATCTTATGATGTTTCTTTTTCTGTGTGACTTATTTCAGTTAGAATCATCATACCTGAATCCACTCATTATGCTGCTACGGGCCTGATGACATAGATTTCATTGCTAAGTGATATTGCATTGTACGTAAGTACCACAGTTTCTTTATCCATTTTTCACTTTCTGCGCTATTGAACTTGTACCGTAAACGAGGTTCTTGTAAACAGAGCCGTCCCAAACTTTGGGGTGGCTGTGTCTTTTTGATTTTAATTTCCCTAAGCTATAGGACCATAAGTGGAAGTGCCCTAGGCTCCGCTGCTATGTTTTTTAGATGTTTCAGGAAGCACCATACACTTCTCCCCAGTGGCTGTTGGCAATTTACATCCCGCCCATCAGCATAACAAGGCTCCCAGTTCTCCATGGCCTGTCCTGCCTTTCTGGATTTTACACTTTTTTCAGATGGCCCTTTTGACCGGGGGGAATTGAGACTTCATTGTAGTGCAGATTTCCTTTGCAAGCTTGCTTGGTTGGCCCAAAAGTGCGTATGCGTTTTTTCCTGAATACATTCAGGAAAAAACGCATACGCCCTTTTTGGCCAAGTGCATCATTGTGGACGTTCTGCCTCTTTTCCTATGCTTTAAATGCAATTCCAGTCTACCTCCTGAAATCGGTTTCCTGCAATTCTGCCCCGCTTTCAAGTCCTCTTGGCAGCCTTACTTCAGTATATTTTTGGACGATAGCTGTCATTTATAACTCTGCAGGTTTGTGAATTACAGTGCCCCTGAGCTCCTTTCTTCAACTCGCTTTCTTGGGAGCTGGCCGCAACCCCGCAGGATTGCTTCAGGCCCTAATCTTGTTCCGGCACGGCACGCTGAGCCTTTGGTTAATTCCTCTTCCTGGTGGGAAATGACAGTTAAATTTGCGCATCCAGACACCTCCAGCTAGTCTCTCATTGGTTCTCCCTATTCCTGTTCATCTTCCGCAGAAATTGCAAAGTGGGCTAAACAGGATGTTAAAGGCACTGACTCTCCAAGTCGGGAGAGTGTTAGCAAAGCGTCTGGAATGTTGCACCCGAGTACCAGGGGACGAGAACTGAGACATATTGGAACATGTCTCCCGATCACACGGTTGATCATACTCTGTGTTCCACATGCATGTTTTAGCTGAAGGCAGAATCCCTTAAACCTGGAGAATTGAGACCTGTGGAATGGGTACCATGCAATATGACTTCAAAGGGTCTTCATTTGCTCACCGAACCTCTCCAATCCTATCACTGCTGCGTTTATGCCCCTGTACACATGCTTGATTTTCTTTCAGAGACATAGCAATCCATAGGTTTTAAGATACTTACTAGTCAGGTACATTCTTAGGCATTAAATATGGGGTGTTGAGTCCATTTCATTGAGCAAGGAGTAGTTCTTGTCTATTCCATATTTGGCTTAAGGAACTTTATCTGTGCTCATTTCAATCTCTGGTTTTATGCAGCACCCCAACTCACCTTTCCCCTTAAGCAAGCATAAGTTGGTTTTCTAAATATGAGACCCTGTTCTGTTTTGTAATCCAGTTCCTGTGTAGCCAAGTTTACATTCCGTGTATTAGTGATATCTTATGATGTTTCTTTTTCTGTGTGACTTATTTCAGGTAGAATCATCATACCTGAATCCACTCATTATGCTGCTACGGGCCTGATGACATAGATTTCATTGCTGAGTGATATTGCATTGTACCTAAGTTCCACAACTTCTTTATCCATTTTTCACTTTCTGTGATATTGAACTTGTACCATAAACGGGGTTCTTGTAAACAGAGCCATCCCAAACTTTGGGGTGGCTCTGTCTTTTTGATTTTAATTTCCCTAAGCTATAGGACCATAAGTGGAAGTGCCCTAGGCTCCGTTGCTTTGTTTTTTAGATGTTTCACAAAACACCATACACTTCTCCCGAGTGGCTGTTGGCAATTTACATCCCGCCCATCAGCATAACAAGGCTCCCAGTTCTCCATGGCCTGTCCTGCCTTTCTGGATTTTACACATTATTCAGATGGCCCTTTTGACCGGGGGGAAGTGAGACTTCATTGTAGTGCAGATTTCCTTTGCAAGCTTGCTTGGTTGGCCAAAAAGTGCGTATGCGTTTTCTCCTGAATATATTCAGGAAAAAACGCATACGCCCTTTTTGGCCAAGTGCATCATTGTGGACGTTCTGCCTCTTTTCTTATGCTTTAAATGCAATTCCAGTCTACCTCCAGAAATCGGTTTCCTGCAATTCTGCCCCACTTTCAAGTCCTCTTGGCAGCCTTACTTCAGTATATTTTTGGACGATAGCTGTCATTTATAACTCTGCAGGTTTGTGAATTACAGTGCCCCTGAGCTCCTTTCTTCAACTCGCTTTCTTGTGAGCTGGCTGCAATATCGCACGATTGCATCAGGCCCTAATTGCGTTCCGGCACGGCACGCTGAGCCTTTGGTTAATTCCTCTTCTTGGTGGGAAATGGGAGTTAAATTTGCCCGTCCAGACACCTCCAACTAGTCTCTCATTGGTTCTCCCTATTCCTGTTCATCTTCCGCAGAAATTGCAAACTGGGCGAAACAGGAGGTTAAAGGCACTGACTCTCCAAGTCGGGAGAGTGTTAGTAAAGCATCTGGAATGTTGCACCCGAGTACCAGGAGACGAGAACTGAGACATATTGGAACACGTCTCCCGATCACATGGTTGATCATACTCTGGGTTCCACATGCATGTTTTAGCTGAAGGAAGAATCCCTTAAACCTGGAGAGTTGAGACCCGTGTTATGGGTACCATGCAATATGACTTCAAAGGGTCTTCATTTGCTCACCGAACCTCTCCAATCCTATCACTGCTGCGTTTATGCCCCTGTACACACGCTTGATCCTCTTTCGGAGACATAGCACTCCATAGCTTTTAAGATACTTACTAGTCAGGTACACACTTAGGCGTTTAATATGGGGTGTTGAGTCCATTTCGTTGAGCAAGGAGTAGCTCTTGTCTATTCCATATTTGGCTTAAGGAACTTTATCTGTGCTCATTTCAATCTCTGGTTTTATGCAGCACCCCAACTCAACTTTCCCCTTAAGAAAGCATAAGTTGGTTTTCTAAATTTGAGACCCTGTTCTGTTTTGTAATCCAGTTCCTGTGTAGCCAAGTTTACATTCCGTGAATTAGTGATATCTTATGATGTTTCTTTTTCTGTGTGACTTATTTCAGTTAGAATCATCATACCTGAATCCACTCATTATGCTGCTACGGGCCTGATGACATAGATTTCATTGCTAAGTGATATTGCATTGTACGTAAGTACCACAGTTTCTTTATCCATTTTTCACTTTCTGCGCTATTGAACTTGTACCGTAAACGAGGTTCTTGTAAACAGAGCCGTCCCAAACTTTGGGGTGGCTGTGTCTTTTTGATTTTAATTTCCCTAAGCTATAGGACCATAAGTGGAAGTGCCCTAGGCTCCGCTGCTATGTTTTTTAGATGTTTCAGGAAGCACCATACACTTCTCCTGAGTGGCTGTTGGCAATTTACATCCCGCCCATCAGCATAACAAGGCTCCCAGTTCTCCATGGCCTGTCCTGCCTTTCTGGATTTTACACTTTTTTCAGATGGCCCTTTTGACCGGGGGGAAGTGAGACTTCATTGTAGTGCAGATTTCCGTTGCAAGCTTGCTTGGTTGGCCAAAAAGGGCGTATGCGTTTTTTCCTGAATATATTCAGGAAAAAACGCATACGCCCTTTTTGGCCAAGTGCATCATTGTGGATGTTCTGCCTCTTTTCCTATGCTTTAAATGCAATTCCAGTCTACCTCCTGAAATCGGTTTCCTGCAATTCTGCCCCGCTTTCAAGTCCTCTTGGCAGCCTTAATTCAGTATATTTTTGGACGATAGCTGTCATTTATAACTCTGCAGGTTTGTGAATTACAGTGCCCCTGAGCTCCTTTCTTCAACTCGCTTTCTTGTGAGCTGGCCGCAACACCGCAGGTTGCTTCAGGCCCTAATCTGGTTCTGGCACGGCACGCTTAGCATTTGGTTAATTCCTCTTCCTGTTGGGAAATGAGAGTTAAATTTGCCCGTCCAGACACCTCCAGCTAGTCTCTCATTGGTTCTCCCTATTCCTGTTCATCTTCCACAGAATTTGCATACTGGGCCAAACAGGAGGTTAAAGGCACTGACTCTCCAAGTCGGGAGAGTGTTAGTAAAGCATCTGGAATGTTGCACCCGAGTACCAGGGGACGAGAACTGAGACATATTGGAACACGTCTCTCGATCACACGGTTGATCATACTCTGGGTTCCACATGCATGTTTTAGCTGAAGGAAGAATCCCTTAAACCTGGAGAGTTGAGACCCGTGGAATGGGTACCATGCAATATGACTTCAAAGGGTCTTCATTTGCTCACCGAACCTCTCCAATCCTATCACTGCTGCGTTTATGCCCCTGTACACACGCTTGATTCTCTTTCAGAGACATAGCAATCCATAGGTTTTAAGATACTTACTAGTCAGGTACATTCTTAGGCGTTTAATATGGGCTGTTGAGTCCATTTCGTTGAGCAAGGAGTAGTTCTTGTCTATTCCATATTTGGCTTAAGGAACTTTATCTGTGCTCATTTCAATCTCTGGTTTTATGCAGCACCCCAACTCACATTTCCCGTTAAGCAAGCAAAAGTTGGTTTTCTAAATTTGAGACCCTGTTCTGTTTTGTAATCCAGTTCCTGTGTAGCCAAGTTTACATTCCGTGTATTAGTGATATCTTCTGATGTTTCTTTTTCTGTGTGACTTATTTCAGTTAGAATCATCATACCTGAATCCACTCATTATGCTGCTACGGGCCTGATGACATAGATTTCATTGCTGAGTGATATTGCATTGTACGTAAGTACCACAATTTCTTTATCCATTTTTCACTTTCAGTGATATTGAACTTGTACCGTAAACGAGGTTCTTGTAAACAGAGCCGTCCCAAACATTGGGGTGGCTGTGTCTTTTTGATTTTAATTTCCCTAAGCTTTAGGACCATAAGTGGAAGTGCCCTAGGCTCTGTTGCTTTGTTTTTTAGATGTTTCAGGAAACACCATACACTTCTCCCCAGTGGCTGTTGGCAATTTACATCCCGCCCATCAGCATAACAAGGCTCCCAGTTCTCCATCGCCTGTCCTGCCTTTCTGGATTTTACACTTTTTTCAGATGGCCTTTTTGACCGGGGGGAAGTGAGACTTCATTGTAGTGCAGATTTCCTTTGTAAGCTTGCTTGGTTGGCCAAAAAGGCCGTATGCGTTTTTTCCTGAATATATTCAGGAAAAAACGCATACGCCCTTTTTGGCCAAGTGCATCATTGTCGATGTTCTGCTTCTTTTCCTATGCTTTAAATGCAATTCCAGTCTACCTCCTGAAATCGGTTTCCTGCAATTCTGCCCCGCTTTCAAGTCCTCTTGGCAGCCTTACTTCAGTATATTTTTGGACGATAGCTGTCATTTATAACTCTGCAGGTTTGTGAATTACAGTGCCCCTGAGCTCCTTTCTTCAACTCGCTTTCTTGTGAGCTGGCCGCAACACCGCAGGATTGCTTCAGGCCCTAATCTTGTTCCGGCACGGCACGCTGAGCCTTTGGTTAATTCCTCTTCCTGGTGGGAAATGACAGTTAAATTTGCCCGTCCAGATACCTCCAGCTAGTCTCTCATTGGTTCTCCCTATTCCTGTTCATCTTCCGCAAAAATTGCAAACTGGGCCAAACAGGAGGTTAAAGGCACTGACTCTCCAAGTCGGGAGAGTGTTAGTAAAGCATCTGGAATGTTGCACCCGAGTACCAGGGGACGAGAACTGAGACATATTGGAACACGTCTCCCGATCACACGGTTGATCATACTCTGGGTTCTACATGCATGTTTTAGCTGAAGGCAGAATCCCTTAAACCTGGAGAGTTGAGACCCGTGGAATGGGTACCATGCAATATGACTTCAAAGGGTCTTCATTTGCTCACCGAACCTCTCCAATCCTATCACTGCTGCGTTTATGCCCCTGTACACACGCTTGATTCTCTTTCAGAGACATAGCAATCCATAGGTTTTAAGATACTTACTAGTCAGGTACATTCTTAGGCGTTTAATATGGGGTGTTGAGTCCATTTCGTTGAGCAAGGCGTAGCTCTTGTCTATTCCATATTTGGCCTAAGGAACTTTATCTGTGCTCATTTCAATCTCTGGTTTTATGCAGCACCCCAACTCAACTTTCCCCTTAAGCAAGCATAAGTTGGTTTTCTAAATTTGAGACCCTGTTCTGTTTTGTAATCCAGTTCCTGTGTAGCCAAGTTTACATTCCGTGTATTAGTGATATCTTATGATGTTTCTTTTTCTGTGTGACTTATTTCAGTTAGAATCATCATACCTGAATCCACTCATTATGCTGCTACGGGCCTGATGACATAGATTTCATTGCTGAGTGATATTGCATTGTACGTAAGTACCACAACTTCTTTATCCATTTTTCACTTTTTGCGATATTGAACTTGCACCCTAAACGAGTTTCTTGTAAACAGAGCTGTCCCAAACATTGGGGTGGCTGTGTCTTTTTGATTTTAATTTCCCTAAGCTATAGGACCATAAGTGGAAGTGCCCTAGGCTCCGTTGCTATGTTTTTTAGATGTTTCAGGAAGCACCATACACTTCTCCCGAGTGGCTGTTGGCAATTTACATCCCGCCCATCAGCATAACAAGGCTCCCAGTTCTCCATGGCCTGTCCTGCCTTTCTGGATTTTACACTTTTTTCAGATGGCCCTTTTGACCGGGGGGAATTGAGACTTCATTGTAGTGCAGATTTCCTTTGCAAGCTTGCTTGGTTGGCCCAAAAGGGCGTATGCGTTTTTTCCTGAATACATTCAGGAAAAAACGCATACGCCCTTTTTGACCAAGTGCATCATTGTGGACGTTCTGCCTCTTTTCCTATGCTTTAAATGCAATTCCAGTCTACCTCCTGAAATCGGTTTCCTGCAATTCTGCCCCACTTTCAAGTCCTCTTGGCAGCCTTACTTCAGTATATTTTTGGACGATAGCTGTCATTTATAACTCTGCAGGTTTGTGAATTACAGTGCCCCTGAGCTCCTTTCTTCAACTCGCTTTCTTGGGAGCTGGCCGCAACCCCGCAGGATTGCTTCAGGCCCTAATCTTGTTCCGGCACGGCACGCTGAGCCTTTGGTTAATTCCTCTTCCTGGTGGGAAATGACAGTTAAATTTGCGCATCCAGACACCTCCAGCTAGTCTCTCATTGGTTCTCCCTATTCCTGTTCATCTTCCGCAGAAATTGCAAAGTGGGCTAAACAGGATGTTAAAGGCACTGACTCTCCAAGTCGGGAGAGTGTTAGCAAAGCGTCTGGAATGTTGCACCCGAGTACCAGGGGACGAGAACTGAGACATATTGAAACATGTCTCCCGATCACACGGTTGATCATACTCTGTGTTCCACATGCATGTTTTAGCTGAAGGCAGAATCCCTTAAACCTGGAGAGTTGAGACCTGTGGAATGGGTACCATGCAATATGACTTCAAAGGGTCTTCATTTGCTCACCGAACCTCTCCAATCCTATCACTGCTGCGTTTATGCCCCTGTACACATGCTTGATTTTCTTTCAGAGACATAGCAATCCATAGGTTTTAAGATACTTACTAGTCAGGTACATTCTTAGGCATTAAATATGGGGTGTTGAGTCCATTTCATTGAGCAAGGAGTAGTTCTTGTCTATTCCATATTTGGCTTAAGGAACTTTATCTGTGCTCATTTCAATCTCTGGTTTTATGCAGCACCCCAACTCACCTTTCCCCTTAAGCAAGCATAAGTTGGTTTTCTAAATATGAGACCCTGTTCTGTTTTGTAATCCAGTTCCTGTGTAGCCAAGTTTACATTCCGTGTATTAGTGATATCTTATGATGTTTCTTTTTCTGTGTGACTTATTTCAGTTAGAATCATCATACCTGAATCCACTCATTATGCTGCTACGGGCCTGATGACATAGATTTCATTGCTGAGTGATATTGCATTGTACCTAAGTTCCACAACTTCTTTATCCATTTTTCACTTTCTGTGATATTGAACTTGTACCATAAACGGGGTTCTTGTAAACAGAGCCATCCCAAACTTTGGGGAGGCTCTGTCTTTTTGATTTTAATTTCCCTAAGCTATAGGACCATAAGTGGAAGTGCCCTAGGCTCCGTTGCTTTGTTTTTTAGATGTTTCACAAAACACCATACACTTCTCCCTAGTGGCTGTTGGCAATTTACATCCCGCCCATCAGCATAACAAGGCTCCCAGTTCTCCATGGCCTGTCCTGCCTTTCTGGATTTTACACTTTTTTCAGAAGACCCTTTTGACCGGGAGGAAGTGAGACTTCAATGTAGTGCAGATTTCCTTTGCAAGCTTGCTTGGTTGGCCAAAAAGGGCGTATGCGTTTTCTCCTGAATATATTCAGGAAAAAACGCATACGCCCTTTTTGACCAAGTGCATCATTGTGGACGTTCTGCCTCTTTTCCTATGCTTTAAATGCAATTCCAGTCTACCTCCTGAAATCGGTTTCCTGCAATTCTGCCCCGCTTTCAAGTCCTCTTGGCAGCCTTACTTCAGTATATTTTTGAACGATAGCTGTCATTTATAACTCTGCAGGTTTGTGAATTACAGTGCCCCTGAGCTCCTTTCTTCAACTCGCTTTCTTGTCAGCTGGCTGCAACATCGCACGATTGCTTCAGGCCCTAATTGCGTTCCGGCACGGCACGCTGAGCCTTTGGTTAATTCCTCTTCCTGGTGGGAAATGGGAGTTAAATTTGCCCGTCCAGACACCTCCAGCTAGTCTCTCATTGGTTCTCCTATTCCTGTTCATCTTCCGCAGAAATTGCAAACTGGGCAAACAGGAGGTTAAAGGCACTGACTCTCTAAGTTGGGAGAGTGTTAGTAAAGCGTCTGGAATGTTGCACCCGAGTACCAGGGGACGAGAACTGAGACATATTGGAACACGTTTCCCGATCACACGGTTGATCATACTCTGGGTTCCACATGCATGTTTTAGCCGAAGGCAGAATCCCTTACACCTGGAGAGTTGAGACCTGTGGAATGGGTACCCTGCAATATGACTTCAAAGGGTCTTCATTTGCTCACCGAACCTCTCCAATCCTATCACTGCTGCGTTTATGCCCCTGTACACATGCTTGATTTTCTTTCAGAGACATAGCAATCCATAGGTTTTAAGATACTTACTAGTCAGGTACATTCTTAGGCATTAAATATGGGGTGTTGAGTCCATTTCGTTGAGCAAGGAGTAGTTCTTGTCTATTCCATATTTGGCTTAAGGAACTTTATCTGTGCTCATTTCAGTCTCTGGTTTTATGCAGCACCCCAACTCACCTTTCTCCTTAAGCAAGCAAAAGTTGGTTTTCTAAATTTGAGACCCTGTTCTGTTTTGTAATCCAGTTCCTGTGTAGCCAAGTTTACATTCCGTGTATTAGTGATATGTTATGATGTTTCTTTTTCTGTGTGACTTATTTCAGGTAGAATCATCATACCTGAATCCACTCTATGCTGCTACGGGCCTGATGACATAGATTTCATTGCTGAGTGATATTGCATTGTACGTAAGTACCACAACTTCTTTATCCATTTTTCAGTTTCTGCGATATTGAACTTGTACCATAAACGGGGTTCTTGTAAACAGAGCCGTCCCAAACTTTGGGGTGGCTCTGTCTTTTTGATTTTAATTTCCCTAAGCTATAGGACCATAAGTGGAAGTGCCCTAGTCTCCGTTGCTTTGTTTTTTAGATGTTTCAGGAAACACCATACACTTCTCCCGAGTGGCTGTTGGCAATTTACATCCCGGCAATCAGCATAACAAGGCTCCCAGTTCTCCATGGCCTGTCCTGCCTTTCTGGATTTTACACATTATTCAGATGGCCCTTTTGACCGGGGGGAAGTGAGACTTCATTGTAGTGCAGATTTCCTTTGCAAGCTTGCTTGGTTGGCCAAAAAGTGCGTATGCGTTTTCTCCTGAATATATTCAGGAAAAAACGCATACGCCCTTTTTGGCCAAGTGCATCATTGTGGACGTTCTGCCTCTTTTCTTATGCTTTAAATGCAATTCCAGTCTACCTCCAGAAATCGTTTTCCTGCAATTCTGCCCCACTTTCAAGTCCTCTTGGCAGCCTTACTTCAGTATATTTTTGGACGATAGCTGTCATTTATAACTCTGCAGGTTTGTGAATTACAGTGCCCCTGAGCTCCTTTCTTCAACTCGCTTTCTTGTGAGCTGGCTGCAATATCGCACGATTGCATCAGGCCCTAATTGCGTTCCGGCACGGCATGCTGAGCCTTTGGTTAATTCCTCTTCTTGGTGGGAAATGGGAGTTAAATTTGCCCGTCCAGACACCTCCAACTAGTCTCTCATTGGTTCTCCCTATTCCTGTTCATCTTCCGCAGAAATTGCAAACTGGGCGAAACAGGAGGTTAAAGGCACTGACTCTCCAAGTCGGGAGAGTGTTAGTAAAGCATCTGGAATGTTGCACCCGAGTACCAGGAGACGAGAACTGAGACATATTGGAACACGTCGCCCGATCACACGGTTGTTCATACTCTGGGTTCCACATGCATGTTTTAGCTGAAGGAAGAATCCCTTAAACCTGGAGAGTTGAGACCCGTGTTATGGGTACCATGCAATATGACTTCAAAGGGTCTTCATTTGCTCACCGAACCTCTCCAATCCTATCACTGCTGCGTTTATGCCCCTGTACACACGCTTGATCCTCTTTCGGAGACATAGCACTCCATAGCTTTTAAGATACTTACTAGTCAGGTACACACTTAGGCGTTTAATATGGGGTGTTGAGTCCATTTCGTTGAGCAAGGAGCAGTTCTTGTCTATTCCATATTTGGCTTAAGGAACTTTATCTGTGCTCATTTCAATCTCTGGTTTTATGCAGCACCCCAACTCACCTTTCCCCTTAAGCAAGCATAAGTTGGTTTTCTAAATTTGAGACCCTGTTCTGTTTTGTAATCCAGTTCCTGTGTAGGCAAGTTTACATTCCGTGTATTAGTGATATCTTATGATGTTTCTTTTTCTGTGTGACTTATTTCAGTTAGAATTATCATACCTGAATCCACTCATTATGCTGCTATGGGCCTGATGACATAGATTTCATTGCTGAGTGATATTGCATTGTATGTAAGTACCACAACTTCTTTATCCATTTTTCACTTTCTGCGATATTGAACTTGTACTGTAAACGAGGTTCTTGTAAACAGAGCCGTCCCAAACTTTGGGGTGGCTGTGTCTTTTTGATTTTAATTTCCCTAAGCTATAGGACCATAAGTGGAAGTTCCCTAGGCTCCACTGCTATGTTTTTTAGATGTTTCAGGAAGCACCATACACTTCTTCCCAGTGGCTGTTGGCAATTTACATCCCGCCCATCAGCATAACAAGGCTCCCAGTTCTCCATCGCCTGTCCTGCCTTTCTGGATTTTACACTTTTTTCAGATGGCCCTTTTGACCGGGGGGAAGTGAGACTTCATTGTAGTGCAGATTTCCTTTGCAAGCTTGCTTGGTTGGCCAAAAAGGGCGTATGCGTTTTTTCCTGAATATATTCAGGTAAAAGCGCATACGCCCTTTTTGGCCAAGTGCATCATTGTGGACGTTCTGCCTCTTTTCCTATGCTTTAAATGCAATTCCAGTCTACCTCCTGAAATCGGTTTCCTGCAATTCTGCCCCGCTTTCAATTCCTCTTGGCAGGCTTACTTCAGTATATTTTTGGACGATAGCTGTCATTTATAACTCTGCAGGTTTGTGAATTACAGTGCCCCTGAGCTCCTTTCTGCAACTCGCTTTCTTGTGAGCTGGCCGCAACACCGCAGGATTGCTTCAGGCCCTAATCTGGTTCCGGCACGGCACGCTGACCCTTTGGTTAATTCCTCTTCCTGGTGGGAAATGAGAGTTAAATTTGCCCGTCCAGACACCTCCAGCTAGTCTCTCATTGGTTCTCCTATTCCTGTTCATCTTCCGCAGAAATTGCAAACTGGGCCAACAGGAGGTTAAAGGCACTGACTCTCCAAGTCGGGAGAGTGTTAGTAAAGCGTCTGGAATGTTGCACCCGAGTACCAGGGGACGAGAACTGAGACATATTGGAACACGTCTCCCGATCACACGGTTGATCATACTCTGGGTTCCACATGCATGTTTTAGCTGAAGGCAGAATCCCTTAAACCTGGAGAGTTGAGACCTGTGGAATGGGTACCATGCAATATGACTTCAAAGGGTCTTCATTTGCTCACCGAACCTCTCCAATCCTATCACTGCTGCGTTTATGCCCCTGTACACACGCTTGATTTTCTTTCAGAGACATAGCAATCCATAGGTTTTAAGATACTTACTAGTCAGGTACATTCTTAGGCGTTTAATATGGGGTGTTGAGTCCATTTCGTTGAGCAAGGAGTAGTTCTTGTCTATTCTATATTTGGCTTAAGGAACTTTATCTGTGTTCATTTAAATCTCTGGTTTTATGCAGCACCCCAACTCACCTTTCCCCTTAAGCAAGCATAAGTTGGTTTTCTAAATTTGAGACCCTGTTCTGTTTTGTAATCCAGTTCCTGTGTAGCCAAGTTTACATTCCGTGTATTAGTGATATCTTATGATGTTTCTTTTTCTGTGTGACTTATTTCAGTTAGAATCATCATACCTGAATCCACTCATTATGCTGCTATGGGCCTGATGACATAGATTTCATTGCTGAGTGATATTGCATTGAACGTAAGTACCACAACTTCTTTATCCATTTTTCACTTTCTGCGATATTGAACTTGTACCGTAAACGAGGTTCTTGTAAACAGAGCCGTCCCAAACTTTGGGGTGGCTGTGTCTTTTTGATTTTAATTTCCCTAAGCTATAGGACCGTAAGTGGAAGTGCCCTAGGCTCCGCTGCTATGTTTTTTAGATGTTTCAGGAAGCAGCATACACTTCTTCCCAGTGGCTGTTGGCAATTTACATCCCGCCCATCAGCATAACAAGGCTCCCAGTTCTCCATCGCCTGTCCTGCCTTTCTGGATTTTACACTTTTTTCAGATGGCCCTTTTGACCGGGGGGAAGTGAGACTTCATTGTAGTGCAGATTTCCTTTGCAAGCTTGCTTGGTTGGCCAAAAAGGGCGTATGCGTTTTTTCCTGAATATATTCAGGTAAAAGCGCATACGCCCTTTTTGGCCAAGTGCATCATTGTGGACGTTCTGCCTCTTTTCCTATGCTTTAAATGCAATTCCAGTCTACCTCCTGAAATCGGTTTCCTGCAATTCTGCCCCGCTTTCAATTCCTCTTGGCAGGCTTACTTCAGTATATTTTTGGACGATAGCTGTCATTTATAACTCTGCAGGTTTGTGAATTACAGTGCCCCTGAGCTCCTTTCTGCAACTCGCTTTCTTGTGAGCTGGCCGCAACACCGCAGGATTGCTTCAGGCCCTAATCTGGTTCCGGCACGGCACGCTGACCCTTTGGTTAATTCCTCTTCCTGGTGGGAAATGAGAGTTAAATTTGCCCGTCCAGACACCTCCAGCTAGTCTCTCATTGGTTCTCCTATTCCTGTTCATCTTCCGCAGAAATTGCAAACTGGGCCAACAGGAGGTTAAAGGCACTGACTCTCCAAGTCGGGAGAGTGTTAGTAAAGCGTCTGGAATGTTGCACCCGAGTACCAGGGGACGAGAACTGAGACATATTGGAACACGTCTCCCGATCACACGGTTGATCATACTCTGGGTTCCACATGCATGTTTTAGCTGAAGGCAGAATCCCTTAAACCTGGAGAGTTGAGACCTGTGGAATGGGTACCATGCAATATGACTTCAAAGGGTCTTCATTTGCTCACCGAACCTCTCCAATCCTATCACTGCTGCGTTTATGCCCCTGTACAGACGCTTGATTTTCTTTCAGAGACATAGCAATCCATAGGTTTTAAGATACTTACTAGTCAGGTACATTCTTAGGCGTTTAATATGGGGTGTTGAGTCCATTTCGTTGAGCAAGGAGTAGTTCTTGTCTATTCTATATTTGGCTTAAGGAACTTTATCTGTGTTCATTTAAATCTCTGGTTTTATGCAGCACCCCAACTCACCTTTCCCCTTAAGCAAGCATAAGTTGGTTTTCTAAATTTGAGACCCTGTTCTGTTTTGTAATCCAGTTCCTGTGTAGCCAAGTTTACATTCCGTGTATTAGTGATATCTTATGATGTTTCTTTTTCTGTGTGACTTATTTCAGTTAGAATCATCATACCTGAATCCACTCATTATGCTGCTATGGGCCTGATGACATAGATTTCATTGCTGAGTGATATTGCATTGAACGTAAGTACCACAACTTCTTTATCCATTTTTCACTTTCTGCGATATTGAACTTGTACCGTAAACGAGGTTCTTATAAACAGAGCCGTCCCAAACTTTGGGGTGGCTGTGTCTTTTTGATTTTAATTTCCCTAAGCTATAGGACCGTAAGTGGAAGTGCCCTAGGCTCCGCTGCTATGTTTTTTAGATGTTTCAGGAAGCAGCATACACTTCTTCCGAGTGGCTGTTGGCAATTTACATCCCGCCCATCAGCATAACAAGGCTCCCAGTTCTCCATGGCCTTTCCTGCCTTTCTGGATTTTACACTGTTTTCAGATGGCCCTTTTGACCGGGGGGAAGTGAGACTTCATTGTAGTGCAGATTTCCTTTGCAAGCTTGCTTGGTTGGCCAAAATGGTCGTATGCGTTTTTTCCTGAATATATTCAGGAAAAAACGCATACGCACGTTTTGTCCAAGTGCATCATTGTGGACGTTCTGCCTCTTTTCCTATGGTTTAAATGCAATTCCAGTCTACCTCCTGAAATCGGTTTCCTGCAATTCTGCCCCGCTTTCAAGTCCTCTTGGCAGCCTTACTTCAGTATATTTTTGGACGATAGCTGTCATTTATAACTCTGCAGGTTTGTGAATTACAGTTCCCCTGAGCTCCTTTCTTCAACTCGCTTTCTTGTGAGCTGGCCGCAACACCGCAGGATTGCTTCAGGCCCTAATCTGGTTCCGGCAAGGCACGCTGAGCCTTTGGTTAATTCCTCTTCCTGGTGGGAAATGAGAGTTAAATTTGCCCGTCCAGACACCTCCAGCTAGTCTCTCATTGGTTCTCCCTATTCCTGTTCATCTTCCGCAGAAATTGCAAACTGGGCCAAACAGGAGGTTAAAGGCACTGACTCTCCAAGTCGGGAGAGTGTTAGTAAAGCGTCTGGAATGTTGCACCCGAGTACCAGGGGACGAGAACTGAGACATATTGGAACACGTCTCCCGATCACACGGTTGATCATACTCTGGGTTCCACGTGCATGTTTTAGCTGAAGGAAGAATCCCTTAAACCTGGAGAGTTGAGACCCGAGGAATGGGTACCATGCAATATGATTCAAAGGGTCTTCATTTGCTCACCGAACCTCTCCAATCCTATCACTGCTGCGTTTATGCCCCTGTACACACGCTTGATTTTCTTTCAGAGACATAGCAATCCATAGGTTTTAAGATACTTACTAGTCAGGTACATTCTTAGGCGTTTAATATGGGGTGTTGAGTTCATTTCGTTGAGCAAGGAGTAGTTCTTGTCTATTCCATATTTGGCTTAAGGAACTTTATCTGTGCTCATTTCAATCTCTGGTTTTATGTAGCACCACAACTCAACTTTCCCCTTAAGCAAGCATAAGTTGGTTTTCTAAATTTGAGACCCTGTTCTGTTTTGTAATCCAGTTCCTGTGTACCCAAGTTTACATTCCGTGTATTAGTGATATCTTATGATATTTCTTTTTCTGTGTGACTTATTTCAGTTAGAATCATCATACCTGAATCCACTCATTATGCTGCTACGGGCCTGATGACATAGATTTCATTGCTGAGTGATATTGCATTGTACGTAAGTACCACAACTTCTTTATCCATTTTTCACTTTTTGCGATATTGAACTTGTACCGTAAACGAGGTTCTTGTAAACAGAGCCGTCCCAAACTTTGGGGTGGCTGTGTCTTTTTGATTTTAATTTCCCTAAGCTATCGGACTATAAGTGGAAGTGCCCTAGGCTCTGTTGCTTTGTTTTTTAGATGTTTCAGGAAACACCATACACTTCTCCTGAGTGGCTGTTGGCAATTTACATCCCGCCCATCAGCATAACAAGGCTCCCAGGTCTCCATGGCCTGTCCTGCCTTTCTGGATTTTACACTTTTTTCAGATGGCCCTTTTGACCTGGTTGAAGTGAGACTTCATTGTAGTGCAGATTTCCTTTACAAGGTTGCTTGGTTGGCCAAAAAGGGCGTATGTGTTTTTCGCTGAATATATTCAGGAAAAAACGCATACGCATTTTTTGGCCAAGTGCATCATTGTCGATGTTCTGCCTCTTTTCCTATGCTTTAAATGCAATTCCAGTCTACCTCCTGAAATCAGTTTCCTGCAATTCTGCCTTGCTTTCAATGCCTCTTCATAGCCTTACCTCAATATATTTTTTGAAAATATTTGGCCTTTATAACTGCAGGTTTTGAATTGCAGTGGCCCTTAGCTCCATTTTTCAGCTCTTATTTTTGTGATCTTGCCTCATAACCACAGGATTCCTTCAGACTCTATTGTTCTTCTGGGGCACCTTGCTGTGCCTTTGGTTAATTCTGCTTACTGATGTTAAATTAGAGTGATATGTGCCCATTGAAACCGCTACAGCTAGTTTCTCACTGGTTCCCCCTATTCCCATTCATCCTCCGCACTAACTGCAGACTGTGCGATACCAGAACTTAAAGGCATTGACTCTCCATGTTGGGTTTTTGTTAGTAAAGCGGCATGAATGTCGATCCGGAGCCCCAGGAGAGGAACAATGAGGTGCGTTTTAGAAACCTTTCCCGATCATATGGTATACCTGTCGCTCGGTTTCCCAAGCATGGTTTAGCTGTAGGAAGATTCCCTTCAACCTGGAGTGTTGGGACCCTTGGAATGAGTAGCATGAAGTATTGCATTAAACTTTCGGCAGTTGCTCACCAAAGCTCACCAATCCTCTCAGCCCCAAGTGTCCAGCCTTATGTCTTATCCAGCTGTGGGTTTATATGTGGTCAATCCAGGTTGCATCACAGCCCCTGAGCGAATATTTTAAGAATTTTTCTCTCTTTGATTGTTTCTGCGTTTTGTTTTTAAAATTTATTTCTATAATGGGGTTTAGCTCATTTTCACTGCTGTGTTTGTGCTGCTCTGCACACACTTGATTCCCTTATGAAGATATGTCAATACATGGGTCTTAAGATTCTTATTACTCAGATTTATTTCTGTGCAGTGTATTGGGTGTGTTGAGGCCAGTTCATTGAGCAAAGTGTAGATCTTGTCTAATACTTATTTGGTTTATTGAACGGTATCTGTGCTAATTTCAAACTCTGGTTTTATGCATCACCCCACCTCTCCTTTCCCCTTAAGCTGACATAAGTGTGTTTTCTAAATGTGAGACACTGTTCTGTTATGTAATTCATTTTTTGTGCAGCCATATTTACCCTCCCTCTATAAGTGATATCTTATGATATGTTTCTTTTTCTGTTTGACTAATTTCAAGTAGTATTATCGGACCTAAATCCACTCTTTATCCTTCTACTAGCCTTATTACATTGATTTCATGGTGAAGAGATATTCCATTGTACATAAGTGCCACATCTTCTTTATCCATTGTTCTCTTTCCTGGGATATTTAAGGTGTACTGAAGTTGAGGTTCTTGTAAACAGAGTAGCCCTAAACTGTGGTGTGCTTGTGTCTTGTTGATTTTTAGACTTCCCTAGATATATTCCCATGATTGGAAGTGTCCTATGCTCTGTAGCTCTGTTTTTTAGATGATTTAGGAACCACCATACACTTCTCCAGAGTGGCTCTCGGCAGTTCACACACTGCCCATCAGCGTATAAAGGCTCCCTGTTCTCCATGGCCTGTCCTGCATTTCTGGTTTTTACAATTGTTTAGGATGGCCCTTTTGACTGGTGGGAAATGAGACTTCTTTGTTGTGCACATTTGCATTGCTTGCTTGCTTCATTGCCCATAAATTGTGTATGCATTTTTTCCTGGATATAATCAGGAAAAAACGCATACGCCCTTTTGGGCCAACTGCATCATTGTCGAAATTCTGCCGCTTTTCATGTGCTTTAAAGACGAGTCCAATCTATCTCTTGAAATCTGTTTCTTGCAATTCTGTCTTGCATTCAGATCCTCTTCTTTGCCTTACCTCAACATATTTTTGGACGTTAGTTTTCATTTATAACTCTGCAGGTTTGTGAATTGCAGTGACCCTGAGCTCCATTTTTTAAGTTGCTCTTTTGTGAGCTGGCCTCAAACCCGCAGGATTGCTTCAGGCCCTATTTTGGCTCGGGCGAGGCAGGCTGAGCCTTTTTGCAATTCTTATTCTTAATGGGAAATTAGAGTGATATGTGCCCGTCCAAACCCCTACAACTATTCTCTCATTGGTTCCCCCTCTTCCCGTTCATCCTCCTCACAATTTGCAAAATGTGTGAAACAGAAGTTGAAATGTGCTGATTCTCCAAGTGGGGAGATTCTAAGTAACGTGGCTGGAATGGTGAACAGGAGCACCAGGAGAGGATAAATGAGCTGCATTTTAGACACATCTCCCGATCACATGGTGTACAGTCCTCTGGGTTTTCCATGCATGTTTTAGCTGTAGGAAGATCCCTTGAACCTGCAGATTTGGGACCCATTGAATGGGTACCAGGTAGTGTTACTTTAAAAAGTGTGCATTTCCTCACCCAACCTCACATTTCTCTTAGTGCAAACAGTTTCCAGCCTTATGTCTCATCCTGCTGTGGGTCTAGACGTGTTCAATCCATGTTGCATCACCGTCCCTGAGGAAAAGTTGTAAGAGGTTTTCTCTGTCTCTCTGTCGTTTATTTTTTTCAATTTATTACTATATTGGTTACAGCTGATTTTCAAAGCTCTGTTTCTTGCTGCTGTACATCCACTTGATTCACGTACAGAGAGACATCAGTAAATTCTTTTTCAGATTCTTACCAGTCGTATATATTCTTTTCCGGTGACTTGAGTGTGCTGAGTGCAGTTCTTTTAGCTACCGTGTAGGCCTTGTTGATTATCAGTTTGGTATTTGGAATGGTATCTTTGCTAATTTCAACCTCTTGGATGATGCCTCACCCCTCCCCACCTTTCCCGTTTAGCAGCCTTATGCGTGTTTTCTACATATTTGACTATGTTTTTGTTTTGTAAGTTATTTCATGTGTAGCTATTTTGGATTGCACCTTTAAGTGATATCTTATGATATGTGTCTTTTTCTTTTTGAATTATGTCACTTAGAATGATCATACGTAACTCCTCTGGAGTTGTTACAACTGGCCATATTTCATTGATTTCCAGGCTGAGTAATATTCCACTCTACATAAGTACCACATCTCTATCCATGTTTTCCCTCCAGAGACATTTAAGTTATATCCTAGTCGAGGATCTTTTAAACAGAGAGGCGGTAAACATTGGGGTGCCTGTGTCCTCTCCATTTTTGTTTTTCCCAAGATATACGCCCATGAGTGCAAGTGCCCTATGCTCTGTAGCTCATTTTTTAGATGCTTTAGTAAACACAATACACTTCTCCAGAATGGCCGTTGGCAATATACATTTCCACTATAAGTCTCACAGGGCTCCCTCTTCTCCTTGCCCTGTCCTGCATTTCTGTTGTTTACGCTTTATGAGGATGGCTCTTCTGACTGATCCGAAGTGATATCTTTTGTAGTATTGATTTCCAGTGCTCACCTGTTTGGTTGGCTAAAAAAGTGTATGCCCTTTTCTTGAATATATACAGAAAAAAACGCATACACCCTTTTTGGCCAACTGCAATGTTGGCAATGTTCAGCCCCTTTTCTTGTGCTTAATGGCGAGTCCTTTCTACCTCCTCAAATCCCTTTCCTGCCATTCTCCCTTGCTTACAAGTCCTTTTCTCTGACTTTCCTCAAGACATTTTTCAGTGATAGATATTTTCAACTCTGCAGTTTCGTGAATTTTACTGTCCCTGAGTTCCATTGTTCAACTTGTGTTTATGGGAACTGGCCACAAAGCAGTGGGATTTCCTCAAGCCCTATACTGTTTCCATGGGCAACCCTAGCCTTTGGTCAATTCGTCTTCCTGATTGGAAATTAGAGTGACATGTGCCTGTCTGAACACCTAGGACTTGTCTCTCATTGTTCCTCATCCTTCCGCTTCATCCTCTGGACAAATTCCAAACTGTACGCAACAGGATGTTGACAGTGCTGCCATCTCCAAGTGGGGAGACTGTTAGTAAAGACGCTGGAGGGGTGAACCCGAGCACCAGGAGATGAGGAGATGAGATGCCTTTTCCAAACTCTTCCCGATCAGACGGTATACCATCCTCTGGGTGTGACAGACATGTTTTAGCAGTAGGAAGATTCCCATTCATGTAAGGAAAACACTAGGGCTTTTTCAAAATCAGTGTCTCCCCGAAACCCAAACTGGGGAATTTTTTAAGCTACGGCTACACATATGTTCATTAAGGGCCTTGGGAAGTAGGCAGAGTCCAAACTTTAGATGATTGAAGTCTTCAGGGTCAGAAGCACTCACCACCAGCTTCCCTTAGGTTACACTTTAACTGTCATTGATAGATGATGTCAATAAAAATATCTATTCTTTTTCAGATTATTTCCCCTTATAGGTTATTGCAAAATGTTGAGTGTAGTTCCCTGTGCTATACAGTAGTTCCTTGTTGATGATCTATTTTATACATAGCAGTGTGTATATGTTAATCCCAAACTGTTAATTTATCCCTCCTCCCACCTTTCCCCTTTGGTAATAATAAATTATAAGATTTTATACTTCTCAGAAATGGGAGAGCTGAAAGAGAGGTATCATTTTCAATGGAAAAGCATTTAAAACAAGATTGAAGCTTTAACCAAGATTATTAGATGTACATCCTTGGAAAGAAATCACTTCGTTTCTCTAATATTGACCTGACAAATAAGACAAACCTTTTCACTGAACTTGCTTATAATAAAGTGATGGAAATATCAAATGGAAGTGTTAGAAACATCTTATTTTACCCGAGCCTTATACACTGTTCTATGTTAACTACAGTTTGGCTCACACATCTGTTCATTGAGGTTACAATAGTCTCAATTTCTGTTACTGATCCTCCAGAGTGGACCCCAACAAGTGTCCCCCTGCCCAGTGTCATTGGGGCCAACAGATCGAGGCTGAGTTTGGTTCACAAGCAAAGGAAACTTTATATTTTGATCAGAGAATGGAGAGGTGAGAGCATGCACTACCCCGTGGGCTGTGGGCTGGGCTGCTGTGTAGAGATCCTGTCAGAGTCAGTGGGAGGGAGGGGGCGGAGCTCTCGAGGGCCGGGTTGGCTGCAGCTCAGGCTCTATATCGCGGAGTCTGCACTGGGCCCCAGGAGCTGAGGTGTCGTCCCAGCCATTCTGCACTAGGAAATCTGGTCTGAAGTGCCGGGTGTGGAACCTCTGCATGCGAGACCCTAGGAGTACGTGAAATTAGACAAAGCACAAAGGATAAAAAAGGTTAGACTTGACTTTATTGCCCAGATTCTATTTTTATCTCCCAGGGATTTTTAATGGGCTTTGCTGGGGACAAACCCCTCCTCTGCCTTTTGTCCCGTTCCTCATTCTTGGAGTTCTGAGGGTGCAGACCCTTCTTCTGTAACTGCTGAGTGCTGAGTTGGGAGCCCTCATACTCAGGGACGAGGGTCAGAACTTCTCCCCAGCAGCCTCCAGGTGACGTTGATTGTCCCCAGGCCCCCTGCCTCCTTGCTCGTCCGCCTGAGCACCAGCATTGGAAGTGTTATAGATTCTAATGACCTTTAAGGGTCCAGGAAAGAGATGTGCAGAGACGCTGTGGGGGCCAGTTTCACCCCGCCCCACATTTGTTCGGCCACCTTAGGCTGACCGTTTCTGCCAGCCTAGATGCTCTGACCAGTAGTCTGCGCTTTCTTCAATTAGGCCCCTGAATTAACGTACAAACAGCACCAGGTGTCAGAGCCCTGCCCGCTCAACTCCCAGACAGTCCAGGGTCAGTGGTGATCAAGGACCATGATGGCCACTGAGTCAACAGCCTTTTGAAGTAAACAGGAGTCCAGCCAGTCTTATTGGCCACTATCAGCACAGTGTCTGTAGGATTTTCTATGGTGACAGTGTGATATACGGTTCCCCCGCCAAGATTATTAGCTCCCCTCTGGGTGCAGTAAGTCCTGCAAGCAGTAGTCTACTCTTTTGGGACACACTCTTGTTGTTTTATGAGAGAAACTCCAGGTCAAGTGATGTTCACACGAGTCGTCATGGTGCCCTGTTGCCCCCGGTTATCTCTCTGGATGTTGGAGCTGGAGGGCCTCCTCACTCGAGGTTGGTGTGCCCACGGAGCGAACCCTGCAACTTCAGGGCATGGTTGGTGGTTAGGATCACCACGTGGGGTCCTTTTCCCTTAGGAGGGACGTGGCCTTTTGGGCTGCTGATTTCCAGGTTTTTAGATACCGCCAGTATCTTGGCCAGATGTGGCAGTAGGCCAAGCCCCTTGGTGACCGTAGTTTATCCTACCTGGATGGCATTCTTGCATTGTTCCATTTCAAGTGGTCCCAGTTTTTGCACTAATTCTCCAATGGCGATTCACCTTTCACCGGGAATGTAAAGGTCAAAGGGTTTAGCTAAATTAGGGAGTTCCAGGGCAAGGGTCTGAATTGACTGCTCTTTCCATTCTTGAAAGGCCACTTCTGGATTCTATTCAAAAGGATCATCATCTTTTCCTTTCAGTGTTTCATATAGAGGCCCAGCTAGTAGACTGTAGTTAGGGATCCAGAAGCAGCAAACCCTGGCCTCCCCAGGAACCCCTAAGCTGTCTTCTAGTTTTAGAAAGGGGTAAGGCTGAAAATGGTTTCTTCCCTTTCCTGGGATGGGCTTCTCCGACCTTCTGTGAGAATGAAGCCCAGGCAGGTCACCGCAGTCTGTGATATTTGAGCTTTTTCTTGGACAACTTCTATCCTTTATTGGCTTGGTAGTTCAGAGGCCTCCTTAGTAGGGCTGGCGATCAGAATGTCGTCTGCGTACTGAAGGAGGGTTTCCTTTTCCAGAGGTAGAACTTTTAGGTCTTTAGCTAAGGTTTCCCCAAAGATGGTGTGGGAATTTTTGCACCCTTGGTGCAAGACGGCCCGGAAGTATTGTTTTAGTTGTATGTTGAGTCCTGCCACTCACAAGCCAAAATTTCTTGTGACTCTGGGACTAATGGAATACAAAAGAAGGCATCATTGAAGACTAATACAGAATACCATGTCCTGGTGGTTGGTAGAATGACCAGCAGGGTGTAGGAATTAGGAGCAACTGGAGGTATATCCTCGGTGGCTTCACTGACTGTCCTGACATCCTTTACCAGGTCCCCAGCAGCCCATGGGGCTCTCGTGGTCAGACCAATCCCAGAATATGGAGCTCACCTGGGCAGGTACCCCACCCCCACCCCAGCCCACGGGGCTCTCGTGGTCAGGCCCCTCCCAGGATACAGAGCTACCCTTGCAGGTACCGTGGCAGGGCTGGGCACACAGGAACCATGCACATAGGCCTCATTGCAGAGCACCCCCAGCTCACCTGTCGCTCAGAGCTGACACAGAGCACCTCAGAGCAGGACTTGAAATAACAAACAGCAGCTGCGACAGGTCTGTGACCCTGGGCATCACTCTGTGCGGCCTCCCTCCACCTGGTCTTCCAGAGACTTCCACTGCACCCAGGGCACCAGGCCTCTGTCTCCAACCACCACCCATCCCTCCTCTCCCTGACTCCTGGGTTCCTCTCATTAGGAGAGGGTTTTCTTGAAGTTGTGTCCCACTCATGGGCCAGATAAAATGATTAGAAAACAAGCCAAAGCTGCAGCCCCTTGTCAATCTTGACTCTCAGGAGCCCACACCTGTTCCTTGGACCTGGCCGGTTCAGCAAGTTCCATTTTCTGCAACTGTGAGCCCCTGAGGGGTGATGATTGGCTGAGCTGGGCAGCCTTACCGTGCCAGCCTGCCCTCCCCAGGTGTGCCTGGGTTGAGATCAATATAAATACCACTCCAGGCAGCAAGAGCCCCTGCAGCCGTGCCTGACGCCATTTTCTCTGCCCTGTCAGCAGTCTCGGGGCTGGGCTGGTGGGAGGGAGTGAGAGGCCACGGCTTTGTGGGTGGCCCAGTGTGAGTGGGGCTCTGCTGGACTTTCTGCAGCAGTTGCCAGGCTGCCACCTGCTAAAGAAGAGGATGTGTCACCCATACCTGCTGCTGGAATTTCTCCCTGGGCAGAGGTGAGGAAGGAAAAAAGCAGTGGGGGCAGGGACAGGACGGGTATCTCAGGCAGGGAAATGGAAATCTTCCAGAAGAGCACCCAGGGCCAGGACCATCCTGGCTGGCCTGCAGGCACCAAGTCGGCCGGCATGCTGTCACTTGTGTGGCTCTATGGCCCTTCCTCTAGGCTTTCAAGTCCTTGTATATATTCAGGTGTTTTACCTGGGACGGGTGGGAACAGTTCAGCAGCAGCTGGCCTGGGGCTCAGCTCACGTTTACTCACAGATGCCTCGGCACGGTGCCCCAGCTTTGCAATGAGGACACTCCTTGCGGGGTGGCTGATGGCTGCATGCGAGCGGAATCCCCACCTCTGACCAACTTCAGAATTGTCTATCACTGGAGCAAGTGCCCTGATTGGGTTTTCATCTGTATAACTGGTGGGTTCTGTTTTGTTTTTTTCTTTTTTGTTTCAAGGTAGGTTTTATTCCTCTTTTTTGTACTTATGGATGTAAGCATGGAAATAATTCATTCATATAAATACATGTATGTGAAGGGAATAACATTTTTCCGTTTTTTAAAAAATTTTATTTTTCATTTTATTTTATTTATTTTTTATACAGCAGGTTCTTATTGGTTATCTATTTTATACATATAAATGTATACATGTCAATCCCGATCTCCCAACTCCTCCCACCGCCACCCCCCCATGGCTTCCCCCTCTTTGTGTCCATACATTTGTTCTCTACATCTGTGTCTCTATTTCTTCCCTTCAAACCGGTTAATCTGTACAGTTTTTCTAGGTTCCACATATATGCGTTAATATACAATATTTGTTTTTCTCTTTCTGACTTACTTCACTCTGTATGACAGTCTCTAGATCCATCGACGTCTCTACAAATGACCCAATTTCATTCCTTTTTATGGCTAATAGTCCATTTTATATATGTACCACATCTTTATCCATTTGTCTGTCTGTGGGCATTTAGGTTGCTTCCATTACCTGGCTA
Organism: Leucopleurus acutus; assembly: GCF_964270905.1. NCBI lineage: Eukaryota > Metazoa > Chordata > Mammalia > Artiodactyla > Delphinidae > Leucopleurus > Leucopleurus acutus. The sequence goes on from NC_139161.1 coordinate 61,139,412, forward strand.
TTGTAAATAGTGCTGCAATGAACATTGTGGTGAATGTGTCTTTTTGATTTATGGTTTTCTCTGGGTATATGCCCAGTAGTGGGTTGCTGGATCATATGGTAATTCTATTTTTAGTTTTTTAAGGAACCTCCATACTGTTCTCCATAGTGACTATCAATTTACATTCCCACCAATCGTGGAAGAGGGTTCCTTTTCTCCACACCCTCTCCAGCATTTGTTGTTTGTAGATTTTCTGATGATGCCCATTCTAACAGGTGTGAGGTGATACCTCATTGTAGTTTTGATTTGCATTTCTCTAATAATTAGTGATGTAGAGCAGCTTTTCATGTGCTCCTTGGCCATCTCTACGTCTTTTTGGAAGAAATGTCTATTTAGATCTTCTGCCCATTTTTGTATTGGGTTGTTTGTTTTTTTAATATTGAGCTGCATCAGCTGTTTATATATATTGGAGATTAATCCTTTGTCCATTGATTCAGTTGCAAATATATTCTCCCATTCTGAGGGTTGTCTTTTTGTGTTTGTAGTTTCCATTGCTTTGCAAAAGCTTTTACGTTTCATTAGGTCCCATTTGTTTAGTTTTCTTTTTTATGTCATTACTCTAGGAGGTGGATCAAAAAAGATCTTGCTGTGATTTATGTTAGAGTATTCTTCCTATGTTTTCCTCTAAGAGTTTTATACTGTCCGGTCTTACATTAAGGTCTCTAATCCATTTTGAATTTATTTTTGTGTATGGTGTTAGGGGGTGTTCTAATTTCATTCTTTTACATGTAGCTGTCCATTTTTCCCAGCACCACTGATTGAAGACACTGTCTTTTCTCCATTGTATAGTCTTGCCTACTTTGTCATAGATTAGTTGACCATAGGTGTGTAGGTTTATCTCTGGGCTTCTTTCTTTTTTATTTTCCTTTTACACCTTTATTGGAGTATAATTGCTTTACAATGGAGTGTCAGTTTCTGCTGTATAACAAAGTGAATCAATTATACATATACATATATCACCATATCCCCTCCCTCTTACATCTCCCTCCCACCCTCCACATCCCACCCCTTTAGGTGGTCGCAAAGCACCAAGTTGATCTCCCTGTGCTATGTGGCTGCTTCCCAGTAGCTATCGATGTTACATTTGATAATGTATATATGTCCATGGCACTCTCTCACTTCGTCCCAGCTTACCCTTCCCCCTCCCCGTGTCCTCAAGTCCTTTCTCTATGTCTGTGTCCTTAATCCTGTCCTGCCCCTAGGTTCTTCATAAACTTTTTTCTTTAGATTCCATATATCTCTGTTAGCACACGGTATTTATTTTTCTCTTTCTGACTCACTTCACTGTGTAGGACAGACTCTAAGTCCATCCCCCTCACTACAAATAACTCAGTTTTGTTTCTTTTTATGGCTGAGTAATATTCCATTTATATATGTGCCAGATATTCTTTATCCATTCATCTGTCGATGGACACTTAGGTTGCTTCCATGTCCTGGCTATTGTAAGTAGAACTGCAACGAATATTGTTGTATATAACTCTTTTTGAATTATGGTTTTCTCAGGGCAAATGCCCAGTAGTTGGATTGCTGGGTCGTATGGTACTTCTATTTTTAGTTTTTTAAGGAACCTCTATACTGTTATCCCTAGTGGGTATAGCAATTTACATTCCCAGCAACAGTGCAAGAACGTTCCCTTTTCTCCAGTAAATGCCTCTCCAGCATTTATTGTTTGTAGATTTTTTGATGATTGCCATTCTGACTGCTGGGAGGTGATAACTCACTGTAGTTTTGATTTGCATTTCTCTAATGATTAGTGATGTTCAGCATCCTTTCATGTGTTTATTGGCAATCTGTATATCTCCTTTGGAGAAATGTCTATTTAGGTCTTCTGCCCATTTTTGGATTGTGTTGTTTGTTTTTGTGATATTGAGCTACACGAGCTGCTTGTAAATTTTGGAGATTAATCTTTTGTCATTTGCTTCATTTGAAAACATTTTCTCCCATTCTGAGGGTTGTATTTTCGTCTTGTTTATGTTTTCCTTTGCTGTGCAAAAGCTTTGAAGTTTCATTAGGTCCCATTTGTTTATTTTTGTTTTTATTTCCACTTCTCTAGGAGGTGGGTCAAAAAGGATCTTGCTGTGATTTATGTCATAGAGTGTTCTGCCTATGTTTTCCTCTAATAATTTTATAGTGTCTGGTCTAACATTTAGATCTCTAATTAATTTTGAGTTTATTTTTGTGTATGGTGTTATGGAGCGTTCTAATTTCATTCTTTCACGTGTGGTTGTCCAGTTTTCCCAGCACCACTTACTGAAGAGACTGTCTTTTCTTCATTGTATATCTTTGCCTCCTTTGTCATAGATGAGTTAGCCATAGGTACGTAGGTTTATCTCTGGGCTTTCTATCTTGTTCAATTGATCTATATTTCTGTTTTTGTGCCAGTACCATATAGTCTTGATTAATGTAGCTTTGTAGTATAGTCTGAAGTTAGGAAGTCTGATTCCTCCAACTCTTTTAATTTCCCTCAAGATTGCTTTGGCTATTCGGGGTCTTTTGTGTCTCCATACAAATTTTAAGATTTTTTTGTTCTAGTTCTGTAGAAAATGCCAGTGGTATTTGATAGGGATTGCATTGAATCTGTAGCTTGCTTTGGGTACTATAGTCATTTACACAATATTGATTCTTCTAATCCAAGAACATGGTTTATACCTCCATATGTTTATATCATCTTTGATTTCTTTCAGCAGTGTCTTATAGTTTTCTGAGTACAGGTCTTTTACCTCCTTATGTAGGTTCATTCCTCCGTATTTTATTCTTTTTGTTGCAATGGTGAATGAGATTGTTTCCTTAATTTCTCTTTCTGATCTTTCATTATTAGTGTATAGGAATGCAAGAGATTTCTGTGCATTAATTTTGTATCCTGCAACTTTACCAAATTCATTGATTAGCTCTAGTAGTTTTCTGGTGGCATCTTTAGGATTCACTATGTGTAGTATCGTGTCATTTGCAAACAGTGACAATTTTACTTCTTCTTTTCCAATTTGTATTCCTTTTATTTCTTTTTCTTCTCTGATTACTGTGTCTAGGACTTCCAAAACTATGTTGAGTAATAGTGGTGAGAGTGGACATCCTTGTCTTGTTCCTGATCTTAGAGGAAATGCTTTTAGTTTTTCACTATTGAGAATGATGTTTGCTGTGGGTTTGTCATATACTGCCTTTATTATGTTGAGGTAGATTCCCTCTATGCCCACTTTTTGGAGACTTTTAATCATAAATTGGTGTTGAATTTTGTCGAAAGCTTTTCCTGCATCTATTGGGATGATCATATTTTTATTCTACAATTTGTTAATGTGGTGTATCACATTGATTGATTTGTGTATATTGAAGAATTCTTGCATCCCTGGGATAAACCCCACCTGATCATGGTGCATGATCCTTTTAATGTGTTGTTCAATTCTGTTTCCTAGTATTTTGTTGAGGATTTTTACATCTATATTAATCAGTGATATTGGTCTCTAATTTTCTTTTTCTGTAGTATCTTTGTCTGGTTTTGGTATCAGGGTGATGGTGGCCTCATATAATGAGTTTGGGACTGTTCCTTCCCCTGAAAAGTTCTGAAGAGTTTGAGAAGATTGGGTGTTAGCTCTTGTCTAAATGTTTGATAGAATTCACCTCTGATGCCATCTAGTTCTGGACTTTTGTTTGTTGGAAGATTTTTAATCACACTTTCAATTTCATTACTTGTGATAGGTCTGTTCATATTTTCTATTTCTTCCCGGTTCAGTCTTGGAAGGTTATACCTTTCTAAGAATTTGTCCATTTCTTCCAGGTTGTCCATTTTATTGGCATAGAGTTGTTTGTAGAGGTCTCTTAGGATGCTTTGTATTTCTGTGGTGTCTGTTACAACTTCTCCTTTTTCATTTCTAATTTTATTGATTTGAGTCCTCTCCCTCTTTTACTTGAGTCTGGCTACAGGTTTATCATTTTTGTTTATCTTCTCAAAGAACCAGCTTTTAGTTTTATTGATCTTTGCTATTGTTTTTATTTCATTTATTTCTGCTCTGATCTTTATGATTTCTTTCCTTCTATTAACTTTGGGTTTTGTTCTTCGTTCTCTAGTTCCTTTAGGTGTAGGGTTAGATTGTTTATTTGAGATTTTTCTGGTGTCTTGAGGTAGGCTTTTATTGCTATAAACTTCCCTCTTAGAACTGTTTTTGCTGCATCCCATAGGTTTTCAATCATCGTGTTTTTGTTGTCATTTGTCTCTAGGTAGTTTTTGATTTCCTCTTTTATTTCTTCAGTGATCTCTTGGTTATTTAGAAACGTATTGTTTAGCCTCCATGTGTTTGTTTTTTACGTTATTTTCCCTGTAATTGAGTTCTAATCTCATAGCATTGTGGTCGGAACAGCTGCTTGATATGATTTCAGTTTTGTTAAATTTACTGAGGCTTTATTTGTGACCCAAGATGTGATCTATCCCGGAGAATGTTCCATGTACCATTGAGAAGAACTTGTAGTCTGCTGTTTTTGGATGGAATGTCCTATAAATATCCATTAAATCTATCTGGTCTATTGTGTCATTTAAAGCTTGTGTTTCCTTATTAATTTTCTGTCTGGATGATCTCCATTGGTGTAAGTGAGGTGTTAAAGTCCCTTGCTATTATTATGTTACTGTTGATTTCCTCTTTTATAGCTGTTAGCAGTTGCCTTATATATTGAGGTGTTCCTGTGTTGGGTACATATATATTTATAATTGTTATATCTTGGATTGATCCCTTGATCATTATGTAGTGTCCTTCCTTGTCTCTTGTAACATTCTTTATTTTAAAATCTATTTTATCTGATATGAGTATTGCTACTCCAGCTTTCTTTTGATTTTCATTTGCATGGAATATATTTTCCATCCCCTCACTTTCAGTCTGTATGTGTCCCTAGGTTTGAAATGGGTCTCTTGTAGACAGCATATATATGGATCTTGTTTTTCTATCCATTCAGTAAGCCTGTGTCATTTGGTTGGAGCATTTAATCCATTCATGTTTAAGGTAATTATCAATATGTATGTTCCTATTACTATTTTCTTAATTGTTATGGGTTTGTCTTAGTGGGTCCTTTTCTTCTCTTGTGTTTCCCACTTAGAGAAGTTCCTTTAGCATTTGTTGTAGAGCTGGTTTCATGGTGCTGAATTCTCTTAGCTTTTGCTTGTCTGTAAAGCTTTTGATTTCTCCATCAAATCTGAATGAGATACTTGCTGGGTGGAGTACTCTTGGTGGTAGGTTCTTCCTTTTCATCACGTTAAATTTATCATGCCACTCCCTTCTGGCTTGTAGATTTTCTGCTGAGAAATCAGCTGTTAACCTTATGGGAGTTCCGTTGTATGTTGTCATTTTTCCCTTGTTGCTTTCAATAATTTTTCTTTGTCTTTAATTTTTTCAATTTGATTACTGTGTGTCTCGGCATTTTTCTCCTTTGGTTTATCCTGCCTGGGACTCTCTGCGCTTCGTGGACTTCGGTGGCTATTTCTTTTCCCATGCTAGGGAAGTTTTCAACTATAATCTCTTCAGATATTTTCTCGAGTCCTTTCTCTCTCTGTTCTCCATCTGGGACCCCTACAATGCGAATGTTGTTGCATTTAATGTTGTCCCAGAAGTCTCTTAGGTTGTCTTCATTTATTTTCATTCTTTTTCTTTATTCTGTTCCATGGCAGTGATTTCCACCTTTCTGTCTTCCAGGTCACTTATCCGTTCTTCTGTCACAGTTATTCTGCTACTGATTCCTTCTAGTGTATTTTTCATTTCAGTTATTGTATTGTTCATCTCTGTTTGTTTGTTCTTTAATTCTTCTAGGTGTTTGTTCCTTAATTCTTCTAGGTCTTTGTTAAGCATTTCTTGCATCTTCTCGATCTTTGCCTCCATTATTTTTCTAAGGTCTTGGATCATCTTCACTATCATTATTCTGAATTCTTTTACTGGAAGGTTACCTATCCCCACTTCATTTCATTGTTTTTCTGAGGATTTATCTTGTTCCTTGATCTGGTATAAAGTCCTCTGCCTTTTCATTTTCTCTATCTTTCTGTGAATGTGGTTTTCCTTCCACAGGCTGCAGAATTGTAGTTCTTCTTGCTTCTGCTGTCTGCTCTCCAGTGATTGAGTCTATCTGAGAGGCTTGTGCAAGCTTCCTTATGTGAGGGACTGGTGGTGGGTAGAGCTGGGTGTTGCTCTGGTGGGCAGAGCTTTAATCTGCTTGTCTGTGGATTAAATAAAAGTTTAATAAAAAGTTTAATCCGCTTGTCTGCTGAGGCATGGGGCTGGGTTCTCTCCCTGTTGGTTGTTTGGACTGAGGCGACCCAGCACTGGAGCCTACCTTGCTCTTGGTGAGGCTAATGGTGGACTCTGGGAGAGTTCACGCCAAGGAGTATTTCCCAGAACTTCTGCTGTCAGTGTCATTGTCCCCATGGTGAGCTGCAGCCACACCCCACCTCTGCATGAGACCCTCTAAAACTAGCAGCTAGGTATGATCATTCACCTATGGGGTGACTGCTCCTTCCCCTGGGTCCTGATGTGCACACTACTTTGTGTGTGTCCTCCAAGAGGGGAGTCTCTGTTGAGACTCTGAGTCTCTGAGTGCAGTTGAGACTCTGAGTGGAGTCGCACAGACTCTGGGTCCTGTGGAGCTTCGATGTTTTGTGGTTCTAGAAATCCTATAGGAGACGGTCCACAGCAGGTGAAGCTAATGCTGTCATAGAGGTGGTGAAACCAAAGATCTGCAGTTCCGACTAGAGGTGCTGATGTACAAACAGGACAAAATCATCTCATGTGAATGTAGTTCAGGCATGTTTAAAATGAATGCAGTCATGTTAATGCCTAACATCTTCTATCTTGTGCCTCTCCTCAAGGACCCCCTCCTCAGTTCCTGAGTCTCCTGTAAGTCATGTACAGGGGAATGGAGAGTGGGCTCTGTCCAGTCTGAGCCCTGAGTTACCCTGTGTGTATCTTAGGATACTTTGTATTTCTGTGGTGGCTCTTGTAACATCATCTCTTTCAGTTCTGATTTATTTGGGCCCTCTCTTTTAAAAAAAGTACTACTGTTGTCTTTTATTCTTTACAGAAGTTTAATAAGTGTTTGATCTACTACCCTTACTCTATGTATACTTTTTGCCATGAGATTTTTACTTTTGTTTGTTTTCTTGTTACTGTCAATAATTAGTGAGAATTCTTTTAAGCTACCTTCAACATTGCTTATAAAGCTGCTTTATTAGTGATGACAGACCTTTAATGGAAGTCGTGTTCTGGTTGTAAACTAGAATGCAATGTGCCAGCAAAAAGTCCCTTAAGTGTATGTCTCATTACTTCTTGTTCTTTTCTTTCCTTTTTTCTCTCTTTTTTTTCTTGTTCTTTTTTTAATTTTTATTTTTTATCAGAGCAAATTTGATTAAAATGTTTTGTTTGTTCTAGGTGTGTAAGATGTGGTTCTTTTACACATATACATGTATCTATACTTCTTCAGATCGTTTTCTCATGTAGCTTGTGACACAATGTTGAGTAGTCTTCTCTTGGTATTCCGTAGGTCTTTGATGATTATATATTTCACATGTGTTTCTATACCTATGTTAACCCCAATATCCTAATATACCCAGTCCTCACACCTTTCCATTTGGTGAACCTTAACTTTGTTTAATGAATCTGTGATTGCCTTTCTCTGTGGAAATATCTTCATTGGTATCAATTTTTAGCTAACACCTATAAGTGATATTATAGGATATGTGTCTTTTGCTGTCTGACTTAGTACAATTTGCCTGATTACCTCTAGAATCATCTACGGTGCTGCAAATGGCATTGTTTCATTTTTTTCCCTAGATAATATTCCATCTGTACATGTACCAGTTCTTCTTTGTCCACTCACCTCTTGATGGACTTTCTGGTTGCCTCCATGTCTTGGCTATTGTAATACTGCTGCACTGCACATTTGCCTGCCTGTGTCTTTCCAATTCTGTCTTCTTATGTTATAGGCCCAAGAGTGGGCCTCCTGTATCATATAGTATCTCAGGGTTTACCGTTTAAATGCACCATGATTCTGTGCTCATTAGTGGCTCTTTCCAGGTTACATCTCACTTAAAGTTGAGGGTATGCATTTCTCCACAACACCTTCAGCATTTATTTATTTATTTATTTTTAACATCTTTATTGAAGTATAATTGCTTTACAATGGTGTGCTAGCTTGTGCTTTACAACAAAATGAATCAGTTATACATATACATATGTTCCCATATCACTTCCCTCTTGCGTCTCCCTCCCTCCCACCCTACCTCCCCTCCAGGCGGTCACAAAGCACCGAGCTGATCTCCCTGTGCCATGCTGCTGCTTCCCACTAGCTATCTACCTTACGTTTGGTAGTGTATATATGTCCATGCCTCTCTCTCCCTTTGTCACAGCTTACCCTTCCCCCTCCCCATATCCTCAAGTCCATTCTCTAGTAGGTCTCTGTCTTTACTCCTGTTTTACCCCTAGGTTCTTCATGACATTTTTTTTTCTTAAATTCCAGGTATATGTGTTAGCATACGGTATTTGTCTCTCTCTTTCTGACTTACTTCACTGTGTATGACAGACTCTAGGTCTATCCACCTCATTACAAATAGCTCAATTTTGTTTCTTTTTATGGCTTCAGCATTTATTGTTTGTAGTTTTCTTGCTGATGGATATTCTGACTGGTGTGAGCTGATACCTCTTTGTGGTTGAATTTGCATATGACTCATAATCCTTTGAAATTGAGCTTTAAGACATGTCCTTTTTATTTTTCAAACTGTGATTACAGCTTAGCCCTTCAAAGTGTTTTCTAAAGTATGTGTTACATTTTGAAATTTATTGGCCATTACCTCCCTCAAAACATTTTGAGGGCAGGTTTCATTTACAGCCCTGCAGTACTTGTTCACATGAAGTGACCATTAGCACAGGCTTTAAAGCTGCTTTTGCAGGTAACGGCCAGATTGCGGCAGCCTTTCTTTGTTCCCCATGCTGGTACTAGGGAAACAGAGCTTCCGGCCAGTGGTCTTCCTCGGTTATAAATTAGAGTGGAATGTGCCCGGATAAACCCCCAAAGGCTGATGTCTCCTTATTTTTGTTTCTTTTTTAAATTTAATTTATATTTTTATCGGAGTAATATTCCATTGTGTATATGGACCACTTCTTGGTGCATAGCTCTGTTGAGGGACATTTTCGTTGCTTCCAAGTGTTGGCTATATTAAATATTGCTGGAGTGCAAGATTGCCAGCCTGTGACTTTTTGATTCTCATTTTCTCAGGTGATAGGCCCAGCAGTGGGTGTGACTGATTGACTAGTAGCTCAATGTTTACCTTTTCAAAGCACCTCCATTGTGTTTTCATTAGTGGCTCTTACCATGTCTCCCTTAGAACCGAGGGTACGAACTTCTCCACAATCCCTTCAGCATTTATAGTTTGCAGCATTTTTGCTAATGGCCAGTCTGACTGCTGTGACCTGATAGGTTTTTGTAATTTGGGTTTGCATGACTTTAAAAATTCCTAAAATTCATCATTTTCCACGCCTTTTTCCTTTCTGTTAAAAATCAAGTGTGAGTACAATATATCTCTTGAAGCTCTCTTCTTGGAAGGTTGCCCTCTTTAGAATTTTTGGTGGATATTCGACCCCAGGATTTTTTTGGAGGGCAGATGTCATTACAGAACTGCAAGTTTGGTGAATATTTAGTGACCATTAGCACTGGGTTTAAAGCTGCTGTTGTGGGAAACGGCCACAAGGAGGCAGCATTTGTCCTTTCCCAAATCTGAGTACTAGGGCAGCAGAGCCTTTCTGGAAGTCGTGGTCCTAGGTTTTAAGTTAGAATGGAATGTGCCAGGAGGAACGCCCATAAGTTTATGTCTCATTACATCTTGGTTTTTAAAATTTATTTAATCGGGGTAATGATTAGATATTGTTTGTCCAGATGTACACAATCTGGTTCATTTGTACAATATATATGTCTATTCATGTTCAGATCCTCTTCCCATGTAAAATATTACAGTGTTCCGTAGACATCCCTTGCTATATGGTCCGTCTTTTCGATATATGTTTATTATATGTATTTGTATACGTATGGTAACGTTAATCTTAATTTATCCATTCTGCCCACCTTTCCTTTTAGATAAGCATACTTAATTTCTAAGTCTGTGAGTGTCTTTCTCTGTGGAAATATGTTCATTTGTGTTAGTTATTAGATAACGCCTATAAGTGATATCATAGGATATAGGTCTTTTGCTTTCTGACTTACCTCATATTCTGTGATTATCTCCAAGCTCATCTATGGCACCTCAAATAGCAGTGTTTCATTGTTTTCTATGGCTAATATTCTATTGTGAACGTGGACCACTTCTTCTTCATCCATACATCTGTTGATGGACATTTTGGTGGCTTCACTGTCTTGGCTATTGTGAATAAGGCTGCAGTGTAGCTTTTGCAGCCCGAGTCTTCTCGATTCTGGTCTTCTCAGGTGAGAGGCCCAGTGGTGTGACTGCTGCATCGAATGGTATCTCAACTTTTACTTTTAATCGTAGCTCCTTTCTGTTCTCATTATTGGCTCTTACCACGTTACATCTCACCAGCAGCTAGAGGGTACACAGTTCTCTAAAACCCCTTCAGAATTTATTGTTTGTAGATCTTTTGCTGATGGTCAGTCGACTGGTGTGAGTTTAAACCTTTTTGTACATTAGATTTGCATGAGTCTAATAATTCCTGAGGTTGAGCTTTCACCCATTTTCCTTTTTTTAAACAAGAGAGTGAGTCAAACTTACCTCTTCATACTATCGTCTTGAAAAATTTGTCAGTTTTGAATTTTATTGTCCATTCCTTACCTCAGCACAGTTGTTTAGGGCAGGTGTCCTTTGCAGCCCTGAGTCCTTGTGAATGTTAAGAGAACATTAGCTGTGGGCTTAACGCCACTCTTGTGGAAAACGGCCACAAGGCAGCAGAATTTCTACATTGCCAACTCTGGGTTTTTGGGCAGCAGAGCCTTCCTGGAAATCGTGTTAGTAGGCTGCAAATTAGAGTGGAATGTGCCAGAGCACATCCCCAAGAGCTTATATCTCCTTACTTCTTGTTTGTTTTATAAATTTAATTTTTATTAATTATCAGAGCAAACTTGATAAAAATATTTTGTTTCTCCTAGGTGTACAGAATCTGGTTCATTATATCAATGTATCTGTCATTTATCTTTGCATTCTTTACTGTGTAGGTTATTACAGAGTGTTGCCTAGACCTCTCTTGGTATTCCATAGGTATTTTGTGATTATATATTTCATATGTATTAGCACATGTCTGTTAACCCTCATATCCTAATTCACACATTCCTTACACTTTTCCATTTGGTTAAACATAATTTTTTTTTCTTAATCCATGCTTTTCCTTCTCTTGGAAATAAGTTCGTGAGTATCAACTTTTAGGTAACACCTAGAAGTGATGTCATAGGATATCTGTCTTTCACTTTCTTTCTTTAATTTGAGTGATTATCTCTAGGTCCTTATATGGTGGTGCAAACGGCACTGTTTCATTGTTTTCCATGGCTAATATTCCATTGTTTATATGGACCACTTCCTCTTTGTGCATTTTTCTGTTGATGGACATTTTGGTTTCTTCCAAGTCTTGGCTATGTTAAATATTCCTGCAGTACAGGATTGCCAGCCTGTGTCTTTTCCATTCTGCTCTGCTCAGGTGATAGGCACATCAAAGGACCTACCAGATCACATGGTAGCTCAATTTTTACCCTTAAACGCACCTCCATTATGTTCTCGCTACTGGCTGTTACCAGTTTACATCCCCCCAGCAGCTGGAGGGTACACAGTTCTCTGAAACCCCTTCAGCATTTATTCTTTGTAGACTTTTTGCTGAAGAACATTCTGACGGCTGTGAGGTGAACATTTCTGTAATTGGATTTGCATGGCTTTATTCATTGCTGATGTTGCGCATTTTTCAATTTCCTTTTATTTTAAAGAGAAAAAAAAGAAAAGACAAAATGTGCGTAAAATATGCCTCTTGACATTGTCTTCTTGAAATGTTGACGTCTTTTGAATTTTCTGGTCGATTACGACCCCAGGACATTTTTTGAGGCCCGGTGTCCTTTACAGTGCTGCACATATTTTGAATATTAAGTGAACATTACCTCTTGGTTTAAAGCTGCTGTTGTGTGAAACAGCCACAAGGCGGCAACATTTCTCCTTTACCAAATCTGGTTACCAGGGCAACAGAGCCTTAATGGAAGTCCTGTTCTAGGTTGAAAATTAGAATGGGATGTGCCAGGAAAAATTCCTTTCAGTTTATGTCTCATTATTTCTTGTTCATATTTTTAATTTAATTTTTATTTTTTATCGCAGCAAATTTGATTACAATGGTTTTTTTTTTGTTCTAGGTGTGCAAGATGTGGTTCTTTCACACACATACATATATCTATTCTTCTTTGGAACCTTTTCCCAGGTAGGTTATGACACAATGTTGAGTAGTCTTCTCTTGGTATTCCATAGGTCTTTGGTGATTATATATTTCACATGTGTTTCTATATCTATGTTAACCCCAATATCGTAATGTATCCAATCCTCACACCTTTCGATTTGGGGAACCATAAGTTTGTTCAATGAATCTGTGATTGCCTTTCTCTGTGGAAATATCTTCATTGTTATCAATTTTCAGGTAACACCTATAAGTGATATACGTTAGGTGTCTTTCGCTTTCTCACTTACTACAAGTTGCATGGTTACCTCTAGACTCATCTATGGTGCTGCAAATGGCATTGTTTCATTTTTTTCCCGAGGTAATATTCCATCTCTACATGTAACAGTTCCTCTTTGTCCACTCATCTGTTGATGGACTTTTGGTTGCTTCCATGTCTTGGCTATTGTAATACTGCTGCAGTGCAGATTTGCCTGCCTGTGTCTTTCCAATTATGTCTTCTTATGTTATAGGCCCAGGAGTGGGCCTGCTGGATCATATAGTAGCTCAATGTTTACCTTTTAAAGGCACCTCCACCCTGTTCCCATTAGTGACTCTTACCAGGTTACGTCCCACTTCAAATTAAGGGTATGCATTTCTCCACAACCTCTTCAGCATTGATCATTTGTAGTTTCTTTCCTGATGGTTATTCTGAATGGTGTGAGCTGATATCTCTGTGTGGTTGGATTTGCATGTGTCTCATAATCCTTTGAAATTGAGCTTTCAGGCATGTCCTTTTATTTTTCAAACGGTTATTACAGCTTAGTTCTTCAAATGGTTTTCTTGAAATATGTGCCACATTTTGAAATACTTTGATCTTTACCTCCTGCAAAACATGATGAAGGCAGGTTTCCTTTACAGCCCTGCAGGACTTGTTCATATGAAGTGAAAATTAGCATAGGTTTTAAAGCTGCTTTTGCAGGTAATGGCCAGAGGGTGGAGCATTTCATAATTCTATGAAACATAACTGAACACACAATATATATTTTTTCTTTTAAATTTCCATTGTTACTTTTTTAAAGTACAATTATAATTGAAGTTCTTTGTAACAAGTGAAATTTAAAAAATTAAAGGAAAAGATAATATTTTACCACTTGCCATCCTTTCCCATTTACTGAAACGACCAGCATAATGTGTAGAGTTCTCATTTTATCCAGGTGTTCTATACATCTGGAATATCATGCTTCTCACTGTAGAAAAACAGATTTAGCTCTCACACTTTTTATAGGCTACATAACAGTCCATAGAACAGAAGTACCAACTATTTCAGACTTAGCTTTTTGAGGGACACTCAGGTTACTTTCTGTTTTATTTTGTTGTTCTTTTTCTGGGGGGGGGGTAGGAGTTTATTATTTATTTATTTATTTTTGTTGTGTTGGGTCTGAGTTTCCGTGTGAGGGCTTTCTCTAGTTGTGGCAAGTGGGGGGCCACTCTTGATCTCGGTGTGCGGGCCTCTCACTATTGCGACCTCTCTTGTTGCAGAGCACAGGCTCCAGATGCGAGGGCTCACTGGTTGTGGCTTATGGGCCTAGTTGCTCCATGGCATGTGGGATCCTCCCAGACCAGGGCTCGAACCTGTGTCCCCTGCATTAGCAGGCAGATTCTAACCACCGCACCACCAGCGAAGCCCCCTATTTTGTTGTTCTGCTAGTTTGTTTTAACCCAAGAAAATATTTTTTTAAATACAAAAAAACTAAATTAAGCTAAGGGTAAGGATTAGGGTTTAGGGTAAGGTTTAGGGTTAGGATACGGGTTAGGATTATTGTACGGCTTAGAGTATGGTTTAGTGTTATGGTTGTGGTATGGGTTAGTGTTAGGGTACAGTTTAGGGTATGGCTATGGTTTAGTGTTAGGGTACGGGTTAAGGTATGGGTTAGTGTTAGGGTATGGGTTAGGATTAGGGTATGGTTTACATTCAGGGTTATGGTTAGGTTTAGTGTATGGGTTAGTGTTAGGTATGGGTTAGGGTAAGGGTTAGGGTTAGGTTTAGTGTTAAGGAAGGGGTACAGTTTAGGGTACAGTATAGGGAACAACAAAGGGTTAGGGTTAGTGTACGTGTTAGGGTACAGTTTAGTGTTAGTGTACGGGTTAGGATTAAGGTATGGTTTAGGGTAATGTTTAGGGTTAGGGTTAGGGAACGGGTATGGTTTGGGGTACAGTTTAGGGTATGACCACGGGTTAGGAGTAGGGTAAGTGTTAAGGTATAGTTTAGTGTTAGTGTACAGGTTAGGATTATGGTACGGGATAGTGTAAGGGTTAGGGTTAGGGTTAGGGAATGGGTACAGATTAGGTTACAGGTTAGGGTATGACAACGGGTTAGGGTTAGGGTACGTGTTAGTGTATGGGTTAGGATTAGGGTACGGGTTAGGTTATGGGTTAATGTTAGGGGATGGGTTAGGATTAGGGTACGGGTTATGGTACGGTTTAGGGAAAGGGTTAGGATATGGGGTAGGGTAAGGATAAAGTTTAGTGTATGGCTATGTGTTACTGTTAGGGTACATGTTAGCGTACGGGTTAGTGTTTGTGTACAGCTTACGGTAAGGGTTAGGGTTAGGGAACGGGTACGGTCTCAGGTACAGGTTAGGGTACGGTAGCGGGATAGGGTTAGGGTACGTGTTAGGATGAGACTTCTTTGTAGTGTAGATTTGAATTTCCCGCTTGCTTGGTTGGCCAAAAAGGGCGTATGCGTTTTATCCTGAATATATTCAGGAAAAAACGCATACGCCCTTTTTGGCCAAGTGCATCGTTGCCGAAGATCTGCCGCTTTTCATATGCTTTAAATGCAATTCCAATCTACCTCCTGAAATCTGTTTCCTGCAATTGTGCCTTGTTTCAAGTCCTCTTCACAGCCATACCTCAATACATTTTTGGACAATAGTTGTCCTTTATAACTCTGCAGGTTTGTGAATTGCAGTGCCCCTGAGCTCGTTTTTTCAACTCGCTTTCTGTGAGCTGGCCACAAATCAACAGGATTGCTTCAGGCCCTATTCTGGTTCCGGCACGGCACGCTGAGTCTTTGGTTAATTCTACATCCTGGTGGGAAATTAGAGTGAAATGTGCCCGTCCAAACACCTACAGCTAGTCTCTCATTGGTTCTCCCTATTCCCGTTCATCCTCCGCAGAAATTGCAGAGTGTGCCAAACAGGAGGTTACAAGCACTGACTCTCCAAGTGGGGAGATTGTTAGTAAAGCGCCTGGAATGGTGAACCCGAGTACCAGCGGACGAATAATGAGATGCGTTTTAGAAACCTTGCCCGATCACACTGTGGACCATCCTTTGGGTTTCCCACACATGTTTTAGCTGTAGGAAGAATCCCTTAAACCTGGAGAGTTGGGACCCATGGAATGGGTAGCACGCAGTACTACTTCAAAGGGTTTGCATTTGCTCACCAAACCTCACCAATCCTCACAGCCCCAAGTGTCCAGCCTTATGTCTCTCCCAGCTGTGGGTGTAGATGTGGTAAATCCAGGTTTCGTCACAAGCCCTGAACGAATTATTTAAGAATTTATCTCTCTTTCACTGTCTTTGTGTTTTGATTTTGAAATTTATTTTTATAATGGGGTTTAGCTGATTTTCACTGCTGTGTTTATGCCACTCGATGCACACTTGATCCTCTTATGGAGACATATAAACACATAGGTTTTAAGATTCTTACTAGTCAGATATATTCCTCTGCAGTGAATAGGGGGTGTTGAGTCCACTTCGTTGAACAAGGAGTATATCTTGTCTATTACTGGCTTATGGAACGGTATCTGTGCTCATTTCAATCTCTGGTTTTATGCAGCACCCCAACTCACCTTTCCCCTTAAGCAAGCATAAGTTGGTTTTCTAAATGTGAGACCCTGTTCTGTTTTGTAATTCAGTTCATGTGTAGCCAAGTTTACATTCCCTCTATAAGTGATATCTTATGACTAGTTTCTTTTTCTGTGTGACTTATTTCACTCAGAATCATCTTACCTAAATCCACTCATTATGCTGCTATGGGCCTGATGACATTGATTTCATTGCAGAGTGATATTCCATTCTATGTAAGTACCACAACTTCTTTATCCATTTTTCTCTTTCTGGGATACTTAAGTTGTTCCGTTGTCGAGGTTCTTGTAAACACAGCAGCCCTAAACTTTGGGGTGGCTGAGTCTTGTTGATTTTAATTTTCCTAAGCTATAGGGTCATAGGTGGAAGTGCCCGAGTCTCTGTAGCTTTGTTTTTTAGAGGTTTCAGGAAACACCATACACTTCTCCAGAGTGGCTGTTGGCCATTTACATCCCGCCCATCAGCACAACAAGGCTCCCTGTTCTCCATGGCCTGTCCTGCCTTTCTGGTTTTTACACTTTTTTCAGATGGCCCATTTGACCGGTGGGAAGTGAGACTTCATTGTAGTGCGGATTTCCATTGCACGCTTCCTTGGTTGGCTAAAAAGGCCGTATGCGTTTTTTCCTGAATATATTCAGGAAAAAACGCATGTGCATTTTTTGGCCAAGTGCATCATTGTCGAAGTTCTGCCGCTTTTCATATGTTTTAATGCAGTTTCCATCTACCTCCTGAAATATATTTCCTGCAATTGTGCCGTGCTTTCAAGTTCTCTTTGCAGCCTTACTTCAGTATATTTTTGGACGATAGCTGTCATTTATAACTCTGCAGGTTTATGAATTACAGTGCCCCTAAGGTCCTTTCTTCAACTCGCTTTCTTGTGAGCTGGCAGGAAAACCACAGGATTGCTTCAGGCCCTAATCTGGTTTCATCACGGCACGCTGAGCCTTTTGTTAATTCCTCTTCCTGGTGGGAAATTAGAGTGAAATGTGACCGTCCAAACACCTACAGCTAGTCTCTCATTGGTTCTCCCTATTCCCGTTCAACCTCTGCAGAAACTGCTAACTGTGCTAAACAGGAGTTTTAAGGCACAGACTCTCCACTTGGGGAGATTTTTAGTAAAGCATCTGGAATGGCGAACCCGTGTACCAAGGGACAAAAAATGAGATGAGGTTTAGAAACGTTGCCCGATCACATGGTGTACAATCCTCTGGGTTTCCCATGCATGTTTTAGCTGTAGGAAGAATCCCTTAAACCAGGAGAGTTGAGACCCATGGAATGGGTAGCATACAGTATTACTTCAAAGGGTCTCCATTTGCTCACCGAACCTCACCAATCCTCTCAGCCCCAAATGTCCTGCCTTATGTCTCACCCAGCTGTGGGTGTGGATGTGGTAAATCCAAGTTTCATCACAAGCCCTGAACGAATTATTTAAGAACTTTCTCTCCTTCACTGTCTTTGTTTTTGAAATTTATTTTAATAATGGGGTTTAGTTGATTTTCATGGCTGTGTATACTGCTCTACACACACTTGATTCTCTTACGGAGACATATAAATACATATGTTTTAATATTCTTATTGTCAGATATATTCCCTGCAGTGAATAGGCGGTGTTGAGTCTAATTCGTTGAGCAAGGAGTATATCTCGTCTATTACATATTTGGCTTATGGAATAGTATCTGTGCTAATTTCAATCTCTGGTTTTACGTAGCACCCCAACTCATCATTCCCCTTAAGAAAGCATAAGTTTGTTTTCTAAATGTGAGACTCTGTTCTGTTTTGTAATTCAGTTCATGTGTAGCCAAGTTTACATTCCCTCTATAAGTGATATCTTATGATAAGTTTCTTTTTCTGTGTGACTTATTTCCTTTGAATCATTGTACCTAAATCCATTCATTATGCTTGTACAGGCCGGACGACATTGATTTCATTGCTGAGTGATGTTCCATTGTACGTAAGTATGAAAACGTCTTTATCCATTTCTCTCTTTCAAGGATATTTAATTTGTACCGTAGTCGAGACTCTTGTAAACAGAGCAGCCCTAAACTTTGGGGTGGTTGTTTCTTGTTATTTTAATTTTCCTGAGTTATAGTGCTATAAGTAGGTTTAGGGTTAGGGTTAAGGTTAGGGTTAGGGAACGGGTATGGTTTAGGATGCGACAATGGTTTAGGGTGAGCGAAAGTGTTAGGGTACAGGTCAGTGTTAGTGTACTGTTTAGGATTAGGGTAAGTGTTAGGGTAATGCTTCAGGTTAGGGTTATGTTTAGGGAATGGGGATGGTTTAGGGTAGAGGTTAGGGTACGACAACAGTTTAGGGATAGCGTACATGTAAGGGTAAGGGTTAGTGTTAGCGTACAGGTGAGGATTAGGGGACGGGTTAGGGTAAGGCTTCGGGTAAGGGTTAGGGTTAGCGTTAGGGATAGGGGACGGTGACCGTTTAGGGAACAGGTTAGGGTATGACAATGGTTGAGAGTCAGCATTCGTGTTAGGGTATGAGTTAGAGTTAGCGTATGGGTTAGGATTAGGGGACCGGATAGGGTAAGATTTCGGGTAAGGGTTAGGGGACGGGGAAAGTTTAGGGTACAGGTTAGGGTACGACAAGAGTTTAGGGTGAGCGTACATGTTAGGGTATGGGTTAGTGTTAGAATATGGGTTAGAATTAGGGGACGGGTTACGGTAAGGCTTCAGGTAAAGTTTAAGGTTAGGATTAGGGGACTGGGAAGGTTTAGGGTACAGGTTAGGGAACGACGATGGTTTAGGCTGAGTGTACATGTTAGGGCATGGGTTAGTGTTAGCATACGGGTTAGGATTAGTGGACAGGTTAAGGTAAGGCTTCGGGTAAAGGTTAGGGTTAGGGTTAGGGGACGGGGAAGTTTAGGGTACAGTTTAGGGTACGACAATGGTTTAGGGTGAGTGTACGTGTTAGGGTACGGGTTAGTTTAGCGTATGGGTTAGAATTAGGGGACGGGTTAGGGTAAGGCTTCAGGTAAGGGTTGGGTTAGGAGAGGGGGACAGTTTAGGGTACAGGTTAGGGTGTGACAGCGGTTTAGGGTGACCGTACGTGTTAGGGTATGGGTTAGTGTTAGCGTACGGGTTAGGATTAGGTGACAGGTTAGGGTAAGGCTTCAGGTAAGGGTTAGGGTTAGGGTTAAGGGACGGGGACGGTTTAGGGTACAGATTAGGGTACTACAACGGTTTAGGGTGAGTGTACGTGTTAGGATATGAGTTAGTGTTAGCGTACGGGTTAGGATGAAGGGACAGGATGGGATAAGGCTTCGGGTAAGTGTTAGGGTTAGGCTTATGGGACAGGGACGGTTTAGGGTACATGTTAGGGTACAACAACGGTTTAGGGTGAGCATAGGTATTAGAGTACAGGTTAGTGTTAGGGTATGGCTTAGGATTAGGGGACGAGTTAGTGTAAGGCCTCGGGTAAGTGTTAGGGTTAGGGGACAGGGTCGGATTAGGGTACAGTTTAGGGTACGACAATGGTTAAGGGTGAGCATACATGTTAGGGTACAGGATAGTGTCAGCGTATGGGTAAGGATTAGGGGAAAGTTTAGGGTACGGCTTCCAGTAAGGGGTACGGTTAGGGTTAGGGAATGGAGACGGTTTAGGGCACAGGTTAGTGTACAACAACGGTTTAGGGTGAGCATAAGTGTTAGGATATGGGTTAGTGTTAGCGTACGGGTTAGGATTAGGGGACGGGTTAGGGTAAGGCTTCGGGTAAGGGTTAGGGTTATGGTTAGGGGACGAGGACGGTTTACGGTACAGGTTAGGGTACGACAAAGGTTTAGGGTGAGGCGTACGTGTTAGGGTATGGGTTAGTGTTAGCGTACTTGTTAGGATTAGGGGACGGGTTAGGGTAAGGCTTCAGGTAAGGGTTAGGGATAGGGTTAGGGGACGGGGACAGTTTAGGGGACAGGTAAGTGTAAAACAACGGTTTAGGGTGCGCGTAAGTGTGAAGGCACGGGTTAGTGTTATTGTACGGGTTAGGATTAGGGGACGGGTTAGGGTAAGGCTTCGCTAGGGGTTAGGGTTAGGTAAGGGTTAGGGTTACTGTTAGGATTAGGTGGACAGGGACGGTTTTGGGTACAGGTTAAGGTACGACAATGGTTTAGGGTAAGCATACGTGTGAGGGCACGGGTTAGTGTTAGAGTAAGGGTTAGGATTAGTGGACGGGTTAGGGTTAGGGTTAGGGGACGGGGACGGTTTAGGGGACAGGTTAGGGTACGACAACGGTTTAGGGTGAGCGTACGTGTGACGGCAAGGGTTAGTGTTAGCGAACGGGTAAGAATTAGGGAATGGGTTAGGGTAAGGCTTCGGGTAAGGGTTAGGGTTAGGGGATGGGGATGGTTTAGGGGACAGGTTAGGGTACGACAACGGTTTAGGGTGAGTGTACGTGTGAGGGCTCGGATTAGTGTTAGCGTATGGGTTAGTATTAGGTTAGGGTTAGGGTAAGGCTTCAGGTAAGGGTTAGGGTTAGGGGACGGGGACGGTTTAGGGGACAGGTTAGGGTACGACAATGGTTTAGGGTGAGCGTACGTGTGAGGGCATGGGTTAGTGTTAGCGTACGCGTTAGGATTAGGGAATGGGTTAGGGTAAGGCTTCGGGTAAGGGTTAGGGTTAGGGTTAGAGTTAGGGGTCGGGGACGGTTTAGGGGACAGGTTAGGGTACGACAACAGTTTAGGGTGAGCGTATGCGTGAGGGCACGGTTTAGTGTTAGCGTAAGGGTTAGGATTAGTGGACGGGTTAGGTTACGTCTTCGGGTAAGGGTTAGGGTTAGTGTTAGGGTTAGGGGATGGGTATGGTTTAGGGGACAGGTTAGGATACGTCAACGGTTTAGGGTAAACGTACGTGTAAGGGCACGGGTTAGTGTTAGCATACGGGTTAGGATTAGGGGATGGTTTAGGGTAAGGCTTCGGGAAAGGGTTAGGGTTAGGGTTAGGGTTAGGGGATTGGGACGGTTTAGGGGACAGGTTAGGGCACGACAAAGGTTTAGGGTGAACGTACATGTGAGGGCACGGATTAGTGTTAGTGTACGGGTTAGTATCAGGGGACGGGTTAGGGTAAGGCTTCAGCTAAGGGTTAGGGTTAGGGGACGGGGACGGTTTAGGGGACAGGTTAGGGTATGACAACAGTTTAGGGTGAGCATACGTGTGAGGGCACGGGTTAGTGTTAGCATACGGGTTAGGATTAGGGGACGAGTTAGGGTAAGGCTTCGGTTAAGGGTTAGGGTTAGGGTTAGTGTTAAGGTTAGGGTTAGGGGACAGGGACGGTTTAGGGGACAGGTTAGGGTACAACAACTGTTTAGGGTGAGCGTACGTGTGAGGGCACGGGTTAGTGTTAGCGTATGATATAGGATTAGGGGACGGGTTAGGGTAAGGCTTCGGGTAAGGGTTATGGTTAGGGTTAAGGTTAGGTTTAGGGGATGGTGACGGTTTAGGGGACAAGTTAGGGTACTACAAGTGTTTAGGGTGCACGTACGTGTGTGGGCACAGGTTAGTGCTAGCGTACGGGTTAGGATTAGGGGACGGGTTAGCGTAAGGCTTCGGGTAAGTGTTAGTGTAAGGATTAGGGTAAGGGTTAGGGGATGGGGACGGTTCAGGGGACAGGATAGTGTATGACAACGGTTTAGGGTGAGCGTACGTGTGAGGGCACGGGTTAGTGTTAGCGTACGGGTTAGGATTAGGGGACGGTTTAGGGTAAGGTTTCGGGTAAGTGTTAGGGTTAGGGTTAGGGTTATGGGATGGGGACGTTTTAGGGGACAGGTTCGGGTATGACAATGGTTTAGGGTGAGCGTAAGTGTGAGGGCACGTGTTAGTGTTAGCGTATGGGTTAGGATGAGGGCACGGGTAAGGTTAAGGTTTCGGGTTAGGTTAGGGTTAGGGGACGGTGATGGTTTAGGGTACAGGTTAGGGTACGACAACAGTTTAGGGTGAGTGTACGTGTCAGGGCACAGGTTAGTGTTAGCATACGGTTTGGTATTAGGGGACTGGTTAGGGTAAGGCTTCTGGTAAGGCTTAGGGTTAGGGTTAGGGTTAGGGGACGGAGATGGTTTAGGTGACTGGTTAGGGTACGATAATGTTTTAGGGTGAGCGTACGTGTGAGGGCACGGGTTAGTGTTAGCGTACGGTTTAGGATTAGGGGACGGGTTAGGGTAAGGCTTCGGGTAAGGTTTAGGGTTAGGGTTAGGGTTAGGGGACTGGGATGGTTTAGGGGACATGGTAGGGTACGACAACGGTTTAGGGTGAGCGTACGTGTTAGGGTATGTGTTAGTGTTAGCGTACGGGTTTGCATTAGGGGACGGGTTAAGGTAAGGTTTCGGGTAAGGGTTAGGGTTAGTGTTAGGGTTAGGGTTAGGGGACGGGGATGGTATAGGGGACAGATTAGGGTACGACAATGGTTTAGGGTCAGCGTACGTGTGAGGGCCCAGGTTAGTGTTAGCGTACGGGTTAGGATTATGGGACGGGTTAGAGTAAGGCTTTGGATAAGTGTTAGGGTTCGGGTTAGGGTTAGGGGACCGGGACGGTTTAGGGTACAGGTAAGTGTATGAAAACAGTTTAGGGTGAGCGTACGTGTGA